>NC_137904.1:21079938-22419839 GCF_963455335.1 Martes martes | reverse complement strand
ATGACAGACAGAGATTACAAGTGGGCAGAGAGGCAGGCAGAGAGAGAGGGGGAAGCAGGCTCCCCGCCGAGCCGAGAGCCCAATGTGGAGCTCGATCCCAGGACCCTGAGACCATGACCTGAGCCGAAGGCAGAGGCTTTAACCCACTGAGTCACCCAGGCGCCCTGCCATGTCTCTTTCTCATTCAATCTGGTCTTAGACAGTTTACTCCAAATTTATTTTGGTTTTCATGATATTGACATTTTTGTAGACTACAGGTTTGTAATCTTAGAGAACTCCTCACAATCTGGATTTGTCTGATTTGTTTCCTGAAAATTAGGTTCAGATCAAAATTCTTGTCAAGAATAATACAACGCTGGTATTGTGTATTTCCTATTGCATCAAATCTTGAGGCACATAGTGTTCGTTTGTCTCATTGTTTGTCAGGTTGAACCTGAATTCTTGGTAGGTATCTTTGTATCTGCCACATCCCACTACTGTACTGTAAAGGTTTCTTTACAATTAATTAGTAATCTTTAGGCATTAGTGATCTTTAAAGTCAGGTGAATATCCTGTTTCACAAAAATCTTTTACCCTTTGGTTTTAGCATTAACTGCTGAAAAATTTATCTTATTGGACGTTGACAAAATGGTGGTTTTCTAATTCTATTATTCCTTCTGCATGGGAGCTGGCATTCTTCTTTGTAAAAGAGAGTTTCACCTAGTCATTCCTTCCACTCTGAAAGCCACTATGGGTTCTTGAATTCTTTTTTGTATTTAGAATGTTATACAATCCATCACCATTTTTTTTTTTTTCTGACACTCAAATTGTCCTGAATTTGATCAGTGGGAATTCTCTTCAAGCAAGCAAGCTCTTTTTGATAGGACCCTGCTAGTTTCTGAGTATTTCCTTGCTTTCTGGCATAAGAAGTTGTTCCAGATTTACTTTGTGAGTGGAATTAGTGATTTCTCCAAGGAGCCCTGGTTTCTTTTAACAAAAAATGATATTTTGCAATAAAAACCTGGACATTAATTAGAAATGCTCATAAATATTGGGTGTTACTCCTTCTAAATTTCAGTGCACAGATCAGGAAATATTTTTTAAAAAATATTGAATTTACAGGAGTACCAGGTGGTTCAGTCAGTTGAGCACCCAATTCTTGGTCTCAGCTCAGTTCTTGACCTCAGGGTCATGAGTTTGAGCCCCCCCTTAGGCTCCAAGCTAGGTGTGGAGCTACTTAAAAAAAAAAAAAATTGAGGGGCACCCAGGTGGCTCAGTTGGTTAAGCAATTGCCTTCAGCTCAGGTCATGATCCCGGAGTCCCGGGATCAAGTCCCGCATCGGGCTCTTAGCTCCACGGGGAGTCTGCTTCTCTCTCCAACCTTCTATTTGCTCATGCTCTCTCTCAAATAAATGAATAAAATCTTAAAAAAAAATGGAATTTACGCTGGTACCTCCAATTCAAAGTTAACAGCACAAGGTTCTCCCTTTCTTTCTTGCCCCTTTGTCATCATTTTTATCTATTTCACAGTGATAACCTTGGTTTTCAACAACTCATTAACCCTATTTACAAAATAACTTACTCAACATTACTACGCCAATATCATAGCCAATTACAAATCTATTAAGTTCAAATTTTCTTTGCAGTTCTTTTCTCTTCCTATGAAGAGGTTCAATCAGAATATTATGCTCAAAACTTATTTGAATTAATTTCCTTCTTTTTAAAATAATTATTTTATTTTAATTTTAAAATAATTTTTAAAAAAGGTTTTATTTATTTACTTGAGAAAGGGCGAGAGCGAGAGACAGCAGAGACGGAGAGAGAGGAGCAGACTCCTCACTTAAGCAGGGAGCCCCACGTGGAGGACTCAGGACCGAGAAATTATGACCTGTGTTGAAATCAAGACGCTTAACCTACTGAGCCACCCAGGCACCCCAAATTAATTTCCTTCTGTGAAGTTATCCCTTTGCTATATATTTGGGTTCACTTGCTCCTGTTTGCATTCAACTTTAGGGTGTGTTTTTTCCATTTGATTTTGAATATGCAAAACTTTCATAAGATTGAAAGATTGAAAGTCAAAAGTGTACCCTACGACCCAGCAATTGCACTCCTGGGTATATATCCTAAAGATACAAACGTGGTGCTCCGAAGGGGCACGTACACCCGAATGTTTATAGCAGCAATGTCCACAATAGCCAGACTGTGGAAAGAGCCTAGATGTCCATCAACAGATGAATGGATAAAGAAGATGTGGTATATATACACAATGGAATACTATGCAGCCATCAAAAGACATGAAATCTTGCCATTTGCGACGACGTGGATGGAACTAGAGGGTATCATGCTTAGCGAAATAAGTCAATCGGAGAAAGACAACTATCATATGATCTCTTTGATATGAGGAAGTGGAGATGTAAGGCGGGAGGGATTGGGGGGAGGTAGGAAAAGAAAAAATGAAAAGATGGGATTGGGAGGGAGACAAACCATAAAAGACTCAATCTCAAGAAACAGACTGAGGGTTGCAGGGGGAGGGGGGACGGGAGAGGGTGGTGGGGAAATGGACATTGGGGAGGGTATGGGCTATGATGAGTGCTGTGAAATGTGTAAACCTGACGATTCACAGACCTGTACCCCTGGGGATAAAAATACATTATATGTTTATTAAAATAAAAAAATTAAAAAAAAATTTAAAGTAAAAAAAAAAAAAGTAAACTTGAAGTCTCACTCAGTTCACTTCAATCTCTTTAATCTCCAAGGGTAACCATTTTCATTAGTTTCTGGCTTATCAGTGGCAGAGCATTTGACTGCATTAGTTTCTGGCTTATTCTACCTATGTTCTATTTTGAAAACAACAATAACAACAATAAATATATCCTTATTACCACTTCTTACTTACATAAAAGTAGTGTACTACATATACTTTTGTTCTTCACTTTACAATTGTCCTCGGAACCACTCCATTATCACAGTTCACAGAGATCTTCCCTATTCTTTCTTACACTTATATAACACTTCATTGGATAGTGATAGAATAGTTTATTCAATTAGTCTCCTATGAATGTTGTTTCATATTTGTGGAAGTGAGGTTGCTGGGTCAAGGGCCAATGCATAGTTTTGGTAGACATTGCTAAATTTCCCTCCATAGAGGCTGAAACAATTCTGCATTCCCACCAACAATGTATGAGAGTGTCACTTTCTCCACAGCTTTGCCAATAAAATGTGTGGTTAAGCTTCTGAATTTTTGCCAATCTGATAGGTATGAAATATATGTCAGTGTAATTTCAATTTGCATTTCTCTTAAAAGTAAAAGTGAACAACTTTTCATTGCTTCAGGTCCATTTTCTTTTTCCATTTAAAAAAAAGATTTTATTTATTTATTTGACAGAGAGACAATGAGAGAGGGAACACAAGCAGGAGGAGTGGGAGAGGGAGAAGCAAGCCTCCTGCTGAGCAGGGAACCCGATGCAGGGCTCGATCCCAGGACCCCGGGATCACAACCTGAGCCGAAGGCAGACGCTTAATGACTGAGCTACCCAGGTGCCCCTCAGGTCCATTTTCTATCTTTGGACTATCTGTTCATCTCTTTTGAAAAGGCAAACATTTAAAAGTAGGAATTTATCTATTTTAGAATTGTGCATTAAATGGAATTTAGTATTAGAAGACTCAGGTTCAAGTCCCAACTTTCCACACTGCTGTGGGGCACTGGGCAAATTGCTTAACCTCTCTGTCTTTGCTCTCCGTATCTGTAAAATGGACACTCCTCCCACCCTAGTCCTATATACCTAAATGGGTACCTTCTCAAATCACAAATAGGAAGTTTTCCTGATCCTTTCAGCCATGTGAGAATACAAAGAAGACTATGACCCAGAATATGGTCCTCACCTGACCATGCAGGCACCCTGATCTCAGATTTCAGCCTACAGAACTATGAGAAATAAGTTTGTTTATAAGTCTCTATCCCAACCCCCAAGCCCTCCCACAAAAAAAAGAAATCCAGTTTCTCCCATATTAAAGTGCAAAAACCTTCTTTCCATCCTGAATTCTCTTCTAGACATTCTTTCTAGACATTTCTTCTAGACATTTCTTCCCTTCCCTTCCTAAGATTCATAGAAATAAAATCTATTACTTCCTCTGATTTCTCATTTCCCATATGTCTCAACTTACAGCACTGTGGTTTCTGCCCTCATCACTCTTGCTAGTGTTACTAATGACCACTTCTAATTATCTAATCCAGGGGTCTTCCATGGCTTATCCCCTGGCCTTCCATGAATATCTGTCTGATATGGTTCATTACTCTCTCCTTATAGAAACAGATCAGACTGGACAAATATCTAGCCTCACGCCTGGAATAAAAAAAGAGTCAACAAATGTTTATTGAATGAATGATCAAATTAGATCAGTAAATGAAGCACTCTGAAAACTGTAAATGTTATGTAAGCATTATCATCACAAGACAAGTGATACGTTATTTAATTTGGCTGTTGAACTGAGAGATACACATCAAGGATGCTGTGAAGTTCCATTCAGGAAAAGGACAGTAACTGATGGGCAACTGATCTTTTCTACAGACCTGAGCTCAGCTGAGTTGCTTTCAAAAAAATATGGGAGGTTCTGAAGACTCTGTGCTTATTAACCTTTGAAAACAAGCTGCCACACCAAAGAAAGAGGTAAGAACTATAAAGAACTTCAAGGAGACAGAAGCCAAGCAATGAGGGTTGAGAGGCTAAATTGTAGCCAGGGAAATGTGACCACTTCACCTCTTAATTTAGGAGTCTAAATCCTCTGTGGAACTTTGTCCAGCTAGATGGAAATAACCCTTACATGATGGGAAAAGTCCATGGTTCTCATCTACCTGTCCAGAGAAAATTCGATCTGACAATCTGAAATGGCACATATCCAGAAACAAAATAAATGAAAAGCTTTGGCTACTGACTCAGTGAAGTCCGTATAACATGACTTGGACTGTGCTTGGGTTCAACCTGAAAGGAAGAACTGCAGTCAACATGGTGTAATTACTTTTCTGCCCTCAATATAAATACTATGCATATTAGCCCCCTGGAGCCCTCCAAAGACTCTTATTTTTTTTTCCTCTCCATGCTTTTCAGGCTTACAATGACACAATTCCATGGGGTTTTTCACTAATGTTCTATATAATTATGCAAAGCACATTCAAATCTTACTAAAGTGTAAAATGAAATCTTGGGACTATAATACATTTTTAAGTAAGTTCATTTCCATCTTTCACTCTGGTTCCCCTACACTATGCCATAGCCCAGAGGCCCAAGTGACTAATTTCTTTCTTTTTAAAATTTTTAAAGTAAGCTCCACGCCCAATGTGGAGCTTGAACTCATGACCCTGAGATGAAGAGTCGCATGTTCTACTGATAGAGCCAGTTAGGCACCCCCAAATGACTAATTTCTTTTCAAATATTATCCTTAGAAATAGCCTTGTGAGGGTCCAAATGCTCCAAGCAAAAGAGAAGACAGCACATTCATAGCAAATAAGAAGGACTGTATTCAGGTTCTGCTAGGATCAATATAACTTGATAAAATCTCCAAGGGCTGGTGCCTTATCCAAATCTTCTCCAACTTACCATACCTACAGCCTCAATACTGTGAGTCATATTATGAAGGCAACCAGGCATAAGAGCTCTATTAATTTTTCCTTCTGAGAAAAGTTCATGCTACACATCTCCAGCTGATGGACAAAATCATGAATAATTAAAATAGCCCATTTGATTTAAGTCTCATCTATTCACATATCCTTCATTTCTCTGCACCTACAGAAGTAACTACCACTTTGAGGCTTAATTTTTCTTTGAAAAGGAAACATTATTCTGTAATATAAAAATATTTATTTATTTATTTATTTATTTATTTATTTTTAGAATTTTTTTTTTTTTTTTTGACAGATCACAAGTAGGCAGAGAGGCAGGCAGAGAGAGAAGGGAGGAAGCAGGCTCCCTGCTGAGCAGAGAGCCCGATGCGGGGCTCGATCCCAGGACGCTGGGATCATGACCTGAACCGAAGGCAGCGGCCTTAACCCACTGAGCCACCCAGGCGCCCCTGTAATATAAAAATATTTAAAAAGATGACCATCAGCAATAAAAATCGACTCATTTTTATTCATGAACAAAATTACTGGTTGTGTCCAATATTCCCGTGTTTCCCTTGTTCAACTAAGAAAGCTGCCTGCCTTTCAGCAAAGGGTCTCTGTTCACATTTGGCTTTTTCTCAGCCAAACTGGACAACCTCCAGGAGAACTGTTGATATTGAGACTTGGTTGGGCAAAGGCTTCCAGCTCAGAGAAGTGGTATACTCTTAAGGGTGTGGAAGAACTTCTTCTGGAAATACCCTGGCTTCCAACCAATCATTCCTCTTTTCTTGCTGCGGATTTTCTTTAAACTATGCTTTATACTTTTCTTCTCCATACCAGCTGGACACCTTTTTAAATAAACATCTCTGTGCACCGCACTGCAAAGCTGAGCATTCTTCTAAAGGGAGAGGAAAAATCCTGCTGCCTCCCTTCACACAATCTGCTTGCACTCCAGGCATGGCAGCTACGCACATGATGAAATGACTTTGCAGAAAATTAACCCCACTGCTTGCAGCTTGGATAAGACCTCTTTTTCCGTGTCAGCTGCTAGGAAAGCCAGCAGAGCACAGACTCACGGGGGTAAGAAACAGGGGTTTGGATATAGGATATGGTGGTGCAAACAAAGGGGGAAGCCATTGATGAAGAAGTGTTCATGCACTCACTTTGTTGGATGAGAGTTAAATTTCAGAATTCTCCAGTTTGCAAGTTTTTCCCAAATAAGACAAATATTCACAATGGAAAGAAAATATCCATTCTCTAACAAAGAGAATTACATCTGAAGCGGAGTAGGATTTCCCTTTTTCAAAAATATAGAGGCACATGTTAAAAAAGTAAGACTGGAATATTATATAACAAAAGGTATCACTGTTTATCTCTTTTGCTGACAATTAAATGTTACTGTCTTTTGAAACTGTCTAAGCTTTCTACAATGAACATGAATTATTTTTGTAATAAATAACCCAACACAGAAGAATATGCCAAGAATCATGCTAAGTGAAATAGGTCAGAGAAAGAAAAATACCATATCATTTCACTTACAGGTGAAATAGAAAAAATCAACAAGTAAAACCTGACTCTATACAGAGAAAAAATTGATGGCTGCCAGAGGAAAGCTGGGTGGGGTGGATTAAGTTATAAGCTTCCAGTCATAAAATTAATAAATTACAGAGATGGAAGCGTACAGGATAGGGAATACAGTCAATAATGTTGTGATAACATTGTATGGTGACAGATGGTGACTAACTTACTGTGGTGAGCACTGAGTAATGTATAAAATTGTTGAATCGTTATGTTGCACACCTGGAACAAATATAACATTGTATGTTAATTATGCTCCAATCAAAAAATAAATAGAAAGGAATGGACCTCATGTAGCTCATTAAAAAAATTAAATTGTCTGGGGTGCCCGGGTGGCTCAGTGGGTTAAAGCCTCTGCCTTCGGCTCGGGTCATGATCCCAGGGTCCTGGGATCGAGCCCCGCATCGGGCTCTCTGCTCAGTGGAGAGCCTGCTTCCCCCCCACTCTCTCTCTCTCTCTGCCTGCCTCTCTGCCTACTCGTGATCTCTGTCAAATAAATAAATAAAAATCTTAAAAAAAAAAAAATTAAATTGTCTAAGCTTTCTATAATGAACATGAATTATTTTTGTAATAAGCAAAAAAGCCAAGACAGAAGACTATGCCAACAATTATGAAATATTAGGATGAATATACTGGTACAAATACTCAAATGAATTTGTAGTTGATTAGAGACTAATCCGGGGAGAAGCAGATTGTTTTTTCTGCTAAGAGTACCACTAAAATTTCTCTATATGTTCTAAATTATATCATTTCAGGAGGAAGGAAGGGGTAGTTCTTGAGGGGGGTGGTACCAGAGACATGGGGAAGTAAGCCCAAAATTAAACAGGTTGAACAGTCTGACAGTAACTGTATTTAATATTCATCATGTCTACATCCTTTCTGGTGTTAAAATACAAGCTAATGCAAAAGTGACTTCTGAGTCTACAGCTCTGATCATTTTCTAACATGAGCTATTTTTGGCTACAGGCACTTGCCCTTCATAAAAATTAGTCATGTTACACAGACACAGTTGGGGGCAGGGTCCATTTGAATGAGTGACTCATAAGTTTTCTATAGATAACACAAAAAATTCTTTCCAACAATACACCAGCAGGGAATACTTGAACCCTTGTGGAGGTAGACGCAAAAGACAACGAAGCCAAGTGCTTTACAAATGGAAAGGTCAATGATAGTTTTACATTATGATCTACACCCAGAAACGGCAACACACATTGGTCAAGTTAAAGTAATGGAAAAAAAGTTCCCTTTCCAGCTCACAGCTTTTCATGAGTAATTTCATAGCTTTACAGCACTATGAATCACTGTGCAAGTACACATACTCGAGACTGTCATAAAGTTAATTCAGGGCACAAGCCTTCAATGGCATAAAATCTGACTGCCTGGTGATACAAACTCTTGAATATTCAGGGGTAAGATGATCCAATTTAGTCAGTTCCTGTGTATTTATTCCTCTTGTTTCCTGTTTCTCAGCTTCTTATCATTTCACAAATGTCCTCACCAGAGAAAGGAAGTGAAATTCAAACCAATCAATTTATTTCCTTGTGAGCATTTTTGGTCAAAGTGTGTGGGAAGTGGAAGCAAAACAAAGTTCTGACATCCCCACTGATTTTAATTATCCTTTTTAACCTTATTCCCACTACCATGTACAGATGGAAACTAAAACTCTTTATTATTTGGGAGGAAAATGGGATTTTAGAAGCTCTCCTAATCCATTAGTTAGAAAGGTGTCCTTGGTCTAATTTCAGGTCACTGAATGTTCAGAAACCATGAAGAACAATTTTAAGTCACTGAAATTTTAGCAAACACAAAAATATTTGGGGGACTCAAAATGTAGCTATAAACTTCCAAATGTTTAAAAGTCCAATAGTCTCTCAGTCATAAGTAGTTCCCACCTGCTCTACTCAGATATATAAGACTTAAGGCAAATTTGGCAAATCTGAAAGAGTGACCTCAAAGTATCATTCTATTTGTATACACTGTATACAACTATTGCAGGGGTGCCTGGGTGGCTCAGTGGGTTAAGCCTCTGCCTTCTGCTCGGGTCATGATCTCAGGGTCCTGGAATCAGGCTCTGCATCGAGCTCTCTGCTCAGCAGGGAGCCTGCTTCCTCCTCTCTCTCTGCCTGCCTCTCTGCCTACTTGTAATCTCTGTCAAATAAATTAATAAAATCTTAAAAAAAAAAAACTATTGTGAACTGGTCTGTTTTTGACTTTTGACTGTCATGAAGAACAGATGAGATATTTAACAATCCATGGCGGGTGGGAAGGGCCTGATTTGTAGCATTTGCCTACTTCCTTGGTGTAAATTTTCCCACTAGTCAATTTTAATCTACCAGCTTGACATCACCAAATGAGGAATTGGGAAGATATGAGCAGAAGCACACCATTATCTAACATTTCCACCATACAATACATGTGAATAACCTAAGAGCACAGATAACAGTTAAATGTAGTAAAAAACTAGGAAGTGATGAGGTTTGAATACTTACTATCTTTGTTTTTAAGTTACATTTTATTTTAAACATACTAAAATTTAACAGTTGCTCCTCCAGAGCTGGTATGGACTAGATTCGGCACAGCACTCCAAGACTTACCAAGAATACGTGCTCAAATATCTGGGTAGGGCTATCCATTTGACCAAGGATCACTATCATTTCATTATCTATAAATTCCTTGAATTCTCGTAAGTTGCACACCATTTGCATTTCCAACTCAGTTCGTATCTGAAACAAGGAGGACATGTTTTACTAATCTCTGAAAAGTATCTCTGTGCTTTCAATCACTCACGATTTCTAACCCCATACCTACTGTTATTCCACACTCCTAGCCTTGGAACAAGGAGAACTCAAGGTCTCTTACCTCTTTGGATGTGATATTCTCCAAATCCTTCTGCATCATTATCTCCCTTAATTTGGTTTTAATTAATCTCTCTGTTCGCTCACGTTCAGTTGGTCTGAGGAGAGAAATGGTGATTTTTCTTAGGCAGGAATTTGACTAGGTTAATGAATGTACCATTTGATTATGCTTCCAAATTGGCAGGCCTTCCCTCTATTACCCTCAAACATTTATATTCTGGGGGCATGGCAAAAAAAAGTAAAAGAAAAAGAAAAAGAAAAAAAATACTTTAAAAAGTTTCTTTTCACAATGTATAGAATGTAAATGTGTAGAAATTATTACTTGAAGAGGATGTACATGTCTAAAAGCCCTTAAATATATCCACATGCATCTATGAAGCAATAAAGACAAAAAGCTATACTGTGCAAACTACTTTAACACAGAATCACAGCCATATTGTTTCATCAAGTACCCCTGACTACCACTCGTGGAGCTAGAATACCAAGCTGAGTAGAACAGTGGTAGGATCCACTGATGGAACTGGGTCTTCAGTAGCTTAATATGTCACCGAATGCTGACCATTCATTACTATCGTTCTAGGAGACAAGGAAGACAAAAGAATGATTTCTGCCTTCTTCACTGAGGCAAATTCACTCCAAAATGGGTTTTTAAGGATTAACTACGCAGAGTACTTTCATCTAAAATGTGTTTCTTTTCATAAAAGCTCTCATAACATCTCTGTGAAACTGTTATCCCCATTTTACAGATAAAGGAAATAAACAGCTGAAAGGTGCCAAAGATCACATACACTGGCAGGAGAACCAGCATTCTCAGCCCAGCCCAACACTCTACCTGCAGGATTATGTTGCTTCCCTTAATCTTTTGACTCTTAAAAATAAAATTACCCTTGGAACTTTAATAGAAATTAAACTACAAAGTCGACTCTCCAATTACTAGAAAGGTATTGGTTCATTGTAACTGGATGCTTCTCTCTAAAAGCACTATTTCATATTATGCAGAATTTGAGCGAGGCTGACAAAAAGGACTTTCTGTCTCATCTTTCCCTCTTACCTACTCAAGAAAGGTATCTGCTCTGCACCTCCTTATTTGGAGATGGAAATGGACTAAGCCTTCAGGCATCCTGCCTGCCCTTGCTGCCTACCGCCTTATCACTGGCTGCAAAAATAGCTTCAGTAATCTCCAAAGATGGCTGCTCTGACCTCACAACCTTGGGGCTCCCCACCACTTGGGACTCATAGTTTCTCATGAGCCCTGTAGAATACAGATAATGCCTGTGCCTTTTCCCTATCTGCCAAGGCATCCCTGTCTTGACAGGATTATAATTCTTAATCATGCTCCTCACCATTTTTCCTAGACATAGCTAGTGACAGAAAGTGATACCTATAGGTCTTCCAATAAAAAATACTGACAGAAACAAATTTTACCACCCATGTGCATGAGTTAGATTTCCTAGTTAGCAATCTTTCTCTTAATCTTTCACAATACTTCTCTGGGACAGAGTGGTTTGGGAGCAGACACACTTGGGTTTTAATCACAGTCCTGCTACTTCCCAGTGGTATGACCCTGAACAAATTTCTTCCCTTCTCTGAGTGGGTTTCCCTTTCTATAAAATTAGGATAAAAATCACATCGCCTCATAATAATAATATCTGCCTCATGAGGTTCTTATGAGGATTAAATGAGGTATCATTTATGAAATATCTGACATACATTGGAGGCACTATACACGTATGATCCCTCTTCCCCTTCCTTGTATTTCAAAATACAAACTTTATTTGCAGTAGAGTACTTAAATCCATTTTGGCACACATTTTCCCTGTATGCTCAGCATTGTTTTTTAGGCTCTTCTAGTCAACTTAGGGAGGAGGAAGGAATGGAAAAAACATTACAATACAAATATACTTTCTTGCTCAATTTCACTAGACAAAAATCTGGAAAATATGTAAAAACACAAAGAAAAACAAAATCATTGAAAATCCCTGTATCAGAGATTATCATTTTATGATATTATTACTATTTTGTGATAATATTATAATATTATGACCTACAGCTTTTCAGTTTTTCTGTGACAGACATTTGGTTAGTAAATATATCTTAAAATCTGGGTTATATGGCACATACTAAGAGGTAACATTTAATGAGCTTCCACTATGTGCCAGGGACTACTCTTTACATCACTCTTTTTGCTTGGGCATAGAGACAGATTATAGCCAATTTCCTTTCCTTTTCTTTCTTTCTGATGTAATATCCAAATTTTCTTAAACAAAATCATGAGAAATGAAAAGAAGGGTTTTCTCTGTCTCATGTAAATCTGGTTTAGAATGTCCATTTTTGAGCTAGATGAGACATCCATTTCTTTGATACCCATCAACCAGCTATAAAGCATGAACTCAGTAACATTTCCCAAGATTCTGAAAGCCAGACTAATCCTTATCTTCTACTGTGGGATCTTCAAAGGACTAGGGCTAATGAAAAGGAGGTCCTAGTATCAGTAACACCCTATGCAAAAAGTTTCCACTGCTTTTCTGCTTGCTCTGTTCACACAATTCTTGGAAATTTCACCTTTTCTAGTAAAAATAAGTTTACACTATTATCCAAACTAAGCATTTTCTTAAAAGAAATAAAAAAACCCGTGAATTGTTTTGGTATCCATTTAGGAATCTGAAGGTGAAGGTTGGTATGGTCAGATAGTAAGTAGCTACTCTTCTTTCCCAGCTATAGAATACCTTGGAAGTGTAGAAAGATCAATTCAGGGCAAAATAAACATCATGATTAATTTCGAAAATAGTCACATAAGTTTCAACACATAGACCTAAAAAGGAAAAAACATCAACTCCACCTCAGGCCTTTATCCAACTCACAGTACACCAGGGAGATTTAATAAAATCTCACTGACAAAGACCCAATAAGGCAATGGTGGGGCTGAGTCAAACACTTGAATTATAAATTATTTTTTTAAAATATGTGAACAGAAATCAGTTTAAAATTAGCATAGTATCCTAGGCAGTCTTTTAAATTGACTGGAAACATCTTGTTTTTTTAATTATTGGAAACATCCCTTTAAAAGCTTCTCTATATGTCGGGGTGCTTGGCTGGCTCAGTCAGTAGAGCATGTGACCCTTGATCTTGGGGTTGTAAGTTTGAGCCCCACATTGGGTGTAGAGATTACTTAAAAATAGAATCTTAAAACAAAGCAAAACAAAAAAGCTTCTGTGTCATTAATTTGCTTACCAAATGCTTCTTTCACAGATAATGCAAAGGCAGACTTCAGCCTAACTCCCTTTAAACTCAAATGTCAAATTGGTGGAATCTGAATGGGATTTTATGGTATAGCAATTCTTTACTATGGAGATTCCATTGTGCCCAGGAGTGAAACTCCTTAGGCCTTTGCAGACAACAGAAAGAATAGGGTTCTTTGTGTGGCAGATGTGTAGTGCAGACATTGACTAATATCACTGGATAAGATTAATTCTCCAAGAGGAGAGATTAGGGAGGAACATGTTGCTTACAACCTCCCAGGATATAACAGAGAACACTTCAGTGATCCTGAGTTAGCTGACTTACATGTCTGTGAAGAGAGCTGGAGAGTCAGGTCGGTGGGACTGCACATCCTGCATAGCATTCCATTCATTGACTGATGACTGATCTGAGTTGATGTGGCTCTCGTAATAACTCACCCAGGTGAGAAACAGGCTGCCTGGGTAGTAGTTATGCATTCTGGCCACTTCACAAGCCTTGTGTAAACTCTGTAGTGCAGACCTGAAAGATACGCTGGGAAATGAGCACTGTAGAACTGTGGAGACATCAAAAAGCCAATAATCCATGTGTACCCAAAACTCATTCAATTTTTAAATCTTAGAGAATTTGGCCTCTGGAGAATCTATTCCCTGGAATTTAAAGTTCTCTGATTCTGATTATATTACCTATTCATAGCAATTGGCTAGACACTTCTTGCTGATGCATTATCAGGGACGGGGGTAGACAGTGGAAGGAGAACTGACAACCTACCAGTGAAAAATAGGTCTGGGTACCTCTGGAGCTCATGATTCATATCATATTCATTCATATCATATTCATTCATATCATGAATCCACGCTGTGGGTATGCTGTATCACTACAGAACTAAAGATCTCAACCATTTACTATATAAATATTTGTTTCCCTTGGCACAGAATCATCTTACAGTGTATATTTCCTATGATTCTTAGAGGGTCCACAAAGATCACATAGATTGATGTCCCTAAGCCTTGAGGACATGTCCTTTCATGTCCAAGAAGTACTAATCTAATGACATTTATCATTCTTGCTGCTTTAGTCTCCCAGTCTCTTTTTTTTTTTTTTTTTTTTTAAATTTTATTTATTTATTTGAGAGAGAATGAGTGAGAGAGAGTATGAGAGAGAAGATCAGAGGGAGAAGCAGACTCCCCAAAGAGCTGGGAGCCCGATGCGGGACTCGATCCTGGAAGTCCGGGATCATGACCTGAGCCGAAGGCAGTCGCTCAACCAACTGAGCCACCCAGGCGCCCAAGTCTCCCAGTCTCCTTAAACCATTTATTCATACACTTGAGCCACTTTCTAAGAATAGCTCTGGTTATACTAATTAAATCTCTGACCATGAACTCAGGAACCCAAGAAGGGTAAACAAAGCTGAAAGTACCCCCTTTCCCCCCCGCCCTTTTTTTGCTTTTCTTTTTTTTATTTGAGAAGAACCTTTTTATTTATTTTATTTTATTTTATTTTAAAGGTTTTATTTATTTTTTTGACAGAGATCACAAGTAGGCAGAGAGGCAGGCAGAGAGAGAGAGAGAGCGGAGGAAGCAGGCTCTCTGCTGAGCAGAGAGCCCGATGCGGGGCTCGATCCCAGGACCCTGAGATCATGACCTGAGCCGAAGGCAGAGGCTTAACCCACTGAGCCACCCAGGCGCCCCGAGAAGAACCTTTTTAGTTATATACTTGGGAAAAGCTATAGCCAGAAATGTTAGGAAATTAGTTACACAAGAGCAAGGATCTTCTACATTTTGTTTATGGATGTATCTCAAGTGCCTATTAAGAATGCCTAGTTCATAGTTGGAGCACAGTCACTATTTGTTAAATGAAATGTCTTATTAGCTAAAAGTTAAAGGCTCTCTGCTACAGGAAGAGGATATTATGAGAGAATTCTATATGCAATCCATTTACACCTTTCTTTGAAAAATGCCATTTAATCCCTCCCCCCCTCCCCGCCATAACAAAGGTGATCCATACTAACTTTAGGAAATTTAGGGACCTTAAGTAAAAGGCAGAAATATTCTGTAGTCTGACCATTGAGAAATAACCACTGTTAAAGTTTTAGTAGAGATTTTCCCAGTCTTTTTGACTATGCATAGATCTATAATAAAGATATGACCACATTTTACATACACATTTTATTTCTTTCTTAAAAAGATTTATTTATTGGGGCGCCTGGGTGGCTCAGTGGGTTAAAGCCTCTGCTTCCGCTCGGGTCATGATCCCAGGGTCCTGGGATCGAGCCCCACATCAGGCTCTCTGCTCAGCAGGGAGCCTGCTTCCCTTCCTCTCTCTCTGCCTGCCTCTCTGCCTACTTGTGATCTCTATCTGTCAAATAAATAAATAAAATCTAAAAAAAAAAAAAAGATTTATTTATTTATTTTAGAGAGAGAGAGCAGGGCAGTGGCAGAGGGAGAGAGAGAATCTCAAGCAGACTCCCCATTGGGTGCAGAGACTGACACAGTACTTGATCTCACAACCCTGAGATCATGACCTGAGCCGAAATCAAGAGTCGGACGCCCAAACAACTAAGCTATCCAGGTGTCCCTCTATATACATTTTAAACGTGATTTTAGTTTACATCTTCTCGTCAACATCTATGTCAATATTCTTCAACTAGATTATTTTAACAGTTCCATAATTTTTTTTAACAGTTCCATAATTTAACAAAATCCTGTTTTTCAGATATTTAAAGATATTTAAATTGTTCTCCATTTTTTGCTGTTATTACAACACTGAAAACATTCTTATAGTTAAAAATTTTGTACATATCCACAATTATTACCTTAGAATAAATTCTTAGAACTAAAATTACTGGGTCAAAAGGGCATGCAAAATGGTAAAGCATATTGGCAAATTATTCTCAAGAAAGGTTGTTCCAGTTTATTCTACCACCAACTGCAAATGACAGTGTCTGTTCCTTGAGTCCTTGTCAACTCCGTATAATGTAAATTAAAACATAAGATAATTAGCAATCTGATAATGGAAAAACATTTCAGTCCATTTCTATCAGGGAAACATTTTTCTTAAACATTCTTAAAAGAATCTTTTAAGAATGCCTTCTAATACTCAAAGTGAGCTAAATTCTCAGAGAAGTTTATCAAATTCTCAGAGAATTCTCTGTGAATTTCAGTTTCATTACATAGATTTAAAGGTAAGGGCCAGCTAAGTGCAATGTAGAGGATAGTCAGTGCATGTTGTCTTCAGCTGGGAAAACTGTGCTTCAAAAGCATATGCCACATGTATCTGGGGCAAGATCCCTAAAATACACTCAAGGCTGAGCTACCTCAGATACTTCAGCTGCATACGGGAGTGGGAGGCTACAGTAACTACCTTCCTGTGAAGGAAACACCTGGTCTAAATGCCACTTTGATCCATAGATCATCTTTTTTCCTGTGACTTTAAGTTCACTGCTCCCCAGATGGTACCCCCAAAAGTTTATTCTGAATAAGCTAAGCTAACAGAAGTAGGACTAGTCAGTTTGCTTTAGAACATCAAAGATTGAACCAGTTTATTACTTGAATCTTCCTTCATTGTCTTAAGAATTAAGAAGATGCTTTGTACTCTTCCTCAAAATGTAACAGAAAACACTGTCATTTATGGGACTTAGGCTGTTTGGTTTTACTTGGTACCTGGGAATAGACATGTCAGTTACCTTTAAAGGAGCCTTAGTCGAGGAAGGTAAAATTTTTCCATGAGAAAACTTTTATTTATCTGTGGAATGTGCCCTAAATCTAAAAATCTGGTTTAAACACATGACCTGTAACTCTTCCCACCTCAATTACTGTATGAAATGGTAAGATTCTTGAGTTCAGTTGACTCTGTTTTACAAGGCAACCACCTCAAGCCTATCAAGCCTGTTATTCAAGGGCAAATGAGCTCCCTGGAGTCTCTTTTTCAGGCTCCTTTATTTCCTGCTTGGCTTTTGTTCTGTCCATTCTGCTCCTCATGAGGACTTCTACTACAGAACAGGCAACTGAATGAGAAACTGAAATTCAAATCCTTAATTCAGGGATTAATTCAGGGAATCTTAGAGTCACACCATTCCCCAGTTATATTAAATCATTTTTCTAGATAATTTAGAGTAAGAGAATAAGAGTCTATTCTGCCTAAATGGAAAAGATGCTCTCAGGCCTGGTATGTAACCTCTCCAAAACTTTAGCTTTCTCATCACTGATAAGGAGCTAATAATATTATTTTGAGGGAGTTGGTGTAATAATTAGATATAATCCATGTAATGCACAATATCTGACACATAGTTAAGTAGCCATAAAGTGTCAGCACACCAGCTCATGATTATTAACATCTATAATGTTTAGGCTTTATTTGCATTATGCAGTCTTGCAAACAGTCATTAGCAATTTTAATGGAAACTTATCTATCAATAATATCCCTGATTACCCTAAGAAATTGAACACTAATGCACTGTACTAGTGTGATGTTCTAGATTTGGCTCTAGACTGGGGCTAACTTAGTCACTGTGTCCCCATAAAATTGTTCCAGCCAGCAATCTGATTCATTAAGTATCTTCCAGAGTCTAAGAACACCTCTGAATCTCACTTGTTCACCAAGGCTTAAGGTCTTCCACTATGGTAATTTGAAATAATTTGAACTCCCAGGACATATTTAACTATGAGGGCCACACAAACAGATCACACAAAATCTTAAACACATAAACAAGTCATACAGCATTTTCATAGAGAACTGTACTATTTCAAATACTACTACTCACAAAATATTGCCCCAATAATATATTTAAAACTTTCATAGGAAAAAAAACCTTTCATAGAGACATTAAAAGTCCTCTTACCACATTGCCTGTACAGATACAGGTTTGAATATGTGCACTCTGTTATCCGTTGATACACTGAACCCACTAAGGAAAAAAAAGAATGAGATAAAAATCCACAAATGAGAGTAGGTTACTTCAGTTCTGAGTTTTCAAGGTTATTTCTCAGACTAGAAACTGCTGGCTCAATAGAAGAAATCATCAGACACTTCATGCAGAAGTTAGAGTATAGGGCTTGACTGAAAAGCTTCAACAAATTGTCTGATTTTATCTACCAAGCAAAATGAATGGACTCCCACACCGGAGTTAGGGAATTATATAGTTTCCCAGCTGTAGTTACAGACAAACTGTTCTGCTATATATTTCTGTTTGGAAGTCTTGTGGGTTCTTAGCAAACCTGACCCTGGTTTTATAAACTGGAGCAAACATCTTGGTCTCTTGGGGACACATTCTAAAAACACCAGGAGGTGGGGGTGGAGGGTCACTGGAAGGAATTGGCACAAGAAAGGGGTTATACTGTAGGCTGACAGCTGGCAGAGGCGGCACGAGGTTATTTGAAACAGAACATATCATCCTCTGGGAGAGCATTGCAACAGTCCCACATGCTCAGATTAAAGAGTGAGCCAACAAACTAGTTTTTCTTTGTTTGGATTCTTACCGTAGTCAGCCTAGAAGAAGAGAAGTGAGAGGCCCTGGCAAGTCGTATTTTTAACTCCACTTTACAAAACAGGAGTTTAAAAGGACTCACTGAGTTGCTGACATGACAGTTTACTTGGGCACAATGGGCCTCCCACTGAGCTTAATGAATGGGCACTAAGATGGAACCCCACTCCTTGGCCTTCTATGAGGAGAATAAAAAGGGAAAGCTCTTACCCATCACCATCCAAATGAATTAGGGTATCACTCCAGAGGGGCAGGACTAAGCCCATGGTACAAGTGCTACTGCAAGAGAAGGAATAGTCCAAAGGTTAATTCCTGCTATTCTAGGAAGCAGTTCTTGATTAACTCTTTCAACACAAAGATAAAGCCCTAAACTTTAAATTCTGGCATGTTAGAATGGAGGAATTCCTATCATATAACTATCAGTCTAATGCATGTGCTCTGGAACTGTATCAGACAGGTGGTTAGTCAGGTCCTTATGCAATTAATAAAGAAAACTTACTGACTGAGCTCCTTGTATCTCAAAAATGGCTACTGTCTAAAAAATCCAGGTGATTGCTACTGACTTGTGATCGGCAGGTTTCACCCCAAGGTCACAGCATCCTACTCAACTCCAAAAATAATTTCTAATGCCAAGAACTATTGCTGGTTGCTGAAGACCTCTGAATACAGAATTTACTCAAATTTAATTCTGAGGTTTATGTATATTTATTGAACACCAATTGGGAAATAGTGTCTCTATCACACCACGCCTCTGGATAACTGTAATCTACCCCAGAACCCTGCCACTTTCTCTCCTTAAGGCTGCCATAAACCATCTTCCCTTTCCACTCAGTCTCCCAAAGGCTCTGACACCCTCTCCTTGCCAATGTATCCAGAAAAGCAGCATTGTATAGTAGAAGGAACCTCAGACATGGGAGGTAGAACAGCAAAGTATGGTTGAGAGCACAGGCTCTGGAATCAGATGGGCTCTGGAACCTGGGTTCTAGCACTGACTATATAATTTTAGGCAAAGTATTTAATTGCTTTGTGCTCCAGTTTCCCTATCTATAAACCGAATAAGGGGGCGCCTGAATGGCTCAGTGGGTTAAAGCCTCTGCCTTCAGCTCAGGTTGTGATCCTAGGGTTCTGGGATCAAGACCCGCATCAGGTTCTCTGCTCAGCGGGGAGCCTGCTTCCTCCTCTCTCTCTGCCTGCTTGTGATCTCTGTCAAAAAAAAAAAAAAAAACCAAAAAAAACTTAAAACCGAATAAGGGGTGCTTGGGTGGCACAGTTGTTTAGCCTCTGCCTTCAAGCTCAGGTTATGATCCTAGGGTCCTGGGATCAAGCCTCGAATCGGGCTCCCTCTGGGCGGGAAGCCTGCTTCTCTCTCTCCCACTCTCCCTGCTTGTGTTTCCTCTGTGGCTGTATCTCTCTGTCAAATAAATAAACAAAACCTTAAAAAAAAATACTATCTTGACTGGAATGTTTCTGAAAATTAAATTATATAGCACAGTAAGAAATGTATATAACAGAACCAAACATATAATAACTACCACTTATTGGGCAGTTACACTTCGTCAAAATATCTGGATTTGATCCTCTTCACTATTTCAATTCCTTTTGAAAAGTTATTTTACCCTCTCTCATCCTCAATTTCTTCATCTTAAAACACAGTTAACAAAACCTACTTTCATAGGGATATCATAAATATTTTAAAGTGAAACAATACATATGAATGTGTTGTCATTTAAAACAAATGTCGAATATGAATTTTTAGTGAATGAGTGCTTTAATTCAACTAAAACTGACTTGGGGTGCGGGGAGGAGGAGGGACATCATGAAAATGCATTGAAAACAGCATGAGGAATACCAAGTTTTTGCTACTGGAGTCACTGCAGGGCTAACGAAGGCAGTTCCCTAGGTGGGCTGTGTCTAATGCTTTGCACTGTACTCGCTGGCCTGTGTTACTCAACACCCAACACTGTGTGCTCCACCAGAGATTCTAGAATTCGAGAGAATCAAATCAAGATTGCAACAGGTTATCCACATTGGAAGGGTGGGCCTGAATTCCAGATGCAGAGTTATCATGCAAGAATCCAAGAGGGAGGAAGACAGCTCCACCACTATTTTTGTTGAGTAGATGAGGTAAGCACAAGGAAAACTTGTTTCAAAGATGGCTTCCCAAAATGGAGTGGGGTTATTTTCAGAGTAGCTCCTTTTTCTTCCTTTCCTTTCCTTTCTTTCTTTTTTTAAAAGTGTGTGCTTAGGGGCGCCTGGGTGGCTCAGTGGGTTAAAGCCGCTGCCTTCGGCTCAGATCATGATCCCAGCGTCCTGGGATCGAGCCCCACATCGGGCTCTCTGCTCAGCAGGGAGCCTGCTTCCTCCCTTCTCTCTCTGCCTGCCTCTCTGCCTACTTGCGATCTGTCAAATAAATAAATAAAATCTTAAAAAAAAAAAAAAAGACTCCTTAAAAAAAAAAAAAAAGTGTGTGCTTAGCCAGGTTCCTAGCAACAAGTATAGTTTGGGTATAAATATGAAGGGTTTATAGCCTGGTGACAAATCTGGAAATTAAGTAACTACAGAAGAAAATACAGATGGTCCAAAAGAATGTGATCTGTGAGCTTGTGATCAGATCCCAGTTCAACTCTGGACAAGTGACAGCAATATACAGGAACCAAACATCACATGTTCAGCTTATACTCAGGTCAGGCTGTTTCTTTACATTGAGTAGCTTTTTCACACAACAGGAGAAAGAGGCCTGAATTAGGCACACCTATAATTTTTATCTAATTTACCCTGAGTTTCATGAGAGTCTTCTCCTTTAAAGTACAGGTACTTATTTTAGTAGATACTCATCCCAATCAACAAATATTTACTGAGTGCCTATACATACCAGACATTTCAAGGTATTGGGGTACAAAGAAAAATTATAAAGCACCACCACAAAAATATTATTTTATGATTTGAAATATATTCAGTGCAATTTGGATACCAAGGTTACATTGTATATTTAAAAATTTATTACTTAAAATATAACGCAATACTAAAGAATTATTATTGAAATATAACACAATAGTTAAAAATACTATAAAAAGGCTAAATGAACTTGTATATCATATCTTGATAACCATTTGGGAAGAAATGTCATAAACAATCTGGGTTCTACTTTGGCTTAGTACTGTTTTGAAACATCAACTTTTTTTTTTTTTAAGTTTTTATTTATTTATTTGACAGACAGAGATCACAAGTAGGCAGAGAGGCAGGCAGAGAGAGAGGAAGGGAAGCAGGCTCCCCGCCAAGCAGAGAGCCTGACGCAGGGCTCGATCCCAGGACCCCAAGATCATGACCCGAGCCGAAGGTGGAGGCTTTTAACCCACTGAGCCACCCAGGTGCCCCTGAAACATCAACTTTTTATATTCTCAGATATAAAATGATAAAAACTCCTTCAAAAACAGTTGATCTAGAAATGATACTAGATTATGTGAGTGCCAGTATTCTGGTGAGGGCAGCACTTTTCTTAACTGTCCAAGGAGCTCATTCACAGATTGATGGGAATTCATAATACCAAGTTCACCAAACAGAATGAAAACTAGTTTCTATAGCTTTTCACATCACATTTTTGTCTTCCATAAAATAAAATTTTCATTTGTTAGATATGATTCAGGCAGGACCATTACCGAAGACAGACACAGTTCACTGAGGATAAATTATTGAGCATCCATATTAGTAAACATTCTTTATGATTTCTGGGAATGTTTACAACAAAGTCAAAGATATAAGATTACACATCTGATTTCTTACACACTGGGTCAGAAGAATCTGAAGTTGTTGCTTTGTATCTCTAGGGGAAGGCTCAAGTGAAGTTTCCAAGCAGTCCCAGTTCCTGTTTTATGGGGTTTCCAAGAGAGGAGTCAGGAAAAACCAAAGGAAAAGGGATATAGAGTAGCACTGTCCAACTGAACTTTCTGCAATGATGGAAATGTTCTATATATGTACTGTCTATTAATGTAGCCACGAGTCCCATATAGCTAGAGTACTTGAAATGTGGCTAGTTGTGATTGAGGAACCGAAATTTAAATTTTGTTTAATTTTAACTTCTTTAGTCACCATGTAGTGTTACTGAATGGGACAGCGTAGATCTAAAGAGATAAAAATCTAAGTCAGAGGTCTTAAAATACTAATGAAATAGGCAAGATAGGTGCTCTTAAAGGATAAATGCTTACTGAAAGGTCTATTGCTTAGCCAACACCAGAGGTTAAATCCATGCAGGAGAAAACCTAAATATGGTTTACAAGCCTGTGCAATTTCAGAGCATACAATTAAAGGCTGTAAGAGTTATACAAGGTAACAACTCTGGCCTTGTGATCCTTGTGAAACCACAAATAATTTTCAGGTTGACTATACAAGCTTAGGTAAACACTTGTTTGGGAAACCTAATGACAGTGTGATTCTTTTCCTCCCAACATCATGACAAATAGAATCACTCCTAGTCTCTTCTTTGTGGCTAAATTCTCCCAGGCCTGGGTCACACTGCCAGCTACTACTCCACAGTTCCATTCTAGTTTCAAACCAGGAAGTCAAATGCTTTGAGACATCTGGCAGGATTTCCTGCAGCTTATTATTTAGAGTGCAAAGATCTGCTTAGCCACATTCCACAGTCTTCCCAAGGTTTCTCCAGAAGAAGTGGGAAAATAAAAAAGGAGAGCAATAAACTTTAGGCACACAAAAGAGCCAGGTTCTGAGTGTGGTATGATACCCTTAATTATAGGATGCAAAGTAGTGCTAAAGCCAAAGGTGCAGGAGTATAAAAGGTTCTGTTCTGAGTTAAAAAAATCAATTCCCTCCCAGCCCGCCCTTTTAACTCAGAAGAAGGAAAAAGGAAGCAAAACATTTGGTAAAAGCCAAGGTGTAAGGCCATGAATAAATGCAAGAGATTAGAGCTAAAGTGGGCTCTCTTTGAACCCAAAATCTACTGGTGCACTATCACAAAGGGTATGTGCCCTAGAATCAGCAAAGTGAATCATTACTGCTTAAAATAAAGTTAACTACAAAGATAAGGCAGCTTTTTATTCCTGGAGATATAAGTTTAAATCATTTATATTTAAACAATTTAAATCATTTATATTCATTACCATCTAAGGATGAGAGGAAGGTAAGGAATAGTGATAAATTAGGAACCAAAGACATTCATTGATCATTTTCATCTTTCAAGACTGTATGGCTAAGATACTTTTGTGCTCCCTGGTTTTAGGCATTGAACTTTAAGAGTAGAATAGCACAAGATGTTTTTGTAGTAACTCAAAAGGCAACTGGAATAGTTATTTAAAAAGGAGTTTTCTCATCCTTCCTTTTGTGGTACCATACCTGTCATTAGAAGAGAAATCCATTCCCAGGACAATGCTTTCTTCAGTGTCTTGTCTACCATTGGTTGAAACCACTACCATATAGCGTGTTCTGTTCTGGTAAGTACTTTCTAGTCTTACAGCCTGGAAGTTAAGAGACAACAGATGTATTAGGAAATGTAGAAAGTCAGCTTTAGATCATTCAACTTCTTTTTACATCAACATCTTAAAGCATGCTCAGGAAGACTTAAATTCTAATTCCATCTCATGTATTAACTATGAAACCTTCAGTAAGTTATTAAATTAATTAGAGGGAGATACAATAATACCTATCCCACTGGATTATAAGAATCATATGAAATAGTGTATGTTTATATAGCACAGTGCTTGTCATATAGTAAAAGTTCAACAAATTTTGGCTACTAGCATAATTTATAATAATAGCAACTACCAGGGCATGTTCTTTTTTTAAGATTTTATCTATTTATTTGACAGAGAAAGACACAGCGAGAGAGCACAAGCAGGGGAAGTGGGAGAGGGAGAAGCAGGCTTCCTGCTGAGCAGGGACCCTGATGTGGGGCTTGATCCCAGGACCCCGGGATCACAACTTGAGCCAAAGGCAGACGCTTGAAGTCTGAGCCACCCAGGTGCCCCTTGACAGCAATTTCTAATTGGGATTCTTTCAGTGCTTCTCAGAGTCTCCTCTCTCTCAATTCTGTCACTAATCCCAAAGTAGCCAGGCGAAGAGAAAAAGAGATGCAGTCACACAGCTTAAGTGAGCCATTTAGCAAGGCAGAGGTGAGACTGTCGTGGCTATCTTTTTGTTTCTATTCTGATACTCCTAGGAAAAGCTAGGGAAGCACAAAAGGTAGAATTGGCTACATTAAAGCTTGTTTCTAATAGAAGCTGATAAAACAAGAATGTAACGCGGACCATTCTGATTTCAAGTACACAGGTAGAGAGCTGTATTACTAGCTTTATGTTCCATAAAGTAATGGAGCATTTCAAACCAAATTCATTTGTGAGACTCTAAGAAAAACTACTATTAAATGGATGAAGGTCTAACCCTAGGGGCTGGGGTAAATGAACATTATGGATGTAGCTATGGATAGCAGTAAATGCACATAAGGAGGAACGGAAGATAGCATGGACTCTCTGATTCTAGGAATTAAATTAAAATATTAATCAGAAACCCAGTGCAGGTGAACTAGAATTTTTCAGAATTATTTTTATTAACATATAATGTATTATTTGCCCCAGGGCTACAGGTCTGTGAATCAACAGGCTTACACATTTCATAGCACTCACCATAGCACATACTGAACTAGAATTTTTTATAATCAAATCTCAGATATTATTACATATCTAAACTTGGGCTTGCCTCAGCAAGCTCTGAGCTAACTGTTCAGTTTTCTGAATGTGTTAGAGGCTCTTTTATTCTCTGTCAAGGCTCAAATATAATGGAACTGGAACAGCTGAACTCTGCTCCTGATAATTTATACACAGCTTCTACACCAAATAGTGGCAACTGGTTGGCTAAGCTAAAACTGATAAAAGGAAAAAAGAAATAACCTCCACAAGTATTACCCATCATACAAGTTATTATTAGGCTAAGTTAGCAGGTGGGCAGCAAGCATTTCTTTGGGATATTCAGGGTAAACGCTAGTTGTCTCTTTTTTAAAAATGAGGTGTTTATTTACGCATAATATCAAGAGCACGTCAAACATTATATCTTCCTTTGCTTATTAATATAATCATAATTTCAGACCCCAAACCTAATGGGAAAGGCCCCAGTCATTTACACTAATTTAGGACTGAGTAATAAGTGCACCTCGGATTTCTTCAATTCCAAGCTTCTTATATTGAAGAAAGGCACTTAGAGGCCCTGGGACTTGATCATGGACCTCTAGAGAGTAAACTTCGTAACTGCTAATTCTTTTTTTTCTTTCTTTTTAGGATCTTATTTTTAAGTAGTCTTTACATCCAGAGTAGGGCTTCAATTTCCGACCCTGAGATCAAGGGTTTCATGCTTTACCAATGGAGTCAGCGAGGTGCCTCAATTAATCCCTACTAAAAGGAAGTGGAGCTTTAATCAGGGGGTCAAAAGTTATGACAGTAATCCTCAACACCTATATCCTAAAGAAGGTTGAGATGAAATTTCTTATAGAAAAAACTCTGCAGGGGCACCTGGGTGGCTCAGTTGATTAGCCTTCCACTTAGGTCAGCATCCTGGACTCCCGGGATCAAGTCCTGCATGGGGCTCCCTGCTCAGCAGGGAGTCTGTTTCTTGCTCTGCACCTCCCCCTGCTCATGCGCACTCTCTCTCTCTCATTCTCTCTCTCACGCTCTCTCTCTCTCTCTCTCTCAAAAAAAAAAAAAAAAATCTTTAAAAGAAAGAAGAGGAAGGAAGGAAGAACGAATGAATGAATGAACGAATTCAGCAATGCTGAGGATGGACCTGAGGTTTCAAATTTTCTTTTAGGCTTCAAGATTCAAGGTTATGAAATTAAAATTTTAAGAGCCATAACATAAAGAAAAACCTAGCACCCACCTGGGTTAGAGGTTTAACTCATATTCCTCCGCTAGGAAGAAGACTGATAAAAATCTAATAATCTAATTTAATTCATGAAGTTAATCAGAGAAATGTAATTTAAAATGGCAGTTTGTACATAATACCCTAATATTAGAATTGGCAGCAATTCCAGTGTTTCCTCAGTCTCCAAATTTTGGAGAATTTGGAATAGATGACTGAAATAAGACAATAATTCAGGTGCATCTGACTAACTCCAGTTCTCACTGAAAAGGATACCAATGAAGTTTATTCTACTTATCCAGCCAAAACAATATTTTGAATTTTGAAACTTTGCAACAATAGCAACTGAGAAAATTATTCCAAGAAAGCCCATTTATTGCTTAAATTTGGATCCTATTACAAGTGTCAGGTGGACTCCACTCAGCAATCTGAGGACTGAGAGAGGTCTGAGAAGTCAGATGCCTCTGCTTTATTTCTGGTAAGAACCCAACCTGTTTGCAAAGCTCATCTACCAAAGAATGATGTTAAAACTTCTCCCAGAGGTGCCTGGGTGGCTCAGTGGGTTAAAGCCTCTGCCTTCACCTCAGGTCATGATCCCAGGGTCCTGGGATTGAGCCCCACATCAGGCTTGCTGCTCAGCGGGGAGCCTGCTCCCCCTCACCAACCCCTGCCTGCCTCTCTGCCTACTTGTGATCTCTGTCTGTCAAATAAATAAATAACATCTTAAAACAAAAAAACACACAAAACTTCTCTCAGTAACTAATTTAGATGCTTATAATCTGATTACAAGCAGTTCACAAGCACCGCCTGATAAAATAACTTCTGTCCTCAGCATCATCCAACATCAAGAAATCCTACTCCTTAAGCTTACACTGCACCTTTGCTTTAATTTCTTTTCACCAAGTCTTACATCATGCTACTGCATGCAATGTTTATCCTTAAGGAAGCCACATTACAAAGTCCCAATGTCTAGACAGGCAGCTCACCCCATCCATCAGAGAGAAAAGTTTCAAAAGTATGTAAATATTAAATTCTAGCCAAAAGAACAAAGCAAAGTCATTATCTAAAATTAAAACAGACTTCAGATGTGACACTAATAAACTAAAGAACACTGTTTTCAAAAGCAATAGAGCTTGAGGGAGTCTCAGGATTCTATTTTTTTTGGTTTATCTCTATGATATTCTTAAATTAAAAAAATCTCTGTATTATATTCTGCATAGCCATTAAAAACAGATTTACTTGTTGACATGGAAAGATATTCAAAATAAAGTGTGAAGAAAGCTGATTATAAGTCAGCATTTATATTTTTATCTCATTTTTGTTAAAAAAAAAAGGTGCTGACATATACTCTTTTTTTTTTTTTTTAATATTTTTATTTATTTATTTGACAGAGAGAGAGAGATCACGAGTAGGCAGAGAGGCAGGCAGAGACAGAGAGAGGGAGAAGCAGGCTCCCTGCTGAGCAGAGAGCCCGATGTGGGGCTCGATCCCAGGACCCTGGGATCATGACCTGAGCCGAAAGCAGAGGCTTTAACCCACTGAGCCACCCAGGCACCCCTACTCTTTTCTCCACTCAATTCTGAGCTCAGTAGAAACCTTCATAGTTATAAAGGTCAGTAGTAAAACCTTTACATCATTGTTCAAAACTGATTAGCCTTTCATATGTACACATTTCCCCCAGTTTCATTCAAGCACAAGCAAGTCCTCAGTTATCCACTTTTTAAAAACACACAAACACCCCTCCTCACCCCTTAGACATAGGTCTTATTGTTTTAAGGATTTTATTTATTTATTTGAGAGAGAGCATGAGTTGGGGAAGAAGCAGAGGGAGAAGGACAAGCAGATTCCACGCTGAGTGTGGAGCCTGATGCAGGGCTCGATCCTGTAACCTGGAGATCACAACCTGAGCCGAAATCAAGAGTCAGCTGCTTAAACAGTGAGCCACCCAGGCTCACTGTTTTAAATTATTTTAATTGTTTTAATTATTTAATTAAATTTATTTAATTGTTTTAAATTATTTTATACTTTTGCTTCTCAGAAATATAGAGGTCAACTGGGGAGACTAGTAGGTCTTCTGATACTCAAATTTGGCTATTTTAATCACTGATCCACTTCAGTAAGAGCAGAGGTCAGAGAATCTGACATACTCTTACACATACACACACACACACATACACATGCACACAGGAAAGACTGGAAGGATGCTTATCCAAATTGCTAAGAATGAGTTTCTCAGAATGTAGGATACAAAGTGATTTTTACTTTCTTCCTTACACCTTCCTGCATTGTAGGATTTTTAGAAATGTTATATTTAGAAAAAATACTCATTTTCACTTTGGGAAAACATCAACGTACCATAAAAAACAAAGTCAAAAAAGCCCTTATTTTCTTAAACTCTCCTGCAAAGTACTCAAAAAACATCTCCTTGTATCTTTTCAGCACCTTAATGCTAATTAAGAATATAAAAGTTGGGGCGCCTGGGTGGCTCAGAGGGTTAAGCCTCTGCCTTCGGCTCAGGTCATGATCTCAGGGTCCTGGAATGGAGCCCCACAGCGGGCTCTCTGCTCAGCAGGGAGCCTGCTTCCCCCACCTCTCTCTGCCTGCCTCTCTGCCTACTTGTGATCTCTCTCTCTGTGTCAAATAAATAAATAAAATCTTAAAAAAAAAAGAATATAAAAGTTACTTCAAATGTTAGGAAAGTTTTTTATTTCCCAGTCTTTTTTTTTTTTTTTTTTAATTAAATGGGTCTTTGGTAATGTGCAAGAGTAACTAAAAAACCATGGTCTTCATTTTACCAGCTACGGTTTTCCTAAGTACTGAACTTAATGCTTGTATTAAGTATTAATGCATGTATTTGGAATGCAAAGCTTCCCTAGAGGAAAAAATGGTTTAGTCTTATTTTCAATGCTAAAGCAAAATGTGGGATTTGGTGCCACTATCTGTTATTGGGTTATTAAAAAAATAAGGGCAGGACTTTCAGTTGACTATCAAACTTTAAACCTTATGTACAAGCCCCAGGATGAGAATTTTAGCATTCCAAATTTAACTCAAAACAAAAGGCCTTGCTTTGAGTCTACAAATGCTCCTTTCAGTTAGCAAAGTGCTAATTTGTCCAAAGTCACACAATGTATTCACTCATTCTCTTGAAGATGACTCACTCAATAATCTGAAACATAATGACTATGTGTTTGTAACAATTCAAAACAACTGTAAAATGGCTTGTCATTTAAACTGAATTAATTCAGAGGCATCAGTTACATTTTCTGAATTTATATTTTATAAATGTAAAGCAGTTGAAGCTGCATATTTTAGCAGGGCAAGAAAAAAAGTTAAAAGTCAACTCTGCCTTCCGGAACTGCTTCCTTAATGCTCTCCTGTGGTTAAAATTATTTTAATGTTTAGAAGTGCAATCTAAATTCCAGAAGGTTATCAAGGAGAAAAAGATAAAGTGATGACAGACCTCAACTTGAACTCTACCAAACCACACAATTTTGGGGAAACTATAAACATGGATCTGACGGACATCAAGTGTGTGCAAGTGACCATTACTATGGGTTTCAGAGGAGGTGTTCTCAAAGCACGACTCCTGGATCAGCAGCATCAACATGGCTGGAAAACTTGTTAAAAATGCAAATAATTACTACCTTCCCCTCCCCAAATCAAACACTGTGGGTGGAATCCAGCAAAGGGGGACGGGGGAGTTCAACAAAGCTCTGCAGGTGATTCTGATGTACTCTAAGGTTTGAGTATCCTTGCTTGAGAATATGAATGCTGTTAAGAACTGTACACCACCTTTGTTCACTTATAAGGAAGTGTTTAAGATAGACGTATATAAAAATATAGATAAGATTTACATAAATGTATGATGTGATTCTCAAATTAGGATATAAAATAATTATGTAAGGATTTCTTATTTCATGTTCTTTAAATTTCAAAGGCAGTTTCTCACTCAACAAAAATTTGTGGTCATTTTAAGAAGATGATAGAGGCAGCATTTGAGAGAAAAAAAATGACAGAATTTGAACACAGAATGATTAAGTGAATGAAAAATCAGTTAATAACCACAGAATTCAGAGACCTGATAATTTTTTACAGTCATTCTTGTATTCTACTTATTATTTCTCTTCCTGTCCAGAGCATAGAGATCAACCATTTGAATTTAACATGCCGAGAGAAACCCAATTTCCAAGTTACCACCCCAACCTAGAAGGGCCGATCACCACATGGTTAGGTGACTGCAGTAACTACCTAGCGGATCTCCATGACTTAAGGTGGTTTCCTCCTCCCCACTATTCTGTATTAGCTTCTTTTTTTTTTTTTTTTAAAGATTTTATTTATTTATTTGACAGAGAGAGATCACAAGTAGGCAGAGAGGCAGGCAGAGAGAGTGAGACAGAAGCAGGCTCCCTGCCGAACAGAGAGCCCGATGTGGGACTTGATCCCAGGACCCTGAGATCATGACCCCAGCCGAAGGCAGCGGCTTAAACCACTGAGCCACCCAAGCACCCCTCTGTATTAGTTTCTAATGAATCTCTCTCTTGCTCTTTTTTCTTTTCTTTCTTTTTTTTTTTTTTTAGTAATCTCTACACCCAATGTGGGCCTCAAACTCACAATGCAGAGATCAAGAGTTGGATACTCTACTATACTCTACTGACTGAGCAAGCCAGGTGCCCCTCTCTTAAATACTGTAGCTATTCCACATAATTCATTGCTCCAAACCTTGTAATGTTTCACACTACTGCTTACTGAACAGGTAGAGGTACTACCTCCAACTATTATTAATCTAGAGGGTCAGATAGGGAATATAAATAAGTACAGTAGGCCATACGACTAATAAATGGGTAGAAATGCTCTTCACTTTTCATAAAGAAACATACTCATACCATCTTTGTTTTCCTATTTTAATGAAATGTTCTACTATAAGAAAAGTAACAGTGAAAAAATGATGACAAATGGAGACACTTGGCTTTAGAGTCTAGGAGACAACAAAATATATGTGGATTATGGTAAGTTAAGAACCCAGGCCATACCCATGCCTGCCCCTTTGGGTCTAGCAAGTTTTATCAGGCGAGCATAAGGTCCCAGTGTTGCCAGAATTTTAGATTTTTGAAGACAAGCTCCAGGTATGGATTTTTATGTGAAATCATTCAACTTTAAAATTCTGGCTTGGAGTGAAAAACAGTACCACTGTGGTCCAAATAAAATATATCTGCCATTTTGAGTCCTCTAGGTTGGAGCATTAAATCCCTATTTAAAGGCCTTGTTTTCTGGTATCTTATCTTCCTTATAGTAACAATAATCCCCAGATTTGGGCAGCATTTTATACTCTTCAATATGCTTTCAGGTCCAGTTGATCCTCTCAACTGTGAGACGTAGAAAGGAGATGAGAAAGCAGGCTCAGACAAACTAAGCAATTTGTCCAACATCACATGATTAGCAAAAGCTTAAGCCCAGGTCTCCTTTCTCTGAGACCCGCACAAATCCCTGGCCCTTTTACTCTCTCCTTGTCCAACTTTACATGTGTTTTTGCCTCAGTCAGGCCCTCATCTAGAAGGACGGACTTCCTTCTCTCTGCCAATCTAAATTCATCATCTTTTAAGACCCAGCTCAAGCTCTACTGTATTCATAAAACCTTTCTAACTAGGGCAAGTCTTAGAGTATTCTTTCTTCTGAACTTCCGTTGTTGGTAGGTCAGTAACCTACAAACTGGTACTTATCAACAGCCTTGAATCATCAAATTATTTCACATAATTTCACATTAGTTCATATTCCCAGTGACATTCTAAGCTCTTTGATGGTGCGGACATGTTATTCTTTTTTGTTCCACATAGCTCCCAGGACTCTGTTGCGACATAATAATGACTGCTTAATGTTTGCCATCTTAGACAGTCTTTGGAGTAAGACTTACAATGATAACACTAACTTACCAGCCTGATGTTATCTTCTGGGCGGAGTAATATGAACATTGCTTGGAGATGCTGTTGGAGATCACCTGGTGAAATTTATGAAACAAAAAATAATTATTCTGCATTGTAATGCCAATAGAGAGGATTCTTTCTACGTTACTAACAAGTATAAAAGAAAGTTCTGGGTCACTGAACGACTATAATTAGACACCGAAATTAAGTGTCTTAATATAATTATTAACTTTAAGTGGAAAGACAGAATGGTAGACTGCATCTCTATACATTCACTTTTAGCCTATACTACATTAAAATTTGCTTTATGTTTGTCCAGTGGAAGATACACTTGAAACCAGTATCAGTTTTGTACTATCGTGGATGTTGATGAAAGCAATGGTGAGATGTATTGGGCTGTGCTTTCAGGCCCACTAAAGGTAGCAAGGAGGGATTCCTGAAAAGTGTGATGAATGGGTTTAGAATTACCTCCAACTTTAAAAAAAGCTAACTATTTTGCCACTCTTATTTTTGTAAATCTTCAGTTGCACTTAACCTAAGATTTTTAGATTCCCCTTAGAATAATGTCAGTGGTTTAAAATGATTTCCATATTAGTGGCTGATTTTCAAGAAAGAGTACTCATTAAATATAGCGGGTCCCAAGAAATAAATATTCCACTGAACCTAATGTTAGGTCCTTTAATGTGGCCAACCATTATTTGAATACATACTTGTTTCTACACATTCCCCAAAACTAAATTGAATTTTTTTGATTTAAAGTATTATAGATTTTCTCATACTCCTTATTCTATACTAGAAAACCTGGGGCTTTGGCTAGTAGGAGATAATTAGATAACGTACTGTTATAAATGATGATAATCCGAGAACAAAAAACTTCATCCATGCCCACCCAGGTCCAGCTCTTTAACAGTCTAAAGTGACTGACATTGCCACCTGATCACAGATGCCAGTGGAACCTGTTCTCACACTCGTCTTGAAATCTACATACAAAATCTTCCTCCACGTAACTTCAACTGTTAACTGTGAGATGAAATACTATTATGTGCAAGAAGTGGTGAGGGGCAGGAAGAAAGAAAAGTAGGTTAGCGAACAGATACTTGTTTAAAAGGTCAGCAAGTCTGAAAGCCTCTCCTTTCCCCCAACCCTTTCCTTCTCTTAAAGAATAGTCTTCTTGCCCCCCCAACCCCCATCTCCAGTTCAATGCTGGCTTCTGACCAATTCCATTACTGCAGAATCTTTCAACTTGCAAAATTAAAAGGCAAATCATCATGTTTGGTCAGGTCTGTTCTAGCACATTTCAAGCCCAGAGACACAATGTAAGTCTCATTTGTAAGAACCAGTATGGGCTCATAGGTATAAAACCAAGAGAAATGAAAACATATGTTTACACAAGAACGTATACATAAAAATTCACAGCAGCATTATTCGTTAACAGCCAAAAATTGGAAACAACTCAGATGTCTATCAACTGGTGAATGGAAAAATAAAATGTGGTATATCTATACACTAGAATATTATTTGGTCATAAAAAGAATGAAGTACTGACACATACTATAATGTAAATGACCCTTGAAAACATTATGCTAAATGAAAGGAGCCTGTCTCAAAAGATCATTCATATAATTCCTCTTATATGGAACACCCAGAATGGGCAAATCTATAGACAGAGAAAATAGATTAGTGGTTGCTTAGGATTGACAGGGAGGGAATGACTGCTAATGGGTAAGTGAGTTCTTCTGTGGGGTGATGAAAATGTTCTAAAGTTACAGTGATGGTTGTACAACTCTGTACATATGAAAACAAACAAACAACAAAACCCAACAACGAATGCAAACGTTAAATGGGTAAATTAGGTGAATTATATGGTATGTGAATTATATCTCACTAAAACTGTAAAAAAAAAAAAAGAAAGAAAAAGAACCAGTGTGAGGAGACAGAGTGTTAGGTATAAACAATGAAGAGTGACTGAAGTTACATGTTATAATTGAGTTAAGCAGCTGAGGCTTTTTAAAAATTAAGATTCCTTCTGTTCTATCAATACAAATGACCTAAGAGAAGATTTTTAGGATGGAGAACCTGTAGAGGACAACCATTTCTAGGTAAATAGTTGACGTAACACCCTACTCCAAGTGTTATTGGCCCAAAGATCCAGCTGGCTTCTTGGAAGGTCAGGCAAAAGTCAGGTAGCCCTATCCCTGCGGTAAGGCTTCTCATGTGAGCTGGGTATGTGGAAACTCAGGTTTGTTAGTGGTGAAAAGTACTGCCTGTAAGCAAACTGGGGATTTTCTACTGGAAAACCTTAAGTGATAAGTCACATAAGAATTCATTAGAGTATTCCTGTACCTTATTATTTTTCCAACACAAATTTATTGAACACTTACTACATATATAACGCATTCTGCTAAGTGCCAAAAAAATAGTGAGAGTGAAAGACAAGTGATTATAGCACAATACAATGCTTTCTTTCACTATTACAAGACTGTTGGAGAAATGGAGATAAGGTTGTCAGCCTTTTAGAACAAAACAAAAGGCAAAGAAACCAAGAAAGGAATGGTATATGTGGAACTTTACCTGCATGCTTGTTGCGTCTGTGGCTAATTCTTGGTGTGGATGAGCCATTTCCCCGTGGTAGAAAAAGGGCAGCACCTTTGACAGTTAGAAAGCTCTCGCTGATGCTGTAAGGGAAAAAGTCAAAAGGAAATGGATTACTTAAGGAAGGAAACCAGAGTATGATGGAGATACATTTTGGGATTATTCTCTTTCATCTTCCAAAGTTCCAATTTCATGGGATGAAGTAAAAATAAAATCAAGAGAGACCCTTTTATTTACACAAACCTATCTAGTCTAGATAGCTTTTCTGAAACCTACAATATTCTATATATATCACATGGTAGCAGTTGAGAATAAAGGCTCGGAAAACAAAAAAGAGGGTAATGGCTCTGGAGCCAGATCGCCTGGGTTCGAATCCTGGCTCTGCTACTTCTTACCTGAGTGAATTTTAGGTGGCCTAAGTTTCCTTAAGGGTAAAATACAGGTAACAAAACGAAGCTATTGTGCGGAGTCAACAAGGATACAGTTTCTTAGAGTAATGCCCTTGTGCAGAGGGATTTTTGAATTCAAAATGCAACTAAGGTATAAAACTCTCAGTTTTGCTTTAGTAATATCTCTAGAAATGAAGCTGGCAGACACATCTGAGAATACTTCAGTTGCTTTTGAAACTCCCAAAGCTCTACCATGAATTTAATTCTTAGTGTTTTAAATGATTCCATTTTAAGGTGCGTAAACATGGGTTATACAAATATCAACACTATAGAAACATCTTTATTTTTTAAAAAGATTTTATTTATTTGACATTTTATTTATTTATTTGACAGAGAGACAGAGAGAGAGCACAAGTAGGCAGAGCGGCAGGCAGAGGGAAAGAAATAAACAGGCTCTCCCCTGAGCAGGAAGTCCTATTCAAGGTTTGAGACCAGAACCCTGGGATCAGGCCCGAGCTGAAGGCAGCCGCTTAAACGACTGAGCCACCCAGGTGACCTGAAAACATCTTTAGACAAGACAAGCATAAAGGTATAAATGCTTAAACTGGAGGAAACTGGAAACCCTCATCTTAATTCTTTTTTTTTTCTTTTTAAAGATTTACTTATTTGAGAGAGAGAGAGTGCACATGGAAGTAGGGAGGTAGATGAGGGAGGGGAGCCCATGACCCTGAGATCACGACGTGAGCCAAAAATCAAGAGTTGGGCACTCAACCAATTGAGCCACTCAGGTGCCCCCTTATCTCTATTCTTTTTATTTTTCTTTTTTTTTTTTTAAGATTTATATATTTGAGAAAGAGAGAGACAGAATGGTGGGGAGGAGCAGAGGGAGAGAGAAACTCTAAGTGGACTCCATGCTGACCACAGAGCCGGCTGTGGGGCTGGATCCCATGACCCTGAGATCATGACCCAGGCTGAAACCAAGAGTCCGATGTTCAACTGACTGTGCCACCCAGGAGTCCCTCATCTTAATTCTTAAATGTAATATTTTTAACTTATGACAGACAGATTGATAGGCAGCCATTTTCTGTGTGTTTTAAATAACTGGGAGCATAGTTAAAATTTTATACATCAAATGACTGCTATTAAATGTTGCAGGTGAGATGTGGTTATTTTTAGTTTACTTGAAATGACTAGCTAAAGGGGGGAGGGGGAAACAAATTTTGAAATTTGGAAAATGCTAAGCTTTTTGGTAAGAAATTGTAATTTTCATTTACATTTTCTTTAAGGATATAAAAGGTTGATAATTTATGTAGTTAAATTGAACCATAACCATCAGTGATCACAGAGCAGGTAATTGCAGCCCACGGAAAAGGTTATGACCTAGGAATTTAAAAAATAATCTCCTGAAGTTTTTGTTTAATTGCATCAATTTCTGTATTTATGAGAATTTATAAACTGCAGTAAGTTCTGAATGAGATTAATCTTGTCTAAGATAAGTAAATGTGTCTATAGACTGTGATCTCTCTAAAAAGTACAGTACTTGGAATTGTGTTCTTTACGATTATAATGTTGGTAAAGTACTAATACACAGAAAATGAAGGAATTACACAGTGCAAAAAAAAAAGTGGTGTCCTTAACAAATATTAGTTCTTGTTACTGGGTCTATGATTAACAAAACAGCATCTGATTAGGTTCTAATCAGATGTAAATTACATTATAATACTTAGTTACTAATAATAGACTCAAAGTTTGCCAAAAAATTTTTGTTTAAAATACACGCACACCATGCTGAAGTGTTACTCAAAACTTTACTTTCACTGACTTGCATTCCCACATGCAGTGAAAGGAGGACACAGGAAATGGGTTTAACCTATGGAGTTTGCCATGTTAACACCATTCTTCATGTAAATGACAGCTCAAGAGAGGTGGAGATTTACTGTTCAGCATAGCAGTGATATAATTACTAGTAAATATCTGAAAAGTGAAAATATATTCGAACTATTTCATACCAACAGACTAAGCCTTTTAAATGTTATTCACAGGGGAGTGCCTGGGTGGTTCAGTGGGTTAAGCCTCTGCCTTTCACTCAGGTCATGATCTCAGGGTCCTGGGATAGAGACCCACATCAGGCTCTCTGCTCAGCAGGAAGCCTGCTTCCCCTCTCCCTCTCTGCCTGCCTCTCTGCCTACTTGTGATCTCTCTCTCTCTGTCAAATAAATAAATAAACAAAATCTTTAAAAAATGTTATTCACAAACTTTGAAAAGGATAGAACTTCTAAAACATTAATGGCAAAATTTAGAAACATATAATGGAGGGTTCCAAGTTTGCTTATAAGTATGTTTACGCAGAGTTAGCTAATGTATTGTAAATTACACTGCCTACTCAACATTTCCGCTTGGAAATCCAATTGGTGTCTCAAATTTACATTGCCAAAACAAAGCTCTGGAGTCCCTACAAACCTGATTCCTAGTCTTGTCCACCCAAATTGTTTGAGCCAAATACTTGACAGTCATCCTTGGTTTCTCTTTTTTCCTGCAATAATATGTATCCTAATTCATCAGCAAGACCTGGGGGCTATACTTCTAAATATATCTTGAATCTGCCCATTTAGCTCTGTTACTACTCTGACAACATCCACGGCACCATCATTTTTCAAAACTTAGATCACTGTTAAAGATTTTTTTTAAGCTTTTTATTACAGAAAATTACATACATAAACAGAAATAGAGGGGATGATATAATGAACCTCCACATTCTCTCACAGTTCAGCTTTAATCCAAGGCCAATCTTTGTTTCTTCTACGTCCTTACTCTCTTTACCTTGTCCCTGAAGTGAAACTAATCCCAGACATTCTATCAGCAAAAAGTCTCTTAACTAGCCTGTCTGCAACCACTTCTGCACTGCTGCTATCCACTTACCAAAGAGCAACCAGAGGGATTCTATATATACAAAATACACGGATATATCATGTGTTTCCCTTTGTACTTACAAAGAAAAGCTGAAGTCTTTAGCTTAGACTTCAAGGCCCTGTAACATCCAATAATACATTACTTTTCTGATTTTGTACTATCTACCCTTTTGTTCATTTGCTATAGTTGCACTGGTCTCTTTTATTTCTTCTGTATTTCAGGCCCCTTCTTAGGTCCTTTGTGCTTTTTCTTCTCTTTTTTTTAAAAAAAGATTTTATTTGTTTGAGAGAGAGAGAGAGAGAGAGGGAGAACATGCAAGGGAGGGGCAGTGAGAGGGGGAGAAGCAGGCTCCCCACTGACAGGGAGCCCGAGACACATGGGGCTCAATCCCATCTGAGCCAAAGGCAGGCGCTCAACCAACTGAGCCTCCCAGGCACCTCATGCTTTTTATTTTCTACCTGGGATAATTTTCTCTTGGCCTGTCACTATTTAAGCCACAGCTCCAGTATCATCACCTCTTCCCTGTCCCAGTCATACTCTATCTGCTATTCGGTTGTGTTTCCTCCAGGATATATATCATATACTAAAATTACACTTATTTACTTGTATACTTGATTGTGGTTACCTCCTTGTGATAGAATATAAGCTCAATGAACAGCGAGGATTTTATTTTGCTCAGTACATAATCCTCAACATTGGAAATAGTGCCAAGTGTATATTAGGTGCTCAATAGCTATTTAAGGATGAATCAATTCATCCCAGAGTTCTTCCCACACTGTTTTATCTGTCCTGTCATTGCAGCAGGAAATGTAATTTAGGACAAGAAAACAGAAGTCCTGTAATTTCACATGTAAAAAATAATTGTTACAGAACTCAATATATGTGGCAGATTAATGGATTGTAAATACAAATGTCTGATGATACATTAATTGGCAAATAAAATTAAATCACCTCTATAATGATGTCAGTCGTTGACTCAACTTTATCCTTTAATTAAGAGGCATAAAGCTGATAAACTTTTGAGCTAACTTGCCAAACAGATTGGAACATGTCTTCTAAAAACAAATACAAGAATTCATGGATGCCACTTTAAAAATCTGCATGCTGGCTGGGAGGGGCCGCCTTTATTTTGTTTTGTTTTCATCCTTAAATAAAGCATTACGCTCTTGTGGTCTGTTGCACAAGTCTTGTCTCTTGTTACGTTCGTGGTATGCACATGTCACCCTGCTGTGGGTCACTCTGTTTCAGTCACATTACGGGAACAACCTAAAACAAAATGTCTTGAGTGACAGGATGAGTGGGGTACACCACAGACAGGAAATGAAATTCACACTTCTGCCAACACAGCAACTGTCTGCTTTACCAAATGAAAATATTTAAAAAATACAGACTAATATTCTACCTATCACCAGACAAACTTACAGCTGTGTGCACTTTGGTTTCCGGTAAGCAAAGTGATCTCAACATCCACAAAAGAAGTGTATTTGTAGAGAGCTTAAAACAACCAAGCATACTTCAGTCATTCCTTTTGTGAGACAGAAGTAGTTTCTCTTTGACAAACACTAGTTTAAGAACAAACTTCCTGGTTTGATACATTTATTGTTGCTCATGCTTTAAAGCAAACCTAACTGTGTTCTTTAAAATGTGTGTAGTGCTTTCACAACGGGTTAGGGTGGAACCAAGGACTCTTGGTTAGTTCAAAGCTACCTGGAAAATTCCTGATGGTGAAAGAAAGACCAGGAGTCCAACTCACATACAGTATAAGAGAAAAGACGTTTTTCTATTTGAATCATTTATACAAATCTCAATGAACTTTTCTGATACAACAAAATGCACAGTAGATACACCTGGGTCAGGAGACTGCCCTACTTAGGTACGGTACCGGCTCCCAGAGAGTCATGGCAGACACACTCTGGATGGTACAGTCAATTCTCTTTATTCTGTGGTCCCAGATTAGGACTCTCCAGTTATTGTGAAAGTGGCATATACGTTGGTTACAGGGATCAGGAATAAAAGTGTGGCTGATTATAAAATCCCTTATCATCACTGAGCAAAAGTCAAAGCTCTATAAATGCTATCAAAAATAGGATAGCAGTATGATGGTGTGGAAGTGAAAAAATGAAGTTCAAAACCAACAGAGTTAGGTGGTTCAAACTGAACTTGAAAATTAAATGATTCATTTGCATATGATATATGATCATATTATACGTGAATTTAATCACATGTATTTCAGCATAAGGTAAAAGCTTAGTATATTTTGCTATATCAGCAAGAGATTAATTTATGTAAATATTGGTCTTCCTGAAAATTCAATCAACATAGATTTGGTCTCTACTTAAAAATTTAGAGAGCAAGTGAAAATTTTTACACATTTTTTGAGTTGACCAATTCTGGACCAGAAACAGGACTTCTCTAGTAAATTTTATGGAGCCACTTGGAGGTGATTACAGTTGCCTAAATTAGACACAAACCCAAAAGCTTTCTTGATCTAAAGATGGAGAGTATTTAGCTGCTTGATAAGAAAATGACACAGGATCATCTTGATAAGAAAATGACACAGTGACCAATGAAGTTGGTCAGAATACAATTGAAGATCATCTATTCCTCTCTTGCCATAAGACTGCTTGCTCAACAGAGAGAAAATCATTCCTAGTTAGACATATGAATAGCTAATAATAACTAACTTGACTGGATACCTAGAGTATGCTGGGCATTAAGCTGAGCACTTGACATTATTTCATTTAATCTTCACAACAATCCTATGAAGTAGGTACTATTTTTTACTCCCAATTTACACATAAGAGAGTGATGGACTCAAAAGATTCTAAGTTATTTGCCCAAGATCAGACATCTGGTAATCCTAAGAGCAAGAATTCAGACCAAGATTTGACTTGAAAGTTCATGCTCTGAATCACTCTCTACTATGCTGTTTCAGTTTTATGATATAGTTTATGTAAAATGAAATACAATGTTTTCCCACAGAGCTTTCAACAGAACTGAATTTAAAAGTAGACTACAGGAGTGAACGAAAAGGACTAAAATAAATCCAGATCTCAACTCTTCTCATGCCTTTTTTTGTTTCCCTTATCAAGGGCACGAATAGAAAGACTATACTAAGGGGAATCAAGAACATCTGGCTGAGAGATGAATCCAGATGGGCTGGAGAGTAGAGAAAAGAACTGTGACTTCTGTTGGGAATGACAGTAGCATTTCAGTCTTGAAAATGGAGGAAAGATTACTCTGCTTTAAACAGATCTGGGGAAGCACTCTGTGCCAATCTCTCTTGATCAAAATCACTTCCTAGAGCATGAAATTTCTTAACTGGCAGTTTATTCTCAGGCACAGTGTAGAGGAAAAGGTCAACCAATGGAAGAAAATACTTAACTGTTCTGAGGTTGGAATTTTTTCTAAAGATTTTATTTATAAAAAAAAAAAGATTTTACTTATTGAGAGAGAAAGAGAACACAAGAACATAACAGAGCACAAGCAGCGGGGGAGGGTCAGAGGGAGAGGGAGATGCAGACTACCTGCTGAACAGGGAGCCAGACACGGGGCTCAACCCCAAGACCCCGAGATCATGACCTGAGCGGAAGACTGATGCTTAACCGACTGAGCCATGCAGGCGTCCCGAGGTTGGAATAATTTTTGAAGAATGTAGCCAGCGTGATCATCCATGACCGGCAGAAAGGCTAAGGAAGCAAAAGAAAGCAACAACACACCAGGCCAAATTGCAGAGTATCAGCTGGATACACAGTCTTCTATTTTGCATACAACATACATGAAGAGATGGATCATTTACTATGGGAAGTTGGGTTTCAGAGAGTGAATGTAATACTTCAATATTAAAATTAAGGAAGTAGATTTTCATGTTTATAGTGTTTGTGATGTTTGGTATTTCTGTCGAACCCAAAATTTATAGGTAAATTACATTTTACTTATAAATTGCACAAACTGAGATGGCTGCCATTTTTTTAAAACTTTTTTTTAAAAAGATTTTATTTATTTATTTGACAGACAGAGATCACAAGTAGGCAGAGAGGCAGGCAGCGAGAGGAGGGAGCAGGCTCCCCGCTGAGCAGAGAGCCCAATGTGGCGCTTGATCCCAGGACCCTGGGATCATGACCTGAGCTGAAGGCAGAGGCTTTAACCCACTGAGCCACCCAGGCGCCCCGAGATGGCTGCCATTTATATAAAACTAAAATACACACAATCTGAACTGTATGTTTTACTATTGTCTTGAGGAATATTCACCTAGGGGTAAGTTTCAAACATATTCTACCCTAACATTCTCCCTTTCTTGATAAGTGTTCTCTGATTATTTGTTTAATTTTCAGATTCAGAGGACTAGGGCAGCTTCTGTCAATTCCTTAGTTGGAGAGGAGTTCGTGTCCCTACTTGGTGTGACTGTATCATATAGAAAGGAAATTTCGAAATAAAAAATATTAGACCAGAGGCCAAAAGAACTATCAATACCACTGCCTACTGAAAAGTTTGGCTAACTCCAAATATCAGGAAGGAAACATGGCTGCAAAAGTCAAAAGCATATTTCCGAGTAATGGGAAAAAGTTTGATTCTATAATCTTAAAGGAACTTAGGGACTAGACTATAATGGGGGAAAGTCTAAATCCAAATATCATACATACTCTTCTCTGCAATTAAACATTCCCCACCCCATCCCCACCCCTGCATGGCCATACTTCCAAATGACAGTATTAGAACAGTAACCAATACCTGGAGCCCTCCCCGGGTATAAACTCCAGACACACGCCTATGCGTGCAGGCAGCAGGATTATTTCTCTCCTCATAGGCAGACAAGCAGAGGTTGGGGTACATGAGTAGACCAATTATTGGCAAAATAAAGAAGAACTTAGGACTCCAGTTCTTACTCATTAACTATAACCATCAGACCATTTTAGTTCCAGCTAATCTTCCACTTCAACTTTCTTGCACAATGTCCAGCACAACCGTCCTCAGATACAGCTGTTTGTTTTCCCCCTTTCCTACTTTTCTACAATCTAAGAAGAAAAGCAAAGGTCTGCTTGTTGAAGGATGAGGGACAAACTCCTTCGACCATCCCGATCTTTTCCCTATAAACCATAAACAGAAGAAACAAACGCAGAAAATTCCTTTTGTTTTGTTCATTTTGGATCTCATTTACTTGGTAAGATCTTGTGATGATTCCATTTTGCCTCAAAGATGTGCATCTTAGAAATATTCAGAAACATAATGTAGAATCAGTAATTTTACCACTGGCCATATAACTCAACCTTCCAATTTCTACAGACTGGGGTACATCTGAATTGACATTTGTTATTTTTGGCTGTCCATCAACTGATGTCTCCTTCCTAATCTCCCTCTGGTCTCCATTTGGGGAATACCCCCAAATACGCATGGTCTTGGTGGCCCCCAACTCTGGAACTGTAAGGGGCCTTACAGGAACTTGGCATGTGGTTTAGGCCTGGCTAGCTGGAAATGCTCCCCAAATCTTTTTTTTTTTTTTAAATATTTTATTTATTTATTTGAGAGAGAGAGTGAGAGAGCATGAGAGGGGAGAAGGTCAGAGGGAGAAGCAGACTTACCGTGGAGCTGGGAGCCCGATGCGGGACTCGATCCCGGGACTGCAGGATCAAGACCTGAGCCGAAGGCAGTTGCCCAACCAACTGAGCCACCCAGGTGCCCCCTCCCCAAATCTTAAGACAAGTTATCCAAAGGAGTAGAGAGATTAGGGGATGGTCACATTCACCGTGGGGAGAAAAAGGTATAGACCAGTCTGTTCCTACTCTCTGGGCTTCCCTAAATGCCCTTGGCTCCTATCTGTTCTTGAAGCCTCCTGTCTATTAGGTGAGCTCTGACTGCCTTCTAACAAATATTCTGGTAAAGATAGTTAAAATTCATTTCTGAACTTGCAACAGAGAATCTGATATAACAATTGCAGTTCAAGAATTTAATGACTTGTCACATGTCACACAGCTAGTTAGTTAGACCTTAGACTAAGCCCCACGTCATCTGACACTCAGGGCAGCCCTTTAACCCTTTATCCTGAGTTAGATGTTCCCACAACAGGACATACTGTGGGCCTAATAATTTGAAGCAACCAGCAGTTAAAAACACATCTGGTCAGTTCATCTAAAGAGAACAAAGACAGGATTTTACTGCAAAGCCTGGTGTGATATTTGTTGTATTTTTCACAGCATCCTGAAGACAAAGTTCAGGTTCGAGTGGGGAAAAGTTTAGACATATTCCCATGAGGCAGATACTTGCACACTGTTTCTTAAAGTTGCTTCTTTTCCTTTTTTCCTTAATGTTTGTTGACTGTTAAACATTGCTTAAAAAATATATAAAAAACTAGATGCCAAAAACAAAAAGTTAGGAAGACTGTGGGGCTTAGGAAGGAGGGCAAGAAGGCCTACATGAGAAAAGAACTGGATGCAAAAGAAAAAGAGGGAGGGCTTAATAAAATCAGAAATGAAAGAGAAGTAACTGACATCACAGAAATATAAAGGATTCTAAGAGACTAGTATGAAAAATTAGGTGCCAACAAACTGGACAACCCAGAAGAAATGGATACCTAAATACCTGGAAACATACAATCTTTCCAAATTGAACCAGGGAGAAATAGAAAATTGGAACAGACCAATTACTAGCAACAAAATTGAACTGGCAATAAAAAAACTCAAATTCAACAAACACAAGTCCAGGACTAAATGGCTTCACAGGTGATTTCTACCAAATTCTACCAAACGTTTAAAGAGTTAATACCATTCCAAAACACAGAAGAAGAAGGAAAACTTCCAACTTTATTCCATGAGGCCAGCATTACCCAGATACCAAAACCAGACAAAGACACTCCACAAAAAAGGGTAACTAACGGCCCATATCCCTAATGAACATGGATGCAAAAATCCTCAACAAAATAGAGGTAGACAGAATTCAACAACATATTCAAAGGATCATTCACCATGATCAAGTGGTTCTTATTCCAGGATGGCTCAACATCTGCAAATCAATCAACATAATATATCACATTAACAAAATGATGGATAAAAACCATATGATCATCTCAATGGATGCAGAAAAAAGCCTATGACAAAATTCAGCATCTGTCCATGATAAAAACTCTCAACAAAGTGGGTTTAGAGGGAACAGACCTCAATATAACAAAGGCCATATATGGTGAGAATCTTGTTCTCAGGAAGGTCCTCTTCCAAGGAGAGGAGAAACTGCCTCAGCTCAAAGAGCCCAACTCCTTTACAGGCTGAATTAAAAGTTTCTCAGTCCTGTGGCTGAGAACTCTGGACTTTAACACTTCTCTTTCAAAAGGTAAAAGCTTAAAAACTGTTTGGACCAAAAAGCAAATGCCCTGAATAGTTCTTTCTCAGTATTTAAATCGTCAGATGTATTGGTTACCAAGACATGACCAATATTACTAGGGACCAAATTTAAAATAGTTGGCGGGAATAAACAAGACAAGACAAACAAAAGGATACTAACTCAGAAACTGCACAGCATTTGAAAAATCACTTCATTTGCATGATTCAACAAATGTCTTTCCAGGTATTTAAAACACACCTGCAGAAGGAATGCAAGCTGGGCTTTTAAGCACTTGGCCAAAACGTCAAACCCAAATCTGTTTTCAGATTTCTCTTTCAGTCTAATGCAAAGCTTCTTCTTCTTAAGATTTTATTTATGTGTGTGTGTGTGTGTGTGAGAGAGAGAGAGAGAGAGAGAGAGAGAATATGACCGGGGGAACCTGAGAATGCTGAGCAAGAGGCCTGACAAAGGGCTCGATCCCAGGACCTTGGGATCATGACCTGAGCTGAAGGCAGATGCTTAACTGACTGAGCCACCCAGGCACCCTAATGCAAAGCTTCTTATGAGGCTGAGGCCATGCTCTATTCTTTGCTGCAGTCACCTTCTGATATCCTTGTCACTATCTTTTAATACCCCTCATCTAGCTCAATCTTCTGTCCTTTCACTCTGATTTCTACTCTAATCTTAAGAGATTCCATTGTTCATATAGATGAACATCCAGCAGTTTTTTCCCCAAATTTCTCATCCTCTTAATGTTCAAAGACCTTCACCTGGGCTCCATTTAGATTTTTCTTTTTTTAAAAAAAGATTTTATTTATTTATTTGACAGAGAGAGATCACAAGCAGGCAGAGAGGCAGAGCTGAGAGAGAGGGGAAGCAGGCTCCCTGATGAGCAGAGACCCCGATGAGGGACTCAATCCCAGGACCCTGGAAGCATAACCCGAGCCGAAGGCACAGGCTTAAACCACTAAGCCACCCAGGTGCCCCTCCATTTAGATTTCTTATTCCCAGAGCCCCTTTGGAAGGCATCAGATCTTGATGGATTTGATTTCAGAAACCAAACTCCCACTTTCTGGCTAGCCTCCCCTCTCTCGTGACTCTCGTTCACTCTTTTCACCACCCTCAGGGCCACTTTATCCTATATATAGATACTTCTGATTAGTTATCTATTGCTGAATAACAAGTTACTTTGAAATGTAGAAGCTTAAAACAATAAAGATCCTTCATTATCTCACACAGTTTCTGTGGGTTAGGAATTCAGGAGCAGCTTAGCTGGGTGGTTCTGGCTCAGGGTCTCTTATCAGGATGCAGCAGGCATCTAAAGCCCTGAATAGGACCAAAAGATCTGCTTCTAAAATGGCTCGGTCAGATGGCCACTGATCCGAGACCTCAGTTCTTTGCTATGTAAACTTCTGTACTGTGCTAGTTGAGTACTCTTCTGACAAGGCAGCTGTCCTTCCCCAGAGTAAGCGATCCAGAGAGACCAAGGCAGAAGTGCAATGTTTTATGATTTAAACTTGAAAAGTTACACACCATAATTTCTTTCTTTTCTTTTTAAGATTATTTATTTATTTTTAAAGATTTACTTTTTTTTTTTTTTTTTTTTAAGAGAGAACGAGTGTGTGTGCAAGCAGGGGGAGCATCAGAGGGAGGAGAGAAAGCCCCAGACTCCTCGCTGAGCACAGAGCCCCATGCAGGGTTCAATCTCACCACCCCAAGACCATGACCTGAGCCGAAATCAAAAGTCACACGCTCAGCTGACTGGCGCACCTAGGTGTCCCTACACACCATAACTTCTGCAACACACTACTAGTTATACACATCAACCATATTTAATGTAGGAGGGAGACTATATAGGGATATAAATACCACAAGTCAAGAATCAAAGGGAACCATCATGAAAGCTGGTTGCTATAACTTCCACACTGGTTCTGTAGCTCAGATCACCAGAGCCTTATAACTATACAATCAACTATCTACGAGATAGCTTTTTGTTGATAGTAATGACAACAACTTTACCATTATTTCACAAACTTTTATTTGAAAACTTGCAATCTGGAACAATGGCATATTCACCAAAATGTTCTCTTTGGGAGTTGTGTCACGGTGGTGGAAGTGGTTAGGTGTTGGTACTGAGCATCATAAAATAAACTTAAAGATGTAATTATCATTTGTTGAATACTCACCCTGTGTTAGGCATCATTTCGTATCACTATTTCACAACAATTCTATGAAAGGAAGTCATTCTTCCCATTTCATAGATGAAGATGCAAAGAGTAGAGTAACTTGCCTAAGCTTACCAATTTGGTAAAAAAATTACCAAATTTTTTTTTAATTCCATTCCATGGCTTCTTTAGCAGTTTCAGTTCTTTGCCTCTCCTGCACAATGCAGTCCCATTGTAGCCAACCCACCAGGGGAGCAATTGGGTTCTAAATGAGAATTCTCAAACATCAGAAAACCAAGTGTTGGTTTGTTTATTTCTTTCTTTTTAAATTGAGTCAGTCCAGTGTTCACCGTTACTTTATTGTAGTCCTACAAGTAATTCTTAAAACTCCATGGCCACAAACATTTAATACAGTCTGTAAAACACTAGCCTATCAATTTTCATTATCAAACCATTTCTCTTAAGTTGTTCTCTGCCTTATTAGGCTAAGAAAATGAAATAATTTGCTAATACACTCTTAAAAGTCCCTCAAAAATGTGTATTTTTGAGATTTTATCTTTTTAAGTTACCTCTACACCCAACGTGGGGCACAAATCACAATGCTCAGAGCAAGAGTCTCGTGCTCTTCCCACTGAGCTAGCTAGGTGCCCCCAAAATAGTAATTCTTAAATAAAAAACAAAGGGGTTTTTAGAGAAAGGCATGGCAAAATTCGCCGAATGTCTTTTAAATCTATTGCCTGGTTTTCTTTACTATCACCACACTGACTTTCAAGGCCTTGGGCAAATCCTTATTTTTATAACTCTTTTGATGCATATTACAGATCACCCTGGCCCTGTACTAACACACAATGAAATCCAAGAGGAACACTGTTGTCAGGGCTTAGGTTCTGACACCTAAAAACAGTTAACTTTTGTAAAATAGTGATGATGATGATGGAGGAAGAGAAGGAAGAAGGGAAGAAGAGAAAAGAAAAACAAATAGCAAAAAGCAAAGTTCAAAGGACAATTTAAGGAGTTGTCAAAAAAAAAAAAGGAAAAAGAAAGCAAATAGCAGTCTCAGGCCTTAATTAGCTCACAGTTTTTAACCAATCCAATGTTCCTTGCTTCCTACTTTCTTCCTCCTTAATCATTACAGACTCATCATAGATTGCACCACCACCAGAGATAGAAAAGTTTACCCCACTGGTTTCTTGCAAATTTAATTTCTTGAGTTTTCTTGATGGCTGATCTAATATTTAATAATTAATTTTTCAAATTTACTAAATGTACATTTTAGATCAATTTATGAAGAAGCAATGAACCAAGGCACTTCCTTCTCTATTTTCCAAATACTATTCATAAGAAATCAGAAAGCTAGAGACAAAGAGATCACACAGTAGTATTTTGCAATACTCTAGAATGCAATCTGAAGCAATGAGAATTCCAAACATTTTAGTTAGGATTTGGAAAAAAAGAAAAATATTCCAATCAAAATGATCCAAGTGTAAATTACAATTTCATATGTGTTTTAAAGAAAAAAAGTTAAAACATCACATATTTTTGGGGTGCCTGGCTGGTTCAGTCAGTGAAGCATGCAACTCTTGATCTTGGGGTTGTTAAGTTTGAGCCCCATGTTGGATGTAGAGATCACTTAAAAATAAAATCTTAAAAAAAAAAAAAAAGTCGCATATTTGCTCCGGTGTAGCAACAGACATTGCAGTACAATCCCATACACCTAGACTGGTTTTAGGTACTGGTTGAGCAATGTCCTATAAGCTCCCAAGTGGCAACTCAAGACACAGGAAAACATAAGGAACCAAAGGAAATGATTTTAACCGCCAAAGGCAAAATTTTTGCACAATGAATGGAAGGAGAGCTGCAATCCTAATCCTACCATTTTCTCACATGGTAGTAGCTGGCTAGTGAGGCTGTATGTGAGTCTCGTAGATTTGCTCTGTCATGGGAAGACCCTACACACCCCAGCGATTCATCCTTTAAACATCTAAGCACAGGGGACCACAGTTTCTAAAAGGAAGGTGGGAAGATATTCCATTTTAGCAAAACAAGAAGATATGGTCCATTTCATTTTTTTTTGTAAAACAAGAAAGGAAGAATAATGAGAGACATGGGGATGCCTGGTTGGCTCAGTTGGTTAAGCCGCTGCCTTCGGCTCAGGTCATGATCCTGGGGTCCTGGGATCAAGTCCCGCATCGGGCTCCTTGCTCGGCAGGGAGCCTGCTTCCTCCTCTCTCTCTGCCTGCCTCTCTGCCTGCTTGTGTGTACTCTCTCTCTCTGACAAATAAATAAAATCTTAAAAAAAAAAAAATGAGAGACATGGATATGGCCTTATCATTAGAGAACAAAAGGTGATACTATAGACAGCTTGATAAGGTTAAACAACCAGTTACAAGTGAAGCACAGCTTCCCAGACTAGTCAGGTGGAAGAGTTAAGGCTTGCACACACAAAGGGCAAAAGATAGAGAAACATTTTTTTCTTTTGGCTGTATGAGTTGGTAAGTTTATTTATATTTACTGTGAATGCTGACTTATGTTTTCTATTTACGTTGCTTTTATTTTTCTTTTATATTTTCTGTCATCTATTAGGGTAAAAAATAATACATTCTATTTCTATCTTAACGTGCATATCTTAAAACCTTAGTAAGTAAATTTAATGCAGCAAATCAATAGTTTTACATTGTAGACATGTTTTTTTCTAAATAAGGCTGTCCTGGAGAAGGCCCAGTAATGTGCCTTAAAAATCAATGTAATTTAAAATACCAGTTTTTAAGTGTTAAGGAAATTAAAAATCCTACACATACATATGTCTTACTTTTAAAAATAAAGGTTGGGTCTCAGCCATACTCTAAAAACTAGGATACTTGGGTGTAGGAAAGGAAAATAAAAACTAGAGCTCACTGACAAAATGCTGATAAAGTCACAATGCCCTTTTGGTAACTCAAGATCCAAAACCAACTTCTGCTAGAGTCAGGGGAAAAAAAAAAAGGGAAGTGGCTGTATAACAAATTACCTGGACTTCCGCTTAAGAAAAAGGCGATAATCAGGCAAAAAAAAAAAAAAGGTATGCATGTGAAGAACGGGAGGGTAATAAGCAGGAGTGGAAATAGCTATTAGCAAAGGAAGGTGACATTGTGGGTGCTGGTTTTCTTTCTGCAAATCTCTCTTTAATGATGTTGTTATACTGTGTTTTCAATTTTTAAAATGGAGACTCCCCTCCCCCCCCCCAAAAGAAGAGAGCAGAACAGGAAAACACATCGTGGGAACAGAGTCAAGCACACAGATGTTTTGCGTAAGCTGCTTTTCGGAGACATCTGCCTTTGTGCAAGACTTGAAAAAGTAAAGCTGTTGTCAACAAGTTCTCCAAAGTGAGGAGGGGTGGGGCCTGAGAGAAAGTGAGCTGTGAAGAAACCAGCAATTAGAACCCTAAGGGCTGAAAAACACATAGTTTCTTAGATGAAGTTCCTCATTTATGAGCCACCTCTCTGCCCAAATGCTTTGCCCTCAGCAATGTCTGCTACTCAGACAAGGAGGACTCAAGCTGCCCACATGTCTCCGGGCCAGTGATTGAGGCTCTAGCAGCAGGGCCACTCAGCTCTTCACAGTGCTGGCCTATCTCTGTAGTGAGAGATAGGGCACAATCTCCTACGGAAAAATCTGAGTGGGAAGCAAGATGCTCTACTTCTCCCTTCTTGTTCCAACGCCAAATAAAAATGCTTATTATGCACAAAAGAATTCATGTAAAAGCAAAGATAAATAGTTTACCTGTTCCTATTCTCTTGCTTTTGTTTATTAAATTTTATTCTGTTTAACAAGATGAATACTCCTACATATATATTGTTCACTTTCCCATGTAAGGCAGTGCCTTCGCCCTGCTTTACATAGTGCCCAGTCTAATGCTGGGTACAGAGTGTTTAGTAAATGTGATCTGCAAATGACAACAGGGCCAGTGCTGAAGACTCAAGCGCACTTCAGAGGACAATACAGTGTGAAAGTCACCGTGTAAAACCTCTTTTCTGGTGCTCACGTAGCAAGTGCCCTAAGCCCACATGTCTGCAACACAGACTACAGGAAAAGGCTGCCTCTTTGTTGTTTGCAGCCTTCAATCATGCCTGATGTGAGTGGGGAACTTCTACTCACAAAAGAACTTTCGACTCGCTTGAAAGTTCTCACAAAGTTCTATTTAGCGTTCTGTGTTGAACTTCCCTTTTCTGAGAAGTTGGGTGTGTTATGTGGGTTACTGTCCTACATATGCCTTCTGGGCAAGTTAACTGCAAAAGATTTTAGACACCCTTTGTTCAGGCACAGGAGCCTCTGCTAGGTCCTATAAAAGCTCCACTTACTGCTATCATGACAATGGAGCTGATAATTTGTAGGTTTATGTAAATTTGTTAGGACAAAGCTACCTAAACTGTAAATCTAATCTCACTATACTATGCAAAAGTAGAGGAAGGGCTGCAATAAAGATGGGGAGAGGTAAGCAGGGCACAGATCTGAAAGGTCTTACGCGACTTGCCAAAGAATTTGGACTTTATTCTGAGGATAACAGCGATCCAAAGTTTGCATTTCCAGAAAGATTTCTCCAACTACAGCATGGAAAATGGATTGGAAAGCGTTTGGGCGCCTGGGTAGCTCGGTTGGTTGGTTGGTTGGTTGAGCTTTTGGCTCTGGTCATGATCCCAGAGTCCCGGAATCGAGTCCTGCATCGGGCTCCCAGCTCTGCGGGGGTGGGGGGGTGGGGGGGGGTTTCTGCTTCTCCCACTGACCTTCTCCTCTCTCATATTCTCTCTCGTTCTCTCTCAAATAAATACAATCTTTAAAAAAAAACAAAAAAAAACTTAGAAAAAGGGAGATAGATGTTACTTTGTATTCCAGGTGAGAAACAAGGGTGGTTTGAGCTGAGCTAAGGGAATGAAGAAAGGTATCTTGGGGGATATCTGTCTGTCTTACTTTCTGGTACAATTGGAAAATTTGTTCCATAAAGAAATTCAAATTGCCTGAAAAACCTGAGAGAGAAAAGCCTTGATTACGCAAATTCCTTGCCCTCAAAGAATGTCTTTTTCTTTGTAACTCCTGGCTCTTCAGACAGATCATTTTTTCCCTTTAACAAATTCCAATGCTTTACGACTCTCACCCAGGAGGGTCAAAGAAACAAGTGTATTTACATGGCTCTTAGCTTTCATACCACCTGCTCTAACTAAACTTTTCTCGAACTAGTTTTCTTTCTCTTAAGTTATACTTTGTTAACCCTCTCAGATTTTGAGATAAAATCTGCCTTACCCTACCTTTCTGCCAGCTGACAGCCAATCATTCTGGACAAGTCCGAGAACCTTACAGGCAATTCTTCCTCATGTCACTTTGTTATCGCACATGTCTGTCTCACTTCCTGCCAGGCACCAAACTCCCAGCATCAAGGAAGAACAGCTGAGGAGAATGTTTTTACACAAAGGACTTCCCTCCTTTCTTCTCCCCCATTAAACGGATATGACAACATGCTGATGATACAGTGAGGGCTCAAGTTAAATGAAAGATAATGCAGGTAAGTTCTGAAACCATCATTTTAAACTGTTCATAAAAGATAGCAAACTGGGGCGCCTGGGTGGCTCAGTGGGTTAAGCCTCTGCCTTCGGCTCAGGTCATGATCTTGGGGTCCTGGGGTAGAGCCCCGCATCAGGCTCTCTGCTCAGCAGGGAGCCTGCTTCCCTTCCTCTCTTTCTGCCTGCCTCTCTGCCTACTTGTGACCTCTCTCTCTCTCTCTGTCAAATAAATAAATAAAATCTTAAAAAAAAAAAGACAGCAAACTTAGTTGTCTGAACATAATAATAAGCAAAAGATAATCAGAAATCTGAAACTAGCTTCCATCAAAGGAAGGCAAGTGAATTTCATAAATTCATTTGTATTACATCAGAATAGCACATTAGTGAAGAACTGCTAAGTGAGTACGGCTAAATCTTTTTGGTTGTCAGCTAAATTACAATACCTGTTATTAAAAACTATTAAAAGAAAAAAAACCCCAAAACAAAAACAAACTATTAAAAGACAGTTCTCATAGATAATTTCTCTACCTCTAAAATCAGTGCTTGTGTAAAATACAGCTGTTGGGGAATTTTAAAAGAATTTATATTACAGATGAACCACACACAGGGTATCCAGAAGGAAGGACTGGGTGAGTCTGGGGAATAGCATTTGATTCAATATGGATCTAAATTACAGTGTAGTTGCCACGCTATAATAGGCAGCTATCTTTGCTTCTTACTTCTCTTCTACAAATGAGATCATAACAGTAAACAAGATGTTTGAGTGAAATAGGATGGAAAATATGATAAGGTGGCTATATCAAACCTTTCCACAAATAGACTTCCAGTTCTCAGATTACTGCTTCCCCCAAGTCAGTGAAAACATGAACAGTAGGTGCACACTTGGTGAGGACTCCACTGTCCAGAGTTTTCTAATCTCACTTGAACTATGGCTGAATGCTTTTGAGTCTGTTTTAGCACTTTAGGCAGATTCTCTACTTTGCGAAAGAGGTCAGGGAAACACATGTTAGTGTCTCACCTCTTGCAGGGAAACACATAAAGGAAGAGAGAAAAGCATGGAACTGACAGGTGGACTGGAATTCTTGTTCTGTCATTATGAATCACATTAATATCAGGTGAGACAACTGGATCTCAATTTCCCGATAGAACATAAACTCCCAAAGTTTGTGATTTTTAAGAGATTATCACTACAAACCTTAAACGCACTCCGTTTGTTCAAGATGAAATCATCACCATATTTCAAGAGTTATTAAACAATTAAAAAAATACAACTAGGTTTTTCATAGCAGAAGAGATGCTTCTTAAAGAATGCTCTAAAAAGTTACGTCACAATGGGACAGACTATTCTGCAAACGTGACTTAAATCCTACTGATTCCTGTTCAGTAACCAAACAGTTAATTTGTTTACTGAAGTCAAGCTTCCACTGGAAAATCTTTATGCAGGTGGAATCCTATCCCTCCCACCCCCAGTGTTGTCTACTTAAGAAAAAAAAGGGATAGGAAGACTGCCTATCTGGGTTGTTTTACACTCATAAAAGAGGGTGATGGATGGCTGCTTGAGCTAATCGGTGGTATACTGAAGTCATCTGCACTGGCCATATTACTGATCATTTAGCCCTCTAGAAAATCACTGTACTTCTCTTTATCTGAATTTCTTCATCTGTAAAACAGGATTAGATATATCTACCTTGTCTCACATGCTTAGGGATAAAATATCCTTTCTTCTCAGTAGACAAAAGTTTGTGTAAGCTTTCTAGAAAGTTGCAAATATTGGGACTATCTAAATGCAATTTATTCTGAAGTACATAAACCTTAGGCTTTACCTTTTACATCCTGAATAAAGGTTAACTTTAGGTCAATTAAATAGAAAAAGAAATCATTCTTTAGGCATGTTTTCATATGGCATGAACTTCTGGCTTCTTTCTGAGGTGACTCACATTAGCTTTTAAAACAATTTATTGGTTTAGTGCAGACAACTTTTTACCTAAGGAAGCTGAGCAGCTGGAAAGAGCATCTCAGCCTATAAGCAAAACTAGATCAGTGTCCCTACTTCTTTAAATTTAATTTTAACACTAGTATTGAAGACCAGTTAAGGTCATTCTACTGTCTCTCTACATACTGGCCAAGTCTACACCTCGCTATATTTAGACAAGGTATGCCTACCCCATGAAAGACAGACTCAGACCTAGACGTAGGATCACAGCAGTGGGGTTTTATTTCAGCTGAGCGGGGAAGTCACTAAAAAAAAAAAAACCTGTAATGATGCATTCTTTAGCTACCAATAGAACAACCAATGCTCAATTTGATTTCCTTCTGAGCAGACATATACTGTCTAGTATGCACAGAGCAATCTCTACCACAAACTCTGGGAATAACTAAAGCAAAGCTGTGAATATCTTTTAGGTAACTCACTTGCCAGGACTGCCTGCTATGTCTTAGCCAGAGACAAAGAGCTGCCCAGGTCAACAGGGTAAAACATTTCAACAGTTTGGTCTCCTGGGAACTGGAACAAACAGGTTTTCAACCCAGGAATCACCATTATATCAAAACACCAGGGTCCTGCTGGGTAGAACCCTCCAACAGCGTCCAGCTGACAGCCACCAGGACAGAGCATCTGACAAAGGAGGAACCAAATGGAGGCAAAGCTGACTTATGTATTTACAAAAAAGAAAGGAAGAAATTAACTAATTAATTAAGGGAGAAATAGATTATGGAACATGGATTTTGTAATAAAGAATGTATTAAACTGAGTCAGAGACATGGTAGTGCAGGTAACCAGGGAACCTCCTTGGCTAAACATATTTCCTTAAGTGGCTCCTAAATCTGGAATCAAAAAACGTGAGGAAAATATCTTAAAGAAAAATACAATTGCCCTTAAGAGAAAGCTAAGAAAACCCCAATAACAATCACATGTTTTGGTATCGCCCCAACTGTCAGGGGGAAAAATTAAATACATTTAAAGAATGCACTAAATACCCTTCTAAAACATAAGTATAATAAACAGAAATCTGTTTATCTTCATTCAGAGGAAACTGCACATTGCAATATGAACATTTCCACTGTAGGAAAGATAAGCAGATGTTGGATGTTTTCCCAAAGTTTCTCTGGTGTCACTGAAGAGGTTTATGAAATCTGCTTTACATTTTTTCAGTTAACAGTTAATGCTAAAAAGACAACATTCTGAATGTTGTTTTTCTCTTCATAATGTATTTTAACATTTCTATAGTGACATATTTAAACAATAGTTACCAAAGAGATAACTAAACATACAGTTTATATGTTATACTTGTATCTTCATTTTCTAGTATTTACTTCCAAATTAAAAGCTACATAAATAGTTCAGTACTTCAAAAAGAGTGAATTTTGAAAAACCCCATTTTCTGTTTCCTCTGCATCAAACCCTACTTAAAGAAAAATATCTGGGGGCGCCTGGGTGGCTCAGTGGGTTAAGCCTCTGCCTTCGGCTCAGGTCATGATCTCAGGGTCCTGGGATCGAGCCCCGCATCGGGCTCTCTGCTCAGCAGGGAGCCTGCTTCCCCCTCTCTCTCTGCCTGCCTCTAGCCTACTTGTGATCTCTGTCTGTCAAATAAATAAATAAAATCTTTTAAAAAAAAAGAAAAGAAAAATACCTGTATCTACATATTCTCAATTGACACTGAATACTGAAATAATCCTCTTAGAGGAAAATAATTCTAAGACAAAGTTTTTTTTTAATAGGGTGTTTAATTTCTGTGAGTTAAAATTTCTGAGAGTTAGTCTGAGTTTGCTCAAGGCTTTTTATATGCAAAACCCAGAATTTTTTGCCAAAGCAAATGGGCATTGGATTAAGGCCTAAATAAATAAATGCGATGGCAAGAAAGCAAAAATGGTACATAAAACTTGATTTGTTGCACTTTTGAAAATTTATACATGGAGGCTGCAGAAATTGTGGTCTTAATAGCAAGAATGTTTTAATGGCTTGGAGAATCCTCAAGCTTCAGTGTACAACTGAGTTTAACAGCATATTCATTACACTAAATGTCTATGTCCAGGGCAGTGGTCTCCCAAACCTCCCAACAACCTCTTTATAATTAACTTAGTAAGTATTTGGATTAAATGCAATTAGAATTTCAAATTCCTCTCATAACTTTTTCTTCAAAGTAACAACTTTAAGTCATTTTTGCCTCCTTGGATATAGGTCAAAGCACCAGAAATTCTTTACCCAATATTGCTTCTTTTTACACTCACCACAAAGGTTGTGACTATTTGTTGAGAAACACAAATATTCAAGCTTTACAGCAATATTCCGAGTCTTCCTTAAGCAAATTCCATTCCTGGAGTATCTACTCCAAAATTATTATGAGAAAGAGAGAGAATTCAAAAGGCTGTACAATCCTTCTCAATAGAAAATATTAGTTCAGAATCTTTCAGTGTTGGGAAATTATGAGTGATTGTTTAAAAATGGAAAAATGAATCTTGCCGGTAAGGTCAAAAAGTTTAAAAAGAGTTTAATTTCTAAGTCAAATGTCTGAAACAGTCTATTCTAGGTTCTTAATTTGAGGCGTGAGAGGGGGTTGGGAGGGAAGGTCACTAGATTCCTTTGAGAATTTGATGAAAGCTGTTCTCCTCGAATGAAATAAATGTGCAATCATATACAAACCCACTTCTGCATATGATTTCACTGTATCAATGAATTTCTAGTCTAAAACTCTGGATTAAAAAAACCTGGTAATTGACCTAAAGAAACCATGGGCAGCTGGGAATTAATAGCCTCCCCACTACCACCACCTCATCTCTTAGTAGATAAAAACTCAGCTTTAACAAGAGGCGAACACTGAATGATGCTTGGATTTAACTTTGAAACCAATGGAAACACACATGAATAGATAAAGTTTGGGACATTCAAAGGGGCTTTTTAAAAAAAAAATTAACATATAATGCATTATTTGCCCCAGTGGTACAGGTCTGTGAATCATCAGGCTTACACATTTCACAGCACTCACCATAGCACATACCCCCCCCCCCAATGTCCATAACCCAACCACCCTATCCCCCCACCCCCCAGCAACCCTCAGTTTGTTTTGTGACATTAAGAGTCTCTTATGGTTTGTCTCTCTCCTGATCCCATCTTGTTTCATTTTTCCCTTCTCTATCCCCCAACCCCCTGCCCCTCAAATTCCTCATATCAGAGAGATCATATGATAATTATCTTTCTCTGATTGACTTATTTTGCTCAGTGTAATACCCTCTAGTTCCATCCATGTCATTGCAAATGGCAAGATTTCATTTCTTTTGATGGCTGCATAGTATTCCATTATATATACACACACACACACATACCACATCTTCTCTATCCATTCATCTGTTGATGGACATCTAGGTTCTTTCCATAGTCTGGCTATTATGGGCATTGCTGCTATAAACATTTGGGTGCATATGCCCCTTCGGATCCCTACATTTCTATCTTTACGGTAAATACCCAGTAGTGTGATTGCTGGGTTGTAGGGTAGCTCTATTTTCAACTATTTGAGGAACCGCCATGTCAAAGGGGCTTCTAAAAAAGATTTTTATTTTTTTATTTATTTGACGGAGAGAGACATCACAAGTAGGCAGAGAGGTAGGCAGGGGGCGGGGGGAAGTAGGCTCCCTGCTGAGCAGAGAGCCCCACGTGGGGCTTAATCCCAGGACCCTGAGATTGTGACCTGAGCCGAAGGTAGAGGCTCAACCCACTGAGCCACCCAGGTACCCCTCAAAGGGGCTTTTTAATTAATACTTTGGACTCTACCACGTTAAAGCACACAACAGTCAAATCCTATGAGAAGATCCTCCATCTGTCCCATTATGTTGCCCACTTCTCTCCCAATTTCTGAAAATCCCTCTACAATAAACATGTTTATTACAAATATCCCTAAGGAGTAGGTGAAAATTCAGTTACTGAAGCTCTGTAGTACTGGGTATAACAGAATTTCAGTAAAATAGAAAATTTTGGACAAGATTTTGAAATTCATTACATTAAAGCAGACCAGCAAATGAGATTTTACATTTCCTAAACCTGATGGATACTCCAGAAATGTTAACAGCTGTCCAGAGCATGCGATGTGGTGTACATGCCATTACAGTACTTATTTTCTAGGAGTGTGAGCAGTCTAAGATCACTAACACATTAAACATTGCTTTATATGGTAAGTGATTCATCATGAAGGAAATGACTAGGTTTAGAGCTTTATTCATCTTACGATTTTATAATCTATGTTACATGGGAAAGGAGATTAAATGCAAAGTGCAACTGTTACTATCAAGGTTAATGTTGGGGCGCCTGGGTGGCTCAGTGGGTTAAAGCCTCTGCCTTCGGCTCAGGTCATGATCCCAGGGTCCTGGGATTGAGCCCCATGTCGGGCTCTCTGCTCGGCGGGGAGCCTGCTTTCTCCTCTCTCTCTGCCTGCCTCTCTGCCTACTTGTGATCTCTCTCTGTCAAATAAATAAATAAAATCTTAAAAAAAAGAAAAAAAAATAAAGGTTAATGTTTATTACATTAACATCAAATAAATATTACATCAAATAAATAAATAAAATCTTTAAAAAAAATAAAGTAAAATGAGGGGCAAATACTACCGCAAAAGTGTAGTGTGTGTGTGTTTTTTTTTAATATTTTATTTATTTGACAGAGAGAAATCACAACTAGGCAGAGAGACAGGCAGAGAGAGAGGAGGAAGCAGGCTCCCTGCGGAGCAGAGAGCCCGATGTGGGGCTCCATCCCAGGACCCTGAGATCATGACCTGAGCCGAAGGCAGAGGCTTTAACCCACTGAGCCACCCAGGCGCCCCAAAAGTGTAGTTGTTTGATTCAAATGTTACATTAATTGTGAAAGCACTCTAAAAATAAAATGCACGGTATGTTTTTATTGAAATCAATTAATTGTCATTCCTTAAAGAAAATCCTAATCTTGTTTGTTCCTCCAGTCAACTAGAAGGTAATATTATTCAAGAATGTTCTCACAAAGACTACAGACAGTATACATACTTCCAATTCTTGCTGCAGGTTGTCCAACTTTGGTGAGAGGCCAGAACATAATAGAAAATGATAGAATGGGAAGATATGGAATGGGAAAAGAAAATAGAGGTTCAGAGAGACACTGAATTAAGTAGAAAGTTCTCATCAACTTCAGGTCTATTTAATTTCACATCCGACAGGCAGGGCCAGCTTCATGGATGTGTGATCTGTGCAGATGCACAGGGTGGCTACTTGGAAAGGCCCTACACTTGGCTGAATGCTCTGTTACTGCGGTCTTCAAATTCTTAATTCTTTCTGAACATTTTTGTTCTGCACCAGGCCCTGAAAATTATTTAGCTGGTCTTGCTCACAGTCTTTCCACTAGACTAGAGGGCAAGTTTACAGTCTCAATGACTGTGTGTATAAGAGCCCTTGTTAACTTAAAGGACAGTCACTAAAAAGGAGACCTTTAAACAGGCTGGTGGATCACACATTTGCAATACTTGAATTTTGAAGTGAGCAAAATATTTCTTAAAAGCCAATTTAATTAAATGCATTAGCCCTGGGGCGCCTGGGTGGCTCAGCTGGTTGAGCACCTGACTCTTGATTTTGGTTCAGGTCATGATCTCAGGATTGAGGGATGGACCCCTGCCATGGGCTTGGTGCTCATCAGTGCTCATCCGGAGGTCAGCTGGAGAGTCCCCCTCTTTCCATCTTCCTCTACTCACTGCACCCCCCCACCCCGTCATGCATGTGAGCAGGCACATGTATGTGTGCTTCCTCTCTCAAATAAATAAAATCTTAAAAAAAAAAAAAAGAAGCACTAGTCCCTATTACTCCAATTAGAAATGCAAATGACACGTGCCTTTCTCCTATCTTTGTGATCATAATAATGGGCCAAAAGGTGATGTTAGTAAATGAAATACCAGAATCTAATTTAACTGACTTTCCATTCTGAAGCCCAACGAAAGATCCTATGAGCGTGGATTTTCTTTGGTTTTGATTTGATATCTGCTGTCTCACAGTAAGCAAAGTGACATCGCCACCGAAATCATCTCTGGAGTGAAATCCCTAACACAACCCAATTCAATTAAATCACACCCTTTAAATAACGTTCTCTTTATTTCTGCTCCTGTTGACCGCAGAGACAGTTGGTGGTTTTTCTTTGACTGAAGTGCTGATGAGCAGAACATTTCCCAGGCCCCAATTCAGTTTTTGGTATCTGCTGGCCAAAAACATGCCTTTTCCCCTGAAATCCAGACTGAGTCTCTACTAGTCCATTTCGACCTTTGGACTCCTTATCAGTCACCGTGGGTCTCTGACAGTGGTAGAACAAGCCAACCCATACAGGTCCACTCTCCATGAACAAAAGCTGGCTATGTAAAAGAGATGAGCTGCGGGCAGAGATACGATCTGAAGAGAAGGTGCTGAAGTCACCCTCTGTGTTCTAGCAGCCTGTCCAGGACTGCTGCCACTACAAAAACTAAAACTTCACCTAAAAGCGTTCTTTTCTCCTGGTGATTAAAACATACACCTTCATTAGGGAAGCAGCTGGATTTCAGATAGAGACAGGCAACCACCACTACTGAAACCAGCGTGCAACTGGGATCTGTACTCTAACACTCCTTTCTCCTTCCCATCTTTCTTTTTTTTAAGTCTGCCAGAAGACCACTCTGGTTACTGTTTAGACCTGCCAGTGACTAACATTTCAAGGTAAGATGCTTTAAGAGCTTTAGGAAATACACACACCCTTCTCCCATCTCTAATACTCAATACTCACATAATCTCAAAGATGGAAACTTTTGTCTCAAGAATTTAACAGCTCGTTCCCTGAAAAAGTTAACCTCCTCAACTCGGAGAAATATACCCACTCCTTCCTATAGTTTGGACCAGGAAACGCTAACTTCATTAGTTAGAACTATTAACAAACTAATGTATTTGATCATCTTTTAAAATTTCACTATCCTTAGTTAAGATGGTTCTATGGGAAAACTCAATGCTGCCTAACATTTCCTAAACAGAAAACCACAAAATATTGCTCAAGATCTGAATTAATTTGCTGCAGGACCCTAGGGTAAGACTGTTTGTTTACCTTTTGGATCTAAAATTCTCTAATTCAAAAAATGGTGATGATTTTAGAATAAAATGAAAAAGTGGGATGTAAGCAAATTCATAAACACTACATATATATTCAACAGCTCAAGATGTAGCTTAACTTATCAATATTATTTCATCTATTAGTTTTACTCAAATAGTTCACAAATTAAAGAAATTTCCATTAGTGCTTAGGTATTAAATAGCTTCCTGATAGGAAAAGACATGTGAAGATCAATTTTTCTGGCTCTCCCAAGCAGTTCAGATGAATTAAAGAATAAAACTGTATTTACCTTGATTTTACTTTTTATCATTTCAGGAGTGCTATGAAAATGAATTACTAAAATTGCTGGTGGGATTGAGACTGGTACATTTTTGGTGAACAAACTAGCAATCTATCAAAAGCCCCAGAATTAGGTATACCCTTTGGCCTAGCAATCCCAGAGTTGAGCTTTAGAATATTTCTTTTATGGACATGTGCAAAGATTTAGGCACAGGATATTCATTCACTGAAGTTTTGGTTATAACTGCGAAAAACTGGACATAATCAAAATGTGCAACAATACAACAGAATTTGAAGTTCTATGGAAAACAAACAACTCTTAAAAAGGATATGAAAGAAATGCGTTTGAGGACAATGGCAGGATGTTCGCAATATGCTAAGTGAAAAAATCAGATTACCAAGCAGTAGATAGAGGACAGTCCCATTTTTAAAATTCTGTATATATACATACACAGAAAAAGCCTAGATCATGTTAGCAGTAAATACCTTTGGGAGATAAGAATGAGAATAATGCTTTTTGTGGGGAAAAGGAGTGTATTTTGTTTTTTTCTATAATAAATGTGCCTCATCTGCAAATATTGAAAAATAACCAATACTCTTTGCTCAGTTTTAAATTATCAGTAAGACAAGTCATATTAAAAAAAAATCACTCACCTAGGACAAGTTTGCTTTAAAGTTGAGTGGGTGGTAAAGGGTGAGATATTACCAACTTTAATGTGTATCAGGTAGGTAAGTTTTTAAAGCAAAAGAGATTTTCCACTTGGAAATTTTCCCCAAAGTGATTTGTAAGAGTGCCATAAAGAATAGCACTGGTATTCAATATTTGTTAATTTTGATTTTAATTGAGGAAGAGACTAGATGTTACTCACTTTTTTAAAAGCACAATAAACATCTTGGGACACTAACATTTTCTGACAAACAGGGCATATGGTCTTGTTGAGAAGTTCTTCAGGCATCAGAATGGCAACAAAACAGAGAATTCCAGTAGTGTGGGAATTGTTACTTGAGACTGACCGCAAAGAGCCACAGAAGTGAACAAGCCCCAACTCACTGATAGGACTGAAGTGGGTTCTCAACAGATAAACTCAAGTACTTCCAAGGAGGTAATAAAAAAGTATGATTAAAACAACAATGGCTTTTCATCTTTAAGTTAAGAGAGATGATAACTAGCCAGTATACAATCTTTAGTTTTTCTTTAAATTTTTTTTAAATTTTGAAAAAAAAATTACTCTGGGTTTAAATGTATTTACTTGGAATCACTAAGTGCAGTTTCTTTTACATGCTCTCAGTCTGCCATCTTCTCTCAGTGCACTAGAGTATAAGGCAGTTTTAGTACTTTGTTGTGGCTACTCTTCTTTGAATCAATATCAGTAAACTATCATTTGGGCTTAGTGTGACATAGCATTTATATAGTTCTTGATCTTTATTAATTGATTTATAATTGTAGCCTTACTATGTGTGTAAAAGATCCAGGTTCACTTGCATGGTTTCCATGCGTGCTGGAGTTAGAAACTAAGGACCTGTCCGTTGCTTATAGAATGCTAAATAAGTTAAGCCGTTAATAGGCAACCAGACCATTAAACGGGTAACCAAGCCAATAAGAACAAGGACAAATATTAATCAGCACACTCCACCCCTCAGAGCTCACCCTACTGTAAATATTACAAGCTCTCTGTGCCATGGGAACCACGTTGCCTACCACATGATGCTGACGTAATAATATCTAGAGCTAAGCACCTGGAGGAAGCAGAGAAGGAGGTTTTTGCTTTGAATTACTTGAATATGCTTTTTTCTTTTCTCTTTCTCTCTCTCTTTTTTTTTTTAACCATAAACCCACTAACAGATAGTTTAGTGATTTCTGTTCTTATGCTGCCTGTGGGGATTTCACACTGTGCTCCCAGCCACTGGTACTGACTCATTAACAATGTAAAATTGGCAGCCTCCCTGAATAAGCTATGTAAAGTCTGCAAATGTTAGTTACTGCACTGTGTACTCAGTGGGTACTCGATAAAACTTGATAAATTCTGCCCATGATATATAGAAATATGCTCACAGCAATACCCTAGAGAACACAGTCAGTCTACACAAAAGCCTTTCTGGATTCTCCTTTTTACCACAAATGATTAATAGTCCCTCATTGAAAATTAACTATTGGTAATATGGCCATAACATTTGCCACAATGGTCTTCCTTTTCTCTCACCACTCAAGTACCCTTTATCTCTGTTTATACAAATCAAGACATTTAAGACAGGGAGAAATAAAGGTCAGAGTCACAGCTCAAATCCTACTTCTGTAATGCCTTACTAATTGGCTCATTTACAATACCTTCTGTCCTTTGAATACTTAAAGCACTGTTTGCACCAGTCATCTGGCACTTAGCATGTGCTAAATTGTTTTCTTATTTATCCTTTTATTGACCTGTCTTGTAACTTCAACAGACTGAGCATCCTGACTACAAGAACACAAGAATGTCTTATGTTTCTTTGAATCTCCCACCCTTTGCCCAGAATAGGTGCAATTATGACAATCATGCAAATGATAGAATTTTACCATCACGCTGGCTTACCACTCTGTATTCTCATTCTTTCCCCTATATTTTAGCTTATGTCAAAAGAGCAAAAATATTAGCTACCATTTACTGAGTGCTATTAGCAGTACTTCACAAATATCACATTTAATCCAAACAGGTATTCTAAGTTCCCCTTTATTAATGAGGAAACACAGCTCATAGGTGGTGAAACTCTGAATGGGACTAAGGTCTATTTCTTTGCTCTCTTTCTTTTCCTTTTTTTAAAGCTTTTATTTGTTTATTTGACAAGTAGGTGGAATGTCAGGCAGAGAGAGGGAGAAGCAGACTTCCTGCTAAAGCAGGGAACCAGATGTGGGACTCGATCCCAGGACCCTAGGACCATGACCTGAGTCGAAGGCAGACGCTTAACCGACTGAGCCACCCAGGCACCCAGGCCTGTTTCATTCCAAACACCAAACTATTACTATTAGCAACAAGAACAAATGGCAAGTAAGATTCTGAATATGTGACCCATGAGACCTTTTAAGAATTTTTAAAGAGACTATTTAAGGAATGAGATGCTTTAAGAATTGATTGTGAAATTTTACTGGTGATGGATGAGCATCACAGAGGTGGGATTGACAGAATGATCTATACCAAATTTGGTCAAAGGGATGTCAAAGAAGTTCAGTTTCACATACTATTTGACCTATTTCATTCATCTCCTAGGAATAGAAATATACATTGAGAATTTACATCCCCTATAGAGGCTGCAACTTTTCAAACTACAGCTCCCCACAAAAAGTAACAGAAAATTAAAAATTAACAATAATAGAAAATGAAAATATTTTGGTGCTTATGGAAACTGGGTATATTAACCTTAGGAGAAACATAGTACAAGTGACTGTTCCTTCTACAAAATGGGTTTGAACTGCATGAGTTCACTTACATGTAGATTTTTTTCATGAAATATATTGGAAAATACTTTGGAAATCTGTAACAATTTGAAGAAATTCACAAATGAATCATGTGCATAGAAAAAGTCAGAAATCATTATAAAGATATAGTATAAGGGCTCCTGGGTGGCTTAGATGGTTAAGCGTCTGCCTTCCACTCAGGTCATGATCTCAGGGTCCTGGGATCCAGCTCCATGTCAGGCTCCCTGCTCAGTGGGACATCTGTTTCTCCCTCTGCCCTCTGCTCGTGCGCGCGCTCGCTCTCTGTTTCTCAAGTAAATAAATAAAATCTTAAAAAAAAAAAAAGACTATAGTATATAATACATATACAAAATAGATGTTAATTGGCTGTTTATGTTATAAGTAAGGCTTCTGGTCGATAGCAGACTATTAGTTAAATTCTGAGGAAGTTGAAAATTATGCACAGATTTTCTATGCATGGCGTGGGTGGGGGTGTTGTGTGGGTGTGTGTCCAGGCTCCTGACCCCTGCCTCATCAGGGGTCAACTGTAATTCTAAGTCTTCCACACCTAAAAACTGTTACAACTTAAAAAACCACAACACTCTAAAATAGGCTAACACAAAAGTTTCTCTTTATTTGAGAGTAATTCAAGCTTCTGGATTCTGTTGCTTTAACAGACATAACTAATGCCAAAACCCTCAGGGGACTAAAAGAGGGATCACACCCCTCTAAAAACAGACTAATGCAGAAAAGAAGAGTTGCTCAATTTGTACAAACCTGCAAAAAAGGAAGTAAGCCCAAATTTGCCCTTTGGTGTGCAACACAGGCCATCTATTTATAAATCATTTGCTACATCCTTTCCAAATCACAGGAACACCTAAAAGGCCTTGATGTTCTTAGCACATTTCTTCAGGTTAAACCTAATTATATTAGGGGCAGCAACATCCTGCATCATTCAACAATGCAAAGCTAACTTTAGCCCTATCTTAAAGTAGTTAGGATACCAATTATTTTTCTTTCGCCTTAGAAATTCAGAAACATTATGTGATAGCATCTACACCACTGTTCTTTAGCCCCAAGGCAGTTTAACATATGGTAATTAAGAGGACTCACATTTATGGGAGACACCCAAGAAGAGATGTGAGCAACATGATATGAAGAGTTTGGACCCCTCTATTACTCCAAGGTCCAACAGCTTTTGGAAACAGAGAATGAAAACATCCTTAATTATTTAGCTTTGGGCAGTGGTTTCTCAGTACTTGTCTGTCTAAAGAAATTGCTCAATTTTAGGAGTGATTACACATAAGCACACAAGCTAAAATGTAGTAATTTAGGGGAAAAAATCCACTCTACGTTAATCAAAAAGAAATTCTGACGTGAAGATATCACAACTTCACCATTCCTGTTCATCTTCATTGTGCAGATTTCATTACTCTTCAGTTAACTCGGTTAAGCATGGTTCCAATAAGGCCAAAGTTGAGAGCTCTTTTTTTTCCTCCTTGGCTCCAAGCCAATTACTGCTCTGACTCCAAACAAATACAAATGTGGATAAAACCACATAAAGTTATCACCACTAATGAAAACATAATGTACCTTTATACTCTGGCAATAGATCATTAACCTTCTCTTCATATTTGAAGGCCCTAACACCTAGAAGATTCACTGATATAAACTTATTTGATCATCTTTTAAAAGACATTCTACTTTTTTTTTTTTTAATATTTTATTTATTTATTTGTCAGAGAGAGTGAGCACAGGCAGACAGAGAGGCAGGCAGAGGCAGAGGGAGAAGCAGGCTCCCTGCTGAGCAAGGAGCCCGATGTGGGACTCCATCCCAGGACCCTGGGATCATGACCCGAGCCTAAGGCAGCCACTTAACCAACTGAGCCACCCAGGCATCCCAGACATTCTACTTTTTAAGGCTATTTCCTCTATGTAAGAATCAGATAACTACAGAAACAATATTAATTTAAAATTAAAGAAAAAGAAACAACTAATGACTCTTTTAAATATTAGTATTAGTCTCCTTATCCATCAAAGAGAAGACCTTAAATCATAAATAAATGCCTGCTTTCAATTATGTTTGCCCATTTCTGTAAAGGACAAGATCTAGATTTAAAAAGTATCATGGATAATAATTACACTTATTCAATGAGAACAGACATTTAAAAATTTGAAAGGCAAAGGAAAAAAATGTATAAAATTATAACACTGGGGGTAGGGCCTCTTGGTTCCAGGCTTTTAAAACACATATTCTCGGGGCACCTGGGTGGCTCAGTGGGTTAAAGCCTCTGCCTTTGGCTCAGGTCATGATCCTGGGGTCCTGGGATCAAGCCCCGCATCGGGCTCGCTGCTCAGCAGAGCCTGCTTCTGCCTCTCTCTCTGCCTGCCTGTCTGCCCACTTGTGATCTCTGTCAAATAAATAAACCAAATCTTAAAAAAAAAACAAAAACAAAACACATATTCTGCTAAAGAACTGTCTCAGATCTAGAAAAAGATGGAAGGCTACACCTAAATTATTCTACAAATCAGACATAAGTTGGAGTAAGAGAGCACCAAAGATTCGACAAATACTCAAAAGCAAAAATCTTAAATAATAGTACACCAGGGGCACCTGGGTGGTTCAGTTGTTAAGCATCTGCCTTTGGCTAAAGTCATGATCCCAGGGTCCTGGGATCAAGCCCCACATTGAGGGTCCCTGCTCCAAGGGAAGCTGCTTCTCCTCTTCCACTCTCCCTGCCTGGGCTCCCTCTCTCGCTGTGTCTGTCTCAGTGAAATAAATAAATAAAATCTAAAAAAAAAAAAAAAAAAAAAAAAAAAGTACACCAGATGTAGCAATCCATTAACAAGTAACACAAACAGTGTGTAAGGATGATTTAAAGTTAAATCATTCCAATAGATGCCCAAAAAGCATTTAATGTAATTTAATAACTATGCATAAAAATGTTTGATTAGGTATACAGTTGACCCTTGAACAATGTAGGGGGTCAGGGGAACCAAGCCCATAGGAAGTAAAAAAATCTGCAAATAACTTCTGACTCTTCAAAAACTTTAGAGTCTGCTATTGACCAGAATTCTGCCTTATGAATAACAAACAGTCGGTAATACATATATTTTTAAAAGATTTTATGTATTTGAGGGGCACCTGGGTGGCTCAGTGGGTTAAAGCCTCTGCTTTCGGCTCAGGTCATGATCCCGGGGTCCTGGGATCGAGCCCCGCATCGGGCTCTCTGCTCGGCAGGGAGCCTGCTTCCCTTCCTCTCTCTCTACCTGCCTCTCTGCCTACCTGTGATCTCTCTCTGCCAAATAAATAAATAAAATCTTTAAAAAAAAAAAAAGATTTTATGTATTTGAGAGAGTGAGAGAATGCACAAAGGGACAGAGGGGCAGAGGAAGAACCAGACTCCCCACTGAGCAGGGAGCCCCACGTAGGGCTCTATCCCACGGATCACGACCTGAGCCGAAGGCTGACACTTAACCAAGGAAGCTACCCAGATGCCCAATACATATTTTGCATACGTATTATACTGTATTCTTACAATAAAGTAATCTAGATAAGAGATTATTAAGAAAATCTTAAGGAAGAGAAAATACATTTGAAGTACTGATTATAAAAAAATAACCCATTTATAAGTGGACCCACATAGATAAAACCCATGTTGTTCAAGGGTCAACTACAGTAGGAAATGTCGTCAACTTGATAAATGGTCTATGCCAGAACCTACAGCACACAATACACCTATTTACAAAACATAAAAAACATTCCTTGTACAATGGAAAACAAGGTAAGACCATAAGGATTGCTACTATTTAACATTACATTAGACCCCAGCCAAAGCAATGAGTTTATAAACATTCAGGCAAAACTCATTTACAGGTGACATAATCATCTATCCAGGAAAGTGAAGAAAATCAATTTAAAAATCTCCTGGATATTAGGACCATGCAAGAGTTCAGCGAAGTGGTCTGATACAAAAGCAAATATAAAAAGTAATAGGGGCACCTGGGTGGCTCAGGGTCCTAGGATTTTATTACATAAAAATTAAAAACTTTTATAACGAGGTGCAAAGTTAAAAGACACACAATAAGCTGGCAGAAAGTATTTTTGCCCTATATTCAGGACATACAGAGTACATAAAAAAGAAACGAATACCAACAGAAAAAAAATGGTCCTAAGTACAAACATGTAAATAAAATGAAAAAGACTAATAAAAAATATAAAATATACTTAAACCTCTATAATAATGAGGAAATTGTAAATAGAGGAATATTTAAGAGCAGAAGTCCTGAAGTCAGACTGCTTGTGCTTGCATCCTGGTTGTATAATCTTAGATAAGTTACTCAACATCTCTGTGCCTCCCATCTGTAACTGAGTGTATCTAACTCATAAGAAGAAAGAATTAGACAATATGAACAGTATTCAAAATAATGCCTGGTACACAGTTAAGAGTTTAATAAAAAAATGTTATTTAATGTTATTACTAATATTACCAGGGTTGGTGAAGGTATATTCTTACAGCTGTTAAGAGCAAATTGGCAACGCCTTTTTAGAAGGCAGTTTGGCAGTATGCATCAAATTTTTAACATATACATACCATCAGACCCAGAAATTCCACTGCTAGAAATTTATCTAAAGAAACGTTCCCACATGTATACGAAGATATCAGTACAGTGTAGAACTGCAGCAGCTCTGTATTTGGAGACAGGAAATGCTGGTTCTAGTTTCAGTTCTACCAATAACAAATCATAACTGCTATGCAAAAAATCACTTCACCATTTCAATTTTGTTAGTTTATTACTCCACAAAATGTGGGATGATGACTTGCCCAATCTGCCTCAGAGGAATACTTTAAGGATGTGATTCTCAAAGTGTAGTTAGTTCCTGGACCAGCATCATCTAGGAACTTGTTAGAAATGCAAATTATCCATCCCACCCCAGACCTACTGAATCAGAAACTCTGGGGGTGTGGGCAGCAATCTATGGTTTTTTTGTTTTTGTTTTTTTGGGGGGGGGGCAGAGGGAGAGTAAGAGAGAGAATCTTTTTTTTTTTTTTTTTTTTTAAGAGAGAGAATCTTAAGCAAGCTCCAGGCCCAGGCCCACACAGGGCTTGATCTCATCACCCTGAGATCATGACCTGAGCAGAAATCAAGAATCAGATGGTTAACCGACCAAGCTACCCAGATGCCCAGGCAGCAATTTGTGTTTTAATAAGTTGTCTACATGACTCTAATACAAGCTTAAGTTCAGAAATGAGCACTTATGAAGTCACTTGGATAACTACAGAGCAGAATGGAAAGAGTACTAGTACTAATACTACTTGACACAAAAATTAAAATAGTTTCCACCTTTCAGTTTCACAAAAAGTTATGTTTTGGATAATCATCTGGATATGTTCCTGGTGCTAAGCTTGAGCTTTAAAAAGCCTTGATATGAATCTACGAAATCAAGCTCATATATGAAATCCAGTAATAAATACAAGTATTTTAGGTCAAGGATAAAAAGTTCAATGTAACCTGTTTAACAAATCAAGCAATAGCCCAAGCAAGCACTTAAATTCTAAGATTTCTGATCAAAGGTTTTCATAACGGGAACACCGTTTTAATGGTAGCCTATGCCAGCATTTTATCTAATAATTCTTGATCTTTCTCTGAACTTTGTAGGACACAAAAATAGCCACCTATTTGATAAGCTGCTTGGCATATACCAATCACTAGAAGGCCCCTTGCTTAGCGGCCATTTCTCAGGGATTGAATGCTGGCTCTCTAAAAACAAGACAGGCTGCCATGTTCTTCAGAAATTCTGATTTCTATTTTATTAGAAAGCATGTGTATATACTCTTAAAGGGTATGGAACTTTTCATGATTATTTGAGTAGTCTGATCTAAGACCCCTGAAATTTGATTACATGATGCTCTGGGCTGCTTGCATATTTTATTCTAGTAGGACTTAAATTTATGACAGTAACTATTCTTAGTTTCTGGAGTGACTTTAATCACTTCTTAATGTCCTTCATTGATACTTCAAAATTAACTCCATATTTGGTGAGTTTTATATAATGACAAAGGGAGTCCATAATCTAATAATGATGATATAATCTCCAATAAAATACAGGAATACCCCGCTATTCTCTAATTTCATCTATATATAAAGCAGTTGAAAGTCCAATAATCAGAGTGAGCCTGTGAAATCACCAAATAGGTGTCTAAACACCATGTCTAAAGGTCATGAACTTTCTCCATAGGAGAGCCCCTTAGGATCTAACCCTACTACTCCAGCCTTTTTCCTTTGACAGAGATCTCATAGGGTTTGTTACTTGGTTTCTAAACCCACAGCAAATCTGAGGTAGCAAATGAGAATAAAATAAGTTCTTACAAGTGGGTTCTCAGCAGTGACAAGAGAAACAGCTGGTTAAGACTAGTCATGTGTCAAGGTACTCCCTTCTGCAAACATCCACTTATATTTTTTTTTGAGTCAGTCTTCACTTAGAATCCTAAATCTTAAATCTTTTAGTTGCTCCCACCAGTTGCTGCTATTTATATATCTGGCATGACAGGGATATGCTCACACCAGTTGAGCTTTACAGTAGCAAGCCTTAGAAATAGTACTTCCTTTTAGGAAAAAGATTAATTTTTTGTAAGATCACCTTACTTTCAGAATCTTGTTTTAAAAATATATTTATCTGCACAACATTTTCATACAATCTCAAGGTGTTTACTGACTTCCTAAACCCAATCCATAAAACTATGGGTGACCATGGACCCTAAATTAAAAACTTTTGCATTATGCACCCAAAATGCATGTTTTAACAAAATTTTTGGTTTTATTTTTTATCAGAATTATCCCTAAAGGTTTTTAAATGATGATGAACTCAGTGACACTATAAATGCAAAATAAAAGTGATGGCTAACTTAATATTAATGGATACATTTTAGAAGTGAAATTTGGATATTAAGTCCCTTGTAGGAAAAAAAATAAGTGGCAAAAGACAAAAACGAAAGAGAAATAGTCTGCAAATTCTTTAAAAGATTGTCTACCTTAGCAAATCTTAGTGTAGCAAATACGGTTTTCACTAAGTGAAAATGTCAGCAGTTAAGGGCATTTCCTAAGATTAAGTCTCAAAAGTGGCCTTGCAACTACTAAGAATATAATTTTTATAGTGGTTGAGAGCACCAGTGTGGGAAACAGATCTGGATTTTCTAAGGAGAGTTTTGTCATTTACTAGCTTTATGGCCATAAGCAATTACTTAACTTCTCTAAGTTTCAGTTTCATCATCTAAATGAACATAAAGTTGCTGTTATGATTAAATGAGACAATATACATTAAACTCAGCACAGTGACAAGCAGTCAACAAATGGAAGCTATTAGTTATTATTTAATTTCAATTAACTCGTTTTTTTGTGCAGGGATTTATAGTTTGCAAAGTGTTACTGGCACATATGGTCTCTTATGATCCCCTGGGGTAGGAATCTCATTTTATAGTGGAAGAAACTGAAATCAAATGATTTACCCAAAGACAGTAATTAGTAGGAAAAGAAATTTGGGCTTAATGTGATTCTACTAGGAACTAAAATTCAAAATTCCTTTTCCTCCCAAAAGCTTAGAAGCTCTGCCTTTTAAATTGTTTAATCCTTTTTAAAATTGCAGTTAAATATACATAACAAAATTTTCCATTTTAACCAATTTAAAGTGCCTTTAAATATAGTCACATCATTGTGCCACCTTCATTACCATCCATCCTCAAAACTTTTCCTTCTTTCTGAAATGAAATTCAATCTATTAAAAACAAACTTCTCATTCCCCCTCCCCCAACTCCTGGGAATTACTTGAGGTACCTCATATAAGGGGAATCACACAATATTAGTCTTTTGTCACTGGCTTACTTCACTTAGAATAATGTCTTCAAAATTCATCCATATTGTAGCATTTGTCAGAATTTCCTTCCTTTTTAAGGCTGAATAATACTCAGTTGTATTACATATACTGTTTAGTTGTACCCATTTATCTGCTGATAGACATGTGGGTTGCTCCCACTATGTTGTTTTTTTTTTTAAGTTTATAAAGTTATTGTTAACAGTATTATTTTGATATTGGTTATCCATTTTCAGATTACTCCCTCCTTTCCTTCTCTTCTACTCCTTTTTTTTTTTTTTTAAAGGAAAAAGTGCAAGTAAGTGATTGATTTAATTCTGTGGAGTTTACATTCACAGGAATAAAACCACTTTTTTGTGTGTGGCTATTTTTTGTAGGAGCTCTACCATGAATCAACACAAAAGAAAAAAACTGAAACAAGTGAATTTAATTTGATTTGGTGGGAGAGCAAACCATTAATTAAAATAATAAATTAGATGTAAAGTTATTTATAAATCACTTAACATGATAATCTTGGCACCTTTAATAAGAGATAATAGAAAGTTTCTGTTGTTGGACATTAAAAAAAAGTTTTTCAGGGTTGATCTGGGAAGGACCGAGAAGCGCTGCTTAAGTACGGGTAATCTGCGAAAAGCTCAGTAGCTGACTCTCCAGGAGCCACTCGGGAGTGAGTACTAATACATTACAAAGACCAAACTGCTGCTACCTAAAGTAACCCTAAACCACTCCACTGGTTTAAGGATGCAGCTTGAATTTTGCGCTTTTTAACCGTGAGGCGAGATTAATCACAAACTTCAGCACACACTTCTCAAAAATAGCTAAACCACAATGGAAGGGAAGGACAACAACTCTAAGAGACATCAAAAACAGCGACGATTTAAAGATGCGTTGAATCTTGCACTTTCGTGAATGAAGGCGTGCAAAGTAGACTTGTACTACAACAGGGGTAGACTAAAACTAAAACAGCCAAACTACTGAAATCCAATTTTCTGAAATAATTCCAGACTACAACCAGCGGGAGTGTAGAATGGACAGCCTTCCTTTGTGTTAGCGGCTTGCAAAAGAAACCTACAGTCACACGCAAACTTACTTCAAACAACGACAAAAACCCCCCAAACAACAAACACGGGAGCTTGATCACACCAGGACCCGAAAGGGAATCCAAGCGTTTCCGGGCGGCGTTTCAGGAGCTACAGACGGCCCTCCACCCCTAGAGTCTCCAGCTCGACTGTCACTCGGTCACCACAGACAACTTCCCAGGGACGACTACACTTTCAGATTCCCTCAAAAAGTTTACCAGAAATTCTCGCAAATGGTTCTTCAATCCGCCCACCCCCGGGGACACGTTCGGCCTCCAAGAATTACCCCACACCTCCACCCCACTATACCCCCGGACACTTCGAAACCACTAAGCCCGCAGGGTGCGATTTCGCCTTCGCTTGTTTGCTTGCTCCCCAGGATGCTGGGGAAAGCGGCTGCTGAAGAGCAAACTTTCCCAGCTTTCGTGGAGGGCGGGAGGGCGCGCGGCGCACTCACAGCTGGTTGATGGCATTCTGCGAGATGACCGCGTTGGCGGAGAAGTAAGGGATCATGTCGGGGCCACCGAGGCTGCAGGTGCAGGCGGGGGACGCCTTCCTCTCGCGGGCTAACGTGCTCAGGGTCATGGAGCCAGCTCAAGGCGCACAGCTCCGCATCCTGGCCCCCGCCTGGCTCCGGCACGAGACGCTCGCGCTGGGCTCCGTCGGGCCAGAGGCGCGGGCAGCCCGGGCTCCCCGCGTCCAAACTGGGCCCTCCGGGTCGTGCGGAGGCAGTCGCCGCAGCCCTAGGGCTCGGCTTTGGAGTCTCGGAGGTTGGGCGCCGCCAGCAGCCTGCCCCAACCCGCGTCCGGGGCGGGGCGCTGCGGCGGGCCGGCCCAGAGGGCGGGGAGAGTCGTAGGAGCCCAAAGGGTCGGCCCTTTGGGTGCTCCGCCCCCAAGCTCTGGGCACCCACCGGATGCCGCTGCATGCACCTCCGTTTATGGGGAAGGGTGGGCACCAAGACGTTGCGGCTCGCGTTAAGGACTGAAGTTGGCCTGGGGTGGGCAAGAAAGGCCAGCGTTTCTTGGGAATGTTTCCATAAGAAAAGTCCAGACTCTACACATTGAAACCCCATTTTTCAAGTGTTCTTAAAACTTCGAAAGGCCGTTCATTCACAAATGTAACGAATACTTACCAACGGTTTTCAATGTACTAAGGCCAGGGAAATTCAGAGATAAGCTTTTTTTGTTTTTTTTAAGAGAGGGGGTGGGAGGAGAGAGGGAAAGAGAGAGAATCCCAAGCAAGCTCCACCCCAGTGGGGAGCAGGATTCAGGGCTCATCTCAGGACCCTGAGATCATGATCTGACCCTGAGATCAAGATCTGCTCCAAAATCAAGAGTGGGAGGCTTAACTCAAAGAGCCACCGACGGGGTCTCTGGTTTTGTTTTGTTTTGTTTTTTGAAGCAAAACAGCTTAAGTTATGACGGGGAAAAATCCTATTTACATTGTCCATAACATCTACTGACCCTTGTAAATAAATTTATAAAGGGCTTTCCCAACGATTCTCCAAACCAAGGATTCACAGCCTTAGCTACACATAGGAATCACTTGTGGGGATTTTAAACACCCCAATGCCTGACTGCACCCAGACCAATCAAATCAGAATCTCTTGAGGTTGAGATCTTAAACATCAATACTTTTCAAAGTTCCCTGGGTGACTGCAATGTACAGCCATGGTTGATTACTATCAACCAAATGATCTAGGAGAGAGAGACAGGCTAGAGAGTATATCCTCACTTTACAGATGTAGAAATAAATATCTGGGGTCCAGCCAGATGACCTCATTTGTAAGTGACATCACTAGATATGAACCCCAGTTTTATGACTTCTGTTTTAGGTGGGGCTTTTCCTACCAAGCCCTACACCCAGATACTTTCATGAGTTAAGCTTTACCATGTTCCTAACAACTCACTGAGCAACGCCTTTCACCTGACCAGGAACTAGCTCTTTATAAAATGAAAATATCTTCTGTGTCTCTCCTGCATCCTATACAGTGGTCTACAAAATGGGTTGGCATGCTGCAGGTACTCAGTAAAAGTTGGTTCCCTCATCTCTTGCCCTTCCAGTCTCATCAGACCAAAAATTTTTAGGCATGTGCATTTTATGGTTTTCTGAATACCTGACTAAATTATATATCAATAACTGTCTTTGGACCTAGAGCCAGAATTAGTAATAATTTTTAAAAACGACTTCACTATCCTATTATAAGACAAGAGACTGAAATTAGAAACAAGTCACTTTAAGACTCAACATATGCTAGAATCAAGAAGAAACAAGTCTTTGTTTAATATAACTTTTCAGATCTCTTTTCCTTCTGGGAAATTTGGCAAATTTCTAAATACCAGAAAGGAAATAATCAATCTAAATTATACATTTTATGCCTAAAACCAGAAACTCTTTTGTTAGTTTATTGTTCCATAAAACTTAAAGTTGTTGCCAAGGCACTGAGAGATCTGAAATATTGCAAACTCATGCTGGAAATAGGGATCTAAGTTTCCTACAGATCTGGTAATAGGAAAGAACCAGTTGGCAAGTGAAGAGTTAATGAAAGGTCTGGAGTCCAGTGCATCATCATCTTCATCCATCTCTAGTAAGGAAAGTGTTTGAAAGATTTATTCAGGCTGTGTCAGCAGGCACCCAAATGGCAGTGTAAGAAAAAATCTGCTGATACACCCCAAAATAAATTGCTTTAAATATCTGGCAAACTTGCCAGTTTGAAACTTCTTCCAGGCTGTAATTTATTACAGCCTCCTGGCAATGATCAAAAAAGGCAGCAGGCTGTTTAGAAGAGCACTGTTAAGGTGAGTCCAGTTCCTTTCATGACAGCAGAGATGGGATTTTATTGAAGTCAGTACTAAATGATGCTGTTTACGAAAATGATGGAATGGTAATCATCTATATCTGTCTGAAAAAGAAGTCAGCAGGAAATGTATCTTACTCAATTTGCACTTAATATCTCTGGCATTTACAAAACGCTAAAGATAAGGATTTCATAAATATGTATATTTGTCTTTTATAGATAGGTTCCTATAGTGACACCCCAGAAGTGCATAGTCTTTTGTTTCCCCTCAAAAGACCTCTGCCAGTGCCTGTTCAGCGGAGTCTATTTTAACACCCCATCCAGGCCTTTTCAAAAGCTTTCAAAGTTAAATTCTCGCTTTGAACTGTAAGATAGGAAATTAGGAAAGTGCTAGAACGTGCCTCATAATTTTTTTTTTTTAAAGAAAAAACTAAATCATCTTTGCAAACTGGGGTACCTTTAAGGGAACAGTTCTTTCTGCTACTGTCTTAAAAAGCTGAACAAATTCCCTTTCTTTTCATGATCTGCAGAGTGTCAAAATGTCAATCAATTAAGTTTCAGCTCAATTTAATCCTTTACTCTCCACTGTCAGGAAACAAGGCTCTAGGGAGCAAGCTCTCTGTACCCAAGCATCTAGGAATTCAAAAATGATTCCAAATTAGACTGAGCAACATGAAATAAACTAAGCTATTTTTCTACTCCACATGAAGTCAGAAGGGGTTTTAAAAAAATCTGCACAAAGGCCCCGAAGAAAAATTGCTGCGTATCTTCATACTCTTGCTTGAGTTAGAAGATTTAAAATACATTTTGTCATGTCATTTACTGACCATTTCAAGGCTCAGAAATATGAATATTTTACTTCATTTTATTTTTTAAAAGATTTTATTTTATTTTTTAGATTTTATTTATTTGACAGACAGAGATCACAAGTAGGCAGAGAGGCAGGCAGAGAGAGAGAGAGAGAGAGAGAGAGGAGGAAGCAGGCTCCCCACCGAGCAGAGAGCCTGATGCGGGGTCCCAGGGCCCTGGGACCATGACCCGAGCCGAAGGCAGAGGCTTTAACCCACTGAGCCACCCAGGCGCCCCAGAAATATGAATATTTTAAAATGTTATTTTGGCTCTTCATAGCATTAGCTATGACCAAATTAAGTTTTTATAGAATTATACGTTAAAAATATTAGATGCTTTTAATTGCACTACTGGGTATTTATCCTAAAGATACAAATGTAGTGATCCGAAGGGGCACGTGCACCTGAATGTTTATAGCAGCAATGTCCACAATAGCCAAACTATGGAAAGAACCTAGATGTCCATCAACAGATGAATGGATAAAGAAGATGTGGTATATATATACAATGGAATACTATGCAGCCATCCAAAGAAATGAAATCTTGCCATTTGTGACGACGTGGATGGAACTAGAGGGTATTATGCTGAGTGAAATAAGTCAATCGGAGAAAGACAACTATCATATGATCTCCCTGATATGAGGAAGTGGAGATGCAACATGGAGGGTTTGGGGGTAGGAAAAGAATAAATGAAACAAGATGGGATCGGGAGGGAGACAAACCATAAGAGACTCTTACTGTCACAAAACAAACTGAGGGTGACCGGCGGGAGGGAGTAGGGAGAGAGTGGTGGGGTTATGGACATTGGGGAGGGTATGTGATATGGTGAGTGCTGTGAAATGTGTAAACCTGGGGATTCACAGACCTATACCCCTGGGGCTAATAGTATATTATATGTTTATAAAATAATTAAAAAATTTAAAAAAATTAGATGCTTTTAATAGATGTCCCTTTTATCCATAAGGTGCATCTGTCACTATGTCTTCATGTGTCTCTCCTTAAGGTGTAAACAATGTAAACCAGAGACTTATTGCTGACCAATTGGAATTCCAGGGCAGACAGGAAAGTGCCCTTAAATATGAAGGGAGTGGGCATGTTTTTGCTGCTGGACAAAATTTCAACCTGGGTGGATCACTTGAATGGAAGGTAGCTAATGAGCTAAAAAGTGATTGTGTTAAACTGCCAAAAGCAGTAGACTAGAAACCAGAGGACCTAAGCTCTAGTTCTAACATGCCATTTACTGAACTAAGATTTTGGCTAAATCATTGATTTTCTTTCCTTTTTTTTTTTTTTTTAAAGATTTTATTTATTTATTTATTTATTTGAGAGAGACAGAGAGAATGCACACAAGCAGGGGGAAGGGCAGAGGGAGAGGCAGGCTCCCTACCGAGCAGGGAGCTCTGATGCGGGACTTGATCCCAGGACCCTGAGATCATGACCTGAGCTCAAGGCAGACCCTTAACGACTGAGCCACCCAGGTGTCCCTAAGTCACTGATTTTTATCTGTAAAGTGGGGTAATAAAACACTAAGGAAAGGTCCCTAAATCTATTTTTGTTAAAGTCGGGCACTTGGGAAAGGAATTTCATTCAGCCTAGAAATTCTGAAAAATGCATTTAATTTACTTAAGATAAACAGTCATTCAGTTTAAGGCAGTAGAGTCGAACAGTTAAAAATCCTAACTTTGGTTTATATAGAAAATAGAATATTACTCAGCCATAAAAAAAAGAATGAAATCTTGCCATTTGCAATAACATGGACAGACCTACAGGGTATAGTGCTGAGTGAAATCAGTCAGTCAGAGAGAGAGAAATATCAATGGTTTCATTCATATGTGGAAGTTAAGAAACAAAATAAATGAACAAAGGAAAAAAAAAGAGAGAAACAAAAAACTGGACTCTTAAATACAGAGAACTGGTGGTTGCCAGAAAGGAGGTAGGGGGGATGGGTGAAATAGATAAAGAGGTTTATAGTACACTCATCTTAATGAACACTGAGAAGTGTATAGAATTGTTGAATTATGACACTGTACACCTGAAACTAATATAAAGCTGTATGTTAATTATACTTGAAAAAAAATCCTAGCCTTGGAATTATTAGGCTGGGTTTGAATATTAGTATCACCATTAACTGTGAACTTTGGATAGTTGCTTAATCTGTGGCTTATTATTAGTACCAAATTTATGAAGTTACTATGAGGAATAAGTTAATAGACCTAAAGTACTTAGAAAGAGTGTATGACACAAAAATCTATACTTGGGACTTAATGGCTCTGTCAGCTCAACAGAGTTAAGAGAAAAGTTGGGGAGACTGCCCTTCAGAAATAAAATCAGAAAGTTGGGAGTCTCCAAAGAAGTATATTAGATCAGAGTGCATGACTGTAATAATGTATTAATTAATTAGATTTTGTTTTTTTAAGTAATCTCTACACCCATAGTGGGACTTGGACTCACAACCCCCAGATCAAGAGTCACATGTTCCTACCAACTAAACCAGCCAGGTGCCCTTAAATCTTTTGATTTTAATTTTTTTCTGCTTCTCTAACTCCTCCATTCATCTTATCTTTTTTTTTTTTTTCATTCATCTTATCTTTTGACTGTTTCTTTGAAGTAAAAACGCTTAATAGGGAAAAAAACCCCATGTGCCTTTCTTCAGGTCATTAAGAAAGCTGAGTGTATATATGTTTGTGTGTATGCTGGGGGTGGGCAAGGGCCTGTGTCTGGCAACCCTGAAGTAAAGTTGACTGTACATTTTAATTCATTTGTTGAAGAAGTTAAGGTGTTGACTAGAAATAATACTCCATGCTCTTTCCACCAATCTGAAAAACAGCCAAAGCAGGCAACATAGAAATGTCAATGAGTCTGATATCAGAAGTTCTAGATTCTAGTTACTTTATCTATGGGCAAATTTTAATCTGTTCCAGCCTCAGTTTCTTTCTTTCTTTTTTTAAAAAAACTTATTTATTTATTTGACAGACAGAGATCACAAGAAGGCAGAGAGGCAGGCAGAGAGAAAGAGAGGAGGAAGCAGGCTCTCCGTGGAGCAGAGAGCCGGATACAGGGCTCCATCCCAGGACCCTGGGATCATGACCCCAGCCAAAGGCAGAGGCTTTAACCCACTGAGCCACCCAGGCGCCCCCTCAGTTTCTTTAATCTTCAAGAGGGGATGGTAACGTTTACCTCACAGTTTGTTTTACATAAGTGCTTTTTGAACAAGACAGTGTGAAATTCTCATTATTACCATTCATAAATCAGCCAATCAGCTTCCGGTAACAGAAAGCTAGTTGTATTTGTTTGTATTTGGGATGAGAAGTTGATGAGTGAATGGAAATTAAAATACATACAAACTTCGCTAAGGTACTATCCCAATTCATCCAGGAAGTATTCACCATTATTGTTTGCCAGGCAATTAATTATATTGACTTAATATTGGATTTTGTAGTAATGTGAGATCTGTAGTGTTTACTGGATTTTTGTATTTACAAGCTCTTATTATTACTTAAAAACTTTATTTATTTATTTGAGAGAGAGAGAGATAGCAAGAACGCACAAGCAGGGGGAATGGCAGAGGGAGAGGGAGAAGCAGGCTCCCCGCTGAGCAGGGAGCCGGTCGACGATCCCAGGGCCGTCATGACCTGAGCCGAAGGCAGACGCTTAACCAGCTGAGCCACCCAGGCGCCCCTGTATTTACAAGCTTTTAAATAATAGTATTAACTTATATAACTTTATTTTAAAAATACCTAGTCATAAGAAAATATGATTATTTCTGCCTATTTGTATTTTCATGTTTTCTCCAAGGGTGTAATCTACAGAAATAAATAGTAAATTAATCCCCTGAGTGTCAAAAGGGAGAAAACCAACACTTTAAAGAGTTACAAAACAAAAAGCCTGTTACCTGGAGTAGCACAACATTCTGTCTCCTGTTAATCTGTAAAAGGCTAGGATGAAACTCTCAAGATAATACATCCAAGTTGCTAACTTGTTGTCCAGACAGCACCAAGAGGTATCTCACTACACTTAGTCAAAGGCACTCTTCATACAATACAATAAACCAAACTCTGTAAACAAAGGCTCTTAAAAGCAATCGTTTTGTAATCACCATGTGGCTAATAGCTTTATTTAAAAGAGTATCAGACAATAGTTTTAAACACTGGATAGAACAATGACACTGAACCCTTGTAGTCCTTTCCATGGAACTTTCCACCATAAGCGCAATGGGGAATACTGAAAAAATCTGCATATCAACTCCACGAGAGGCAATCTCTAAGGCATTCATCCCCCATGGTCTTAACCACCATATGCTCCAGTAGGAAGAGATGCTGAAATGCTGCTTTCTTCAGGTTACAAAAGTCCCACATGCTATTGTTTAGTAAAAATAATAGTCTTTTATAGATCACTTTTCACATCCAACTCATCTTATAAAACATTTAAGCATTTAATCTCTATTCTATCTCTTTTAACATTTTATTTATTTTAAAATTTTAACATTTTATTTATTTTTTGCATTTTCTTTTTCTTTTCTCTTTTTTAATTTTATTAAGTTATGTTAGTCACCATATAGTACATCATTAGTTTTTGATGTAGTGTTCCATGATTCATTGTTTGTGTATAACACCCAGTGCTCCATGCAATACGTGCCCTCCTTAGTACCCATCACTGGGCTCACCCATCCGCATCACCCTCCAAAACCCTCAGTTTGTTTCCTATGGCCCATAGTCTTTCAAGTTCGTCTCCCTCTCTGAATTCTCCCCCTTCGTTTTTCCCTTCCTTCTCCTAATGTCCTCCATGCTATTCCTTATGTTCCACATATAAGTGAAACCATATGATAACTGTCTTTCTCTGCTTAACTTATTTCACTTAGCATAATCCCCTAGTTTAAAAAAATAAAAGCAACATATGCTGAATGATTAAAATTTTTTTGCTAGTTTTAAAAAATGTGTTTATGATGTTTTTTTTTTTTTCCAGTGTTCATAAAGGTAAAAAAAAAAGTCACTCTTCTTATCCCCATTATCCTACTCTCAGGGATGACTGTTAATCTTTCCAGAAATTTTCCATGCATATGTAAACATTAATATATTGTAGATGCCTTTTAAGAAACACACATGCACATATGCATAGAATTATATTATATGCATTATACATATTATTCTGCTTCTTGCTTTCCCCTCCACTTATCACTACATCTTAGACATTTTCCTATGTTTATATAGATTTCCCTCATTCTTTTAAAGGAGTGTATAGTGTTCTATTTTACAATCATATATACTTTATTTAAACAGCCCTCTACTGATGGACATTTTAAGATGCTTACAGTCTTAACCATTACATACAATATCATTATGAACATACTTTCATGCAATCTTTATGCATACATGTGAATATATTTCTTGGATTTATGCCTAGAGGTGGAATTGGCAGTTAAACTATTTTAAACATCTTAGGAATTGTTAGATAGGGCTAAACTGTCCTCCTAAAAGGTTTAGTTTTTAATTTTACCATGGAATCTTAATGTCTCTTATCCTGTGATCTGTTAAATTAACTCAGGGCCCAAGATCCTCTTCTTCCTTTTTTTTTTTTTTTAAGATTTTATTTATTTATTTGACAGACAGAGATCACAAGTGGGCAGAGAGGCAGGCAGAGAGAGAGGGGGAAGGAGGCTCCCCATCGAGCAGAGAGCCCAATCCGGGGTCTTCAGCCCAGGACCCCGGGACCATGAACCGAGCCAAAGGCAGAGGCTTTAACCCACTGAGCCACCCAGGTGCCCCGCCCCCAAGATCCTCTTCTATACCCCATCTTTTACATACTACATTGAATATATATATATGTATATATATATATTTATATATATGTATGTATGTATATGACACATGCTTATGGAGAGAAACTAGAAAAATAGACTTAATTTAAAGAAAAATGAAAAACTGTACTATGGACATTGATTTCAAAGAATTACTTAGACTATAACAAATATATATAATACTTAAACTACTTTGAAGATAATATAATTTTAAATTCAGAAGATATTTTAGGATCTTGTTTGATGCTAACTCTCTGAACCTACTATACGTAAATGAGCCAAATGTGGCTTTCAATGTCCTGAATGGGGTGAGATGAGAGACAGAAAAACAGAAAGTTTATTTGGAATTAACCAAAAAGTGGAGGCTGGAGGAACTGAGAAGGTTTTGAAAATAAAAACAATAACTGACATTTGTCGAACTGACATTCATGGTGCACCAGCATGCAGTATCTCACTTAATCCTCACAAACAGCTCTGTGATTCTATTCTCATCTTTATGAGGCTCAGAGAGGTTGAATCATTTGTTTAAGGTAATATAGAGTATTGCAACCCAGCCATTAGACTGGCTCCAGAACCTGTTTCCTTAGCTAGTACTCTACATTGTCTTCATGATGATGGAGGTTCACTATGGAACAGGTTAAGTCTGAAAAGTTCTGTTGCCAACAGGAAGAACTGGAGACCTTACCTACCTTACAGCACTTGGTATTTTCTCCTCTATTTGATCCTAGCTATGCCTGGCAGGTCTGGGACAGTTATAGGGACCTAACTCAGTACTAAATATAGCAGTTAAGCTCTTCTGGCTGTTGTATACCAGCCTTTTGCTACCAAACCCCTTAGAACTCTGCATTTCAAGCTAATATTCATCACAAGACATTTTCCAAGGCATTTGTGGCTATAGTTTTTTGTTTGCTTCTGTAGTTTCTTTACACAGCATCCTCTGTGAAGGAAGCATTTAATGTATTTGTAGATAATGGTGGCATCATCATCTTATTTGATGTTTGAAATAAACCTACTTCCTAGGCAGGTAAAGAAAAAGTTGAACCACACTAATAATCTAGGTGATAAGAAGCTCAGACTCTAGGTGCAGATGTGTCTAATTCATTCTATATATTGTCGATAGATTGACTGAATTCAGTTGGACTAATTTTGAATACCTGTACACCAGGCACTTTCTAAGATACTATTAAAACGACACTGAATACTTTTATAATAATTCCTTACTCAGAATCCCCAAATAGTCCCTTATTCCCTTTCAGAACAAGCTCAAACTTTAACTTCTAGCTTTCAGATCCTCCATAATTTAAATCCTACTATAGTCCAGTCCTAATGGCATATTACCCTCAATTCCATTCCTTCTCCAAAACAATCAGTATAACTATTTTTTTTTACCCATTCTCCCAAGATAGATCTTTGCTATAATTAGGTTTTTATACTGTCCTCCTGTATCTGAGTCTCATATTCCTCTCTGTTCAAGTTGTTCCCTGAGACCACTTTTACCTAGCCTTTCAAGTTACCCATGTAGAACATATTTCTCATGGCCTTGGTTCAATTCTCAGGTCTTTCAACAATTAGAAACCCTATAGTGTTTTCACATTCATCCCCACTGATTCTCATTACAATCCTGTGTACAGGTAAGCAGAACTAGCTGGGATTATCAGCTTCATTTTACAGATGAGGAACCTGAGGCTCAGAAATAAAGGAACCTGCCCAAGTTTATACAGCAAACGTCAGAGCTAGGATTTGGACTTACATCTCCTGATTAAGTCCAGTGATCAATTCCTTGTTTATAGTATGCTAGGAAACTTTTCTGACTCCTTTAGAATTTATAATCTATATTATTATTCAAGGTTTTCCTCTCCATTTTATGCTGTATAACGCATCTCTTGGTGGGAGCAAATCAGACACAGTAACTCTCTTTTGTGGACTTCACAGAGCTTAGCACAGTGCTAGGCAAGTCTTAAGCATTAAATATATTTGGTTGATCCCTTACACTGCAACCCACTATAGTTTTCTTAGGGTTCTAGATAAATATTTCCTGAAGGAATCAATACATTAGTGATCTCCCTCATAGCTGGTATAAGGAGTGGCCCCTAAGCCTCCTTTTCACTGCCTCATTTTTCTCCTGCTCTCTCTTTTCTGATAGATAGATGCCTCCTTCACACAGCGAATCCAGTAGAGGGCCTGGAATACAACCCAGTTAGGTAAGGGCTTTATTTTTATTTTCAAGCCTGTCCTAGACTTTCAGGAGCCAAAAGTTCAAATCGCAGCAGGATTGATTCAGCCCTTTCACAAGCAATTTAGTACTATGCAGTTTGTTTAGACTGGTCAAGTTTCTCCGTCCTGGCTGAACAGCATCATTATCTCCTCGAGCTTTCAAGTATCAGCTTCCCTGGCCATACTTCACTTTCCATGTCTTTCTTTTCTAAAATCAGGTGAATATGCAAAATCCATACTTACACAATTATACCCTTTTCAAAAAGCAAGTCAAATATCTTCAAGGAATTTAAGTACAATACAGGAAGTTCTTCTCTCTGGGTTAGGCAAAACCTAAGAAGTATGCAAAAGTTATACTCCTCAATGCTTAGTAGAAAGGGGGTATTTTGTATCATTCTTCAGCTAGTGCACCAACTGAGCAAAGATATGGTGTTGTCAGATTCTATTTAATCCACCTCAGCTGGAAGGCCATCTAGACAATGGATCTTAAATGAAGTGAAAAATACTTTGCCAAGGGAAAAGAAAACTAAGTAGCAAATATTTTATTTTTAATTGCAAAATATTTCAAACATACAACAAAGAACAGAGAGGATAACAAATAGCCAGATACTCAATAGACAGTACTATCACATTCTAACATTTTACTCTTTGGATTTAAAGAAATAAAACATCACAACTGAAGCCTTTTGTGAACCCTTTCACCCCTGTCTGTACATGTAGGTACTCTTCTTAAATTTGATGTTCATCTTTCCATTCGTGTTTTTATATTATATTTTATACTATGCAAAGATCATATTTTTAAAAACATTTTATTTATTTATTTGAGAGAAAGAGAATGAGAGAGAGCATGAGAGGAGAGAGGTCAGCAGGAGAAGCAGACTCCTTGCTGAGCAGAGAGCCTGATGTGGGACTCGATTCCAGGACTCCAGGATCATGACCTGAGCCGAAGGCGGTTGCTTAACCAACTGAGCCAGGCTCCCACAGGCTCCCACAACATATTTTTAATGTAAAATTCATTCAGAAAGTTGTAGCTTGTAAATCCTTTAAAATATTTCTTACATAGTACTACATAAAATAGATGTAAAAGAATAAATAAAATAAATAAAATAAATAAATAATATAAATTTATAATATATATAATATATTATATTATATATAATATATATAAAATATATAAAATATATATAAAAATATACAAAATATATATAAAATAATATATAAATATAAAAAATAAAAAAATAAATATAAAAATATATAAAATATATATATATAAATATATAAATTAAATAAAATAAATAAAACATTTTTCCTGCTTAAAACTTCTAGTCCAGGGTGGATAGGTGAGTAGATATGTGATAAAGTCAAGAGAGCAAAATGTTAATTGTGAATCCAGGAAGGGTGTGTATTGGGGTGTTTACTGTACAGTTCTTTCAATTGTCTGCTTGTTTACTTTTTAAAAAAATAAAATGTTGGAAAAATAAAACAGGGGTGCCGGGTGATGCAATGGGTTAAACTTCTGACTCTCGGTTTCAGCTCAGGTCTTGATCTCAGGGGCTCCACTCAGTGCAATCTACTTGAGATTCTCGCTCCCTCTCTTTCTGCCCCTCCCCCAGCTCACGCGAACATGCACATGCTCTCTCTCAAATAAATAAATCTTTAAAAAAATAAACAAAACCCCTACTTCCTATTTTGTCTAAAAACCTCAGAGAGGAATAATATCAACTGGTTTTAGATACTTAAGAACCTGGTATACTTATAGAAAACAATAATTAGGCTTGATAGTCTAATTACTGTTTAAGCTCTTGCTTTATGGTATCTAATGAATAAAAAGAGAAGAGACCAGTCCCTTTAAAATTTATCTTCAAATAGTCACTTCTTGTAAAGTAGTTATTTCAGCTTTGACTTTTCCATCCTTTTCTGGGGAGTTCACGAAATGATTTGAAATGATTTTATAATCCCCTTCTTAACATGGTTTAAGCCCAGAGCTGGAAAAATATTTATGGTTGATAGGCATCCCAAATGAAATGAGTATATTAAATAATTAGAAGAGAAATACTTTTAAAAGTTTATTTTAAAGATTTGAGAGAGAGAGAGAAAGGGAAAGACAATCAGCATGGGGAGACTTTCCACTGAGAGTGACCCTTTGCAATACCTGACTTGATCCCAGGACCCCGAAATCATGAGCTGAGCTGAAGTCAGCTGCTTAACTGACTGAGCCACCCAAGTGCTCCTAGAAGTTTTTTTTTTTTTTTTTTTAAGATTTTATTTGTTTATTTGACAGAGAGAAATCACAAGTAGGCAGAGAGGCAGGCAGAGAGAGAGAGAGGGAAGCAGGCTCCCTGCTAAGCAGAGACCCTGATGCGGGACTTGATCCCAGGACCCTGAGATCATGACCTGAACTGAAGGCAGAGGCTTAACCCACTGAGCCACCCAGGTACCCCAACTCCTAGAAGTTTTTAAAAGGTTTTTGTAGTTCCCCTTATAAACCTTCTAAATGAACTCTTATTTAAGGAAAATGCTCTATTACAAACTGACCATGAGAAGAAATATAAGAGATTCATTAATGATGAAAATACCTCTATGATAAAACATTTATGTAACAGTACTTTGCCTATTTGAGGTTTTTTTATATTTCTATATTATTTATGCCTCATAATAAGCATGCTAATTTTTTTAAAGAGGAAACTGCGTCTCAAAGAGTGAATCTAAGGTGATGCAACCAATACAAACATACATCTTCTAACTCCAATACCAGTGCTCTTTTTACATAATTGAAAACGATGGAAGATACATTTGGCTTTAGTGTTTTAAAATGACTACATTACCAGAAATTACATTATTTTTATTTGTTTGTAAGGTACTTCACTTTAAGTGGTCTAATGTAAAATAGTAATTACTCCTTGAGGCTGATGTTTTCATAATTTTATAGGTAAAATAATAGATACAGAGAAAAATAAATTTGAGTGTGGACTGTTTCAATTGCAGAATACTGCCTTTCAAAAGGGAGGTCTTCAAGGAAAAGGGTTGTGTTGAGTTAAAAATAGCAATACAATTTTGGGAAATGAGGGATACTACTCTGCCTTAACCCAACTTCTTACAAAATTTTTAAAGAAAAATTACTTATTAAAATTAATCATTTATGTTAATATTAAATTTAAAAATATGTCCAAGCTGATTTTCAAATTGAGCAAATAGGAAGATATAATAAGTAGCTGTTAAAAATAAAGTCCTTAGTGAAATTTATTGATTGCTGAAAACCACTTATAATTATAGTCCTTTTTTATGTCATAGAAAATAAATTTGGGCCTTTGAGTGAGAGGCTGGTGACAGATTTAGCTAACACTGAATGAATTACAATTAAAGAAAGCTATTTTCTTCTTACATTATTACCAAGAGTAGTTTATTCTAGATATTACTGGAACAGAGGTGGATGATTAAACAGTCAGTTAAACTGTAACAAAAACATAGCTCCCCAATTCTCCATTCTGAAACTCTTTATAGTTGAACGGAATTGAAATACACATTTTAAACATAATTCCTGCAAGAAGAAATTCCATCACGAAAAGAGGACAAAAGCACACAAACACCCACCTTGGTGGGCTGTTAAGTTTCATCTTCTTTGTAAAACACAATCTCTGCTTAAAGGCATCTTAATTCTCCACAGCCACCCTATCTCAAAGGTCCACACTGATACTGGACTATACAGGGTGATACTGCTTGAACGATGGATATGTTCTACCAAACATTAAGTTCACATTTCTCAACGAGCTCAAATTTTGTTCTGCATCCCAAAAAAACATAAAACACAAAACATGTTTGCCCCAAGGACCCTTTCTTAAAAAATCTCAGAAGAAAGATAGCTTGAGTCAATCAAACTAAAGCATTAACTACAGAAGAACAGCTGCTTACATTTTTCCATGGACATAAGGGTAAGTACTGAACTGGTAAGTGCTGATATTTGAAAGAAAAACCCTGTAATAATAAAAACAGAACTCTAGGAGACAGAATAGTAAATTCCTAATATTCAATCTTTACAACAGGGCTTTCAAAGTCCCTTCAAATATTAATTCATATTTGGACATACATGATAATTACTGTTCATATTTTATTGATGGATAAACAGAGGCATGCCAAAATATGAATACCAACTCTGCCAGGCACCATGTTAATGCTAGGTATTCAAAGTATGAGAATATATAATTATATGGTAAACAGTCCACAGTAAAGCAGGGGACACAGATGAGATACATGAAAAACTGGCCCTCAATTCACCAAACTACCCGGTGTTCTTCCTGAATGGTGTGCTCTTTACTGGTCTGCATTTGAAAAATTTATTCCTCCCATCCTCTCATCACTGCCCAAAGCTGTCGGGTTAATGCTTTGTTTAAGACCTCTTCTATAAAGGTTATAATATTTCTTAGTAACAGTGAGTAACATTTATTGAACATTTACTATGTGCTAAGCATTATGCCAAACTATTTAAATGAATTATATCTCATTTAATCATCACAGCAATCTGTGAGAATTGCTAATCAGCTTCTACTTTTAAAGGACTTAGGGGACTGACGGTCTCCATTGTATCTATAAAGAGACAATGTCTCTATACTGTGACTGTATAGTCACAGTAGCAGAGATGCTCCTAACACGCCACTCCTCTCTAGTAATTCCCATTCACTCCTACTTTTACTAGTTAAGTTGCATGCTTATCAAGACTCTGTGCACTTGTGGGGTGCCTGGGTGGCGCCTTAAGTGTCCAACTCTTGATTTTGGCTCGGGTCATGATCTCATGGGTTGTGAGATCAAGCCCCTTGTCAGGCTCTGTGCTCAGTGGGGAGTCTGCTAGAGATTATCTCCCTCTGGGCTAGTTACTTTAAAAACTGCTGTTTAGGGAACCTGGGTGGCTCAGTGGGTTAAAGCCTCTGCTTTAGGCTCAGGTCATGATCCCGGAGTCCTGGGATCGAGTCCCGCATCGGGCTCTCTGCTCAGCGGGGAGCCTGCTTCCTCCTCTCTCTCTGCCTGCCTCTCTGCCTACTTGTGATCTCTGTCTGTCAAATAAAAAAAACCCAACCAAACAAACAAACAAACAAACAAAAAACCAAAAAACTGCTGTTTAATTAGGTATGGCTAAAAGAGCTGTAAAAGATTGAAGGAAATTCTAAATTTCTAGTAGGATTCTGTACTTAACTCTTCACAATTATCTATAACTTCTCACTCTAAAGAAATCAAAACAGGAAACTAAAGACAATGCTTTCATGATGGGTTGGATTATACAAAAAACCCCTAGAAATCAGAGTATCAGAAAAACAGGACAATCCACATCTCATCTAATTCTAAAATCCAGATTCTTTTTTTTTTTTTAAAGAAAAAAGAAAGGTTTATTGGTGACGTTCAAGAAGGGGGCTGTGGGTGAGTGGGCTGGAGTTAGGAGACTACGGGGGTTGCCCCACCTCGTCCTCCTGCTGCATCTGAGCGATCAGCAGTTGCCGCTCCCCTGCCTGGCGCATGCGCATCATGACAAGGCTCTCATTGTCCCTCTCCGACAGCACTGAGCCCTGTGACAGTCCTGAGTGGATGGGGCCCCTCCCACCCTGAGGTCGTCCCTCCAACCAGGAAATCTTCAGAGGGTTATCAACCAGGCCCACTTCATTTTGGACAGTCAGCTCCACAGCCTTGATGGTTGCAAACTCTACCACAGCAGTGCCAGCCTTCTTACTGGAAAGCACCAGGTTGAGCACCTCTCCATACTTCTGGAAAAGCTGTAAGAGGACAACTCTGGAGTAGCCGCCTTTTGACTCATCTTCCTTCTTGCACTTCCATTTTAGCTTTAGCTTAGGGGTTCCTCTGCCTTCAGGACTTTCTGCCTTTCCTCTCAACCTCTGCTCCCGCTCCTGGCGTATCTGCTCCTGGATCAGCTTCTGTTGCTCCTCCAGCTGCCGGGAACCCTCTTCTCGAAGGCGTTCGATCTCCTGCTCCAGTGTCCTGGTGCTCCTGCTCTCCTCCTCCTCCTCACTGCCGTGGGCCTGGGCCTGCCGCTCTCGGGCCTTCAGGTCAAGCTTCACCTTCTTCCTTCTCTCATCAAGTTTCTGGGTCCTCTCTGCTGCCTGCTTCTTGGCTTTCCTGACCTTGTCGTATGCAGCCCTGGCTGCAGCATTGGTCAGTACCTCCAAGGCCTGAGAAAGCTGGTGGAAGAGCTCAGCTGCTCTGGGATTATCCGGGTTTTTGTCTGGGTGGCAGGAGAGGGCCTTCTGCCTATATGCCTTCTTCACCTCTTTGTCCACCGCTTTCTCCTCGATACCTAGCAGCGCGTACAGGTCCATCTGTAAGAGCTCCTTGGCCACCGCCATGGTTCCAACCCTCTAAAATCCAGATTCTTAACCAATACTCAAAAAGTGCTCAAAGTTTAGAGGATAGGGGCACCTGGGTGACTCACTCAGTTGAGTCTTGATCTCAGCTCAGGTCTTGATCTCAGAGTCATGAGTTCAAGCCCTGCACTGGGCTTCACGCCCACCCAGGGGAAAAAAAAGTTTACATGATAAATGAACAAAAAGAGAAGACTCTCCATGGGAAGTGATATGAGATAAACTTTAAAGGATGAATGGAATGTTACTAGACAGAAAAAAGATGGGAAAGGGCACTCTAGAAGGGGGATAGGGAAAGGCATTAGTTAGAGTGAAGATATACTAAGTTTGAATTTAAGTTCAGCACCTATGATTTGAGCAAGTCGCTAATCTCTTTGCGTCTCTGCTTCCTCATCTGAAGAATGGACAATAATTCCCTAGGACTGTTAGTAGGATGAAATGATAATAAATATAAAGCATTAATTTGGTGCTTGAAGTCACATATAAATTAGCTTTGAGAGGATAGAAGGCATGTTTATGGAAGACAGCATAGTTCTTTAAGGCCCAAATAAAGGGTGTAAGGTTCAGTGGCAGTAGGTAAGGCTGGAAGGTTGAACTGGGGTCAATTTTTTTAAATGCCATACCGAAGTCTAGACCATTCTATAGGCAATGGAGAATATGGGGAGACTTTAAGTTGGAAAGTGACATGAATAAATTGGAGTCATGCCTGAAGGTGCGTGAAGGATATATCAGCCTGAGCAAAGAGATCATGTTAGGAGGCAATAATTCAAATAAGAAAAGGGCCTAGACTAAGGTTGAGGCAGAGCCTATAAGTAGAAAAGGAAAAGTCTTACATATAAACATATACGTATATTTTATGTTACCCCTTCTGCCCTTGATTCTATACAGAATTAAAGTCCTTTATAAAGCTATTAACATAAATCCTGCCACTGAAACAAATTCTGTATTATCTTATGCAGGCTTTTAAAATTTGATTAAAATAGGTCTTGCCATATGGTAGTGAATACCCAGATAATAAAATCTGTAGTATCATCCCAGAATAAAAGGATCAGTCTGTCTAAATCCACCTTAAACCCGATGCTTATTCTTCTTACTTGGATATTTGTTCAAGAAGTTATTTTCATGGTGAGTGGGGGTGAGGGAATGGGTGAAATAGGTAAAGGGGATTAAGAGTACACTTATCATGATGAACAAGTAATGTATAGAATTGCTGAATCACTATATTGTTCACCTGAAACTAATATAACACTGTACATTAATTATACTGAAGTTAAAAAAAGAAATTATTTTCACTAATTTAAAATGGTTTTGTCTGTACTAAGTTCTTGTTTCAGTCTATGACTTGTCATATTTGTTCTTTCATCAGTAAGAGGTTAGGAGGTAGAAGTGACAGACTTAGGGATTTATTGAATATGGAGGCATAGGGTGGAGTCAGGGATAAATATGAAGTTTCTAGCTTAAACTAGTAAGTGGACTGTGGGGTCCTTAAGAAGAAGAGGAAGAAACTTTGTAAGAGAAATAAATTTCATAAATACTATAAAGACAACCAGAAGACATACAAGAGATTGGAGGCAGTTAGAAATAAGCATTTAAAGCTCAAAAAAGTGATCTTAGGTAAATACATAATTTTTTTAAAAAGATTTTATTTATTTGACAGAGAGATAGTGAGAGAAGGAACACAAGCAGGGGGAGTGAGAGAGGGAGAAGCAGGCTTCCTACTGAGCAGGGAGCCCGATGCAGGGCTCAATCCCAGGACCCTGGGATCATGACCCAAGCCAAAGGCAGATGCTTAATGACTAAGCCACCCAGGTGCCCGTGAATACATAAATTTGAAAGTTCCTGGCACATGGGCATGAAGAATGGGGTGGATGAGTTCAACAAAGAACAACATACAGAGCAGAGAATGGGAAGCCATCAGCACTCTTGAAATTCTATGCAAAATTAAGTTGTATGCACACATTTTTCTTTCGAAAAGGTCTAGCATAAAAAAAAAGAATAAGAAAAAGAAAAGGTCTAGCGTTTTAACTAACTTTTCAAATGATTCCATGTTCCCCAAAAGGTTGAAAATGTTGCTCTAACGTAAAAGAGAGGTAAGGATGATTTCTGGGGAAAAATTAACTTTTAAGAGATAAACAGGGGAAGACTTGCTGGTGACACCAATTGGGAGGCTATGGACAGAGGCCATAAGGGGAACCACCAAGGAATGATGACAAGAAAGCCAAAGGAGGTGAAAACTGCAGAGAAGAAAGGTCTATAGTGCCACTTAAGATGGGAACCAAAAAGTGTTCACTGGTGATCTTAACAAGACCAGCAGTTTGAGTGGTAGAAAGGGTAAAAGCTAGATTTCATGCGTTGAAGAGTGAATGGGAGCGGACAAAGGACACAGTAAATACAGACTATCCTTTCAAGAAATCAAAACAAAATTGTAGTTTGAGATGAAAGCAAGGCTATGGAATGATATTTTAAAATTGTATTTCAATTGCATTTAGTTTGAAAAGACCCAACCACATTGACAAGATGAGGGAAACAAGCCAGTTGACAAAGGTAAAATATATATCTAACCCAATGACAAAGGAGAACACTGTCACAAAGATTGATCTTGTTATGCAAACATCTTTAACTTAAAGGATATAATATTCATAGAGTCTAAACTCCAAGAAACCAAGAAACCAAGAAAATTAAAAATAATTTTAAGATTATTAGAATATTTTACAGATTCACACTTTTCAAAATGTATTCACACACTTGAACCTCAAGGATCCATATCAAGTTGGCTTGTCAGCCATTTTCCAGAAATTTCTTAAGTGACAAAGAAATGTAATTGTGTATGTGTGTGTGTCTTTTAGTTTACATCACTATTGCAATGCTGCTAAGTAATCAGGACCTTCTCAATTGCAAGTCAGTTCCTAAACTCCACAGGACAACCCTACCTGCATGATGTATGGCATTCTGAGTTCAATACAACCCCAAATAAACTACAGTTTACATAAAATACCAAATCAGTATGTGTGGGGAGGGAGAATTCAGTTTTGCAAGCTTTGCATGGGAATCTGGTACTCTAAAAATTTGAGCTCTTGCATGATTACCTTAATTAAGGAACTTGGAATTTCATATGTAACTTCTATCCAACAGGTTATTTAAAGCAACAACAATGATGACCATTTCCTCTTCTCAAACACAGATAAAAACTCCAACTTAAAAATAGTAACATACAGGAACTTCCTCTTGGGATAATATTTTTACATGTAATTATTTGTAATCTTCCCAAATATGCCTTTCTTATCTTCTACATGGCCTATATTTAATATTTTATGTGGCTAAAGATATGGCAGCAATATACATGCAAGTGTGATTTGTGTGTGTAATGTACATATGCTAGAGCATCCTTTTTATAGAAAGCCTAAAGTTTGGTTTACTTAAAATTAAGTCATTTGGCATTCTATACAATTCATATACCAACCTATCTAAGACAATCACCATTTAATTCAGTTGAATATTTAAAGTGATTTCATTGATTATATGTTTCAGCTGTTAAGAAGAGGGATAGTTAAAGGGCGTCTGGGTGGCTCAGTGGGTTAAAGCCTCTGCCTTTGGCCCAGGTCATGATCCCAGGATTCTGGGATCTAGCCCTGCATCCGGCTCTCAGCTCAGCAGGGAGCCTGCTTCCCGGTGCCGCCCCCCCCCCCCACCTCTCTGCCTACTTGTGATCTCTGTCAAATAAATAAATGAAATCTTTAAAAAGAAAATTAAAAAAAAAAAAAAAAAGAAGAGGGATAGTTAAGAAAAACAAAACAAAATGATAAAACTTTGAAAAAAAGCTTTAACCTTAAAATCAACTGCTTTTATTCCCCAAACCCCAAGGAACTAGGCTGTAGTGATTTTGAAGGTTTCTGAAATATATACTATGAAGATTTATTCATTATGGACAAAAATTATGATCCTAGTTTGAGAAGAACTCAGTTTATAATGATAAAAAGGAAAAACAATAAAAATAATACTAATATTTACTACTCTTTGAGTACCTATTACTTAACCTTCATATCTTTTGAAAATCCTTAAGAAAAACTAAAATATTTTATTTCCATTACAGAGTTGAGGAAATGGGCTCAAAGAGCCTAATATCCTTCCCAAACCCTGAAAATGGATGAAAAGTATGGTACTTTAATCATTACTTCTATAGAAAGTTACTGAGTACTTTCCATGTGCCAGAATTCAAGGATAAAATCATGAACAAGATAGAGATTCTTTTGTCTTTAATCAGTGATTAAGTGGCAAGAAGAGACAACAAGTAATATGTAACAACAGTGGTGGAAGTGTTGTCAAAAGGGAAGCAGAGAGTTCTGATAGAGCACAAAGTGTGAATTTTTCTACTGAAGAGTATGGATTGTTGTAAGCAAAGATGGCTCATAACCAATCATGTGTTTTAAACAGTTTCTAAATTTTCTGATCTTTTGTTTGGTGTTTCAGCAGAACAGCTGTTTTAGGGCTGGGTTAGGTAATCAATAACAGATCCTTTCTTCTCTCTCCAAATGACTGCTTGGTTTGGGGAAATTCCCAGTGAATAATTAACACCAGAACAGTCTGCCAGTTATGTTTATTAATATATTCTTTCTGCCTCAGGACAGTGGAATAGTAGTGAGTCAGAGAAACAAGTAGATGAGTCCCTGTTTAATATTCACTGAATGAATAAAACAAGATGATCAGTACCTTTAAACAGGGATTTCCAAATAGCATCCAATAGCTGGGACTTTGGGTTATCATCCAGGCTGAATCAGATTTCAACTCCTGACCCAGAGATGGGAAGCTCCAATTTCTAATTCAATACTAGATTTATACTAAGTAAGAATTTTATTGGTATCTAAAGTCTGTCAACTTCTCTTGTTTTTCCTCAATTATTTCAACACTATATGGGTGTCAGTCAAAACACAGAGAGAAATTAGGCTGTGAATTTGTGAAACTAAAATGGAAAAGAATTTAGACAAGTACTAGTGAAAGTACCACCAGTTTATATCTTGCTGTAATACTGGATGCTTAATATTTGGTAAGGCTTTCCTATACCCTATTTTGCTTTTTCAACAGAACTAGAGGGTAGATAGGCAGATGTTATCATCATTTACAGATAAGGAAACTGAGGCTTAGCACAGTAAGAGGTGAGACAGAACTAAAATTAGGTCTTCTTACTCTTAGTTCACGGCTCTTTCCCTCTATTACACTGCTGGATACCCATACTTTCTTTGATGACCACTTCATATACATAAAAGGAAAAGCAAATAAACTATAGACTTTGAGTCTTATCTAACTAGATAGGAAGGCTAAAACAAACTAATTATTATAGAAATAATATTATAATGATGATAGAAAAATTACATAGTCCAATTTCCTGCCATTACACAGGTATGATAGAAATTGTATGCCTATAATTTATATACATTTATGTATGTTTCTGCTTCAATCCAATTTGAAGGACAGATGCTGCTCTGGGATAAATTTTTACTTTTACCTGGGAAATGTTTTGTTTTTCAGAAATCTTTTTCTGAAGATGAAAATATAGCAAACATTCTGAAGTGTCTTTTCAGAAGACTACTATTCTGTAAATACTAATATTCAACATATTAGTTCTAGTAAATGCTTTTTAATTTCACTTCGTAAAAAATCTCCATCAGAGAGTTTACAGCATCTTTTGAGATAATTAAGTATGAATGTTGAAGCGATACGGAATTTGATGATGATGGCAGTTTGAGTTCATTTGGGTTATCACAGGAAATCCTTCTATAGAACTTACTTCCTTATTTAAACTAAACATACACACACACAATACAGTTTTCTTACCCTGAGATATATACTTGTGTGTCTATATATGCATGTGTGTACACACACACACACACACACACACACACGTGTATATACGCTTCAGGGTAAAAAAAAATGTATATCAGGAGTTCCTACAGTTTATACTGTAAATCCATAGCACAAGAATATCAGAAGAAAAAAAAAGCTTAACCTTATACTGAACTCAGTAGTTCTGAATTAAGTATTCAGAATAAAACTTTCCTAATAGCCTCTTATCCTTTCATCCAAAACAAATAACTTGTAGCAAACAAAAAGGAAAGTATATTAACTTTATTAATTTTTTTAGGTCCCTGAATATTTCCTGGAGGAAGATGAGATTAGGATTTCGGGGGTTGGAAGAGGAGGATAGAGAATATTAAGCAAATCTTTGGTTCTTATTTGTAAGGTTTTGTTTTTTTTTTTTAATGAAGTTAATTACCTTTCATTCAATTGGGAAAATCATTTTGGGAGAAGGTAATAGCACTATAAAAAGTTAATCATCCAGTCACGAATTACTTTTAAAGCTACAAGATGCTTACTGCTATACAAGCTTCCCCAGTTTCAATTCATACATTTATCATTAATTTATTCATAATTTAACAATTAGGTAATAATGCATGTCTATTAGTTGCCAGGAGTTCGCCTGGATCTTGGGAATGCAAAAACAAGGAATGCATGGGAGCTGAGAACCTAAAGGGGAGAAAAACAAGACTGTGAACACTGAAGTCCTTTCCTAGAGAAAGATCTGTGAATTATTATGAACTTACATTGCTAATTTTATTAATCAAATTAATATAGAACAGACCTGTAAAATACAACATAGTTTTAAAGCAGGACTAAGAGCAGTTTTCTTTTAAAACAGCAGTTTTAAAGCAGGACTAACATATATATATATACACACACAAATAAAAGACAAATACATATATATATACACATATATGTATATGTTCTGCTTTTTTTGTTGTTGATGGGAAGAAAGTCCTTAATATAGTGGCTCTCCTATCTTGGATTTATGCCTTAAAAGTCATTCCCTGAGTTTCCTTGGCCATATTGGATTTGTCTGTCGGATAGAGCTTTATCCTGAGACAATGCCAATTGCTCGTTTTGCTAAATTGGCAACGGCACCACCAGTCATCAGTACTCTGTATCTATCCCTGAACTCTTTACAACAAGGCTTTAGTTTTAATTTTAAACATAATCTGGAAAAAGCTCTTCAAATGCCTCAAAAACTACGGTAAAAGGAAGACAGCAGATCTAGCAGGACTTTGGATCATGAGCAGCTCCTCGGATCAGGCTCTGGTTAGTAAAATCCACACATCTGCCTCTGTAGATGCTGTCCGGCAACAGTTTGGCAGAGTTTCTGCCCAGATCCCCTAGAGCACTGCTGCCCTCTGGCCCTGAGGGTTGAGGGCCAGTTCAGCAATGAGGAAGGTTCCACTGGTCGTCTTAGCAAAGAATGATAGCCCAAAGGCAGAAATTTCCAGGGTTGGCTCTTTTCATGTGGTCTGTGTAAAGTACAAAATTGTTGAAGGTGCTCCTTGAGAGTGCCACAATTTAATCAGTCATCAAAGGTGATAACACTTCTGGAGTACACTATTCCTCTGATACTTTTTTAAAAATAAGATTTACTTATTTATTTGCGGGGGGGGGGGCGTGCAAGTACACATATGGGGGTGGGGGTGGGGAGGGCATAGGGAGCGGGAGGGAAAGTCCCAAGCTAACTCAGCGCTGAGAGCGGAGCCTGAGGTGTGTCTTGATTCCACAACCCTTAAATCAAGACCCCAGCTAAAACCAAGAGTCCTATGCCCAACCAACTGTACCATCCAGGCGCCCCTCCTCTGATACTTCTGATTTACCTAGGAACTGTGAGATGAATAGGTCTCAAGACCTTCCTTATAGGACACAAGAAAAATACTTCTAGGAGGCATGCCCCAAAGCACAGTCCTTAAGCTCAAAGGATTCACCATCAATTTCAAACTGTTTCTACAGAGGGCTATGATCATTAAGAGCCATGCAATGAAGGCTTTCCAGGTAACAGCCACTACTGTGAAAGACACTCAAGTTGAGTTCTATAGACTCACCATAGAAAGGCCTAGTTCATAAAAAAGATCACTCTAATTTGATTCATTTCGAACCAATAATTGTTTTGCCTACCAGTCTTACGACATTGACTTTTAAATAAATCTCCAAGGCCTGGTTTGTGGTCTTTGTCCTGGATCTTTTGGATCTTGTTGGGATGGACAGACCCTGACACAAGAAGTTGCAGCCCACTTAGCTGAAGAGGTGTATCTGGATTGTCACATGGCTGCCATGGAGGTATTGTACCCACGTGTGGAGCACTGCAGATAATAAAAGTGGCTGTGGCTTCGACTATCTCTTACAGCTCCCTGACAATGCCTTTTTAAAAGGATTAACTTTAAAAAAGAATCTTTGTATAGTACTTTGCTATTGCTGAAAGACTTTCCTTAATTCAAAAAAGTACAGAAACCTCATATTGGGTAGTGATGAAGATTAAAAATTCATTGCTATTATCATTAAAATTTATTTATTTTATTAAGATAGTTAATCATTCAATGTTATAACTTATAGCATCTACCTAATTCTTATAGGGAGAAGTCCCTTGGTTTTAGTAGTTGGCACATATATACTTGTTATCAAGAATTACTTATTTTGCTAGAGGCATAATCATACATTTTTAACCGCTAGACTTTCCTGATTAAGGCCTCAAAATTTACCTATAAAATATAATTCTATATTTGTCAATTATTTCTCAATAAAACCAAAAAAGAATATTACTCAAGGACAATCTAATAACATACAGTATGGCAGAATACTGAAAAAGCACAATTCCCTGGCCCCTACATTCATTTTATAAAGGGTACCAATGGAAAGAGAATCTTCCAGTCACCAATCCTTGTCTTTGGAGAATTTGAATCTCATTATGAACAGCTCTTTCTACAGCCACTGATTGATCTGAAGGGTCTCTGTGTTAGAGGCCACATTGCCACACCTTTCTCTTCCTTATAGTCTGTCCAGCTTGCCAGGGAGAGGGGACAGCAAATAGGAACCGTATTCTCTCAACTGCTCAAGAATTCTTGACTGTCAGCTCTTTCCTCTACCTGTGGAACGGTCTCTTTCCTCTTCTGATATGATTGTACTGTTGTTCTTCCCCATTTGTCCTTTCCCAGCAGGAAAAAAAAATACTGCATTGATGAAGAGATTATTTGTTCTAACACTTTTTAGTTTTCTTTGATGAGAAATGAATTATGGAATGTATAGTGTTTTGAATGGTGGGGAAAAGGTAGAAGCCACTCGCACAGCTGCCTACATCTACAGCTTCTTTCCCCTTTAGTGGAGGAGTTCTGCCTCAGACCTTTTCACTCTGGAACAGAGATTTTCTGCCAAATATTGGTCCTGGTAATGAGAGAAAAAGTCCAGCTGAAATGAAAATCTCTTATTCACTCATTTCCAGGATGCAGTCCACGGGAATCTGCAGTCAAAAGTCATGAAGCTAGGGGCGCCTGGGTAGCTCAGTCGTTAAGCATCTGCCTTTGGCTTATGTCATGATCCCAGGGTCCTGGGATCGACCACACTAGGCTCCCTGCTTCTCCCTCTCCAACCCACCCTGCTTGTGTTTCCTCTCTCGCTGTGTCTCTCTCTGTCAAATAGATAAAATCTTAAAAAAAAAAAAAGTCATGTAGCTAAAAAGATTTTGTTACTACTAAATAATCAGCAGTGATAGATATTTTTTGTCTTTATTGTGGTAAAATACATATAAAATTAGTGATCTTAACCATTTTTAAAAAAGATTTATTATTTAAGAGAGAGAGAGAGCACACATGAGAGAGGGAGAGAATGAGTGGGAGAAGGGGCAGAGGGGAGGAGCAATTTCTCTACATCCTTACCAATACTTATTTTGCTTTTAGTCTTTCTGATAGTAGCCATCCTAATGAGCATAAGGTGATGTCTTACTGTAGTTTTGATTTGCATTTCCTTAATGATTATTGATGTTGAACATCTTTTCATGTGCTTATTGGCCATTCATGTATCTTTCTTTGGAGAAATTCTTTTGCCCATGTTTGAAATGGATTGTTTTTTGTTGTTGAGTTTTAAAAGTTCTCTACATATTCTGGATATTAATCCCTTGTTTGATATACGATTTGCAAATATTTCCACCCATTCTGTGGGATGCATTTTTATTCTGTTGATAATGTCTTTTGATGCATAATTCTTTTTGATTTTCATGAAGCCTATTTTGGCTATTTTTTTTTCTTTTTTTTAATCTTTGCCTTTGGTGTTCTATCCAAGAAATCACTGCCAAATCCAATGTCATAAAGCATTTGTCCTATGTTTTCTTCTAAGATCTTTATTGTCTTAGGTCTTTTATTTTAGGTCCTTGATCCATTCTGAGTTAATTTTTGTGCCTGGTGTTAGGTAAGGGTTCGACTTCATTCTTTCGTATGTGTATATCCAGTCTTCCTAGCACAATCTGTTGAAGACTGTTCTTTCTCCATTGAATGATCTTGGCACTTTGTAAAAAATAATTTGACTCTATATGTGAGGGTTATTTCTGGACTCTATTCTGTTCCTTTGGTCTGTATGTCTGTCTTTATGCCAATACCACACTGTTGTGATTGGTGTAGCTTTTGAAGTGAGAAAGTTTGATCACTCCAGCTTTGCTCTTTTTCAAGATTATTTTGGCTATTTGAGGTCCCTTGACATTCCATATGAATTTTAAGATGGCTTTTTCTACTACTGCAAAAAAAACTGGGATTTTGATAGGGATTGCATTCAATCTGTAGATTACTTTGGGTAATACTGACATTTTAACAATACCAAGTCTTCTATTCTATCAGAATGGGATATGTTTCCATTTATGTCTTTTAAAATTTCTTTTAGCACTGATTTATAGTTTTCATTGTACAGTCTTTCATCTCCTTGGTTAATTCCTAAGTATCTTTTTAAAAAAATTTCTTTTCAGTGTTCCAGAATTCATTGTTTATGCACCACACCCAGTGCTCCATGCAATACGTGCCCTCCATAATATCCACCACCAGGCTCACCCAACCTCCCACTCCCATCCCCTCCAAAACCCTCAGTTTGTTTCTCAGAGTTCACAGTCTCTCATGGTTTGTCTCTCCCTCCAATTTCCCCCAACTCACTTCTCTCCATCTCCCCATGTCCTCTGTGTTACTCCTTATGCTCCACAAATAAGCGAAACCATATGATAACTGACTCTCTCTGCTTGACTTATTTCACTCAGCATAATCTCTTCCAGTCCCATCCATGTTGACACAAAATTTGGGTATTCATCCTTTCTGATGGAGGCATAATACTCCATAGTATATATGGACCATATCTTCTTTATCCATTCGTCCATTGAAGGGCATCTTGGTTCTTTCCACAGTTTGGTGACTGTGGCCATTGCTGCTATCAACACTGGGGTACAGATGGCCGTTCTTTTCACTACATCTGTATTGTTGGGGTAAATACCCAATAGTGCAATTGCAGGGTCATAGGGAAGCTCTATTTTTAATTTCTTTTTTTTTTTTAAAGATTTTATTTACTTATATGATAGACAGAGATCACAAGTAGGCAGAGAGGCAGGCAGAGAGAGAGAGGAAGGGAAGCAGGCTCCCTGCTGAGCAGAGAGCCCGATGTGGGGCTTGATCCCAGGACCCTGGGATCATGACCCAAGCCGAAGGCAGAGGCTTTAACCCACTGAGCCACCCAGGTGCCTCTCTATTTTTTTTTTTTTTAAAGATTTTATTTATTTATTTGACAGACAGATCACAAGTAGGCATAGAGGCAGGCAGAGAGAGAAGGGAGGAAGCAGGCTCCCTGCTGAGCAGAGAGCCTGATGCGGGGCTCCATCCCAGGACGCTGGGATCATGACCTGAGCCGAAGGCAGCGGCTTTAACCCACTGAGCCACCCAGGCGCCCGGTGCCCCTCTATTTTTAATTTCTTAAGGAATCTCCACACTGTTTTCCAAAGTGGCTGTACCAACTTGCATTCCCGTCAACAGTATAAGAGGGTTCCCCTTTCTCTACATACTCTCCAACACATGTTGTTTACTGTTTTGTTAATTTTGGCCATTCTAACTGGTGTAAGGTGGTATCTCAATGTGTTTTTTTTTTTATTTGAATCTCCCTGATGGCCAGTGATGATGAACATTTTTTCATGTGTCTGTTAGCCATTTGTATGTCTTCTTTGGAGAAGTGTCTGTTCATGTCTTCTGCCCATTTTTTGACATGATTATCTGTTTTGTGTGTGTTGAGTTTGAGGAGTTCTTTATAGATCTTGGATATCAGCCCTCTGTCTGTACTGTCATTTGCGAATATCTTCTCCCATTCCGTGGGTTGCCTCTTTGTTTTGTTGACTGTTCCCTTTGCTGTGCAGAAGCTTTTGATCTTGGTGAAGTCCCAAAAGTTCATTTTCGCTTTTGTTTCCTTTGCCTTTGGAGACATATCTTGAAAGAAGTTGCTGTGGCCGGTGTCAAAAGTGGTTACTGCCTATGTTCTCTAGGATTCTGATGGATTCCTGCCTCACGTTGAGGTCTTTTATCCATTTCGAGTTTATCTTTGTGTATGGTGTAAGAGAATGGTCGAGTTTCATTCTTCTACATATAGCTATCCAATATTCCTAGCACCATTTATTGAAGAGACTGTCTTTTTTCCACTATATATTTTTTCCCGCTTTGTCAAAGATTATTTGACCATCAAGTTGAGGTCCACATCTGGGCTCTCTACTCTGTTCCATTGGTCTATGTGTCTGTTTTTGTGCCAGTACCATGCTGTCTTGGTGATCACAGCTTTGTAGTAAAGCTTGAAATCAGGCAACGTGATGCCCCCAGTTTTGTTTTTCTTTTTCAACATTTCCGTAACAATTCAGGGTCTCTTCTGGTTCCATACAAATTTTAGAATTGTTTGTTCCAGCTCTTTGAAAAATGCCAGTGGAATTTTGGTTGGAATGGCATTGAATGTATAGATTGCTCTAGGCAGTATAGACATTTTAGTAATGTTTATTCTTCTGATCCATGAACATGGAATGGTCTTCTATCTTTTTGTGTCTTCTTCAATTTCTTTCATGAGTGTTCTGTAGTTCCTTGAGTACAGTTCCTTTACCTCTTTGGTTAGGTTTATTCCCAGGTATCTTATGATTCTTGGTGCTATAGTAAATGGAATTGATTCTCTAATTTCCCTTTCTGGATTTTCATTGTTAGTGTATAAGAAAGCAAATGATTTCTGTACAATGATTTTGTATCCTGCCACATTACTGAATTGCTGTAGGAGTTCTAGTAGTATGGGGGTGGAGTCTTTGGGTTTTCCATATAAAGTATCATGTCATCTGCGAAGAGAGACAGTTTGACTTTTTCTTTCTTTCTTTCTTTTTTTTAAAAGATGTATTTATTTATTTATTTATTAGTCAGAGAGAGAGAGAGAGAGAGAGAGAGAGAGAGCGAGCACACAGGCAGACAGAGTGGCAAGCAGAGGCAGAGGGTAAAGCAGGCTCCCCGCCGAGCAAGGAGCCTGATGCGGGACTCGATCCCAGGACGCTGGGATCATGACCCGAGCCGAAGGCAGCCGCTTATCCGACTAAGCCACCCAGGCGTCCCCAGTTTGACTTTTTCATTGCCAATTTGAATACCTTTTATTTCTCTTTGTTGTCTGGTTGCTGTTGCTAGGACTTCTAATACTATGTTGAACAAGAGTGGTAAGACTGGACATCCTTGTCGTGTTCCTGATCTCAATGGAAAGGCCGTCAGCTTTTTTCCCATTGAGGATGATATTTGCTGTGGGTTTTTCATAGATATCTTTTATGAAGTTGAGGAATGTTCCCTCTATCCCTATACTTTGAAGTGTTTTAATCAGGAATGGATGTTGGATTTTGTCAAATGATTTTTCTGCATCAATTGAGAGGACCATGTGGTTCTTCTCTCTTGTCTTATTGTTCTATCACATTGATTGATTTGCGAATGTTGAACCATCCCTGCATCCCATGGATAAATCCCACCTGGTCATGGTGGATAATCTTGTTAATGTATCGTTGGATCCTATTAGCTAGGATCTTGTTGAGAATCTTAGCATCCATGTTCATCAGGGATATTGGTCTGAAATTCTCCTTTTTGGTGGAGTCTTTGCCTGGTTTGGGGATTAGCGCAATGCTGGCTTCATAAAAAAAGAGTCTGGAAGTTTTCCTTCTGCTTCAGTTTTTTGAAACAGCTTCAGGAGAATAGGTATTATTTCTTCTTTGAAAGTTTGGTAGAATTCCCCCGGGGAATTTGTCATGTCCTGGGCTCTTGTTTTTTGGGAGGTTTTTGATCACTGCTTCAATTTTGTTACTAGATATTGGTCTATTCAGGTTGTCAATTTCTTCCTGATTCAGTTTTGGAAGTTTATAGGTTTCCAGGAATGCATCCAGGAAGTTTACAGGTTTCCAGAATCCATCCAGGAATGCAACCAAATTCGTCTAGGTTGCTTAATTTATTGGCATATAACTGTTGATAATAATTTCTGATGATTGTTTCTAAGTATCTTTTTTGATGCTATTATAAATGGAATTGTTTTTGTAATTTTCTTTCTAGATGGTTCATTGTGTACAGAAATGTAACTGACTTTTGTGTGCTGACTTAGTATCATATTGCCTGCAAGCAGAAATATTTTGCTTCTTCTTTTCCAATTTGGATGTTCTTTTATTTCTTTTTCTTCCTTAATTGCTCTGGCTAGAACTTCTATTCCTATACTGAATAGAAGTAGTGAAAATGGACATCCTTGCCTTGTTTCTATTCTTAGAAGAAAAGCTTTCAGGCTTTCATATTTAGCATCAAAGGGTGTTGAATTTTGTCGAATGCACTTTCTATATCAATTGAAATGGATGTTTTTCCCCCTTTATTCTGTTGATGTGGCATATTACACTGGTTGATTTTCATATGGGGACTATCCTTGCATTCCAGGAATAAATTCCACTTGGTCATAGTGTACAGTCCTTTTAACATGTTGCTGAATTCTGTTTGTGAGTAATTTGTTGGAAATTTCTGCATCAATATTTGTAAGAAATACTGGTCCGTAGTTTTTTGTTTTGTTTTGTTTTTGTTTGTTTGTTTTTAGAGTGTCTTTGTCTGGCTTTGGTCTAAGGGTAATGCTGGTCTCACAATGAATTAGAAGGTGTTTTGTCCTCTTCAATTTTTTTTTTTAAGAGATTTTATTTAATTTGACAGACAGAGATCACGGGTAGGCAGAGAGGCAGGCAGAGAGAGAGGAAGGGAAGCAGGCTTGCTGCTGAGCAGAGAGCCCGATGTGGAACTCGATCCCAGGACCCTGGGATCATGACCTGAGCTGAAGGCAGAGGCTTTAACCCACTGAGCCACCCAGGCGCCCTTGACATTTGAGGAGGATTGGTATTATTAGTTTTTTAAATGTTTGGTAGCATTATCAGTGAAGCCATCAGGTTCAGGGCTTTTCTTTGTTGGGAGATTTCTGGTCACTGATTTAATCTTCTTACTAGTATAGGTCTACTCAGATTTTCTATTTCTTTGTGATTTAGTCCTGGCAGTTTTTTCCTGGAAATTCATCCATGTTATCTAGATTATCCAATTTGTTGGTGTACTACTACTCATAGTATACTCTTATAATCCTTTTCATTTCTGTAGAATCAGTAGTAATGTCTCCACTTTCATTTCTGGTTTAATAATTTGAGTCTCTTTTCTTTTCTTTTTTTTTCTTAGTTTATCTAACTAAAGGTCAGCCTTATTGATCGTTTTGAAAAACCAATTTCTTGTTTCATTGATTTTCTCTATTCTTCTATTCTCTATTTATCTTTGTTCTAATTTTTATTATTCCCTTCCCTCTGCTAGTTACAGATTTAGTTTATTCTTTGAGCTGTAAAGTTGGGCTGTTGAATTAAGATCTAAGATTAAATTTTTTAAAAGATTTTATGCTTAAGTAATCTTTACACCCAACATGGGGCTCAAACTTACAACCCCAAGATCAACCAATTGAGCCAGCCAGGTGCCCCAAGATCTTGTTGTTGTTGTTTTTTAAATAGTTATTTATTTATTTATTTATTTATTTATTTATTTATAGTAAGCAGAGGGAGTGGCAGAGGGAGAGACAGAGTCCCAAGCAGACTCTGCACTGAGGGTGCAGCCCTATACAAGGTCCGATCCCACAAGCCCAAGATCATAATCTGAGCCGAAATCAAGAGCTGGACACCCAACCAACTGAGTCAACCCAGTGCCCCATCTTGTTTTTTCTTTTCCCCCAATCTTGTTTTTTAACGTAAGCATTCATAGCTATAAATTTTTCCTTTTGCACTGCTTTTGCTGCATCCTATAAATTTGGTATGTTGTGTTTTATTTTCACTTGTCTTCAAGTATTTTCTAATTTCCCTTGTGGTTTCTTTGATCATTGGTTGTTTAAAAGTGTGTTGTCTAGTTTCTAATATTTTATTAATTTTCCCGTTTTCCTCTCATTATTGACTTCTATCTTCATTACACTGTGGTCAGAGAAGATACTTTGTATAATAGCTACCTTTTCAAATCTATTGAGACTTAATTTGTTGCCTAATATTCAGTCTATCCTAGAAAGTGTCCCATGTGCCCTTGAGAAGAATGTATATCCTGATGTTGTTGGATGGTGTTCTGTACATGTTTGTTAAATCTAATTGACTTATTGTCTTGTTTAAGTCTTCTATTTTTTTTACTTATCTTTTGTCGGGTCGTCCTATCCATTATTATGAGTCTCTAACTATTATACAAATATCTATTTTTCCCTTCAATTCTGTTAGTTTTTGCTTCATACATTTTGATGTTTTGTCATTAGGTACATAAATGTTTCTAACTGTTATATCTTCTTTCTGTATGGAATCTTTTTTTAAATTGAAGTGTAATTAACATACAGTGTCATATTAGTTCCTGTATAATACAATCAATACAATAGTTCAATAATTCTATATATTTACATTAGATAACAACTTTTCTAAAACTTAGTTTGTAAAAGTCAAGAACTGAGGGGAAATATACATTTTTGTTGTTGTTGTTAATGCCATGAAGAATAACATCTGGAAAATAAGTAAAATTATTTACCTAGCTTTAAAAGATATACCTAATTTCATCATGGTTGCAATAATTAGATTTGTGTGTGTGTTTTTTTAAAGATTTTATTTATTTATTTGACAGAGAGAGATCACAAGTAGGCAGAGGCAGGCAGAGAGAGGGGGGGAAGCAGGCTCCCCGCTGAGCAGAGAGCCCCAATGCGGGGCTCGATCCCAGGACCCTGAGATCATGACCTGAGCTGAAGTCAAAGGCTCAACTCACTGAGCCACCCAGGCGCCCCTAGATCTGCTTTTTAAATCAGATTTAAAAAGAATGTCTTTCATAGCGACCAGAAGCAGAACATGCCAGATAAATATAAAATATCTGTGAATACATTATTCAGAAACAAAGAATACTTCAGTGAAATGAAAATTCTCACTCTTGTCAAGAAACTAGGAAAAAAGCCAATGTGAACTTAATGCCAGAGAACTGTATGCTTAAAAATGGTTAACAGGGCAAATTTTATGTTATATATATTTTTCCACAATTAAAATAAATATATTCTTTAAAAAGTGTGCACTTAACAATTTAAATGGGCAGCTCCATACAGTGGTAGAACTAAACAGGATGAGAGGACAGCTCACTACACCCTGTGTTGGCCATACCCAAATGTTTATAAACAGTTGAAAGTTCTCTGGATTACAAGAATAACCTGCATGGTGGGTGGCAGAGATTCAAACTTCAGAAGAGTCAAGAGCAAAAGATGTATGGGCTTCAATGGTGATCAATTAAAACCAATTTTTAATATACAGAAAGTTCTATGTTTGTAAGCAAATAAATCACACAGACACACACACACACATACTGCCTCTCTGCCTGCCTCTCTGCCTACTTGTGATCTCTGTCTGTCAAATAAATAAATAAAATCTTAAAAAACCTTATTTGGAGAAAAGACTTGGCCACCAATTGAATGAACTGGTAACACAGTGCCACTGTGAAACTCCACTTACACAAAGACATGCCCTGATTCTGTTTTTTTTTCAACTGTCTTCAAAAGGTCTCCGTTTGACTACTGCACCAATATTTTACATGTTCAAAGGTTAACTCACTCTTTTTTTTTTAACTTTTTTTTTAAACTCCATTTTTTAGTAGAGGTATCAACATTCTTTTAGCTTCATTTCTTCATTTCTTCATTCAACATTCACTAAGTGCCAACCACATGCTAATTGCTGTGGATACTGAGATAAAAGGCATAGCCCCTGCCTTCATGCTGCTGTTAGATGGGGAGGAGATTGCCCACCTCTAGCCATTTGCCTGCAACAGCTTCCTGGATAGTTTTCTTGCCTCTTCTCATACTGCTTAACACCGCCATACACTGGTAATCATGTCATTTTTTTAGACAAAGATGTATCAAATAAAAACTCTGCTTTTAAGATACAGACAGTTATCTCCTTATTGTCCCTGAAACACATTAGCACCTACTTCCAGACTTCTGAGGATATCTTTCTACTTTTTCCATCCTCCTATATTTGGAATGATCTCTTTCTGTTCTATCTAAATCCCAATCATTCAAGATCCAGGTCTCTTAAGAGATTTCCTAAGATTCCTTTGGCCCACAATACTCTTTATCCCATCTGCTGCAAACTTTGTTCAGTGCTAGGTCTGAAGTACCTTGGGGGAAATAACATGTTTTCAAAGGTGAAGAATTTTCTCGGTAGATGATGAGTAATTTTTTATGTCTATCAATGACTAAAAAAGGAAGAAACCAGGCTTAAAAACACGAGAGGCTTTGGGCTGAACATGAAAAATAACTTCACAGGGGCACTTGGCTGGCTCAGTTGGTGGAGAATGCAACTCTTGATCTCAGGGTCATGAGTTCAAGCACCACACTGGGCATAGGGCTTGCTTTAAAAAAAAAAAAAAAAGGAAAGAAAAGGAAAAAAATAAAATAAAAATAAAAATAACTTCATATTGATTAATTTAAGAAGAAAAGGGTCAGTACTTCCAAGCCCCCATTATTTTGGATTCCTCCAGAGGGCAAGAGATTCCTGCTTGTCATATTTTGGATATAACTGGCTACCCACTAACAGCTATGTTACTTTAGAAGTCACTTTATAGAGGTGGGCTCAAGATGGTAAAGTAAGAAGATACAGAGCTTACCTCCTCCCACATGAAGGAGATCCACTGACTAATTTTGTGGTGTGTGCTGGAGGGGCCATGCGTGACTTGTTGTAATGTTGTCTGGAGACAGAATCACTGGCAGGTACTTTTTGTTTTTTTACTTCCTTTCTTCCTGGTTTTCCTGGCCCTAGCAGGTACCATTTCTAATACTCGCCATCTACTATGCTAGTACTGCTAGCCCTATCCAACCTGCCCACACAGCCCCTCCTAAGCCCTGATCCACCACATTTCACAGGCACAGGCATAGTCAGTTAGCACTAGAGCCATTCCTAAGTGCTCCTGCCTTGAAGGGCCAAGCCTGCACCTAGAATGCTTGCAACAGTCACAGCCAGACATGACCATCAACTCTGCCAGTGGGCTGCCCAGCCCACCAGCATACTTATGGCTGTTGCGGCCACCCCACCCACCAATGAGATTGTACCAATTACAACCAGGACACAACAGGAAGGTGTATAGAGCCTATACAAGAAATACTCGATGGACCTGGCTTAGGTGATCAGGGTATTTGTGCTACTGGGCCACACAGGGTGACTTCTACATAAAGCCAATCTTTCAAGGCTGGTGCATGTAAGTGATCTAATACATAAAAACAAATAGAGAGTTAGGTAAAATAAAAAGACAGGAATATGTTCCAAAAGAAAGAATATGATCAAATCTCAGAAAAAGAAGTAAATGAAATGGAAATAAACTATCAAATAATGTTCAAAGTAATGGTCATAAAAAATCTCAGGGTCCTGTGATTGAGCCCCGCATCAGGCTCTCTGCTCAGCAGGGAGCCTGCTCCCCCACCCCCGGCCTGCCTCTCTGCCTAGTTGTGATCTCTGCCTGTCAAATAAATTAAAAAAAATAAAAATAAAATCTTTTAAAAAAATCTCAGGGAACTAAGGAGAAGAATGAATGAACACAGCAGGAATTTCAACAAAGAAACAGAAAATATAAAAAGAACTAATCAGAGCTGAAGAATTCAATAACTAAAATGAAAAATACACTAAAGGGAATCAACAGCAGATCAGAATGCAGAAGAATGGATCAGTGATCTGGAAGACAGGGTAATGGAAATCACCCAATTAGAAGAGTAAAAAGAGAAACATTTTTAAAAATGAGGCTAGTTTAAGGGACCTCTGGGACAACATCAAGCAACAAACATTTGCATTATAGGGCTCCCAAAAGGAGAAAAGAGGGAGAGAAAGGGACAGAAAAACTATTTGAAGAAATAATTGCCAAAAACTTCCCTAACCTGGTGAAGGAAACAGACATCCAAGTAGAGGAAGCAAAAAGAGTCCCCAGTAAGATGAACCCAAAGAGACCCCACCAACACATATTATTATCAAAGTGTCATCAGTTAAAGATAAAGGGGGAATCTTAAAAGCAGCAAGAAAAAAACAACTACCAATGTACAAAGGAACTCCCATAAGACTATCAGTTGATTTGTCAGCAGAAATTTTACAGGCCAGAATAGAGTAGCATAATATATTCAAAATGCCAAAAGGAGGGGTGCCTGGATGGCTCAGTGGGTAAAGCCTCTGCCTTCGGCTCAGGTCATGATCTCAGGGTCCTGGGATTGAGCCCCCTGCTCAGCAGGGGGCCTGCTTCCCCCTCCTCCTCTGCCTGCCTCTCTGCCTACTTGTGATCTCTCTCTCTCTCTGTCAAATAAATAAATAAATAAATATTTTTAAAAATGCTAAAAGGAAAAAACTTCCAACCAAGAATACTCATCCAACAAGGTTATCACTCAAAATTAAAGAAGAGATAAAGAATTTCCCAGAAAAGCAGAAGACGAAGGAGTTCATCAACACAAAATTGGCCCTATAATAAATATTAAAGGAACTTCTTTAAGTGGAAAACAAAAGTACATAACTAGAACTAAGAAAATTATGAAAGAAAAAAAAATCTCACTGGTAAAAGTAAACATATAGGAAAGGTGGTGGATCAACCACCTATACACACATAACTAGCATGAAGGTTAAAATACAAAATTAGTGACACTGGTCAGATCTACAGTAATTAGTCAAAGAATACACAAAATAATAAGATATAAAAATACGACTTCAAAAGCATAAGACATGGGGTGCCTGGGTGGCTCAGTCGTTAAACGTCTGCCTTCAGCTCAGGTCATGATCCCAGGGTCCTGGGATCAGTCCTTCCTCAGGCTCCCTACTCAGGGGGGCAGCATTCTTCTCCCTCTCCCACTCCCCTGCTTATGTTCCCTCTCTTGCTGTGTCTCTCTCTGTCAAACTGTCAAATAAGTAAAATCTTAAAAAAAAAAAACCAACAAAAAACTTTACTAAAAAAAAAAAGAAAAATTCTATTAAAAAAAACATAAAACATGGGGAGGAAGTAACAATGTAGTGCTTTTAGAATGTGTTTGAATTGAAGCAATCATTGACTTAAAATAGGCTGCTATATATGTAGGATGTTATATATGAAACTCATGGTAACCACAGACCAAATACAAAAAAAATGAAGAGAAAGGAAAACATAACACTAAGGAAAGTCACCAATTCCCAAGGGAAAAGGACACCCAACATAGGAGCACCTAAATAAATAAAGCAAATATTAACAGACATAAAAGAAGAAAATGACAGTAATACTATAATAGTCGGGGACTTTTAACACCTCACTTTCATCAATGGCTAGATCACCCAGGCAGAAAATCAACAAGAACATTGGCCTTAAATCACACATTAGACCAGATGAACTTCATAAATATCTGTAGAATATTCCATCTAAAACAGAATAGATTTTTTTTTTCAAGTTCACATGGAATATGCTCCAGAATAAATCACCTTAGGTCACAAAACAAGTCTCAGTGAATTCAAGAAGACTGAAATCATATCACATATCTTTTCCAACCACAGCACTATGAAACTAGAAATCAATTGCAAGAAGAAAACTGGGAAAAACATAAAACGCGTAGAGGCTGAACAACATTCTATTAAACACCCAATGGGTCAATGAAGAAATCAAGAGGAAATTAAAAAAATACTTAGAGAAAAATGAAAATAAAATCACAACAGTCCAGGGGCACCTGGGTGGCTCAGCCGTCTTCAGCTCAGGTCATGGTCCCAGGGTCCCTGCTCAGCAGGAAGCCTGCTTCTCCTTCTCCCACTCCCCCTGATTGTGTTCCCTCTCTCACTATGTCTCTCTCTGTCAAATAAATAAAATAAAATCTTAAAAAAACCCACAACAGTCCAAAAATCTATGGAACAAAGCAAAGGTAGTTCTCAAAAGGAGGTTGAGAGTGATATAGGTTCACCTCAAGAAACAAAAAAAACTCAAGACAGCAATGTAACATCACACCTAAAGGACTAGAGAAAGACCAAAGCCCAAAGTTAGTTTAAGGAAGGAAATAATAAAGATCAGAGTGAAAATAAATGACACAAGAGACTAAGTAAAAAATAGAAAACATCAATATAAGTAGGAGGTAGTTCTTTGAAAAAAGAAACAAAATTGAAGAACTTTTAGTAAGATTCATCAAGAAAAAAGAGAGGACCCAAATAAATAAAATCAGAAATGAAAGAGAAGTTACAACTGATACCACAGAAATGCAAAGAATCATAAGAGACTAGTACAAATAATTATATGACAACAAATGGGATACCTAGAAAAATAGATAAATTCCTAGAAACAATCTTTCAAGACTGAATCAAGAAGAAATAGAAAATCTGAATAGACTAATTACTAGTAATGACATTGAACCTGTAATTAGTGAATTCCCAATAAACAAAAGTCCAGCACCAGAAAACTTTACAGGTGAATTCTACCATACATTTATGGAAAAGTTAACACCTATCCTTCTCAAACTAGTTCAAAAACTAAAGAGGAAGGAATGCTTCCAAAATCATTCTATAAGACCAGCATTATCCTAATACCAAAATCCAAAGACACCACAAAAAAAGGAAAATTACAAACCAATAACCCTGATGAATATAGATGTAAAAATCCCCAACAAAATATTAGCAAATTGAATTCAACAATACGTTAAAAAAATCATATGCCATAACCAAGTGGGATTTATTCTGAGGATGCAAGGATGGCACGATATCCACAAATCAGGCACGCCTTGGTGGCTCAGTGGGTTAAAATCTCTCCCTTCGGCTCAGGTCATGATCCCAGGGTGCTGGGATTGAGTCCCACATCGGGCTCTCTGTTCAGCAGGAAGCCTGCTTCCCTTCGTCTCTCACCGCCTGCCTCTCTGCCTACTTGTGATCTCTGTCTGTCAGATGAATAAATAAAATCTTTAAAAAAATTCACAAATCAGGGGCACCTGGGTGGCTCAGTGGGTTAAAGCCTCTGCCTTCGGCTCAGGTCATGATCCCAGGGTCCTGGGATCGAGCCCCGCATCGGGCTCTCTGCTCAGTGGGGAGCCTGCTTCCTCCTCTCTCTCTGCCTGCCTCTCTGCCTGCTTGTGATGTCTGTCTGTCAAATTAAAAAAAAAAAATTCACAAATCAATCAATATGATACACCACATTAACAAAAAGAAGGATATAAGTCAGATAATCATGTCAATAAATGCCAAAAAAGCATTTGATAAATTTCAATATCCATTTATGATAAAAACTCTTTAACAAAGTGGGTATAGAGGAAACATACTTCAACACAATAAAGGCCACATATGACAAACCCACAGCTACCTTCATATCCAATGGTGAAAAGCGGAAAGCTTTTCCTCTAAGATCAGGGATAAGACAAGAATGCCCACTCTTGCCACTATTATTCAACACAGTATTAGACACAGTGATCAGACAAGAAAAAGGAAAAGACATCCAAATTGGAAAGGAAGAGGTAAAACTGTCACTATTTGCAATTTAAATGGTACTATATATAGAAAACCCTAAAGACTCCACCAAAAATTTATTAGAACAAATTAATTCAATAAGTTGCCAGATATGAATTCAGTATACATAAATCTGTTCCATTTCTATACACTAATAATGAACTATCAGAGAGTGAAATTAAGAAAACAATCCCATTTACAATTGTATTAATAAGAATAAGATACCTAGGGATAAATTTAACCAAGGAGGTAAAAGACCTATACTCTCAAAAACATTGATGAAAGAAATTAAAGTTGACACAAATAAGTGGAAAAAAAAACTATGCTCATGGACTGGAAGAATTAAGATTGTTAAAATGTCCATACCACTCAAAGCAATCTACAGATTCAACATAATCTCTATCAAAATACCAACAGGAAATTTTCACAGAACTAGAACAAGTAATCGTAAAATTTGTATGGAACCACAAAAGGCTCTGAATAGCCAAAGCAATCTTGAGAAAGAACAAAGCTGAGGTATAACACTTCCTAATTTCAAACTATACTACAAAGGTATAGTAACCGAAACAGTAATGATACTGACATAAAAACACAGTTCAATGGAACAGTATAGAGCCCAGAAATAAACCCACAATTATATAATTAATTTTGACAAAGGAGGCATTAATATGCAATTGAAAAAAGGGCAGTCTCTTTAATAAATAGTATTGGGGAAACTGGATGAAAGAATGAAACTGGACCAATTTTTACACTATATACAAAAATATACTCAAAATGGATTGAACACCTAAATGTGAGACCTGAAAACTTAAAACTCCTGGAAGAAAACATAGGCAGTAAGCTCTTGAACACTGGTGTCAGCAACATTTTTTCAGATCTGTCTCCTTAGACGGGGCAACAAAAGCAAAAATAAACAAATGAGACTGTATCAAACCAAAAAGTTTTTGCACAGGGAAGGAAAACATTAACAAAATGAAAGGCAACTTACTGAATGGGAGAAGATATTTGCAAATGACATAACCAATAAGGGGTTAATATTCCAATATACATTAAAAAAATAAACAATTCAATTTAAAAATGGGCAAAGGACCTGAATAGACATTTTTCCAAAGAAGACACATAGATGGCTAACAAACAACAAACGTATGAAAAGATACTCAACATCACTCATCATCAGGGAAATGCAAATCAAAATCACAATGAGGTATCACCCCACACCTGTCAGAATGGCTAGTATCCAAAGACAAGGAATAACAGGTATTAGTAAAGATGTGCAGAAAAGGGACTTGTGCAGTGTTGGTGGGAATGCAAAGCAGTGTAGCCACTATGGAAAATAGTACAGAGGTTCCTCAAAAAATTGAAAATAGAACTACCATATGACCCAGCAATTCCACTTCTGGGTATTTATCTGAAAAAATACAAAAACATGAATTCATAAAGATACATACATCCCTATGTTTACTGCAGCATTATTTAAAATAGCCAAGATATGGAAGGAAACTAGGTGTCCAACAACCGATGACTGGGTAAAAAAGATGTAAGTCTACATATAAGTATGCACGGATATATGCATACACACACACACATACACACAGTGGAATATGTAAACTATTACTCAGCCATAAAGAAGAATGAAATCTTGCTTTCCGTGTCATGGATGAACCCAGGGACCGTTACGCTGAGTGACATAAGCTGGAGCAAGATAAATACTGTATGATTTCACTTATATGTGGAATCTAAAAAACAAAATGACCAAACAACAAAAGAGAAACAAACTCATAGATACAGGGAACAATCTGTTGGTTGCCAAAGGGGAGGGACTGCGGGGATGGTTGAAATGAGGGAAACAGACTTCCAGTTATAAAATAAGTAAGTCACAGGATGCAATGTACAGACAGTGCAGGGAAAAGAGATAATAATACTGCAACAACTTGTACGGTGACAGATCGTACATAGAATTATCATGGTCATTACTTTGTAATATATATAAATGTTGAATTACTATGTTGTACAGCTGAAAGTAATATATATTGTATGTCAACTACAATAAAATTTAAAAAGTCACCTTCTTTACAGACCACCATTCTATTCCATTAAAGTCAACTTGTAGAATTCATTCATGGTGTTTATACTTCTAAAGTCAATAAAACAGAATTCTTGGGGAAAAAAAGACAAACATTTTTGAAACAAATAAACAAAAATTGGTAACAAATATTATATGTATTCCTTGAATTGGCTGGGGAAAATATAAAAACCATCCTGAATGGCTTAAATATTCATTTGCCTTTTTAAAAAATAGCACAATTTCTGGATCTCTGAAGCCATATTATTGTACAATACTATAAATTTCTGACCTTACAAATAATTTCCTAAAGGTAATTTCTTCACTCTTTATACAATTTTTAGCTTAAGTTGGTACACACAGGAATGGAAGAGCTCTACTATAATTAAAATACTTATTTTCTAAATTTAGATCTAAAGTCCACAACTACTCACCTTAGAAAAGATGTTTTGGGATTTCAAAGATTTCAGTGATAATTCTTTTTTTTTTTTGTGATATTTCTTTTGTTCATTTTTATTTATGGTCTTATAATTTTATCAGTTAACTCATATGAGAGAGCCATTTATAGGTCAAATTGTTGATTATTGGTTGCTGTATGGTTTAGTTTTATACTCACCTTCCTGGTTGTTCCCAATTAAGCAAAGTGGGTCATCACACAATCAGCAAAGCAGTGCCTTCATAAACATGCACAAGGAAGACTGGCATTGAGTGTCATCTGTTTATTTTTTTTACCAAAAATAATATACAACCTGGTTTTTAGCTCTGTGATCATGTTATCTTTTCATGCTTATCTTTTGAGAAAGACAAAGTATTGCCAGAATTGTCATAAAAAGGGGCCAGTGTAGCATGAATACATTGTATTTTTTTTTTAAGATTTTGTTATTTATTTGACACAGAGAGAGAGAGACGGTGAGATGGGGAATGTAAGCAGGGGGAGTGGGAGAGGGAGAGCAGACTCCCCATGATCCCAGAACCCTGGGATCATGACCTGAGGCAAAGGCAGATGCCTAAGGACTGAGCCACCCAGGAGCCCCTACATCGTTTTTTAACTATAGTAACATGTACATAAAATAAAATTTGCCATCTTAACTATTTGTAAGTGTACATTAAGCACATTCCCACTGTTGAGCAACTATCACCACCATCCATCTCTAGAACTTTTTTCTCTTCCAAAACTTTAACTCTGTATCCATTAAACAATAACTCCACTCTCTTCTTCCCCCAGCCCTGGCAATCAACATTCTATTTTCTGTCTCTGAGACTCTGACTATAGTAGGTATCTCATGTAAGTGGAAACATACAATATGTATTATTCGGTGACTGGCTTATTTCACTTAGCATAATATCCTCAAGGTTTACCCATGCAACATTTGTCATAATTTCCTTCCTTTTTTAAGGCTGAGTAATATTCCATTATATGGCTATATCATATTTATTCATCCATTTATTTGCCAGTGGACACTTGGGTTGCTTCCATCTTTTGGTTATTGTTAATAATGTTGCTATGAACATGCATGTACAAATTTCTCAAGACCGTGCTTTTTTTTTTTTTTTAAAGATTTTATTTATTTATTTGACAGACGGAGATCACAAGTAGGCAGACAGGCAGGCAGAGAGAGAGAGGAGGTTGCAGGCTCCCTGCAGAGTAGAGAGGCTGATGCGGGGCTCGATCCCAGGACCCTGGGACCATGATCTGAGCTGAAGGCAGAGGCTTTAATCCACTGAGCCACCCAGGCGCCCCTCAAGACCCTGCTTTTGATTCTTTTAGGTATATAGCCAGAAGTGGAATTGCTGGAGCATATAGTAATTAGATTTTTAGCTCTTTGAGGACCTGCTGTACTGTACCATTTTACATTCTCACCAACAATGCACATGGGTTTCACTTTCTCCACATCCTCACCAATACTTATTTTCTGTTTTCTGGACAGTAGCCATCCTGATGAGTGTGGTGATGCATCTCATTGTAGTTTTGATTTGCATTTCCCTAATGATTAGTGATACTGAACATCTTTTCATATACTTTTTGGTCATTTGTATACCTTCTTTAGAGAAATGTTCTTTACTCATTTTTTTAAATTGAGTTGTTCAAAGGTTAATTTTATGTGTCAACTTGACAGGGCCACAGATTTCTGGGCCCAGAAATTTGGTTAAACATTATTCTGGGGGTGTCTCTGAGGGTGTTTCTGGATGAGATTAACATTTAAATCAGTAGACTGAGTAAAACAGATGGCCCTTCCCAATGTGGATAGGCTTCACCATTCCAGTGAAGGCCTGAATAGAACAAAAGGCTGAGCAAGGAAGAATTTGCTCTTTCTGCTTGTCTTTGAGCTATGACATCAGTCTTTTCCTGATCAGACTCAGGCTCAGACTGGAAGTTAGACTGGAAGTTAGTCAGCTCTCCAGGGTCTCCAACTTGTAGATCTTGGGGACTTTCCAGCTTCCATAATTGGGTGAACCAACTCCTTATACTAAATCTATCTATGTATTTCCTATTTTCTCTGGAAAACTCAACTGTAGATTTTGGTACTCAGAAGTGGGGTGTTGTTATATTGAATACCTAAAAATGTGGCAGTGGTTTTGGAATTGGGTAATGACTAGAAGCTGGAAGAATTTTGAGGTACATGCTTGTAAAAGGTAAGACTGTCATGAAGGGAGTGTTAATTGGCAATTCTGGTGAGAGCTCAGAAAGAAAAGAGGAGGTCTGGAGAAAAAGCCCTCCATCTTCTTAAAGAATATATCATAATCATGAACAGAATGTTGACAGAAATATGGGCAGTAAAGTCCATTCCAGTGAGGTCTCAGAAATAAGAAACATGTTATTGGATAATGGAGAAAAGGCAATACTTGTTATAAAGTAGGAAAGAACTTAGCTAAATTAGGTTCATGTTCTAGTGTCTTATGAAAAGCATAAATTGTGAGTGAGGAAATTAGATATATAACTTAGATTTTTAAGCAAAGCATTGAAGGAACAGCTTACTTCCTTCCAACTGTAAATAGTAAAACATGAGAAGAGAGAAATGAATTGAAGAAGTAGTTGTTAAGCAAAATGAAACAGAACTTAGAGATGTGGAAAATTCTCGGGTCTATATTGTAAAAAATAAGAAAGCATGTTCAGAAGAAAACACCAAGGGTGTGGTGATTAAAGTGGGTGTGAACCATAGACCTCTCTACAGCCATCTCCACAGAAGCTAGGAATAGAGATGGAATTTATACTAGCAGAAACACTGTCAGCTGGCATTGGAGGAACCAAAGAAAATAAGACAGAATGAAGGCAGGTTGTGAACATACATTATCATTCAAGAAAAGGAAAGAAGGACCCCAAAGGAGATTCAGAGATCATTAGGACTGCTACTCCAACTATAGACCCAGAGTGCAAGGGCTGAGGGCAAGTCTACCTTTACACTGGTTCTGCTGCCCAGCAGAATGCCAGGTAGATGGGCCCTTGCAAAATGCCAGATGGGTGGCACTTCAAGGGAGCCAAAGGTGCAGGGCTGCCTTGCTGAGCTGCGGAGATGACACTACCAATCCAGTGGTGGCAGGACAACTATCCCGGTGTGTCCCCAGTGCAGAGTATCAAACCAAAAAGCATTATTATTGAGCCTTAAGATCTAATGGAATTTGCCTTGCTAAGTTTTGGATAACTGTCACCTCTTCTTTCTTTCTTACTTTCCTTTTGGAATGGGAATGTTTTCCTAAGCTTATCTTACCAGTGTGTCTTGAAGTGCATAACTTATCTGGTTTCAGAGGTTCATAGCTGGAGAGAAATTCTGTCTCTAATCTCACCTGTATCTGATTTAGATGAGATTTTTTAAAAAATTTATTTATTTGTTAGAGAGAGACAGCGAGCGAGCACAGGCAGAGGCAGATGGAGAAGCAGGCTCCCCAACGTGCAAGGAGCCCGATGTGGGACTCGATCCCAGGACACCGGGATCACGACCCGAGCCGAAGGCAGCCGCCCAACCAACTGAGCCACCCAGGCGTCCCAAGATGAGATTTTTAAAAAAGATTTTATTTATTTGAGAGAGAGGTGGGAGAGCATAAGCAGGGGGAGGGGAAGTGGGAGAGGGAGAAACAGATTCCCCACTGAGCAGGAAGCCTGATATGGGGCTCGATCCCAGGACCCTGGGATCATGATCTGAGCTGAAGGCAGATGCTTAACTGACTGAGCCACCCAGGTGCCCCATGATTTTGATGAGACATTTAGATGAGACTTTGGACTTCATGCTCAAATGAGTTAAGACTTTTGAGGCTACTGGGATGGAATGAATATATTTTTTATGTGAGAAGGATATGAGTTGGAGGCACAGGGTGGAATGTTATGAACTGAATATTTGTGCACCTTGCTAATCCATATCTTGAAGCCCTAACCCCTGATGTGATGGTATTTAGAGATGGGAGCCTTTGGGAGGAAATAGATGATGTCATGATGATGTTACGGGGCTCCCATGACAGGATTCATGTCTACGTATGAGGAAGAAACGAGCATCCTCTCTCACACAGCCATATGAGGCCACAGCAAGAACACAGCTGTCTGAAAGTCAGGAAGAAAGCTCTCACCAGGAACCAAATCTGCCAGCACATTGATCTTGGATTTCCCTGCCTCCAGAATTGTAAGAAATAAACACCTGTTGTTTAAGCTAATCAGTCTATGGGTATTTTTTTATAGAAGTATGAGCTGAATAAGACAGGTTGTTCTTTTTCTATTGTACTTGAGTTGTAAGAGTTCTTTATATATTCTGGACATTGACCCCTAATCAGCTATATGATTTAAAAAATTTTTGATGTAGACTAATTTATCTATTTTTGTTGTTGCCTGTGAACATCGGTTTTTAAAGACTTCATAGTTTGGGCTAATTATATTAAATTATTACTTTTAAGACTTTCCCAATAAATGGCATTTGGTTAAAATGAGAGATAATTAATAAAACATCTTTTTTATTATGTGGAATTGGTATTAGTTTTAATAATATGCTGTTTACTCTATTCTACTCAATTCTCTACTACAAACCACAATTGAACCCTCAAACGGAAAAGATGAGTTCAGGCATGCTCAGTGAAATGATGCTAACTCAGTGCTGGTTTATTCTGTGGTAAGTGATAGGGAATGCCAGAATAATCTGTAGCAGTCAAGCACACAAAAAATCAACCTCTTACATACCATGTAGCAACAAGGGGTATTCAACTGGACTTAAGAGAAGTTTCTTTGCTTTGAGTCAGACTAAAACTATTAGATTTAGAAATAGCCTGGGAAACATATCGAATGTAAGAAATTACAACAGGCAAGTAAAGTTTGATTTTTAAAAAAGGGTACTACCAGGTTTTTCTTCATTCCTTCTTTGTATAAATGATCCTTTGCTTGTAAACAGAAGAAGCCTACAAAAACCCTGTGCTAGTCATATTAATAATTTATTGTCAACAATTTTAAAAACAGTGGTCTTAATGGTTCTTAATGGCTTGACAATTCAGGACTATTAATGAGAGTAAGCCTTCATTCCCTCATTATGTAATATTTGGAACAACAATTATCCCAGTAGATGCCAAGTCAATATGTAAAGCTTGAAATTAACCCAACGGTCTTTACATCTGGCCTAGTAAAAAATTCAGAATCCTTTGGAATCTTCTTTTCATTCTAATGGGAATAAGGTTATGATGCCTCTGGTAATCACTTGGCTAAAATTTTTTCTGGGTTTCTTTCTCTTAGCCCTATGCAAAAGATGACATGTCACTCTCAGATCTACCCCAATAGATAGTGAGAAATAAAGTTTCAAGTCAAATTTTCATGCTAACAAAGACAGGAAAAAATACTGTCAATAAGCCTCAGTTACGATGAAAAGGAATGATTTTTATAAAAACATATAGTTTGCAAGAGTGGTATACAGCAACAAACACTTGATAATTTATCATTAAGGAACATTCCTTTTAGCCAGGTTCTCCACTTTGAGCATGCTTACTGTATACTTCCTCTGTATCATACAGAATGGCTCATGTGATTGAGTTTGGAGGACACAAGTTTGGTAGCATTTAAATGACCATCCTGAACTTACCAGAACTGTTTCTTGGGGGAAAAAGCTGATTTATAAAGCCATTTAAATGAGATAACAAAAATATTTATATACTTCTTAAATATCTCTCATAATCTTTTTCTTTTAACGGCAGCAAGTATTGGTACCCTTTTAACAATATGCCCACCACTCTGTGAGTAGTCATTGTATATAAAGGATTGGGTAAGTCACTGACTATATCTTTTGTATTTAGGAAGTGAAATATTGACCAATCTAGAAGAATTTAATTATCTATCAAGATGAATGACAAATCTAAGTACAAAACTGAAGGCTGAAATGTTCAGTTGATATTTTCCTAAAAGGTAATGAAAATTTACTTTTTTATTACTCAAGATAGTTCTCCAGATTTGGGTAAAAATTGGGCCAGTATTGGCATACCTGCACTTTCTTAAAGCAATCTACCATTATATGTATGTATGTATGGACGAATAATAGACATACAACATTATCTTAGTGTCATGTGTACAACATAATGCAATTAACCATTTTAAATCTGAGTCAGTAACTGGATTCTTAAAACAACCCCTTTCTGAGAAACCAATTAATCTTCCTGGAAAACCAAGGTAAGCTAATCTGACAAGACTAGAATTAGAGAATTAGAGAATTCTAATTAGAGAAAAAACATTAACTACAGAAATGCTATAGAATGCAATGAACAAACATACCTCCGGGGCTGTGACCGGCATTCCTCCTCCCCACTGTCTGCCTCCTGCATAGAAAGGAAAATGATAAAAAAAATAATAATTTAAAACCTGAGGTCTCATATAGTGTCAACAAAGCAATTTTACTAAGCTTTTTAAAAGATTTTATTTATTTGATAGAGAGAGACAGCAAGAGGGAATATGGGCACGGGCAAAGGAGAGGGAAAAGCAGACTCCCTGCTGAGCAGGAAGCCTGATGAAGGGTTCGATCCCAGAACCCTGGGATCCTGATCTAAGCCGAAGGCAGATGCTTAACTGACTGAGCCACACAGGCACCCCTCATCTTGTGCACTTGAACAAATTCTCTCTATAAATAGCAACTTCAACCAACAGGGAAGGTTGATATGTATTAGTAGAATTTATTTCTGGAGGAAACTTCAACAATAGCCAACAAATTTCATTGATAACCAACTGCTAATAGTTAAAAGAATTACCTCTGAAAACCAACTAAAGATGTTATGCCACTGTTATGCTACTTCAGATTCAAAATGAGTGGGCATTCTGATTGCCACCAACAAATCTCACCAAGATGTTGTATTAATAATTCTGGTCTCCAAAGAACAAACTAAACAATGAACCACTTCACAAAGCACTCATGGTCAAATCACAAATAATATCACCCTCAACACAAAGGCTACTAGTTATTGAGTGTTTATAATGTGCCAGGCTCCTTGCTCAACACTTCAAGTACATTGTTCTACTTATTACTTATAAGTTCAGAAGGTTGAGGTATGCCTGGGTGGCTGAGCTGGTTAAGCATCTGACTCTTGGTTTCCGCTCGGGTGATGATTTTGGGGTGGTGAGATTGAGCCCAGCAGTGGGCTGCAAGCTTAGCGCACAGTCTGCTTGGGATTCTCTCTCTCCTCCCTCTGCCCATGCTTGTGTGCTCTCTAAAATAAACAGATAAATAAATAAATAAATAAAATCTTAAAAAATAATTCAGAAGGCTGATAGTACTATATTTCTCACTGATTCTCTCACACACACATACACAGAGCTAAGCATAAATATCTTCAATCAATAAAAAAGCATTGAATCATAGTTTAATTGCAATATCTCTTTTTTCTTAGTGGCACATAAGATAATTGAGGGTGTTATAACATGGCAATTTAGATTCAATGAAATATGGATTTTACAGATAAAATTCACAGAGGATCTAAGTAAGTTTCCCAAGGAAACTCATAGGGTGAAGCTAGAATTAAAACTGATAAAATACTGCCTCCCAGCACATGGAAGAAGCCTATCATTTACTCTTCCTGTCCTAGGTTAGGTCTTGTAAGTTATTACACAGATTTTCATGTACACAAGAATACTGACATAAAGGAAAAGTGAGAAAAGGTGTGAGAATTAATAATACTAAGGTGCTAAGTTTTTCCTTAGGTTTGTCCCCTGATACTTTATATTTGCTTTTGGTCACTTCGCTCTATTGGGCGAACATAAAAACTGGAGGACGAAAATAATTTCAAACAGTATGTGTACTATCTGCCACTGAGCCACCTACATTTTTGAGTTTATCGAACCAAAACCATTCACCTCTATATCATTCTGTCTCCATTCCTGGTCAGCTACTATTTCTTTAAACTCTACAACTTTTATACTCCTTTTATTTTTGTTATTGATTTCAGGCATGCCTATTATTTTCCATAAAAGGAAGAACGCTGCAAAGATTCTACCCATAGAGAGAAGACAGGTTGAATGTCATAGTGTGCTAAACTATTTGCCTGTAGGGGAGATTTTAGGTTCAGAAGTACCCCCTTTAGAGATTGAAAAGAAAGATGTTAAAAGGAAAAGAACTGATTGTCTCTAGAGTCAGAACCTGGAAAGTTTGCAAGAAAGAAAATGAACAGATTCAGATGAGCAAATATGAATGTTATATTTTGAGGCCCAGGGGAACTATAATATAGAGAAATGATTTCTTGGAATGTCATTTAACAAATAGTGCTTCATTATTGTTATCACTGGTTAATTGAACTCAACTTCTGATGTATTCTAGTATTTTTTAATTGTATGAAAAACTATATAAAGAGTATATTTAAGATAAATTTAAGAGGCACAATAATACAATAATACAGTATCTGTGAACACTGAACAGATAGACTAGTACTGGGGCACCTGCGTAGCTCAGCTGATTAAGCATCTGACTCTTGGCTTTGGCTCAGTCATGATCTCAGGGTTGTGAGATCAAGTCCCATGTTGGGCTCTGCTCAGCGTGGAGTCTGCTCGAGATTCTTTCCCCCTCATACTCCTTCCCCCTCTGCACCTCACCCTGCTCGCATTCTTGCTCTAAAATAAAGAAATAAAATCTTTTAAAAAAACCCTTAAAATAAAAAGAGCCAGACTAGTATTGAAACTTTTGCACCTGTGTGCTTATTACCTATCTCCCATTCTTATCCTTCTCCCAAGATGTGACTACTATTTTGAATTTTAAGTTTATAATTTTCTTGTTCTCACTCTACTATAAAAAATTTCAAACATAAAAAGGTTGAAAAACCATATAGTGAATCTGTATATTCACCATACGTATTCTACCATTAATATTTATATACTTACTGTATCGCATATTAATTTATCTGTTTGCCTTTCCATCAATCCATCATATTTTTGATGCATTTTAAACTAGGTTACAGACATCAGTACACATGCCATTAAGTGTGTATAATTAATTAGAATTCAGTATTACAGGTTTTCCCTCTTATAGTAAAATTTATATACAATGAAATGCACAAATCTTAAGTACACCATTCAGTGAGTTTCGAAAATGTATATAACTAAAAATTCTATCAAGAAGCAAAACATTTCTATCACTTCAGAAATTTTTCTTGTACCTCTTCTCAGTCAATACCCGGCACCACCCACTCCCTAGAGGCAACCATTGTTCTGATGTTTCTACCACAACTTTTTCCCCCAAGTTAGCACATAGCATATGATTCCACTGTTCATATAAATGGAATCATATAGTATGTACTCTTGTGCGAGGCTTCTTTTACTCAGCATTATGTTTTGAGATTCATTCATGTTATTGCATTTAACAGGAGCTCATTCCTTTTTATTCCTGAGGATTCCACTGTATGAATACACCACAGTTTGTTTATTCATCTCCTACTGATATACAGGCTTGGGGTGTTTGAATTTTTGTCTATTATGAGTAAAGCTGTTATATGGGCAATCCTTTATTAAAAAAAAAAAAGATTTATTTATTTTAAAGGGAGAGAGTGCACACGAGCAGGGGGGAGGGGCAGAGGAAGAGGGAGAGAATCTCAAGCAGACCCCCTTGCTGAGAGCAGAGCCTGATGCAGGACTTGATACCAGGACCTGACATAATGACCTAAGCCAAAACCAAAAGCTGGAGGCTTAACTGACTGAGCCACCAAGGAGCCCTCTTTTGTGTTTTTTTGGTGGAAATGTTTTTGTTTCTCTTGGGGTAATGGGATAGATGCATGAAAAGTTTTATAGGAAATTGCCAGGCCTTTTTCCAAAGCGCTTGTAATACTTTACACTTATCAACAGTTTAATTAGCAATTTTCTTCTCCAATGGTTATTGTTTTCCATGTCCTCAGAAATTTTTGCTTATCCTTTAGTCACAAAAATACTGTATTTTTAAAATATTGTACAAGGTGTTTTCTTCTTCTTCTTCTTTTTTCAAAGATTTTATTTATCTGAGATAGAGAAAGATAGTGAGAGTGAGTACATGAATGGGGGCAGGAGCAGAGAGAGAGGAAGAGAAGCATACTCCCTAGAGAGCACCAAGCCAGAATCAGGGCTCAATCCCTGAGATCATGACCTGAGCCCAAACCGAGTCAGGCGCTCAACTGACTGAGCCACCCAGACACCCCTACTCTATCATATTTTTTAATAAAAGCTTTATGGTTTTATATATATAAGGTCTATGAACCATCCTTAAAAAATATTTGTGGGGGCGCCTGGTGGCTCAGTGGGTTAAAGCCTCTGCTTTCAGCTCAGGTCATGGTCTCAGAGTCCTGGGATCGAGCCCTGCGTCGGCCTCTCTGCTCCGTGGGGAGCCTGCTTCCGCCCCCCTCTCTGCCTGCCTCTCGCCTACTTGTGATCTCTCTCTCTGTGTCAAAAAAAAGAAAAAAAATATTTGTGTATGGTGTGAGTAGGAGGTTCGTTTTTTTCCACATGGATATCTAGTTTCAAGAACCATTTGTTGAAGACTTTCTTTTCCCCATTGGGTTACTTGGCTCCTTTGTAAAAAATCAAATGACTGTATAGGTGAGGTCTACTTCTGGGTTCTTTATTCTGTTCCATTGATCTATTTGTCAGTCTCTATGCCAGGACTACACTATCTTGACTACTGTACTTTAAAGTAAGTTTTGAAGGAACTATAAATCCTCTAACTTGATTCTTCTTTTTCAAGATTGCTTTATCTTCTAGTAAGACTGTCTTTAAACCTACTTTATCTGATATTAATATAGCTACTACAGACTTACTTATGCTGCTTGCAAGACATATTTTTCAATCTCTTTATATTTTAAAGACTGTCTCTTATAAACAAAATATAGATGCATCTTGGGGAGCCTGGGTGGCACAGTTGGTTGAGTTTCTGACTTGGTTTCAGCTCAGGTCATGGTCTCGGGATTGTGAGATCCAGCCCTACACTGGGTTCTGTACTCAGCGCGGAGTCTCCTTGAGATTCTCTCTCCCTCTGCGCCTCTCCACCCTCCCACACCCTCTCTCTCTCTCTCTGAAATAAATAAATATATCTTTAAAAAAATAAAGTTGCATCTTGCTTTATCTATTGTGACAATTGTTGCCTTTTAATTGTAGTGTTTAGTTCATAAACATTTAATGTAATTTGAAACAGTATAATGTCACTATTTATTTTCTGTTTGTCACCTCTATTTTTACTCCCCTATTCCTCCTTTTCTGTATTCTTTTGTATTATTTGAATATTTTTTAGAATTTCATTTTTATTTACTGGTTCTACTGCTTTTCATTATTTTTAAATTCCATTGTCATTTTAATTACATCTATATTCTTAAACAATATATCATTTGGTTTTTGTAAGGGCCTATTTAGCTAGAGCAGCTCCATCCTGCCCCTGCCCTGCCCCCCCCACCCCCCCTCCAGGGAACTCACTTAAAAACAAGTCCCGGAAACCAGTCCCAGGTAACAAAGCCCAAATACAAGGGTGGGTCAGGCCAGGTGGAGGCATTCAATCAGTTGGGGCACATACTGTCTCCTAGCTACCAAGGAGTAAGGGCCCTGCCCTTTGGGCACCCATTCTGACCAAGGTGATAGGCTAGTTCAAATATTTACTATAGGGTAAATTGTAATTCAATTGGTCACTTATGTGTGACCTAGCAGGGCTGTGCAGCTTTCTCTGTGTTACAATCTCATTGGCTCCCTATGCGTGGCCAGGCCCAACCACATGGGCCTTTGCCCTTGAAAGCTAGTCTGTAAGGCAGAGGGTCGTCGCCTCTTTGCAAGAGACGTCCCTGGGCGGTCAGTTTGATTCTTGAAGGCAGAGGCTGAAGGCAGAGGCTTTAACCCACTGAGCCACCCAGGCCCCCACAATATGCTTTTTTAATAGTAAGTATTACACAAACAAGATTCATCCACTTATTATATCCATTTAATGAGGTAAAAGACTACATTATGTGAATATATCAAAGTTTATTGGGGTGCCTGGGTGGCTCAGTGGGTTAAAGCCTCTGCCTTCAGCTCAGATCATGATCCCAGATTCCTGGGATGGAGCCCCGCATTGGGCTCTCTGCTCGGCAGGGAGCCTGCTTCCTCCTCTCTCTCTGCCTGTCTCTCTGCCTACTTGTGATCTCTGTCAAATAAATAAATAAAATCTTTTTTTTTAAAAAGTTTATTCATTCTACTTATATAGATTGTTCCCGATTTTTGGTGACATCAACCATACCACTATAAACATTCTTGTACGTGTCTTTTGGTCTACACGTATACGAGTGTCAACACAGGATATATACCAAGCAGTGGAACTGCAGGGTCACAAATAAAGTTTAACATTTACAAGATAGTGCCAAATTATTTTCCAAGGAGTCTGTGCTGATTTATACGCCCACCAGGAAAAAGTGTTTCTTTCAGTTGATCTAAATCCTAGCCAACATTTGGAATCATCATATTTTTATTTTTTAGCAATGGTCTCAATTTGCTTTGCCTTGATTACTAATAAGGTTGAGCAACCTTTTATGTTTATGGCTTATTACTAACTTCATGCCCTTCCCCTTATATCTAAAAGGAACAGACCAAAAGGGGGATAATTCAAATTATTTTCAGCTCTTTGGTGGATTTTAATTTTCTTTATAATTATTTAATTAATTAATTATTTATTTTAGTGAGAGAGAGAGAGAATATGTGTGTGGTGGGGGGGCGGGGTGGAAAGGGAGAGGGACAGAGAGAATCCAAAGCAGACTCCCTGGTGAGCACAGAGCCTGACATGAGGCTCAATCCCATAACCCTGAGATTATCATCTGAGCCAAAATCAAGAGTTCAATGCTTAACCAATTGAGACACCCAGGTACCATGGATTTTTATACCTTTGAGAATTGTGATGAGAGTATATGGAGAAACAAAAAGCAAAAACACCCTTGATGTTTCCTTAGTGGGCACAGACAGCCAATCAGTTATATCTACAGAGGCATATGCACCTTAATTAGACTTGTTCAAGGACACAATGCCAATAAGTGGTATGGTTAGGATCTGAATTCAGGTCTATCTTTCTTGTTATAACTAGCTTCCTCTAAACTAAGGTACCTATATCCAAAGATAGCAGGTAGGGAGGTAGCCACAAAAGAAAGCCATTTCTTTTTTTCATGGCTTATAAAACAAAATAAAATAAAATAATACCCTTTGTCATCTTTCTTCTATGACTTCTACACTTTAAAATAATGCCAAAGCAATGGAAAATTCTTTTGGCACTCAAAAAAAGCAAGTCAGAGTAGTGTTTCTAATACAAGATCCTCAACTTTGTCTTTCTTTCTTAGATTAATATTACAATAGTAAGGGCAATGAACAATTTGTTTTTCACTGCTATTACTTGGAAAAAGAAAAAAGACAACTTAGTATATATTAGTATATATATATATATATATATATATATATATATATATATACACACACACACACACACACATATAGGCCTTAGAGTAAAATGGATTTAAAAGGAATGAAGAAAATGCTCAATTATGTTTCTTCCAGTAGACTTCATTGCCACAAAAGCAAAAATAAAACACTGCTTATTCAATAAGTCATGCAGTTATCTTGAATAGTGGCATTTAAATGGTAGCTAAAGGTATAATGCTTACTATTCTATTCTAACAATTCATATGACAGATATAACAAACTACCTGTCAAATAACTTCACACACTGTCAAGAAAAAGAAAAAAAGCCAAATAGTCAACCTGCTCAGAACATTAGATAAACCAGGAGAAAAGTATAGAGATAGCTCTTAGTTTCTTCTTAGTGAATGGAATCATTTCTAATTTGTAAGGAAGAGATCTAATTAATTAAATGACTAAATACATGTTTGTTGCTCTTTTTATAGTGCACAGTCCTATTATTAAATAATTAGTTCTTGATGCTCTTTTTTTTTTTTTAAGATTTTATTTATTTATTTGACAGAGATCACAAGTAGGCAGAGAGGCAGGTAGAGAGGCAGGTAGAGAGGCGGGGGCGGGGTGGGGGAGCAGGCTCCCTGCCAAGCAGAGAGACCAATGTGGGGCTCGATCCCAGGACCCTGAGATCACAACCTGAGCCGAAGGCAGAGGCTTAACCCACTGAGCCACCCAGGCACCCAGTACTTGATGCTCTTAAGAAAAATTCAACTTATAAGCAATATGGTATGAGATTCTAAATGTGCATTCAATCTTAGGTATTCAGGAACCATTAAGTATGAACTGAAAGATTAATGCATTCTTATGAATCTACTACCTGAGCATAAAAGTAGGTTGCTAAGTAAAAGATGTTTGGAAAAACGTAAGCACCCAAGTGATATTCGCTGATGAGTAGGTTGGCGACAGATAAGTACTGCTAGCCCTGAAAAACACTGCACTAGATAGGTGTTAAGTACCTTCCTAAACCTTATTGTTTAAGATGTTTTTACATTTTCCATATTCTCCAATCCAAGTGGACTCATTCATTATACTTCAAAGGTACCTATTAACTTCCTTTGTCCACATGGTTTCATGAACGTGGAGGGCCCCTCTCCCCTCCCACATCCCTCCTCAGCTTTGAAAGATGGTTTCAAATGCCTGAAGTTCATGACATTTTTTAAAATCACCTGATGGGCTGACTGTCTCCCTCCAAACTTGACAGTTACAGTGCATCTTTCCTTCTTTCTTTCTTCCTTTCTTTTTTTTAAAGATTTCATTTATTTATTTGACAGAGAGATCACAAGTAGGCAGACAGGCAGACAGAGAGAGGGGGAAGCAAGCTCCCCACCAAGCAGAGAGCCCAACACGGGCCTCGATCCCAGGACCCTGAGATCATGACCCAAGTTGAAGGCAGTGGCCCAACCCACTGAGCCACCCAGGTGCCCACTGTGCATCTTTCTTGTGGCACCACCCAGTTCTGTTTTTGGGTTACCATCAAGAGCTGTTGCTGGGTGTCTTTTGTCTGTCTACAGTCCTTAAAAAAAAATTTTTTTTTTTAAAGATTTTGTCAGAGAGAGAGGGACAGAGAGGGAGAGCACAGGCAGGGGGAGTGAGCCTGATGTGGGACTCAATCCCAGGACCCTGGGATCATGACCTAGAACAAAAGCAGACATTTAACCAACTGAGCCACTCAGGCACCCCAAAATTTATTTAATAACTCACCCATTTGTGAAAATTTCAGAATTGCTACACTGTCTTTTCTATCATCAGAGATTCAACTCTTTGAGGCTATTTGGTTTTATTTTTTATATATATATCTCATACATTTAATTAGCAAGTCACATTTTTAAAGATTAGCTGTTTTGAAATTTGCAGGAAAATAGTCATCTTGTACACAGCTACTGAAAGTATAAATTGGTAGAGGTACTTTGGTGGGAGATGTGGAAATATTAATATTAAATATATACCTATTTTTCATATCAAAATCACATTTACATGTATCACCTCTAGGAAATATTCAACTATGGGCACAATATGCATATAAAGAATATCCCTACAACATGGTCAATAATAACCAAAGGAAGAGGAAATATTTCTGAAGTCAACTAACATCTATACACACGGACCTGGCTAAATAAATTACATGACATTCATCTATGGATGCTATATATGCAGCAGTTCAAAAGACTGAAGAATTCAACGTGTTGAGGAAGATCTCCAAGATGTATTAACCAGAAAGGTAAAAAAATTGCTTAACAATAAAAAAGTATTTACATAAACAGTACAACGAAGTATGTATTACTTTGGTAGTATAGGTATGCTTTTAAATACAGACTCCTGAAATATATTATCCATACACTTGAGGCTACTTGGTTTTAAAAAGCAACAAGTCTTCCTGTGTTCTGAAGCTGTTATATCTGACAAGCACACAATATGAAAATTTTACAGGGTTCTTAACTCTGGCTCCCTTTACAATTTTTTTAAAAACAATAATCTTCAGATCTCAAGCTTACCAATTTTTATTCCTTAGCTTTGAGGTGGGGCCAGTGGTGTGCTGGGGCTGGTTAGTAGGCTCATGAGAGCCAATTGTTATGGAATCTTGTGACATTCACACATTGGTAGCTTGAAATTGGCCATGGTGGGAATATTTAGCAGGAAAACCAGAAAATACTACGAATAGCCCCCACCCAGAGAACAGGTCTTTAAACATTTACCAGTACACCATGAGGTATGTAGCTCAAGAATGTGTACATTTAAAAAGCTTCATAGAGGGCGCCTGGGTAGCTCAGTGGGTTAAGGCCTCTGCCTTCAGCTCAGGTCATGATCTCAGGGTCCTGGGATCGAGCCCTGCAGAGCCGCATGGGGCTCTCTGCTCAGCAGGGAGCCTGCTTCCTCCTCTCTGCCTGCTTCTCTGTCTACTTGTGATCTCCATCTGTCAAATAAATAAATAAAATATTTAAAAAAAAAGCTTCATAGATAACTAACAAGCAGTTAAAGATTGAAAACCTTTATCTTTTTTTTTTCTTTTCTTTTTTTTTTTTTTTTGAAAACCTTTATCTTAAATGTTGGAAAAACATTAAAATGCCTGTGGTACACATAGCTACGACTCCCTCAATGTAACAGTGCTAGGTACCAGGGAGATCAGTGATGATGGGAACTCAGCTCTCCAAAAGCATCTATTGTCCCTCTTCCTAAACTGTGAGGCCTATAAGGGGAGCACTATGTTTCCATAGTGACAGTCAAGCTCAGGAGATATTAGACGCATTAATAAATATTGTCAAAGGTATCATAACCTTGGTATCATAACTAGGTATCACAACCTAGTAAGTGGCAGAATTAGGAATAAACCTTAGGCTAATTTCAATATATCAATAAACCTTAGGCTAATTTCAATATATGCCTCATCTCCATTAAATTATTGGCCATATCCCCTTGGTCTGTCAGTCCAGGATGATTTCTTAAAATGGAGTAGAGAGTGAGCAGCATCCACCATAAGGTAATAAGACTATGCCTCTCTGCCATCTTTTGGGTCTCCATAATTTAATGTTTTTTTCATGACTATTATTCATTTGAGCCGCCCTGGGGTAAATGCTATGCAGGTGTGATTAGAGACTTTTCAGCTGAAGAAACTACCTCATGAAAGTGTGATAATTTGTTCAAAGTAACCTAAGAGTAAGCAACAGAGTCAAGATTCTGTCCGATAAGGTCAAATGTATCTTCTGCTAGAGCAAGCTGTTTCTCTTGTATCAAAAGAATACTCTGGGCGCACTGATAGGGGCCTGATCCTAAGACCTTGTCTTTAAGTTTTCTTCCTGTCCAAATCCTGTTCCCTCCTACTCAAATGAAAACCCACATCTCACTCACCACCATTGGTCCATTTCCTTCTTTGTAGGCTGAGCCCTCCATATGGACACATGGTCTTACGTTCAGCCAGGATATAGTGGTACAACTGTACTAATTGTTTAAATGTTGAAATACTTCTATACCAGATGATAAATAGTAGCTTTCTACCGCCTCTCAGAATGTTTCAAGATCCAATAACAAACACAATGATGGCTGGCACAGCAGAGGATTTCGGGGTCTTCCTCCTGCCTATTCTGATTGGTTTATAAATGTACCATACTAGTTGCTAATTATTTTGAATATCATCTCACCTACAGCAAAACTTTTCTGTGCTCTAAACTTTGATTTAAAACTCCTAGCTCTGTCTTAGATTCACCCTGGAAATAATGCCTGCATGCCCCTTTCACCTATATCATCTCTTTTGTGTGTGTGTGTGTTTGTGTGTGTGCATCCTGCTAGCCACACTCTAATTGTTTAGACTGCCTTCTGGTTTTGGTTCCAGTTTGATTATTAAATTATTATTATTTGATTATTAAAGTTTCTCTTAATATTAATTAAGATTATTAAATTATTAAATTATTATTAAATAATATTTTATTTGATTATTATTAGTTTGATTATTATTATTAAAGTTTTTATTAAAACCGATTATTAAAGTTTCTCTTAATATTAAACATTTGAATTGTTTATGGATATAAAGAATTAGAATACAATTAACCAAAGTTACAACCTGAAACATTATTCAGAGATAAGACCACAAAAGACTGAAAAGCCAAAGAAATCTTGAGAAAGAAGAACAAAGCTGGAGGTATCACAATCCCAGAGTTCAAACTATACTACAAATCTATAGTAACCAAAGCAGTAAGGCAGTGGCATTAAAAACAGAGACATAGATCAGTGGAATAGAACTGAAAGCCCAGAAATAAACCTACTCTTAAAATGTCAATGTGCTCCTACAACAAAGGAGGCAACAATATACAATACAATATTGAAGTTTCTTCAATAAATGTCGTTGGGAAAACTGAACTACATGCAAAAAATTGAAACCAGACTTGTCTTGTACTATACAGAAAAATAAATTCAAAATGGATTAAAGACCTAAATATAAGACCTGAAACCATAAAACTCTTAAAACAGAGAGTAGTAATCTTTTGGACATCAACCTTAGCAATATTTTTCTGGATATGTCACCCAAGGCCAAGGAAACAAACAAAAATACACAATTGGGACTACATTAAACAAAAAGCTTTTGCAGAGCAAAGGAAATCATCAACAAAATGAAAAGGCAACCTATTGAATGGAAGAAGATATTTGCAAATGACATAACCAATAAGGGGTTAATATCCAAGATATATAAATAACTCACAGATATATAAATAACAACCCAAAATAATACAATTAAAAACTGGGCAGAGGACCTAAATAGACATTTTTCCAAAAAAGATTTACAGATGGCCAACAGATATGTGAAAACTTGCTCAACATCACTGATCATCAGGGAAATGCAAATCAAAGCCACAATGAGATCATAACCTCACACCAGTCAGAATGGCTAGTATCAAAAAGATAAGAAATAAATGTTAGCAAGGATGTGTAGAAAAGGGAATCCTTGTGCACTTTTGGTAGGAATGTCAAGTAATGCAACCACTCTGAAAAAACAGTATTGAGGTTCCTCAAAAAACTACAAATAGAAGTCCTATATGATCCAGTAATCCCACTTCTGGGCATTTTCCCAAAGAAAATAAAAGTGGTAATTTGAAAAGATAAATACAGACTTATGTTTATTGCAGTGTTATTTATAATGGCCAAGATATGTAAGCAACCTAAGTGTCTATCAGTAGACAAACAGATAAAGAAAATGTGATACAGATGTAAAATGGAATACTACTGAGCTGTAAAAAAAAAAAAAAAAAAAAAAAAAGGAGATCTTGCCATTTGCAACAACATGGATGGACCTAGAGGGTATTTTGCTGAATAAAATAGGTCAGATAGAGATAACAAAACAGACAAATGAGCAACAACAACAATAAAGAGAAACACACTTATAAATATAGAGAAAAAACTAGAAGTTGCCAGAGGGAAGGGGGTGGGGTGATAGGTGAAATAGGTGAAGGGGATTAAGAAGTACAAACTTCTAGTTATAAAATAAATAAGTAGTGGGGAAGAAAAGTACAAACAACATTGTAATAACTTTGTACGGTGATGGATGGTAATTACAGATGGTAAGAATTTCATAATGTATGTAACTGGAGAATCATTAGTTATACACCTGAAAGCAATATAATATGCCAACTATACTTCAAAAAGCAAGCCAGCCAGCCAGCCAGCCACAGAACACATGCAGAAGGGTAATGAACACTGATTGCCTACCAAATATTACTGAGCTAACAGCATAATTTTTTCAAGTTTTCCAAAGTAAATCTCAAACCAAGGAGTTGATAAACCAAGTCCTGATACAGTCAGGACTCTAATCAAAAAGAAATTAGAATATTTAAGACACAGATGTACTGCTAAGACTAGTTTGGTTAGTGGGAAATGCACTGCCATTTTGTTTGTACTCATATTTAAGTCTAGACAATTAGCTATTCAGTCATTAACAGGGGAAAAGACAGAGTCAGGATATGGGATATCTTTGGCAAATAAATAATCAACATATTCACTAAAAGCTGCGAGTCCACAGGGGACAAAAAGAAATGTGAGACAGTACCATAGTCAAGGAGTTAATCTGGCTATTATATTTGATAAGTGTATACAACAAGTACAATGTAAATGCATGGCACAGGAAGTATATTTCATGGAGTTCAGAAGAGAGATCTCATGGTGGGTACAGTGTTCACAGGAACTGAGCTATGAGTCCTATCTTGACAGAAGCATAAGATCTGAAGAGGCAGAGAGACGGACAGGGCATTTGAGACATGAGCAAAAGGAAGGAAAACAGAACTACATTTAGCACTGTTGGGGGTGGTGGTGAGCAGACCAGGTGAGTTGAAACCCAGGGCTTGCCTTGATGTGAGTTGCAAAAGGCAGTGATCTAGGCCTGATCCCATGGGGACACTAGGGAAGGTATTTATCAGCGTCTTAGAAAATGGAACAAAATTATAAATATGTTGCTTTGGTAGTAATAAAAATTCTTTAAGGAAGCAGAGGTCAAAATTTGGAAAGCCAATCAAGAGAAATGAGGTACTACTCTTCCTAAAGCCAGAAGACATTGCTCAGTATAACCACAGATGTCCACTAGAGGGCAGACAAGTCAAGGCTTATTCTGTGGTTGAACCAGAGACACTGCATCCACAGAAAATACTGAGAAAACATCGTGTGTTGTTTAAAGACCATTTTCAGTGCTTTCAAACCTGAAGAGAGCCTTTAGCTAGTATATAAACCTTTCACAGAATAGCCTTCTATGGTATAAAATGTTTCTTAATTGCAAAATGGACCAAGAGAAGTTATACATTAGGAACCTGGCTTAGCTGTCAGGGGCATGTGCTTATTCGTCACAAACATAGCTGGGATGCCAAGAGCAGCACTCATCACTGGCCAGCTTACCTCAAGCTTCCCCTCCCATCTCAGGCACATCCTAACCACCACTCATCCAATGACTAACAATGTATATATTAGCTGGACCATGATTTCAATCTAGGTTCTCCTTTTGGTCAACTTAAGATGTGCTTGGTCTTAAGGACTCATCCCTTTAAAGTCAGAGTGAGGTGAGTTAACCAGACAGAGGTTCTTATATGTACATTTGACTTATTAGGCTGAAGGGTTGTCATATGGGGGTGTTGGTGGGAGTCCTCAGGTCTCACTAACATAGCATCAATATTAACTTCCAAATAAAAGGGTTGAGAATGCTATCACACTTTTTAGATGCTAAGACTCGATTTTACAAAGTACCTGAACACTTCTTCTGTTTTGATCTCTTGCAAAATGTCTGTCATTAAAGATGCAAGGGCAGTAGTAGGTTGACTTTCTGTCATTAGCTGGAAGTAGTTTTCTTCCACTCTTGATCAATGCTAGTATCACAAGTATTTTCTTTTTCCTTGGAAAATGACAGCAGTTAGTGTCTTGAAAATGTTAACATTTGGTTTCAGATATTAGGTATTTCAGCCGCAGGTAAATTTTGCTATCATGAAATTCCGGTAGTATCTTCAACAAGCCAGGCCACTGTGTATGTTAGACTTTGTATACTGTTCTCTCTGCCTATAATTCCCTTCATTCTCCTCTTCCCTTGCTTACTTCTATTCAAGTACAGTGGAACAGATCCTTCAACAAAGATGTCCCATTTTCCATGTTGTAGATTCACTCTTCAAACATTATTTACTATATATAATTTAAATACAATAATGTAGTAAAAACTCTTAGCACAAGAATATTCATAGCCGTACCTGTTGTATATTTTCACAGGGTCAATCATTTCAGAGGCTTGCATAACAATTCTGATAGAAACAAGAATGAATGGGGCAATATTCTCAATAACAGGAATTAGTGACCTAATCATCATTCCCTTCTTTTAGGAATGCATTCCACTTATTTTATTGTCTGGGAGTGGTAATACCTATCTCTAATCCTTACAGAAAATAAAATGATAAAAAGGCTCATTAAACTGTGAGCTTTTTGAAGACAGGGACCATGTTTTTTCTTTTTATCTAAATACCTCGCACATAGTCTTGTTTTTGTTGTTGTTGTAAACATCTTTATTGAAATATAATTCATTTACCATACAATTCACCTATTTATTTTTTAGTATTTTCGCATGGTTGAGTATGTTCTTAAGTATGTGGTCACACATTTTAAAACCATGCCATATATTCAAATATAAAAGGATATTCACAGAGAGGAAAATAGTAAAATTTTTAAAAAGTCTAACAAACTGAGAAAAATAGTTTCACCATATATTAAAAAAAATGGATTAACAGTTTCAATAAACAAAGAATTCCAATGAATCAACAAAAAAAGGCAAAAATCCCCACAGAAAATTGGGCAAAGAGAATTCACAAAAGAGATACAAACGGGCTGAAAAGGAAGTAAAAATATGGTTAGCTTGAAATTTAAAGAAAACCACACAAAAATTCAAATAAAGATGTTGTACCATATTTTCTCTACTAAATTATTTAAGATAAAATTAATAATGTGCAATATTGTCAAGAGGTCATGAAAATGGGCAGGGTTTTTTTGGCACTTTCTATCAAGAGCTTTAAAATTGTTCCTATTTTTGACCTTATAGTTTCATGTCTAGAAATGTATTCTACCAAAAACAAAACCAGAAATATCCCCAAAGATTTGTATAAAAGGATACCAAATGCAGAGTATTCATAATAGCAAACAAGTTGTAAGCCACCTTAAATGTACAAAGACAGGAGAAGTTGGGTAAATTAAGAAATTATTAAACAAGAGAAATTTATTAAGACCTAAATTTATACTGTTTACTTAAAATGAGAACATGATCAGCCTGTGAGAATTACTGGGGGAAAAAAAAAAAAGATTTCTAATGGGATGTGGGTTATATGTGGTAACTTTCTTCTTTATAATCATTTATATTTTCTAAACTTTCTACAATGATCATGTATTATAATCAGAAAAAAAACTTTAAAAATGTGGAGTAAGGGCTGGGGGAAATGTACAGATTCTTTTTCTTTTCTTAATTAGATGTCTTCTGATATATTAGGTGGAAGATTACACATATCATCAAACCAATGTTTTAAAAGAGTCATAATTAATAAGTTGGAAGATCAACCAGTAAAAGCCTCTATTGGCAGGTGGCTACCTGAGTAAATGACATGCTCTTTTCTTCCTCTTTGAACAGCAGCTTCTCCTGCTATAGCCATGTGAACTCAGCTCGAGTTCACAACTCTTCCTATTCAATGTTCTTTTTCTCTAGAGCCATGCTTTTTAAACTGGGATACAAGACCCAGGGTCATGCCTCAGTGTGGTAGGAATTAATTGAAATCAAAGGATGAATATAAATCACATTCTCAGGGTATCAGTTTTACTTGATTGGAAGTAATATTTTTAAATCTTTTTTCTTTTTAAGCATGGGGGCAGGGAGGGGAAGAGAGAGAATCTACCAGTGGGGCTCAATCCCACAACCCTGAGATCATGACCTGAGCCAAAATCAAGAGTCCGATGCTTAACCAACTGAGCCACCCAGGGAACCCAATGGTAATTAATATTTTTATAGCAACAGAGATATAGATATATAAGCAAGAAATCTGAAGTAAACCATGAAAATTCAAATAAATCTCAGGCTTATAATAGACTCCTTTAAACTCTATATACCCAGACTGCCAGAGATTTCCTATTCACTCTCTTCTGCTGTTAGAGAAACTTATGGTGGAAAGATTTGAGGAGTACTACAGAGGACTGCTGTGTGCAACTTTATTTACTTATGTATGTATGTATGTATGTATGTGTGCATACATAGATGTATGTATTTTTACATACGCCCTATACCCAATGTGGCATTTGAATTCACAGCCTTGAGATCAAGAGTCCTATGTTCTACCAACTGAGCCAGCCAGGCACCCCTTGCTGTGTGTAACTTTAAAATAAAGCTTGTGTGGGACATCTGGGTGGCTCAGTAGGTTAAGCATCTGCCTTGGGCTCAGGTCATGATCCCAGGGTCTTGGGATGAAGTCCTGTGTGGGGCTCCTTGCTCAGCAGGAAGCCTGCTTCTCCCTCTGCCTGCCCTCCCCTTGCTTGTGCTCTCTCTCTCTAATAAATAAATAAAATCTTTAAAAAATAAAATAAGGCTTGTGCCTAATATTGAGCAATTAACATATAAATTAAATTCTGGGGAGTACAGTCAGTTAATAAATATGAAGAGAAGATCAGATGCTAATGACTCCTTATTCTAACTCCTGATTCGACCTCTAAGACTACAGGGCAGGCCACTTAACTTTATTTGGTGTCTAAAAACAAAAGACTGAAAAATGAAAGTGGTGAAAAAGCTGAGTACTTAAACGAACTACCCAAAAGCCTCCAAGCTTACTTGAAGTGAAATAGAGGTACTAAAGTGAAGAAAAAAATATGAAGTTATAAATCAGAATGTGATCTAATTCCTAATATAAGTGAGGCCTACCTAGTGATCCTTGCTAATACAGTGAGTATCATAAGGAATCCAATTATTAATAGCCTTCCACAGTCAAAACACCCCTGGCTTTATTTTATTAATGGAAATAAATGACAGAGGAAAAAAAATTGGCAATTTATTGCAGGAAGCTTTTAATTACACTCACAGTCCCCATTAACCTTGACAACCAACCAACTTGACTATAATAAGAACACCTCCCCCACTAATATAAGTCTAACTAGAACCGCATGATTACAAAATGCTGTTTAAGAGAAAGGTAAAATCTTATGAGAGAGAACTATTCAGTCATCTGAATTTCCCCTCTAATTTGTTTAACATCAGAATCACGTATTGTCAATTTTTAGATTATCTAACCCACCTCAGAAGCTTCTTGGTTACTCATTCTTATGTGTCTATTGTTTTTCATTAAATGTGTCTTTCATTTCATTAAAAATGTCTCCCCATTTTCCCTTCTAGCCTCATTTTTACTTGCCTAAGACTCCTATCTAACTTTCCCTTCCATTTTGCATAAACCTCAAGAAGTTTTCTCTTTGGTCCTTGAATTTTACACCTTGAGATAACTTTAGAAAATACTTATATTCTAAACTCTGGGAAAATATTATTGATGCATCTCTCCCACCATCCCCTCACCAGTAAACAGTCTAAGACTGAAGAAACTTAAGTTATAACCAACTTTTCAATATAATCCTTTTCTTCTTCCATCTATAGGGAGTTAGGGATAAACCTCATCAGTGATCTTTTGGCTCAACAGAATTCTGACAATCGAAGACAAGTAACTACAGGAAGTCTGTGATGATATAGTCAAATCATCAACAAATTATCAACAAATTATCCTGTTATCTATTAGTAATGTATTCTTCGATCTAGATTTTCCCCTCAGAACTGAATAGAAGTGGGGAAGAAACAGGAGATAAAAAAAGGCAAACCATAAAAGACAAGATGGGCATACCTGATAGGAAGCTCCTTCCCTTATTTACAGATTCTAGTAGAAAAAAGCTTAACTGAAAACATCTATCCTCACTGTCATTATATATTTCTTCTTGAGAAACTAGAACAGCCCCAACACGGATTTAGCTATATGTGAAAATTCAAGAAACCAGTAAAAAGCACCAGCAATGCCATAAGAATACAACTCATGGAAGCAAAAGCAGTTTTAAAAAGACAGTCCCCAGAGAGTATCCTGGGTCAGTAAACACTCTGAAGCAACCACCAAGAAATATTTATTACTTCCCTAATTTCCTGGAAACATAACTTTCCTGATAAACAACGCCTTGAACATCCCATGAAAAAGGTACCCAAGACTACTACTGAGTAAGGTCTGGTAAGATGAAATATTGCAAGCTACTATTTAATATAATTTAGAGTCAACCAAAACTATGCAATAAAATATGGAATAAAATAGTAGCTATAAAGTATACTGCAGATTAAAAAATAATTCTCAAGCTATCAAAGTAAATTGAGATGGCAGACAGAAATGCATTCATGCTGGGGTGCCTGGGTGGCTCCAACAGTTGAACATCAGACTCCTGGTTTCATTCAGGTCATGAGCTCTTGGGTTGTGAGAGGAGCCCTAAGTTGGGCTCCACGTTCGGTGGGAAGTCTGCTTGAAAATGCTTTCCCTCTGCCCAGCCCTGGTCCCCCACTCACATGTGCACACTCTTTTTCTCTCTCGAATAAATCAATAAATCTTAAAAAATAAAAAAGTGCCCATGCTATATATTCTGCAAGATTTAAGAGACCAACCATAAGAAAAACTAGGTCTTGAAGAAAATCAATAGTGTATATTTTTATCTATGTATATGATATGAACACATGTACACAGTCATCACCGATCTCAAATAAGTGCTTCCACAGACTGCACCATGAAACTGAATTTTTATAAAGTGATCATTTTCAATTTTCACAGATTTTTATTTATTTATTTATTTACTTATTTATTTTAAAAGATTTTATTTATTCATTTGACAGACAAGAGATCACAAGTAGGCAGAGAGAGGGGGAAGCAGGCTCCCTGCTAAGCAGAGAGCCCGATGTGGGGCTCGATCCCAGGACCCTGAGATCATGACCTGAGCCGAAGGCAGAGGCTTAACCCACTAAACCACCCAAGTGTTCCAATTTTCATAGTTTTGAGGAGTCACATAATTGAATACTCAGTATGCACAATCCAATGGCAAGTAAACAGTTATTAATAGTTATCTGTGACAATTATGAAAGCTATGTAATATATTCAGATCTGATCCTCAGCCTGCAGAACAACTGCACTGCATAGATAACTTAATAACTAATCAATGGTGGGTTCATAAATACTTATTTCTTGGCCTGCATAAGTCAAGGGTTTAACATAATTTCACATAAGTAAAATATAAGAAATATTAAACATATTTCCACTTTTTAAACTATTCTATTTTATATGAACTAGTCCCATGACATTTTCATATCAGGGGACTGGTTAGGCAAACTAATTCAAAAGTTATGGTTCTTTTCCTTATATTGATTAAAATAAACACCAATGCCAATAACAGTTACACTTATAATGTGGAGAGGCCAAGTTTGTAAATATTCAACTTTTTTCCCCATACTTCAAAAAGCTTGTGTGAGAAAAGCAAAATCTGTTTCTATATACTCTTGACATTCTTAGATTCTTCTAAATGAATCCACCACAGAAATACGGGACATGATGCTTCAGACATACATGCCCATTTATTTAAGAATTGTCTCATAAGTCACTCTAGTCTCCAAGTACAGGGCTAGGTGTTGGGGATAAAACAGATATAGTCCCTGCTTCAGTCTGATAAAGTAATCAATCAAATAATCAGAAGCAAATAAGCAAAAATAAATTGTAACTACAAGTAGTTGGGAAAGAAAATAATATTAATGGTGTTCATCATGCATACATACTGACTGCACATCCTAGGTCCCAGCTTTTATGCTGTTTGCAGTAAAAATCCTAACTCCCTTCTAACACTTATTCCTCAAGCTTCTTCCATTTCTCATCATTCATTTACAAAATAAAACAAATTTAAATAAAACATTTCCATCGAATTTCTGATATGAGTGCTGTCATGGAGACTACCTCACAGGCTATTAATGTAGACTTTGGATTTTAAATCATAAAGAAGCCTATGGAAAACTAGTTAGAAAATCTTTTAAAAATTACAACAGATATGAAATTCAGATTAGACTGAATTCAGCCCATTGCCACCTCTCTCTTCCAACTGGTCCTTGGCCTATGCAGCAGTTTCTGCCTCTGCTATTGGGGGAACCATCGACTATTAAGAACTCCAGGCACTTTCATTTTTCTCTTCTCCTATACCATTTACAAGCGTCTGAAAGAGTCCATTCAGAATTCAAACCACTTCAAGTAACCCTAGGGATATGCTTTAGTCAAAAACATATTTTGCTTTGACCTTCTTACATCAAGTACTATGTTCCTGCTTTTTAGGAAGAAAAATCATACAAAATCCTAAAGTCTCTGATCTCCTTCGATTGGGTATGAGCTCTCCTTTCCTAAAGTCCTATTCTTTCTTCTTGCATTTACCTTCTTTCTTCAATTACAATTACATATAATCACAACTTATCCTTATTAAGTAAGCATAAAGGACCTAATACATACTCTAAATATTTACTGAGTAAAATATGAAAGCAAATTATGAAAAAAAAGCTTCTAGGTAAGGAAAGGGAAAATGATTAAAATGGACTTCACAAAAATGAAAAAACCATGGAAGGGTAACATTCTGGTCTATTACATAGCAATAGGGACATAAAGCAAATAATTAGCTGACCAAGGCAATAATAACCCAAGAATACCTAAATGTGTTATACCTAATAAACTTTGGAATTCATGGTGATAAGAAACTGGAAACAAGAGCTAAATAATAACCTGGGTCAAATTTGTAGCTAAGTAAATGGAAAGGTCACAGATAGAACCAGAATCACCAATGCCCTTTCATTCAATGCATCTTGTCCTCTGCATTCAAAGATGCTGCTACCTCAAATACATTATTTACCACATACCATTATTTACCACATTTCCCCATGTGCACAATCAAGGAGAGGTAAGAAAAGGAAAAAAAAAAACCAACCTATTATTATTATTATTTTGGAGGGGGAGGAGCAGGGGAAGAGGGAAAGAGACAGTCTTAAGCAGGTACCATGCCTAGCGGGGAGCCCGACACAGGGCTTGATCTCACACCTCTAGGATCATGACGTGAGCAGAAATCAAGTGTTCGCCGCTTAACCATTGAGCCACCAAGATACCCCGAAAGGGACAAAAATTTTATTTCCATTTTACAGGTAGAAAAATAACTCAATGTGCTCTGCCTGTGAGAATATTTCACTCTTCACACAAGATGGAGAGTCCAACACAGATACTGAAGATGACAATAAATTAATATGTGTGCGTGTGTGTGCGTATAATTTTTTTCTTAATAGCAAAATATTCCCCAATATTTTGGTGAAAAAATTTTATACAACTGCCTTTAAAGTCTAGGACCGGAGCTTTTTTTTTTTTTTTAGTGTTCCAAGATTCATTGTTTATGCACCACACCCAGTTCTCCATGCAATACGTGCCCTCCTTAATACCCACCACCAGCATGTTTTAAGTAGCATGAACAAATGGCATTGCCTCAAAAAGGCATGACTCAAAATGTTCATGTTTATAGAGCTCATCGCTAAGTATATTATACATTTTGCAACTACTGTAGCTTCCCTGATGGTTATGACCAAGGCCTCTGTTAATTTCAAGGGTTTCATACTGATCCTATAAGGCTGCAAATCAAGCTTTTCTTCAATCCGTCCTTAAACCATTTCCTCCTACTTGTCCGGTTTCTCTATTTTCAGAGAGCAAGGCCTGGTTAAGGGATATACCCTACTGTTCAGGCCACATAAGAGAAGTTGTCATGGGCAAGGCCAGAGTGCTTACATAGTGTCTGAGTTTTAAACATCTGTCATTATAGACTTTGTCCTGCCATATAATATGAAACAAGGCAACTATAATTTGGTCAGAGGTCACAGCCTTAAAAGCAGATTTAACTCCTGTACGGTAAACCAGGAAACACTGCTGTTTACTTCTAGCCTGTAATGTTAATACTGAACTAGAATAACTATGTATGTTAAATATTTTAATAACCTCATTCTGTGGACATTAGTGTCTTTAGATGTTGTACCAAAATATTTCTTCACCTGAAATATTTAGAAAATTTTAACATAGAAAAATGTATTTCATACAAATATTAAATCAGATGGGCTGTAATAACACATAGCATCAAAGTCTTAGTGGCTTAAAATAGTAACAGTTTCTCATTTATACTACATGTCCATCTTAGATTAGTGGAGATTTTACTCCATTTTTTCTTCACTCACCAAGGACATGACTGGTCACTATGGCAGGGAGAATGGAATATAAAGAATCATGCATCAGCTCTTAAGACTTAAAGCCTTCCACTTCTAAGTGGCAAAAGTCACAAATTTCATTTGCCAAAGTAGTTACGTGAGCATTCCCAACTCCCAAGGGAAGTATAATCCCACCATTATCTAGAATAAGGAGAACCAGAAATATTAGCAAACACAAATGACTATCATAATAGGTAAGGATACTGTATTATACAAGATGCTTTTGGTTACAAGCAATCTGTAGATTGTAGATAAGAAAAATACAGTAGTTAGGTAGTGGTGCACATAACTGGTAAATCTAAGGGGGGTGGGAGATTCAGAAATGCAATGGTTTCATTACATCTTTATCTTCCCCCCTCTCTTTTTGGACTCTGCTTCCTTCTTAATCTTAGGCAGACTGTCTCCACGTGGTAGTTAAGATGACCACCAACCACACCAAGCATATTATCATCCTCTTAATCAGAGAGTCCAGAAAAAAGAACTTAATCCTTTTTGCCACAAGCATCTGTATCTATCTATTAACATGACCCTGATGGCCCCGCTTGGTTCACAAGCTACTCTGAATCCACCATGGAATCTAGGCAAAGTGGGTACCTTGACCAGCCTGACATGGGTCTACGGACATATGGCTGTCCTAGTGGTAGAAAAGCAGGGCCAAGGCGTTGTCAGCACCACGGAATCATTCAGAGTAGAACAGACAAGCTCCCAAAAGAAAAGCAGACCATACGAAATAAGTAGCAGCTATCTCGTGAGAGATCTCTGTTATTTCATTTTCTTCATCATTCCCCTAAACCGCGATGACATACGTGAGATTAAATTCTATAAACATAAACTCATGTGGTCTTGGCTTTCATACTACAAATTATTGCTGATGTTAAGCCAGATCCATTGCAAAAACATACCAGGAAACAAATACAGGTAAATCCTGGGACAAAATTTCTTTACATTATTTTGCCTAAGGCTTCTTTGAGTGTATGTAAATCCAAGCAATTAACAAGAAAATTTCCTCTTATTCAATGAACACAATGGATGATTTTTGAGATACCCAAATGAATAACATGACAACATGTTACTACGTTTACAAGTTAAAGGCTGAAAGAAGGGAACTGACTTCCCAAGGTCACAGATAACCTAGTGTGGTACTAGGATTTGAACTCAGCATTTCTCTTGGCAGAGGCAGAAGGGTAAATGGTCAGGAATTAGACTATAAGCTTTATAGGGCAGTGCTTTTTGGTTTGGTTCACAGATGGATCTAGAGCATCCAGAACAGTATGTGGCATATACTAAGTGGTTGATAAGAAAAAGTGTGAGGATTAAGTTCCTTTTCTTATTTTAAGTAATAGTCAATATAAATAAAATAAACTTAGTTTTCTCATTGTTATTCTTCTAAAATCTGGGTAAACAAATTTCTACAGAAATCAAATGCTCAGCTTCCAGGAAGTTCCAGGTAATACACATTTGCAACTTGGTACATTCCTCAATGCAGCTTCTTGAAGTTGAGCCAGACAAACTCAAAACAAGGACAAGGAAAACAAAACAGAATGAAAGAGAAAATTTTAAAAAATCAACATTGTTACAGCATCTGTATATGAACATTTTTCTAGATCTACATAAGCCCACACTGTTTTAGGTTTTAGCAGTAATACTATATAATGAATTGTTTAATAATTTTAAAGAAGGTAGTTACATATGGTAAAACCTCTGGTTATCTTCCTGCAATAGCTGGTAAAGCCCTGTTTTTGGCCAGTCCCTTCTCACTCAACACCCTCTTCACTGCCAGAACGATTTAGCTGGTGCTTTTGGGTCTGTCTTTATGACCCAACAGAGGAACAGGGGAAAAAAAAAAAAAAAAGCTATGCAGGTAGAGCCACCACGTTGGACAAGAGAAGGAATGAGAAACAAAGCTCACTTTCATTTTTAAAATGGAATTATTCACCATCTGTGAACCATCTAGCCACAGGAAGTCTTTGACAAATTCAGTAAGTAAACTTGATTGCCGTGAACTCTCATTGACTGCATAAGAAATGTTCAATTTTTTCTTTTGTAGCACTTGGCAACAAAACTCCCTTCAAAAATCTTGCCCTCTTATGTTCTCAAGCTAGAAGGCAAATTTAGACATAAAACAAAGACTTTCTGGGCAGGGTCTGAATTCACTGTAAACTTTTAGAATAGATTCCCATCTACCCAAACTCCCCAGGATTCTTAGGAAAATGACATGCTTTAGCCACTCTCCCTAGTTTCACAAAATGGATCATAGGCAGAAATGTATAATTTTAGAGAACAGGCTAAAGATAGCAAAAGTCAGGCAGTGAGAATGGCAAACTTTAAAGTGAAAGAGAAAACACATTTTCTGTGTACTAATTTCTTAGAAAATATTAAATTGGAAGATCCCAGTTTCCAGGCCTAGAATTACACCTCACTGAATGAAGAAATCAATGGCATTTAATTCTTTTGTGGTGCTGGAACAATCTATTTTGGAAAAGCAGTTTTGGGGGAGACATTATTAACATCTCAAATACTGTCAACAATTAACCTTGATCAACCTGAAGCTTTGCTCGGCAGTCTAATTACACACACTGGTTACCTAGCATTGTGGGAAACAAAGAAATACAGATGTTTCCAAGCAACTAACTACATTCTGTTGAGTTTCCTGTGTCAGACCCTATCACTGGTATTTGTGGAAAAGTCAGCTTCAAAGCAAAACCATAGCTAGGATTAAAGCAAACAACCATTCCTCAGCCTCCATTTCCATCATCTTCAAATGACATTTGTAAAAGTAAACCATAAGTGTGATGTTTCCTTACCAGTTGACTAGGCCAGATTCCTACAGTCCAGTGGTGATGACTAGGCAAGTCCACATGTGACTTTTGGATGGAAAGCTACTCCATGGACCACCAAGAGTGGGTAGTTCTCAGAGGAACAGATGAACCTTTTTGCGAGACTGCTAAATTATAACAGTGGCTAACATTTATTACAGGTTTACAATACGCCAGGCCTTAATCTAAGTGTTAGCAGACATTATCTCATTTAATCTTTACAATAACCCCACAAGGCAGGTATACTATTTATTCTCTCCATTCTTCGGATGAGAAAATTGAGACTTAGAGATGGAAAGCAACTTATCCAGGGTCAGACACTCTTCACCACTACACCATACTGACTTTTTATCAACTTTCTTCTTATTAAGAACTCCATCTCCCAACAAACGAGTTAATCAAATCAAATCACAGAAAAACAAAAGGCCATAGACAGCTGGGACTTTGTTTTTCTGTACATTCTCAAGAGTACAGCCAGGCAGATCTTTTTGAAATGTTAACTGGTTCACTCCCCAGCGGAACTTTCCAATGGCTTCCTACTGTCCAGGGAATAAATACTAAGATCCTTAACTTAGCTAACAAGAGTCTTTACCAGCTGGCCTTTGCTGACTTCACTAGCATCATCTTGCATTATTTCCTCCCTTATCTTCTGTGTTCCAACTTTACTGGCCTTCTTTTGGTTCCTTGAATATGCCATAGGTTTCCTCATCTGTTAAGTATTTCCTTCCCCACCCAACTCTCTAGTTGACTTTGACTCATCTTTTAGAGCACAACTCAAAACACTAGTTCCCCGAGGAAGCCCTCTTTTGATTACTAACCCTTAAGGAGGTCAGGTCCCAACCTGCTAGATTCTCATAATATGGTGTATTTTCCTCTTTTCAGAATCCATCACAATTATAATTTAAAAATTCAGTGCCTAATTAGCTGTTTAATGCCACTTTTTCTACTAGAATGCAAGTTTCAAAGGGAGGAACCATGTTTGTCTTAAGCATCACTATAGCCCCACAACCAGCACACTCTCTAGCATAAAGGAAGTATTCTGTACATATTTGTTGGCTGAAAGAATAATGAGAGAAAGGTAACCATATACACAAGAAATGGAAACTAAGGTCATGCCCTTAAGGTACAGGGGTCAGGCAAAGAAGTGTGACTATAGTCAGCGAAGGAAGTACCAAGGCCAGTTCTGCTCTACTTTTGGTATTGTGCCTAGCGCTGTTCTAGGTTAAGCCAGTTTAAATAGTTCAAGGTCGAGCCATAGAACCAGACCAGTGGAAATGAAGAACGAAATGAATGAAGAAGAAAATGAAGCAGTAGTGCTTTAAAATATACTTACTGAGAGATAGAGCTGATCATAAGACCTGGACCTAACTCACATGGTAGAATTTAAATTATTATGACACAGCAACATCATATTTGATTATGTGGCTTTTAATTGATATTTACTTGTTATATGTAGCTCATAACAGGAAGGGTCATAAATTCTGAGTTCCAGAATTGCTTAATATAGTCCTGACTGCTCTGTAGTTCACTTTTAAGACATCTAAAAATGGCCCTGGAGGCGGTCTGCTAGTATAAAAGAAGGTCTTTGAGAAGGGAAAAAAAAAGTTATATACCAAAAATTGAAAAGACACCCCCACCCCCCATGAAGATCACTGAGCACTTTCACAGATATTAACTGTATACTAATCAGTTCCAAGGCACCTCACATTAGCCTGGAGAGAAAGGTAAAAGGTGCATATGATAAAGAGTCTTTTTATCCCACACATTAATTTAGGGCAAATAGAGTATTTCCTATCCTCTCACCTTTAAGACTACAAGTAAAAGACTCAAGAGACCCTAGCTTAGCTAGGTACTGGATTACTTGATTTTTAAAAATCTAAAGTAAATTTTTAAAAAACCCACTGTCTTTAAAATATGGATAAGACAACTGTGATATTCCAAAAGCCCTTCATATCCTCACCATTTGAATGAAACTCTTTATATTTAAGGCTTTTTCTGTGTGTTTTAATTCCTCTTTTTGGTATTTATTTATATAATTTTTACACAGTTACAGAGTATGCATGTAAATTTTGTTAATTTTTATTTTAAAAGATTGTTTTATTTGTAAGTAATCTCTACCCCCAACATAGGGTTTGAACTTATAACCCTGAAATCAAGTCACATGATTCATCAACTGAGCCAGCCCGGCACCCCAAATTTTGTTCATTTTTAAACTTGTCATATCAAGCAAGGGAAAGAATTATTCTCTTCTTGGGCCACATTGTACTTAGCACACCCATCTCCATTATTCCATTTACACTACATTTTAATAATCTTATTTAAATTTTTTATTTTTTTATTTAAGATTATTTATTTGACAGACGGAGATCAAAAGCAGGCAGAGAGAGAGGAGGAAGCAGGCTCCCTGCTGAGCAGAGAGCCCAATGAGGGGCTCGATCCTAGGACCCTGGGATCATGACCTGAGCCGAAGGCAGAGGCTTTAACCCACAGATCCACCCAGGCACCCCAATAATCTTATTTAGATATGTCTCCTTTTCTAGGCTGTGGGCAATTTAAGGAAAGTGATTGTCTTCTTTATTTTTTTTAAAGATTTTATTTATTTACTTGACAGAGAGAAACACAGTGAGAGAGGGAACACAAGCAGAGGAAGTGGGAGAAGGAGAAGCAGGCTTCCCTCGGAGCAGAGAGCCTGATGCTGGGCTTGATCCCAGAAACCTGGGATCATGAGCTGAGCTGAAGGCAAACACTTAACAAATGAGCCACCCAGGCATGTCCCCTCTTCTTTCTTTTAAGATAATTGTGGAATGAATGAATGGTGACTATGAAATTCTGTTCTACCCCTCTTTTTAATTATTTTAGTATTTTTAATTTTTTTAATCTTTTAAAGATTTTATTTATTTATATGAGATAGAGAAAGGATGAGAGGGGTAAGGGTAAGAGGGTGAAGGAGACTCCCTGCTGGGCAGGGAGCCCAGTGCGGGACTCAATCCTGGGACTCCAGGATCATGACTTGAGCCGAAGGCAGTCCCTTAACCAATTGAGCCACCCAGGTGCCTTATTTTAGTATTTTTTTAAAAGGAGGTAACACATGCATATGGTACACAATTCAAAAAAGGGCTATATGATAAACATTAAATAAGTCTCCATCTCACATCTGTTCCCTGAGCCAACAAGTGCTTCTCCCTAAAGACAACTGCTCTTTTTAATTTTTATATATATTACCAGATACAATCTAGGCATATTTAAAGATCTAAATATATTCTTTTCCCTCTAATTTTTTTTTCATACAAATGATACACACATACTGATTTGCATCATGGGTTTTTTTTTTTTTTTAAGATTTATTTATTTGAAAGAGAGATAGAGATGGGGAGGGGCATAGGGAGAGGGAGAGAGAGTGAATCCTTAAGGAGACTCCCCACTGAGCGTGGAGCCTGACTCAGGGCTTGATCCCAGGACCCTGAGATCATGACCTGAGCAGAAATCAAGAGTCATGTGCTTGGTATTTTAACAACAGGAGATAATTCCATAGTAATTCATATGGAAACACCCCGATGGGACATCTAGGATATTCTGAATTTTTCACTATTACAAATGATTTTGTAATGAATATCCTTGAATACATGAAATTTCACATATATAGGAAAATTTCTAGAGGATAAATTCCTAATGAAATTTCTTGAGCAAATGCTATGGACATACAGAATTTTGATAGATATTTCCAAAACGTCCTCCAAGGAGGTCATTCTAATTTACAGTCCACCAATAACATATAGCATTGCTGCTTCACCTCTGTCCCTGCCAGTACAACACAAGATTACATTTTTTTGATCTTTGCCAATCAGATGGGTAAATAATGATATTGGTTAAGAGGACTACGGAATATTTTTGCACATGGTGAAGAGCCACTTGTGTATCTTTCTGTGAAAGTCTGTTAATTTCTTTTGCACATTGTTCTGTTAGGTTTCTGATCTTTAAACAAAACTGTAGAACACATTATGTATTATAGAAATGAGCTCTTTATCACATGTGTTGAAAATCTTTTTCCAACGTGTTGTCTTGTGACTTTGTTTATAGGATCTTTTAAAGTAGAATTTTTGGCTTTATGTATTTGAATTTATTAATGTTTTCTTTTATGGTTTCTGGGTTTTGTGTCTAAAGGCTTCAGAGTTAATATTACCATAGTTTAGGGGCGCCTGGGTGGCTCAGTGGGTTAAAGCCTCTGCCTTCAGCTCAGGTCATGATCCCAGGGTCCTGGGATTGAGCCCCGCATTGGGCTCTCTGCTCAGGAGGGAGCCTGCTTCCCTTCCACTTTCTGGCTGCCTCTCTGCCTACCTGTGATCTATCAAATAAATAAATAAAATCTTTTAAAAAAATTACCATAGTTTACTTAACCATTCCTTTTCTCCTATTATCAAATATATTCACTAAAATTTTAGTACTATTCTTTTTAAATAATTTCTTTAGAAGAAGTTTTCAAGAATTAGATTTCTATGTCAAAGAATTTGGACATTATTATAACTTTTGACTTAACTGTTAGATGGCCAGGATTTATAATCTTCACCAATATAATCAGCAAGTTAAGATGTATACATGAATATCATGCACAGATCTTTTCCAAACATAAATTTATACTAGCACTATTCAAATCTACAGTTAGGCTCATAATCCAGGGTTTAAGAATTTGCATCACACTTCTACAGAATCTGACAAGCCTAAGAATTGGTTATTTCCTGGGAGGAAAAAGAGTAAGTGGACAAATTCTTCTGGAGCAGAGGGGGAATTAAGAGGACTCTGCTGGAAAATTCTGAGAAAGTAACTTGGCAAATTAAGCATCGCAGTTGAGTGAAAAGAAGACAGCAGCATTTAAATTCAAGGCTGTATTTCACCGTTTACTTCATTCCTTCCCTTCCCAAGAGCAGAGTGTCCCTTCCTTCCAACATTTTTTCCAAGTATCTTGAGGTTCTAGCCACCATGTAACATTCCTCAGTCAGCTTCTTCCTTTAGATGTCTTCTGCCTGGCTCCTGGATCAGCCCTTCAAGTTCTTTAAGTTCACATAAGGCCAGGAAATAAGATGTTGATCTAAAGTGGAAATTCCAGTTCCAGCCCGTGCATGACGAGAGAGCACTTCCTCATGCAAATGTACCTAGTACAGTTATAGCAGAGATTTCCAGATCTTTGGGGCTATGTCTCTCTCTCATTTGCTGAAATTCATATACTGCTTGCAATATTTTTGCTACCCCTTCTCCTTGCTGCCTTCTAGGGCATTTTAGGAGGACAGAATTATTATTATAATTTCATAATCATAAATTTTATGATGCTCCTGGAAATTTGGTATAGTGTCATGATAGGAATGCTTGTCAAATCAAACAGGAGAGTCACAAGCCTGGGGTAGATTCCAAGCACATATCTGACAGGCAGTATAGCTTGGTGAGCAGAGCCTTGGAAATCAGACTCGAACTTCACTACTTAATAGATGTGTGACACTAAGCAAATCCCTGAACTATTCTGAACTAAAATATCACCCTTAGAGAGGCCCTTCTTGACCATCCTTTATCTAAATGGCTATTCTGTCTTGTTGTTATTATTGTTATTATTTCCCCATTTGTATTTTTCATTGCATTGTCACATTTTACAATTGAATACTTATTTTTTATTAAGTATGTTCCCCTGTAAGTTCCATTAAGGATGGGGTTTGACTTGTTCACCACCAGATACTCATTGTCTAGCATGGTACCTGCCACAGAGTAGACTCAAATAACTAGAATAAATGAGCTCAGTTTCATTATCCCTAAAACATTATTCACATCAGAAATGTAATATGAGATAATACATGTAGAAACATTCCTACAGAATCAGGAACATGGTTAGTGTTCAACAAATGTTAGCCATTATTTTAGTTATAGTTCTCAGCATGGCCTTTCTAGCTCAATTTTCCTAACTGTAAAGTGAAAGGAAAAGTTACTAACCCTTCTCTACTGCCAAAGTACGCTGTACAATTACACAAAACAAACAAAGGGCATTAGGAGGAATTCAGAAGATAGGATCCATTAAGATTAAGAGTTTGTTAAATTTACAACTCTCCCATGACATTTGTCTTAATCAGGGCCACCCATTGCTCTCTCCAGGGTTAGCAGTTCTTGCCTAATAGTCTAAAATTGCAAATTCACTAGGATTTCACCCCAACCACCGAGTAAGAAGATATTTGGGAAAGCAAATTAGGGTTGAGAAGGACAGTGCTTGAGTACAACAGTGGCAGCACTCCAGAAATTCATAGAAAGAATGAAGAATTAATCTGGCTCTAAAATACTCCAGAGATATATCCAATTGCTGGTGATATGTACTATCTAACCTGTTGAAACATGAACTTGATTGTTACTAAGCTACCTCCTCTTTCCCTAAACTTCTGTCAACAGTGTGTCTTTACAATATCCTAAATTCAGTCTATAGATGTCCCCAGATCTGTAATCTTATAATTCCTCCCTAGAGAATTTCTAAGAACCATGATTCTCAACATTGGCTGCATTAAGTACCACCTATGGACCTCTGTAAAGAATAAAGATGTCCAAGACCCACTGAATGAGAAAGTTGCTAAGGTGAGATTTGAGTCTCTCTATGTTCAAAAAGCTCCACAGATTATTCGGTTGCAAAAACAGAGCTGAGAACCACTATTCCATTTGCCCCCGATCTCCTAGCACCAGAATAACAATAATTCCATTCAAGGACAAAGGCAATACAGCATAAGAATAAAAGCTCAGAGTGTCAGGCAGACTCGGCTGTCATTACCAGCATCGTCACATACCTCTGGCAAGCCTCTGTTTCTTCAGTTTTTTTAATTTTTATTATTATTTTTTTTAATTTGACAGACAGAGATCACAAGTAGGCAGAGAGGCAGGCAGAGAGAGAGGGAAGCAGGCTCCCTGCCAAGCAGAAAGCCCCATGCGGGGCTTGATCCCAGGACCCTGAGATCATGACCTGAGCCGAAGGCAGAGGCTTAACCCACTGAGCCACCCAGGCGCCCCTGTTTCTTCAGCTTTAAATGGGAAATACTAAAAGTATTTAACCTCAAAGACTTGGATCCAACACTAACTTGTATGAAAATCACCTAGAATGTCTGGCAAATAATAAGTGCTAAATAGATTGCCTTGCTCACCTTTCAAAGGGTAAATTATTTCCAAACTACAATCTAAAAAAAAGTCTGGGGGTGCCTGGGTAGCTCAGTCATTAAGCATCTGCCTTCAGCTGGGGTCATGATCCCAGGGTCCTAGGTTCAAGCCTTGCATCAGGCTCCCTGCTCGGCGGGAAGTCTGCTTCTCCCTCTCCCTCTGCCTGCTCCTCTGCCTACTTGTGCTCTCTCTCAATCAAATAAATAAACAAAATCTTAAAAAAAAAAAGTTTGTAGTCTGTATAATTTAATTAATTAAAAAAAACTGCAAGTCATGCCATCTTACTTTCTTGCTTTCCTAAACCAAAATAAGGGACAAGTACACCTGAACAGGTCCTGCCTCAGATTATGAAAGCAGGATAACTTAGCTCGTTGGAGCTTTTATTTGGTTCATTTTATAAATCAGGCCAACCTCTTGGTGTCTGCCTGCGATTGTTTCACTGCTACATTCTGTATCCTTGTGCCAGGTATCTCCAAAATACGTCTCTGGTCAAAAGAAGGACCAGAAGTTGAACCAATATAAATCTAGCACAGGGGAAAGCATGGTATGCCTGAAGCATCATTTTTAGATTCCACTACCCAAGGCATTAAGTATCTGCAACTTGCAAATCACTATGCTAGGCACTGTGGAGAACACAAGAATGTATAAGAAAACATTTCTGGCCCTTCAATGACCGTTTTACAAATTTAAATAATGTATTTTATTTATTTTAAAAATATTTATCAGAGAGAGAGAGCGTGCGCGCTCATGTGAGCGTGTGCAGCGGGGAGAGGCAGAGTCTTAATTAGAATCCATGCTGAGCGTGGAGCCCAACGCTGGGTTTGATCTCACGACCCTGTGATCATGCCCTGAACTGAAACCAAGAGTCAGAGGCTTAACCACGTGTGCCACCAACGCATCCCTAAATAATATATTTTAGAAGTGGCCGCAAGTTACTCATGCCACAAGGCAAATAAAGGGTAGTAAAGAAAAGATGGTCAAGATGTCCATTTTTTCCTCCTCTTCCCCTACAGAGTTGGACAATAAACTTAAATTGTGCCCATGGACAACAGTGGCACTGTTCTGGCTCTGTGGAAGAGCTGGTGACACCAGGGAACCCTACATCTGCCCCTGCTCTCTATGTAGCACAGAAAATGTGCCAGACCCTCTAAGTACCTTACATAAGTCATCTCATTTAATTCTAACAACTCTCTGAGACAGGTATTATGATTATCCCCATTTTACAGATTGGGAAGTGAGGCTTAGAGAAGTGAAGTCACAAAGCCAGGAAGTAGTAGAGCTGGGACTCTGACCCAGGTTGTCTGAACCTTGTGCCTGAGCTCTTTATTACATGATGCTGAGCCCTAATTCTGGGGGCCCAAGAGGGTCATCTAAAGAGCACAGGCGCATGCTCACATCAAAATCATACGGTCAAGAATTCATGATAGTTGTTACCTTGTGGGTTGAGGGTGATGATGGCTGGGAAGGTGAATAGTGATTAAAAGGGAGAAAGGGGGGGCGCCTGGGTGGCTCAGTTGGTTGGGCAGCTGCTTTCAGCTCGGGTCACGATCCTGGAGTCCCAGGGTCAGGTCCCGCATCGGGCTCCCGGCTCCACGGGGAGTCTGCTTCTCCCTCTGACCCTCTCCTCTCTCATGCTCTCTCTCACTGTCTCTCTTTCAAATAAATAAATAAAATCTTTAAAAAAAAAAAAAGGGAGAAAGAGGGGTGTTGGCAGAAGGGGGAATTGGTAGAGGGGAGTGGTAATATTCAATTTCTTGGTCTAGGTATGGGTTACACAGTTTTTTGATGTATGTAAAAATTCTTTAAGGTATACATAAAAGTGCAAGATAAATGCACTTCTCTACATGTATATTTTATTTCAAAAAAATATAATATACAAAGTCTAAAAGTGATCTTTAATATTTTGTATTTATGCTAGCTACTAGCATTACTGACACAGGAAGAATAAGTTTTCATAACTTCATGGAAAACCTGGTCCTTAATTGACAGAGGTTCACTGAGGATTTGGATCACCAAATTTCAGTATCTTGCTCCTCTTTTAACAGAAGCCTAGCCAAGGAATTTCACTGAATAAAAAAAGTTAAATGCATTGTAACTGAGTTATCAAATGCAAAGTCAACTCTTAGGATTCTAGTCGATGTCTTATTTTGTCCATTCTTCAAGGAAACATGTTACAGACATTGCAGACTGGAGCTCTGCTTCAGGTGGTGTAAAAATTAGCATAGCTAGTTAAAACAGTGGTTCTTAATCCCTCACTCACATTAGAATAGTCCTGAGATTATTATAAAAAAATACCTGGTTTAACTGGACTGGGGTGAGACTCTCATTAAATTATTTTAAAAGGTCACCAGGTGATTCTAATGTGCAGACACCATAGAACTAGTGGGTTAAATGATAAGGGTAATTCGTAAAATAGCCTTTGTATACCCAAGATTACTACAAATCTCATTTTTCCTCAGATAAGTCGCTCAAGAGGGTAAAATTTTTTATTTTTTATTTTTAAAGATTTTATTTATTTATTTGACAGACAGAAATCACAAATAGGCAGAGAGGTAGGCAGAGAGAGAGGAAGCAGGCTCCCTACTGAGCAGAGCCAGATGCGGGGCTCAATCCCAGGACCCTGGGATCATGACCCAAGCAGAAGGCAGAGGCTTTAAAACTACTGAGCCACCCAGGCGCCCCCGAGGGTAAGATTTTTTAAAAGAAAAGTTGAAAATTGTTTTTCAGTTGTTATTCTAAAATAAAACAGTTAAGCTATGCTTTCTGATTATATCTTACTCTGGAATGAAGAAAAATAAGTTTGACATCACAGGAGGTAGATCTCTGTGTCATTTCTTCAGTAATGGTGACCACAATTACAGAGGTCATTCTAAGTCATTCATTTACTTATAGCCATGATAATCTTTTGTGAATTCTTGTTTGAATTTCTTCTGCTTATGGTGTGACACTCCGTTTCCAGAGAAAGCAGTGAGTTGTGTTTTCTTTTTTTAATGATTAATTAAGCTATTCATGTGAGGTGGTAGTGGATATCTGTTTAAATGTGTACATCATTTTAATGTAATTGTTTTGTAGGTGGGTCACCTTTGGAAAATATTTCATTATAGTTTTATATTCTATACTTGCAACCTGTTTCATGATCACTTGCTACATTGTCCTTTGTAATTTCATATTTTGTAGAAACTCATTCATTATTAACTTAGTTCATGTAAAATAGAAATATTTTATACTCCAATGCAGTGTTTACCTTCTTTCGGTCAGCTCTGAAATATCTATAATCTATACATCTATATCTAATCTGTTTTCAATTTTACCTGCAGTTTCACTTGCAAAAAAACAGCCCCCCCGCCCCCACCAAAACAAACCAAACCAAACACAATTTATTCATTTAAATCAGACTCCTTCCAAGGGAAAAATAACTATGTTTTTGCCACCAGCAACACGTTTATCCCACTCTCTGACCAGGTGCCCTAATCAGAAATTGCTCTGCTATGCAGCAGAGGTGATGCAGAAGAATTCAAATAATCCTCAACTCTGGTGGGACAGCTGTTTCCTGCTGGCTAACTGGTCATTCGGAACGCATAATAAAACTCACATCTTCTTAGCAACAAATTTTCATTTTTTCCCTTTTTATTTGTGTATGTTGTCCAGTGAAATGATATCTCTGCAAATGAGCCTGAAAAAAGGAAAAAAATACAGTGCTAAGAGCTGAATGAAAGAAGGTAAATACAAATAATCAGAAATGACCAGATGCACATACTGTCGGCCTCCATACCATCACCACCTTCTAGCCTGCTACTCTGGTTACCGTTGTATTGGTAGGTTGATCCGCAACACCCAGTTCCGTTGTGTCTGTTCACAATCTCTAGAGTCTTACAGAAGTAGATTTAACAACAATAGCAGTTTTCCCCTTTTAAATATAGTTTTACGGGGCGCCTGGGTGGCTCAGTGGGTTAAAGCCTCTGCCTTTGGCTCTGGTCATGATCCCAGGGTCCTGGGATCAAGCCCCACATCGGGCTCTCTGCTCAGCCAGGGAGCTTGCTTCCTCCTCTCTCTCTACCTGCCTCTCTGCATACTTGTGATCTCTGTCTGTCAAATAAATAAATAAAATCTTTTAAAAAAATAAATAAATATAGTTTTACTTTCTGAGCTAATAAATCATTGTTTTGATCATCCCATATACCACATTCCAAGACTTAAAATATACAAGAAAAACAAGGTGCTTCAGAAGAATTCTAAAGATTAAAGTCCCTTCTATTTTGAACCCATAGATAGGCTGGCTACTCAACAGCAGGCCTTGAATTGGGGCTTGCTTATCTTAACACTAATAACTTTTTACAATTCTTAAATTCTTTATCTTAAACTAAGTGAGGTTAAACATTCTCTCTCTCCAAAGCCATTCTCCCACTCCACAAAATGACTACACCTCAAAGCTTCCATAGAAGTTAACATCTAGAAGGATACTGCTATGTTCTGAGACACCCGTCCTGCCCTAGAAAAGAATCTACAGTTAAAAATGTAAAGAGGGGTGCCTGTGTGGCTCAGTGGGTTAAAGCCTCTGCCTCCGGCTCAGGTCATGGTCTCAGGGTCCTGGGATTGAGCCCCGCATCTGGCTCTCTGCTGGGCGGGGAGCCTGCTCCACCACGCCCCCCTGCCTGCTGCTCTGCCTACTTTTGATCTCTGTCAAATAAATAAAAAAAACTTAAAAAAAATGTAAAGAGCACTGGGTGTTATATGCAACTAATGAATCACTGAACCCTACATCAAAAACTGATGATGTACTATATACTGGCTAAATGAAATTAATAAAAAAATTAAAAATGTAAAGTATGCTAAACCAAGTAATTCTTACATTTTAGGTTTTCCTTTCTGTCTGCTTTCTCCATATTTGATTCAAGGGTAGGCTTTTCTTTTTTTCTTTCTTTAATAACAAAAGGCTAACACTCCTTCCTTTCACTGGGCTAATCAAACAAAATGTTTTGATTGCATGCAAGGAAAATACATTCCCTGCAAGGATTTAATATCCAAGCAAAGGAATGAAACAGACCACAAAAATAGTATGACCACCTACATGTGTCCCTCCTGTTTGGTAGGGTGGGAGTGGGGTCAGATAAGCAGGGAAAGGAGAGAAAGAAATTGCTGTATTTATAGGAAATAAACTAATGTAACAAGAATTTCCTGACCTCCAGGCTGGGGAAGATATAACCCTGCAATAGTAATGAATCCACTTGTTTCTAGTTGAACCCCCACAAACATGATAACTGGAATTCCAGCTCACACAGAGCTTTTTCTCCTTTAAGGCAGGACAGCAACAGGTATGGGGATGGGTAGTGGAGAGGACGCGCAGGAGTGCCAGTGGCTACTGCAGCCACCAGTCCCCAACCTGCTTTAGTCACTGCTTACATTCTTTCCTATCTGAAGCCGAAGTGAAACTCCTGCAGCTAGGGCCAGTATCTTCTTCCTCTGTGACCTTTGCCAGTCATCCTACTCTGGGGCAGACCAGTCCCTTTTCTTATTAGGGAGGCATCCAACAACCCTGTGCACAGCAAAGGGAACAAGAAACTGCTTCTATCCTTTATCTGGTTTCCATGGAAGCTGAACAGGACCAGAGAAGGGGCAGAAGCCTTTCTACACTCCTCCCCTCTCTTCCAAGAAAGCCCCAGGAGATCTAAGGGAGTCAGCCCTCTTCCAGAGAGAGGTACCCCTTCTCTGCCTCTAGCCAAGTTTCCTTCCACTCATCCACATATTTCTTTTCTTCTCCCCAAGTACGGCAGATAAATTATTTTCTCCTCTCCTTTTCATGGCTTTCCATGAATATCCATAAAATGAACTTGTTTAAGCATAGAGTATACAATTTTCCTAAGGGTAAATTACAAAAAAAATCAGCTTTATTGAGGTATAACTGACAAATGAAATTGTTAAGATTTTAAAGTGTACATCATGGTGATTTGACATACATATACATTATGAAAACATTCCCCCCATCTGGTTACTTAATATATTCATTACTTCTCAAATTTATCTTCTTTGTGTATGAGAACATTTAAGTTCTGCTTTTTTAACAATATCAATTATAAAATGCAATGTTATCAACTATAGCCACCATGTTTTATGTTATATCTTCAGACTTCATTCATCCTATAGCTGAAAGTTTGCTGTTAGGGTAGATTCTATACTTTATACCTAATTTCCATAGCCCTGGGACCAGCAATCAGTACATGACAGTCAATCAATGCTTGGATAATGAATGAATGAATGAATGAGTGAGTGAATTAATATAGCCAACCGAAGTTCATAATTCTTCTATCCTCAGATTGAAGAGAAAATTCTTCAGTGACTGACTTTGTCTCCTACTCTTTTTTATAATAGTTAACTTCTATTATCAAATAGTTATCAAGATCCATTCCTTTGGATACATTTCCTTCCTCAAATAGTTATCATACTATTTCCTTTGAAGAAAATTCAAACTGGGGATTTCTATTAGTTTACTCTCCAAACAATTTTGTTTTCAAGTTTAAGCCTTCACGCTGCGAAGGAGCTCTTCAAACTCTTTTAAGGTGAGGGTGGGGATGGGGGAGCTAAGGGAAAAAAACATATAGGAAGTACTCCCCAAGCAACAAAACAGGAGGAGAATCCAACACTTTTTAAAAGCCAGCCAGTACATGTAACCATTTTTGTCTTATGAAGAGGAAAAGACAACAAACCTGATTTAAATGAATAAAAGCTCTGGCAATAAAATAAAGCAATCCAGAATAATCTGCAAATGCATATACCCTACTAATTGTTTCTCAGAAACCATTAAAACTAGAGTCATCTTTCCTCCCCGTGTGTACAACTTCATAAAAATATTCTTCATATAGATTGTCATGCACTGGCCTCTTTAAGACAAAATCAGTCAAAAAATAAGCCAGTCTAATCCAGAAGATGTCAATGCACACTGAACAAAATAATAAATCTTGAGGAAACTATATAAAGAGGCTTTGTATGTATTTCATCAATGATGCTGCCTGCTGATAATGAGATCACTGATGGGTAGCAGCGGAGATCTGACGTCAGTGCTGCTCCTGCTTATCACACAATATCGGGAAGAGTATAGCCTTTTCACTCTCAATCTGTCATCTGCAAAATGTTGATAATAAATGAGTGTTCATGTGAATTCCTCAGTTAATGTTTTCAAGCACTAGGGAAGGAGCATAGCTCCAGCTATTAGTGAGTGAGTCACAATAACGAACTTCCTGCCATTCCATACTCATTGTCAATGCTGAATGAAGTGCAACCAGGCAAGTCAATGTAATAGTTGAATGAGGTCCTGAAACAGTGATCACTTTCTTTGTGCAATGAAGGTGAAGTAAAGAAGACAGTTTACGAGTTGGCAGTACTATAGTGATATACTTAAGAGGCACAGCTTACTTCCAGAGACAGAGTTTCAACTGGTGAAACTTTAACAATTTTCACAGAGTGCCTACTATGTACAGTAAACATCCCGAAATAGACAGAATCCAGATTTTATCATCAAGGTCTGCAGAACCTAGTTTTAGCCATGGCTAGAGCAAACGCAGTTATCCTGTTGGAAAAGATATTTAAAATTTTTAAAAGTCAATTTAAGGGCATCTGGGTGGCTCAGTTGGTTAAGCGTCTGCCTTCAGCTCAGGTCATGATCCCAGGGTCCTGGGATAGAACCCCACATTTGGCTACCTCAGAGGGAAGCCTGCTTCTCTCTCCCCCTCTGTTCGCCCTCCTCGTGCTCTTTCTCTCTGCCTCTCTCAAATAAATAAATAAATAAATAAATAAAATCTTTTTTTAAAAAAGTCAGTTTAAGTCCTTCTCTGACTTCAGCTTGACTGCATGGGTAATTTGCAATAGTTAAGAAATTATGTTGGGGATCAGGTGAGATAAACAAATTTATAACATAGTTATAACATAGTAGTTAGATAGCTCCACATTTGAAATGGCCCAGTAATTATAACATTATTTAGCTTAAAATATCAACAGCCAGGATGTGTTAGGTCTATGTACATGGGGAATAAAAGTCCAGTGGCAGCACCAATACCAAGCAGTTGCTATGAGGAAAGGGAAACTACTGACAATTAAAAAATGTAAAAACCCACAAAACAATCATTTTTTATCGAGGGAGAATGCACTCTAAAGTTCCAGGACACAACATTTCTTTACTTCATAGGTACCTCTTGAATGGAGATTATTACGCATACATATATGTCATATTATTTATAAAGACGCTCATTCCAAGTCACTTATATTTGCTTTCACAGACTATGTATTTGGCTGAGTGACGCCAAATAGATGAAATAATAGGCACTATCTCAGTTGCATTTAAGAGCCAAATTTACCCAGAAAGCTCACTTGAAATACCAAAGGCTGTATAAAAACATATACCTACGTACATTGGAACCACTAAAGATATCTGATTCTTCACATTCACAGCAACGTAATACTGCTGATTCACTGTCTTCCAAATGAGAGCTCTGTAATATAAACAACATCATTTCAGAGATCCAAATGAACAGGGGCCATGAGCATGAGGGAAAAGCCAGCAAAAAATCACTGAGTCATGTTAGCTCAGAGGTGAGAAGTTGCGATTCTGATTAGTGACGGCTATGTCGGAGAGAATACAGCCAACAAGTTGATTGGTTAGGTGACTGGAAAATTGATTGAGAAATGTTTGATTAGCTGAAGCATTTTCCATGATTTCCAATTTGGGCAATAAGGCGTCCCTTTTCTGTAAAGATGGTGCTACTAACCCTTTATAGTGTGTACTCTGTATACTTCTCAGAATGGGGTAGGTTTGTGCTCATTTATCCTCAGATCCAAAGGTACATATTTGATTTGATTGTTTAGAGTCAGGCTTTAGAATATAACATAGGACACGGCTGGGGTATCTAACCACTAGCCTCATTAGCCCTCTGCTAACAAGTGTTTATAAGAACAGCCAAAAGATATGCCCTGCCCAAGTCCCCCCGACAGATGCCAGAAAACAATTTAAAACCTTTCTTCCACTATCCAATCTCTTTTTCAAAATCTGTCTAGAAGACCGATAAGGAAAAGGAGACAAAGAAGTGAAACAATTAGCTGGTAACACAAGAGTATTTTTCCCTTATGACTAACACCACCACAAAAGAGAAGAAAAAAAGCTCTAACTCTGACCCATTAAGTCCCATCCAAATGTCTGTTATTTGAGTAACAGCTGCTGGAAACTGAGCTGTCCCTGCATAGAGATGTAGATGTTTATGTCATCAAAACTTCTCACTATCATATTATCCAGCAATCCCACTTCTGGGTATAAATCCAAAAGAACTGAAATCAGGATCTAGAAGAAATGTTTGTACTCTCATGTTTGCTGCAGCATTATTTACAGTAGCCAAGATAATGGAATCAACCCAGATGTCCAACAATAAACAAATGGTTAAAGAAAAAGTGATATATACATACAATGGAATATTATTCAGCCTGAAAAAGGAAGTCTAAGCGAAATAAGCCAGTCACAGAAGGATGAATACTACTACATGATTCCACTTATTTGAGGTTTCCAAAATAATCAAACTCACAGTAGCAGAGAGTAGAAATGTAGTTGTCGGGGCGGGGGGGGGGGGTGCCGCTAAGGGAGATTTTTGTTTAATGGATATAAAGTTTCAGTATTGTAAGATGAAAAAGTTGGGGAGATCCGCTGTGCCACACAGTGTCTACTGTTAACAATACTCTATTGTGCATTTAAAATTTGTTAGGAGGGCAGATCTCATGTTAAATGTTCTTACCACAAAACAAATAGACAACAACAACAACAACAAAAATACGAAGAGGCACAAGGAAATTTCTGGAGGTTCAATATGAACTAAATATAGGTTTAGTGATGGTTATAGTGATGGTTTCACAGGTGTGTGCATATGTCCAAACTCATCAAACTGTATATATAAACTATGTGCAGTTTTTTGTTTATCAATTATATCTCAATAAAGCTCTTAATGACAAAAAAACTTCTCACTACTACTGGCTGAAATTTAATCATATATATCTACTCTGGCTATCCTAGTTGACTCCTACTTTGATTTTTCAAAGCTGAAACTGTCTCAACCCATTGAATACCTGCAGAGATTAAGAGATTTAGAGTGCAAATAAATGAAAGTAAAGGTCAGAGTTACTATTCCTGATAACTGCTTTCTCCTGGTTTATTTTCTTCTTTTTTCCTACCCTGATCCTTTGCCTACTTTGGTTTTCCTTATTACAACCAACTCTCATCTTCCATTATCCCTCCCTCTTCCTCTTTTAGAAAATAAACAGAAAAACCAAATATTTAAAATCACTTTTTAAATCCTGCATATGCAAAATCTCTTTATTTCTTATACCCTTGCGTTTTGGAGGGGAGAGAAAATAAAAACGTCTTTTTAAAAAGATTTATTTATTTTAGTGTGGGGATGGGAGAGAATCTCAAGCTGACTCCCCACTGAGCATGGAGCCCAGTGTGCAATTTCATGACCCTGTGATCATGACCTGAGCCAAAATCAAGGGTTAGACCCTTAGCCAACTGAGACACACAGACCTGGGAAAACATTTACTTTCCATTTGTGTTTTTTAAAAGTATTCAAAATTTTAAAAGTATTCAAAAGTATGCAAAATAGTTGAAGACTTAGTTCTAAAAGTCATATCAGAAAAGCTAAAGGCATAATAAAAAAATAAATTAAATATCTGAAGGAATTAATAAGGCAGAGATAAAAACTGCTTTCAATTCTCCCAAATTCTCATATCACAACAGATGATAACATAGGTAATATTAAGCATATCAAAAGTGGCTTGTCACTGCCACAGTGTATACAATTAATCCAAATTATACTAGTTAAGATTTTAAAATTTTCATTCCAGTAAATATTTCAGCATGTTTACCTGAGTTCTTTTAAAATAGCTTCTAAAAAGGAGGTCCTGTAATGACTTGCACTCTTAAAGTTATTTTAAGATTTTACTGCATACTTATTAATTGCAATTTAATTCATTAAGATATAAGGTATCAATTTACGTGTGCTCATAGCATTAAAAATAATTGGTTCATGGAACAAGTATTTACTTGCAAACAACATATTTAGTTCCAAATTAAATTCTAATCCAAAGGAAGACAAAAGATATTTCAAGTTCTTTTCTCTGCTTTCTGGGGTACTTGGTAATTCCAGTTCCTGAATTGTTCCTGGGTTCTGCAGCGCGAACTGTCCTGCTTATACTTATGAAGAACTTATTCCAAGAATGAATGAATATGTAGGAATTCTATTAATATAATTTAGCACATTAAGTCAAATGAGAAAAACTATAAGATTATCTAAACGGATGCTAAAAAGTATTTGATCAAATTAATGTTTTTAGTAAAGTAGGAATAAAAGATGCTTCTTTTATTCACTCCTTAGGTGGACTTTGATATATACGTAGTACTCAAGTTGGTAGGCTCTCACCTCACTTGGCCTTAACTGAATTTCATATTGAACTAAACCTTCCAGTATTTCTTCTAGCCTGAGGATCCCACTTTGTAATGTAGATACCAATTCTCTTTTCTTTAGCTTCTTTCCCTCCTCCCTCCCTTTTTAAATGTCCCTTTGGCCATTTCAGTAGGAATTTTGAGGAGGATAATGTCAAAGTCATATTTTTGCTTTAGAAGTGCCAAGTCCAAATCTTAACTAAATTAAGTTCATATCCTGGTTCTGCCACCTACAAGCCATGTGATATTGAACATATTACTTAATCTCTCTAAGCTGAATTTCCTGACGCATAAATATAGGCACAATAATGGCATCTATCTAATAGGGTCAATGGAAAGATTACATTAGAGATAATCTGGGAAAAGCACTTAGCATGACTCGCCTACTGATGTTACTACTGCTGCTGCTGCTGTTCTTAATAATATGATAGTAATAATAATCTCCCAACTAGATGTAAAAGGCTTATAAATTTGCATTAAATTCTCTTTCAAAGAAACTTCTGCTATCTAGGGAAATTTTGCTTCTATAAAATTGTGTTTCACTTCTAGAGACAACTTTGTATTCCCTATATAACCCTGAAGTATTGAGCTCACGATGAGTCATTCGTTAAAATTTATCATACCCTTAATATGAATTAAGCAATTTTCTGGGTGCTGAATTAGCTACAGTAAAACTCTAAACAAAAAGGGAAAGAAAACCGAAAATGTTCCAGAATTGTTTTTGTTTTTTATGGATGCAAAAGCCACAAAAATAAGGATATAGCTCTGTGAAAATAGGCTCCTTTGGCTAAGTATTGCTTGGAGAAAAACAGGGGCTAAGATTGCTGCTAAGGAAAACACATCCATATATAAAAGAAGTCTCAATCCAGAACAGCTTCTAAGCAACAATTATAGTAATAAAATGTTGCAATCTTTATATGGTATGTATGATGCAAGGACTCATGTGCTAAGAAGGATGTTTTGAAGACTGTTAAAATCTAACTTGTGCAGTTACCTAACAATTTGCAAGCAGAAGTCTTAAGAAATAATCTTGCAAGTGTCAAAACCTGTTGCTACTGACTGTTAAGTGTCTTTTATTCTTGTTATAGTTTATATGATTTTAAGAAGCAGAAAACACTGTTACATGTCTTTTATTTTTTAATTAAAAAATTTTTTTAAATAAACATATAATGTGTTATTAGCCCCAGGGGTACAGGTCTGTGAATCGCCAGGTTTACACACTTCACAGCACTCACCATAGCACATACCCTCCCAAATGTCCATAACCCCACCACCCTCTCCCTCCCCTCCTCCCCCCCACCACCCTCAATTTGTTTTGTGACATTAAGAGTCTCTTATGGTTTGTCTCCCATCTTGATTCATTTATTCTTTTCCTACCCCCCAACCACCCCCATGTTGCATCTCCCTATTTTTTCATTTATATCTTCTCCCCCAACTTTTTTTTTAGGGTGGGGCGTTCTAAGTGAACACACTTCAGCTGTTCTTAGAACAAAATAAAACAAAACTAGAGATTTTAAAAATAAACTAATAGACACCAAACCAAAAAATATGTGTGTACCTTAAAGCCTAGTGAACACTCTGGGACTAAGAGCTTTTAACCCCTTAAAGGCCAAGGCAAGAAGCAGGTCTTACTTATCCTGACACTTACATGTACCTGAATTGACAAAGTGATTTCACAGCCTAATGATGACCTAAGTGAGATAACCTTCTCTGCAGTCCCTTATCCCAATTACACATTTAAAAACCTTTTTCCTCCCTTCCTTCTTCCCTTCTTCCCTCCTTCCATTACATCTCCATGACTTACTTACTTTTATAACTGGAAGTTTTTGCTTTTTTACTCCCTTTACCCATTTTACCCATGCTTTCCTCCACCTCTGGCAGCCTCCAATCTGTTCTCTGTGTCTATGAGCTTGACCATGATTTCAATACATAATATATGCATGTGGCAAACAAAGTTCAGAAGGTGTCAAGGAGTATTTAAGTTTTCCTCCCATCCCTGCCCTCCCACCTCCTGATTCTCCACAACCCCATTCCCAGAAATGACCACTACGTGAGTTTCTTGGGTATCTTTTCAGAGATATTGTGTGTATATACAAGGATATATACCTATCCTTTCTCTCAATATATACAATGAACACACACTACATTTATTTTTCTGTCATTGCCTTTCAAAACTATCTTTGTTTCAGTATTTTAAAATAATATAATACAAAATTTACCACCTTAACCATTTTCAAGTATAGAGTTCATTTGTATTAAGTATATTCACATTGTTGTTCAATCACCATTTTTCATCTTGCAAAACTAAAACTCGATGTCCATTAAAAAACTGTTTTCTATTTTTATGAGTTTGATTACCCTAAATACTTCATATAAGTGATATTACACAGTATTTGTCTTTTTGTGACTGGTTTATTTCACTTAGCATGTCTTCAAGGTTCATACATATCATAGTATGTGTCAGAATTCTTTCCCTTTTAAGGCTGAATAATTGTATACATACACACCACGTTTTGTTTATCTATTCATTGGTCAATAGATATTTATTTTAATATTTTTGATTACTGTTATTCCAATCACTCTCCTATTAGCAGACTCAGATTACTTGTAATTGTATTCATTTTCTAACTTGCTGTAACAAAATACCACAAACTTGAGGACTTAACACAAATTTATTATCTTTATAGTCTAGAGGTCAGGAGTCCTAAAATCAAAGTGGTGGCAGACCCGTGTTCCTTCTGGGGGATCTAGGTGAATTTGACAGTCTCCCTCCCCCCACACTAATCCCTAGAATTTCATAATATATATGTATCTCGAGATACGGTCTTTAGAGACCATATATAACATTTATTGGGGTAGGTCCTAATTCCTAATACAATACGACCGGTATCCTTATAAGAGGAGATCAGGGCACAGACACACAGAGAGGAAAGACCATGCAAAGACAGAGATAAGACAGACATCTACCAGCCAAGGAGAGAGATGTCAGGGGAAAAAAAAAAAATCAACCCTGCCAACACCTTAAATTCTGACTTCTAGCTTCCAGAACTATGAGAAAATTAACTTCTGTGGTTTAAGCCACTAGTCTGTGGTACTTGTTTGGGCAGCCCTGACAAACTAATATAGGGAGAATCTGTTTCCCTGCCTTTTCCAGCAACTAGAGACCACCTGCATTCCTTGGCTTGTGACTCCCTTCCACCATTTTAAAGTCAGTAAAGATGGGTTGAGTCTTTCTCATATTTTATCAATCCAACCTCTTCTTTGTCTCCCTCTTCTACTTTCAAAGGCCCTGGTAATTACACTGCCACCCATCCCAACAATCCAGAATAATCTGCCTATTTTAAAGCTATCTAATTGGAAACCTTAATTCCATCTGCAACATTAATTCCCCCCTTATCATGTAACATAATATATTTCCAGGTTCATATCTGATTAAGATGAGGACTCTTTGGGGTATGATTCTGCCTACCATAGAATCTTCTTTTCTGTAAATTTTACTGGAGAAAACAATTGTTCTATAGATCCCAATATTCATACCAATATAGTGAGAAGCACAAACACTACAAGCTATATACTTTCCACAGAAAGAGGATCCTAAAAACTTGGTAGCAGCAGTAGAATGTTTGAAATTGCTTTTTCTGGATGATTATTTGGATTTGATTCAACCACAGTATCTCACACAGGACTCACCGTCATCAATGGTACAGATCCACAAGATAATAGGCCAGTATTAAGGATAGCAATAAGGACAGCCACTGAAGGACAGCAATAATTAGACTGAGTCACCTAGGAAGCTTTAATCAGGATGAATTGGTGGTTCCTTCTTCTCAGCATCCACAGTTCCTTGTATGTATATTTTCTAACCCTTATCTCACTCTATCATAATTATTTCTATATACGTTTCCCTCCCTCGAGACTGTGAGTTTCTCAACTTGTATCTCTAGGGCCTGGCACACACTAAGCATTCAATAAATGTTCAGTGAATGAGTAACTTACTACTAGTTGGTGCAATTCTTCCCTATTGTCAATAACCATCACACAAATTGAAGATGAGTTATAATCTTTGTGTATAGCTATGGTTAAGAGACCAATAGTCTTCTCCAAACACATGATGTCTGTCCTTGAATTAGTCACAGTAGCAACAGCTCCTACTGAAGGGCCAACTGTTACATGAGACACCGTCTGCCTTAGGCTCCAAGTCAGCATGGAGGCTTTAAGCCAAAAGGGCATCTTCATTTCTTAGAGCTACTTAGAAAGCTGGCTTGTCAGTGGCTGACGCGGTGCAGGTATTCATACCGCAGTACTCTCTAACTTTGGCTTGCAATTTAGCCCATCTCACCAGCAGGGGTATTGCTGCTTTTCACTCTCTGCAGGTACCACGTAGCTATTTTATAGTAAGCATCACAGGCATGTTTCTACACTCACTGCTTCCCTTCAGAAGGAAGAGGATTTCTCAGTGTAAATCTTATCCATCCTTCAAACACCACTCAAATCCCAGAATTTCGGGAAGCTTCAAAATGATGACTTCAGCCTCATTCATCTCCCTTTCCTCTGAGCCTTAATGGCCTTGGCAGGGCTGGCAAACTATATGGCCTCTTTTCATATGGCCAGCAAACTAAGGATGATTTTCACATTTTTAAAGGGTTGTTTTTTAAAAAGAAAGAAAAAGAAGAAGATGTAATAGAGACCATTTGTGGCCAGCAAAACCTAAAATATTTACTATCATGTTTTTAACAGAAAAAGGTTGCCAATGCCTGCCTTAGAGTACACAATTCTGCCTAATGAGAAATTGCCTAGAATTGTCTCTAATCTTTAAGTATCATAGTCTTAGCTCCCTTTGGTAGACTCTCCCTGTTGTCTACCAACAGTCATCTCTCAACTCTCTCATCTACTTACCAGTCCCACCACTGAAGCTGAAAAGCCACATGTCTGCCTTTTTAGCCTTCCTGCAGACCAGCACACAGTCAAATATCCTAATCCTGGTTAACAGGACCTAAGGGCAAGTCTGCTCTAGGGAAAGATTTTCTGCCCTGATAAAGGAGAATTGAGAAAAACAACAAAAACCCTGCTCTTTCTCTGCCTTTGGCTATAGTGGTGCAAAGGTATGAGGTCTACAGCTGTGACAGCCATTTTGTGACCTTGAGAGGAGAGGCTCAAAAACAAAAAGCAACACGCTAAGTATGGCAGAGCAGAAAAGACGAATCCAGAATTTTGAGAATTGCATTGAGCCACTGCCTTACCTCTCTGGGCTTTTTTTTTTTTTTTTTTTAATTCAGGAGCGATAGAGAGAGGGGCAGAAGCAGAGGAAGAAGCAGGCCCACCAAGCAGCAGGGAGCCTGATGCGGGACTTGATCCCAGGACCCCAAGATCATGACCTGAGCCAAAGGCAGATGTCCAACCATCTGAGCCACCCAGGTGCCCACATCTGGGCTTTTTATGTTTAAAATATCACAGTTTATCCCATTTTTAACACGGTAGTTTGGTACTTTCAATGGAAAGGAAAAGGACCCTTACTCTCTAAGTAGATTTTACATAGTTAGAGAACAGGGTCCATATCTTGTCTATATTTCTATAGCATCCACAGGGCTGCAAATGTTGGGATCTGATTATTTAATAATGGCTTTGGATAAAACTTATCACCCATGGAGTTAAAAAAGATTCTTGAGTGTATAAAACAACAGAGGAGACCAGCTTCTATGAAAATAACCCATGGACAAATACAATAATCAGAGCATTTCACACATGTTATCTCATTTAATACTAAAACAACCTAGTGAAGTTACACACTGTAAAATCATTCACTAACTCTAAGTGGCAGAACAAGGATTTTAACTGAGACCTCCTAGATACCAACATCCCTATTCTTTCACCTCCCCTCCTCTTCTAAGTCTTTCATCCCAAATAACAGTGATAAGATTTAGAAGTTCTCCCCCAATTTTATTGAGATATAATTGATATATAACATTATATTAAAGTATACAACATAATGACTTGATATAAGAGTATTTGTTGCTTTGGAGATTTTACTTCATAATTCTTTGAATAGTCACTTATGATAGTATCTCAGAGCCTATACAAATGCTACATTACTTGTAATAGCAAATTCACACCCTCACACAGAGATCATTTGAATATTTTTTTTAAAAGCCCACCAAACCCTGTCATCTCCTTGAGGTTTGGGTTTTTTTTTTTTTCTTCTCTTTTTTTGATACAACCATCTGTCTACAAAGGCATGTTTCTGTAATAGGAGAAAAATCCCTAAGCAGTGATTCTTAAAAGTGTGGTCCCCATACTACCAGCAATAGCATCATCTGGGAACTTACTAGAAATGCAAATACTAAGGCTCCACCCTGGATCTACCAAATCAGAAAACTGGGGATGGGGGTATGGCCCAGAAATGTGTTTTTAGCAAGCTCAACAGGTGATTCTGATAAACACTGAGGATTGAGATACACTGGTCTGAAGTATTAGCATCTATAGATAACACTTAAATCACAGCTTTAGAACCAGAATGGTGCGATTATATCCGTCCTAGACTAGCTTTCTGTAGCAAAACCAACAAAAGGAAAGTGGTGAATTGCCAGTGAGATGTAAAAGCAATCATTCATATACATGGATTATTCAGTTTACATAAAGAGGCATTACCTGTATTTCATGAATGCCTACATAGGTAACTAAGATACCAATGTGGATTCTGAAAAGTAATCATCCACAGAAGAACAAATTAATAAAAAAGTAACAAGCAAGTTCATAAACACATGAAGAAGCAAAGAAGCCAGTGGCAGGTGTTCAACCCTCACTGAACTCTCACAAAAAGAAAGAATAAAATAGCAGCAGCAACTCAGAACTTCTAGATCTGGAATCTTGAAATACAAAAGAAAACTTTGGATTTCTGTCTGCAGTTGCTAATTAAGTGGCTCAAAACTGATAAACAATCCATAGAGAGATTATCTGTTTGTCTCATTTTAGGCAAACCAAATAATCTATTATTTTCCATTTGGGGTTAGGCTTCTGCTATTAACAAGTTAGCTGCTTACTTCCCTCCTGTTCTGTGTAGGAGTTTTAAAAAAATACAAAAAACACAACTGTTTTGTCAACCTCAAGAGCTGACAGCAGGCTAGCTAAACAAGGAGATACAGAAAGTTTAATGTTTGTTGAAAGCATACAACTCTGGTTGACCACCATTTATGCAGTAAATCATCTTACATGTTATCTTTATGGTCATTAAAATCTTAGACTTCTAATTCTTCTAGTTTCCCGTCTCAGACTAATGTATGAGAGCTAACTGTGCCCACCAATCAGCCCCAAACGCTGCCACACAAACACCTTTAAAAAATGTTTTTTGGGGGCGCCTGGGTGGCTCAATGGGTTAAAGCCTCTGCCTTCAGCTCAGGTCATGATCTCAGGGTCCTGGGATGGAGCCCTGTATCCAGCTCTCTGCTCCACGGAGAGCCTGCTTCCTCTTCTCTTTCCGCCTGCCTCTCTGCCTACTTGTGATCTCTGTCTGTCAAATAAATAAATAAAATCTTCAAATAAAAAGTTTTTTTTTGTGTAGCTTTGTTTGGAATCTGGGCTCTGAAGTGAACTGGGTTTTAGAGATACTAATGTGTATACCATGTAATATGACCACTGTATGCTTCTGTAGAATGTGCAAAGAACTGAAGCTCTGTTATTTCTTCAGGGAATGCAGGTTTGAAGGGCAAAGAGAAGGCTATTTAGAGAAACTGGAGGAATTCAGAAAACAACAATTTGAAGACAAGAAGACACTGAGTAAGAAAGAAGAGAAAAGCTTCTCTTGGACAATTGTCTGGGTATGTGTGCCAGGAAAGAAAGACAAGGGCAGAAAGATTGCTGTTACTGAGATAGAGTCCTGAGGCATTACCAAGTCAGGTTTCAGATGATTGTGAAAAGAAGTTTTTACTTAGAACCAAAGATCAGACCTATTTCTCAGTCGTTAAAGAGCTTGATTCCTTCTTTAATAAGAGAACTGAAAGACTGAGCTCTACCACCACAGGAGGAGTTCAGGTTGATTAGCAAGGAGGGCTGGAGACACTTAAAATTAAGGACTAACAAGCTGAATGGGGCATAAAGTGAGTGATGATTTTGTACTTGTAATTAATTTCCTATTTTGACTACAAGATCTCTTCATACTGCAGAAAGGTCATTTTTGCTTTCTGATTTAATTGCCTGGACTATGACGAGAGAAGCTGCCCAGTAGGAGCTAAAAGGTTGTAAACCTGAGGAATAAGCTTTCCAGAAAATTCACTCCCTATTCTCTGGAGAAATAGTTATACCAACCGTTAAAACTATCTGAGGGGAATATCATCTGAACACCTCTCTGGAGCTCTCCTTCCCTGATTCCACTCTCAACATGTACTAAAAATCACAGTCAGTTTTGGGTCCGGTAGGGGTAGGGCTTCCTCCTCAAAATCCTTTAATTCATAAAACTGTTAAAGGTGAGAAAAGTCCAATTACAGAATCTGCCTGAGTCTGACTTCTTTTCCGCAGCCACCCACAATTCAGGGGCTGATACGACGGTGAGATTGCTAAACTCCTTGGGGAAACTTTCATGCTGGTAGGAGACAGGGTGATCACATAAAATTCAATTTCCACCAGAGAATTTTAAGAAGATTCCCTATCAAATATTGGTCATGGGTCAATGGTATTCCCAACTGACAAGAGCAAGGATACTAGAGACCCAAAAGAGGAGAGGATCAAGGAGGATGCAGAATCCTGGAACTTGCAAGGGAAGAGCCACTCTGTCAGGCCAGGGTCAGTAGAGACCCTTGTGAACAAACTAATGACTGTCACAGAGAGGAGTTCCTCTGGAAAAAAAAAAAAAAAATTGCAGAGGATGATAAATTGCTTTTGATAGTGGCTTTTTCTCTAGAACAGCAGCAAAATGCAGGAAGTTCCTCTGCAGAAATCAAAATCCATGTCAGTCTCTTCCTAAAACCTAGGACCAGTAGAAATCAGAGCTGTTTTCATGAGCAGCAGGGCTAGACACTAAAGCACTAGAGTTTATGGTTGCTACTGTCCTGACCCTAGAGAAAAACCTGGAGTTTACACATGGATTTCTTGCATATGACATTAGTCAGCACAAGGAAACATTCCAGGCCCAGGCAATGCCCCTGAGGAAGCAGTGACAAGTGCCATGTCCTACAGACATCAGTCAGGTTCTGAGAGGCAAAGCTGTCGGAGCCTGAGCAGAACTGTCAGAAATTGTATGTTCTAGCAGAAAATCCCCTCCCATGAGGATAATTTCTCTGAAAGAAAATGCTCATCACATATGGAGACAAATCTTAGATCTTTCTCATGTAAACATATCCTCTGAAGTGGATGGTCTCTGTTTCTCATAACCAAGAAAAGTCTTTCCAAATATACTAGTTTCTTTTAACTGGGGTAAAAGAAGAAAACAAAACCTAAAAATCCATTGACTTGGGAGTTGTACTAGCTCATTCTGTTATTCTCACTATTCCCACTGTCTAGATGGAGAACAAATAATGGCATGAGAACAACATTGGTATTCTTTGTTGGTAATTAAGCCATGTGCATCTCAGGAAATTATCATTTAAAATACAATAATGTAGGGCACACCTGATGGCTCAGCTGGTTAGGCATCCAACTCTAGATTTTGGCTCAGGTCCTGATCTGAGGGTCATGTGGTCAAGCCCTGCATGGGGTTTGCACTAGGCATAGAGCCTGCTTAGAATTCTCTCTCCTCCTCTCCCCTGTCCTCCCCCACCCTCCACCACATGCACCAAAATACAAAACAAAACAAAAACCAAACAAACAATAATTTACTCTCATCCCTTTGCCACATCAAGATAATTCCAATAGGAAGGGGACCAACCTGTCAGGAAGTGCAACAGAACCCTGCACCCTCCAGACACTTTAAATCTGGAACCTACTGTCTGTGAGTTCAGATCACTGTCATTGGCTCATGTGGATTTGTCAAAGGAAGGTGGTTAGAAATATTCAAAGTAAAAATCACCCTACTGTAATAGTCACACTTCCACTGGGAGTTAGAAAACCTCCACTATCGAAACCCAACATTTTAGACCCATACTGAGTAGAAATCAAGCTACACAGTGCCACAGAATAAAACTTCCTCTGATGAAAAGTGTTTAGTTTCCAATTTCTGAAGCAATGTCCTTTCTTCATTAATCCTCAACTAACTGCAAACTAAAATGAACGGGTGGACCCATCTTGTGTTTTGAAGCTCTAAATTGTTTGCTTGAAGGATAAGGAACAGTCTCATATTTTGACAAAAAGATCACTTGCGGTTAGGCCACATAAAAGTCCTCTCTCCAAAGACTGCTCATAATTGACACCTAGTCAAGTAATACCACTAACTATGCCCAGTTTCCTCAATCCCACATAATCAAACAAAGATACTTTCTAATCTTCTTAAACAGTTTTTCAGGTCTCTGTGTATGTTTTAGCATTAGTGTTTGACAAATGTCCTTAGCTAGTTATTTCCTATTTACTTCTAAATCTATAATAGGCCTGATAATTTTGTTTTGTTTTTAAAAACATTTTATTTATTTATTTATTTGACAAAAAGAGAGAGAGAGAGCGCGAGCACAAGCAGGGGGAGTGGCAGGCAGGAGAGGCAGGCTCCCAGCTGAGCAGGTGGAGCCTGATGTGACTCAATCCCAGCACCTTGGGATCATGACCTGATCCAAAGGCAGTCGGTTAACCAACTGAGCCACCCAGGCACCCTAATTTTGAGAATAAATAAAGAAACATTGTCCTTCCTTTACAGCACTACAGAATCTTAAAACTTCCTTTGAAGTTTTAAATTTTGAAAGTTTTGGTGTATTTGGGAGGAATGTGTAGTTATATTCCCTGTCCCACTTGGCCAATGGACAGCAGGGAATTTCAAAAAGCAGACACCATATTCAGGTTCTCCCAACAAGACCCTCAGCAACAAACCACAGTGCTTCAAAGTCTCCCCTAAACGCAGTAATCAACCAGCATCCACTCATTTCTTCAAACTGCAGGCTAAGACCCATGAATAGCTTGTGAAATATCTAGTGGTTTGCAGCAACATAGCTTTTTTTTAACTGAATAGAAAGAAAAATATCAGTACACTGCATAAAGGAAGAGGAAGAACTGTTTCATGAAACTTTTGTTCTAAATATGTATGCATGTGTACCTAAACAAGCACCTACGCAAGCATAACAAAGTCATCATGTAAAATATATTTCTTACATGTGGACCTCCACCACAAGAACTTGAAACCTACTCCTCTACACCACAAATTTCAAGAGGAAAAAGATCAAGTGTATCTAATTCACTCATTACTATATATCCAGCAATTACACACAGTGCCTGGCACTTACAATAGGCACTCAAGAACTACTTGTTGGCTGACTATTCAATATGCATTCTTATATTATTAATACTGTGTTCCATAAATAAAAATTTGGATTGAATCCAAGTAATTAGAAAATATCTTTTATGAAGGCACTAAAAAATGGCATTTGGTTGTAATTTGCTTCCTCTTTCACATACCCTCTAATTGATATGCTCAACAACTGGTAGATCCCAGCAGGAAATAAGAGAGGCAAGACCTTGGGAAACAACAAACTAAATGATCACCCCCAGGTGATCAACAGAGGCCTATCATCTTATTATATATGTACATATTCTTTTTTTTTTTTTTTAAGATTTTACTTATTTACTTGACAGAGATCGCAAGCAGGCAAAGAGGCAGGCAGAGAGAGAGAGGGGGAAGCAGCTTCCTGCTGAGAAGAGAGCCCAATGCAGGGCTTGATCCCAGGATCCTGAGATCATGACCTGAGCTGAAGGCAGAGGCTTTAACCCACTGAGCCACCCAGGAGCCCCTATATGTACATATTCTGACATAATATGTACAGACCTCTAGAGTGGGAAAAGCACTTAATTTGGAATTGAAACATAGTGGCACAAAACACAAAGGCTAACTGGCCTTTGATGAATTGTTTCAACCTCACTGAGCCTAGTTTCCTCAACTGCCAAGACCAGTTGTGACAACTATAAATGGTTACTAAAAAAATTGGTGTAACTTATAGAATGCAGGGGAAAATCTTTGTGGCAATGGGCTAAGCAAAGATTTTTTAATAGCACAAAAAAGCATGAACCATAAGAGAAAAAACCTGTAAGATAGATTTCAACAAAATTAAAAACTTACTCTTTGAGAGACTCACTTAAGAAAACAAAAAGTAGGGTGCCTGGATGGCTCAGTCAGTTAAGCGACTGCCTCCGACTCAGGTCATGATCCCAGGGTCTGGGATCAAGCCCCACATCAGGCTTCCTGCTCAGTGGGGAGTCTGCTTCTCCCTCTCCCCCTTGCTCATGCACTATCTCCCTTTATCTCTGTCTCAAATAAAAATAAATAGATAAATAACTTTTAAAAAAGAATACAAAAAGTAGGGGACTTGGGTGACTCAGTCAGTTAAGCATCTGCCTTTAGCTCGGATCATGATCTCAGGGTCCTGGGATTGAGACCCATGTCGGTCTCCCTGCTCATCAGGGAGTCTGCTTCTTCTCCCTCTATGCATGCATGTGCTCTCTCTCTCTCCCCACCTCGCTCTTGCTCTCTCTCAAATAAATAAATAAATAAAATCTTAAGACAAAAAGTAGCTACAGACTGGGAAGAAATATTTATGAAATATGTCTGACAAAGTATTTAATATACAGAATATGTAAAGAATTCTTGCAACTAAGTAAGAAAAATAAAAAATGGACAAAAGATTTGAACAGACCCTTAACCAAGAAAAGATATAGTTAGCAAATAAAAACATGAAAAGATGCACCTAGGAAAAATGAAGAAATAAAGCACAGATTATATAACATTAAAAGATGAAAAGAATCTTTTCTGAATTTTTGCCCAGATTGTAAACTACTAATTTAGTCAACTCCTTGAGGACAAGGACATAGAATAGGAACCCAATAAATGTTTAAACCTGATACATTGTGAGAGTTGAAAATCACGAAGTTATTTAAAATGCCAAACATCAATGTTTTAAAAAATGCAGAGTAGTATTTAGGATGGTAGCAAGTTGAATAAATGAACTCCTTAGAATTCTGTAATTGCCTTGAACTACCAATGGAAATAAGGAAATAATTTAAAATGCTGAATTAGAGTTATTGCCCATCACTGAAAACCAATCATTACTGAAAATAATCATTCAGCATTTTCACTGCCATTTTTACTCACATAAAGAAAAATATTTTAAAATTCTCTCTGGTCAGCTAACTATATGATCTGTATTTCTATTCAGGTTTGGTTTTTAAGAGTGAACCCCTGGGTCACATCCAAGCTTCATGTTTACTTAAAACTACTTTCCCTTTGGCTCAGCAAGTATGTTTCTAGAAATTTATTGTAATTATGTGAAATGACATTTTTCTTATGCTATTTATTGCAGCATTTATTCTAATAACAAAAGTTTAGACACTGGTTAATTAATCACGGTACATTTAGGCAATGAAATCCTATCTAGGAAGAATAAAAACAAGGGAGATTTCATGTATTAATATGGAATATTTCTAAGCTAGACTAAGTGGAAAAAAATATTACATGTAATGTGGTACTATTAGTGTAAAGGAGGAGCCATACACACACACACACACACACACACACACACACACTGCTTATCTATGCATAGAGTAAGTCTAGAGTCACAGAAAACTAGTAACATCAGTTAATTCGTTGTATGTAAAAAGGAGAATTGGATGGCTAGAAAACAGGAGGAGGGAGACTTTTCCACTGCATGCTCTTTACAACTTTTCTAATTTTGAATCTTATGAGTGTACAATCTCATTTAAGGAATTAAAATTAAAAAAACAAACTTAAAATCAAATAATAATAGTGAAAAAAATTTACTTAGCCTTTCAGCATAAGCAAACCCCAGGAAAAAAAATTTGATTAAGTGTTTGAGTGAGGATACTGACATGTCACAGAGGCATCTATCTGGGCCTGTATGGGCTCCTTTAATGACATGGAATACTGGTATCATAAACCCAAAATCTGTATGAGCCATCATTCAGACACTGATTTAGCAAATTCCTACTGGAATTACCATTGTCCATTTGATAAAAATAGTAGTTTTCCCTGAAAGTTTCTCTTCATTACCTGTAACTTTTATCTCAACACAAAAGGTCATCTCCAAAGGTCAAAACAGAATCTTCCAAGGGTAAACCTTAATTATATACAGGCTTCTAAACATGACAACAAAATAGACAACAACCAAAGCAGTATCAAGACTTTCTGAAGTTGTGAGATTCCCTTCAGCATTTCTAAAACTTCTCACACGAGAAAGAAGGGAAGCAAAATAAGGAATTTTAGGAATGAAACTCTGGCTAACGGGGTTATGGGGCATCTGAGAAGTCACGGGATAGGTCTGACTTTCTCAGAGGGGAGCTGCTTTTTTTTTTTTTTTTTTAATATTCCCAACATCTGTTATTAAAATTAGTTCTGCACAAATGTTTGCAGATGCAGAGCAGCTGGCAGTCTTGCCTGCATTTTGCCCATTGGTGGATCACAAGCAAGTCACTAAAGTAGGGCTATTGAATTTTCCATTTGTGTTCCAGTGTTTTCAGAGAACTGGCAAATTTATGTTCTGGAATACTGGATTCAGAATGTTAATGTTCTACTGAACACTGGTTAGAGCTTGAGATATTCTAGCAGAATTGAAAGTATACATCTATTCTCTCAAGATAATAAGATTTGAAAATATACTCTCCTGCAGCCATTTGTAAGCAAAATTTTTCACACCAGTGTGGAATAAAGATATACTATTCTAGTTATACTACTGTGTTCTGATTCATTTGATTTTTTAAAAAGAAATCAGAGAATAAACACGTCTTACTCCATTAGTTTAAAAAATGAAAAACAGAAAAGGATACAATTTTCATCCTTCAGACTGGCAAAGATAAGAGACTATAACTGTTTCCAAGGCTCTTAAAGAAAAGAAAAAGAGGAATTTGCACACCAATGGCTGGGAGTGAAAAATGGTAAAATTTTTTCTGAAAAGTAATATGACGTTGTATCAAAAACCTTGAAAATGTTCATTATCTTGAACTCAGTAAATTCCAGAATTCATTGTTAAGAGACAATCAGAGATGTATATAAAGATTTATGTACAAAATATTCCCTACAGAATTTTATATAATGAAACCTAAATGTTCAACAGGTAAATAGCTAAATTATAACACACTAAAATGAATATCTTAGTAAAACACAGGGAGTCTTATTTCAGCCAAATCCTTTAATAAGTCTAAATCATTTTTTAAAACAGAAAAACAGTGATGGAAAGCAGTGCTCTATTAGATATGATTGCTTTTAATTTTTAAAGTTATGGGAGGGTAAAATTATTTCTTTTGAATTGTGTAAATGTTGGTTTTAGACTAATTCCAGCTCTGATTCTTGAAAACTGAGAGTTATATCTTTAAGTTTGTTTTAACACTCACAATTAGAATTGGTGACTGACTATTAGTACCCACACAGTATAACATTAGCACCAAATCTTGGCTCCTGTCCAATAAGCAAAACAATAGCAACAATAAAAATCAGTGTGCATTCTTATCCCTAGATCCTACATGGAAAAAGAAAGGCCAAATCTCCCTCTTACCCAAAAAAATGCTTAATGATATTTACACAAGGTTAGGTGGGTACAGGACCAGATTAAAAAAAGGGAGTGACAGTGGCATGTGAAAATTCTTGGTGGCTTAAAAGGCATTTTTTGGCATAGAAAAGTACAAGTAACAAGTCTCTGAAATACTTCATGTTTGAAAGAATTTCAATAATTTTGGTGAGTTTCAGACCTACGGGGTTAAAAAAAAAAAAGCAAGCAAGTCAACAGGCAAGCAAAACAAAATATCCATATTTACTAATGGCTACCTAAAAAAACCCAAGAGAAATGAAATAGAGTAGGATGACTTTTAACATAATCTTTAAAATAAACAGTCTAAAATGTGTAACTGGGTCAAACACCTCTAAAGAAACATGTGGAACCAAGACATAGAGATAAGAAATTTATTTATTTATTTATTTACTAAGATTTTATTTATTTATTTGTCAGAGAGAGAGACAGGCAGATGGCGATGCAGGGAGCCCGATGCGGGAGTCGATCCCAGGAGCCTGGGATCATGACCTGAGCCGAAGGCAGATGCTTAACCGACAGAAACACCCAGGTATCTCAAGAAATATATTTAAAGAAAGAAAGAAGAAACAAAGTCACATATTCAGAAGAAAATCTGCGCTTTTTCATCATTACCTACCCAGGCAAACATCAATCAACTTCTACAATTAGTATAAGACATGTGACTTGAATAGAGCAAATTTAAAACAGTTGGAAACTCCAACTCAAGGAAAGATTCTCTCCACCCCATGCCCTTTATGTTCTGGTTTTATAAGAGGTTATTAACAAGAACACAAATGGACTGATTTATAAACAAGCTTCTAGGAAAAGTTCTCCAGAGATTTCATACTTGGCCCAGTTTCTTCCACTTTCCACAGCTATACTCCCTCTAAAGAGAAGTGTTCAAAATAATGACTGCTTTCCAGAAAAGTTTATGAATATACTAAAGAAAGATATTTAGTTAAAAGGAATTTTCAGATCAATACTTTTAACTAAAAAAAAATTCATTGTTGAGTTTTATTCATTGGCTTCATGAGTTATGAAAAGAGAACACAGAGATGCAGAATTCTCACTGTCAGACAACATGTAACTGGGCCAGAAAATTAAGTTAACTAGAATGTTGCAAACTCTCAAAAGATAAAGGACTTGGTCTTGAGCTTTCTTTTCTTTCTCTATAACTCTCCCCAACCAAGTGATCTCATTAGTCACAAAACTTTAAATATCAACTGTTCACTGAAGATTCCCAAATGCGTATTTCTAGCCCTAAACCTCTACTCCAAGGTCCAGACTCTTATATTCAATTATTTGTCATCTCTACTGGGGATCTCACTGTCATCTGTAAACTCCCCAGTCCAACTCCCACTCCCTCTCCCAAATTCGCCCTGGACTAGAATTCCTTACCTTGGATAATGGTGCAAACATACACCTCAGCTGCTACAAGCAGAAAGCTACGGGGCACTTGGGGGATGCAATCAGTTAAACCACTCTTGGTTTCAGCTCAGGTTGAAATTTGATCTCAGCGTGGTGAGATGGGGCCCCACGTCTGGCTCCAAGCTTAGCGCAGAGCCTGCTTGAGCTTTTCCTCCCTCTGCCCCTCCTACTCATACTCACGAGCTCTCTCAAATAAATAAATAAATAAATCTTAAAAAGAAAGAAAGATGGAGTCGTGTTTGACATATTCTTTTGCCTCAATCCTCTATCCAACCTATCAGGAAGCTCTACGGGTTCTACCTCAAATCTATCCACTGCTTGTCTCACCCGCCATGGCTTCCCTAACTGCTGATCTATTTCTACCTTATCTCTTACAATCTGTACTCTGTACAGGAACCAAAGCCATCTTTTGAAAGCAGAAATATGGTCCCACCCTGATGAAAATCTTTCAATGGTTTCTCCATATTGCTCAGGAAAAAAAAAAACAACAAAACACTGAAAACAACCACCAAACTTCTATGTTCTATAAACTCTTACATAATCTGGCCCTTGCGCACTTCTCTAGTTTCCTCATTCTGCCCCGCTATATGTTGACCCAGCCACACTGGCCTTCCTGATTCTCAAATACGTCAAACTTTCTCTACCTCAGAACCTTTGCATATGCCATTCTCTTTGTTTAGACCACCCTCTTCCTTGTTTTCCTATGGACTCCTACTCATTCTTTAACCTCACTAAGTTTGACTTCCTCAGGGAGGCCCTTCCTAATGTCCAATCTAAGCACTACTTCCTATTTGTTTCAGTCATAGAATTACCAGTTTGTAATTATACATTTGTGTACATTCTTAATTTTATCTTCACTACCATGTAGAAAAAGCTTCATGAGAGAAGGAACTATGTCTGCTTTATTTATTCATCAATACATATTTATTGCCCTAGCAATAGTATGTGACATATAGTAGATGCTCAATACATATTTTTAGAACAAACAAGTAAAGATTTTTAAAAAGGAGCTGGAGAAACACATGGAAACAAGGAGAAGATCAAAAAAATCAGGGCTGCAATACATCATACTACCTTACTCAGCATTCATTATTTCTTCCAGATTCCTACTATAGTAGATACTACATATTAAATGAATTACTAACCATAAGGATCAGAGAAGACATAGGCAAGAAAAGATGAGATAAAATCTAGCCGTATCCTACTAGGTATATTGTATGATTATAACTAGCAAACAAATTAATGGTTAGGATACTCATGATCTCAATGATCTGAGTTACATAAATTATGATTAGGTAGAAAAATAAGCGCAAAGCAGCAAGTGAACAATTGAAAATGTCTGACTGGCTGATTTTCTGATGTTAATCGTAGGAATTAAGATTTCCCATGGAAGGGACGCCTGGGTGGCTCAGTTGGTTAAGCGGCTGCCTTCGGCTCAGGTCATGATCCCAGCGTCCTGGGATCGAGTCCCACATCGGGCTCCTTGCTCAGCAGGGAGCCTGCTTCTCCCTCTGCCTCTGCCTGCCTCTCTGTCTGCCTGTGCTCACTCTCTCTGACAAATAAATAAATAAAATCTTTAAAAAAAAAAAAAAAAAAGATTTCCCATGGAAAAGGAAATGTGTACATTTGGTGTTACTTTTCATAGTTATACAAATTGTAAAAAGTGGTGGCTAAATTACATGAATGTCCCCTAAACTTCATGTCTACACATTTTATTTTTTCAAATGTGTGGGGTATCTTTTTTTTTTTCCAGAAGCATCTAGTTTTAAAAAAAAGTCTAAAAATTAAAATATGATGACTATGCTTTCCAAACAAAAATAAATCAGAGTGTGCATTAATGAATATTTAAAACTAAGAGTATTAAAAATCCATAATTATTATCATTTCCATATTACAAATAAGGGTACAGGACTCAAGTAATTTACCCAAGATGAATATAAGAGTTAGGATCAATATTCAAAATAGGCTTTTCTTACTGAGAGATGCATGCTGTTCCCACTTTGCTACAATGCTTTCCACTGTTCATTTATGTCAATATTTATCGAGTATCTACTATGTGCTATTATAATAAAATGGATATTAGAAAGGAAATTACCACTTCTCCTTAAAGCAAACAAATACTTCCAGAATTAAACTAAACCTAATGAGAAAGAGAGAGAGAGAAGGAGAGTGAGAGACACTACTTAAAACAAAGAGGATCAACTGTCTGTCATTTTCTTTGTTATAATCTGATCCAACAGCATGTGACATCCATTTGAGGCCTCTGGTCCATCAGAAAGTTATCAAAACAAGATGCATTGTTTCCAAGTCCCAACCAAGGCCCATGAAAATAAAGCTGGTAAAAGAAATGCCATAAATATAACATTGGATATTCTAAATTTTGACACCTAAAGATATTACAGAACAGAATGTCAAAAAAATGAAGGATGTTTTCAAAAACTTAATGTTACAATATAATTTGTTTTTTTTTAAAGATTTTATTTATTTATTTGACAGAGAGAGAGAGAGATTACAAGTAGGCAGAGAGGCAGGCAGAGAGAGTGTGAGAAGCAGGCTCCCCGCTGAGCAGAGAGCCCAATGCGGGGCTTGATCCCAGGACCCCAGGAACATGACCTGAGCCGAAGGCAGAGGCTTTAACCCACTGAGCGACCCAGGCGCCCCCATAATTTGTTCTTGAGACTCAAATAAAAAAATAAAATGCAAACCAAGTACAAAGCCACAACTAATACACTTATGCACATCTTGCTAGGATAAAAAGCCCACTAGTCATTCATTCATCTATCCATCCATCTGTCCAATATCCACCTGACTAGCCGGCCATCACACAACACTGAGTGCTTGTTACAAAGGACACTCTGCGGGGTGCCTGGGTGGCTCAGTGGGTTAAAGCCTCTGCCTTTAGCTCAGGTCATGATCCCAGGACCCTGGTATTGAGCCCCGCATCATCATTATCATCATCATCATCATCATCATCACCATCATCATCGGGCTCTCTGCTCAGCAGGGAGCCTGCTTCCCTTCCTTTCTCTCTCTGCCTGCTTCCCTTCCTTTCTCTCTCTGCCTACTCGTGATCTCTGTCTCTCAAATAAATAAATAAAATCGTCAAACAAACAAACAAACAAAGGACACTCTGCTGCATGGTATATAAGGATGAATCGAACATGGATTTCACTCTTAAGTAGCCTTCAGTTTAGTACTAGAAGGAAAAAATAATTAGAAGGTACAAAAGAGAGGTTACTTTCTGCTCAAGGACTGGGGAGGGCTTTGTGGAGGAGAAGTGTTGGAACCAGGCCTGGACACACAAAAAAATATATATGGAAATGTGAGGAGAGTGCACTTGTCCATTCTGTCTGGGTAGAAGCAGCAGGCTGACTACTGTAGAGGGGTTAAATGGAATCCAGGCTTCATCCTGGAGTCTATAATACTGGTATTAACTCAGCCCACTTAATTCATAAATGCTAAGATAGTTTCCCACTTATAACTGTAAAATAGAGCTAGAATCACCTTCCTTCTTGAGCGGAATTTTGTGAGAAGTAATTAATATGTACAAAGGAGTAATATTCTCAAAGGAAGTTTCTTTTCCTGGATTTTAAAAGGCAGAAAATAAATTTACACATTACATTTTCTTTCCTAGTTTCTCCTTATTAAGTCCTGCATGAGCCAAAATTGCTCTGGTTAATCTAATGAATAAAACTAAGATAATTCCACAAAGTATCACAGAATTCTTTGCTTCCTCCAAACTACGTCCTAACCTTACTAACCTAGCAAGAGATAAGACAAACAAATTCCTGGGAGGTGAAATAGTAAGACAGAAAATACACTCAGGTTAGTTAGTTTGCTACCACCAGACTATAAGCTCCTTTTTTTTTCCTCCCCAGACTGTAAGCTTCTTAACATAAAAGAAAGTAATTCTCAGAAACTGGAAGGGTCATTAAGATGGATTTAGTTCAACTTACACAGGTTGGTCATGAGGTTGAGAGTGTTGTATGAACTGCTCAAGACTGCCCATCTACTTAATGGCAGACCTAGGACTTCATTTCTGGGTCCAGCATTCTTTCCTTTACCTGAGAGGCTCTCAGAAAGAATCCTGCCTACAGAAGTGTTCAGCATAGCCTTCACAGTATTTTATGAATCTGAATTTTAAATTCATTCATTCATTCATTCATTCATTCAGAGACTGCAAGTGAGAGCAGGGAGGGGCAGAGGGAGAAAGAGAGAATCTTAAGCCAGCTCCACACAGAGTGGAGTTTGATGTGGGCCTCATCTCGTGACCCTGAGATCATGACCTCAGCCAAAATCAAGAGTGGGATGCCCAACCAACTGAGCCACCTAGGTGGCCTGAAACACTTTTTTTTTTTTTAAAGATTTTATTTATTTATTTGACAGACAGAGATACCAAGTAGGCAGAGAGGCAGGCAGAGAGAGAGGAAGGGAAGCAGGTTCCCCGCCGAGCAGAGAGCCCAATGTGGGGCTCGATCCTAGGACCCTGGGATCATGACCTGAGCCGAAGGCAGAGGCTTTAACCCACTGAGCCACCCAGGCGCCCCTGAAACACTTTTTTTAGCTTAAGACTAGAAACTATTAAACAATACACTGCCAAAATGTACGCTCATGTGAAGTGCTAAAGATTTTCCCAACCTTAGTTATCGTAGCTATAAAGTAAGTTTATTGTCAATTGGCAACCAAAAAATAGTAGGATCGTTTTAAAATGAAAAAGAGAAATAAAGTCCTTATATTAAATGGAATTTGGAAATCATAAACCATCTACAGCTCTTATTTTCCCAATATCCTTGTTAATAACAAAATAATTATGAAAAGTATACCAGGGAAATGAAATTAGAACTTGAAATTCCCTAAAAACTGAAAAAGGAACTCAAACTTTTAAAGGCTTCAATGGGAAAAAATATTAAACATTTCCACTTAGAAACAGATTATATAATTGGCTTAAGATGTGTAGGATGAACTTTGATTATAGAACTCAGTAGCTGGGGGCTTCCAGGACATACAGAGCTTAATATATAGCTATCAACTTTGCCTGTCACCTGAATAGCTATACAATGCCAATTTTCTTAACTTTTTCTAAAATGAAAATATAGTTTTTAATTTTTGGAAAATGATGTTTGGAGCATACTCACTGCCACCACTGGTAGAAATGTAAACAATACAACCTTCCTAGAAAGCAAATTGGCCCATTTGCCAGAATCCTTTAAAAAGCTCACTGCCTTTTTTCCAGTAAATCCATTTTGATATGCCATGTCTCTTTCTCCTACTATCATTACCATCAAATGAATATAACAAATTTGAAATAATCAAGGATTTATCAACTGACCTTAAAAGTCTAAAGAATGAACAAGATTGGACTTTTTATTTTTCATTATATATTCAGTGTATCTGAATACATGTAGATTTATCCCATTCTTCTTAAGCACTGCATAGTGTTCAAGAGTTTACTTAAGCATTTGCCTATGAATGAATATTTAAGTTTTCTTGGTTTTGTTTTGTGTTTTGCTATTACCAACACCACAACAATCATTCTTGTGGCAGACACTTGTGTTACACTTAAGGAAGTTTTTCTAGACTAGATTCCAAGGGGACTGCTGAGTCATGAGGTACAGGTATTTTAAATTTTAATAAATACTGCCAAATTGCCCTCCAAAGTACCTATACCAATTTAGATGTCCACAAACTGTTTATGAAAATGTCTTTCCCTATTTCCTCATCATACTAGATGTTTTTACATTAAGTATTTTTCCTAACCCAAGAGTGAAAATTTTATCTTATTTTAAAATTTCTCTAATTACTAATGAAGTTGAATGTATTTTCTTATTGGTCATTTTTATTTCTTCTATAAATTTATTTTTCCTATAAGGTATTTTTAAATTACTTGTAGGAATTCTTTATATATCACAAATACAAAGCATCTGCTATATACGTACAAATACTTCTCAATTATTGCTTTTTTCTAATGTAATTGTGCTTTCATTATTTTAAAACTTACATTTTGATATAGTCAAATTTATTAGTTTTTTTTAGGGTTTGTGTGTTTTGGATCTTAACATCTTTCCTTTCTCAACATCATAAACATACTTTCTTCTATCTTTCTTCTATTAACTTTGTATATTTAAAAAATGTTTAGGCTATCATCCATCTGGAATTTATTTTTGAGACTGGGGTAATGTGGGGCTCTACTTTTTTACCTTTTAGAAAGCTTATTACCAACTCCAGTTGTAGTTCTTCCTATCCCCACTGATGTGAAACATCATTTCTATCCAAATATACATGCAGATCTGTATCTGTTCCATTAATCTATACTGCTTTAGTAATGGTTTAAAATACATTTTGATATCTGCCAGCGTACATCTTCTCTCACTCTCTTATTTAAAAATATTATGCTATTCTTGAGCATTTTCTCTTCCACGTGAATTTTAGAATCAGCTTATCAAGTTCCAAGAGAAAGCCTATTGGGATACTGACTGGGATCACACTGAATATAAATTAGGGGCAGCCAGCTGGTAGGTAGAGCATGCAAATCTCTTTCTCAGGGTCATGAGTTCAAGCCCCATGAAAGGCATACAGCATACTTAAAAATAAATAAATAAAATTAAATTTGAAAAAAGATATAAATTAATTTGGTTAGAAACAGCATCTTTGTAATATTAAGTCTTCTTTTTAAGGAACATGAATAAACCTCTACTTGGGTTTTCTTTTATATCCTTCAATAGGTTTCATATAGGTCTTGCAGATTTCTTGTCAATGCTGCCATGCACAGTAGGCAAGAGTGGTAGTTACTGTTACTATTAAGGGTTTATTGATTATAGTATACTGAAGAATAAACAAGGAAGCATGTTTTAGAAGCCACTGTCAGTTTCCCAGGCCAAAACTAATCTGGATCCTAAATTATCCTTCATCCCAAATCTCTCTTCCTATTCCTACCATTGTACCAAAAGGTCCGTTTTTTAAGAATTATTTTAAAGTATTTTTTTTTAAAGATTTTTATTTATTTGCCAGAGAGAGAGAGAGAGAGAGTACACACAAGCAGGCAGAGAGGCAGGCAGAGAGAGTGAGAGGGAAGCAGGCTCCCTGCCGAGCAAGGAGCCCGACGCGGGACTCGATCCCAGGATCCTGGGATCATGACCTGAGCCGAAGGCAGCGGCTTAACCAACTGAGCCACCCAGGCGTCCCAAGAATTATTTTAAAACCAAGTTTTAAAAACTCTAATTTTAGTCACTAATGTATTAACTCATTAGAGAATATATTTAGGCCTTTAACAACCTTTGGCCAGATCCTTTATAAACACTAAGAGCATCTAAAAATACATTTCTAAGACATAGCATATAAATCATGCTTCCTGTGCAGGGAAGGAGTTTCCACCCCATGGATCCAGAGGTCAATTAACAGAATTATCTCTCAACCTATTCCGCATGCCTGCCTATAATTACCATAAAGACTAAGGAATAAAACCCAATTATAGAACTCCTTCAACTTCTATTCCATGGGTCTGAAAACACTTTACCAAGAGAATATAGTATCTCTGAATGCTAAAACTGAACAGGACCTTAGGGAATCATTCAACTTCTATTTCTCAGATGAGAAAACTAGGGCCAGATAGATGAAGAGACTAGCCAGGACCACAGAGTTATATGGTAGCAAAGCCAGCTGAATGGTTCTCCTATCAGGCCAATGTTATTTCTTCCACATCATACAATTCGTGTTACTTTGAGGCCACTTGTTTTACTTGATAATATCCCTATGGATATTCCAATAATAACTTAAAGTAATACCCACCATCAGTAATTAAATAGTATTATAAAATTAAGCTATAACCATAAAATACATTTACTAACATAAAAAAGTCTTAGAACAGGAATGGAGACTTTTGTACATTTGGGATATTATCATTATGGAATTGTTTAATGAGGAATGATGGAGAATAAGCTTCAGCTTTACTAGAAAAAAAAAAAAAACAAATACAAGGCATTTCAGGTGTATTTCCTAGATCCTCTTTCCTAGGCCCACCAAAAATGATATGGAATTCAAGACTGGAGTTTAAGACAAGAAAATAAGGGAGACCAATCTTTTGTCATCAGCTGTTAAGGCTCTGAAGTCAGAATGCTTGGATTCTGACCCTGTTCTACCTGTTATGGGTGCCTCAGTTTCCCCATTTGTAAAATACGTGTGATAACAGTATCTATCCTCAGAAGGCTGTTTGTAAGGACAACTTACCTATAAAGAGCTCAGTGCCTGGCAAAGATTAAGTGCTCAGTAAATGTTCACTGTTCTTAATTCTTTCTCTTTGGAGAGGAGAAACTTCCTGGTCATTATAGCACAGGGAATAAGACCTATTTTTTTTCCTTTTCTTTTTTTATTTTATTTTAATAAACATATAATGTATTTTTATCCCCAGGGGTACAGGTCTGTGAATCGCCAGGTTTACACATTTCACAGCACTCATCATAGCACATACCCTCCCCAATGTCCATTTCCCCACCACCCTCTCCCGTCCCCCCTCCCCCCAGCAACCCTCAGTCTGTTTTTTGAGATTGAGTCTTTTATGGTTTGTCTCCCAATAAGACCTACTTTTAAATGGTTGTCTATAACACCCAGTGCTCATCCCATCACATGCCCTCCTTAATGCCCATCACCCAGTTACCCAATCACCCCATCCACCTCTGCAACTGATGAATTATTGAACTCTACATCTGAAACTAATGATGTACTATATGTTGGCTAATGGAATTTAAATAATAATAATAAAATAAAATAAATGGTCATCTATACTGGAGGTTAGGGAATTCTATTACTAAATAGTAATTTTAGGGGAAAGAAGTATTTTCAGCTTTATGATTTAACATGAAAAAAATTCCTTCCTTATATTTCAATTTCAAAATTAGGATGATCTTACAAAATGTATAATAGCTTTATAGGCTAGTATATGTGAAGTTAATGAAGAAAACTGTGATTAGAGATTGCACTTGACTCCACCAAGGAAACTGATAGATAGCAGCAAGAAAAAGCCTACCTCCTTGAAGCTCAAGAGTGGGAAGTGTTCATGGTCCCATGGAATGATTAGAAAGGACTCTGGAGAAAACCAGACATTAAATGTATTCCTCTCCCTCCAAAATCCAAGAAATAAGAGTTGAAGCTTTATACATCAGATGAGATTCAGTTCCATGGCAGAGACAACTCAGAAATTAGGCAATACTCTGGGGTGGTATATGAATGCAAAATAAAAATCTAGTAATTTTTACAAACCAAATATTTTAAAAGTTTATATCTATAGTCTTAGCAACAATCTTAACCATATAAATAGTAGAGAAAGTGACTACAAAGAAAGAAAATTGAAATAATTCATATATATTTCACAGGTAACTTCCATCCTTCTAATTTAAAAGAATGAAAAGGTTTTTTTTTTTTTTTAAGATTTTATTTATTTATTTGACAGAGAGAGAGAGAGAGAGAGATCACAAGTAGGCAGAGAGGCAGGCAGAGAGAGAGGAGGAAGCAGGCTCCCCGCTGAGCAGAGAGCCTGATGTGGGGCTCGATCCCAGGACACTGAGACCATGACCTGAGCCGAAGGCAGAGGCTTAACCCACTGAGCCACCCAGGCTTCCCGAAAAGTATTTTTATATAAAAATTGAGTCTAGTTTTTTAACAAGAACAAAGAAATAGTGCTGAGACAAAAGGATAGCCGCATGCAAATGAATGAAGAAATTATACATCATCAAAATTAAAAATTTTTGTGCTTCAAAGGATACCCTAAAGAAAGTGAAAAAGTAACCCAGAAAATGGGAGGAAACATTTTCAAATCATGTATCTGACGAGGGATTTGTGTCCAGAATATATAAAGAACTCTTACAAGTCAAAAATGGAAAAAAAAAAAATAAAAACCCCAATCTTCAAGTACTGAATAGACATTTCTCCAAAGAGGATATACAAATGGCCGAGAAGCACATATACAAATGGCCGAGAAGCACATGAAAAGATGTTCGATATCATTAGCCATCAGAAAAATGCAAACCAGGGATGCCTGGGTGGCTCAGTCGGTTAAGCGGCTGCCTTCAGCTCAGCTCATGATCCCAGCATCCTGGGATCAAGTTCCACATCCGGCTCCTTGCTCGGCGGGGAGCCTGCTTCACCCTCTGCCTCTGCTTGCCACTCCTGTGTGCTCGCTCGCTCTCTCTCTCTCTCTCTGACTAATAAATAAATAAAATCTTAAAAAAAAAAAGAAAAGAAAAATGCAAACCAAACCCACTATGACACTTCATATTCAAAAAGATGGCTAGAATTAAAGAGTCAGATAACAAGTGCTGATGTGGACATGGTGTAATCAGAACCCTCTACACTTAAGTTCCTTTACAAGGAACGTAAGATGGTGCAACTGCTTTGGGAAGCTGTCTGGCAGGTCCTCAATTAAACAGAGCTACCTAGCAATTCTACTCCTTAAGTAAGTACCTAAGAGAAATGAAAATTTATCTCCAAAATATAAATGTTTATAGCAGCATTATTCATAATAGTTGAAAGATGGAAACAACCTAAATGTCCCATCAGTGGAAGAAAGGATAAATAAAATGTGTTATATCCATACAACGAAATATTATTCTGCTATAAAAAGGAATGAAGTACTGATACCTGCTACAGTATGGATGAATCTTGAAAATATTATGCTAAGTAAAAGAAACCAGTCAGAGAAACCAACATAGCATGGGATCGCATACACTTGAAAGTCCAGAATAGGGAAATCTATAGACAGAAAGTAGATTAGCAGTTGCTTAAGGTTGTGGGGAGGGGAAACAGAAGGTGGTGACAACTAAAGGGTACAAGATTTCTTTCTGAGGTATTGAAATTGTTCAAAAATTAACTGTGGTGATAGGTGCACATATCTATGAATATGCCATAAACCACTGAATACTTTAACTGTGTTAACAGTAGAGTGTGAATTGTATTTCAACACTTAAGTCTTAACAAAACTTTAAAAGATCATCCTATGAAAAATACCTGGACATGTACTCATCTGATTTAGGTTCTAACCATGGATACTTTTGCCACATTCAATGGAAGAACCAGGCTGGGTCAGACTTAATTGTATGATGGATCCCCCCATACCATCAGTTTTCATATGTTAGTGCCTACCAGAATCACCCAAGAGCTGAAAACACACAGTCCTAAAACCCATTAAGACAAACACTTCCCTGCATTATGCTGATCTAATCTACAATTCTGCATAAATTCTAAAATGTTGAACAGGTATCCTAGCTATAGAAAAAAAAATAGCCTCCAAACCTATGACTTATGACAAAGGTTAACTACAGATTTTCTAAACTTCTCATTTGAATGAAAGGCATGTCCAGCTGTAGACCAAAGAACTATAAGTAGCCATTAAAGCGCAGAACAGGACTGCATTGTTATACAGTGACCCACTTAAATCAAAAGGCTTCAGTAATAGACCATAAATACCAGGCAGTATTAACTGAAAAATATTTACTCTTGCACATTTTAATGGTTATAATTCAATACTTTTTGTCCTGTTCATCTCATTACTTATATAGATTCTAGTTTAAAAAAATCTTTAAACTGAAGAGATTTTGTATGAGCAATATATAGCTTGAAGATATCTACCAACAAGAAGCTTTTTCAAATGAGAAAAATGGCTTTTAAAATTTAAAAAAGTAGAGAAATAAAGAGATAGTAGGCATTTTCTTTTTAAGATTTATTTATTTATTTATTTATTTGAGAGAGGGAGAATGAGAGAGAGAGAGAGCATAAGAACAGGAGGGTCAGAGGGAGAAGCAGACTTCCTGCTGAGCAGAGAGCCCAATGTGGGACTTGATCCGCAGGACTCCAGGATTACAATCAAGCTGAAGGCAGTCGCTTAACCAACTGAGCCACCCAGGCGCCCCTAGACATTTTCAATAGTAAGTATATATTACATTTAAAAAAAAACTAGAAGTTCTTATCTGGTATTTCTATCTATCTGTTAAATTTGAAATTTGAAAGCAATTCTACCCTAACACCTCATCTAAAAAAAAAAAAGAGATGTCCCAAAGTTTATAAATAACAACCCCTGGGGGAAGAGAGTAGCATGCTTTTTAGACCTTCAGTTTATTTACTCTTATATAACCCTGCAAAGCTTGATTTCCTGGTTTTCTTTTTCTTTTTAAGATTTTATTTACTTATTCATGGGGGTGGGGGAGAGAAAGGCAGATGGAGAAGCAGGCTCCCTGGGATCATGGCATGAGCCAAAGGCAGACGCTTAGCCAATGGAACCACCCTGGTGCCTGATTTTCTGGTTTTCTAGTTCAAAGAGGATATAAAGCGGCAAACTAGTGGAAGTAAAAAACTACTGTAGAGGAATGCACAGTGACAGTAGGAAGTGACAGTTGACAATAAGGAAGAAAATTCACTAAAGCTATAAAAAGTAGACATGAACACAAACAAACACTAAGGGCACATTCCTACTTGGAAAAGAAGCCCCTAAGGGCATTACTGTATGAGAACTCAGTGTAATACTTCTACCCCTCCAAAGCTAATCTCTCCATCTGTCCTCTGAACTTCTCTCCTCCCATTTCCTCTGTAACCTTGCTCCATGAATCATCTGCTCTTCCCTACCATACCTGGAACCCTTTTCTTGCCGAAGGACTCCTTCCCCTCAGCAGAGGAATATTCTCAAATCTCTCCCAAATAACACAAAAGAGCCCTGCTTTCACCCCCACTCTTCTCTAGTTACTTTCTTCTCCTTTCCTTCAGAGACAAGGTTTCGGAAAGAATACTCTCTGCTTGCTTCCTCCCCTTCCTCACCACTCATTTCTCTTTTAACCTGCTGCAACACAACAGTCTTCTGACCATCCACCACCATAGCTGCTCTCACATGGGTCACTAGGGCCCTACGTCCCAAAGTCAACTGACTGCCTACTCTTTTTACGCTGTTGACCTCTATTAGACATATGATCCAACAGTGACCACTTCCTTCCTGAAACTCCCTCTTTGTTTACAGTCTGTGATGCCACACTAACTTGAATTCTTCAGTTTGGGGATGCAAATGGAATGTATGCAAATAAAAGTGGGGGGAGGAGGCTCATGATCAATTGGGTTTGGAAAATGTGGTATTAAATTAAACAGATTTCCTAACTACAGGATTTCTCAGATTTCTCATATCAATACTGGTGTTCATTATAACTCTTACAAGATGGAGTTCTGCACTGTTTCCCAAAGTTACTTGACTCTAGAGCACTTCCCTCCCTCCCATATAACATCTTATATGACAAATTAATTGAGGAACATATTTGAATAACATTACTCTTGATGTTCTTTTCCAGTCTTATGGGCAAGATTTTCTTCCTCCACTGTCCTCCACTTCTAGTGCTTCACTCATTTCATGCCTTAGTCACCTCCCAGTCCTCCACTTATCTCCACCTTATAAATTCATCCTAATCACTCAGTCACATCCTCGTGGTTTTAACCTGGCATTAGAGTCAACAAGTGACTCTGCCACTTACTGTATAACCTTGGATCTTGGTTTCCTAATATATAAAATTGGAATAATGATAACTATCCATAAGGACTAAATGACATAATATACATAAAGTATTTACCACAGGTATTTACACATTTCAAAGTATTTACACATTTATATTTTTTTATATTTTATTATTTATTTTTTTAAAAGATTTTATTTATTTATTTGACAGAGAGAGATCACAAGTAGGCAGAGGGACAGGCGGGGGGCGGGGGGGGGGGCGGGGAAGCAGGCTTCCTGCTGAGCAGAGAGCCCGATGTGGGGCTCGATTCCAGGACCGGAAGGCAGAGGCTTAACCCACAGAGCCACCCAGGCACCCGTATTTAAACATTTAAACAAAAGTTCAATAAATGGTCACAATCATTTTCTCTGTTTCCAGCTCTAGAGCTCCTTGCTGAGTAGCAAATATATCTATCTACCTTAGGAATTTCCCTTGGTTATTTCATATATACCATCAATTCAAGATGTTCACCTCTAATCCTACCATCTAAATGGTCCCTATACTCTCTAGCTTGGTGAACAATTCTCTCCAACCAGCTGCCCAAACCTACAATACTGAAGCAATACTCATTCACGTTCATCTCTCTGCCCACCAACTTACTAATTATATCTGACTTCCCAGATAGCTACCTTTCTAAAGTGCAAAATCTGATCACATTACTCCACTGCTTAAAATTCTTCAGTATTTCCTCATGGTTTTCAGGGTAAAATTCAACCTCCTAACATATTATGCGAGGCTCCTTATGATCTGGTATCTTATGTCTCATCTCCCTCCATGTTCCAACCTGACATACTCTCCACTCTAGTCAAATCAAATCACCTCTATTTCTACAAAAGGTGATAATGTCTTGCCTTTGCACATGCTATTCTTCTGTTCAAAAAGTGAGTCCAACCACACTCCTATCCACTTTACTGCTGGTTCCAAATGGTCTTTTTCATGAGTTTAATTATATGTTATTTCATTCCCAGCCTTTAAATTTTCCCTATAACAAATGTAAAACACAGCCTATAAATTTAAATATTCATTCTCAACCTCTTTAATACTATAAAATACAAGCAATACATTCAACCTGGTTAGGTAAAATTATCAGCCCCGGAACAGTCTTATTTTCGTTAATTATGAAGTCTATAATTAAATAAAATTAACATTCCTTCACTGTCATATATTTTTTTATATTCCATATACTAAGGGGGTCACAAAAATGAGCAAGAAAAGCTTCTGACCTCTGAGGTAGGCTGATCCTTAAACCAATAACCCCAATATAATGCCATATATATGTGTTGTGTGTATGCATGTGTGCAAAATTTCTAAGAGAAAACTAAGAAATAACTAACTTAGGTGAGGTGGTTTCAAAATAATATAATGGAAACAAATTCCAAATAAACTATTTCCCCACTCAGTGAAAACTCACCCAATAATATCAAGGTAAATTCCAGTTCTATCATTAGGGTCACCACATGTCCTCATTTGCACATTCCAGTTAACATATGTTACACAGTAAAATGATTATTAGCACTCCTTTCACTCTCATTATTTTCCTGGTTGAATAATAAACTATAAGCTCACCTTATCTATCATCTTTTTCCTGTTTCCCTAAAAACAACCTCAATAATTTGTTCTTTTCATTCTGAAGGATGTATCTATCATATAACTTTGTTAGGGGGGAAAAGTATCTAATTTTAACTACTCTATCTCTGAGATGGATCAGCTCAAAATATTTTTCAGTTTTATTACCTCATTCTCCCTCCCTCCCCCTCATATTTGCCGAGAAAGAGGACTGTCTTCTTTAGCCTCGAAATTAAAAAAGAAGAAAAAAGTAAGTGGTAGAGGCATCTAGGAGAGGTTGGAAACAACAGACAAAAATCTATATTAATTTACATGGTGAATAGTTTTTGAGAATGTCTCTCAAGGTAAAAAATAAAGAACTCAACTTAAACATATAAAATAATAAACTGGGGTGCCTGGGTGGCTCAGTGGGTTAAGACCTCTGCCTTCAGCTCGGGTCATGATCCCAGGGTCCTGGATCGAGCCCCGTATCGGGCTCTGTGCTCAGCAGGGATCCTGCTTCCTCCTCTCTCTCTCTGCCTGGCTCTCTGCCTACTTGTGATCTCTCTCTCTCTGCCAAATAAATAAATAAATAAATAAACAAATCTTAATTAAAAAAACAAAAACTATTGAAAGTCTCTTTTTTTAACCAAAAAACCCAGAATGTATATTTTTAAATGAAAGTTCTTTCCAAACAGTCATTTTGAGAGGTCCTACAATATCCCACTACTTGACATATTTTGGGAATATCTGCTTGGAAACAATGCTTAAGCCAGTTCCTGATTCACAAAAATTTATCTTATTATCCTGTGGACAAGGCTATTTTTCATTTCCTTCTTGTCTTCCTTCCTTTCTTTCATTAGAGAGGAAGAGATGGATGGGGAGAGGAAGAAAGCGAGAATCTTAAGCAGGATCCATGCCGAGATCCATGCAAGCCCAATGGGGGTGGGAGGGTGAGGGGAAGCAGCTCAATTTCACAACTCTGAGATCGTGACCTGAGCAGAAATCAAAAGTCGGACGCCTAAGAGGCTGAGCCACCCAGGCACCCTTTTTTCCTTTCTTTCTTTTTCTGAAATTATTAATTTTTTGAATTAGGTTCCATGGCTTCTCTTGGCCAAAACCCTTAAACAAGTCAGACAAGCAAAGATATGCTATCTGCCCCAAGATATGCACCAAACATTGTCCCACGGCTCTGAAGGCAGGGACAGATTCTTGTACCCCTAGGACCGGAAATATAAAAGACACTCAAGATGTTTTGGTTTGGTTAATTAATAATCAATCATCAGATATGGAAACAAATTTTTCTGGCTATTGTCAAAGATCAAATTTACCTTCAAAGGAAGAATTGCTACCCTTAGAGATACTTTAAAGAACTGAAAGCAAAGGCAAAAAAAGGAGCTCCAAAAATGCTAAGTAAATATTGTATCATTTGCACAAGTGTGTTGTCTACTTTCTTTAGGGACTAGACATCAGTGCTTCAAATATACAAGCTCTGTTATGTTTATCAAAAGAACTAGTCTTATTACCCTATATCCTAGAACTCCTTAACTAATTGAAATCTTCCAAATAAATAGAGAAAAAAACTGAGGTCCAAAACCAAATTTGCTATTTTTCATCAACATCTGCTCTTAAACATTTTCTTACTTTTAAAAACGCTCTAATTCTAAGCCTACCAATCAATCACAGTCAAAATGCATTAATCCTGCCAAAATCTTAATCACGTTTCAATCCTTTCCCAAAGTTTTTCATTAAGAGTTTCTCCAAACCTCTCTTAGTTTTAGGTTATTATTAAAAACTATATTGTTCTGTACTGTAAAATGGCTTGAGTTTAAGTTTCAGTATAACTTCTCTTACAGGAAATCAGAAAAATCTCTAAATCTCTGTAACTATGAAAATAAATGTCTATATATCTTTCCAGTTATCCATACTTGTTCCCTTTTTACTAGAAAACAGTATTTCCAGGTATCATGGGAATGTCTCTACCACTATAAAGATATCAAAATCAAATTTCCATTAGACCTAGTTCCATAACCAGAGTAAAATCTTGGAAAAAAAAAATAGAGTAAGAACTGGTAGCTGAATTTAATTAACTGTAAATGGATAAATCATCCAATCATAAATGAATGGGTCTCAAAGGACAGTGGGAGAAAAATAACCACAGATAAAAGATTGAGAGATATTTAAAGTTTTAAAAGTATAAGCTAATTATAGCTCATATATTATAAATGTCACATCTTAAATTTCCATGATCACATAGCAGTGATACCTAACCATTCTTATGATTAAGAATTTGTGGAACGTGGACCCTGTATACACAGATTCCTAAGAATTCCCAAATACGAATTAAATTCTATGGGAAAGTTGCCAGTATCTGTTATTACGAGTGCTCATACTGAGCAAAGAAACACCACCCTGTTACTAACATACTACATCATTATATGAGTCACCTTAAAACAAGATTTTCCTCCTTTGTTTAAAAACAAGACAACCCCATACCAAGCAACAAGTGATAAGATACAGGTTTAGACAACTTTACATTCAGTAGAAAACACTTGACAGCACTTGAAAAAAAGCATATTATTGCTCTTAAGAGTTTTACTATCATTCCTATTCTTTTTCTTTTTCTTTTTTTTAGATTTATTTATTTATTTGAGAAACAGAGAGCATGCGAGGGGGAAGGAGAGGGAGATTCACTCCAGCAGACTCTGAGCCAACCGCACCTGAGATCACCACCTGAACCAAATCCAAGAGTCAGATGCCTAACCACTGTACCACCCAGGCGCCCCTAACACTCTTATTCTTACTTTATGATTTTGGATCCTCAAAAAAAACATTCAGAGGTTGCATCGCTGCTCATTATAACCTGCAAAATAAATACTGCTTTTCAGAGAAAGGGGGGATTCTGTTTGTCTTCCTATATGGCAATTTCTTAGACTATATTTACACCTTACCCTATATATGATTCAATATATTTGAATGTTACAATCTGACCCAAGCAACTTAAGTCCCAAAATATTTTAACCAACAAATGAAAGTACAAAAAAGTACTTTTTGCCAGTGTTATAAGATCTTGCTGGACATATGTGTCAACACTGTAAAACATATCACCAGTAACTATTTGTGGGTCAGTGTAGCTTTAGTTGAAAATGGTTAACATCTTTTTTTTTTTTCTTGTAATTCTTTTTTTTTTTTTTTTTAAGATTTTATTTATTTATTTGACAGTCAGAAATCACAAGTAGGCAGAGAAGCAGGCAGAGAGAGAGAGGAGGAAGCAGGCTCCCTGCTGAGCAGAGAGCCTGACATGGGGCTCGATCCCAAGACCCTGGGATCATGACCTGAGCTGAAGGCAGAGGCTTTAACCCACTGAGCCATCCAGGCGCCCCGAAAATGGTTAACATCTTAATGAATGATTCCTAGATGAATTTTACCATTAGGGTTTCCTAACATTTTGCATTCCACTTAATATCACTTTGTCTTTGGAAAACCTTTACATCATAAATTTGAAAGGAAGCAAAAAAAATTTGCATTAAAATCAAAATATTCTTCTAAAAAAAAGATTTATTTATTTGAGAGAGAAAAGAGAGTGCACAAAAGCTGGGAGAGGGGAAGCCGATTCCTGACTGAATGGGGAGCCCAACAAAGGCTCGATCTCAGGTTCCTGAGATCACAGTCCGAGCCAAAACTGAGAGTCAAATACTTAACTGACTGAGCCACCTAGGTGCCCCCAAATATATATATATATATATATATATATATTAAAGATTTGAGAGAGAGAGAGAGCATTCATGAGTAGGGGGAGGCAGAAAGAGAGGGAAAGAATCTCAAGCAGACTTCCCACTGAGCACAGAGCCCAAGGAGGGGCTTAATCACAGGACCCTGAGATCATGACCTAAGCCAAAATCTAGAACTCGACACTTAACTGATTGAGCCACCTAGGCGTCCCTAAAATCAAAATATTCTTTTAAAATGTTCTGTATAAATGATATACTTCAAAATTTAAACAATAAAAGAAGAAATTAGCATATTTTTTCAGGTCATGTTAATTTTGGCCTATATTTGGAGGCAGTTATGTTAGAGTTTTCCCTTGAAATACAACTGATAATCTGTCTTAAATCCTCAACAGTGACATTATTCCTTTGTCTAAATTTTAGCAGGTGTAACAGGAAAAAAAATTTCCATTGGTCCATGCTGCACATCAGGAGCCTAGATGAGCCCTGGACAAATTCAGTTCTTCATCCTCATACATCATATGCTGTACTGATGGTAAAATTAACAGCTACCATTTACTGAAGGCTTAAAAAGGGCCAGGTTCTATGATGAGTATCCCATAAATAACTCTGGAGTTGCATCAAATGTACATTTCATTTATGCTAATTTGATTATATGTGTTTAGAAGAGAGTAAATGTGAATGAAAATGTAAGTTATGTTATCGTGCACATGATTTTACTTGCAATTACATTCAACAAAGTGTCACAAACAACATGTCACAAAGTGAGTATGATATGGAAGAAACTGCATCCCCTCAGACAGTCTCAGTTACAAATTGGATGCCCCAAACCATATATATTGTCCTTCATGGGTGATTTAAGAGTTTTTTCCAGAGATAATTTTGACTATAATTTAATTTTTGCCTTATATGCTAACTTAGAACCCTACTAAGTTAGGACCACTTTGTCTCATTTGGAGTCCATAAAGACTCTGTGAAGTTGGTACAACTATTAAACCTATTTTATAAAAGAATTAACAGGTAGAGAGATCATGCAACTTGCTTTGCAGTGGTAAGTTTCTAACTTGGGTCTTTCTGAATCCAAAGTTTCCACACTCAACTACTATGCTATATTTCAATATGCCCATTTTCCAGATGGGGCATGAGAGGCTCAGAAAGTTTAAGGAAACTGGTCCAGTATCACTCTACGAGTAAGTCTTAATACCAAGACATAAACTCGAGCTTTCTCATTTTAAGTCCAACACGCTTTCCACATTACAAAAAATTGTCTCTTTTCTATCAGGTTATCTTAGAAACTTAATAAAATAACTGTTAGAAGCCAGGAATGCATAGTAAATGGGAGAAAAATACTGTTATAAAGTGTTCACAAACTGGTGGCCCACAAAATAAATTTGGGCCACAGATAAGCTCTGTTTAGCCCTCAAGAAACATTCCTTTAAACCTTCATTAGTTGTTATGATAGACAAAGTCTGACAATAGGTATTGCAAAGATCCTTCTCCCTTGCTGCCACTCAATGATTAAGATGGAAAGTCATATACAGGCCTTCCTAGGCTCTCTTGCACCAAGAGGTAATCAGGTAATCTAGTTCTGGCCAGAGACTAAAAAAGAAGTCTTCTAGGAATGGGGGGTTTATTTCCAGGAAAACTTATGTACTCCTAATCAAAGGTATAGCTAATTCCTGGCACTGTACCTTTTACTTCTTCCTGCATCAAACACGGATATAGTAGCTGGAGCTAGCAGACTTTTTTTTTATAAAGAGATAAAAATAAAAATGGGAATCATTACATTATTAACAGCAGAACACAAAGTTATAAAGGACTTAGATCCTTATGATATTGTTGAGCTACTGAGTTGGTCCTGGACCATGTATCTTGGACTTCTGTTAGATAAACCAAAAATATTCTTAGGGCTCAAACTTGGTCTTCTGTTACTTGCAGCCAAAATAATTTCTAGCCAATTCAATTGCCAACATTTATAAAAATCAGGAGATTTCATATAACAATCTGCATCACTAGTGTTTCTTGAACTAGAAGACTTTTCTGGAAACACTGGGTCTATACTCTCATTTGGTTACAATTGGCAGCCCCTAACGATGGAGTTCTCAGTCTCTAAATTACCACAGGCCCCAAGTGGCCAGCTACACTAATTTTGTTCATCTGTTTAATCCCACTATCACATTTAAATGTGTGATCTTCTGCATTACATTTCAATGTATATCTAGCCTAGAACCCAGGTAGCCACTTGAATGCCTAGCATCCTAGAAAACCTCCAATCAATCACTGCCAAAGATATAATACAGGGTTTTTAATATAGCAAAAACTCTGCTGAAGCTGCTCAAGAAATGAGTTATTCTAAACTTTATCCCTGAAGCCAAACTCTAGAAACTATTTAACAGTAAAATAAGAAGTCAGAGTAGTCAATTTTCCAGTTCTGAAATTCTGTGAAACCCTAGGAAGCATTATTTATGAATAAACCCTAAAATTTTGATAATAATCGAAAGTCCAAGAAATCTCCTGCATTTCTTACATAGCAGTAGGAAAGAAATATAAAAACCACTGCATCCAAGATCCCTCAAACAAGAAACTGGGGTTGTGATTTTGTAGTCTTAGCAGCAAGGTAAGCTTGCATCACTACTGCACATTACTGGGAAAAAACATTAGGGTTCCAATATCCAAAGCAATTACGCCAGAATCTCACAAAAGTCTCAGAAGTCACAGCGGGGAATGATGATGTGGGATATTTCAAGATGGCTGTCATTTAGGAGACCTAAACAATGTAGCTTTTCACTAGAAGCAGTTCCAAGAAATGATACATATCTCAACTGCCAAAAGACTATTTCTTACCAATTCTTTGGAAAATAATATAAACAAAGGCTGAATTCTTAAATATCAATCATTTGTGCCCACCAAGCATTAAATTTAGACATACCCTCAGTGCAAAATTCACTGTATCTTTATCTGAAAAGAATTTTAATAGTTCTAATGGTAATTAGAACTACAATGTAGAAAACTACAGCTTTCACTATCTTCAAATGTACTTCATTATACATTATTACCATTAAAAGATGGTTGTGTCCATTTGAATTCAGGGTATATAACTTCTCATAAAGTAACACAACTCAGAGTAGTGTATACTGGACACAATACAGTAAAGATGAAAATATATCACCAAAAATAAACACACTTTGGAAACCAAACTATCATAATCTTTTTTTTTTTTTTTAAGATTTATTTATTTGAGAGAGAGAGTGCACACAGAGGGAGAGACAGAATCTCAAGCCGACTCCCAGCTGAGTATGGAGCTGGATGCAGGGCTCGATCTCAAGACCCTGACATCATGACCTCAGCCAAAATCAAGAGACAGATGCTTAACCAACTGACTACCTAGGGGAGCCCATCATAATCTTTTAAAATTAATTATGTATGTAACACTGTGCAAAAAGCAAAGAATTAAATCTATTTAACAACAGTGATCACCAGTAGTTACAGAACATCCACTATGCTATAGTGCTAGACACTGTGCTAGGTAGTCATTCAGTTATTTCACAAAAGCCAACAAATTATTCTGTAAGATAAAGGGAACTGAAACTTAGAAAGGTGATTTGCCCAAAGTCTACACTTATAGTAAGTGGAAGAGTTGGGATTTTAACTCCAGAATCTGTCTAGAACCTAAAGCCAATTTAGCCACTATGACATAATGTAGCCTACTTCCTTGAGAAAAAGTTTGTAAAACAGAATCATTATTAAATTAGCCAGAGAGGGAAACTGTCCTTTTGGGTCCAGATTTGGCAGAAAAGAAAAGTGTATTGAATGAGGGCCATTGTATAAAATAGTTTTTCTTCAGAGGAATATATAATCAAGAAAGGTTTAGGGGCGCCTGGGTGGCTCAGTGGGTTAAAGCCACTGCCTTCGGCTCAGGTCATGATCCCAGCGTCCTGGGATCGAGCCCCGCATCGGGCTCACTGCTCAGCAGGGAGCCTGCTTCCTCCCTTCTCTCTCTGCCTGCCTCTCTGCCTACTTGTGATCTGTCTGTCAAATAAATAAATAAAATCTTTAAAAAAAAAAAAAAAAAAAAAGAAAGGTTTAGCAGCATTAAAAAAAAAAAAAGGCTCATTATTTCAATATCACTGTCACATTACTTAATAATCTTAAAGAAATTCTTCTCTCATCTTCCAAAATGGTATTTCAGAAAGTCAGTAATAAATCAAGTAAAGTAGGCAAAAAGCAAAATGAGGAAAGAGAACTTATTAATTTTAGGGAGGGGTTAAGAAATAACTATCTTACAAGGCATTTTTCTCTACTATTGATCCATATATTTTCCAAGAACATTTTGTGTATTCAAATATTTTCAAAAAGCAACTGTCCATTTCAATAATTTTTCCTTCATCTTTGAATTTAGGAGCACATATGATCTAATTCTATATAGGGTCTCACTTTGGAGTCCACACAAGTACTACAGAAGTTCTTTCTTTCTTTTTTTTTTAAGATTTTATTTATTTATTTGACAGATAGACATCACAAGTAGGCAGAGAGGCAGGCAGAGAGAGAGGGAGAGAGAGGGGAGGAAGCAGGCTCCGTGCTGAGCAGAGACCCTGATGTAGGGCTCGATCCCAGGACCCTGGGAACATGACCCGAGCCAAAGGCAGAGGCTTTAACCCACTGAGCCACCCAGGCGCCCCCTATAGAAGTTATTTCTAATTAGAGAATCACTATTATGGTTATTTCAGAAATGTGAACCACAAATAAAATACAGAATAAAAAAGTACAAAATCAAATGGGGTATTTCAGTATATCAGAAGAATGAAGAAAGAATAAAACACAGGACCTCAATCATCTAATTTTCTAAATCACATGTTCAAGATAAGGCAACTTGTAAAAGAAAAAGGCAACTTGTTTTAAAAAGGGTAGACTGTACTAGTAGCTAAATGATATAAAGTCTTGTGCACAGTGGGACTGTGGATAAATGTTTGCAAATGAGTGCAATCCAATAAAATGGAAAAAAAATCTATTGAGAAAAAGAAAGAATAAGTCTGGAACCTGTTAAAACACAGTCTTCCTCTAAGTGCCTTGAATCACCTGAAATGACAGCTGGAAACAAAGCAAAGACTAATGTGGTGAGCAACATCTCCATTTCTAACTTTCGGCTGACTGGCATTCTGAACAAGTTCATGCAGCACAGATGTCCAAATCTTCCTGTGTCTTAGCTATAGAAACAACTATCACCTTCTATAAGACAATTTCAAAAACACAAGAAGACTTAGTGGTTTTAATAAAATTCTTTTAATTTTAAAAATCTTTTGGGTTAAAGTTCTATAAAGCAGTGCTTAAACAGAAATCTAATATTTTCTTTCTCCTAAAAGCTGAATATTTAATTTTCAAGATTCTATATCCTGCAAAAATGTTTTGTAAGCAAGTGGAGGAGTTCCTAGATTTTTCAGCCGCATCTTGCCTAACCAGACTTCCTTTACAGTCAGTATAGTTTCCTTTGAAGTTTAATTGAAAACCACAGAATCAGCATAAAAATGCTTAGAGTTGAGAAAGTTGCAGCTTGTATATGACAGATCAAGAAGACGAATCAAAATATTGTGCTCATAAAAAATTTAGGACAATTTTTTTCAGTACTCTCTCAAGGAAGAGATAGGTTGTTTGTATTTTCTAACAGGGTTCAATAATAAAAACTATAATTAAAATGTAGCCAAATCTGAACCAAAGATCTCTTGTTATATCATATGTGACTTCATTCAGTTGGTTTAGAATTGCATTTTCTAAAAGCTGCATTCAATTTCAACTGCCAACTGTTTGGTATAGCTGAATTAGACAGCTCATTCTTCTCACCTATTGTTTCTTTGTACAAAGATATATTTAAACCCATGAATACATTCAATGTCCTCAGATTCTCTATATTTAAAAAAAATCTATAAATTTGTTTTACTTTGCCACATGATTTATATTCTCAATCACTAAAAACAGCAATGCATTCAGTCTATTATTTTACTATACAAACTCAGATGACCACTTGCAATTATCTGTCCTACCATATAGCAGAACATCCAATAGATTAATATGCTACTAAGCATGGCCCAGTGAATTGATAAGCTCTCAAGGGAAGGAGATTTTTAAAGATTACAGTTGCATTAATCATTCTGTATGGTGCTCCAGGGTCATCACCAAATCATACACAACATACTTTGCTGTGGAGACTGGGAATCCTTGATTTAAAAAATAAAGCTATTATTGAGTAAAAAATTTTAAAAAGAAAGAAAAAAGATGTAGAGAGCCTATGAAATAGGCTATTTGAAATATGAAATATATGAAATAGCCTATGAAGTAGGCCATTTGTTAAAGTTATATTGTCATAAAGCATGTATCTTCCCCACCAAATGTGTGTTCTAAAGAAAATTTGCTTAATAAACAAATATCAACCCTAAATCACTATCATTATAAAAACAATTACTCCATGAGTGCATTTTTTTTTTTTTAAAGATTTTATTTATTTATTTGATAGACAGAGATCACAAGTAGGCAGAGAGTCAGGCAGAGAGAGAGGGAGGAAGCAGGCTCCCTGCTGAGCAGAGAGCCTGATGCAGGGCTCGATCCTAGGACCCTGGGATCATGACTTCAGCCAAAGGCAGAGGCTTAACCCACTGAGCCACCCAGGCGCCCCCATGAGTGCATTCTTATTTGGTGCCAGACATAGGCTAAGAATGCTAAGGTGTTCTTCATTTAATGCTTATTTCTGTGAAAGAAATACTGTTATTATCCTTATTTTACAGATGGGCAAACTGAAGCATAGAACAGTTAAATGACTTATCTAAGTCTAGTACATTGTAGAGCCAGGATTCAAATTCAGGAAGATTATTTTCCAGACCCCACACTCTTAACCACTATAGTGGACTGCTTCATGTTGCTATAGGTATTTGAAGCCTAAGAAGAGAGAAATGAAAATACTATTAGGGCTTCCCCACCATATGGTCTATATTAGAATCACTGGCAGATACTATTTTTATTTGAAACCACAATCACTTTCTCAAACCCCAAAGAATCAATAAACGTCCTTAATAGATTGAGATACATTATGAGATGCTAACATGTGGTATATTTTAATTTCTGCCTGAGATATGCTAAGTAACATAATTGCGAAGAGAGGGCTCTCCCAAGTCGTTGGTGTTTCTATAAAAATATCTGCAGCAATAATTGGAGAATCACTGTTCCAATAAGTGACATTTCTTTCCTTAAACTTCAATAAATATAATTTCATACATTCCCTTATCTGTCTGAAGCAGTAAAGAAGAGGCTGGATTTTCTTTTTCCTTAACTAGGGCAAGGTATGGAGCTGGGAGAGGAAGAATAGGCGAGGGGCAAGGTAACAACTACAAACACAAGTTTTCCAAAGATAGAAGCTTGAGTATCTGGCTACCATGCCTTAGATAGCAATGTCTTACAATAATAACCCTGTAGAAAAAAAAATTGGCTTCTAATTATGAATGGGACCAAAAGGGATTAAGATTTAGAAGTAAATAACATAACTTTCATTTTTTTAGTCGCAAAGATCTTTTGCTCCTCCATCTTTCCCAATTACTCTGTTCCACATTTCCTATCCATTATCCTCTTTGGAAATGATCAACTTCTTCCCTACACACACTTGGTTTTGCTGCTCCTATTGTACTCATTATACTACTTTTATTGCTTATACATGCTTAGTTTATAGCTACCTTTCCCCACTATACCTGTAAATTCTAAGACAAGGATAATGCCTGATATCATCCCACAGTGCTTGAGAAGGTTCTCAGATGAGTTTATCAACTACTAAGGCACACGTAGCAAAATGACACAAATCACAGTGATTCAAACTAAAGCAGGGCAAACATGACACAAGATGAGTTTAAAAAAAAAAGGTGGGGTAAGAAATCAAACAGCACCCAGACAGAGAGACTAACTCTTAAGACCCAGAAGATAACTTAGTCTAGTAATTGGTCTTTGAGTATGACAATCAAAACTTAAATACCAGCTCTGCCACTCCAAACTAGGGGAATCTAGACAGCTCTCTGAAAATCAGTTTCTTCATCTGTTAAAATAGGAACAATAATAATATTCCTTCAAATGGTTGTTGTGTTGCCCATTTAACACTGAACCTAGTGTCTATAGCACAGCAAATACTTAAAACATTAGGTAGCTATTAGGACAGTTATACTTTAAGGTTTCTTGCCCCCATTCATAAATTTTAACAAATTCACTTTAAAGGAAAGCCAAGAGAACATATACACTACATGAAAGGTAAAAGTAACCGTAGATGTTGTAATTCAGAAAAATTATGTTTACTTCTCCAGCCCTATTTTCTGTACTTTGCAAGGCATCAGCACTGTACTGCTTGTGGTTCTCAGTGTACATCTGTCATTTCTAATCCCTGTGCTTTAAATTCATGCTTAAGAATGCTTCCTTCCTGGGTGCCTGGGTGGTTCAGTGGGTTAACTGTCTGCCTTCGGCTCAGGTCATGATCCCAGGGTTCTGGTATGGAGTCCTGCACTGCACTAAGCTCCCTGCTCAGTAGGAAGTTGGCTTCTCCCTCCCTCTGCCCCTCCCCTCTGCTCCTGCACTCCCTCTCGCTAAAGCAAATAAATAAAATCTTAAAAAAAAAAAAAAAAAAAGAATGCTTCCCTCCATCCTGCTACTCGCCCTAACCAACCCTCTGTTTGCTGGCTAACTCCCACTCACTCTTTAAGGCTTAACTAAGAAATCCTTGCTGGCCTCCTCTCTCTTCCTCAAGGCTTATATCATCTGTGATTACTATACTGTACTCTAATTACTTTTTTAATACCTATCTTTTCACTTATACTCTAAAAGCTTCCTGAGGCCAGGGACTAACTGGCTGCTGGATCCCCAATCCTGGCATGAATGAGTAAATAAACAGATATCTCCAGGAGTGGGTATAGCACAGGATTCAAAAAGGTACTAAATCACTTTAAAAAAAAAATTATATCAAACAGCTCCATAAAAACTAGGCTGGAACAGAGTATACTACCATTTGTTTCCAAGCATATTCTCTCCCACTCAATCAGTGAAATATTTCCCATTTTTCAGGAAATCTTAGGAACCATGGGACCCCTCACTACATTTCAGAGCCAAGAACACCTCACCAGACTTTCTCTCGACAAATAGGAAAAGGAAGGGCACTGTGAACAGCAGCTGTGCTGCTCAAGCTGGGCGAGAAAATGCAGGGCAGTTTGTAAACGTATCTGAAAAGGACTCAGTGCTGAGAACCAGAGGAAGAGAATGCATGGGGCTACCTGGACAAAATAGCATTCATTAAATATTTGCTGATTAACAAGAATCTTTGGGTCTCTCCCATGTACACTTGACCTCTAGCAGATTTCAGAGTGGATAACAGGTTATATCAATAATCACACGGAGGCGGGGATGCCTGGGTGGCTCTGTCTGTTAAATGGCTACCTTCAGCTTGGGTCATGATCCCAGTAGAGTCTGCATCAGGCTCCTTGCTCAGCAGGGAGCCTGCTTCTTCCTCTGCCTGCCACTCTGCCTGCTTGTGCGCGCTCTCTCTCTGACAATAAATTTTTTTAAAAAATAAATTTAAGGGGCGCCTGTGTGGCTCAGCGTGTTAAGCCTCTGCCTTCGGCTCAGGTCATGATCCCAGGGTCCTGGGATCGAGCCTCGCATCAGGCTCTCTGCTCAGCTGGGAGCCTGCTTCCTCCTCTCTCTCTGCCTGCCTCTCTGCCTACTTGTGATCTCTGACTGTCAAATAAATAAATAAAATCTTAAAAGAAAGAAAGAAAGAAAGAAAGATCAAAATGATCAAATTTAAAAAATAAATAAATAAATTTTAAAAATCACTTTAAAAAGAAAGTCACGTGGGGTTTTTAAAATTAGAAAGAGTTTCCTTACTATAGTTAAGTTTCTTGAATGAATGAACAAATTAGTGAAAACCACGGACATGTGAATGCCTACAATGGGCCTGGCAATGTGTAGCCAGCAAAACAGCAGACATTTAATGGAAAACAATAAAGCCTCAAGTTGCTGGTATCAGCGATGCTATTTAATGGTGCTATATAGGAAGGCAGCATGGGTCCTGCATAGTGCCTTTTTCATGGCATAATCTAGAATCTGCTCCCTTTCTTTTTTCTTAAGATTTATTTACTTATTTGATGGGGGTAGGGGCAGAGAGAGAGGGAGAGAGAGAATCTCAGACTCCCGGCTGAGCCGGATTTGGGGGAGAAGGGTTCATCTCAGGATCCTGAGATCATGACCTGAGCGGAAATCAAGAGTCTGTAGCTTAACCCACTGAGCCATGCAGGCACCCCTGCTCCCTCTCACTTAAAGCCAGATAGAAATGACAAGAGACCCGAAGATACCTTTTGATTACCAAAGGACTGCTCTTACTCTGGACTTTCCGAGGCTCTTGAGTCAAATTTTAAAACCTAAGTTAGTTGAAGTTTACTGTCTGTCCATGCAATTAAATGAATACTAAGTAATAATGTGTTAAACTAACTAAACTCCTGTGGGACTAGCAATGGATCTTCTGTGGAACACATTTTAGCTTATGACTCCAATTTAGTATTTCCCATAGGTAGAATTACACACCATTAGAAAAAGAAGCAATTGTTTCATAAAATAAACTGAGAAAAGTTGTTAACTCTTTGGAACAAAGTAAGTTTAATATTTACCTCATAACATGTAGTAAAATTAATTTCAGATGATTGAAGTTAAATATAAAAATAAACTATTAAAAAACTTAAGAAAATATAGGTGAATATATCTCTGTTGATGAAAAACTGAACTAAGTAGAAAAACAATGAAAAAACATACACACACAGCTTTGGAAAGATGGTATTAAATTTTTTTAATGGCATTAAAATCTTTTAAATGTTTATATATCCATGAATAAAACCAAATAAAACAAGATGGCAATTGAAAAACCAAGGCAAATGTCCAACATAACAGAGAAAGGTTAATATTCTTAGTGTATAAAAAATATTTACAAGGGGAACCTGGGTGGCTCAATCAGTTGAGCATCAGACTCTTTGTTCTGGTTCAGGTCATGATAAATCAGGTCATGATAAATCTCTGGCTCAGTCAGTAAAGCATGTAACTCTTGATCTTGGGATCATGAGTTTGAGCCCCACACGGGGTATAGAGATTATTTTAAAAAGTATTTACAAATCAATACGGCAAAAATAGCTATCAATGGAGAAAGTTGAGTTAATCACATGAATGATTTACAAAACAGGGAATATAAAACATGTAGTAGCAAATATTTGAAAAAAATGTTTAAACCTTTGAAAAAAATGTAAATTAAAATGATAAAATACTAGTGGTTAAGAGAAAGGGTTCTGGGGTTAGACACCAGGCCTATAATCTTGGGTAGCTCATTTTACTTCTCTGAGCCTCAATTTTCTTTTCTTTACTTTTTGAAGATTTTATTCATTTATTTATTTATTTATTTGTGTGTGTGTGTGAGAGAGAGAGAGCGTGAGAGAGAGACTGAGCAAGGAGGGGTAATGCTTAACGGACTGAGCCATCCAGGCATCCCTGAGTCTCAATTTTTTTTGTAGAACAGAGATAATAATAATACGTAAACCAAAGGAATGATGTAAAAATTAAATAACATAATGCATGTTAAGTACTCAGCATAGTGCCTGGTACATGATAAGTGTTCAATAAACAGTAGCTCTTACTATAATAAAGAAAATAGATGATGATGATACTCAGGGCTGATGAGGGTGCAGTGGAACAGGTATTTTTATCCACCTGACCTCTGGTATATTGCACAGTTTGTCAATGAAGTTTGAGTCAATCTTTCTAGAGGACAATTTAGCAGTATGTACTACTAAATACTCATACTCTTCAGGCTTCTGGAAACAAAAATGTTTAAAAACAATGGAAGAACTCAAAATGGAAAAGTCTGTTAAATAATACCATATTCATCGATCCATATGTCCAATATTATTGACCTTGGTGATACAAAATTATGAAAACAAACCTAGTCCCTGCTTAAGGGTTAGCTTGGGAGATAAGCAATCAAATAATCAAGTGCACTAAGGAGATAAGAGCCACAATGGGTAAGTACAGGGTTCTATGGTGCGCATAGAAAGAGCACCTACCATAGTCTGAGAGTAGAGTCTTCCCAGAAGAAGAGACATTTAAGCTGGGACCTGAAGGATGAGCAGGAATTAGTCAGGTAAAGAGATGAAGAAAAAGTGTTCCAGGTAAAGGGAACAGCATGTGCAAAAGCCTAGAGATCAAAGGGAGCATGGCATGTCAGCTTGACTGAGCAGTGTGCAAGGCAGGAACTTGGGAAAAGACGAGGATGAAGAGGTAAAGCAAGGTTTGCTCACTAAAAGTCTTGCTAGCAAAACTCTGGAGTGTAGACTTTATTCTAAGGGCAATACAAAAAATTAAAAAGCAATTAGTTCTAATAAATAAGTCAATAATCATATCAAGAGGATACACAAATTGAAAAGAATGAACAAATACCTAAAATGGAAATACAAACTTGTAGTGAAGGGTACACAACTTCGTAAGTTTTACTAAAAATCACTAAATTATGCAATTATTAAAATGGGTTTATATTAGGTTTTGTAGACTATACCTCAAAAAAGCTATCTTTTAAAAAGTTAACAGAAATGTCTAACCATCTAAAAAATGTTCAACTTGTCTAGTAATAAAGTATATATAAGACCAATGAGGTACTATTCTTTATCTTTGAAAGATACTAATGATTAAATATGAAATGAGGATATCCAGTGTTAATAAGGCCAGGAGAATAGTATTCTTACCCTATGCTGGTTGAAATAAATGTTAACTGGAACAACCCTTCTACAAAGTATAAATATGCAAGAGGAGTTTTAAAATTGTTTATACTCTGTGATTCAGTAATTATATTTCTTGAAATCTTAATGTTCCAAAATGTAGTCAGATATTTATGCCCAATGATGTTCACTGCAATGTGATTTATAATAGCAAAAAAAAAAAAAAAAAAGTTGGAAAAAACCCAGATGTTCAACCATAATGGGATGGTTAGGATGAGTTATAAGTGCCCTATGCAGCCATTTAAGTGCTATGGCACAAAGATACATATTTATGATATGTAGTAAACTTTAAAAGAACCAAATATACAAAATTATATAGATAGCAGCATTTCAGCTTTGTAAAATAGATATGCAATTGTAGAGCATATATCTTTCATTCTCTTTTCTGTGCTTTTCTGTATTTTCCAAAATTTCCTACAATGACCATGTATTATTTCTGTAGTGTAAGAAAGTTCTAAAGCTGCCTTCAAAAAATTAAAAAGCATCATTTTTAAGTATTTATACTTCAGACAAATCAACTGCATATTTGTTATGGTTTTTTTTTTCTCTGAGAGAAAGGTGTGGTCATATTTGAATATATATATAAAATACATATATAATTCAATAGTATCTTATTTATCCAGCATCATATATGGAAATGAATTTCCCCAGTTAATTAAAATGTGCATCATAAACCTCAAAACTTTCGTGAAACTTGGATGGATTTCTATCTTAAAATACAATTCACTCAATCCTGACTGCTTAAAAAGAAGACAAAACAAGATGAAGCCATATTATGATTATTCAGGGTGATCATTATGACCACATAATAGTAGCTCTGAGGGACCACCGGGTTTTAGAGAGAGACTGATCCTTACATTAAGTAGTATGTTACCATAACTGCTAAATTTTTCTTATGCCAGCTATTTATAAATCTTCTTCTTCCTCCCTTGCTATAAAACCATCAGCTATCATTTCCCAGAACTGAAAGCAGCCTGTCTTTAGCAGCACCTGCCACACTTTCCATTCCTATATTGCTGTTGATTATCTTCTTAGAGTAAGAAAAATTAAATATCCAAGTTTTAAGAATTATATATAAACTGATAGATAACAGGCTTCAAATAAGGGTATCACCTAAAAATGATCTGCACAGATCTAGATGATTCTGTTCTAGTTAAGGTTACAATATACATTAACTTCAAAGAATATGAGTTCTTGATTATATCTCAAGTCTTGGTTCCTTTACTATATGGGCAGTCAAGTTCTCAGGATCAGAAACTCATATGCTGTTTCACATTATGGAAAGAGATATGGACCAGGAGCCAAGGACCTTAGTTCTAGTGTAGGTTCTTAGGCTAACCAGTTTTGTAACCTTCAGCAAGTCTTTTAACCTTGGTACCTGTCCTGCATAACTCATGAGGCTGCCCTAGAGTTAAATTAGAACACAAACACAAAAACACTCTGAAAAGTACAAAGCACTACAGAAAAGTAAAATATTTCTTTGTTATTTCACTGTGTTTAAAAGACCATGGATCAAAACAGGTATCTATTCAGAAAATTCATAACAGAAGGAAAAAGATAATTCTTAAATTGCCTATTAACTAAGAAACATCTATTATCTTAGAAGAACAATACCTTCCAAAGTTGGCATCTCTGAGTTCTCCTCCCCTATATCCAATCAGTTCCCAGGTCCTTTGTGTCTTCTCCATAAACCCTCACATCTTTCCCTTTCTTTCCATTACCACTTCATATCCCCAGTTTAGGCCTTTATTATCTCACACCTGGGCTACCATAATGGCCTCTGGCTCCACTCATGGCCTCCCTCCACCTCTCTCAAATCCCTATGGCCAATAGCTCCCAGATCAATTTTTTTAAAACAGCACTGTGATCATATCTGCTCAAAAACCTCTTGAGACTCTCTATTACCTTCCCTATCAAGTTCAAACTCCTAAACTCAGCAGTCCCTGTGCAATGCCAGCTTCCTCTTCACCTTTATCTCTTACTACCCTTCCAAAGAGATCCTTCCTCAAACTGGTTTAGTTAAGTCCTTCGGATATGTCTTGTGCTATGTGCTATGCCTATAAGTTTTGGTAATACAACTTCTCTCCACCTGAAATACTCTTTATTTCTTAGGCCTACTCCAGTCTATAAATATTGTACCCATACTTCAAGGCTGAGTTTGAATCTTGTCCACCTACTATATGTACTTCTCTTTGATAACCACAAAGGAAAAGATGGAAGATCCTAAAGTTAAATACATCTTCAACAGCTGAGTGACACTGGGCACATTCCTTAATAGCTCTTTGCCTCAGTTTCTTCATCTGTAATGCAAGGATAATAGCAATTTCCTTTGGACATAATGTGAGGAGTAAATGCCATGTAAAGCATTTGGCATGACACCTAGCACAGATGAAAACCCAAGAAATAAATGTTAGATATTGTTATTATTACTCTTGCCATTAGTGAATTTATCTTAATTTGAATTCAGCAATATTTATGGCCATTACAAACAAACTAAGTGTTCATGTACATACAGTATCATTTCCCCCACTCTCTTTTTCTACCCTCTCATCTCACATTTGTTCTTCTTCCCATCCCTTCCCAAGATTACATGATACCGATACACGGGATTGATGTCTTATACATCTTACTATCTGTAATAATCACTCATACGCAGTAGATGATCAATAGATTTGTTTAATCCCCAGTGAATGAATATTGAAGAGCTGACAGTATTAAAATACCCTACACACCTATAGTGAAAAAGTAAAATAAAATGCTTAAAGTTATTAATTTAAAAAATCTAAATTTCCAGTCTCACAAAATTAAATCTTTCCTTTCATGATTCTCTAGACTTTTTTTTGTTTGTTTTCTCTCTTTTACCTTTAAAACAAACAATTCAACCTATTCATGCAACAAGAGATACAATAGCAAATATATGCAGGTCAGACAGCATACAAATATTGGATCACAAGAACCACAAGACAACTCAGTTGAACATAGCTCTGGATGAAGTGAAATAGGAAGACAACTTAAGGGGAAAGGTAACTGGCTCATCAGCCATACAAACACACACACCCACACCCATATACACACCAGTCCCAGGATTCCTTTACTCCCAGGGCCACATATAAACAGCTGAAATAACCAGGCTACTATAGCAAGTAGCTGTATCAATCAGTTAGCTCAACAACTGAGCTTACCACATGATCAATTTTATTACCTATCTCAAAAGTGGCTATTAACATACCTCAATATTCTAATAACTAAGGTCTGGCTAAGTAAGTCATATCAAGTAGATATGGCCTTACTGTATACTAATCATTCAACTCAAGAAACTTAGTATGATAACTTGATATATGAATGTTATTATCATAACATAAACTATTTTTTAACAATGCCAGGAAAAATGTTACTATAATACTGGCTTCTAGTGTATCTGCATGACTCTAATAATTTTCAGTTGCATTCTCAGCCAAAATCAGGTCTGGTGACCACTATCCTCAAATGGTTTATCAGTAGAGAGAAGTAAGATGGTTTGATGGAATGTTAACTTTCCAAGAACTAGCATAAAATACAACATAAAAATTAGTTTATTAAGTTTCTATCCATATCACACTTGTCTTCAGAAGACCCTAAAACATTTTACCAGCTTTGAAGGACAACTATTCTCAAATCTCAAAATCTTCGGAGTTGGAAAAAGCCTTAGAAGTCCCCCACTGAAGGAATTCCTTATACTAAATTCCAGGCAAAAAGCCCTTCTTTGAATACTTTAAGCAATGGACACTCACTATTTTTTGCAAAGCAGTCCACTTCACTGTTACAAAATTCTTCCTTACAATCATTGGAAATCTGCCTCCCTGAACTTTTACCCAAAGATCATAGTTCTGCTCTCTGGAACAATACAAGTTAATTTCTGAAATATAATCAATTCTAGAATTAGGATATAATTCTCAATTTGGTCACACAAAATGCAGAAGAAAGCTCAGCACACGACAAAATTTTGAAATTCATCAAACTATGTTGAAATCACAAGCCACCATATTTTTGAGATATCAAACCCCATGCCTCAGTGGACATACAAATATTAAGAACAACCTGATGTTTTACAGTGGAAGGTGGTACAGTGTTTACCGAATACCTTTTGGCAACTGAAACTACTAAATCCACCAACACAGTTTTAAAAATTACAATTCTGTAGGAAGTTCAAGACGGTTCTCCAATTGTTCATGTTTTCATTCTATTTCCTTCTAAAACATCTGCGTGTTTTTAAAAGATCCCACCTCGCCCCACGGGTGCAATGTTTTACGTATTTATTTTTAATATTTTTTAAAAATAAATATATTCAAGAATAAAGCCTAAAAGAATGGGGTGTAAAGGAGTGGGGGTGGGGCTAGCTGGGAAGTCGAAGGGGCCAGCAGGAAAGCGCTGGTTACTGGGTATTTTCCTTCTGGAAGCATGCTTCACTGTTAAAGGTATCTGAAGTAAGGAACCCTAAAAACACGACCCAAGAACAAGAACGATCATGAGCAACGAGTGTAAGGCATTAATGTCTGTAAGATGTAAATGAATTGGCACTGGTCATCAAGCAGCGCCAGATGCTTCAGAACCTCTTAGAGGAAAGGTAAGAGGTCCAAGAAGCAGAGACCAAGGCCACCCTCTGCGGGAGGGAAAGAGGGAAGAAATCAAGGAGTAACTACCAGCTCAGCAGTCCAATGAAGCCCGAACAGTACCAGAGCACAAGAAGGACGGCAAGTGACTAGAGGGAAGGCATACACAGCGGAGAGCCTGAAGAAGGGGCTGCAGTGTGCGAATACCGAACGGGTCCAAGAGATGGGTGTGGGAAAAGGGCTGTGGTGTGTGTAAGGGGCAACGCAGGAGTCCCATGGACCTCTCCCTGCAGCAGAGCAACAGAGGGTACAAGGAAGGGGGAGGGTGAAAAGCAAGAATGACTCATTCCCGAAAGGAAGTATTCAAGCCATAGGAAAGCATGCCGCGGGGGGGTTCAGGTCGAGGACTGGGAGAGCCAGGTGCCCCGAGTGATGGGGGCAAACCCCAACGTCCCGTAGTTCCCGTAGCTCGTCTTTAAGATGGGGTGTGTGGGGGTTTCGCGGCAGCCGAGTGCCAAGGCCTGGGAAGCGGCGCGGCGCGTGCGCAGTGGCGCTCGGCGGGACCCGCTGAGGCAAAGCGGAGCCGCAGTGACAGAAGCGAGCTGAGCGGCCGCCGGGTGGGACTCACCGAGGCGCAGGGGCTGGAGGTGGTGCTGGGGGTAGGCGACCGCTGGACCGTGACCAAAGCCATCTAGGCGCTGCTAGGTTGTTCCGGGCAGGGCATTCTTGTCCTGAGTGTGGGGGGCGGGAGGGTGACGGAGCCGGGATGGGGAAAGGGGTATGGGATGGGGGTGAGGGGAACGGGGAGGAGGAGGAGGCCGCGGGAACGGCCGCAGGCTCCGCACCCAACACCGGACTCTCGCCTACTGACGCGCGGAACGGGCGGCGGGCGGGCGGGCGGGCGGTTCGGCAGCAGCGGGGCACAATGAGCGCTCCCAGTGCGCAGGCGCCACCTGTCAGCAACCGCCTCTCCCCTCGGCGCGCGCCGCCGCCTCGCCGTAACCCTTGAGTTGCCGGAAGCCGGCTGGGTGTTTGCGTCTCCGGCCGCCGCCCCTTCCCGGGTTTCCTCCTTTGCCCTGGAATCGCGCGGTTTGCCCGCGTTGAGAGGCAGGGAGGTGGGCTGGGGGGAGGGGCCCCGGGCCGGGGAGAGGGGAGAGCTCTGGAATCCCCACTCCTGAGAGACGACCATTTTATGAGGTGGGGGCGCACAGCTTAACCGATCTTAGTGAAAGGAAACTGAGGTGAAAATCCTGAGGCAAACACGTTGTTTGGTGGAAAAGGGCTCCGACGGCTTTCAAAGGCTTTCTCTGGGCGGGAGTGAGACTTACTGGACTGGAAACCCTCCTGGCGCGACCAGAGACGAGTTTATCCCCTTTTGACCCGGTTCTCGGGGGCTTTTTCTGAGCTTTACCACCCTCTGTCTCAGAGCCCATGTTTTATGATGAGATTTTATGAAAGAAAGAAAGGTTTTTAATTTTACACCCTGGCAAGCTTCAGGGTACCCCTCACGCTTCCTCTATTACCCTGGCCTCTAAGGACTCATTCATTATTCCTAAGGTGGAGAGAGTCTGCATCAGCCCGGGAGGCCGAGAAGGCTGGGCTCACGGAGTTAAAAGGGTCCAACCTGCTGTTTACCTCCCACTTGCTTCCCGCTGGGAAGAAATTCTCTTAAATAGGTTTTGCTCCTTGAGATTTTTTTCTCCTTCGGCTCTAGATTTCATGATTGCATAGACATATGTGAAATGTAGATTATTAAATATTTTAAAGGAATACTTTTCTGAAAAATAAACCGTCAGCAGACTATAAACCAAGAAAGTAATGGAAAATCAAGATTAAGGGTGGGGGGGGGATCTCACTATGCAAATACCACTGATTATTTACACAGAGAAAGAGTTGACAAAGCTATTTCTCAATTGGAGTGGATGTTCTGGAATATACCACCATGCATCTCAAAGCTGTAGAAAACACACACATTAAGGAGTTTGCAGTTATTAAAGCCTCCTCCTCCTGTTGTCACTCAAACTCCCTTGGATCTCATTGCTTTCTTTCAACTGACAGGGCTGTCATGAGCTCTTTCTGGCTGCTGTATGGTTAAGTGCCACTAGAGCCCTCTGTGCTGAGCCTTTGTTCTCTCCCTGGGGCCCTGCGGTTGAAATAATTAGCAGGGAGGTTCCATCAAGAATCAGACACTGAGGGTCCCTGTACTGTACAGTCCTGTGTAGAATGAATTGCAGAGAAGCCAGCTGGTAGGCTTTTGCCCCCTGGTGGTGGTCAAGAGTGCCTGCGAGACAAAATTAAACAAAGATGTATGGTTCACTGATTAAACAATCTGTGGGGCTTTTTTTTTTTTTTCTTTCCCGGAGCTGCGTAGTAAACAGGAAAAGAAAAGACAAAGTTCAGAAATAAGAACTTTGAACCAATGCTTAGAAGACCAAACAGGAAGTTATATGCATAGCTAAGAAATATACATAGCTGAAAGCTGAACGAACTCAGATAAATGAAACAAACGTGGTTTAGAAATCAAAGTATTGGGGCACCTGGGTGGCTCAGTGGGTTAAGCGGCTTGCCTTGGGCTCAGGTCATGCATGATCCCAGGGTCCAAGGTCCCAGCTCACCAGGGAAGTCTGTTTCTGCTCATGTGCTCTCTCACTATCATTCTTTCAAATAAATAAGTAAAATCTTTTTAAAAATAGGAATTGTAAAGTACCCAGATTCACATTAAACTTATTTTTATTAGGAAGTTAATTTATAATTTACAAAGGAAATAGCTTTTCCTGGTATATAACCGTTTGAGGAAGCTTAGATTTGGAAATCTTGATTTATGTTCATTAGTCACCATTAATTGGGAAATTTTGAGTATGTATTATATTTTAAGAACAAAATAAAAGTCTATCCTTCAGGAGCTCAAAGCCTATTAGCAAGGAAAAGTGGTGCTGTGGTTTCAGTCACCTTTGATAGGCCCCCAAGAAGGTTACAAATACAGGAGAAGCCTAAATATGTACAAAATTCTTTCAAAACACAGAGGAAGAGGTCTGGGGAAATGCGCATTTTATAATACTGGCTTTTAGGCTTTGATTGCAGAGCTAGATCACATGTGAGCATTTGAAATCTATGCTCTCTGCCTCATTTATACCTATTCTTCCCTAGGCTCCACCCTGGTTCCTACTTGGTCTTCTGGTGATGTGAGGGAGGAAGTATCTACTTCTAATAGAGAAAAAAATCCTAGAATTCTCTTAGTTTATTAGTTGAACTTGAGAAGAGAGAGAGACCAAGAACAGGATTCCCAAAAGAGGGAACCAGAGACAGAAGTCCTCCTAGTTCTATTTATAGCACCTTTATTCTTCCCACCTGTGATAATGGAGGCCTACTTGTCCTATTGGAATTCCTTTAACCCTTGACTTGTATCATCACTCCTTCGGGGGTGAAATTATAGAGAAACTTTTGAAATTCTTGAGATCAGTTAGTTCTTAAGCTTTGAGAACTTGGTGAAAACTATTAACTCTCCAAAAAGATATACTTGCACATTTCACACACTCACTGAAATCCATTGAGAGGCCTCTGGTTAAGAATCGTGATCTGGTTTGCAACAACGTGGATGGAACTAGAGGGTATTATGCTAAATGGTGTAAGTCAATCAGAGAGACAATTATCGTATAGTCTCACTGATACCTGAAATGTAAGAAACAAAACAGAGACTCATAGGGAAAAAAAAGAAAAAATAAAACAAGACGAAACCAGAGAGGGAGACAAACCGTAAGAGACTCTTAATCATAGGAAACAAACTGAAGGTTGCTGGAGGGGAGAGGGGTGGAGGAATGGGGTAACTTGGTGATGGACTTTAAAGAGGGCATGTGATATAATGAGCACTGGGTATTATATGAGACTGATGAATCACAGGGCTGTACTTCTGAAACCAACAATACATTATACATTACTTAGTTGAATTTAAATTTTAAAAATGTTTAAAAGAATAAAAATGTCAAAAAAAAAAAAGAGAGAGAGGAATCCTGATCTGGGGCTAAAGCAGTGCTTCTCAACTTTTATTCACATCATGACATCCATAGAGGTGATGATATTTGTATAGCACTTTGGGATAAATTAAAGGGGATTTGGAGGCAATTGTATGGGTCTTGGTGAAAAAACATTTTATATAATATAGTGAGAAAAATAAACATTAAGAATGATATTAAATATTGAATTTGTATGAGATTCTGAATAGTCTTCTCAAAATTAAATGAAAAACCTGAGATTGCTTCTATAAACATAACTTTTTTTATGTAGGTTTTAAAAAACATTATTACAATATTACTGACTATTCTCTTTGCTGTACCTTTCAGCTCCATGACTTATTTATTTTATGACTGGGAGTTTCTACCACATAATCCCCTTCACCTATTTGAGCTGAACCCCCACCTCCCTCCCCTCTGGCAACCACCAGTTTGTTCTCTGTATTTATGAATGTATTTCTGCTTTTTGTTTGTTTGTTTTGTTTTTTGGATTCCACATGTAAGTGAAATCATATGGTATTTGTCTTTGACTTATTCCACTTAACATAATACTCTTCACGCCCGTCCATGTTGTTGCAAGTGGCAAGATTTCATTCTTTTTTTACTAATATTCACATATATATATTCATATCTATCTATGTATCTATCTACCACATCTTCTTTATTTATCCATCTATCAATGGATACTTGGGTTGCTAACATATCTTGGTTATTATAAATGCTGCAATAAACATGAGGGTGCATATATCTTTCCAAATTGGTGTTTTCATTTTCTTTAGGTAAATACCTAGTAGGATTACTGGGTCATGTCATGGTCTATTTTTAATTATTTGAGTAATCTCCATACAATTTTCCACATTGGTTGCACCAATTTACATTCCCACCAACAGTGCGCAAGAGTTCCCTTTTCTCCACATCCTCATCAACAACACTTGTTATTTCTTGTCTTGATACTAGCCATTAAGACTGGTGTGAGACAATATTTCATTGTAGTTTTGATTTGTCTTTCCCTGGTGATTATTGATGTTGAGCATCTCTTCATGTATCTGTAGGCCCTCTGTATGTCTCTGGAAAAATGTCTAGTCAGGTCCTCTGCCTACTTTTAATCAGATTATTATTTTTTTTTTTTAGTGTTGAATTGTATTAAGTTCTTTGTATAATTTAGATATTAACCTCTTTTTGGTCATATCATTTGCAAATATCTTCTCCCATTCAGTATATTGCCTTTCTGGTTTGTTGATGGTTTCCTTTGCTGTGCAAAAGCTTTTTATTTTGGTGTAGTCCCAGTAGTTTATTTTTGCTTTTGTTTCCCTTGTTTGAGGAGGCATATCCATAAATATGTTGCTAAGGCCAATGTCCAGGAGATTACTACTTGAGTTTTCTTTTAGGAATTTTATGGTGTCAGGTCTCACATTTCAGTCTTTAATCCATTTTGAGTTTATCTTTGTGCATGATATAAGAAAATGGTCCGGTTTCATTCTTTTACATGTACCTGTCCAGTTTTTCCAGCATTATTTCTTGAAAAGACTCTTCATTGTATGTTCTTGCTTCCTTTGTCAAAGATTAATTGACCATATAATTATGGGTCTATATCTGGGCTATTTTGTTCTGTTGTTCTATGTGTCTATTTTTGCGCCAGTATAACCTGTTTTGGATATTATAACTTGGTAACATATCCTGGAAACTGGGATTGTGATACCACCAGTTTTGCTCTTCTTTCTCAGGATTACTTTGGCTATTCAGGGTCTTTTGTGGTTTCATACAAAATTTAGGATTATTTGTTCAAGTTCTGTGAAAAATGTTATTGGTATTTTGGTAGAGATTACATTGAATCTGTAGATTGCTTTGTGTAGTAGAGACATTTTAATAATATTAATTCTTCAATCCATGAACATGGCATATCTTTCCATTTACTTGTGTTATCTTTAATTTCTTTCACTAATGTCTTATTCATAGTATAGGTCTTTCACCTTCTTGGTTAAATTTATTCCTAGGTATTTTATTCTTTTTGGTGCAATTATAAATGGGAGTGTATTTTTAATTTTCTCTTTCTGCTACTTTGTTATTAGTGTATGGAAATGTAACAGGTTTCTGTATATTAAGTATGTATCCTGCAACTTCACTGAATTCGTTTATTACTTCTAATAGTTTTTTGGTATAGTCTTTATGGTTTTCTATATAAACTATCATGTCATCTGCAAATAGGGAGTTTTACTTCTTCCTTACTGATTTGGATGACTTTTCTTTTTCTTGTCTGATGGCTGTGGCTAGGAATTCCAGTACTATGTTGAATACAAATAGTGAGAATGGACATCCTTGTCTTGTTTGTGATCTTAAATGAAAATCTTTCCATTTTCACCATTACGTATGATATTAGCTGTGGGTTTTTATTTATGGCCTTTATGTTAGTAAGGTATGTTTTCTCTAAACCTACTTTGTTGAGAGTTTTTATCATGAGTGGATTTTGTATTTTATCAAATGCTTTTCTGCATCTATTGAGATGATCATATATTTTTTTTCAAAATTTTATTTATTTATTTGACAGAAAGAGAGAGACTACAAGCAGGGGGAGTGGCAGACAGGGAGAGGGAGAAGCAGGCTCCTTGCAGAGCAGGGGAAGCCCGATATGGGACTCCATCTCAGGACTCTGAAATCATGACCTGAGCCGAAGGCAGTCGCTTAACCAACTGAGCCACCCAGGTGCCCGATCATATGGTTTTTATCCTTCCTCTTGTTAATGTGATATATCACATTCATTGGTTGGTGAATATTGAACCATCCTGGGGTAAATCCCACTTGATTGTGGTGAATGGTCCTTTCAATGTGTTGTTGAATTTGGTTTGCTAATATTTTGTTGAGGATTTTTGCATCTATGTTTATTGGGGATATTGGCCTATAGTTTTCTTTTTTTGCAGTGTCTTTATATGGCTTTGGTATCAGAGTAATTCTGGCCTCATAGAATGAATTTGGAAGTTTTCCTTCCTCTTCTATTTTTGGAATAGTTTGAGTGGAATAGGTATTAACTCTTCTTTAAATGTTTGGTAGAATTTAGCAGTGAAGCCATCCAGTCCTGCGCTTGTTAGGAGTTTTTTGAGGACCTACTCAATTTCATTACTAGTAATCAGTCTGTTCAAATTTTCTATTTCTTCCTGATTCCATTTGGAAGACTGTATGTCTTGAGGAATTTATCTATTTCTTCTAGGTTGTCTAATTTGTTGGCATATAATTTTTCATAGTATTTTTTTTATAATTCTTTGTATTTCTGTCATGTTGGTTATTTCTCCTCTTTCATTTCTGATCTTATTTATTTGAGTCCTCCCTTTTTTTCTTGATGAATCTGGATAAGTTTATCAATTCTGTTTATCTCTTCAAAGAACCAGCCAGTGGTTTCATGATCTTTTGATTGATTTTTTTAAGTTTCTATTTCATTTATTTCCACTCTGGTCTTTATAATTTCCTTTCTTCTACTAACTTTGGGGTTGCTTTGTCATTCTTTTCCTAGTTCAGGTAGGTGTAAGTTTACATTGTTGTTTTGAGATTTTTCTTGTGTCTTGATGTGGACCAGTATCACTATGAACGTCCCTCTTAGAACTGCTTCTGCTGTGTCCCAAAGATTTTGGACCATTTTGCTTCCATTTTCATTTATCTACATGTTTTTGTTGTTGTTCAGTTTTTATTTCATAATCATAAACTTAACTCTGCAAACCAGATAGACTTTGAGGGGAGTAAGAAAAATATGGAACTCATAGAACTGCAGTGAGAGCACAGAGAATATAGGATATTTCAAGCAGATGGGGGTGAAGGGATGCTTTTCTGATCTACAGAAGGAATGGTCTGGTAGTTAAGATAAAACTTAAGTCAAATTGAATAGATTTGTCTATAGTCAGCAATGGTTATCTTCTTGCTGGTTTTGCCATTCCTGGACCCAAAGTGCTCCATGGCTTCCAAGATATTTATGCCCTCTTCACCTTGCCAAAGACCACATGCTTGTCATCCAGTCTCTCAGTCTTAGCAGTACAGATGAAAATCTGGGCACCATTTGTACTGGGTCCAGTATTTGCCACGGACAAGATGCCAGGACCTGTGTGCTTCAGGATGAAATTCTCATGATCAAATTTCTCCACATAGATGGACTTGCCACCAGTGCCATGATAGCCTGTGAAGTCATCACCCTGGCACATAAATCCCAGAATAATCCTGTGAAAACTGGAAACTTTATTACCAAATCCTTTCTCCCCAGTGCTCAGAGCATGAAAGTTCTCCACTGTCTTTGAAAGTTTGACTGCAAACAACTCAAAAGAGGTGTGGCCCAAGGGCTTGCCATTCACGGCAACGTTAAAGAACATGGTGGGGTTGATGACTGGCGGCATGGGGAGCTCCAGGGGGGAGGCATATGCAAGGCTGTCTCCATGTTCTTTTTGATTTCCTCTTTGATTTCTTTGTTGACCATTGGTTGTTTAGTAGTGTGTTGTTTAGCTTCAGTATTTTTGTGTTTTTTCCATTTTTTTCTTATAGTTTATTTCTAGTTTCATACTTTTGTGGTCAGAAAAAGATGTTTGATATGATTTCAGTCTTAAATTTATTGAGACTTGTTTTGTGGACTAACATGTGATCTATCCTGGGGAATATTCCATGTGCACTTGAAAAAAAATGTCTCTTCTGCTATTATGGGATGGAATGTTCTATATATACTCTGTTAATCCATCTGGTCTAATGGGTTATTCAAAGCCACTCCTTTCCTTATTGATTTTTTGGATCTGGATGATATATTTGTTGATGTAAGTGGCATATTTAAATCCCCTACGGTTATTGTACCACTGTCAATTTCTCCCTTTGTATCTGTTAATATTTCCTTTTTTTATGGGTGCATAGATATTTACAATGTTAATCTTGTTGGATTGATCCCTTTATCATTATGTAATGCCCTTTTTCTCTTGTTACAGTCCTTGTTTTAAAGTCTATTTTGTCTTATACAAGTATTGCTTCCTTGGCTTTTTTTTTCCACTTCCATTTACACGGAATATCATTTTTTATCCCTTCACTTACAGTCTGTATGTGTCTTTAAGTCTGAATTGAGTCTCATAGACAGCATATAGATACATTTTGTTTTTTTATCCATTAAGTACCCTGATGTCTTTTGACTGGAGCATTAACATTTAAAGTAATTATTGATAGGTATGTGCTTATTGCAATTTGTTGTTTTGTGGTTGTTTTTGTAGTTCTTTGTTCCTTTCTTTTTCTCTTGTTCTCTTCTCTTCTGGCTTGATGCCCTTCTCGGATTTATTTATTTATTTTTTGTGTGTATCTATTTCAAGTTTTTTATTTGTGGCTACTGTGAGGTTCATATATGACATGTATATATATATATACACACACACATATATATACATATATGCACATATACACACAGGCAGTCTGTATTAAGTTGATGGTCACTTAAGTTCACATGTGTGCTGAAGAACACATTCTAAAGGCACTAAATTTTTACTCCACCTCTGTGTTTTATATATGTGATATTATAGTTTACATTTTAATTCTGTGTATTCCTTGACTAATTTTTATAGATATAATTGATTTTTACTATTCTTGTGTTATAACCTCCTTACTGGCTTTGTAAGTGATTAATCTACTTTAACTACATATTTGGTTTTACCAGTGACATTTTTTCTTAGTTTTCTTCTAGTTATGTTCTTTCCTTTTCATTTAAAGAATTCCCTTGAGGGGCTCCTGGGTGGCTCAATTGGTTAAGTGTCCGACTCATGTTCTTGGTTCAGGTCATGGTCTCTAGGTTATAGGACCAAATCCCACATTGGGCTGCTAGCTGGGTATGGATCCTGGTTGGGATTCTCTCTCTCCCTCTCCCTCTGCCCTTCCCAATTCTCTTGCTCTCTCTAAAAAAAAAAAAAAAAAAAAAAAAAAAAAAAAAAAAAAAGAATTCCTTTTAAACGCAAAACAAACAAAGGAATTCCCTTTAACATATCAAGTCATCATTCAAAATTTAAGAGGTCAAGAGCTTCCCCAAAAAACAAAAGACTAAATCAGTCTTATAAGAAATGTAGAGTTTTATGATTGAAATGACTGCATGAAATTCCTGAACAAGACAATTTAACAGTGATCATTATTGATGAGAATATAATTTTGATGAGACTATAATTCAAGCAACTAGGTGATAAATTTAAAACAATTTTCACAACAATTAAGAACTTACAAGTATAAATTATATTTGGCTGTAATAGCTCTTACTTTTTCTCACTGGCAAATGTAATATGGCAATATCTTATTACATGACTGGATTTAGAATGTCCAAGTGTATTTTCATATCAAGTATATATTACAAAATAATAATGAAGCTCTAATCTGCAGAGTATAACTATGTTGTTACGAAGAAAATTCTGCAGCCAATTTGGATGTAACTAAAAGGACACATCAGCCATGAACAAAGGGAGGAATTCAATATACGTGAAAAGAGAGATTGGGAGCTGAGTCCATAAGAAGTATCCAGCAGGTCTCCATGCCTTTCCTGGCCATACCTTGGGTTGTGAGTCCTGCCCCTTGAGTACCTAGAACATGCAGATTGCTCCAAGGCTCAGTGTTTATGACAAGCAGCAATTCTCCCTGCAACTGGCTTTGGAAAGTGATGCACTGGTAATAGAATACTCCTTGGGGGGCGCCTGGGTGGCTCAGTGGGTTAAAGCCTCTGCCTTAGGCTCAGGTCATGATCTCAGGGTCCTGGGATGGAGCCACGCATCGGGCTCTACTGCTCAGCAGGGAGCCTGCTTCCTCCTCTCTCTCTGCCTGCCTCTCTGCCTAGTTGTGATTTCTCTCTGTCAAATAAATAAAATATTTTTTTAAAAAAAGAATACTCCTTGGCTTTGCTTAGAATACTTGCTTTAATAAAGCACTTGCCTCCTTGGGGGCCATGGGAGACACTAGGGTGGATCATCAGACTCTGACTACTTTGGGCTACTCTCTGAGAATCCTTAGAACAAATTGCTTCTGGCCAGGAGTGAATTACACGGAGGCACCAACCACCCAGTCATTTCAGGCTACTTAGGGCTGAATAGATAACTATCTTGCAGCACATTTGTAACTCATTTACATTTATTACACACTAAATAAAGTGTGTCACTTGAAAGACTATGGTTTATATAGCTAAAATATAAAAATATATTTTCCCCCTATAAAAAATGGGGGGGGAGAAATCATAGTTTCTGTTTTTAATAATCCAATTCTTACATTTGAAATGACTAATTACAAAGTGATATGGCTGTATTAATTAGTACAGATAGCGTATATAATAGCTGGAGTATGGTTGAGTCATATAGTACCTTCACTTGGTTGTAATTTTTAATAAAATTTAACAATCTTTTATTAACTTGAATAGTCAGTGTCCAGATAGGAAATAGAAATCACACCAGTTATTTGAATAGATACTTTAACAAGAACTGTTAATTAGATATAAAGTTAAGTAGATGGCTGCAAAGCTAAAAAGAGACATCTGAGGTATGAGAGTGGGAGCAATTGTTACTGCACCTAGAGCTGGGAAAGAAAAGAAGCAAAGGAAAAAATTTACAAACTTAACGGAGTAACCCCCACAGAGCTGAAACTCAGATCACTGAGAAGACGCTGCTCAGCTGGTATTGGTGTCTTTGAGCTTAGAGGAGGGATTGCATAGGACCCAGACAGGAAGGAACACTGGCTGGTGTTGGTGTCTTTGAGTCAATGAAATGTGCAGAACTGTAGAAAGACTACAAACTGGATTCAGTTGTTGCTATAGAAAGGACATGCTGCTACCAGGATAAAGAAGCATTGCAGAGGTAAAGCATACAGGAACCAAAAGTTCACAAGGAGCAGTCTTTTTTTTTTTTTTTTTTTTTTTTTTTAAGATTTTACTTATTTGACAGAGAGAGAGAGCGAGAGAGGGAACACAAACAGGGGGAGTGGGAGAAGTAGAAATAGGCTTCCCACCTAGCAGGGATTCTGATGTGAGGCTCTATCCTAGGACCCTGAGATCATGATCTGAGCATAAGGCAGATGCTTAACGACTGAGCCACCCAGGTGCCCCAGGAAGCAGTCTTGAGTTGGACAGGAAGAAGCAATTCTCTCATCCTTCTTCAGTCTTGGGGTCTCCCTCTAGTGCCACCAATTAGCAGAGCCTAACAGAACCAGCTGGCAAGGCAAAGAAACGTGGTTTTCAGAGTCCCAGCTCCAGCATCAAAGAAGAATACAAAAGGGTGAGTTTAGAGCTAAGATAATAATGTAGTAACTTGCACTTGACTGATATGGAAATTGATTCCAGAAATGGAGGTTATCTTTCATCCTCTAGTTTGGTATATTTTTTTTTTAAAGATTTTATTTATTTGACAGAGAGTACGCAGAGAGGCGGGCAGAGAGAGAGGAGGAAGCAGGCTCCCCGCTGAGCAGAGAGCAGGATGCGGGGCTCGATCCCAGCACCCTGAGATCACGACCTGAGCCGAAGGCAGAGGCCTAACCCACTGAACCACCCAGGCACCCCCTAGTTTGGTATATTTTATGTTTCATATATTTTATATTAGTTTCATATATTTTATGAAGACAGTTAAAGATCTTGCTACTTCCTACTCTCCAGATCCAATTACTGTAATGTCATTAATGTGCTGGACCAACTCAGTGCTGATTGGAAGGTCATGATGCTCAATATCTCTGTGGACTACATGAGACTACTCCTGTAGAGAGCAGGAGAACTGATGTAGCACTGGGGCAAGACAATGCAGTTATATTTTTGGCCTGCCAAGTAAATTCAAATAGTTGCTGGTGTTCTCTCCCAGCTTGTATGGAGAAATAAGCATTTGTTAGGGCAATAGCTGCATACCAGGTGGCAGGGATTGTTGATTTGCTCCAATAAAGAAATCACCTCTGGAAGGCAGCTGGAGACATCACCTGATTAAATTTATAATACTCTACAGTCATTCTCCAAAATCCATCCAAACAGGCAAATTAAATTGGCATGAGATAGGTTTCATCACTCCCTGCTTCTTTCAAATCTTTATTGGTGTTACTAATCTCTGTAATTGCCCATTCTGCCACCCCAGGAAAACAATAATTTTTGTTTACTCTCCTGGTATATGTGTATGTGGGAGAGGAGAGTTCCCAAGGGCTACAACTTGGCTTGTCATACTATAAGGCTCCTTATTTCAGGATCAGAAAGCCAATATGGAAATTCTGCCAGTTACCATGTATCCATATTAATTATACATCCAGGAACTGATGAAATCACTGTAGGGTGGTTCTATGGATTTACTTTATCTACTGTGACTCAAACTTCAGTTAAGACTCAATTTCTCAGGGGGTGGGACAGTGGGGAATGAGTTAAATATTTGGTGGGGATTAAGAGGGCACTTGTGATGAGTGCGCGGTGATGTATGGAATTATTGAATTACTATATTGTACACTGGAAATTCATATCACACTGAATGCTAGCTAACTGGAATTAAAATAAAAACTTTAAAAAAATAAAGGAAAGGTGCAAGGACTAAGCTCTGGGAGCACTCCAGTATTACCCGAACAATGAAAAAAGAAGAGTAACCAACAAGAGAAACATAAAAAACTAGGGAGGTGGGAGAAAAACTCAGATATTGTTATCCTGGAAGCCAAGTGAAGAAAGTACAGGTTTCCCCCACTATCTGAAAGTACAACATTCCTGTGAGACTGTATGTAAGCTAGAATGATGTAAAGCAAAGATGCTATTACCATTTATATGGAAAATTTTTCTGAGCATTCCTGGATGCAAAAAATCAAATCTCTTAGGCTTTTCTGATTTCTTAGGACACATCTTGCTAACGGATGCACAAAATACATCGAGATGAAGCACAAATGCTCAGACACAATTCAAAGCTACAGTTGATGAAGGCTGAGCTAGTGAATATGGTTCCTGGGGAAGGAGCTTAGGGTATATGCTGCCTCTATAACAGCTTGCTGTGAAACAAATGCTGAATGCTATTTTTACTTTTTGCCTTTTTTTTGTAAAAGCAAAAACCTCTTCAGATTTCTTCCCCCAAGGGAAACCAGATGGTCAATGCATCATCAAGATTAACACTCAGTTATGACCTCAAGACCTACCTCATCAGTACCCCAATTCAATTGTGTTCTGGCTTTTTATCGCTACTGGAAGAAATAGTGCTAATCTTACGGGATCCTGCACCCCAAGTCAGGCCGTGGCCATTACAGCAATAGTTCTTCATGATACCCTCATACTGTGCCATACTTTGCTAGACATCCCAGCAAGCAAAGGGTTCCATGTCCATGCAGGTTTCAGCATGGAGAAAAATCAGTGCGAAGATTCAGGTGTCCTCCAGAAATTCCTGGGTTCTGGCCAGACCATCCTCCTTATCCACTTTGTGGTGCTGTTGTCAACAGCTTTGTCTTTCTAGCATACAAGCCTTCATAGACAAGATACAGACAATTCCAGTTGTTTATAGACCAACTCTAGGGACACCACAGCCAGGTTCTTATATCTCCCCACCCATTCATGACTCCACAGACCCCACCAGACTAAAGTCAGCTACAACACTGGCTATGGAGTATAAGGCTCTAACCTCCACTTCAGCAGGTCCCCTGAACTGTGGAAGACTGGAAATTTCTACCCCTAGACCTGGAGCTAGTAGCAACCTCTACATTCTACACTCATAAGCCCCTAAACTGAGAACTGTAAATAAAGGATCCTAAGCTGTTACATTAAAAAAAAAAAAAGACTAAATTTCTCACCTTCTACCACAAGCCCATACTTAAACTGGTGGACTGTAGTGGCACTTAGAGTTCCCAGGAATTAACATCAGTGTAATACCAGGATATTTTTTCCCCTGGCACATGTCATTTTAGGAGATGGCCACAGGTTGTGTGGGGAAGACTTGGAAGATTTTCAGTATATAGTAATGGCAGTGCTGTAGCATCCTCCTTCAAGGAGATTCAACTTTGCCTTCATTATGGGGCTTAGGCCTAGAAACTGGTGAGAGGTCAAAACTCTCCACAGTGGTGACTAGAGCCATATCTTTGGCCACCATATATGGATTTTTTATCCTATTATATATATGGATGACCATTTCAGTAGGCTGACCATCTATTTTATTCCTAGGCCCACCATAATCATTTAGCCACAAAGATTGCTGAGAGTCAAAAAAAAAAAATCTGATTACCACTCTATTTCTACTTCTTTTTATGGTAAATGTGCCTACTTTGTCTTTGGTGGTTGAACACCAATATTTGGCCTCCACTACTCTGAAATGGGTCATCCACCTGCCTAACCTATAGAAGAAAGCCACTATAGAACTTTTCAAGGATGCAAGTATTCCCATTGTTAATATACTTTTCGATGCTCTAGTAAAGGGATCTCCCCAGAATCCTCTCAGAGGATATACTGGGGAGGGGAGGGAAGGTGCAGGTCAATACGTAATAAATCTGCTCCAACATTCCTATCTCCCTAAGCCTTTGGATTTCTTCTTACATTATGCCAAGAAAGTTCTAGTATCTCAGTTTGAACACATGCCACTGTGGAGTCCAAGTTTCAGTGAATTTACCGAATATATGATTAACATCACTTCCAGCTATAGAAGCTATGACCTGAAGTCCTTAATTTCTGATAAGTGTATCCATATTAACAAATTCTAACTACTCAGCATTATATTCTGTGCTCCTTTCTTTAACTCCCTTATGATATACTCTAACACATATTCGTTGGGTTTATGCCACTATATATGCAAATCGTGAAAATCTTTTGCTATAAAAACTATTTTTCCTGGTCATTCTTTGTAATCGCCCTGCTGGAGCATTTTAGCTCTGATTTTAGTTATGAGTCTCCTAGAAGTAAGAGGTGGTTGTGATGAGTCTTGAGGAAAATGGGCATCTCCTAGTAAGGCAATTGCCCCAGAAATTACTGCAAGGTTTTCAAATTAGTGAAGGCTAGTCTCCAAAATACAGGAGGACAAACTACCTCCATTGGCAAGAGAGACCCAGAGTGACTCAGAAGTTTGAGATATTAGTCTCCTAGTCCCACTGAATGCTGGAAGTTTGGAATGACGTCCTTCTTCCTAAATGAGTGCCCCAATTTTAACATGAGTAACTTGGCTGGGATGTGAATTCAGTTAATACTATAATCCTGCAACCCATAATTCTTGATGCGTTAACCCCTTTATCATTGTATAATGACTTTCTTTGTCTCTTGTTGCAGCTTTTGGCATAAATTTCAAAGTCTGATTTAAGTATAGCTACCTCTGCTCTATTTTTTGTTTCACTTGCATGTACTCTCTTTTTCTATCCCTTCACTTTGAGCCTATGTGCGTCCTTAAAGCTGATATGAGTCTCTTGTTTAGGCAGCATATAGTTGGGTCTTGTTTTTCATCCATCCATCCATCCACTCTATGCATTTTGATGGAGAATTTAATCCATATACATTTGGAGTGATTATCAGTAGGGAAAAATTTAATAATATCATCTTGTTAATGATTTTCTGACTGTTCCATAGTTCCTTTGTTTCTTTCTTCCTCTTTTACTGACTTCTGTTGTGAATTGATGATTTTCCATAGTGGTATGCATTGATGCCATTCTTTCTATCTTTTGTGCATCTACTCTAGGTTTTTGCTTTGTGGTTACCATGAAACATCAATTATAATAATTATTTTAAGTGGATTGCAATTTAATTTCAACTACATACAAAAGCTCTACCTTTTTACCCTCCCATTTTGTTTTTGATGCCAAAATTTCCATCTTTTTATACTGTATATCCATTAGCAAATATTGTTTACAATAACAAAGATGTGAAAGTAACCCAAGTGCCAATCAATAGATGAATGGGTAAAGAAGATGTCACACACACACACACACACACACACACACACACAAACTGAAATATTACTCAGCCATAAAAAAACAATGAGATCTTGTCATTTGTGACAACATAGATGGACCCAGAGGGTATGCTAAATGAGATAAGTCAGAGAAAGACAGATACCATATGATTTTACTTATATGTAGAAACTAAAAACAAAACAAAACAAAACAAATAAACAGAAAGCAAAAACAAACTCACAAATATAGAGAGCAAAAATTCTCTCTCACAGGAGAGAGAATTAAGAGATGGGCAAAATGGGTGAAGGGAGATGGAGACACAGGCTTCATTTCATTCTTTTTTAATTTTCCTTATTTCATCAAACTGTTTATCTGTTTTCTCTTGTAGCATTATGAACATCTTTAAAATAATTATTTTGAATTCTTTGTTAGGTAATTTGTGAATCTCTACTTCTTTGGCGTCTATTACTGGAAGTTTACTATGTTCCTTTAGTGGTGTCATGTTTCCTTGATTCTTTGTGATCCCTGTCACTTTTGTAGGTGTTTGTGCATTTGAAGAAGAGTCAGCTCTTCCAGACCTACGGAATTACTTTGGTAAGGAAAGACCTTCAACTGTAGTTGGGGGCATGCTGGAACATGCTGTGACCCTTGGTCTAGTGTTGCAGGATGCCAAGTGTGAGGGCATGTAGTGCCTGTAGATGGGGAAGGGTGGGGATGACATGGTGTCTCATTGGCTCAGGAAGCTATGATCCATGAAATCAACAACTGCATGATCATTGGTGACAGCTACAGGCAGTACACAATGGCTGCAAGGACTGTTGGATTATTTTTTTTAAGATTTATTTTATTTTATTTTAGAGAGAGAGAGCACGCAAGTGCACGCGAGCAGGGGGAGGGGCAGAGGGAAAGGGAAAGAATCCTAAAGCAGACTCCTTACTGAGCACAGAGCCAGACACGGGCTTGATCCCAGGACACCAAGATAATGACCTGAGCCAAAATCAAGAGTCAGACCCTTAACCAACTGAACCACCATGGCGCCCCAGGACTTTTGGATTCTTTAAGAGAACCACTAGTCTACTGGCTAGGGACCATGTCAGACAGTGATAGTGGCCATAGCCAGACAGTGTGCACGCAGTTGGCTATGGGGCCAGTTGAGGAGGCTGGATGCAGGCACCAGTTGCTAACAGATGTGTACTGGTGAAGTCTAGGGCCTTCAGCAGGGGCTGGGGACAACTGCAGGCAAACAGGCAGCTGCAGTGTCTCTGGCTGTCACTGTGTACATGTGTGACTATAGGGACTAGCTGTAGGCACATGTTTGGCAGGGGAGGCCAGTGATGGGAGTTGGGGCTGGTGTCTTGCAGGTGTACAACTGTAAGGTTAACTGCAAGTGAGTGGAGCTGTGCAGACCAATGACAGGGGTTAGGGTTCAATCCAGATCCACCAATAGCTTTATAGACCTTGGCTGTTGGCATGTACCTGTGGGGCTGCAGGAGTTTGCTGTGGCATATGCATAGTGGTAGAGGCTGATAATGGGAGTCAAGCCAGCAGCGTGCAGGTAAATAGCTGTAGGAATCTCCTGCCATTCTCAGCAGTCATCTCTCTCTTACCCTGGCTTTTCTTTCCTAGCCTTACCTTTAAGTATTCATCAGCAAGGGTTTATCTTTATCTTTTTTTTTCTTCTCCTAGAAGATATTCTTATTGGGTGAGCTCCACTAACATCCTGCTGCAAATGCATCTTTCTGTCAGTACCCAGAGGTTTAAGAATCATGAAATCTAGCTAAATGACATTTCTGATCTTCTATTAGTCTGACAAATCAGAATCGTGTATGATTTCTCTCTTACACTGGGAAACCCCTTCCTCAAGGATAACTGGCTACCCTGTCATACATGACTAACAGTCTTGCCAATCAAGATGCCAAATACTGCAATTCACCAATTTATAAATCTATTGGGAATGCATATAAAGGTCTCTTAATAGATTCACAAAAATTCTGTCTCATAGCTGATAATCTAAGTAGAATGACTCTAGAATCTCATGGGTGGGAGAGTGAGGTGTGCAGAATGCTATGCACTTTGAGTAATTAAAATGCAAGTTAGTACTGTTCAGACTGGACAGTGCTTCTGTCATTTTCCAAAGGACTTGATTCTGCACAACTTCCTACCAATGCACCATAATATATTTCAGTGTCATTAAGATTCTTACTGGAAATGTCTATCAGACTACTGAATAGGTATATTAAACGTGTTAACACCTCCAAATGCAAACTCTTATCATTCCTCCAACCTGTTTGTTCTCTCTTTTCCTTATTTCATTAAATGGCATCATCATCCATTCAGCCTTATAAATATGAAAAAAAAAAAAAAACTCACTCCATGAACCTCAGCTATTTCTCTTTCACTCTTTAGATCCAATTTTGCCCCCAATCCTGATCATCATATCTGCTTTACTTTAGGTTCCCACAGAATAGACCCTGATCCAAGGAGTTGAGTGCAAGTTCATCTGGGAGGTGGTTCCAGGAAACAATGGTAATGGAGTAGGGAAGTAATACAGAAAAATGAAGGATGCCTGTATTATTGGGCAGGTTGCAGTGTAGGCAATTGAGGCTCTATCCCATTGGGGAGGTCTGGGAGACAGAAGTGTTCCACCTATGGGACTCTATGCAACTTCCTATCCATTACTGACTGAGGGCTTCTCCTGTAAGATACCAACTCCCAAGCCCTTCTTGCTTTTCTCCACATTTGGACTGGCAGGAAATGCTCAGAATTCCAGGCACTTGCGGTCAGAAACCATGCACATATACTGAAAAGTGAAGCTGAAGGGGTATGGTTAGGGTATTGGCAATGTCTGGCAGAACCTAGACTAGAGTGAGGGCCATTTACTGCAGATGCAACATTTCAGGTACAAAATTTACCTTCATGCTCTCTTCCCCCGGTGTTTCATAGTTCTAGTCTTTGCTGGCGGAGGTAACTTTTTAAAGACACCAACTTGATCACATCTATACTGTGCTTGAAAAGCACAGAGTAAAGTCCAAACTCCTTGATTCAGCATGATTAGCCTTTACAGATTGAAAAGTGACCTTTTCAGCCGCATCTCCTGCCATTTTCTTTTATATAAGTATGCTCTTCTTGATCAGTGTTTCACTTTTTGAACTTGCATACCCTAGTGTGTATTGCTCCTTCTGCCTCAAATACTCTTCCCCCTCCTTTACACAAAAATGTCTTATTAGCCTGTTAAGATCCAGTTTAGAAATCTGTCTTTCTGTGAACTTCCCTGACCTCCCTGGGAAAAGTAATTGCTTACCCCTCTGTGTTCCTTAGCATCTTACATGCATGTCTCCGTTGGCACTTTGCAGATTAAATTGCCTCTGTTTATCCCTTTTTCCATCACTAAACTAGGAACTCTTCAAAGGAAGTTTTCTTGTCTCCCCAAGCACAGGTCTTACTCATCTTTTAAACCCTGATGTCTGCCTGCATAGAGAAGGCCCCCAATAAAGGTTTATTGCATTGGATTTATCTGGGTGCATCCAAACAAAATGGATTTTAAGAGAAATGGAAGGGAGCTTCTTAGCAGTTTCAAGAGATGGACACCATAAGCAAAGAAAGCAGCCTGTGAGCATGTACAATTGGGACCTACCAAAGAAATCTATTTTATATTATTTATTATTCATGAATTGCTTCAAAAAGGCTTTAAGGCAGCTATTCTAACGTGTTGGAATCTGTTGTCTCCAAAGGCAGTAATTTTGGTTTATTCAACTAGAACATGTGCTGTGTTGATAAAAAGAAATGCAAAGACTCTAGCACAGTATAAAGATACCATTTCAAATTAAATAATCCCTAGACTGTAACTGCCCTAGAGGTAGAGGCCATGGATATAAAATTTACTTTTTGCATAGCACTTAGCCTAAATATACACAAATTCTCAAATGATTTTTGGCACAGCAGTGATTTTGATAATTTGTGGCTGAATCTATAGTCATTTTCAGTGAAGTAAAGATCTGATAATTATCCACTTTAACTCCTTACTATGAATAAATAGGATAAAACCACATTCCTCTCAGAACTCCTCATTCAAAAAAGAAGTGCTCTGTAGTGAGAATTGGGTAGCCATCAAAGTTTCATTCCACCTCACCTGAATTGTTATTTCAAAAATTAATGAGGATGATAATGTTTTAAAAAATTCACTTGTATTACTGTTGCTGGTGTGTGTGTGTGTGTGTGTGTGTGTGTCTTTTTTAAATGATAATGGTTGTGATTATTAATGTTGAGTTTTCCTGTCTCCCTGGGCACTAGCCTAGCACTAATCTAGTTTTGGCCAGTAACAACAGCAGTAACAGTAGCAGAGTTTGAAAAGTTTAGCAGTTGAGAACTTACTATTCAATAGAATGGTGGGATGCATTGGGGGTTGGGGGTGATTTCGGTCTTCTCTAGTGCTTTTTGTTGTTTATTACTATTTTCTTTCTTTCTTTTTTGTTATCAATATTGGTCTGGTAATACTTCTCCCTACCTTTTGATGACAACTTTCAGTGGCCCAGATGAGTGAGTCAGCATCTCAAGAGGAACACAAACCTGCTCAGGTACGTGGCAAACATAGATTTCTAACCACTTAACTATGAGAGGATTTGAGAGTCAATGTTCTTGAGAAAATTGAGATGCAATATCATATTTTATCATTTAATTATTTCTCTTTTTAGTTGAAGTATTCTGTATCAGGTTGTGACAAAAGTGCTGGAAAAAGGGGGGTCAGGAGTGCCAGGGTGGCTCACTTTATTAGGCATCTGAACTCTTGATCTCAGGTCAGTCTAGATCTCAGGGTCATGAGTTCAAGCCCCTGGTTGGACTCCATGCTGGGCATGTAGTCTACTTAAGAAAAAGAGGTGTGAGAGGGGTCAAATAATAGTTGGGTCACAGTAATCTGCTTCTAGTTTTGGCATTTATAACAAGTCTGTTTGAATTTGTTAATACAGCTACTTTGTATGGTTTTATTTGGTATGATACTTGCCCATTACATAATTTTTTTTTACATAAAAATCTTGGTATATTAGAGTATAAGGTGTTAGTTTTATCTTTAGCTTCTTTTGGATACCACTTACTGGCACTGTTTCCATTTCAGGAAAATGGAAAAGAAGACAAAGAAGGGATAGAGGAAGCAACTGAAGTAAAAGAGCCTACTGAGGTAGAGTTTTCATGAATAATCAGGTGTTAATGCTGGAGAGTAAACTGGACAAATTAATTTTCTTATGAAGAAGCAAAAGAAAAGATGTGGGTATTCAAAAAGATAAAATGGCAAATGGAAAAGAACAAATTCATGTTAATCATTAAGGTGACTCATTTGAGGAGCACCTGGGTGGCTCAGTGGGTTAAGCCTCTGCCTTCAGCTCAGGTCATGATCTCAGGGTCCTGGGATCAAGCCCCACATCGGGCTCTCTGCTCAGTGGGGAGCCTGCTTCCCTCTCTCTCTCTCTGCCTGCCTCTCTTCCTGCTTGTGATCTCTGTCTGTCAAATAAATAAATAAAATCCTAAAAAAAAAAAAAAAAGATGACTCATTTGAGTCAGTTGCAGGAAGCTTCCATGGACAGGTAAATTATTTGTGAAAAGCTATTATAAATTATAGGTAAATAAAGGGTGCTTTCTAAAACAGAACTTTTATCCTGAGTACAATAACCACCCGCTTTTAGGGTAACTTCACTATTTGTTCTGAAACTGTAATTCCCATGTTAATATTTTAAGTAACTTTGTGTTTATTTGAATACAAGACTTCAATGAGGAAGAACATTCTAGAGAAAAAGAGAGGCAATTAAAAATATGATTCACCATTAAGTTCACTAATACGAGTCTTAAGAATATTCTATTATCATTCTTTTAAAACTATGTCAGCGTGAAAACAAAACAAACAAAACTACATCAGCATGAGCACAAAAAAGCTATTTTGCCACCATTTATCCATAAAACTAAGCTTTAATTTCTTCAGTTAAGATAAAATCTTTTTCTTTCCCCCACAACCATAGAAAGTGATTCTAATAGTAAAACAGTAGCATTTTCAAAAGTCTAATTTCACTGTATGGTGGTCTCAAATTAGTTTTTAGAAAGTATGGTGGAGCTTACACAATACTTTGAGGATTAATGTACATCTGGAATAATATTCTTAGCATATCACTTTGTTAGCCACAGGAAGTTGGGATGACATGTTGAGCCAATGCATTTTATCTTGTTGCAGTAAGACTGTGATTACTCCTTTGCTTCTAATACACAGCATTAAATTCTAGAAAAATGAACCAGGTATGTTTGGTAATTCCTACAAGGCATTTATCTGCATTCTTTAAGTGGGAGAGTTGATCCAACTTTGAGGAAAAGTAACTCATTTTTTGAAATCGATGATCGTTTTCTCCTTTCAGAGTTCACAGAGTGAACCAGGCAGCTCTGCTTTAGACACCAAGAGCAATGCGGCAGAAGCAGCGGCAGAAGAAAAATCCCAAGGTAGAGAACCAGCCTTTCCGCAACACAATGGAATTTAATACAATTATATTTTCATCAGGGATACATTTCTTAAGATTTTGCCTTTAAAAAAATATCATCTCAGGGGTATTTTAAATGCAATTTGGGAAATAGTTAAAAAATGTGTTCCTTTCACCATCTATTAATACCTCTGAGGCCACTTTATTCATCTCATGCTTAAAGAGAAAATTTAGCTGAGAGCTGACTGACACATACTCATTAATGCAGTTGTAAAATGAAGAACACAAGTGATTTCATGGGTTTATTGTCTTTTTCGTTCTCCTTTTTACCTCTCTACTTGGCCACACATTTATTCTGACTTCTAGCCCCACCCTTAACCCAAATCCCACATCATTATGCACACTGGAGATTTATAGGATCAAAGACAAAAACCAAGTGAGAAAGACATTCATCCATTTCACTATAGTTCTTCTAACTTCAGATACTTAGTGAAATCCTGTGCAATAAAAATTCTTGACACAGTATGAAATTTAACTATTTTAATTAATTGAAATTTGCTTCTGTTTGGTTTAAAGCATTAAGTGTGTAGGATTGCTAGGCTTTGAAAGATTGAATTACAATAATAATTATTAAATAATAGTTATTAAAGCATTTTCTAAACTATAAATTGCTATATAGATGCTACTTGAAACTTTTAGGTGCTTATTTTTCTCCAAAGGGTTTTCTGTCTCTTAAACCAATTAAAAACAATTATTTACTATTTTTCTTATTCACATGTATTATAATATGTACATGTTAAGAACCAAACTTTCCAACATTTATTCTGTTTTTATTGTAAACTTGTAATATTTTCATTGCTTGTATTATACTAACTTGTAAAAAGTTTCTCAGAAAGTCCCTCTCCACCTGCCTCTCCTCCCAGCCCCAGTTTCTTGATTTTATTTTTTCCTTCTCCCACCCTCCACCACGATTACCACTGCTTATACTTTACCTTAATCATTTCAGCCAGGTTTTTTTTTAAAGTTTATTTATTTATTTATAATTTATTCATTTTAATTTATTTATATTTCATTTATATATTTATTTTAATTTATTGATTATTAATTACTACATTAATTACATATTGGTAATTGTTTTAAAATTTATTTATTTATTTAATCTCTAATATGCAAGGTGGGGCTTGAACTTATGACCCTGAGATCAAGAGTTGCATGGTCTTCTGACTGAGCCAGCCAGGTGCCCTTCAGCAAGGTTTCTAAACAAACTCTTTAATTTTAAACATGTCAAACAGAATTGTTATAAATTTAACTAGGTTTTCACTTTAATCAGGTTGTGACAAAATTTACACATGCAAAACTTCACACATGTAATTGACTGCCTCTCCAGAAAACTTATCAATCAAGAATTTGTGCTATTTCCTGTTTTGAACTTTCAATTTCTGTTGTTGCTTTTCAATGTATGGTAGAGGGAAGTGTATTTTGTTTAAGTCTATTCATTCCAGTATATGATATATACTGAAAACATTGCAGTTGCTTATTGCAATATCACTTGCAATGCAATGTACTTACTTATTCAGTGACCAGTCACTATTAAGCCTAGTATTTTATTTTATTTTATTTTTTATATTTTTATTTGTTAGAGAGAGAGAGAGAGAGCGAGCACAGGCAGACACAGTGGTAGGCAGAGGCAGAGGGAGAAGCAAGCTCCCTGCTGAGCAAGGAGCCCGATGTGGGACTCGATTCCAGGACGCTGGGATCATGACCTGAGCCCAAGGCAGCCGCTTAACCAACTGAGCCACCCAGGCGTCCCAAGCCTAGTATTTTAAATCTCTCATTATAAGTGTGTCTGTGTGTGTCTGTGTGTGCGTGTGTGTAAGAAGTGGGAGTAGGTGGCACCTGAGTGTCTCAGTTGGTTAAGCGTCTGCCTTCCGCTCAGGTCATGGTCCCAGGGCGGTGAGATCGAGCCCCATATCGGGCTCTTTGCTCAGCAGGGAGCCCGCTTCTCTCCCTCTGCCGCTCTGCCTACTTGTGGTCTTTCTCTGTCAAATAAATAAATAAATCTTAAAAAAAATAGAGAAGTAAGAAATAGAACAAATAATCCTAAAATTTATATGGAACCAGAAAAGACCTCGAATAGCCAAAGGAATATTGAAAAAGAAAGCCAAAGTCGGTGGTATCACAATTCCAGACTTCAAGCTCTATTACAAAGCTGTCATCATCAAGACAGTATGGTACTGGCACAAAAACAGACATATAGACCAATGGAACAGAATAGAGAGCCCAGAAAGAGACCCTCAACTCTATGGTCAACTAATCTTCGACAAAGCAGGAAAGAATATCCAATGGAAAAAAGACAGCCTCTTCAACAAATGGTGCTGGGAAAATTGGACAGCCACATGCAGAAAAATGAAATTGGACTATTTCCTTACACCACACACGAAAATAGACTCAAAGTGGATGAAGGACCTCAATGTGCGAAAGGAATCTATCAAAATCCTTGAGGACAATGCAGGCAGCAACCTCTTTGACCTCCACCGCAGCAACTTCTTCCTAGGAACATCGCCAAAGGCAACAGAAGCAAGGGCAAAAATGAACTATTGGGATTTCATCAAGATCAAAAGCTTTTGCACAGCAAAGGAAACAGTAAACAAAACCAAAAGACAACTGACAGAATGGGAGAAGATATTTGCAAACGACATATCAGATAAAGGGCTCGTATCCAAAATCTATAAAGAGCTTATCAAACTCAATACCCAAAGAACAAATAATCCAGTCAAGAAATGGGCAGAGGACATGAACAGACATTTCTGCAAGGAAGACATCCAGATGGCCAACAGACACATGAAAAAATGCTCCACATCACTCGGCATCAGGGAAATACAAATCAAAACCACAATGAGATACCACCTCACACCAGTCAGAATGGCTAAAATTAACAAGTCAAGAAATGACAGATGCTGGCGAGGATGCGGAGAGAGGGGAACCCTCCTACACTGTTGGTGGGAATGCAAGCTGGTGCAACCACTCTGGAAAACAGTGTGGAGGTTCCTCAAAAAACTGAAAATAGAGCTACCCTACGACCCAGCAATTGCACTCCTGGGTATATATCCTAAAGATACAAACGTGGTGCTCCGAAGGGGCACGTGCACCCGAATGTTTATAGCAGCAATGTCCACAATAGCCAAACTGTGGAAAGCGCCTAGATGTCCATCAACAGATGAATGGATAAAGAAGATGTGGTATATATACACAATGGAATACTATGCAGCCATCAAAAGACATGAAATCTTGCCATTTGCGACGACGTGGATGGAACTAGAGGGTATCATGCTTAGCGAAATAAGTCAATCGGAGAAAGACAACTATCATATGATCTCTTTGATATGAGGAAGTGGAGATGCAAGGTGGGGGGGTTTGGGGGGAGGTAGGAAAAGAAAAAATGAAAAGATGGGATTGGGAGGGAGACAAACCATAAAAGACTCAATCTCAAGAAACAGACTGAGGGTTGCGGGGGGGAAGGGGGATGGGAGAGGGTGGTGGGGAAATGGACATTGGGGAGGGTATGTGCTATGATGAGTGCTGTGAAATGTGTAAACCAGACGATTCACAGACCTGTACCCCTGGGGATAAAAATACATTATATGTTTATTAAAATAAAAAAATTAAAAAAAAAATAGAGAAGTGAGAATAGGAACTGTTGATGCAATTTCAAAATACCAAAGGAAGTGTCTTTATTCTTGTTACATACTTGTCAAAATTAAAATGATGTTGACTCGTCTGGCAACTCTCAGAGTGCACTCAAATACATATCTTTGCTAAGAAAATATTGTGTTTAAGTGTATGTGTGAATTCCTCATTTCTTTACCTAGTTATTATACTTTTCAGGGTATGAGCTTAACTTATATTTCGAGAAGTCATTTTTTGAAAATATGTTTGCTCAAGATGCCTGGCTGGCTCAGTTGGTAGAACATGGGACTTTTGATCTTGCGGATTTAAGTTCAAGCCCCATGTTGGGTGTAGAGATTACTTAAAAATAAAATATTTAAAAAGAAAGAAAATATGTTTGCTCAACTCTGTTCTTATTTCATGACCCTAAGATTAACAGTTTTGTAGGAAAATGTATTCTCCTATAGCTGCTGAATCTTAATTCTAAGAGTATTTAAGAGTGCTTCTTTTCCTCCTTTATAGTCATTCTACCTCCTGTACAAATGTTAAGAATCAAGCCAGCTGAGTTTCAGACAGGGCTTGTATTTAAGGAGAACATCACACATTTAGTGGAATAGCCCTGCTGGGTCAATTTGAACCAGTTTAATCAGCAGCCTCCCACTAATGTTATAAGCTCTTTTGTAAAGAAAGAAGCTGCTAAAGCTTATTATAATGTGGATAATAATTCATTCCTATACATGTCCTTAAATAGGTTTGTACGGAGGCCATACCCAGCAGGGAGCCATAAACTAAGTGCAAGAAATGATAAAAGTCACTTTTAAGGCTGGACCTTTCAAAATATGAATATGGAATTCTTTTGTGTCCCTACTTATTTAGTTGAAAGCATTTATGCCCAAAGTACCCGAAGAAGTCTTTGTATTTTAGAAGGTGGTTTAATATAGGAGTGAAGGTATACATGTTGGGGAAGAATTTGAAAGGCTTTTAATGCTATGAAGAGCTTAGGAAGGTAATCCTGAGAAAGAATTCCAGTGCTTAGCATAGTGCCTGCCACAAAAATGAAGCATTATTATTATTGAGTGAATATATAACAAATCAATCAATCTGCAAAAGGTTTAGGAATGTCCAAGCATAGACCTGCTAAGAAACCCAGTACCTGTCTGAAACTATATTCAACTGAACCCCAGAATTAATATACCCTTGGGCAGTGCTATAATTTATGATCCTTGAAATCAGAGGTCATTCAATCGAAAGATAGCTGTAGATAGGCTTGCTTAGAATCCTGATTTGTTAACCCTACTATTGCTGTGCCTCCTTTTCTTTTCTTGTTTTTTTGGCTCCAAGAGAGAAGTATTTGGGGTCACCTGGGTGGCTCAGTCGTTAGGCATCTGCCTTCAGCTCAGGTCATGATCCTGGGGTTCTGGGATCGAGCCCCACATCTGGCTCCCTGCTCAGCAAGAAGCCTGCTTCTCCCTCTCCCGGTCCCCCTGCTTGTGCGCTCTCTCTCTCTCCCTCTGACGAATAAATAAAATAAAATTAAAAAAAGATAGAAGTATTTGCCTAGAGTTGTAACCAAATACACATCTTCTTCCACTCTGCATATCAGTGCAAACACTAGGGTTATTGCTTAGCAGCCGATGATAGCCAAGCACACTAGTGAAGCACTAGTAGTCTGCAGCAAGATAGAGAATGTCCTAGTCCATGTGTGGGTGCACATATGAACCGTGGCAGATGGGTAGATATTAAGTTACTCTATATCTGTAGCACTACCTTTAAAGCAAGAGAGGATTCTCTTTGGGTTATGCTGGAGAGGGTGAAAGCAAAGAGAGTAACTTAGAACCCACAGACTTTAAATAATTGCTCTCTTTCACACTTATGTATTTTTTTTTTTTTACTTTTTCTTAAAGATTTTATTTATTCATTTGAGAGAGAGAGAGAGTGAGAGAAAGCATGAGAGGGATGAAGGTCAGTGGGAGAAGCAGACTCCCCATGGAGCTGGGAGCCTGATGCAGGACTCCATTTCAGGACTCTGGGATCATGACCTGAGCCAAAGGCAGTTGCTCAACCAACTGAGCCACCCAGGCACCCCACACTTATTTAAAACAAGAACAAAATCATTGTATATTAATGAGCATTGTGATGAACCAGAGTGGAAACATCCCCTCCCCTCAAAATGTGACTAATTTGTTGGCAAATCGAACTGAGAGGTAAAGGAAAGCATTATATTACCCTCCTTACTGCCCCCATATTGGAATAAGAGAATTAGCCAAAGAGGAAATAAAAACTTGGGAGGAGGTTCATAAATATTAGTCACTATTGGACATAAGACATTCTTTAGATGAAATATTGGCTTTTCAAGAGTTTCCTTATACACTACTTAATTTTTTCCTGGCCAGAAAGATGGATACTATCTAAGTAGGGTATAAAATTATTCTTAAGAGCATTCTCAATAAGGGTAGGGGAAATTTAAAATAAATAAATAAAACAAATTTTAAAATATTTGTGGGTAACTCCCCACCAAAAATGAAAATGAATAAATACATTGCAATGCAGTCATATGATGAAATACTATGAAGCAGTGAAAAATGAATGAACTAGTTATAACGGCATTAAAAATAATAAATTACTAGGTAGGAATAAACCTAACCAAAGAGGTGCAAAACCTGTACTCTGAAACTATAAAACACTCATAAAAGAAATTGTAGATGACACAAAGAAATATGAAGACATTCCATGCTCACGGATTAGAGGAACAAATATTGTTAAAATGTCTTTACTACCCAAAACAATCTATACATTCAATGCAATCCCTCTCATGATACCAACCACATTTTTCTCAGACCTAGAACAAACAATCCTAAAATTATTATGGAACCATAAAGGAGCCCAAATAGCCAAAGCAATCTTAAAAAAGAAAAGCAAAGCTGGAGGCATCATAATTCCAGACTTGGTTATATTACAAAGCTGTAGCAATCCTAAGAGTATGGTACTGACACAAAAATAGACCCATAGATCAATGGAACAGAAAATCCAGAAATAAACCCACAATTGCATGGTCAATTAATGTTTGACAAAGCAGGAAAGAATATCCAGTGGGAAGAAATATCTTCAACAAATAGTGTTAGGAAAACTGGACAGCAACATGCAAAAGAGTGAAACTGAACTATGTTCTTATACCATGCACAAAAATAAACTCAAAATGGATGAAAGACCTAAATGTGAGACGTGAAACCATAAAAATCCTAGAAGAGAGCACAGGCAGTAAATTCTCTGACATTGGCTGTAGCAGCTTCTTTCTAGATAATGTCTCCTGAAGCAAGGAAAACAAAAGAAAAAAATAAACTCTTGAAACTATATCAAAATAAAAACTTCAGCACAGCGAAGGAAATAATAAAACTAAAAAGCAACCTACAGAATGGAAGAAGATATTTGCAAATGACATATCCAATAAAGGGTTAGTATCCAAAATATATAAAGAACTGATAAAACTCAATATCCCAAATCCAAATATTCCGGTTAGAAAATGGGCAGAAGACATGAGCAGACATTTCTCCAAAGAAGACATCCAGATGACCAAAAGACCCACCAAAAGATGCTCAAACATCACTCATCATCAGGGAGATGCAAATCAAAACTACAATGAGATATCACCTCACACCTGTCAGAATGGCTAAAATCAACAACACAAGAAACAATGGGTGTTGGTGAGGATGCAAGAAAGGGGAACATTTGTGCACTGTTGTTTGGAATATAAACTGGAGCAGCCATTGAGGAAAACAGTATGAAGGTTTCTCAAAATGTTAAAAATAGAACTACCCTATGATCCAGCAATCATGCTACTGGGTATTTACCCACAGAATACGAAAACACTAATTCAAAGGGATACATGCACACCAACATTTATTGCAACATTATTTACAATAGCCAAACTATGGAAGCAGCCCAAGTGTCCATTGATAGATGAATGGATAAAGAAGTTGTGGCATGTATACACAATGGAATATTACTCAGCCATCAAAATGAATGAAAACTTGACATTAGCAATGACATGGATGGAGTAAGAGTATAATGCTAAGCAAAATCAGTCAGTCAGAGAAAGACAAATACCATATGATTTCACTCATATGTGGAATTTACAAAACAAAACAAATGAGGAAAGGATGGGGGATGGGTGAAATAGGTGATGGGGATTAAGGCATGTACTTGTCATGATGAGCACTGGATGATGTATGGAATTGTCAAATCACTATATTGTACACCTGAAATTAATATAACACTGTCTGTTAAAGTGGAATCAAAATAAATTTTTTTTAAAAATCAATCAACTAGATAGAGCTGCACTTATCAATAGAGATGAATTTTCAAAGATAATAACTAAGTATTAAAAAGGCCACAGAATACACATGGCATAAAATATTTTTATAAAATTTAAAAGCAAGAAGAAGAATATCATTCTTCTTAGATACAATATAAACAAATGCAGAGAAATGATAAACATGAAATTTAGAATAGAGTTTCTATTAAAGTAGGGGCATGTAGGAGGTTTTTATATCTTGGTAATTTTTTTCTTTTCTTTTTTTTCTTTGTTCTTCTTCTTTTTTTTAATGAGAGAGAGTTTGAGAGTGAGCACAAGCAGGGGGAATGGCAGGCAGAGGGAGAAGCAGGCTCCCCACTGAGCTAGGAGCCCAATGCAGGACTCAATCTCAGGACCTTAGGATCATGACCTGAGCTGAAGGCAGCCATTTAACCATCTGAGCCACCCAGGTGTCCCTAGGTAATTTTTTTCTTAAACTAAGACTAGATACATGGCTACCTATTATGTCAACATTATACCTACAGGTCTTAAATATTTACTAATAAATAAGATTTTTTTAAAAACACTTCTCTATATTATGGAGGTTCTAGTCTCTTGCACTTTTATTGCACTATTACTATTTAATGAGAGTTATTAATGATTGAGGCATGAATCAATAACTACTTTCTGCTTATCTTAAAAATAATGACTATAAAAATAATTTCCATATATATTTCTTCTTTTCTTTTGCATCCACAAAATAACAAAAGCAAAAGACTTTAATAATAAATGGCCCTAATCCTATTGTGGTTCAGTTGGGCACTGATATCTTTTTCAGCACACAGAAGTAAATTGACTAGTGGGTAATATTTGAAAAGGCCTGAAACTACTTCATCTCCATGGCCATCTCAGAAAAAAACCTTAAGATTCCCATTAAGAGATGCTGAAAAAGCATCTGACAAAGTACAGCATCCTTTCCTGATCAAAACTCTTAAAAGTGTAGGGATAGAGGGTACATACCTCTATGGCCATCTATGAAAAACCCACAGTGAATATCATTCACAATGGAGAAAAACTGAGAGCTTTTCCGCTAAGGTCAGGAACACAGGAGGGATGTCCATTCTCACCACTGCTATTCAACATAGTACTAGAAATCCTAACCTCAGCAATCAGACAAGAAGAAGAAATTAAAGGCATCCAAATCAGCAAAGAAGAAGTCAAACTATCACTCTTTGCAGGTGATATGATACTATATGTGGAAAACCCAAAAGACTCCACTCCAAATCTGCTAGAACTTGTACAGGAATTCAGTAAAGTGTCAGGATATAAAATCAATGCACAGAAATCAGTTGCATTTCTTTACACCAACAACAAGACAGAAGAAAGAAATTAAGGAGTCAATCCCATTTACAATTGCACCCAAAACCATAAGATACCTAGGAATAAACCTAACCAAAGAGGCAAAGAATCTATACTCAGAAAACTATAAAGTACTCATGAAAGAAATTGAGGAAGACACAAAGAAATGGAAAAATGTTCCATGCTCATGGATTGGAAGAATAAATATTGTGAAAATGTCTATGCTACCTAAAGCAATCTACACATTTAATGCAATCCCTATCAAAATCCCATCCAGTTTTTTCAAAGAAATGGAACAAATAATCCTAAAATTTATACAGAACCAGAAAAGACCTCGAATAGCCAGATGAATATTGGGGAAAAAAAAAAAAAGCCAAAGTTGGTGGCATCACAATTCCAGACTTCAAGCTCTATTACAAAGCTGTCATCATCAAGACAGTATAGTACTGGCACAAAAACAGGCACATAGATCAATGGAACAGAATAGAGAGCCCAGAAATAGACCCCCAACTCTATGGTCAACTAATCTTCGACAAAGCAGGAAAGAATGTCCAATGGAAAAAAGACAGTCTCTTCAACAAATGGTGCTGGGAAAATTGGACAGCCACATGCAGAAAAATGAAACTGGACCATTTCTTTACACCACACATGAAAATAGACTCAAAATGGATGAAGGACCTCAATGTGAGAAAGGAATCCATCAAAATCCTTGAGGAGAACAGAGGCAGCAACCTCTTCGACCTCAGCCACAGTAACTTCTTTCTAGGAACATCGCCAAAGGGAAGGGAAGCAAGGGCAAAAATAAACTATTGGGACTTTATCAAGATCAAAAGCTTTTGCACAGCAAAGGAAACATTTAACAAAACCAAAAGACAATTGACAGAATGGGAGAAGATATTTGCAAATGACATATCAGATAAAGGGCTGGTATCCAAAATCTATAAAGAACTTATCAAACTCAATACCCAAAGAACAAATAATCCAATCAAGAAATGGGCAGAGGACATGAACAGACATTTCTGCAAAGAAGACATCCAGATGGCCAACAGACACATGAAAAAGTGCTCCACGTCACTCGGCATCAGGGAAATACAAATCAAAACCACAATGAGATACCACCTCACACCAGTCAGAATGGCTAAAATTAACAAGTCACGAAATGACAGATGCTGGCAAGGATGCGTAGGAAGGGGAAACCTCGTACACTGTTGGTGGGAATGCAAGCTGGTGCAACCACTCTGGAAAAAAGCATGGAGGTTCCTCAAAAAGTTGATAACAGAGCTACCCTATGACCCAGCAATTGCACTACTGGGTATTTACCCCAAAGATACAAATGTAGTGCTTCGAAGGGGCACGTGCACCCGAATGTTTATAGCAGCAATGTCCACAATAGCCAAACTATGGAAAGAATCTAGATGTCCACCAACAGATGAATGGATAAAGAAGATGTGGTATATATATACAATGGAATACTATGCAGCCATCCAAAGAAATGAAATCTTGCCATTTGCGACGATGTGGATGGAACTAGAGGGAATTATGCTTAGTGAAATAAGTCAGTCAGAGAAAGACAATTATCATATGATCTCCCTGATATGAGGAAGCTGAGAGGCAACATGGGGGATTTGAGGGGTAGGAAAAGAATAAATGAAACAAGATGGGATCGGGAGGGAGACAAACCATAAGAGACTCTTAATCTCATGAAACAAACTGAGGGTTGCCAGGGGGAGGGGGTAGGGAGAGGGTGGTAGGGTTATGGACATTGGGGAGGGTATGTGCTATGAAGTGTGTAAACCTGGCGATTCACAGACCTGTACCCCTGGGGCTAATAATACACTATATGTTAATAAAAAAATAAATAAAAAAAATTAAAAAAAAAAGATTCCCATTGAGTTTTTCATTCCAATCACCTCAGCATGGATATAAAAAAGAAAAAAGAAAAGAAAATCTGGTATCTTATTGTTCAGAGCCTGAGTTAGTTAAGGTCCTGGGAACCTAGAGTTATGCTAGGAAAAAGTCATATAATTCCATGTGCTAACACCAATAAAAATATATGATCTTCCATCTCAGATGGACTTCTGTATTACTTGGAAACCTATCTGTGTGTTTGTTGTCTGCTCCTTTCCACCTCCATAACAATTATTTCAAACTTTCATTATGCACAGTCAAGTCTATGATCCCACCATTCGTTGGTTTTAGCAATATTTATTTTATTCCACGAAAAATAGAGGCTATTAGAGGAAACATCCTCAGTAGAGTGTAGGAAAACCTCATCCAAGTTTATTATATATTCTTTTTTTAAAAAGATTTTATTTATTTATTTGAAAGTCAGAGATCACAAGTAGGCAGAGAGGCAGGCAGAGAGAGAGGAGGAAGCAGGCTCCCCACAGAGCAGAGAGCCCAATGTGGGGCTTGATCCCAGAACCCTGGGATCATGACCTGAGCTGAAGGCACAGGCTTTAACCCACTGAGCCCCTCAGGCGGCCCTGAGTTTATTATATATTCTTGATCTCAATCTCTCTTATCTCCTCAGACCCTGAGGACCATAATCTAATCTCTCCCCTGTAGCTTCTGTTTTCCTCTCTATATTGGCTCCTTCCTTTCACTCTCTAAGTACAGTCAAGACTTTGAAGAAAAATCCTTCCCTTCACAATCACATTCCTTGAAATAATTGTCCATTTGTCCAGTCTACACTTAACCTTCAAGCCCTTCCTCAACCCACTGAAGTCTTGGCTCCTTCCATTCTTATCAAAGAAACTGCCCTAAGGTCAGTGAAGAATAATTGGATGCTAAATCCAATATATACTTTCTACTTCTTACGTCATTTGATTTCTCTGCAGCATTTGACACTGTTGACCACTTTCTCTGTAGTCATCATATTTTGTTCATCCAACATCTCTTTGGGAAACCACCCTTCTGTCCTTAATCCATTTGGTTTACATGGGGCTGACTCAACCTCTTTATTTCCAGGGACAGGTGGTGATCCAAACCTGATCAATCAGAATATTCACCACCCCTTCAGTGCTGTGGATGGTTCAGAAATAGGCATATAATTTATACCAAGTCAATTAAAACCTTTCTCAGATTTTTTAAACTGAAATTTTAATGGCAAATTTAAAAAATCAATGATTATAAAGATTATGCAAATCTAAGGCTGCTGGTGACCATTTTTATCAACATGTGAGGACAACCAGTTTAAAAATTAATTCAACAGAACAAATTAGAAACTGGATTTCAGTGATGTCTGAAAACAGTTATGGATTTTCCCACCATATGAACTTATACTTTCCATTTTTAATTTAAGATATGTGAGATGGATTTCTATTGCTTGAAACTGAAAGGGTCTTTACTAATACATCCTTCTTGAAACTCTTCTTGTGGTTTCTGTGATTCTAACCTATCCTATTTTCACTCTCAGACTCCTGTGTTTGTTTGTTTGTCTGTTTGTTTTGCCTGTTCTTTAAAAATGTTGCATAAAACTTATAAGTCCTACCATGACCTTTGAGTACCAGCAATAACATCCTGCATTTGATCTTAGCCAAAAGGCCGAGAAGCAATCCCAGCAATAACATCCTGACCTAAACAACAAAAACTTATTTTAATAAACATGTCTGTTATTTAAAAAATGTTGCCTGGGGCTCCTGGGTAGCTCAGTGGTTTAAAGCCTCTGCCTTTGTCTCAGGTCGTGATTCCAGGGTCCTGGGATCGAGCCCCACATCAGACTCTGCTTGGCGGGGAGCCTGCTTCCTCCTCTCTCTCTGCCTGCCTCTCTGCCTACTTGTGATCTCTGTCTGTCGAATAAATAAATAAAATCTTTTAAAAAAAAAAGTTGCAGAAGATTCCTTTCATGGTCCTCTTCTCAATCTATAGACATTCTCTCTGTGTGAGCTCATCCAATAATAATAATAACTATAGATGTTTTAGGATATATAATTTCATATATATGCATAATTTTCTCATGACTATCATGCAAAGTATAATTATTGTTTCCATATTACAGAAGTACAAACTGAGTCTAAACTGAGTAATTTGTTCTAAAGCTAGGAAAGGTGAGAGCTGGAATTTGACCCCTGGTATCTATGATTCCAATGTCCATAATATTTTTAACACAATATTTATTCATTTATCAAGTAAGAGTTTTTACTATGTTTCCAACACTGTTCTAACCACTGAGAGAGTCCCTGCATTAATGTGTCTTAATTTCTGAAGCTGTGTCAAAAATAGATTGTTCCTCCCCCCAAAATACATGGTTTTAGCGAGTGCAATAACCCAAAGGAAGTAAAATTATAAAAATTATAAAGAATAAAGTAGAAATGTCTTTTTTTTGGCAGATAACATAATTGAATAAAGCAATAAATATGAATTTAATAAGGTTTCTGCATACAAAATCAATTTATAAGAAACAATTATAAGTGCATTACTTACTTTAATTGAGGGATGGTAACAGCGACCCTGTGTCTGCTCCTAATTCCTGTGCCTGCTAACCTGTAGCTACCATGCATGAGTGCATCTTCATCTATGTTGTCAGGCTAGTGTCCAGATTAGCAATGCATGCTTGGGGCTCTGTTGCCTGGAACATGGCATCCAGCCTAATGGCCAGATGCCAAGTGACAAGACCATTGGGTGAGGAGATGATTCCTTCAACACCTTCTTCAGTGAGATGGATGCTGCAAGTATGTGCCCAGGACAGTGTTTGTAGACCTGGAACCTACAGTCATTGATGAAGTTCACACTGGCCCCTACCACCAGCACTTTAACCCTGAGAACCTCTTCCCAGGCACAAAGTTGCTTCCTGAGGGCACTACATCATTGGCAAGGAGATCATTGGCCTTGTCTTGGACCAATTCAGAAACTGGGCGACCAGAGCACATGTCTTCAAGACTTCTTGGTTTTCCACAGCTCTTGAGGCAGAACTGGCTCTGGGTTCACCTCCATACTGATAGAACATCTCTCTTTCAATTATGGCAAGAATTCCAAGCTGGAGTTCTCCATTTACTCAGCTCCTCAGGTTTACACAGCTGTAGCTGAGCCCTCACTCCCAACTCCACTCTAGAGCACTCTGACTATGCCTTCATGGTAGACAACAAGGTCGTTTATGACAGCTATCGCAGAAACCTTGATATTGGGGCACCTGGGTGGCTCAGTCAGTTAAGCATCCAGCTCTTGATTTTGGCTCAGGTCATGATCTCATGGTTGTGAGATCGAGCCCCACACTCACCAGGGAGTCTGCTTGAAAGATTCTCTCCCTCTGCCCCCAGCCACTTACAAGTGCACATGTGCACTTCCCTCTCTCCTTTTCTCTCTCTCTAAAAGAAGAAGAAGAAGAAGAAGAAGAAGAAGAAGAAGAAGAAGCAGCCTTGATATTAAATGTCCAAACTACACTAACCTCAACTGCATTATTAGCCCTATTATTCTTCCTTCACTGCTTCTCTCAGATTTGATGGAACCCTGAATGTTGATCTGACAGAATTCTAGACCAACCTGGTGTCTTATCCCTGTATCCACTTTCCTCTGGCCACATATGCCCTTGTCATCTCTGCAGAGAAAGCCTACCATGACCAGCATTCTGTATCAGAGATCACTACTGCATGCTTTGGTTCAGCCAGCCAGATGGTGAAATATGATCCTTGGCATGGTAACTACATGGCTTGCTGCCTATGATTCCCCAAGATGTCAATGCCATTGCCACCACCAAGACCAAGTGCAGCAACCAGTTTGTGAACCACTGCCTCACTGACTGCAAAGTTGGCCTTAATTACCAGCCTCCTACTGTGGTACCTGGTAGAAATCCAGCCAAAGTATAGTGAGCTGTGTGTATGCTGAGCAATACCACAGCCATTGCTGAGGCCCGGGCTCACCTGGTCCATAAGTTTGACCTAATGTACACCAAGTGGTATGTGGGTGAAGGCATGGAGGGAGGAGTACTTTCTGAGCCCCATGAGGACATGGCTGCACTTGAGAAGGAGTATGAGGAGGTTGGTGTGGATTCTGTTGACGGAGAGGGTGAAGAAGGAGAGGAATACTAATTACCATTCCTTTCATCCCTGTAGTTTGTCACACTCAGAAATTTAGCTTAAACATTTGCTGACAAGCATTAAAGCTTTCTGGTTATAGTGTCTTCACTTTTTAACTGTGATCATGTCTTACTTTTCTATGTGTACCTGTAAGATTTTTCCATGTCTCAAAGTAAAGGTTTTAAGAAAGAAAGAAAAAAAAAACAATTATATGTATGTATATTAGCAAAATAATTAGAAAATAAAATATTTAAATACCATTTAATAGTATCAAAACCCCTTAACATCTAGAAACAAATATTACCAAAAATGAGCAAAGCCTCAATACTGAAATTGTAAAGCTTTGCCAAAAGAAATTAAAGATGTCCTAAACAAATGAAAAGATTTACCTGAGGACCAATAAAGATGGTGGAGGAGTAGGAGATCTTAGTTTCCTCTGGTCCCAGGAATTCATCTGGATAGCTATCAAATCATTCTGAACACGATGGGAGGAGTCAAGATGGCGGAGAAGTAGCAGGCTGAGACGACATCGGGTAGCAGGAGATCAGCTAGATAGCTTATCTAACCATTGTGAACACCTACAAATCCAACGGGAAATCAAAGAGAAGAAGAGCAACAATCCCAGAAACAGAAAATCGATCACTTTCTGAAAGGTAGGACCTGCGGAGAAGTGAATCCAAAGCGACGGGAAGATAGACCCCGGGGGGAGGGGCCGGCACCCGGCAAGCGGCGGAGCGACGGAGCACAAAATCGGGACTTTTAAAAGTCGGCTCCACTGGGAGACATCGCTCCAGAGGCTAAACTGGGGGGAAACCCAGGCGGGGTCAGCATAACCCCAGGACCCGCGGGGTCACAGAAGGACTGGGGGTGTCTGAGTGCCGCAGAGCTCGCAGGTATTGGAGCGGGGAAGCCGGCTATAGCGACAAAGCCGAGGAGTGAGCTCTAAGCCCAGGGTTACCTTGTGCCGGTCGCAGGCTGGGTGGGCTCGGAGCGCGGCTAGAGGCCACGGAGACAAAAGCGACCCGGCGCTTTTCTCCAGCTGCAACAATTGACTGCTTTCCTCGAGGCGCGACCGCAAGCCAGGGAGGCGGGACTGTTGGGCGCTTTGCTCTGAGAGCGCACTGAGGAGCGGAACCCCAAGCTCTCGGCTCCTCCGGGCCGAGAGATTGGGAGGCCGCCATCTTCATTCCCGTCCTCCGGAACTCTACGGAAAGCGCTCAGGGAACAAAAGCTCCCGAAAGCAAACCCGAGCGGATTCCTTAGCCCGGCCCCTGGCAAGGGCGGTGCAATTCCGCCTGCGGCAAGGACACTTGAAAATCACTACAACAGGCCCCTCCCCCAGAAGATCAACAAGAAACCGATCCAAAACCAACTTCAGTCACCAAGAACAGCGGAATTCCACAGCAGGAGAAAGCAAATCCTACCTGGACAAAATGACAAGGCGGAAAAACTCACCTCAAAAAAAAGAACAAGAGGCCGTACCGAAGGCTGGAGACCTAATCAATACAGACATAGGTAGCATGACAGATCTAGAGTTCAGAATGACAATTCTCAAGGTTCTAGCCGGGCTCGAAAAAGGCATAGAAGATATTAGAGAAACCCTCTCCGGAGAGATAAAAGCCCTTTCTGGAGAAATAAAAGAACTAAAATCTAACCAAGTTGAAATCAAAAAAGCTATTCATGAGGTGCAATCAAAAATGGAAGCTCTCACTGCCAGGATAAATGAGGCAGAAGAAAGAATTAGTGACATAGAAGACCAAATGACAGAGAATAAAGAAGCTGAGCAAAAGAGAGACAAACAACTACTGGAACACGAGGAGAGGATTCGAGAGATAAGTGACACCATAAGACGACACAACATTAGAATAATTGGGATTCCAGAAGAAGAAGAAAGAGAGAGGGGAGCAGAAGGTATATTGGAGACAATTATTGGAGAGAATTTCCCTAATATGGCAAAGGGAACAAACATCAAAATCCAGGAGATGCTAAGAACGCCCCTCAAAATCAATAAAAATAGGTCCACACCTCGTCACCTGATAGTAAAATTTACAAGTCTTAGCGACAAAGAGAAAATCCTGAAAGCAGCCCGGGAAAAGAAGTCTGTAACATACAAGGGTAAAAACATTAGATTGGCAGCGGACCTATCCACAGAGACCTGGCAGGCCAGAAAGAACTGGCATGACATATTCAGAGCACTAAACGAGAAAAACATGCAGCCAAGAATACTATATCCGGCTAGGCTATCATTGAAAATAGAAGGAGAGATAAAGAGCTTCCAGGACAAACAAAAGCTGAAAGAATTTGCAAACACCAAACCAGCTCTACAGGAAATATTGAAAGGGGTCCTCTAAGCAAAGAGAGACCCTAAAAGTAGTAGATCAGAAAGAAGCAGAAACAATATACAGTAACAATCACCTTACAGGCAATACAATGGCACTAAATTCATATCTCTCAATAGTTACCCTGAATGTTAATGGGCTAAATGCCCCAATCAAAAGACACAGGGTATCAGAATGGATAAAAAAACAAAACCCATCAATATGCTGCCTACAAGAAACTCATTTTAGACCCGAAGACACCTCCAGATTTAAAGTGAGGGGGTGGAAAACAATGTACCATGCTAATGGACATCAGAAGAAAGCTGGGGTGGCAATCCTTATATCAGATCAATTAGATTTTAAGCCAAAGACTATAATAAGAGATGAGGAAGGACACTATATCATACTCAAAGGGTCTGTCCAACAAGAAGATCTAACAATCTTAAATATCTATGCCCCTAACATGGGAGCAGCCAACTATATAAACCAATTAATAACAAAATCAAAGAAATACATCGACAGTAATACAATAATAGCAGGGGACTTTAACACTCCCCTCACTGAAATGGACAGATCATCTAAGCAAAAGATCAACAAGGAAATAAAGGCCTTAAATGACACACTGGACCAGATGGACATCACAGATATATTCAGAACATTCCATCCCAAAGCAACAGAATATACATTCTTCTCTAGTGCACATGGAACATTCTCCAGAATAGACCACATCCTGGGTCATAAATCAGGTCTCAATCGGTACCAAAAGATCGAGATCATTCCCTGCATATTTTCAGACCACAATGCTCTGAAGCTCGAACTCAATCACAAGAGGAAATTTGGAAAGAACGCAAATACATGGAGACTAAACAGCATCCTTCTAAAAAATGAATGGGTCAACCAGGAAATTAAAGAAGAATTGAAAAAATTCATGGAAACAAATGATAATGAAAACACAACAGTTCAAAATCTGTGGGATACAACAAAGGCAGTCCTGAGAGGAAAATATATAGCAGTGCAAGCCTTTCTCAAGAAACAAGAAAGGTCTCAAATACACAACCTAACCCTACACCTAAAGGAGCTGGAGAGAGAACAACAAAGAAAGCCTAAACCCAGCAGGAGAAGAGAAATCATAAAGATCAGAGCAGAAATCAATGAAATAGAAACTAAAAAAACAATAGAACAAATCAACAAAACTAGGAGCTGGTTCTTTGAAAGAATTAATAAGATTGATAAGCCCCTGGCCAGACTTATCAAAAAGAAAAGAGAAAGGATGCAAATAAATAAAATCATGAATGAAAGAGGAGAGATCACAACCAACACCAAAGAAATACAAACAATTATAAGAACATACTACGAGCAACTCTATGGCAACAAATTTGACAACCTGGAAGAAATGGATACATTTCTAGAGATGTATAAACTACCACAACTGAACCAGGAAGAAATAGATAACCTGAACAGACCCATAACCAGTAAGGAGATTGAAACAGTCATCAAAAATCTTCAAACAAACAAAAGTCCAGGACCAGACGGCTTCCCAGGGGAATTCTACCAAACATTTAAAGAAGAATTAATTCCGATTCTCCTGAAACTGTTCCAAAAAATAGAAATGGAAGGAAAACTTCCAAACTCATTCTATGAGGCCAGCATCACTTGATCCCAAAACCAGACAAGGATCCCACCAAAAAAGAGAATTACAGACCAATATCCTTGATGAACACAGATGCGAAAATTCTCACCAAAATACTGGCCAATAGGATCCAACAGTACATTAAAAGGATTATTCACCACGACCAAGTGGGATTTATTCCAGGGCTGCAAGGTTGGTTCAACATCCGCAAATCCATCAATGTGATACAATACATTAATAAAAGAAAGAGTAAGAACCATATGATACTCTCAATAGATGCTGAAAAAGCGTTTGACAAAGTGCAGCATCCCTTCCTGATTAAAACTCTTCAAAGTACAGGGATAGAAGGCACATACCTCAATATTATCAAAGCCATCTATGAAAAACCCACCGCAAATATCATTCTCAATGGAGAAAAACTGAAAGCTTTTCCGCTAAGGTCAGGAACACGGCAGGGATGTCCGTTATCACCACTGCTGTTCAATATAGTACTAGAAGTCCTAGCCTCAGCAATCAGACAACAAAAAGAAATTAAAGGCATCCAAATCGGCAAAGAAGAAGTCAAACTATCACTCTTTGCAGATGATATGATACTATATGTGGAAAACCCAAAAGGCTCCACTCCAAAACTGCTAGAACTTATACAGGAATTCAGTAAAGTGTCAGGATATAAAGTCAATGCACAGAAATCAGTCGCATTTCTTTACACTAACAACAAGACAGAAGAAAGAGAAATTGAGGAGTCAGTCCCATTTACAATCGTACCCAAAACCATAAGATACCTAGGAATAAATCTAACCAAAGAGGCAAAGAATCTATACTCAGAAAACTATAAAGTACTCATGAAAGAAATTGAGGAAGACACAAAGAAATGGAAAAATATTCCATGCTCATGGATTGGAAGAACAAATATTGTGAAAATGTCTATTCTACCTAAAGCAATCTACACATTTAATGCAATCCCTATCAAAATCCCATCCATTTTTTTTAAAGAAATAGAACAAATAATCCTAAAATTTATATGGAACCAGAAAAGACCTCGAATAGCCAAAGGAATATTGAAAAAGAAAGCCAAAGTCGGTGGCATCACAATTCCAGACTTCAAGCTCTATTACAAAGCTGTCATCATCAAGACAGTATGGTACTGGCACAAAAACAGACATATAGATCAATGGAACAGAATAGAGAGCCCAGAAATAGACCCTCAACTCTATGGTCAACTAATCTTCGACAAAGCAGGAAAGAATATCCAATGGAAAAAAGACAGCCTCTTCAACAAATGGTGCTGGGAAAATTGGACAGCCACATGCAGAAAAATGAAATTGGACTATTTCCTTACACCACACACGAAAATAGACTCAAAGTGGATGAAGGACCTCAATGTGCGAAAGGAATCTATCAAAATCCTTGAGGACAATGCAGGCAGCAACCTCTTTGACCTCCACCGCAGCAACTTCTTCCTAGGAACATCGCCAAAGGCAACAGAAGCAAGGGCAAAAATGAACTATTGGGATTTCATCAAGATCAAAAGCTTTTGCACAGCAAAGGAAACAGTAAACAAAACCAAAAGACAACTGACAGAATGGGAGAAGATATTTGCAAACGACATATCAGATAAAGGGCTCGTATCCAAAATCTATAAAGAGCTTATCAAACTCAATACCCAAAGAACAAATAATCCAGTCAAGAAATGGGCAGAGGACATGAACAGACATTTCTGCAAGGAAGACATCCAGATGGCCAACAGACACATGAAAAAATGCTCCACATCACTCGGCATCAGGGAAATACAAATCAAAACCACAATGAGATACCACCTCACACCAGTCAGAATGGCTAAAATTAACAAGTCAAGAAATGACAGATGCTGGCGAGGATGCGGAGAGAGGGGAACCCTCCTACACTGTTGGTGGGAATGCAAGCTGGTGCAACCACTCTGGAAAACAGTGTGGAGGTTCCTCAAAAAACTGAAAATAGAGCTACCCTACGACCCAGCAATTGCACTACTGGGTATATATCCTAAAGATACAAACGTGGTGCTCCGAAGGGGCACGTGCACCCGAATGTTTATAGCGGCAATGTCCACAATAGCCAAACTGTGGAAAGCGCCTAGATGTCCATCAACAGATGAATGGATAAAGAAGATGTGGTATATATACACAATGGAATACTATGCAGCCATCAAAAGACATGAAATCTTGCCATTTGCGACGACGTGGATGGAACTAGAGGGTATCATGCTTAGCGAAATAAGTCAATCGGAGAAATATAACTATCATATGATCTCTTTGATATGAGGAAGGGGAGATGCAAGGTGGGGGGGTTTGGGGAGAGGTAGGAAAAGAAAAAATGAAAAGATGGGATTGGGAGGGAGACAAACCATAAAAGACTCAATCTCAAGAAACAGACTGAGGGTTGCGGGGGGGAAGGGGGACGGGAGAGGGTGGTGGGGAAATGGACATTGGGGAGGGTATGGGCTATGATGAGTGCTGTGAAATGTGTAAACCAGATGATTCACAGACCTGTACCCCTGGGGATAAAAATACATTATATGTTTATTAAAATAAAAAATTAAAAAAAAAATCATTCTGAACACCTGCAAACTCAACTGGAGATCTGAGAAAAGAATAAGTGCAACTCTACAAATAGAAAAGTGACCACTGTCTGCAAGGTAGAAGGTGTGGAGATGTGAATTCAAGGTGATATTTGGAAAGATAAGTTGTGAGGGTACAGAGCCTCCATAAACCAGCAGTGGAGTGATATCGCAGCAGAGCTCAAAATCAGAACTTTTAGAAGTCTGCTCCTGTGAGGGACATGCTTGCCTGAAAGGCCCTCAGGTGGTGAAGTGGGGCAGAATCCTGAGTGGGACAGTATTGTCTCGGGAGTCATAGGGCAAGTGGGGGTGCCTGAGTGGGACAGAGTTCTCAGGCATTGGAAAGGGAAAGCTGCCTGAAATCAGTGAGCCCAGGAGTGAGCTTTCAGTTTGGTGTTGGCATATGCCATGAACCCCAGCATGACTGGGTGACTGCTCTGCCAGCAGGGGTCCAGCAAGCAGCAGAACTGCAGGGAGACACCCCCTTCCTTCCCTGGGAGGAGTGGCATGGGTGCACACCATAGGAATTTGCAGGGTTTGGAGACTCGAAATGGGGTCATGTGCATGAGATAGAAATGCTCAGTCACAGGCTGGGTGAGCATAGAGTGTGGACAGAGACCAGGGAGACAGGAGTGACTGACTGTTTTTTCTGAAGTTCCGCTGAGCAGCGAGGCCCTGAGATTTCTGCTCCAGAGCTGAAGATTGGGAGGCTGCCATTTTCATTCTCATCTTCTAAAGTGGTGCAGAAAATCTTCAATGAACAAAAGCCACACAGAGAAACCAGAGAAGATGACTTAGCCTGGCCCCTGGCAAGAGGGGTGCAATTCCACCCAGGCAAAGACACCTGGGAATCAATGCAAGAGGCCCCACCTCACATCGCCAAAAACATCCAGAAAAGACCAAGTTTACCAATCATAGAGAACTACAAAACTCCAGTGCTAAGGCAAAATAGTATATAAAATTCATGTTTTTCCCCGCACAGTTCTTTAGTCTTTCAATTTTAACTCTTTTATCCCCCTTTTTAAAAAAATTTTTTCTCCCCTTTTTCAAACAATTTCTTATTTTACCAACTCGTTTTTAAAAAATCTTTTTAAATTTTCATTTTTACAGTTACATTCTATTCTTTCATTGTGTTTAATTTTTGTACCTATATGTTTTTCTTTCCTTACAATTTGGGATGCAGTTTCTTCTAACAAACAGACCAAAATACACCCAGAATCTAGTGCATGACTGTTCTCTTCACTTGCCTGATCATATTCTCATTTTCTCCTCCTCCTCCTCCTCCTTCTTTTTCCTTTGTTAAGTCTTTTTAAAATTTTCATCTTTACAGTTATATTCTATCCTTTCATTGTATTTAATTTTATATTGTGTATGTATGTTTTTCTTTATTTACAATTTTGGAGTGTAGTTTCTTCTAACAAACAGACCAAAATACACTCAGGATATAGTATATTGTTCTGTTCTGTTCACATCTCTGTTTATATTCCTTCTTTTTTCCTTTTTTTTTTTTGTCTCTTAACTTTTTTAGTTACATTCTATCTTTTCATTGTATTTGATTTTATTTTTGTACATATATAAGTTTTTCTTTCTTGATAATTTTGGAATCTAGTTTTCTAAGGAAAAAAAAAAGACCAAAATACACACAGAATCCAGTGTATTGCTCTATTCTGCTCACATGTCTCATTATTGTTTCTTTTTTTCTTTTTAATTTTTTTTTGGTTTCAAATCTCTTCTGATTTGTTTAGTATATATTTCTCTGGGGTCATTGTTTCCATTTTAGTATTTTGTTCTCTTGCACATCTGTTCTTCTCTGGACAGAATGACAAGATGGGAAAACTCACCTCAAAAAAAAAAAAAAAAAGAACAAAAGGTAGTATAACTGCCAGGGACCTAATCAGTATGGACATAAGTAAAATGTCAGAACTAGGGTTCAGAATAACAATTATTAAGATACTAGCGGGGCTTGAAAAAAGCATAGAGGACACTAGAAAATCCCTTTCTGGAGAAATAAAAGAACTAAAATATAACCAAGTTGAAATTTAAAAAGCTATTAATGAGATGCAATAAAAAATGGAGGCTCTGACTGTAAGGATAAATGAGGCAGAAGAGAGAATTAGAGAGAATTAGAAGAGAGAAGACCAAATGATGGAGAATAAAGAAGCTGGGGGAAAAAGAGAAAAACAACTATTGGATCACAAGGGAGAACTCAAGAGATAAGTGATACCATAAGACTAAACAATATTAGAATAATTGGAATTCCCAGAAGAAGATGAAAGAGAGAGGGGGGAAGAAAGTATATTGGAGCAAATTATAGTGGAGAATTTCCCCAATTTGGGGAAGGAAACAGGCATCAAAATCCAGGAGGCACAGAGACCCCCACTCAAAATCAATAAAAATAGCTCAACACTCCAACATATAATAGTGAAACTTATAAATCTCAGTGACAAAGAGAAAATCCTGAAAGCAGCTCAGGACAAGAGGTCTGTAACATACAATGGTAGAAATAAATTGGCAGCAAACCTATCCACAGAGACCTGGCAGACCAGAAAAGACTGGCATGATATATTCAGAGCACTAAATGAGAAAAATACGCATCCAAGAATACTATATCCAGCTAGGCTGTCATTGAAAATAGAAGAAGAGATAAAAAGCTTCCAGGACAAACAAAAACTAAAAGAATTTGCAAACACCAAACCAGCCCTACAGGAAATATTGAAAGGGATCCTCTAAGCAAAGAGAGAGCCTAAAAGTAACATAGACCAGAAAGGAGCAGAGATAATATACAGTAACAGTCACCTTACAGGCAATATAATGGCACTAAATTCATATCTTTCAATAGTTACCCTGAATGTAAATGGGCTAAATGCCCCAATCAAAAGACACAGGTATTAGAATGGATAAAAAACAAACAAACAAACAAACAAGACCCATTGATACACTGTCCACAAAAGACTAATTTTAGACCCGAAAACACCTCCAGATTTAAAGTGAGGGGGTGGAAAACAATTTACCATGCTAATGGACATCAAAAGAAAGTTGGGGTGGGAATCCTTATATCAGATAAATTAGATTTTAAGCCAAAGACGATAATAAGAGATGATGAAGGACACTAAGTCATACCAAAAGGGTCTGTCCAACAAGAAGATACAACAATTTTAAGTATCTATATGCCTAACATGGTAGCAGCCAATTATATAACCCAATTAATAACAAAATCAAAGAAACACATTGACAATAATATAATAATAGTAGGGTAAATACGATGAAGGATGGAATATGACTGTAAAGATGAAATTTAAAAAAGATTTTAAAAAAGGAACTGATAAGAAGTTGATTGAAAAAAAGAAAGAAAAAAAAAAAAGAGGGAGAGAGATAAAATGTGATCAGGGGGACTAGAACAAAGCCATACACTAGATTTAGGGTATATTTTGGTCTGTTTGAAGAAGCTGTATCCCAAAACTTTAAAAAAAGGAAACTTATATATATACAAAAAATAAGGTTAAGTACAATGAAGGGATAGAATATGACTATAAAAATGAAAATTAAAAAAGATTTTTTAAAAGGTATTGATAAGATAAGATGTTGGTTAAAACGGGAAAGAGGAAAAATTCAAATAAAGTAGAAAATGAAAAAAATAAAGAAAATTTTAAAAATTTAACTTTGAAGGACTAAAGAATCATGGGGGAAAAAAACCATGAATTCTATGTGCTGTATTCCCCTAGCTCAGGAGTTCCACAGTTCTCATTGATCAGTAAACTTGGTCTTGGCTGGATGTTCTTGCTGATCTCCTGGGGGAGGATCTGTTGCAGGGATTCTCAAGTGTCTTTGCCCGAGGTGGAATTGTGCCGCCCTTGCCAGGAGCCAAGCTAAGTGACCTGCTTGGGTTTGTGCTCAGAAGCTTTTGTTCCCTGAACACTTTATGTACTGCTTTGGAGGACAGGAATGAAGATGGCAGCTTCCCAATCTCCTGCCCAGAGGAGCCGAGAGCTCGGGGCCCCTCTCCTCAGTGTGCCCTCAGAGAAAAGCAGTCAATCCCTCCCATCTCCCTGGTCTCCGGCCACACTCTGTGCTCACCCAGCCTGTGACCGAGCGTTTCTATCTCTGGTGCGCATGACGCCGTTTGGTCTCCAAACCCAGCAGATTCCTGCACTGCACTCCCGCACCGCTCCACCTGGGGGATGAAGAAGGTGACTCTCTCCAGATCTGCAAATTGTGGGGACCCTACTTGAAGATAGTGGTCCAACTGTGCCTCAGATCACTGTTTATGGCAACCCCGAGTTGAGAGTTCACTCCTCGGCTCTGTCTCTGTAGCTGGCTTCCCCGCTCCGATACCTGGAAGCTCTGCCACACTCAGGTATCCCTGGTCTTTCTGTGACCCCGAGGGACCTGAGACCACACTGTCCCCACGAGGGCTCCACCCCACACTTAGCCTCTGGAGCAATGTCTGTCGGTGGTGCAGACTTCTAAAAGTTCTGATTTTATGCTCCACAGCTGTACTGCTTCCCGGGAGCCAGCCCCTCTCTCCGTGGTCTCTCCTTCCATATATCACCTCAGATTCCCTTTCCCACACGTCCTACCTTCCAGAAAGTGGTTGCTTTTCTGTTCCTAGAATTGCTGCTCTTCTTCTCTTCGACCTCCTGTTGAGTTTGTAGGTGTTCAGAATGATTTGATAACTATCTAGCTGAATTCCTGGGACCCGACGAAATTTAGTTCTCCTACTCCTCCACCATCTTGCCCAGGCCAGGGAGGGGGGCAGGATGGGACTTTTTTTCCTAATAATATTCTAAAGTAACAGATTAAAATCTACTTCTAATATTTCTTACATTTCACTTTTTTTCTTCCTCAGGAATGCACCTGGAAGAGCAAACAGAAACCTCAGTGTGTTCAATAAAGGCCTCAAAGAATTTGGTGGTTAGAAAACCTGCAAAAGTGATTTTCAATTTAGATCCAGCTGCACTGAATTCAAAGCTAGAACAGCCATGGAAGAAAAAATGTCTTGAAAGATTGGAAGCAAAAGCCCAGGCAATGCAGCAGAAAATAATAGACAAGGATACTCTGAAGAAAGAACAAGAAAAAAAGGCTGAAAAAAAACTCCCCAGGGATAATTTGGCCAAAGAGTGGTTTAATGCTGACAACATGACACTGAACACTCGTGCATATCTGCTTGACAAACTTATGCCTACCTTAGTTCCTGGAGTGGAAAAAATGTTAATGCAAGTGGATAAGAAGCAGCTTTGGGCAGAGGTTGATAATACAACCAAGTTTAATCCAATTAATCATTTGGGGGAATACTTAATGAGAAACAATCCTTATTATATCAAAGACTCAGGAATGTCTGGTTATCAAAGGATGATGAGAGATGTCACAGAAGACCTGAAGATTCATGTTCCCAACACTACTGGCAACAGGTAAATTTTTTTTATATTTTCAGTTGATGATCTAGATCCTTACATTGAAAGCAAGTAGAACAATAACATAATCATACAAATTTGTTTATCTTCTGTCTCTCTGCACTGGAAAGTAAGCTATATAGAGTAGGAACTTTTAAAAAATTTAACTTTTCAGATAGGCCATCTATTCACTTGGTTCAAAAGTCAAAATATATAGTTATACAATGAAAAGTTCCTCTTCCATTCTTATCATCCATCTACTCAGTACTTGACCGCTGCCATAAATAATGGCTATTCTTCACTTTCAGTGGATTTTTTCAGGTTCTTTATACATACAGAAGCAAATGAAAATATAGCTTCTAAATTTTCTTCCTTTTATATAAGACTGAGTTACAAATGTTTTCCTCTGTTTTTTACTTGCTATTTACATCTTGTCATACAGAAGATATTTTATTTCTATGTGGTTGAATTTATTTACTTTCATTTTATGGCTTCTAGATTTCCAGTCATTGTTATTTTCAAGATAGTAAAATAATCCTTCCACTTTTTTCCTGGAATTTTTATTATTTTAATTCCCATTCTAAGTATCGATCCATTTGGAATTTATCCTAATGTAAGATGTAAAATATGAATCCAACTTTTTCTTTTCCAAATGGCTACATAGTGATCCCAATGACAATTGTCAAATAGTCTATTTTGCCCCGCTGTTTGAAACTTTATTACTAAATTCTTGTATATTTTGGAGTGTATGTCTGCATTTTTCTATCCTATCCCATTGACTATCTCCCTATTCATGCACCACAGTGCACTGCTTTAATCACTGAGACTTTTAAATATACAGTCGGTCCCTGACTTACAATGATTCCACTTACTGGTTTTTTGGTTTTATGTTGGTGTGAAAGTGGTATGTGTTCAGTAGAAATCATACTCTGAATTTTGAATATTTTGATCTTTTCCTGGACTAGCAAAATGCAGTATGATGTTCTCTTGTGATGCAGGGCAGTGGCAGTGAGCCACAGCTCCTGGTTAGCCATACAATCCATACACTTAAAATGATTCTGTACCCATACAACCATTCTGTTTTTCACTTTCAGTACAGTATTCAATCAATTACATGAGATAGTCTACATTTTATAAAACAGGTGCTTGTTAGATGATTTTGCTCACTATAAACTAATTTAAGTGTTCTGAACACTTTTTAAATGGGCTCAATACAACTATGATGTTGAGTGGGTTAGGTGTATTAAATGCATTTTCTACTTAGGATATTTTCCATTTATGATGGGTTTATTGGGACATACCCCTATCGTAAGTTGAGGAAACTCTGTATTTCAATAATTCTCTGTGCTGGTTCCCATTATTTACTCCTTTATTCTGATGTTATTGCTTTTTTTTTTTTTAAGATTTTATTTATTTATTTGACAGAGAGGGACCACAAGTAGGCAGAGAGGCAGGCAGAGAGAGAGGAAAGCAGGCTCCCTGCTGAGCAGAGAGCCTGATGCGGGGCTCGATCCCAGGACCCTGAGATCATGGCCTAAGCCGGAGGCCGAGGCTTAACCCACTGAGCCACCCAGGTGCCCCTATTGCTTTTTTTTTTTTTTTTAAAGATTTTATTTATTTACTTGAGAGAGAGAGAGCATGCACACAGAGGGAGAGGGTGAAGCAGACTCCCCGCTGAGCAGGGAGCCCAATAGGGGACTAGATCCCAGGACCCCAAGATCATGACCTGAGCTGAAGGCAGATGCTTAACGGACTAAGCCACCTAGGGGCCCCATGTTTTTGCTTTTTAATATAAATTTTAGGATTGAGTCATCTACTTGAAAAAAAAAAAAGGAGAACAACAAAACAAGCCTTATAGGAATTTCATTGAAATTTGTTTAAATTTATTTATTAACTTAGGGAAAATCAACATCTTTAATGACAAGTGTTTCTATCTGAGAACATATGTCTTTCCATTTGCTCCTCTTATTTTGTATCCATCATTGTTGTCTTAAAGTTTTTTTTTTCATTTAAGCTTGCATCTCTTGTTAGATATATTACTAGTTACTTTATTTTTTTTTAAGATTTTATTTATTTATTTGACAGACAGATATCACAAATGGGCAGAGAGGAAGGCAGAGAGAGAGGAAGGCAGAGAGAGAGGAGGGGAATCAGGGTCCCCTCTGAGCAGAGAGCCTGATGCAGGGCTTGATCCCAGGACTCTGAAAGCATGGACCTGAACGGAAGGCAGAGACTTACCCCACCGAGCCACCTAGGCACCCCTACTTTATTATTGCTTATTGCCATTGTAAATGGGACTTTATTTCATTACATTTTCTATCTATATGTAGTTTGAATACATGAAAACTATTAATTTCTGAAAATTTTCATTCTCTGCTACCTTACTGAGTTCCATCATTAATAGAAAAAATATTTTTTATTTTTATTAAAAGACTTATTTATTTATTTGAGAGAGAAAGTGTGCATATGATTGGGGAGGAGCAGAGGAAGAGAGTGAAGGTATTTGAAGCAGACTCGTCACTGAGTGTGGTGCCAGACACTGAGCTTGATCCCACAACCGTGAGATCATCATGACCTGAGCCAAAACCAAGGACTGGATGCTTAACCAACTGAGGCACCCAGGCGCCCCTATTTATAGAACATTTTTAGTTGATTATTTGGATTTTTCTAGAAAGGAAACCTTATCTGAAAACAATAGGCATTTTCCTTCTTTGTTTTCAATTTTTATGTTTGTAATATCTTCCTCTAACCTAGTTATATTGGCAATTACTTCCAATAGAATGTTAAATAATAATGATGGTATGGGCACCCTCATCCTGTTTATGACTTTAGTAGGGATGATTTTTGTATTATTGCCTCATCATGAGCAGTTTTTTAAAGCTATATATTAATACCATAACTTTACTTTATTTGGATCTGAAAAAGATGTATTTTATTACATTAGAAAAAAATGTGCAGGGCACCTGGGTGGCTTGGTCAGTTAAGTGTCTGACTCTTCATTTGGCCCTGGAATAACTTGATCCTGAAAAATCTTTAGAGAAAACATGATGAGGAACCCTCAACTGCACACACTGCAATGGCAGAGAAAAGGACAACTGTTCTATTGGAGTTTTTTGGTTTCTCTATTATTTATTTCTGCTCTAATCTTTTTTATTTCCTTCCTTTTGCTGGGTTTGGGTTTTGATCTTCTTTTTCTAACCCCTTTAAAGAGTGATTTTTTTAAAAAGATATTATTTATTTATTTATTTTTGATAGAGAGAGAAAGAGCGTGTGCAAGTGGGATGAGGAGCAAAGGGGGAAGGACAAGCAGACTCTGTGCTGAGCATGGAGCCTAATGTGGGGCTGGATATCATGACCCTGAGATCATGACCTGAGCTGAAATCAAGTGTCAGACACTTAACCCACTGAGCCAGTTTTTAAAGAATAAGAATGATTGTTAATTTTGTCAAATGCTTGTTCAACATCTGTGGAGATGATCATTTAGCTTTACTTTAGACCTGTTGATAATGAATTTTATAGATTCCCTAATTTTGAGCTATGGGAATTCCTGAAATAACTCCTGCTTGATTGCTTTGTATTTAGTTACATTGAAATATGCTTCCTACTAATAAAACAAAATAAATGTTTAATTCTTTCCTTTTAATTACAGGTTTTCAGAATATTATATGTTATATCTCTATGTATCTATGTGTCTACTTATCTATCTATCTATCTATCTATCTAACTATCTATCTATAGGTGCCTGGAAGAACAACAAATTAAAGATTTCTTGGGGGTTTCCTGGGTGGTTCAATCAGTTAAGCATCTGCCTTTGGCTAAGGGTCCTGGAATGGAGCCCTGCCTTGGGTTGTCATCTTGGCGGGGAACCTGCTTCTCCCTCTCCCTCTGTCTGCTGCTCTGCTTACTTGTGCTCTCTCTCTACCTGTCAAATAAATAAATAATATATTTAAATAAATAAACAAACAAAAATGTTTTTGAAAAAAGATTTTTGGGGGGGGATGGTTCCTTTTGAGTATCATTGTAGACACACTGATTTTAACATATATTCAGGGCATTTTAATCCATTATAGTTACTTTTTCTTTTTGATCCTCAACTTGACCCAACTTTGGCTCCTGTGTTCTTCCAGCCTTACTCCTTTAGTCTTTGAAAGCTTCATGCAATTTTAAAAAAGGATTCTTAGCTACTTTTAAAGGAAATTACTCATCTGGGAGCTAGGAATGCTCATAAATATTGTATTATCATTGCTTCTAGGCTCTTTCAGGACTAAAAAAATATAATTTTTAAAAATAGGGGCACCTGGATGGCCCAGTCGTTAAGTGTCTGCCTTCAGTTCAGGTGATGATCCCAGGATCCTGGAATCAAGCCCTGCATGGGGCTCCCTGCTCAGTGGGAAGCCTGCTTCTCCCTCTCCCATTCCCCCTGCTTGTGTTCCCTGTCTCACTGTCTCTCTCTCTCTCTGTCAAATAAGTAAATAAAATCTTAAAAAAATAAAAAATAAAAATATGAGCAAATATTGATAATTTCATATCAAACACAATGTTTCAGGGTTTTTACCTAATTCCTTGATTTTATATTTATATCTCTTTTTTTTCCCTAAAAATCTTGGCTCCTAACAACATTGACAAAATTAGTTGTCTTATCCTACAATTTACATAAAATAGCTTCAAAATAATAATACCAACAATCCCAATAAAAGAACTACTAGATTCATTTGCGGATATTTTGTCCTGAAACATACTCTTCTAAGTATGTGTGTATGACAAATGAAACCATGCAACAACTAGGAGAAACCAAGGATTGATTTCCTTTATTACCAGAGAAAAGCCTTTTTTTAAAAAAAGATTTTATTTATTTATTTGACAGAGAGAGCGATCACAAGTAGGTAGAGAGGCAGGCAGAGAGAGACGGGGGAAAGCAGGCTCCCCGCCAAGCAGAGAGCTGGATGCGGGGCTCAATCCCAGAACCCTGAGATCATGACCTGAGCTGAAGGCAGAGGCTTAATCCACTGAGCCACGCAGGTGCCCTGAGAAAACCTTTCAAACCATGACTCAAAATCATGAAATTATTGCTAAATTCGATTACATAAAAATTAAAGGGTTTTTGCCTGAGAAATTGAGTCACAATTACTCAATTTTGTTGTTGTAGTACAAAAGTAGTTATACACAATATGTAAATGAATAAGCATGGCTGAGTTCTAATAAAACTTTATTTATGAATACTAAAATGTGTCATAGGTTTTCTACTATGCCACAAAATATTATTCTTATTTTGATTTTTAAAAAAACTATTTTAAAATGTAGCAGCCAATCTTAGCCGTTGAGTAGTACAATACCAGGCAGCAGGCCAGTTTGGGCCTTAAGCCCTAGTCTAGATAACAACTGAGTATCTTCCAGATCTTAAAACAACAAAACAAAACAAAAATAAGACACTTTGAATGTCTGATTCTCTTCCGGAATCTTCATACTTTCCTTCTAATATCTTCTGGCATGAATACTTGTGCTGAAATTTATAAAAGAACATAAAATTCTTTATGATTTCTTTCAGTGTTCCTCCTATAGGGTAAGTAACTAATCAGAAGTTTAGAATAACAATTCTTTTGAAATTAAGTACATATATACCATTAGAATAAAGCAAGAGATAAGTACTGAACTCTTCCTTTGTTTTATTTTATATATTTTATGTGAGGATATGGAATTTTAATTTTCCATTGGAACAGTCTTTCTCAGAGTGTGGTTGCCTAAGAATGAAATCAGGATGACCTGGATGCTTGGTCAAAAATACAGATTCCTAGCTTCTTCCTCAGATCTTCTGAATCAGAACCTTTAGGCATGCACTGAGAACAAGTTCCACAGGAGGTTATTATGCACCCTAAAAAAAGCTTCAAAACCAATTATGCAGAGAAGCCAAATTAAAGGAGTTTTAGTACTAATGAAAAGTTCCAACAGCAGCAGGGAGCAGTGTCATTAAATTTAATAAATAGCTTAAAGAACATTTCTGCTCACCATCTGTTCTTGCAGAGCAATAAATTAGATTTGTATTTAGACCTAGTGCCATAAAAATACTTAAAATTTGGGAACTGATGTCAAGCCTGTATATCAATATATTGAGAAATGCTTCCTCCTATTAGGGATGTGTAAATCTCAATCAGCACATAAAAGTAGGCATTTATCAATAACTATGATAAGAATAGTAACTGGCACACTAGGACTCTCGTCTAGGTCTCATTGCCAAGAAACGACATGACTGACACAAGAGGGTTAGTTTATTTCACTGATGCTTCTTGAACTGGGAGTTTGAATAGTTAGGGTCATTTGAAGCTTGATGAGAGCCCTATTTTCTTTTTTTCTTTCTTTTTCAGTGTTTTTTAAATTTATTTAAGTAATTTCTACACCCCAGGTGGGACTCAAACACACAACCCCAAAATTGAGAGTCACATGTTCTTGCGACTGAGCTGGCCAGGTGCCCCAGAGCCCTAGTTTCCACTGGAGCAATGCTGTTGTAGGAATTTCATGCAAGAGTTAAAGGAATCAAAGATGCTTTGTTTGCCTGGATGGTCAGGGTTAGGGCTTGATCTCTTTCTGGCAAAAATTCAAGATCTGTGTATCAACATATGACAGCGTCAAGAATCTGCAGAATATTCAGAAATCCTGGGATACTTTACAACAGTACAATATCTACTGACTTAAAGCTCGGATACACAGCAATCTTAGCTAAAACAGGCTTGCTTTTAAATTCTCTGAACTATATCATTGTTTGTGTCATTTTTAGTCCATTATAGAGTTTTGGAGAAGTCCATTTGTGTTAGTAATGGGAGTTTTTCTTATTTATATCCAAGGAAAAAGATGAATAAAATTTTTGTTTGGTTTGTCAAGACTTTATCCTCTTGTGATGATGTTAAAGTATCCCTTTGCCTCAACCTGGTCCAAAAAATTTTCATCTGACTACTTCCCTGGATAAAAAGGGATTTGTTTCTGTTTAGTGTCTAAGAACCATAGATAGGGAAGATACTTCTTACTGATATGGGACAATTTTTATAGTGGTAGCTGCTTGTCTGAAAAATAAAATATCACTGTTGTTTGTAAGTTTTACATATGCAGTATACCTTTATTGCTTTTCATCGACGTTTTTGAATGACAGATTAAGAATTAAAGTGGACTTTAATTCTTTTTTTAAAATTTCTTTTCAGCATAACAGAATTCATTGTTTATGCACCACACCCAGTGCTCCATGCAATACGTGCCCTCCATAATACCCACCACCTGGCTCCCCCAACCTCCCACCCCCCTGCCCCTTCAAAACTCTCAGATTGTTTTTCAGAGTCCATAGTCTCTCATGGTTCATCTCCCCTTCCAATTTCCCTCAACTCCCTTCTCCTCTCCCTCTCTCTATGTCCTCCATGTTATTTGTTATGCTCCACAAATAAGTGAAACCATATGATAATTGACACTCTCTGCTTGACTTATTTCGCTCAGCATAATCTCTTCCAGTCCCGTCCATGCTGATACAAAAGTTGGGTATTCATCCTTTCTGATGGAGGCATAATACTCCATAGTGTATATGGACCACATCTTCCTTATCCATTCGTCTGTTGAAGGGCATCTTGGTTCTATCAGACACATGAAAAAATGTTCATCATCACTAGCCATCAGGGAGATTCAAATTAAAAACACATCGAGAGACCACCTTACACCAGTTAGAATGGCCAAAATTAGCAAGACAAGAAACAAAGTGTGTTGGAGAGGATGTGGAGAAAGGGGAACCCTCTTACACTGTAGTTGGGAATGCAAGTTGGTGCAGCCACTTTGGAGAACAGTGTGGAGATTCCTTAAGAAATTAAAAATAGAGTTTCCCTATGACCCTGCAATTGCACTACTGGGTATTTACCCCAGAGATACAGATGTAGTGAAAAGAAGGGCCATCTATACCCCAATGTTTAAAGTGGACTTTAATTCTTACATGTAATTTTGCAAAACTGATAAGGTTATGTTTGTGTCATTTTGTTCATATTTTCTTTTCTTTTAACATCTATTTCAGCATCTTTTCCCTCTAAACCTGATTCCTTCCATGCTTGGGAATGCATATTTTATAAGTCACAACTGCCTCATTGTGAATTGATAATGAAAGGTATTTGTTGGGACGCCTGGGTGGCTCAGTCGGTTAAGCAACTGCCTTGGGCTCAGGTCATAATCCCAGAGTCCTGGGGTCCAGTCCCACACTGGGCTCCCTGCTCAGTGGGGAGTCTGTTTGTCCCTCTTTCCCACCCCCACACCCATGCTTTCTCTCAAATAAACAAATAAATCTTTTAAAAAAAGAAAGAAAAGTATTTTTTTTTAATTTTTATTTTTAAGATTTTGTTTTTAAGTAATCTCTACACCCAACATGGGACTTGAACTTACAACCCCGAGATCAAGAGTCTCGTTCTATGAATTAAGCCATCCAGGTTCCCCTGGAAAGTATTTGCTCTTAAAATAGGATTATAGGGGCACCTGGGTGGCTCAGTCAGTTGAGCGTCTGCCTTCTGCTCAGGTCAGGATCCCAGGGTTCTGGGATGGGTGCCCAAGTTGGGCTCCCTGCTCAGCAGGGAGACTCTTCCTCTCTCTTCTCCCTGCTTGTACTCTCTGTCGCTATCTCTGTCTGTCTCTGTCTCTCTCTCAAATAAATAAATAAATAAATAAAATCTTAAAAAAAGTAGAATTACAGGCTTTCCTTTTTTTTTTTTTTAAAAGATTTTATTTATTTATTTGACAGACAGAGATCACAAGTAGGCAGAAAGGCAGGCAGAGAGAGAGAGGAAGGGAAGCAGGCTCTCTGTTGAGCAGAGAGCTCTATTCGGGGCTTGATCCCAGGACTCTGAGATCATGACCTGAGCTGAAGGCAGAGGCTTAACCCACCGAGCCACCCAGGCGTCCCAGAATTACAGACTTTCAATAGACTGATTATGGTGGTGGTTACACATATTTACACATATGTTTAAATTTATACAACTATGTCCCAAAAAAGATCAATTTTACTATATGATATTGTAAAAAATAAAAAATTTAAATGGTAAAAACCTACACAGATGTAATTAACTCATGGATTAAAATAAAAAATTTTTAAAATCACAGATATTATTATTATCAGTGTTCAAACTTAACACTATTCCAGGGAAGTGGGGCCTCTTATACTATAAATTTCTTCACTTTTCTCCATCAGTCCTGATACACAGTCCTGATCCTAGATGAGAGTTCAAATGAACTAGAAAGTAGATCTTAGACCCAAGGCAAAAACTCGGATATTTTCCTGTGTCGCAGTTCTAGTGATGCCTATCAGGTTCTGGCTTGGTAATAATCTTTGATCTCTACATCTGTGGCTTTATTTCGATGAGTCTGTGCTGCACATTGAAATATCTTTTTGGCATTTTTCCTGTGATAACTCTTTATCACCCTTATGGACTAATAATGGAACATTTAACCCACAAAGAGAAAAAAATCACAACAAAATTTTGCATAGAGTTTCTTTCTCCTCCATAGCTACATAAAGGAGAAAAATAAGTCAGTATAAATGCTTAAGCATTAAGGATACACAAACCAAGTAAAAACTGAGAAAGACACAGAAGCCTTTATTTTACTTAATAATTAATTTTTTTACTTGATAATTCCCTACAAGTTAATTCATGTACAGTGTTTAAAGAACTTAATGCAGACTATGTGACAACATCCATTGTGTTTCTATTAGAATGTGGTATCTACAAAGGTTTTGCCAGTTTACTTCGAAGTGCTTACTCTTTGTGTTTCCAAAAACAAACTCCATCCCCCTTCTCACATGCAACTTTCAACAATTTTGGTAAATTGTATGTATAAATTGGGCATATCATAAAAACCTTCATTATATATTGTACTCTTTCTAAAGTATCATCTTTGTAATTATTTTCCAAAATTTAATCTCATCTGATAATAACATTGCAACGCCCACTTTCTTTTATATGCATTTTCATAGAATATTTTTGTTCATCTTTTTATTTGCAACTTTTCTGAGTAATCTTAATTTAGTGCTTTCTCTATGTACAGAATATACAGTGTAGAACACTCTGTTTTATAATTCAATTAGAATCTTTCAATAGGCAGGCTTTAGCATATTTACATCTATGGATATAATAGGTGAGTTTTAGTTCTACCATTTTTTATGACCCCTTTATTAGTTTTAGCCTTTTTAAAGAAAAGATTAGTTATTTATTTATTTTGACAGACAGAGATCACAAGTAGTCAGAGAGGCAGGCAGAGAGAGAGGGGGAAGCAGGCTCCCCGCTGAGCAGAGAGCCTGATGTGGGGCTCAATCCCAGGACCCTGGGACCATGTCCTGAGCCAAAGGCAGAGGCTTTAACCCACTGAGCTACCCAGGCACCCCTAGTTTTAGCCTTTTAAATATAATTTTTCACTATAAAACAAAAAAAACCCCAAATGTCTAATTTATGCTTGCAATACACCAGCTACTAGGACTTGGCAAGAGTAAGGGAATGTTTCTTCCTTGATAGGGATCTTCTGCAGTTGCCAGGAGACAGTGACTTCCTAGACAGATGTCTGTCTGCTCATACTCCACACCAGATGTCACCTCTCTAGTGGGCCAAACCCTAGTGCTTATATTATGCTAGGAAATCCCATAGGTGCTTCTCCCACAGGTGATATTATTAATATCAATCATTTTGTTGATTTGTATTGAATATCGTAGTTTATCAATCTAGTAAAACAGGTTATGCCAAAAGTGAGTGGCTAGATAAGGAAAATGCTTTCTTTATAGTGTTTGACTATTCTACCCAATGGTGTGTGGTAGGACTTCATCAAACAGGTTCTACTTTTATTCAACCTGAAACATAATAATAACATATATACACGGGGTAGCTTCACATCCATCTCACTTTGTTGCATCTGTATGTATCCCAGTATGAAGTACTTAGAAATCGAAGTACTTGTGGGCTGAGAAATCATGGTCTCCTTGGATGTTATCCTAATATTCTACAAACACACACCCTGTAACCTGATGTTGAATGGGTCCATGGTCTTGCTTCAGTGGCATAGGACATTCCTAATGTTAAAAAGACTGAGATGAAGTTCCTGAGTCAAATTCCTACAGCTGGGGCTGGATATCTGGTATAATGCCTGAGAGCGTGGTGGTCCTAGAGTAAGATTGTCCAAGTTGTCCATAAATTCCTAGGATTTGCCAGATAAAACTTTTGATTCATTTAAAACTATCCAGTAACTGTTATCCTCAGAAGAAAATAGGATTTATTTTCTCTTTATAGAAGAGAACAGACTGAAGACCTTATGGGCTAATTTATTTGTTTTTACATCCTCTCTCTGACCTTAGTCCTATACCTTCAAAACAGATGCTCTCCAGGACTCCACTGGGAAACATCCAGGGGGAAATGCCCTCTGCCTTGCTCATACTCTTCCAGGAAGGTGGTTCAGTTGGAACTCAACTACCTCATTTGGAAATAGAAATCTTCACCATGAAGGCCAGCTTCAAAACTTGCAGGCACTAGATCTGATGTACCCAGTGTGTAGTGATTTCTTTCATCTTGGCTAGATAGGTGGCATTCTTTATGCACATCAATTTTATTATCTCTTATGTATCAACTAATCAAAACCACTAGCCAGATGCCCTCTCCTCTAATCCAGAGTGCAAGCTTTCTATGTCTAGAACAACATTCCCTTCCTTTTTCTTGCTGGACAATTTTTCCTGTGCTTCAAGAATCATCCCAAGTATCTGGGCACCTGGGTGGTGCAGACTTTTGAAGGTCAGACTCTTGGTTTTGGCTCAGGTCCTAATCAGGATTGTGAGATCAGGCTCAACGCCCAGTGCAGAGTCTGCTTAGGACACTCTCTGCCCCACCCCCACCCCCACCCCTGAGCTTGCCCTTGCCCTGTCTCTCTCTCTCTCTCAAACAAACAAACAAACAAACAATAATAATTAAAAAAGAATCAGCCCTAGTATCACTTCCTCTGGGATACCTTCTGTCACATCTGCTTTGGATTACCTACTCTTCCTTTGTATTTCTGGAGCACCTGTAGGCTCATGTCACCCTTAAACACATTACAATGTAATTGTTGATTTACCTTCCCATAATTTCTTTGAAGACAAGGACTATTTCTCTATCATGTCTATGTTTCCAACACTGAGCACAATGCTTGGCATGATAATATTTGTTATCTAATACATATCAAATTTTGGTTAGATAAATTAATAACAGATTTACTGAGGAGTCTTCGCTCAGTTAATCAGTATTTGTTGCATAACTACCAAGTGCTCCATGTTGAGCCATGCCTTATAGGGAAAAATTACAAAATTTGGTTCTTGTCATGAGGAACTTACACACTCGAGTTGAAGAAATATAACTAAAACATAGCTAAATTTATCAAAGCAGGTGTCCATGTACATTTTCCCCACTTCCAACACATTTCTCAATCTGTTCTATCTGGCCTTCATTCCAGGCTCTCTTCAATAAATGTTGCTTACTGAGATCACAATGTTCTCCATGTTTCTAGGCCCAATGGAAAGTTTGCAATCCTCGTCTTACCAATATTCAACAATATTGACCATTTCCTCCTTGAGATACTCTTTCCTTTCCCTTCCATGTTATTATTCTTTAGTTGTTTTCCTTCCACCTCTTTTTAGTCCTTCTCAGCATCCTGTGTCAGCTCATTCTCTGCCATCTGATCTTCAAATATTAAGATTCCTGAAGTCGTGGTTCTCCGGTCACTCCCAAATCATCCTTGAGTGCTGTCATTTCAACACATGACTTCAGCTACCATCTATATCTTCATGCTCTTAGATTTATATCTTTAGTCCAAATGCCTTTTTTGAGCTTCAGACCAGTATGTGCAACTATTCAGTATCTGTACTTGGATATTTCACAAGCACTTCAGTTTCAAAAGCCATTGTCTTTCTTGGTGCATCAAGATTTTCAAGGCCAAACCCAAGAGATGAACCTTGACACCTTCTGCTTCCTCGCTATATACTTCTCATTGATCATTAAGTCCTGTTGATTTTACCTCCTCTCAAATTTTCTCATTTCCAACCTTCCCTGCTTCTGTCACCTTAGTCTAAGCTACTATCAGGTTTCACCTTCACTGTTGCCACAGTCTCCTAATTAATATGTTTCCATTCACTCTTGTCCTCTTGCAGTCTATTCATTACTTATAACTGAAGTGATTTTTTAAAAAGATTAATCTTCTGGGACACCTGGGTGGCTCAGTCATTAAATGTCTGCCTTTGGCTCAGGTCATGATCCCAGGATCCTGGAATCAAGCCCCGAATCAGGCTCCTTACTCAGCTGGGAGTCTGCTTGTCCCTCTGCCTCTGCCACTCTTCCCTGCTCATGCATACTGTCTTGCTCGCTCTCTCAAATAGATGAATAAAATCTTTAAAAAATAAAAGATAAAGATCCTATCCCAAAATACAGTCACATTCTGGGGTTACAGGGTGTGTGTGTGTGTGTGTGTGTGTGTGTGTGCGTGTGTGTTTAAGATTTTATTCATTTACTTGACAGAGATCACAAGTAGGCAGAGAGGCAGGCAGAGAGAGGGAGGAAGAAGCAGGCTCCCCGCTGAGCAGAGAGCGCGATGTGGGGCTTGATCCCAGGACCCTGGGATCATGACCTGAGCCGAAGGCAGAGGCTTAACCCACTGAGCCACCCAGGTGCCCCCAGGGTGTGTGTTTGTAGAAAATTGGGATAACATCCAAGGAGACCATGATTTCTCAGCCCACTAGTACTTCGATTTCTAAGTACTTCATAATGGGATATATACAGATGTAACAAAGTGGTTTAGAGATGGATGTGAAGCTAGCCCATGTATATACGTTATTATTATGTTTCCTTGATTTCTCTTTCTGCTGCTTCATTATTGGTGTACAGAAATGCAACAGACTTCTGTGCATCAATTTTATATCTTGTGACTTTGCTGAATTCTTGTGTCAGTTCTGGCAATTTTTTGGTGGGTTTTGGGTTTTCTACAAAGAGTATAAAAAAAAAGTTAATCTCATCATGTTTTTCCCAAATGTGGAACCTTTCAAGGGTCTCTCTTTACTCTTAGGATAAAGACTAAAATCCCTAACTAAGTCTATAAGACTTTCCTTGTATTACCTACTGGTCCCTAACTTACCTGGCTGCCGCCTCTCTTCTTCTCACATTCCATACTCCAGGCACATGGGATTACTTTCAGTTTTCAAACATATTATGCTTCTTTCCATATCAGGGTTTTATATGTCATTCCCTCTGTATCATTCTTCTTCTTCCTCTTCATTTTATATTACCAATTCTTTCCGGTTTAGCTCATACACCATTTCACTGTGAAATTGTTCTCTTATATGCTCTCTCATTGCATCGTGTGTCTCTCCTTTACTGCATTGATCACAGTTGTAATGGTTGTTTCCCCTGCTATAATGTAAGCCAGGAACTATAAGCCATATTCATCTTCACATCTCTAGGATCTAATGTTGCTTTATGTAAGTCAAGCTCAATAAATATTTGTTAAATGAATTAACAAACTTATTCTAATCCTGTTTTTGCTTTCATGATGAAAGCTTTCTTGTGTGTGTGTTTTGCTTTTTTGTTTTTGTCTTTAGATACATATGATTATTATAAAATATGTCTTAATTTGGGGTAATTGAGCATTTAATTTTGAAGTCTTTGGAATTAACTATTAGTATTTAATGGGGAAGCTATGGTAAATATTTTTCATCATTTTATAAAATTCTAAATAGGTGTAGTCTGTTCAAATATCATTGATTAACCAGTTACTTACATTTTTTTCTTAATAAGATATATGTTGAATATACAAAATATTAGAATTAAGTAAGTATAGTAATTAAGTAGACACATGTCATATATGGATTTTTATAGGAATACTCATCACAGAAATAATATAGACAACTTCCAGCAATGGCAAGAAGTCCAGTTTAGCTTTTTGAAACTAAGATCACCAGAACTTAAAAGCCAACAAACAAAAACTGAATTTATTAACTTGCCAGGCAAGGCAATATACAGCAATGAAGAATTCACTGACCAGTTTGCAGAGGAGGGAAATTCAGAAATTTTAAAAAGTGTTTTAAAACTTTTAAATTTAAAAAAGTGTTTTAAAAAGTGAAAATTCAGAAATTTTAAAAAGTTTTTTAAAAAGTCTAAAAAGAGATTTATAATGTTTATACTTATAACAATGGAAAACTATCACACTGTATAGGACAGAATGAATCCATAGGTTTGTACATGATTGATTAAAACAAATCCCGTTATTCAGTAGTCCGAAAAGAGTCTTCAATTAGGTCCAGTTGATGGCATACTGGAGTCACTCAAAATTTATGGTCAGTTCTCCACATAAGCTAGTTAGAACTGATTCTTGATGAAATACAACATTCAGTTTTAATAAGATAAAGGCAAATGCTGCTATAAGAGGAAGATGTTCCTTGTACTGCTTGGATGAATGAATAGAATTTGGATTATCATAACTAGGATGGGGAACATTTTTACTTCTATTTTTTTTGGCGGGGAGTGGGGAGGACAGGTAGAGGAAGAAGAAGAGAGAATCTTAAGCAGGCTCCATGCCCAGCATGGATCCCAACATGGGGTTTGCTCTCACAACCCTGAGACCATGACCTAAGCCCAATTCAAGAGTTGGATGCTTAACCGACTGAGCCACCCAAGTGCTCCTACATCTATTTTGTAATCAGATTTATACTGTGCCTTTCTTTAAAACATCTCAAAAACACTTATTAAGATGGGGAAGCTTTTCTTAAATTATTATTTTCTTAATAATAATACTAATTATTATTATTAATTGATAATAATTTATTGGCTCATGATTTTGTGGGTTGATAACTTTGGGCTGAGCTTATGGCTCATTTCTGCTCCACATCGTGTCAATTGGACTCACTCATACACTGAAGTAAGATGTTGGCTGTTTACAAAAGTAATGGCAATAACTGGATCATCGTCCAGCAGGCTAGCATAGGCCCAGTGCCAACATGGTGGTGGAAGGTACTCTAAGGTCAACAAAATAGGGCTAGCTCCGATGTTCAAACATTTTTCTTTTTCTTTTCTTTTTTTCCTCCACTTTTGTTGTGATATAATTGTTAACATTTTTCAACTTTCTGCATGCATCATGTTTGCTAATGACCCATTAGCCAAAGCAAGTCAGTTGGCCACAGCCAGACACAAAGGATGCAGAAATAGATTCTATCTCTCAATGGAAGAAGCTGCAAAATCAGGTTGCCTACAAATGGACATGTGCACAGGAATGGAAAGAATTTGTGACCATTTTTGCATTTTACCATGTTTTAAATGTGGATTTATACTTAGAATCTGCTTGTAGTTTATGTCTACCCTACATTATGCGAAGAATTTCAGATGCTATAAAGTTCTGTTGATTGATGTACATATATATCCTTGTGAGATAATGCAGACCACAGAAGAGAAACTTTATTCGCTCCCTGAATGAGTTACATAATCAACTTAAAATCCATTTGGATTATATTTGGAGTCTCATCTACAGTGGTCCTGAAATACAAACTAGCCTTTGTTTCTTAATGAGAGGGAGGAAATGATGTCTGAGCAGAGACCTAAAGGATATGGAGGATCTGGTGAAACAAAGAGAGGGAGAAAAGTATTTTAGGCAGATGGAAACATGACAGAAACCCAGCTTTGTTGATCCATTTTTATATTTCACTGATTGGTACACATGAGAATTTGGAAATACCCAGTACTTATTATGAAATATTGTTTACTTTTCTTGTTCTGCATTGGACCCTAAGCTTTATAATGGCAACATCCATAGCAGGTACCCAAGAAATGTTTGCATAACAAATGAGTAACTGATTGACTTAGTGAGTAACTGTGTTTGAATGAAGAAAGGTAGAGACAAAGAATAGAAAGTCATGCAAGAATGAAGATGGTGGGGGCACCTGGGTGGCTCAGTGGGTTAAAGCCTCTGCTTTTGGCTCAGGTCATGATCCCAGGATCCTGGGATCGAGCCCTGCATAGGGCTCTCTGCTCAGCAGGGATCCTGCTTCCTCCTCTCTCTCTGCTTCCTCTCTGCCTACTTGTGATCTCTGTCTGTCAAGTAAATAAATAAAATCTTAAAAAAAAAAAAAAAGAATGAAGATAGTGGGTGCCTGGGTGGCTCAGTTGGTTAAGTGTCTGCCTTTGGCTCAGGTCGTGATCCCATAGTCCCAGGATGGAGCCCACAGTGGACTCCCTGCTCAGCAGTTGTTGGGGGGAGGGGAGTCTGCTTCTCTCTCTACTCCTCCCCCTTGCTTATGATCGATCTCTCTCTCTCTCTCTCTCTCTCAGGTAAATAAAATCTGTTTTTCTTTTTTTTTAAGAATGCAGTTAGAAATTGGGGAGAATGCTGTATAGAGAGAAGGAAAAGGGAAAAGGAGGACAGAGAGAGAAGGAGAGGAAGAGATAGGTAAGGCAGCAGAGGGAGGAAGAGTGGTGGACGGACTGGAGAGCCAGCAGAGAAGAGACTGGTGGAACTGAGATCAGTGGTGGAGATTTGGCTGCTTCTCGTTTGTATCAGAGAAACTTAGCACTTCCTTTAAAATCCTAATTTATCTTCCAGCAGCTCAGAAACAGGTCCTTCTGTACTATTAAGCCACTTCCATATTTTTATTTTCAAGCTTCAAAGTTTATCTTTGAAGGCCTGTTTACCTTGAGAATTTTGAAGGCCTTATATGGGCATAATAAAGAAATGACAGATTTTGATTGATTCTTTTGGATTATTAGAGGTATCCTAACTGAAAAGTCTTTTGCATTTCCAAATCTGTCAGATCACCTTAGTCTTTTTTCTTTGAACGATGAAGACCTGCTTCAAACAAATTGTATTTGAAACCAGCAGCTATTTTGGTTATTCTGAGTCATTTTAGTGTTTCCATCAAAACCAGTTCAGGGGTTTTGAAGTCCTCATAGGGATGATGAATATGGGAACAATTAAAATCATGATACTTTCTCCATTTCCAACCTGGGTGATGTAGCTCTATCTGAATATACGGATAACTATTATGCTTAGAGGCTGTCAAAGTGTTTGACTCTAGATGTTTAAAGGAAATATATATTCCTAGACAGAAATCAAAAGTTTGAGCCGAGGCATCAGAATCATCTAAGATGCTGGTTATAAATGCAGCTTCTAGGCTTCCACTCTAGACTCGGAATTAGAATCTTTCCAGATGATTTCTGTGTTCTGAGAAGAGAGAGCCCCACCACTACAAGGCCTTAGTGCATTCAGCTTTGCTTTTAGGTATATGTGGAAGCTTCTAGGGCTATTTTTTGTACTTCTTACGTATTGTATTTTGTTAGTAAAATAAGGCCCACCTCTATAAAAAGTCAAATAATACTAGAAGACAGCCTATGATTTAGCCAAATTCAGTAAGAGCTGGGAGAAGGAAGGGTCACTTCAACCATAAATCAAGAAAGATCTCATGGAGGGTGGGGGCGGGTGCCTGGGTGGCTCAGTCGGTTAAGAGTCTGCCTTCAGTCCAGATCATGATCTTAGGGTCTTGGGATCAAGCTTGGAATCAGGCTCTATGCTCAGCAGGGAGTCTGCTTGTCCCTATCCCACTCCCTCTGTGCTCTTGCTCTCTCTTTCTCTCTCAAATAAATAAAATCTTTAAAAAAAAAAAGAAAGGAAGATCTCATGGAGTAAAGACAAGAACAAAGTTTATTTTTTTATTTTTTATTTTATTTTTAAGATTTATTTATTTATTTGACAGAGAGCAAAAGCAAGAGGGGAAGGGGATGAGGAAGAGAGAATCTTAAGCAGACTCCGCATTGATCATGGAGCCCCATGCAAGCCTGATCTCATGACCCTGAGATCATCAACTGAGCTGAAATCAAGAGTCAGAGGTTTAACAGATGGAGCCATCCAGGGGCCTCTCTCATTTTTTTTTTTAAAGAAAGGAACAAAGTTTAAATGAGGCTCTGAATTCTTCTTTTCTGCCATTTGAACAATGTGAATATGTCTGAACTCAATATGTCTTTTATTTCAACATCCTTTAGAATAAGCAAGATGAAGGAGAAGATTAAACAGAAACAAGAACAAAGACAATGCATAACAGAAGTCAAAGTTCAGGTGGCCAATACAAGGAAGCAGGCTCTGCAGGAACAGTTCAGTGAATGGATTGTAGATCCCGAAGGAATGATTCCCCTGGCAGTGGTAAGAAAGGAGGATATTGTGATGGGTAGGTGGGGTGGGTGATAAGAGGATGATTGCTGCAATATTGAGTGGAGTGCTAAAAACGGACGTCTAAATTTTCAGTCTTGCTGAGGTAAGCTGCTGACTCCTGACCTGTCTAGTCCATGAGAGTTAATTTCTTCAATTTTTTCTTGAGCATTAAAAAAAAAAGAAAAAGATTCTAGGTAGATTTCTAAAATATTGACTCTGGCTGAGGTTCCCAAATTCTTCATAATGGATAGACATAGCTTTCATTTATTTCTTTGTTTTTGTTTGTTTGTTTGTTTGTTTGTATGTAGGTGACCAGTCACTTCTGTAGACTAAGAGCATGTGTCTTTTAGATTCAGAAAACAACTCTACTCTAACAGTTATGATCTCAGGGTCTTGGGATGGAGCCCCGCATTGAGCTTCCTGCTCAGCAGGAAGCCTGCTTCTCCCTCTTCCTTTGCAGCTCCCCTTGATAGTGGGCTTTCTTTCTCTTTCTTTCTGACTCTCTCTGTCAAATAAATAAATAAATAAATAAATAAATAAAATCTTTTTTTAAAAAATGGGCAAAAGACCCGAATACTTCACCAAAGACATACAGATGGCAAATAAGCATATGAAAATATGCTACACATTTGTCATCAAGGAAATGAAAATTAAAACAATGAGATACCACCACACACCTATCAGAATGGTCAAAATCTGGAAACTTGAAAACACCAAATGCTGACCAAGATGCACAGCCACTGGTGGGAATTGTTGGTGATGATGCAAAATGGTATAATCACTCTGGAAGACAGTTTGCAGTTTCTTATAAAACCAAACATACTCTAACTATACGATCCAACTACCATGCTTATTGGTATTTAGCTGAAGGAGTTGGAAACGAATGTCCACAAGAAAACCTTCATGTGGATGTTTAGAGTAGCTTTTTTCATAATTGCCAAAACTTGGAAACACCAAGATTTCCCTCAGTAGTTGAAAGTATAAATAAACTGTGGTACATCCAAACAATGGAATATTATTCATCACTAAAAAGAAATGAGCTTAAAAAATAATAATAAAATTAAATTAAAAATAAATGAGATATCAAGCCATGAAAAGACATAGAAGAACTTTAAATGTGTATTATTAAGTGAAAGGGGCCAATGTGAAAAGGCTATATACTGTATGATTCCAACTTTATGACATTCTGGAAAAGGCTAAAACTGTGGAGACAGTGAAAAGAGCAGTGATGAAGGAATGAAGGCAGAAGGAGTGATGAATAGGCAGAACACAGAGGATTTTGAGTGTGATGAAACAATTCTGTATGGTACAATAATGATGGATACATGTCATGATACATTTGCCCAAACCCATAAAATGTGCAACATCAAGAGTGATTCCTAACATAAACTATAGAATTTGGGTGATGATGTTTCATGGAGGTTCATTGATTGTAATGAATGTACCACTGTGGTAGGGAACGTTGATAGTGGGGAAGCTGTGTACCTGGTGGGGAGGGGGGCAGGGATTATATGGAAACTCTCTGTACTTTCTACTCAGTTTTTCTGTGAACCTAAAACTGCTCTAAAAAATCAAGTCTACCTTCTTAATTTTTTAAATTTCTTTTTTTTTTTAAGATTTTTATTTATTTGACAGACAGAGATCAGAAGTAGGCAAAGAGGCAGGCAGAGAGACAGAGACCAGGAAGTAGGTTCCCCCCCTCCCCGAGCAGAGAGCCCAATATGGGGCTCGATCCCAGGACCCTGGGATCACGACCCCAGCAGAAGGCAGAGGCTTTAACCCACCGAGCCACCCAGGCACACCAAGTCTACCATTTTTAAAGTAAGCTCTATCCCCAGGGTGGGGCTTGTACTCACGACTTGGAGATTGAGTTGCAAGCTCTACAAACTGAGCTAGCCTCAAATCTATTTTTTAAAAATGGACGAAGAAGAACTCAGGAATTTTGTTTTTTAGTAACTGAAGAACAAGGAATTATAGAGGATTCTTTGGATTGCCAAGCTGGTTGCCAAAGAAGCCCAGTGTCTGAGGGTTGCTAGAAATGACCTTGGAGAGGACAAAATAAGATCACTCTCAGTATCCTACTTCCCACATAGAACATTCTCAGTGGGAATCATTGAAGATATCTAGGAAAAAACATTTGCTCTACCTTGAAGTAGTCTATGAACTAAATGTTAATTTAGCTACAGTTCTATAACTATTTATATAGTTAACTATTTCTGTTCCTGGCTTAGAAGGATTACTCAAGACTTAAACAGAAAGCCACTAGATGGTTTTTAGTCTAAAACACTAAATATATGGCAATTGAGATTTAATACACGGTCTATTTTCTTTGATTTGCAGATTCAGAATGTTCTTCATGAATTTTTTCAAAATCCAGACTTCCATCTTGGTAAACTTGCCTATTTCTGTAGTATTTCTATTTTTCCCTCTTTTATAAGGGTGGAGGGAGGTGAGGGGACAGATGCTGGATTAAGATGAAGAGTGAATATTGAGATTTATGTTATTCAAAGTTCTTATACATGTACTTTGCTTCTTTTGCTCTTGCCAGATGGAGAATGTAGAAAAACAGAAAAGCAATCAGTGATTTTTAATCCTTTTAGTCGAGTGCTCCATTTTATTGTAAATACTCTGTATTATCCCTTTATCATCCCGTCAAGTTCCTAGAAAATATTACACACATACACAGAATTTTAAAAAGAGAAGTATAATGTCCTAACTGTGATATAAAGGAAAAATACAAGGAAAGACATAAGAAACTGATATGGACTGTATTTCAATACATAATACACACATATATATAATATTTATATTTATATTTTTATATTTATATTATATTATTTATATATATTTATATATAAATATATATTTATATATAAATATTTATATATTTTTTATATATTTATTTGTATTTTATTTATTTATTTATTTATTATATTTATATTTATATATTTATATATATTTATATATATATATTTCATTTTGCCCTTACTTCAAAATGTCAAATACAAAGAAAATGGTCAATTGGATATAATTTTACTTTTCTTATGTCTAAACTTTCATTTCATATATATATATATATATATTCCCCTAAACAGGAGAGCTACACACGCAGACTGGCACAGATGTGTTGTATCAGAGTCCAGACACAACTTATGACATTATCTCACATTACATAATTTTCTGAAATGGTGGACAACTCTTGGTAAAGTTTCAGAAGGAAGCAAAGTATAATCCACTCTTTTCATAGTAGTTACAGTCTTAGAAAACCTAACAATAAAAAATATAATCATGTTTCTATGTAAAATAGTTTCTAGACTCAAATTTATTCTAAGCAGATTTATCCCCTATTTGAGTATCTATTTATTTGAGAGAGAGAGAGAGCAAGAACAGGGGGAGGGGCAGAGGCAGAAGGAGAGAATCCTCAAGCAGACTTCCTGCTGAGCGTAGAACCCAACACAAGGCTTCATCCTGGGACCCCAAGATCACCTGAGCAAAATCAAAAGTCAGACACTCAACTAACTGAGCCCCCCAGGTGCCTCAGGAATTGCAGGATTTCTGACCCTACCCTTATTCCCCATCACTGTGCCAACAAAAACTCAAACTACAAATTAACTACAAATTTCCACCATGCTCACTGAGGGTAGAGGGGGGGAGTACTACAACTACAGAGAACCATAGATTTTGAGGCTTTTATTTCCAGAATTGTTTCCTCATATGAGATTAAGCAAAAAAATTCTGACTTTAGGGGCATCTGGCTGGTTCAGTTGGAAGAGCATGTGATTCTTGATCTTGGCAGTTTGAGTTGGAGCCCCACATTGGGTGTAGAGATTATTTAAAAAATAAATAAACTTAAAAAAATTCTGACTTGTAGAATAAAGCACTAGAGTTTAGGTCCTGAGATTATACGTAATTTATATCCAAATGATTTTTTTCAGTTGATTTTTGACCACCATTACATCGATAACAATAGATTGTCAGAAATCTATTTTCACTTTTTAAAAATAAAATATGTTTCCCATCTTCCTGATCATTGGTCCCCAAACATGATTTGGGCCTTGCTGACAACCCTTTCTCCCACATGTTCACAGCCTATCCGAAATCTAGAATTCTTCATAGTTAGCACAACCTCGACTCCTCTTTCAGAAAATCTTCGAGATAACTTCTTTTATTTATTTACTTTTTGATGAAAGTGCAGAGGAGTGAGGGAAGAGAGCTCTATTTGAGACTGTGGTAAAATTAGAGAAATTCCAAACCATTCTAGTTGACAGTGATTTTTTTTTCTCCTCTCACCTCCTATAATACCTCAGATTTCCTGTACCATTCATTCATTCATTCATTCATTCAACATTTATTAAACCCTCACCTAGTTCCAGATACTGTGATGGGGTAGAGGATGCAAAGAGCACTAACGCATCTTTCCTTTCCTTAGGTTCCTCAAAGTCCAGCCAGGGGACAGATACATACACTTAATAATAGCTGTTACCATTAGAAACCAGTGTGGCTTGCAAAATCTTCCAGAGCTTGGGGGGAGGTCTGGGATGAGGATAACAGCATCTAGTGCATAAGCTTATACTAAAGTGTATGCAATCTTCTTATGACAATAACTGGTATCTCATAATAAGCAGTTACGAAAACTAAGAGTGAGTAAAGAATCTTATATGTACCAGTCCATGACTGGCAGGAAGATTTGGGGTTAGAAGTAGGAGAGGAAGCCAGTGCTTTCATCATGAACTTTTACACAGTTTGTGTTTGGTTTTTGTTAAGGTCAATAAAGATTACATAATTGTCATATCAAAATGAGATTTAAAAAAATATTTATTGGAACTAACTGCCATATTTACCATTATTGATCACTCTGTTATTTATGAAACTCCTTTTTTGTTGGCTTTTGTGATACCATTCTCTCTTGATTTTTCATTGATGACTGATTGCCTCTTAGCTTTTTTGTTTCTTGGTTCTTCTTTTATTTGTACCTTAGATGTTTTCAGTTTTCCTTTTATATCTACTATCATTTTACACATTATACACACTATCTGGGTTCTTATTTAAACCCATGACTTGAGCTGATGACTCATCAGTATGTCTATATTTCCATCCCAACCCTTCCCCCTGAGCTCCCAGACCTGTAGGAAAAGATCTACAAGGTGAGTAATGAAGTAAAAAAAAAAAGTTGCGGATCAGTATGGTCACATGTGTGTGTAGAAAAACAAAAAATGTATGTTATAAGAAAAAATACCTAGAAAGGTTGCTGGAAGGGTGTCAACAAATGGGTGACAGTGGTTCCTTCTGGGGCAGTGGTGGGGAAGGGGAAGTGAGAATGATGGTGGGCAGCAGGGTAAAAGGGAGATATTCAAGTTTTGCTGCTTATGCTTTTGTGCTATTTGCATCTTTTACTAAAAGAACATATTTGTATATTGTTCATTTAATAAACATTAAAGACAAAATATTTAGAAAGAAAGTTTGTAGAAGTATTGTGCTTTAGGACCTGCTTCTATAAATGCTAGCACAAACCAACACAGTTGTTCTTGTAGTCTTTTTTATACTATTGATGTCATATTTGTTTTTGCTTTATCTCAATCTGGTCATTAAAAATGTAGACCTGTCTATTTCAGGGTTTGGGTTGCTTGGTCAAATGAAAGCCAGGAAAAGTAATAATTGTGTAGTAATTGGAATGTTACCCAACTACATATCATTTGCTTTATTGTAAATATTGATGTATATTAATATAGATGTTAATTAAGAAATAATTTTATGTTCTTCTTCTAAAGTGCTATAAGATGAATATGAAATATGAATGTATCACAACCAAACTAACCAGCAAATAACTTTTATTCCATAATTAGAAGCATGTTGCCAAAAATTGGATATTGCTGACTCAATGGAACCAAGGTTGAACAAAATGGAATTTATAGAAGTAAGAAGTTACATTATTCATTATTTGAATCAAATTATTTTGCATGGGCATTATGCACACATTAACTTAGAATTAAGTTAAAGCATACTAACTTATTTCTATTCTAAGATGAAATATCATTTTATTTTATTTTAACTTTTCTGAAGTTAGGGTATATCTTATAATCAAAGGCATTTTACAGTTTCTTTCAGTTATTGGTACTCATGATGTGAAAGTGAGAAAAACTTTCACTCACATCTTCAGTTAAGATCAAGAAAAAATAGCTTCTTTTTCTATTGCATTTTAGATAAAGAAGCCTAAAAGTTATAAACCATTTCCTTTAGACCAGGCATTGTCCTAAGCTATTCAGATATTAACTCAGGTAATGCTCTCAGCAATCCTTATTCTTATTTTTATAAATGAAGACACTTAAGGTGCAAATTGGTTAAGTAACTTGCACAAGGTGTCATAATTAGTGAAGCTGGGTAAATTTGTACTCAGGAAGTTTGGTTTCAAAATCTACATCATATTTCATCTGAAAAAGTATATGATTACTTTTGTCTTGGGATTATATTAGGATAAGCAAAAGGAGCGATTTAATGGTACCAGAGTCATAAGTGTTTTATAGGTTACCTGGAATTGTTAAAATACCCATAATTTTTAAAATGACAGTTCCACAAATGGCTGTGTGCTCCTCTCCAAAGGAAGTAAAAAGTTTCTGTAGGTTGTTTTGAACTTGGAACCCATTTTCCAAATAGAAGCAATATTTTATATAGTGACTGAGGTCTGTGGTTTATCTTATTTTTGTATTATTTTTTTAAAGTAGGTTCCACACCCATCGTGGAGCCCAATGCAGGGCTTGAACACACAATCCTGAGTGCAAGACCTGAGCTGAGGGGTGCCTGAGTGGCTCAGTCGGCTAAGTGTCTGACTTTGGCTTGGGTCATGATCCTGGGGTCCGAGGATCAAGCCCCGTGTCAGGCTCTCTGCTCGGTGGGGAATCTGCTTCTCCCTCTCCTTCTGCCCCTCCCCCTGCTTGTGCATTCTCGCGCTCTCTCTCTCCCCCTCAAATAAATAAATAAATAAATAAATCTTTAAAAAAAAAAAAAAGACCTGACCTGAGATCAATAGTTGGACACTTAACCAACTGAGCCACCAGGTGCCCCACAGGTCTGTGGTTTGAATGTGCCTGAAATGGAATTCTTAACACAAGTGACTGTTTCTGTGTGGAAATGCTATCTGGAGAAGGCATCACAATGCACTACCAGAGAAAGGAATGTTCTTATCTCTAAACCACTAGTGATAACTACATGCAAGACTCTTAGTATGGCCAGAGTTTATGGAGTGAAGGGTAAAGATGGCCTCAGGCAGAGGAGAAATTCCAAAGACTCCAGACTGAGGAACTGAGGGAGGCTGATCTCTCATCATTGCAGATCATCTTTCCCTACCTCTGGGAGCTCCAAAGGTTGTCATACTTTTTTTTTTTTTTTAAAGATTTTATTTATTTATTTGACAGACATCACATCACAAGTAGGCAGAGAGGCAGGCAGAGAGAGAGGAGGAAGCAGGCTCCCCGCAGAGCAGAGAGGCCGATGCCGGCCTCGATCCCATGACCCTGGGATCATGACCTGAGCTGAAGGCAGAGGCTTTAACCCACTGAGCCACCCAGGCGCCCGGAGGTTGTCATACTTCTGTTTCTGTTGATAGTATCAGATGGCTCTGGCCTGGGTTATATTCCTCCCCTGGTGTAATTTCAAGGTTAACTCCCCAAACTCTTGCCTCCAAAGTAGTAACAAAGTATAGCTTTCTCAAAGGAGAGTGAAGTCTTTTAAAGGACTATTCTCTAGGGCAACGTAATCTGCTTATCGGTTCTTCTCACTCTAGGCACCAGAATCCTGACTCAAATTGTCATTTGTGTTCATTGTCATTCCCAGTTATCTATTACAGACAAAAGTCTTTATCGTGTGATTCTATAAATACTACAAGTGGATTGAGAATGGATGAATGCATACCACAGAATAAGAACTTTGTACTATTTGTCCCATGTGTGGTTGTCCAATGGGATGGTAATGGAAAGATGCCTCACACACAGTTATTGGCTGTAAAGTTTCTCTTAAGGCAAAGGATTTAATATTCACAGACATGTCCTGTTATATACAAAGCAGGATACAACACAGCGTGCTTCCAAACAGAGGTTCCCTAAAGTTTTCCACAGGAATTAGACCATTGGCATGGATCAATGGTTTAGATTTTCAAACCATCCTGGTTTGCCCGCACCCCAGGGGTTTCTTAGAACATGGGACTCTCAGTGCTAAAACTAGGAAAGTCCCAGGCAACCTGAGGCAGGTGGCTACCCTCACTGAAGAACTTGTTTTGCTTTGATCTTATCCCCCACCTGATTATCGTGAAGACGCAGGCCACACATCCACCTGCTCACCAGGGGCAAGTGAAAGCAATCTAACACCTTCTTGTTTACTGTGGGACTGGGTAGAATGAGGGTCGGTTTCCCAGGAGCATCCTTCAGCTGGCCTGAGCTTCAAGCGGTCTGAAGTCTGCATCTGAATTATTTAATGGGCTTAAGAATAATCATATGCAGGGGAGCCTAGGTAGCTCCGTTGGTTAAGTGTCTGCTTTTGGCTCAGGTTATGATCCCAGGGTCCTGGGATCAAGTCCCCGCATCAGGCTCCTTACTCAGCTGGGAGTCTGCTTCTCCCTCTTCCTCTGCTGTGTGCTCCCTCTCTCTGTCAAATTAAAAAAAAAAAAGGAATAATTATATGCAAAAACTAGAAATACTATTCAGTGGGATTCAGATATCAACTTTGGATTCTGTGACACTAAGGAACCGGTGCAGGGGTTAATAAGGGCCATGTCTCTGCCTGAATTCTCTTCTCTGGGACTGAGTCCGTTCTTGCTCCACACTGGTCGGCTTCAAGATAGTCAGTCTCTCATGATCAGTTGTTTTACACCAGTCACACAGTCTGAGGGCTTCAAACTGATATGGCTCAAAGTTGACATTTTAAACGGAGAGGCTTCATCAAATTACTCAGACTGTGGCTTTCCTGTAATGTATTCTGCTCAACCCAGGCTGTGCATTTCCCCCAAAATGGAATGTATCCGAGTGGCTCTCTATTCTGTTATTTGTGATTTGCATTTTGTAATTTTTGCTGTTTTGTTCTGCTTATTTTGTTTTTCCTGTGCTTTGAGTTATGGCAGGGGAGGACAGAAGAAGGAAGAATGATGACTTCAGGGGAGGTGTAGGTAGAAGCAGCAATGTGCTGTGAACACTGCCTGAGGAAGCCTTGGGGTGAAATGAGCGAATTTAAACCAGGGAAATGGGACAATCTATGGTAAACTATCCTCCAAGGTGTGTGCCTTCGTAGGTGGTCTTCAACCATAAGAAATACATAAAGGAGTTTACCGATCAGCAAGTCCTAATTGTCAGTTTTCTAGGGCTACCATAACAAAGTCCTGGGTGACTTAAACCTCAGGAACTTAATTTCTCACAGTCTGGAGACTAGAAGTCCAAGACAAGGTATTGGCAGGGTTGGTTTCTTCTGAGGGCCCCTCTCCTTGGCTTATAGGTGGTCATCTTTTCCCTGTGCCTTCACATGGTCTTTCCTCTGCACATGTCTGTGTCCAAATTTCCCCTTCTTATTAGAACACTGGTCGCATTAGCTAATGACCCACCCTAATGAGCTCATTTTAATTTAATTACCTCTTTAAAGATCTTATCTCAAGAGCACCTGGGTGGCTCAGTCGGTGAAGGGTCTGCCTTTGGCTCAAGTTATGATCTTGGGGTCCTGGGATGGAGCCCTGAGTCAGGCTCCCTATTCAGCCGGGAGTCTGCTTGTCCCTGTGCCTCTGCCACTCTTCCCTGCTCATGCACACTCTCTTGTTCTCTCTCTCAAATAAATGAATAAAATCTTTAAAAAATAAAAGATAAAGATCCTATCCCAAAATACAGTCACATTCTGGGGTACTAGGGGTTAGGCCTTCAACCTATGAACTTTGGGGGGACACAACCCAAGCCAGAACATTGCCTAAGCTACCTTTCACCAGTAGGGGAAAAATCATGTGTTTTTATTATTATTGGATATTGAGTAAGGCCTTTGTTCAATTCATTTGTTAAGCAAATGGTTCTGATTTTTAAAAAATCAAAAGACTTTTATATATATATAAAATAAATATATGTGTATTTCTGCTTTGTTGAGTATATAATTAGCATTAATTATTTTTAAAAATTCCCTGAGACTGGAAATCTAATTTTCTGACCGAATGCCATATGAACACCCTTCTTCAATGATGGATAGCCAGTATAATCTGTGTATTTCAATATTCTATAGTCTTTGTTTGCAGGCATTTCTGAAAATGTTGTTTACTATCAGGACTTACCAATGCAGTTTGGAAGTTAATGCCTAAAATAGTTAATTTCCAAATACAGTTTCTTTCTATTGCTTTTATATTACCTACTTCATCAACTCTCCAGTATGTCTACAATTAAATAAGTGTGAATCCCAGTGGCCCAGAGCTGTAAAACTTAACAGTAAATAGCAGCCTGTTAAGTGTGACATTTACTACATTCTCAAAATTTTGGTTTTCAAGTCATAAAGGAACAGCCCAGAATTCATCATAGTGGGACCCAGCACATGGAGATAGCTTGATTAAGTACAATTCAAATGGTTAGCAGTTCACAGAGTTATTAAGTGGAAGGATACTCATAGTTCATTATATTCCTAAATTAATCTAAGCAATAATTTCAGGATTGGTGGATATTAATTGATTTATTCCATGGGAGGATAGGAAAACACAAAGGCCCTGTATTTTCACTTTCTCTGTTTTTACAAGAGACACCGGCAAACTTCTGTTACTGTTCTATTTGGAATTTGATCTGCAGTTAGTTGGCAACTGGTAGTCTTTATGTCCTATCGCCCACGCTTACAGAATACACTCATTCAGAAAACCCAAAGGCTCTAAATCCAGAACACTGAAGTGACTCTTGGAGAAACAGTTAAACTAATCCTTGGTTTAATAGGATTACCACAACTGGAAAACTCAAACGGCCTTGTGGTCAACTTCCCCAAAGCTTAATTCATGTATTAAGGATTAAACAACCAGATCTTAGGATTCTGGAACAATTAAGAACAGTTGTCCCATGTCATCTATTTCAGTGGTTCTCAACCTTTAGTGAACATAAGAATAACCCAGAGGGTTTATTTATTTATTTATTTATTGACTCAAGGGTGGATTTATTTCTAGTTACCATGTATAAAATTTGGAGAAAAAAGACCCAAGTCTGCCCGTCCCCTTGGCTGGGGCCCACTTGAATTTCCATACGTGGTTTCCACAACAACATGCCCCCACTAGCTAACGTCACAAGAGTTCTGAGTGTTGGGATATAAAGAAAGAATAACAGTGGAAATATGCTAGGATCTCTTTTTTTTTTTTTTTTAAAGACTTTATTTATTAGAGAGAGAGAGAGAGAGAGAGAGAGAGCACGCACAGGCAGACAGAGTGGCAGGCAGAGGCAGAGGGTGAAGCAGGCTCCCTGCCGAGCAAGGGGCCCGATGTGGGACTCGATCCCAGGACGCTGGGATCATGACCTGAGCTGAAGGCAGCTGCTTAACCAACTGAGCCACCCAGGCGTCCCGCTAGGATCTCTTTTTTTAAAATTAACATATAATGTATTATTTGCCCCAGGGGTACAGGTTTGTGAATCAACAGCCTTACACATTTCACAGCACTCACCATAGCACATAGCCTCCCCAATGTCCATCACCCAGCCACCCTGTCCCTCCCCCCACACCCCCTAGCAACATTCAGTTTGTTTCATGAGATTAAGAGTCTCTTATGGTTTGTTGCTGCACACACACACACACACACACACACCCCACCATCTCTTTCTTAAGAGGGAAAAAGAAAGATTATTTCCCTTCTCCAAGAATCCTGGGGGCAACTGGTCCCATCACATGACATCTCATATTTTTTCTGTTCTGACTCTGCACACTTGTGACTGGAAGGAGCCTGGTAAGAGCTAGAAGTGTATTTTGCTTCCAGAGGGCTTTTTAGAAAAAACAGATTCTTGGTCCCACTCCAGAACTTCTGATTCAGTAGGTCTGGAGTAGGGCACCCAAATTTATATTTCTTTTTCTTTAAAAAAAAAAAATATTTATTTATTTTTTAAATTTCTTTTCAGTGTTCCAGAATTCATTGTTTATGCACCACACCCAGTGCTCCATGCTATACGTGCCCTCCACAATACCCACGACCCCGGCTCACCCAACCCCCCACCCTCCTCCCCTCCAAAACCCTCAGTTAGTTCCTCAGAGTCCACAGTCTTTCATGGTTCATCTCCCCCTCCAATTTCCCCCCAAAATGTTTTTTTTCTTTTTATACACATTTTGGTTTAATAGCCACCCAAAAGACTGTGTTCTTTCCCTCTTTCTTTCTAAGTTTTTATCTTGGGGTACCTGGGTGGCTCAGTCTGTTAAGCATCTGACTCTTGATTTTGGCTCAGTTCATGATCTCAGGGTCATGAGATTAAGCCCCCCATCAGGCTCCGTGCTGAAGAACCGCCTTAAAATTTTCTCTCTCCCTCTCCTTCTGCCCCTCCCCCGTGCTCATGTGCGTGCACGCGCGCGCGCGCACTCTCTCTCTCTCAAAAAAAAAAAAAAAGTTTTAATTTTATTTCCAGTAGTTAGCATATAGTGTGATATTAGTTTCAGGTATTCAACACTTCCATAAATCGCCCTGTGCTCATCACAACAAGTGCCTTCTTTAATCCCCATCACCTATTACAACCTCCCCACCTCCCCTCTGTGTAACCACCAGTTTATTCTCTATATTTAAGAGTCTGTTTCTTGACTTGTTTCTTGTTTCTCTTTCTTATTTTTTTTTCCCTTTGCTTGTTTGTTTTGTTTCCTAAATTCCACATATGAGTGAAATCATATGGTATTTGTCTTTCTCTGGTTTATTTCACTTAACCTTATACTCTATAGCTCCATTCATGTCATTGCAAAGGGCAAGATTTTCTTTTTTATGGCCGAGTAATATTCTATTATATATGTACCACATCTTCTTTTGATGGACACTTGGGTTGCTTCCATATTTTGGCTATTGTAAATAATGCTGCTATAAAAGGAACATTCGTGCACTGTTGGTGGGAATGCAAACTGGTACAGCCAGTGTGGATGTTCCTCAAAAGGTTAAAAATAGAACAACCTTATCCAGCAATTGTACTACTGGGTAATTATCCAAAGAATACAAGAATACTAATTCAAAGGGATATATGCACCCATATGTTTATACTAAATTTACATTTCTTTTTTTCTTTTACTCTTTTTTTTTTTAAGATTTTATTTATTTATTTATTTATTTGAAAGACAGAGATCACAAACAGGCAGAGAGGCAGGAAGGGAAGCAGGCTCCCTGCTGAGCAGAGAGCCCGATGCGGGTCTCAACCCCAGAACCCTGGGATCATGACTTGAGCAGAAGGCAGAGGCTTGAACCCACTGAGCCACCCAGGCACCCCTAAATTTACATTTCTAGGAAGCTCTCAAATCATGCTCTCAGCGCTTCCAACAAGCTCTCTGGGGATGTGGTCAAGGGACAACATTTGAGAATCAATGATCTCTTTGGGTTTTTCCTTCTAAATAGGTTTGTCAGCTGAGAGGACTTTCATTCTATAGAAAAAACATTTTTGGTCAATTTCTTACCTAGCTCAAAAGGGAGCAAGAGCCATGGCTACAAAGAACTTATTACATGAAATACCTGTACTCTGTAAATACCAGGATCCTCTTCATGACCCAGTGAGATAGCTTCTGTGATGCACATTTCACAAATGAAGAAACTGCAAAGTTCAGTGACTCAGCCAAGATTACTCAGCCAGTGAGTATGGGAACTGGGATTTGAATTCAGATAGGCTCCAAAATGTGAGGATTTTGTTTTTTGTTTTTGTTTTGCCTCCACCTTCCAGAAATGTTTAGAATCTGGTGTCTTCTCACCACCTGTTCTCTGTGCTAAGCCATCGTCATCTCACAATGCTTTATTTCATTAGACTCCTGACTGACGCCCTTATTTGCACACTTGCCTTTTAAAATGAAAGGCAAGGGCGCCAGCCTCACCAACACTTGTTTTTTTCTTTTTGAAAATAGCCAGTCTGACTGGGGTGAGGTGATCTTATTGTGTTTAATGTGCAATTCCCTGATGATTAGTGATGTTGAATATCTTTTCATGTGTGTGTTGGCCATGCCATCAGTATGCCTTCTTTGGAAAAAATTCTGTTCAAGCTTCTACCCATTTCTAAAATCAGTTTTTTAAAAAATATTAGGTTGTATAAGTTCTTTATATTATGTAGTTTGGGTATTAACCCCTGATTGGATGTGTGATTTGCAAATACTTCTCCCACTCAGTAGGATGCCTTTTTGTTTTGTTGACGGTTTGTTTTATTGATGGTGCAAAAGCTTTTTAGTTTGATGTAATTGTATTTGTTTATTTTAGCTTTTGTTGCCCTTGCCTCAGGAAAATGGTCAAAAAATATTATTAGGACAAATGTCAAAGAGCTTACTGCCTATGTCTTCTTCTAGAAGTTTTATGGTTTCAGGTCTTATACTTAAGTCTTTAATCCATTTTGAATTTGTTTTTTGTATATGGTATAAGACAGTGGTCTGGCTTCATTTTTTTGCAAGTAACTGTCCAGTTTTCCAACACCATTTTTGAAGAGATTGCCTTTTCCCAATTGTATGTTCTTGCCTCCTTTGTCATAGATTAGTTGGCCATATACGCATAGGTTCATTTCTGGGGTCTCTATTCTATTCCATTTTTCTATGTGTCTGTGTTTATGCCAATACCATACTATTTTGCTAACTATAGTCTTTTGGGAAAGCTTGAAATCAGGGAGCATGATATCTCCAGCTCTGTTCTACTTTCTCAAGTTTGTTTTGGTTATTTGTGGTCTTTCATTGTTCTGTACAAATTTTGAGATTCTTTGTTCTAGTTCTTTTTCTTTTAAGATTTTATTTATTTGACAGAGAGAGAGAGAGATTGCAAGAGAGGGAGCACAAGCAGGGGAGTGGGAGAGGGAGAAGCAGCTTCCGCATTAGCAGACAGCCTGTTGCGGGGCTGGATCATGACCCAAGCCAAAGGCAGCCACTTAACCGACTGAGCCACCCAGCTGCCCCTCTTTGTTCTAGTTCTGTGAGAAATGCCATTGGGGTTTTGATGAAGCAAAATGTGAGTTCTTAAACATTACACTTTTCTGCATCCCAAGGTAACACATAAAAACTTAACTGTACTCATCGATCCATCAAAAATAATGACAATTAGGTTTCAGCCACAAAAGAAACTAAATATTTGGAAAAGTTTTCTTACTCTGCTTTAAAATTTCCTTTTGATCTCTAAGCCAGTTTAATAATGGTTTATGATTCATTAGCATGGATTCAAACCTAATGTATCTCTTACATAACACATTTCTAAATTTGCCTAGATGATTTTAATGAGGAAGTGAAATATCCACTATCTCCTTCATTTCAAAAATTATGTCAATAAAATATGCCCACAAAATGTTCATTTTTTTATTGTGTTATGTTAGTCACCATAAAATACATCATTTGATGTATACAAATACATCATTTGATGCAGTGTTCCAAGATTCATTGTTTATGTACAACACCCAGTGCTCCATGCAATACATGCCCTCCTTAATATCCACCACCAGGCTCACCCATTTTAAACAAACTATATTCGTTAGTATCCTTTAACTGCAGGAAATGGAAGCCAACCTGAGTTAGTGTTTATGAAAATGAAATGTATGGAATCCAAGGGAAAGATTGTGGTCTGACTTCTGGAGGATATTAGAACAGGGACTTGAAAAACATCAAGACTCTTTTCTCTGCTTTCTGTTTCATCTGTCTCTAGGTACTGACTTTTCCTACATCCTTAGTTCACCTGGAAGTATCTGGCCACCCAACAACTCTTAAGTTTACATTATAGGGCCAGCCCCTCTCAGAGGATAGCTAACTATTTTCCAGTCCTAATTCCAAAATCCTAGTGAAGAGAACCTGAATGGCTTTGTTTAGGTTAAGGATCATCCCCTGGTCCAATCGTTTATGGCTATGGAAGTAGAGTAATTCAATCCATATTGGACTACCAGTACAAATTTGGCTACCACTGTGCTTGGTTGGAACAGAAGAGGAAATCATTGACTTATGAGTTGTGCCAACATTTCAAGAAGAGTTCACTCAGAAATTTTTTCAGTGCTAGATCCACATATGTAACACAAGATATTAATAGTCAGGTATAGATCAAGAATGTAGTGTTCCTGACCCATCAAATGAGCAAAAATCCAGAAGGCAATATACACTGGTGGTGAGGCTGAAGAGAAATAACCACTCATTCATTAGTGATGGAAACACAAAAGGGCACAAACCTGATGTCCAAACCTTTCAAAAATACAGATGCCTTTACCTTCTAAGCTAGCAGTCCCACTTCTGGGAATCTATTCAACAGGGATCAAGAGAAATGGCCCACAAGTATAGATGTTTTCAGGCTCTACACTTCCAAAATAATTTTAAAAATTGACAAAGGATACCTTATTATAATATCAGAAGACAGAAAAACCACCCACAATCCCCATTTCTTATACTCTAATCATTAAACATAGCTAGTCTTGGAAAAAGCATGGTCTTATATGTCATACATCAAAAGGAAAACTATATTCAATTTTTAGAACTATTAATGTGCAGGCAACGTTTTATAACTGCTGCTAGTTCATACTGTGAGGTGAAAAGTCTGCCCTATATAATGCTGTTGTGATCCAGAGGCGAATTGCTCCAAAAATAGCCTCACTGGTGTGTGGTTTTGGGGATTGTATTGGTCACCTCTCTTTGCAGCACAGCTGTAGAGTAGTACTAACATGAAAATGCTTTTATCTATGTGACAAGCAAATGATATGGAAAAAATTGTAGCCAATAATTTGATGTACATTGACTGAATCCTTAGAAAAATCCAAGTAAAGAGCCTATTTTAAATCAACTCGTTTATCCTCTTTTTCTCTGCAGTACCTCTCTTCACACATTGCAGACTTTAAAAGTGAAATGTTTGAGAAACTCCTTAAGCACCTTTGTCATTGTGCGGATGAATTCCGGGAGGTCATAAAAACGGACATGCGGAGGCAAATGTTTGCTCAACTCTTCCTGGATTGTGACTATGGGAAGGTAAGGTAAGACCCTTAAAGCAGTGCTTCTCAAACTATTTTTTTGTGAAGGACCAGTTTTTAGGTTGTAGTTTGGTATGATGATGCTGTTTTTAATCGCTAATCCAGTGTGGACTGACACTCAATGAAGACGGACTGCTAGGGGGAAAAATGCACATGCCAAATATAATCCACCTTTTAAAAAAAGATTTCATTTATTTATTTGAGAGAGAGAGACAGAGAGAGCACAAACAGGGAGGGTGGGGTAGAGGGAGAGGGCATAAGCAGACTTCCCACTGATTGCGTTAGCTGGGCACAGGGCTCAGTCCCAGAACCCTGAGAACATGACCTGAGCCAAAGTCAGACTCTCAACTGAACCACCAAGGTGCCCCAGTCCACATTTTTTGATTATCAGATTCAAATCTGATTTATTATCAGCTACTTTCTCAAGTTGTTATAAAATTGTCTAGATACTATTCTCAGTTTCTGTACCTTTCTTTGTCACAGAGTGGTACCAGCCTGTAGACTACATCTTACCATTTCACTGTATTTTACAATGCACATCTTGTATCTAAATCTCTTTCCCATTCATGAATGGGCACTTAAGACTGTTTTTCCTTACTTTCTTTGCTGGTGACTTCCTATAGAAAAGAGGTGTTGGGAATAGGAAGCTTACCACATTTTCTTATGCTGCTACTTAACACAAGAAAAGTTGATACCTAAAAGTATTTCTAAGAATGGTATTTGGAAGGGTACAAGTAACCCAGGATACCAAATGGATTTGTAAAAATAGATACAAGCTTTATTGAAATATATTTGTGGGGTGCCTGGGTGGCTCAGTCAGTTAAGCAACTGCTTTTGGCTCAGGTCGTGATCCCAGGGTTCTGGGATCAAGTAACCCATCCTGGTCCTTGCTCAGCAGGGAGCCTGCTTTTCCCTCTCCCTCTGTCTGCTGCTCCCTCTGATTGTCTCTCTCTCCCTCTCTCTGACAAATAAATAAAATCTTTTAAAAAAATACATTTTTATGAACTTAATATTTATCTGTATCCCCATGTTCCAGAAAAGATTTAAGGATGCTTACTAATTAGATAAAATGCAACAAAGGAACATAGATAGATTAAAAAGTAGGATGAGAGAAGAAAAAAATGAGAGGATACTAAATGAAGCCCCAAATGTATACTATAATGACTAAATATTTGTTCTGGGTCATCAACAAGTTTGAATCTAAGCTTCCTAGCTGTGAACGTGAAAAGGGAAACATAACTAAATACTCTATTGACAATGTATGTGAGATAAATGTAAACTGGGAGAGGACGTACAGATATTGAATCGCCCTTGCAGCCCAGGAATCAGTCCCACTTGAGTGGTGAATTATTTTTTTAAGGTACTGTTGGATTCAATTTGCTAGTATTTCATTGAAAATTTTTGCATCCATGTTCATCAGAGATATTGGCCTGTAGTTCTCTTTTTTTAGTGACGTTTTAATCTGGTTTTGGTATCAGGGCAATGCTGGCCTCAGAATGGATTTGTTTTCCTTTTTTTTCTTTCGTTCGTTCATTCTTTCCTTCCTCCCTTCCTTCCTCTCTCTCTCTCTCCCTCCTTCCCTTCCTTCCTTCCTTCTTTTTTTGAATAGTTTGAGAAGAATAGCTATTGACTCTTCTTTAAATGTTTGGTAGAATTCCCCCGTGAAGCTATCTAGCCCTGGACTTTTTTGTTTTTTGGGAGATTTTTTGATTACTGATTCAATTTCTTTGCTGGTTATCAGTCTGTTCAAGTTTTCTATTCCTCCCTATTTCAGTTCTGGTAGTGTATATGTTTCTAGGAGTTTATCCATTTTTTCTAGATTGTCCAGTTTGTTGGCATATAGTTTTTCATAATAATCTCTTATGATTCCTTGTATTTCTGTGGTCTTAGTTGTTAGTTCTCCTCTCTCATTTGTGACTTTATTTATTTGGGTCCTTTCTCTTTTTGGCAAGTCTGGCTAGGGGTTTATCAATTTTATTATTTTTTTCAAAGAACCAGCTCCTGGTTTCATTGATCTATTCTATTGTTTTTTTCAGTTTTGATATCATCTATTTCTGCTCTCGTCTGTATTATTTTCCTCCTTCTGCTGAATTTAAGCTTCACTTGTTGTTTTTTTAATAGCTTCTTTAAATGTAAGGTTAGGTTTAGGGATTTTTCTTGCTTCCTGAGGTAGGTCTGATACAGCCATTCTGAAAAACGGTATGGAGTTTCCTCAAAAAGATAAAAATAGAACTGCCCTGGGACGCCTGGGTGGCTCAGTTGGTTGAGCGGCTGCCTTCGGCTCAGGTCATGATCCCGGCATCCTGGGATCGAGTCCCGCATCGGGCTCCTTGCTCAGCAGGGAGCCTGCTTCTCCCTCTGCCTCTGCCTGCCTCTCTGTCTGCCTGTGCTCACTCTCTCTGACAAATAAATAAATAAAATCTTTTTAAAAAAAAATAGAACTGCCCTACCATGCAGCAATTGCACTACTAGGTATTTACCCAAAGAATACAAAAATACTAATTCAAAGTGATACATGCACCCCGATGTTTATAGCACCATTATCAACAATAGCCAAATTATGGAAAGAGCCCAGATGTCCATCAATTGATGAATGGATACAGAACATGTGAGATATATATATATATATATATATATATATATATATATATATATGAGAGAGAGAGAGATTTACTATGAGGTTTCACTCAGACATAAAAAAGAAGAATGAAATCTTGCCACTTGCAATGACGTGGATGGAGCTAGAGAGTATAATGCTGAGCAAAATAACTCAGTCAGAGAGAGACAAATACCATATGATTTCATTCATATGTGGAATTTAAGAAACAAAACAAATGAACATGAGGGGAAAAGAGACAAACCAAGAAACAGACTCTTTTAAAAAATTTTTAATTTAAATTTTAGTTAACATACAGTGCAATATTGGTTTCTGGAGTAGAACTCAGTGATTGTACAACACCCAGGCACCCCTAGACTCTTAATTATAGAAAACAAACTGATGTTACCAGAGGGAAGGTAGGTGGGGGATGGGTTAAATAGGTAAAGGGGATTAAGGAGGATACTTGTTTTAATAAGCAGCAGATGTTGTATATAGGTGTTGAATTACTTAATTCTATGCCTGAAAATAATATTACACTGTATGTTAACTAACTGGAATTGAATTAAATCTTTTTTTTAAAAAAAGAAGAAGTACAGGAGCACTTGGGTGACTTAGTTAAATGTCTAACTCTTGATTTCAGTTCAGGTCATGATCTCAAGGTTGTGAGACTGAGGCCCACGTTGAGCTCTGCACCAAGTGTAAAGCCTGCTTGAGAATCTCTCTCTCTCTCCCTCCTCCCTCTCCCTCTCCAAAAAGAAAAAGAAGACGTACAGAAATTTGGGATTCAAAATACAGTTGGGAGTTTCTCTTGGAAGTACTCATTTGAGGGACCCTATGCAATGAAGGGAACATCCATTATGATGGCCTTATAAGAAATGAAACACTTTCTTAGGACACTTTCTTATAATTGCCTTAAATATAGGCCAATGACACCATGTAAGACTACAATTCAGAAAAAACACTTTTTTTTTTTTTTTGAAAGAGAGAGAATGCAGCAGAGGGAGAGAGAGAATCTTAAGCAGGCTCCCCACCCAGTGTGGAGCTTGATCTCATGACCCTGAAATCATGACCTGAGCCAAAATCAAGAATCGGCTGCTTAACAGACTGAGCCACCCAGGCACCCCCAAAGAAACAATTCTTAAAGGAGCTGACATATTGCAGTCTAGGTTCTCAGATCCTTGCCAACTTGGTTTAAGCAGGGAATATATTTTATAAAATCTGAAATGTCTGTACATCCTTCAGGCAATCCTCCTTGAATATTGCTCCAACAACATGGATGGATCTAGAGGGTTTAATGCTCAGTGAATTAAGCCAGTCAGAGAAAGACAAGTACCATATGGTCTCACTCATATGTGGGATTTAAGAAACAAAACAAATGAACAAATGAACAAAGAACAAAACAAAACAAATGAACAAATGAATAAAGAAAGAGAGAAAGAGAGAGAGAAACCAAAAAACAGACTCTTATCTATAGAGAACAAACTAATGGTTACCCTAGAGGAAGGGGATAAGGGGGATGGGAGGATATAGGTAGAGGAGATTAAGAATCACTTATGATGAGCACTGAGTAATGTACAGAATTGTTGAATTATTCTATTGTACACCTGAAACTAATAGAACACTATATGTTAACCATACTGAAATTTAAAAAAAAGAAATAAGGCTGACAATGACAAGTATTGGCAAAGATACGGAACAAGTAGAATTCTCATGTGTTGCTGATAGGAATGGAATAACCACTTTGGAAAACATTTTGGCAGTTTCTTAATAAGTTAAACATATACTTACCATATGACCCAGCAACCAGCAATTCCACTCCTAGGTATTTACCAAGAAGAAATGAAATAAAATTTGAAAAATTGGAAATATATGTATGTTCAAATCCTTATATGCAAATGCTCTTAGCAGTCTAATTCACAACAACTCTGAACTAAAAACAACCCAAGTGTCCATCAACTTAGGGATAAACACACTGTAGTATATCCATACAATGGAATATTACTTATCAATAAAAAGAAATGAGCTGTTAGGTAAGCCTGGTGGTGGGTATTAAGAAGCGTACATATTGCATGGAGCACTGGGTGTAGTGCAAAAACAATGAATCTGGGAACACTGAAAAAATAAAATTAAATTAAAAAAATAAAAATAAAAAAAAGAAATGAGCTACCAATACACACAATAACATTGATGAGTTTCAAAAATATTATAATAAATGAAAGAAAGAAGACACTAAAGAATACATGCTACATTATTTCATTTATATGAAAATCCCGAAAAAGGAAAACTAATCTATAGGAATAGAAAGCAGAATGATAGTTTTCTGGGGTCATGAGTAGTGGGGACTGATTACAAATCAGCACAAGGAAACTTCTTGGTTTAATGAAAAAAATCCATATCTTCATAATGGTAGTAGTTACATGGGTGTATACATTGTCACAACTCATTGAACTCTACACTTAAAATTGGCTCATTTTATTGGATGTAAGTTATACTTCATTGAGGTCAATTTAAAAAACAAGAATGTTCATGGCTTTATTTGTAACAGTCAAAAACTAAAAACAATACAAATATATATCAACAATAGTAAGATTAAATAAATGTTTATATATTAATGCAATGGAATATTATGTAACCATGAAAAATAAATTACAGACAAAGGAAACATGAATAACATTCATGGGATATATTGAACAAAAGAAGATACAAAAGGACATGTACTGTATAATTCCATCTATAAGAAATTTAAAAATAGGCAAACTATAGTGAAAATATCAGAATAATAATTACCTTTGGAGGAATTATTGACTAAGAGAAACCATGAAGGAGTCTTCAGGCAATGACGAAAACGTTCTATCTCTTTACCTGAGTGGTACTTATACGGAGTATAGATAGGTAAACACTCATTGAGCTAAACGCTTGGGATTTGCATACCGTATTATATTTTTTAAAAGTATGCTCCACGGGCGCCTGGGTGGTTCAGTCAGTTAAGCAGCTGCCTTTGACTCAGGTCATGATCCCAGGGTCCTAAAATTGAGCCCCCCCATCAGGCTCCCTGCTCTGTGGGGAGTCTGCTCTCTCTTGCCCTCTGCCTCCTGCTCCACCAGCTTGTATTCTCTATCTGTCAAATAAATAAATAAAATCTAAAAAATTAAAAAAAAAATAAATAATGTTCCATGCCCAGGATGGAGCCCAGCACAGAGCCTGAGATCAAAGGTCTGAGCTGAGATCAAGAGTCAGATGCTTAATCAACTGAGCCATCCAAATGCCCCCACCTTATTATATATCTATTATTCCTCAATGAAAAAGTTTTTAAAATTATCACTGTGGTTGTTTAGGATGGAGTGCCTTTTGAAGGAAGGGCTTTAAGGGAACAAGTGGCTGCTGCATTTAACCATAATTACAGTAAGTGTTGACTATAAGGGTTCTCAGTGAATGGACTTCATTTCACTGCATTGGAGAGGTTGTAGAAAGTAAAAAAACAGGCTCAGGGATTTAAATTCTCAGCTCAAGTTGCAGTCAGAAAACAAGAAAAATTTCATGATGACTTTGAAGGAATATATTTCTTGTAGATTCAGGACAGATGTGGATGAAAAATCAGCCCACAAATTTAACGTGACAGGATTAAAATGTAAGTTGAATTCATACAGTTGCCAAGTCTATTATGTGAAAGTTAACATGCCTCTTGAAAAACAGAGAGACCCTGAGACTTAGAATGTTTACATTTGGATGGAAGCTAAGACTTGAGCTACAAATCTCTCTAAGCCTCCCTTGGCAGCAGAAGCAATCCCTCTCCTATTTGAGAATATTAGCTTTTCTTCACTTGGAGTCTCTATAATAACTTCACTTAAGGCAATTAGCTTACAGAGGTAAGTCTGTTTTCCTTAAGGCCCACCTGTACAACATTCATTGCCTTTAGACCCAAAACTGGAGTCAGATCTCAGCATGTCCCATCAGGACAAGTCAAATCTGGACTGAGAATTTACTGTTGGTACTCCAAGAGAATAGCAAGTTTTTTGCTCATTTATAACAACAAAAATCTGGAGGATATGTGTGGGGATTGATTACAAAACTTTTAGACTAAGAAGGATGGATGTAAGTTTGGATTGGCTCAAATTGTCAATACTGTTATACTTAGAAGATTTACTTACCTGTAATATTTTTAGTTTCTGAGAATGGTTTTAACAGTTCCCTTGGTAGGTAAACTGAAACCTTGACCCAAATAAGGCCTATATTCAATGAGATTGAGATGCCAGAATCTTCTTGGCATGCTATAGAGCAAGAAATCCAAAGGCTTATAAGGTTGCTGAAGTTGATTTCTCTTATGTAACCTGCCTATTATGCACCTTTACCATATCCTCCCAGAGGGTCCAGATGGCACTTTCTTGAGAAGTACATCAATGAAGGGAGCATTAGCATCTTTGGTAGCTGTCCTCTGTAGGCTGAAGATGATGGTAGTAGATACTGCCATTAAAATTATGGGATTCTTATGGGATTCCAGAGTGATAGAAGACATGGTATTTAATTGCCAGAAACAAGGTCTACTAGTCAAAATCAGTGCTCATCAATACCATAGATAAATGGTATTTTGGTTTGCTGCCCAAGGTCAAAGCCCATATTATAATGGGCTCATTTTGTCTAGGACTCACACCACAGTTACTTACCTACTTATGAATATATAATTAGAATTACCACAATGAACAGCAAGAATTACCGTGACTGTCTGAAAATTTTGACCCACATGGATTTTCTGTGGTGATCATGATTTCCTTTGAGGTTAAATAGATAGGATATCTACTAAATTGTTGCTAGAGTTATGGGGCCAGAAACAGTTGAGACACCTCAATGGAGAATCTTAGCTTCTTATCCAGTTTCCAGACTTAAGCCAATTTACACACCTAGAATTCTTTGATGTAGAATAAGAGGCTGGCTCTCTTGAAGAAGAATCCTACAAGACTGCCTCAAGCAAATACAGTAGATCTTACTCCAAGTGTCCCTCAAAAGACCTGTATCCATTTACTAGAGTGAAATATATTGGAAGGAGGGAGATATCCCAGACTTTCTGAGATTACCAGACACTGACTCCAAGTTAATACTAATCCCTAGAATCTCAAAATGCCCCAGTGGATCACTGGTTAAAAGTAGAATTTATAGATATCAAGTGATAAATAGTATTTTGGTCCCCCAATTAATCTGTGACCTTAGCTATGTTCATTTCTGGTTCCTGAATGTATAATTGGAATAGACATAGTCAGCAACTAATAGCATCCTTACAAATTGGGGGCTGAAGGCTATCATGGTAGGAACGACCAAATAGAAACTCCTGAACTTTCTCTGTCTGCCATAATGGAAAATATAACTACACACATATGTACATACATGCATACGTGAATACGTAGACAAATAAAACAAAAACAGAACAATTCCACAGAAATTAGATATAAAAATACATGGATGATGCGAAGGATTCAGAAAAAGTACCCGATCACATTCTTGTCTGATTCTGCTCTTTTGCCTATGCAGAAGGTAGAGCTTAAAAGAATGTTTGTAGGTTACTATGACTCCACTTGCCGTTGTTACTCACCATGCGGGATCTTGATTGAACCACATTGACACAGCCCCCTCATCCACAACTATTGGATTATCAAATACTATTTTCTCCCGAGCACTTTACAAGGACAGACAGAAGTCTGACTTCACCTGTCAGCACTATACTTTTATGCCTCACCATAGCACTAAGGCAGCCCTCTTTCTTTCTATTATAATCTACTATGCAGACATCCCACAGAACATCAGATCTACTACCTTGATGATTTCCATCATGGTGATTGGACCTGCTGAGCATGAAGAAGCTTTAGATGCCTTGGTACAACCCATATGTGTCCGAGGGAAAAAGATAAAAACCATGTAATATCAGGGCTTACCATCTTAGTAAAAGTTTCAGCAGTCTAGTAGTCTGAAGCATAACAGAATATCTCAAAATATGAGGCAAATGTGCCACGTGTCACAAAGAGGCCCAATGATTATTGGATCTTATTGGACCTATTTTAGGAACAACTTTAGTGCTACTCTTACACATTAATTGAGCTGTCAGTTGCAAGAGTTAAGTCCCAGAGCAAGAAAAGTCTTTGTAGACTTTGTAGGCTGCAAAAGCTCTTCTTTGCCTTATACCTTATTACCTAGACGATCCGACCGTATTCGAAGAGTATGGGACAAATTAAAATGTTATGGCAAGTTGCAGTAGAAGAATTACAGGGTAGATTCCTTGACTTTTAGAACAAAATCATGCCCTCTACTAATGTTGACTATTCTCCTTTGAGAAACAGCTCCTGTGTGTGATTATACTGTGACAAAAACCGTTTGCTTATTATCTGTATACTTTTCTGAATGTATGTTGTATTTTTTTCAAAATATTTCCTTTTTAAAACCTCTATGGAAATGAAGGTCCAAATATAGCAAAAATAACTATAAGAAGAACAAGTTGGGAAGGATTTCCCTCGTTTTTTTTTTTTTAATGGTTTATTTATTTATTTAGAGAGAGAAAGTAAGCAGAGGAAGAGGGAGAAAATCCACTGAGCATGGAGCCAGTCATGGCATTTAATTCCATGACCCTGAGATCATGACCTGAGCTGAAATCAAGACTTAGATGCTTAACCAACTGAGCCATCCAGGTGCCCCGATTTCCCTCTTTTTTTAGAAATAAAGTTGTATTAACAATATTTGGCCTGGCATCAGATTTATGAGTATGTGAGGATTTAGTGCATAGCACAGGTAGCAAATAATTCAGTGATAAGAGACTAATCAATAAATGCTAAGTTGGGACAATTGGGAAAAAATTTAAATTAGGTTAGAGCCTCAATAATGTGCAAAAATATGTCCTATCTAATCAAAGACCTGAATGTGGAAAACAAAATTGTAAAAGTTTTAGAACACATATAGAGTATAGAGCATGACTTTTGACCTTGGTATAGGTAATATTTCTTAAAGAATACCTCTAATAAGCATAAACCATTCAAGAAATAATCGATATATTTGGCTACCTCAAAATTAAAAACATTGATCTGGTTAAACTCACCAAAAGTTAAATGAAAAAAGAAGAGATTAAACTGGGAAAGAGTATTTGCTATATAGATAACAGAATGATCATTATCAAAAATTTACAAATTGAAGCACCTGGGTGGCTCAGTTGGTTACGTGACTGCCTTTGGCTCAGGTCATGATCCTGGAGTCCTGGGATGGAGTCCCGCATCAGGCTCCCTGCTGGGCAGGGAGTCTGCTTCACCCACTGACCTCTCTCCTCTCATGCTCTCTCTCCCTCAAAAACAATTACAAATTGGTAAGAAATAGACAACTCTTCACAACAGAAGAAAGGAAAAGGACATAAAAAAGCCTTCCATAGATGAGGAAACATAAATACACAGTAAATATATGAAAATATATTTAATCTCACTAATTGTCAGGGAAATGCAAGTTAAAATAACTAGATACTATTTTTAACCTATCAGATTGGAAAAAATCATGAACTGTAATAATATCAAGTATTGGCATGATATGGAGAAATGATATTCTCATTCAATAATGGTGAGAAGTATAGGTATTTTGTGGAACAATTTGGCAATAACTGCTAAAGCTGAAAATGTTCATAGTAAGGATGACTGTGTGGCTCAGTTGGCTGGACATCTGCCTTCAGCTCAGGTCATGTTCCTGGAGTCCTGGAATTGAGACCCGCATCAGACTCCCTGCTCAGCTGGGACCCTGCTTCTCCCTCTGCCTGCTGCTCCCTCTGCTTGTGCTCTCCCTCTCTCTCTCTTATCTCTGACAAATAAATGATATCCTATATGCCGGCTAACTGAACATGATAAAAATGAACACTTTTACTTACTTACCCACAGAAATGTTCATACATGTATGTAAGGAATGTGTATAAGTATATCCACTGCAGCATTATTTTGGTATCTAAACACTGGAAATAATCTAAATGCCCATCAATAAAGGGACTTTAAAAAAATTTACAGTGTTTTTTATGGACATTGGGGAGGTTATGTGCTATGGTGAGTGCTGTGAAGTGTGTAAACCTGGCGATTCACAGACCTGTACCCCTGGGGCTAATAATGCATTATATGTTTATGGAAAAAAAAATTACAGTGTTTTGAGGGTACCTGGGTGGCTCAGTTGGTGAAGCAGACAACTCTTGATTTCCACTCAGGTCATGATCTCAGGGTCCTAGGACAATGCTGCATACTGGGCAGGGAGTCTGTTTGAGGATTCTCTCCCTCTCCCTTTGCTCATCCCTCTCAAATAAATAAATAAATCTAAAAATTTTTTTAAATTACAGAACAAGCAGCTAAAAAGGAATAAAATATATCTCTTCACATATATGAGTTGATCTCAATGTTGAGTTGTTGGGTCCCGCAATAATGGGTCCATGGTCAAAGGAGAGAGACTGATACAAAGCGAAGGTCAAGCAAAGCTTTATTTCGCGCCAAGCATCAAAAAACAAACCGACCGTCAAACAGACCTGTCGGGGCCGCCCCTTACAGAGAGGGCGACCCCCGCCCAGCTTCACAGACTAGCTTTTATAGAGCAAAGGCCATGTGGTTGGGCCTGGCCACACACAGGTGGCCAATGAGATTGAAACACACAGAGAAAGCTGCACAGTCATGCTAGGTCCCACATGGGTGGCCAATTGAATTACAGTTCACCCCATAGTAGCTATTTTTTTTTTTTAAGATTTTATTCATAGTAGCTATTTGAACTAGCCTATTACCTTGGTCAGAACTGGTGCCCAAAAGGCAGGGCCCACACTCCTTGGTAGCTAGGGAGACAGTATGCGCGCTTTACTGATTGGATGTCTCCACCTGACCCAACTCATCCCTGCATTCGGGCTGTTATTTCCATCTGACCTGACCCACCCTTGTATTTGGGCTTTGTTACCTGGGACTGGTTTCCCCGGACTTCTTTTTAAGTAAGTTCCCCTTGGCGGGGGTGGGGTGGGGGGGGTGCAGGGTCAATTTAAGTTTTACTGCATAAACAACAAAATGGCTGTTCAACCGGGGTGGGGCTGCTCTGGCTGAATAGGCCCTTACAGAGTAAACAAAAGGAACTTTAAGAAGTACATATGTACTATGATATCAATTATATGTTTTTAAAGTACATACCCAAAATAGTAACAATTGTCATTTCCGGGTGTTGGGAACACAAGTGTTAGTTTTATCATTTTCTCTATTTTTCTGTAGTTAAAATGTTTCTCAGAAATGATGCAAAAAAGAACAAGTTAGGAGTGGTTAAGTGCCTTACTCAGGTCTAATCGGATAAGAACTGAGCATTATACATTGGCTTTAGCAATTAAATCAGTAACTATTGTTAAGCATCTATTAAGTGCAGGGCATTTACACATGTCACAGGATGGGTAAGTAGAGAATAAGCCTAAAGGCAAGATAGAGCTTTCCTGATTTTTGACTCTGCAGCTTTTATTTACATAATGATGGTACTGGTGGCAATGATAAAAGCTTCACTAAACCGTATTCATTGACATAAAAATCTCAAATCTCCTGAATCAACTAACTGCTAACTTTCTGCTTAGGTAGGGTTTTTGGATCGGCAGAGGACATTGGTATTGCTGGAAACATTCTATGACCAAAGTTCGAAAACGCTTAGAAGTTTGCTGCGAAACCCAAGACAATGTAAGTGCCATTCAGAAGGAGTATGCTCAAGCTAGAATGACATAGTATACTCATTTGATAAAAGTCATTACATTCCCTTGGAATCCCTTCACAGGACATCTCCCTTGGATCATTATAGCTAATCTAACTGTTCATTCCCCACAAGATTCACTCTTCATCACAACTAGATGTATTTTTCACTATAGTCCAATACTAAAAGTGGTCAAGTTAGAACTCAATTTTAAGTTCATTCCAATGAGGAGGTGCTCGAGTGGCAATCTGAATGTTTTGGAAATTAAGTTGGTAATGGTAATTCCAGTTTTAATGTCCAACTCAGAATTCTAAAATTTCTGAGAAAAATGTTTCCTTCTCTCAAGCATTTTTACTTATCCAGCTTTACTGAAATTACACAGTAAAGAATCTTTTTTACATTACTACCAAAACAAGTAGGATTATGGGTTCTGTTTTTATTTTTATTTATTTTTTTCTTTTGAGAGGGAGGAAGGGGGGAGGGGCAGAGGGAGAGGGGGAGAGAGAAAATCTTAAGCAGGCTCCATATCCAGCACAGAGCCTGATGTGGCACTTGATCTCAAAACTCTGAGATCATGACCTGAGCCAAAAGCAAGAGCCAGATGTTTAAACAACTGAGCCACCAGGTGCCACATTTTTATGTTTTGAAGAGAAAGTCTTTGAGTGGATGGGTTTTCCAAAAAATGTCAATATTTTAGTTCTGTATGAAAATAGTTGGATACTTAAAAATCTGGGGGTGATATTGTTGGGTCCCCCAATAATGGGTCCGTTATTAAAGGAGTGAGACTGATACAAAGCAAAGGTCAAGCAAAGCTTTATTTCGTGCCAAGCATCAAGAATCAAACCAACCGTCAAACAGACCTGTCGGGGCTGCCCCTTACAGAGAGGGTGACGCTTCTCTGTTTCACAGACTACCTTTTATAGAGCAAAGGCCTGTGGTTGGGCCTGGCCACGCATAGGTGGCCAATGAGATTGTAACACACAGAGAAAGCTGCACAGTCATGCTAGGTGACCAATTGAATTACAATTTACCCTAGTAGACATTTGAACCTATCACCTTGGTCAGAATTGGTGACCAAAAGGTGCCCAAAGGGCAGGGCCCATAGTCCTCGGTAGCTAGGAGACAGTATGCGCCCCCACTGGTTGAATACCTCCACCTGGCCTGACCCACCCTTGTATTGGACTTTGTTACCTGGGACCAGTTTCCAGGACTTGTTTTTAAGTAAGTTCCCCTGGGGGGGGGGGGCGGCGGGCAGAGTCAATTTAAGTTTTACAACAAAATGACAGTTCGACCGGGGTGGGGCTGCTCTGGCTGAATAGGCCCTTGCAATATAGAGTAGTCCTGGACTCCAGAATTGTTTTGTTTTTGTTGTTGTTTTACTGTTTGAGTGGATTCTGGTGAATGCCATCCAATCTTTCCCTAGAATTCTGAAACAGGTGTTCACGTAAGTTGGGAGGAAAAGAATTGAGGAATAAAGAAGAAAGAAAGGGAGAGAATAAGGAAGGGGGAGAAACAAATATCAGGAAAGCATAGCCCAGTGAGTGACAGAGACTTGCTTTTATTTTGGTACTGTGGATACTGAAAGAAGTATTTGAGGTGGAAGACAGGTGTCCTCTTCTTCATCCCTAAACTAGGCTTATTGTTGGAGGACCAAAAGTTGTGGTTAAATTCTACTGTTTTGGCAGTCTAAGCAACTCTCCAAGTAGAAAAGGAAGAATCATGCTTATTTCCAAAGCCACACCTTTTAGGAAGGGATAATTTCTAACTTACAGTAGTGAGCATCTTTTATGTTCCCTAAAATATCTTTTTGCTTTTATTGTGTTGTAGGGAAAGGTAACTGTTACTTATTTAAAGCAATAGACCCATGTTACAATTACGGTGATCAACACTGTTTTGCATTAATTTACTAGTTCTGATTCTTCATTCTAACATCAATTATTTAGGGAAAAATTTTTTTTCTGCATTAGGGCCATTCATCGAATTTGAAGAGATAGACTTGTCTGAGTTCTGGGGAGACATGGATAATCAGAAACATATTTATGAAGACTTTGACAAAGTTCTCTTAGAGATAAATGCATTACTTTCTGAAAAACATGCTGGCAAAACCCAAATAAAATCGTTCGAAACTCCAGAAGATCAACAGAAGCATGATGAACACGGTGAGTCGACACTGCCAGAACAGCAGAGAAGGATGACTGCAGAACAAGAACCAAGCAGAATTTCAACTGAAGGACAAGAACAAGACAGAGAGTCAAGTAGAGAAAAAAAACTGTACAGAAAATCAGTAACAGAACAAGAAACCCATACAGGGTCAACTCCAGAACAAGGATCAAGTAGAGAGTTAATAATAGAACAAAGACCACATGGTGACTCAGTAATAGAACAAGGGCCACCAGAAAGAGTGTCAGAACAAGGAGTCAACATGGAATCAGCTACAGAACGAGGACTCCACGGAGAATCAGTATCAGCACAAGGGCAAGACAAAGGGTCAACCTCAGAACCAGGATCACACAGAGAGTCAGTAGCAGGGCAAGGATCCCACAAAGGGTCAACTGCAGAACAAGAACCACCCAGAGAGAGAATTCCAGAAAAACAACAGGGTTCAGCTTTACAATCAGAAAGAGGGAGTGCCTTCAGAGAAAGTAATGTATCTAGGGAGACTACTTCCTATGAGCACACTAAAATCTCCCCACAGAAAGAGAGGACTCAGGAAAAAATATATGAAGGACTGTTTGTGAATCCTGAACTGCAAGAGGAAGTCCTGACATCGAGAAGAAGATATCGTCTGTCAGGTAGTAACTCAGTCCACCCATGACATCAGCTCCATGTTTTGTGGAGTGATTGTTAAAAGTCTTTTCAGAAAATACTCATTCCAGTCAGGATCTTTTCTGGCATACCAGATCATTCAGACCTTAAATATGTTGCTCTGCAACATGTGTCTAGGCCTTGAACAATCAATTAAATGCGAACCAGAATGTTTCTATTGTCAATTTACCTAGAATTCCTTTTGCACAGGAAGCCCACTCATAAGGAAGCCATCTGGTGATGTTACATATAAAAAATTTCACTAGACTCCCGAAAAGGCAGTAGAAGCCCTTTCAGTTTTGGTTTTTTTGTTTGTTTTTTAAGACTTTATTTATTTATTTGAGAGAGAGACAGAGAGAAGGCAGGAAGAGGAACAGAGGGACAGGGACAAGCAAACTCTGAGCTGAGCACAGAGCCTGATGCAGGGCCCAATTCCAGGACCCTGAGATCATGACTTGAGCCAAAAACAAGAATCAGTCTCTCAACTGACTGAGCCACCCGGAGCCCCAGAAGCCCTTTCATTTTAAGTATGGTGTCTCATATTAGAGCCGCTTTTTTTTTTTAAGATTTTATTTATTTATTTGACAGAGAGGTCACAAGTAGGCAGAGAGGCAGGCAAAGAGAGAGGGGGAAGCAGGCTCCCTGCTGAGCAAAGAGCCTAATGGCTCAATTCCAGGACCCTGAGATCATGACTTAGGCTGAAGGCAGAGGCTTAACCCACTGAACCATCCAGGCACCCCTAGAAGCTGCTTTTTAAAATATCTTTAACTTCAACTATAAAATGGATCTTGCATTTTTCAGTTATATAAGATGTATGTTCTAGAAGAGTTTCTGAAAGTTATATTTAAAGACAGAAAACTCCTGCATTTCAAATATTTATTCTGCAGAAGACTTTTCCTTTGAATGGCCTATGCCAGTGTATGCCTTTTTGTTGAAAAATTCTAACTTCTTAAGAGATCCAGTCTCAATACCACTTAAGACCTCAGTTAAGCATAAATGTCTTTAATTTAGTTTAACTTAATTGGGGGGGGGAGGTGCCTATAGCAACTTTATTTTATCAGATAAACCAGGTTCTAAGAAATCCACCAGGTCACCAAGTAATTTCCCTGGTGAGAGGAACGAGAGACAACCTTCCTGCCTATGGCCCCTGCTGTTGTGAGATTCACACGGAGAGAGAAGGAGGGTGGATGGTGGCGAGCAGGTCCTTTCTTTCAACCACAGTACTTAACACTCAACCACTGAATGTGTTTCGCAGAAAAGAATGTGTAGTGAAATGGGGCAGAGGCGTATGCGGTGGGTATCTGAAACTCTGTGGCTCAAAACCAAACTCCTGCTCATCCTCTAACCCCAGCTGTTCCGAAAGAGTTTACATGCACAGGAAAGACATAGCCCCCAAACCCTGTCAATCATGCCATTGCAACATTCCAGAAGCTTTATCTGCTCTTTAATTTTAAAGTCCCACAGTCCCAAAGAAAATCCTTATTCAAAACTCCTAAGTCATGAGTAACCTATGTTCTAGATTCTACATTATCAGTAACTAATTGGAAACATCTCGTTTTTCAGCATTATGTTTGGTTCTCCATAAAATAGGGCTGTTAATTTTTGGCTCTCTTTACATACTAGGGATGCGGCTAGAAAAATTGTGACGTTCTATTCAATCAGATATTATTAGTAAGGACTTAATTTTGTTAAGTATAACAGTGATCCAAAATGACAGTGTCTAGGGATGCCTGGATGGCTCAGATGGTTAAGCCTCTGCTTTCAGCTCAGGTCATGATCTCCAGGTCCTGAGATCGAGTCCCACGCCAGGCTCCCAGCTCAGTGGGGAGTCTGCTTCTCCCTCTCCCTAGGCCTCTACCCCCGCTCATGGGCTCTCTTTTTCTCTCCAATGAATAAATAAAATCTTTAAAACAAGCAAACAAACAAAATTACAGTGTCTAAAAAAATAAAACCAAAACAAAATAGAAATATCTAAACAACATAGGAGTTTCTTTCCTTCTGATATAAAAGTTAACACTAATGTGATAGCTCAGTCCCCTGAAATCAGCAGAGGCTCAAGTTCTATCTTGTGTCTCCTCTAACCACATAGTCCTGGATGGCTCACTACCGCATCCAGATTCAGAGCAGAAGGTAAGGAGAAGAGGCACCTGGGTGGCTCAGTCAGTTAAGCGTCTACCTTCAGCTCAGGTCATGGTCTCATGGTCCTGGGATCGAACCCCACATTGAGCTCGTTGCTCAGCAGGGGAGTCTGCTTCTCCCTCTTCCTCTGCCTGCTGCTCTGCCTACTTGTGCTCGCTCTCTCTCTCTCTCTGTCAAATAAAGAAATAAAATCTTTAAAAAAAAAAAAAAAAAGAGGGTAAGGAGGAAGGAGAAGAGATAGACATTACATCACTTGCCCACACATCACATTGGTCAGAATTTAGGCATTTGGTGACATCTAGCTGTGACAGAGTTTAGAAAATGTAGCCCTCATGCTGAGTGGTCATATTTGGGTTCAACAAATAGCTTTCATCGTAGAGCTGCTCTCAACAAGTAAAGTTATTAAGTGATATCTTTGTGGTTGAATGTGACATAACATAGATGGGAAATAACCTGATAGAATGTTTTTGGTGTTCTGTATGCAAGGCATATTTCTCGTTCATTAATTTAGGACTGTATCATAGAATATATAATATACAATTTATAGCCATTTTCTTTTTTTCTTTCAAGTTTTTATTTAAATTTCAGTTCATTATAGCCACTTTCTTTTGTACCTTTTAGAAACTACAAAAAAGGAAAATCAGAAAGATCCATCCTGTCATAAATCCCAAGAAATAGAAGGAAAGTCATGGTCAGGTGACTCCTCATTTAATCCCCCTCTAGAACAAAGACATTATGAAAGTGAAATTAAATTGTCTATGTTATGGAATATATATTTTGTAGGTGAACTTTCGACTTGTAACTGGAAAATGAATAATATCAAATGTGAAGATGAGGAACAGGCACACTTACTCCTCAGCGACTCCAGGTTCACAGGTACGGGTTAGCAACCAACCTAGGAAAACTAGACGGCAGTCCAACTGATGAATTTAATTTACTGTGGTGCCCCATAATAAAGACTGAACTTAGCCAAAACACAATGGCAGGGTGATCTTTGCATTATTTTGTCCCTGAGCTGATGGATCTAAACATATACAAGATGAATGTTTTTGGTGGTAGTGTACCTGTAGGCATGTGCTTTTCTGCTTTAAAATGTATGCATTAGGATACAATTTGGTTTTACCATCACGTGACCCTATAACTATTTTGAAGCTATGATCCAGGTACACAAAGAGAATCAGGTCTCGGATATTAGAACTCACTAGAAATCATTCCGGCGATTCCTCTTCCTGGTAGTTTTATAACTCAATATGTGAGACTGGTTTGAATTTGTCTCATTTTTGAAGACTTATAAAAAAAGATCGACTTAACAGAGAGAGCTAAGAGTAGCTTTTAGCTCTGAGATAAGCCATGTATTTAACAATGATTGTTCCAACAGGAGCTCATATTTTACTGCAATGCTCTTTTATCATTTTACCTTTCATCAACAAGTAGTAGAACTATTTATATTAGGATTATTTTCTTCCTATCTGCAATTTTTTTCTCATTTAAGCCTGGGTCAAATAACAAACTTTCTATCCTCAAAATATTTTGGTAAAAATGCACGGCATTGGTCAAGCTCCTGTGGCCTGCTAGTTTATGTTCTTCTTCTCTTCGTCTTACTTCTTTATTTCAGTTTTGCCTTACCATTTTAAAAAACTGCATGTGTGATTATTTTTAGATCAAGTCAGATCTCATATGGAAGGCATGAGGGCAGGAATGATTGAATTGGTGAATAAATCAAACATAAGTCTCTGGGCTGATATTTTATGAAATATGCTTTGTATTATAAGATTGAGCTTCAAGGGGACTCCTGGGTGGCTCAGTTGGTTGGACGACTGCCTTCGGCTCAGGTCATGATCCCGGAGTCCCGGGATCGAGTCCCGCATCGGGCTCCCAGCTCCACGGGGAGTCTGCTTCTCCCTCTGACCTTCTCCTCGCTCATGCTCTCTCTCACTGCCTCTCTCTCAATAAATAAATAAAAATCTTAAAAAAAAAAAGATTGAGCTTCAAGATAAATATATTAGTCAATACTCTTCGGGGGAGAGGTTGCAGTAGTATCTATAGATTTATTTAACTGTCAAATCCAGACCACAGCTGGCTTCAGGCACAAATGAATACAAGGGCTCAATAATAGCAATGAGACACTGTCTCTGCCTCTCAGCCCTGTTCCTCTCTGTGTAACTTTCAGTTTCAGGTCATTTTCTCCATGTTGTGGTAGAGATGTCCATAAGGGTGTTGCTAAGCCTATATCCTATGTTCAGGAATCAGAATACTAAAAGAGTGATTGGTCCCCAGTAGTTCCCCCAAAAGTTCTGGGGCTCATTCTCATTACAAATAGGGGATTACATTGCTGTCCTATGGAAATCACTGGCCAGACCTATATCACATGGTCTTGTAGCAAAGGTGGGGGATGCTCAGTGCCACCTGATTTCATCTAAATCTATAAGGAACTTATCAAACTCAATATCCATCCCTTGCAAATAACCCAGTTAAGAAAGGGGCAGAAGACATGAATAGACATTTCTCCAAAGAAGACATACAGATGGCTAACAGAAACAGAAAAAGATGCTCAACGTCACTCCTCATCAGGGAAATACAGATCAAAACTACAGTGAAATACCACCACACACCTGTCAGAATGGCTACAATTAACAACACAGGAAATACCAGGTGTTGGTGAGGATATAGGGAAAGGGGAACCTTCTTACACTGTTGGTGGGAATGCAAACTGGTACAGCCACTGTGGAGAATAATATGGAGGCTCCTCAAAGAGTTAAAAATAGAACTACCCTACCATCTGGCAACTGCACTACTGCGTATTTACTCAAAGAATTCAAAAATACTAATTCAAAGGGATACATGCACCTTGATGTTTATAGCAGCATTAACAACAATAGCCAACTTATGGGAACAGCCCAAATGTCCATGGACTGATGAATGGATAAGGAAAATGTAGTGTAGGGGTGTAGGGTGTCTGGGTGTAGTGTAGGGGTGCCTGGGTGTCTCAGTCGGTTAAGTGTTCTGAGATAGAACCCCGTATCTGGCTCCCTGCTCAGCGGGGAGTCTGCCTGTCTCTCTGCCTCTCCCACTGCCCCTCCCCCAACTTGAGTTCCCACTCTCTCTTAAATAAATAAGGTCTCTTTAAACAAAAGGGAAAAAGGGGGCATCTGGGTGGCTCAGTGGGTTAAAGCCACTGCCTTTGGCTCAGGTCATAATCCCAGGCTCCTGGGATGGAGCCCCACATGGGGCTCTCTGCTCAGTGGGGAGCCTGTTTCCCCGCCTCTCTCTCTGCCTGCCTCTGTCTGCCTACTTGCGATCTCTGTCTGTCAAATAAATAAATAAAATCTTTAAAAATAAATAAATAAAATTTAAAAATATAAAAAATAAATAAAATCTTAAAAAAAGAAAAGAGGGGCGCCTGGGTGGCTCAGTGGGTTAAAGCCTCTGCCTTCGGCTCAGGTCATGATCCCAGAGTCCTGGGATCGAGCCCCGCATCAGGCTCTCCACTCAGCGGGGAGCCTGCCTCCTCCTCTCTCTCTGCCTGCCTCTCTGCCTACTTGTGATCTGCCTGTCAAATAAATAAAAATAAAATCTTTTAAAAAAGAAAAGAGGTTGTAATATATATATACACACATAATTATTTTATATATTATATTACATATAATATATAAAATTACATATAATTTATTACATAAATATATATATAAAACAAAGATATATAAAATATATATAATGGAATATTGCTCCATCATAAAAAAGGATGAAATCCTGTCCTTTGCAACAAAGTGAATGGAGCTAGTATATATTATGCTAAGTGAAGTAAGTCAGAGAAAGACTAATATATGATTTCACTCATATGTGGAATTCAATAAACAAAATAAACAAGGGAGAACAAATGAGAGAGAGAGGAACAGACTCTCAATTATAGAGAACAAACTGATGCAGAGCAGAGATGGGGTGGTTAACAGGTGATGGGAGTTAAAGAGGGCACTTGTGATGAGCACAGGAAGTACTGAATCACTATATTGTACACCTGAAACCATTATCACACTGTATCTTAACTAACTGGAATTTAAATAGAAACTTGAAACATAAAAAAAAAAAACTACGGTAAAGAATAAGATGACAAATTAGATCTCATCAAATAAAACTTTTGCTTATTAAAACATGTCATTAAAGAAGTATGTATATAAACCACAGATATGGAAAAAATACTTGTACTATTTGTAAAATTCGTATCTGACAAAGGACTGGTACCCAGAAAATATTAAGATCTTCAACAACTCAAAAATAAAAATACAAACAACATAGTATAAATTAGTAGAACATGTTAATAAATGCTTCGCAAATAAAACACATAAGAATGAGCAATGAACACATGAAGAAGGAAGAAGTGTGCAATGTCATTAGTCATCATGAAAAACAGACTAACATTATGATGAGAAACCACTACATATGACCCGAATGGCTAAAATGATAAAGACTGACAACAATGACTCTTGGCAAGATTGTGGAGAAACTGGAAGTTTTCAGGATTGTTGGTGGGAGTTTAAAATGTTACAGTTACTTCAGAAAATATCTGTGTGTTTATTGTAAAACCAAACACATATTTACCCATGATCCAGAATTTCCAACCCCAGTTATTTATCCGATAGAGTTAAAAGCATGTTTACAATGACAACAGCAAAACATATGTAAGAATATGTAAACCAGGTATATTCATAATGGCCTGAACTTTCTGGAAACATTCCAGGTATCTATCAGTAAGAGAATAAATAAAAAATTGTGATATATTTATAAACAGAATATTACTCAGCAATAAAAATGAACTATTGATACATGTGAAATGAAAATAAAAATATAAGCTGACAGTGGGGAAAAGATGTTTTCCTCATGAAGGGAGCATGTGTTTCTGACAGGAAAAGAGTAGCAGATGTTTATTACAATAAGTATTTGTGTATTTCCTCTAAGCTTTAAGAAATTGTCCACTTTACCATTTGTTGTATGTTTCCTGCTTTATAGACCTACACTCAATTATCAGAAATATTCAGTCTTACAAGGACATAAAAGGTAGAAGTGCTTTCAATGGAGTTTCCTTAAATCTGCTCCAGTTTGTGCAACTTCTGGAGACATTTGTTGGTGAAGATACCCCCTTGAGAGTCAGTGAGACCCTCACATCCTTTTTTAAGAGAGGCTATGTTGAAACAAAAGAAGAGAAAATAAGTGGCTTAGAACAGGTGAGTAATATTATTTATCAATAAAACAGGTGGGGTCATATTATTCTTAAAGCTCTCAACCTCAGTTGCTCCTAATGTGGTCCTTTAAAAATTTATAACCAAGAGGTCCTTGGTGGCTCATCTGGTTGAGCATCTGACTCTTGATTTCAACTCAGGTCTTGATCTCAGGGTCGTGTATTCAAGCCCTGCATTCACAAGGGGCATGAAGTCTACTTAAAAAAGAAATAAAGTTTGGGGCGCCTGGGTGGCTCAGTGGGTTAAAGCCTCTGCCTTCGGCTCGGGTCATGATCCCACGGTCTTGGGATCGAGCCCCACGTCGGGCTCTCTGCTCAGCAGGGAGCCTGCTTCCCTTCCTCTCTCTCTGCCTGCCTCTCTGCCTACCTGTGATTTCTGTCTGTCAAATAAATAAATAAAATATTTAAAAAAAAGAAATAAAGTTTGTTAAAAAAAAAAGTTTATGATCAAGCTAATTGCTTTATTTCAATGAGCATAGCCATTAAGTATTTAATTTTATGGTCAAATGTTCCGAGATCACACAGCAGAGAATTCATTCCCCTAATAATAACATGATCGCTGGTGGCAGGAGATGTTTTATTGCACAGTTTTCTTTTTCCTCCTCTGAAGCTTGAAGAGCAGATTCTGAGGAGCAGATATGTGTATGTGCAAAAAATGCATTTGCATGCATACTGCTGTGTGAATTCATTTACTAATGCACATACCTAGCAGTGCAATTATGATTTGTACAAGTATTTTTTATTCATGTGAATCCAGGTGATACATATTTCCTAAGAACTTACTACCTAGTTGAGTGATAGATAGGTGCATACACATTAGCTGATATAAACAACTTATGTGCCCTTTCATGAAATATGTAGCTTACATTCACCAGGCATATTCACTCATCTCAGCAGCCTTATGAGTCTTCTCAACCTAATTCTAGAGTTCATATCCCTTTTGCCTCCTCAGTTGCAATTCCCCCATTTAACCAAATACTATATATTCACTTTCTTTTAGCAATTAAATCTATCTGGATAATAATTTAGTTACTATCTGACTGATATAATTAATCTAGTAAAAAATCTGAAAGGTAAATAAAGTCAATGTCAAGTTAGATGAATGTTAAATTATAAATTATAAAAAATAATTTTTGAACATAGTCATTTTTCATTATTTGAACACTGCCTTCACCCTGCATATCCCACCAAGAAGCCAGGTAGAGCACGCTGTATGTTTATCATATTTCTGAACGACCAGCAAAGTAGTGGAGGGGAATGAATCAAAGTTTCTTAAGGAGTGTAGCCCCTTTCCTAAGTTAATGTGCTTTAGTCCAATGCAGAGAATGCCTGTTTTTTGTTTTATTTTGTTTTGTGTTTTTGTTCTAGGAATGAAACAGAGAAACGATATTTAGAGGATTCAAATTAAATGCTTCACGTTTGCCTTTGGCTCAGGTTATGATTTCAGGCTCCTAGGATCGAGCTCTGCTCGATCAGGGATCAGGATCCCTGTTGGGTAGGGGAGTCTGGTTCTTCCTCTCCCTCTGCCCCTCCTTCTGCTCCTGCTCTCTCCCTCTCTACCCCCTCCTCACGTTCTCTCCTCTCTCAAATAAATAAAATCTTCTAAAAAAAAATTAAATGCTTCAATTTCCCATTACTATCATGCTTAGTCCCAGCTTTTTTTATAAAGCTGTTTTTAGAAATAGTGCTGCACTTTTGAGGGAATAACCATGGGATGGTGGCTTGCACAATGGATTGTGTGTCCTGTGCTTTGTTATCTTCTTTCTTTTTTTTTTAATTAACATACAATGTATTATTTGCCCCATGGGTACAGGTCTGTGAATCATCAGGCTTACACATTTCACAGCACTCATCACAGCACATACCCTCCCCAATGTCCATAACCCAGGCACCCTATCCCTAGCACCCCACTCCCCAGCAACCCTGTTTGTTCTGTGAGATTAAGAGTCTCTTATGGTTTGTCTCCCTCCCTATCCCATCTTGTTTCATTTTTTCCCTCCCTACCCCCCACCCTGCCTCTCAAATTCCTCATATCAGAGAGATCATATGATAATTTTCTTTCTCTGATTGATTTTGCACAGCATAATACCTTCTAGTTCCATCCATGTCATTGCAAATGGCAAGGTTTAGGTTTTTTGATGGTTGCATAGTTTTCCATTGTATATATACACCACATCTTCTTTATCCATTCATCTATTGATGGACATCTAGGTTCTTTCCATAGTTTGGCTATTGTGGACATTGCTGTTATCCTGTTTCTATTCTAGGCTAGACAAAATTCTTCCCGAGCCCGACGGGAACTTCTCCTGGAAGCTGTGTTTCAGAAGTGGGACAATGATGGGTCAGGGTTCCTGGATCTGAAGGAAGTTGATGAAGTCTTGTACACATACAAGGAGGGTATGGAAAAAGAATCTATGAAGAAAGGTAAAAAGATAAGGATTTTCTTATTAAAGCTATGGCAACAACTTGGCTTCAAATTTTCCAGTACTATGACGTATACAGTTAAAACTCTGGTTCTGAAACCGCAAGACACCACTTCACACCTATTAGTATGGCTATCATTTTTTTTCAGCTTTATTGAGATATAATTAACATAAACATTGTGTAAGTTTAAGGTGTACAATGTGTTGACTTGATACATTTATATACTGCAAAATGATTACCGCCATGGCATTAACACCTCTGTCACTTCACCATTTCTTTTTTGTACTGAGAATGTTTAAGATCTACTCTCTTAGCAGCTTTTAAGGATATAATACAGTATAATCACCATGCTGTATATTAGATCCACAGAACGTATTCATCTTTTAATAAAAGTTTGTGCCCTTTGGGACACCTGCTTGGCTCAGTCAGTTAAGCATCCAGCTCTTGGTTTTTGCTCAGGTCATGATCTCAGTGTCATAGGAATGAGCTCCAGTTGGTCACTGCGCTCAGTGTGGAGTCTGCTTGAGATTCTTTCCCTCTCCCTTTGCCTCTCCCCCTGCTTGCATGTGTGCTCTCTCTCTCAAATACATTTTTTAAAACCTTTAAAAAAAAAATGTTTATACCCTTTGACCAGCATTCCTCCATCTCCCCCACCACTAACCCCTAAGAACCACCATTTTATACTCCGAGTTTGGCTTTTTTAGATTCAACATGTTAATGATATCATATAGTATTTGTCTTTCTCTCTCTGATTTCACTCAGCGTAATGGCTTCAAGATCCATCCATGGCAGCACTCCATCTTTTTCATGATGGAATGATATTCCTGTGTGTGTGTGTGTGTGTGTGTGTGTGTGTGTGTGTGTTTGTAGGAATCACATTTTCTTTATCCATTCATTCATTGCTGAACACTTAGGTTTTTTCATATCTTGACTATCATGAATAATTCTGCTATGAACATGGTGGTACAGATATCTCTTTGAGATAGTGATTTCATTTCTTTCCATTAGATACTCAGAAGTAGAATTGCTAGATAATACGGCAATTCTATTTTTAATGTTTTGAGGAAACTCCATAATGTTTTTCCTAGTGGTTATACCAATTTACATTACCACCAACAGTGCATAAGGGTTCCCTTTTCTCTACATCCTTGCCAACACTTATTATCTCTTGTGTTTCCGACACTAGCCATTCTGACAGGTGTGAGATGATATTTCATTGTGGTTTTGATTTGCATTTCTTTAATTGTTAGTGATGTTGAGTATCTTTTCATGCACCTTTTGGTCATCTGCATGTCTTTGGAAATACATCTACTCAGTTTCTTTGCCCATTTTTTAGTGTCTTTTTTTTTCTGTCTAGTTGTATGAGTTCCTTATATATTTTGATTAATCCCTTATCAGATATATGATTTGCAAGTGTTCCCTCCTATTCTGTAGGTTTCCTTTTCATTTTGTTGTTTGCCTCTTTTGTTGTGCAGAAACCTTTTAGCTTCAGGTATTCCCACTTATTTACTTTTGCTTTTGTTGCTTATGATGTATGGTTATAATTTTATTGGAGGGGGAGATGAACCATGAGAGACTGTGGACTCTGAAAAAACAATCTGAGGGTTTTGGAGGGGCGAGGGGTGGGAGGTTGGGTGAGTCTGGTGGTGGGTATTATGGAGGGCACGTATTGCATGGAGCACTGGGTGTAGTGCATAAACAATGAATTCTGAAACACTGAAAAGAAATTTAAAAAAAATAGTTTTTAAAAAAAATTTATTTATTTATTTTTTTATTTGACAGAGAGAGAGAGATCACAAGTAGGCAGAGAGGCAGGTAGAGAGAGAGGAGGAAGCAGGCTTCCCGCTGAGCAGAGAGCCCGATGCAGGGCTCGATCCCAGGACCCTGGGATCATGACCTGAGCCAAAGGCAGAGGCTTTAACCCACTGAGCCATCCAGGCGCCCCTAAAAATTTTTTAAAATAGAAAAATAGTAAGTGTTGTCAAGGATGTAAAGAAGGTAGAACCTTCATGCTTTGCTAATGGGAAGCATAGAAAAAAACATAAGAGCTGTCAGGAGTGGAATGTATCATAGGGTGCTTTTCCCAAGACCTTAATTCTACATTTTTAGATCCCCTCTGTGTACCTAGCTACCCTCACTCTTAGGGTTTAAAAAAAATCCCCAAATTTCCTCACTTCTGCATATTTTCTCTTCTTATTGTATCTCTTTGCCTGTACAAAGTCTGTTTCACCTCTAAAGTGGGGCTGGTTTGTAAGTTTCTCCTGAATTTAACAATTTAACCACTTAACTATCCTTAATGACTTTTTTCTTAATGACTTTTCTTATCCTATACTACATTTTTCTCTTCTGATCAATACTTCCCAATCAAAAGTTACTAAAATTCTTATTCCAGTATAAGAAGTTTCCTCATTTATTTGATTAGATTCCAGTATAAACCATTTTGCTTCCACTGGGTTTAAAAATTTTTCTGGTGACTTTTACATACTAGATTTCCAATTCTTAAAGTATACAGTGAATGCCAGAAGAGAATGATCATAGTTAAGTTCATCAACCCTTTCAAAGTCGTTGTATTCACTGACCTTCAAGTGTACCTAAGTTCATCAATTGTCATGTGTTCTTCATTTACTATGTCTTCTCCAAACTTTACATTATACTACACTACTTGTCTTTGACTACATCCAAAGAATGAAGCTTCAAAGGGCACAGTGAGGTGGTTTCCACTTAAAAGGTGGGCAAATTTCATAATACAGAACCATGTTCTATAGAGGAAAGAACACTACACAATGGTCGAGAGAGCTGGGTTCCAATACTGGATCTTTCACTTAATGGTCACATGGCCAGCGGTTTCTGGGTGGCTCAGTTGTCTAAGCATCTGCCTTTGGCTCAGATCATGATCCTAGGGTCCTTGGACGGAGCCCCACATCAGCCTCCCTGCTCAGCAGGGAGTAGGCCTTTCCCTCTTCCTCTCCCTCAAATAAATAAGTAAAACAAAAGAAAATTTTAATGGTCACATGACCAAAAGCAAGTTACTGAACCTCAACAGATCCAGGTGTCCTCATTTGTAAAATGAAGGAGTTAGAAATGATGATTTCTAGAATTTAAGAAACCTGAGGATGATGTTATAAGGAAATTCCAATACGTATGACTGAAGTACAGCAATAGGGGTAGGTAGAAAGCATAAAATGTAATGGGTTAATCCCAGTAAATGAGAAGGAGGAAAGTAATGAGGAGGCAGAATCTGCTGCCAAAAATAAATTTCTGCAAGCAGGAAGAACAAATTATTCTCTCCAAGGGTAGGCTTATACAAAATGATTCTCTCTGAACACATATTGGTAGCCACCTGGCCTGAGGAGATGATTGCTGAGCTGATAACCATATGGAAGAAGAAAGGCAGATTTAGCTTCCTTAGAAAAGGAAGAAAATTCTAAATTCAAACATTAGCTAATAACTGATCAGCAAATCTTCAAATAGCTCTTTGTTGGTTTTGTTTTGTTTTATTTTGTTTTGCTCTATCCTTCTTATCTATTTCAGTGTCAAGGAGTAAAAATTGGATAAAAATTGGAGAAATAGGATAAAGCCACAGAATTAGAAATTTCTATAAATGTTTCTGCTGGTATCCTCAAAATGCAAGTTTTTTTTTTTTTAAAGATTTTATTTATTTATTTGAGGGAGAATGAGTGAGAGAGAGCATGAGAGAGGAGAAGGTCAGAGGGAGAAACAAACTCCCCAAGGAGCTGGGAGCCTGGTGCGGGACTCGATCCTGGAAGTCCGGGATCATGACCTGAGCCGAAGGCAGTTGCTCAACCAACTGAGCCACCCAGGCGTCCTGCAAGTTTTTTTATATGGAAGGGGCAACTTGAAAGTTTTAGCCAGCAATTTTCCCTTTTTATTCCTAATACAGCCTAATCTTCTGAGAAGAAATATGGCACTTAAAAGGTGTAAAACATGTGATCTGCCTCTACCGTAGAATTTAATGGAATAAATAACTCTTTCCCCATTATTTCCCAAGGAATAGCTATTAACATTTGTTGGATATATACAACTTTTAATTTTCTATTAGATCTGCCTCAATATATAAGTTTTATTTTTTTAAGTAGGCTCTACCCTCAGTGTGGAACCCAGCATGGGTCTTGAACTCCTGACCTGAGATCAAGACCTGAGCTGAAATCAAGAGTTAGATGCCTAACCAACTGAGCCACCCAGACACCCCTATGTAAGTTTCCATTTAAGTAGGACATTTAACTTTCTTAAAGTTATACATTTTGGTGATGCATTTTGTCACCAAATTCCAGAGATCTTGAACATTTAAGAACCATGTTTATTTAGAAAATCTCATTGAAAAACTCACATGGTGTTTGTTTGTTTGTTTTTTTTAAAGAAAATAAAAACTGGACAAAGAAACTGCTGTTTTTTCACTCTGGAACAAGGAATCTCTAAGAAACTCCTCAGTCTTTCCTTGATTGCCATGACTTTGACATTTTTGAAGATTGTAGGCTGGTTGTTTTTAGTATGTCCTTTTAGCTTGGTCTAACATTTCCTCATGATTAAATTCAGATTATTCACCTTTAGCAGAAATATCATGTAAGTGACACTGTATTTTCTCATTGAATCTTAGCAGAAGTCCCATGATAATAACATGATATCTGTGGAGTCTCCTCAAAAAATGAAAAATAGAACTACCCTATGATCGAATGATCACTCTGCTGGGTATTTACCCAAATAATACAAAAACACTAGTTCAAAAAGATATATGCACCCCTATGTTTATTGCAGCACCATTTACAATAGCCAAACTATGGAAGCAAACCAAATGTCCACTGATAGATGTATGGATAAAGAAGATGGGATATATATACACACACACATACATACAATGGAATATTATTCAGACATAAAAAAGAATGGAATCTTGCCATTTGCAACAACATGGGTGGAGTTAGAGAGTATTATGCTAAGTGAAATAGGCCAGCCAGAGAAAGACAAATACCATATGATTTCACTCATCTGTGGAATTTAAGAAACAAAACAAAGGGGTGGGGGAGAAATGAATCAAAAAGCAGATTCTTGACTATAGATAACAAACGGATGGTTAGCAGAAGGGAGGTGGGTGAGGGGATGGAGGAAATAGGTGAAGGGGATTAAAGAATACACTTATCTTTTTTTTTAATAAACATATAATGTATTTTTATCCCCAGGGGTACAGGTCTGTGAATTGCCAGGTTTACACACTAGGAGTACACTTATCTTGATGAGCCCTGAGTAACATATGGAATTGTTGAATCACTCTATTGTACACCTGAAACTAATATAACTATGTTAACTACACTGGAATTTTTTAAAAATGGTATCTGTCAGTCCCTACCATTTAAAAATTACTTTTTCCCTTTGTAATTAACAAGTTTTTTGTGGTTGTACTTTGAAACCATAGAGATATCCCCCTTTTCTAAGATTTTATTTTTAAGTAAATTTTTAAATATTCTTTTAAGTATTTTTAAGTCCCTGCACCCAGTGTGGTGCTTGAACTCACAACCCCAAGATCAAGTTGAATGCTCTACCGACTGAACCAGGCAGGCCCCCCAAAATCATTCCCTTTCTTGCCAAACTTTTTGTTCATTTATTATAACAATATGTATTCATGGTTTCCTATCTTACCCAATAGGCTGTGATCCAACACTATCACTATTTATTTTAATGTTCCTATTGTCCCAGATTTGACCGATTGGGAGTCCTTTCAGTCTGGCCATGCCCTCCTCTTCCCTCCAACACTGTTGTTGTTGTTGTTTTTAAGATGTTATTTATTTATATGACAGAGAGCTAGAGAGAGCCAGAGAGCACAAGCAGCGGGAATAGCAGAGGGAGAGGAAGAAAGCAGGCTTCCTGCGGAGCAGGGAGCCGCATGCGGGGCTCAAGCCCAGGACCCTGGGATCCTGACCTGAGCCAAAGGCAGACACTTAACCAACGGAGCCACCCAGGTGCCCCCCTCCTATAGTCTATTATGAAAAATATCAGGGGCACCTGGGTGGCTTAGTTGGTTAAGCATTTGACTCTTGTTTTTGGCTCAGGTCAGGATCTCAGGGTTGTGAGATTGAGCCCCCTGCCAGGGTCCGCACAGTCTGCTCAATCTCTCCCTCTGCCCCTCCCCTCACTCATGTGCTCGCTTGTTCTCGCTCTCTCAAAAATCTTTCAAAAATTTTTCAGACATACAGCAAAGCTCAAAGTATTTTACAGTGAGCACCTATATACACATCTCCTAGAGTCGTCTATTAACATTTTACTACACTTCAAAAAGTATCTATTTATTCATCTCTTTATCCCTGTGTCCTTCCTTCTATTTCTCTTATTTTTGATACATTTCAAAAGAAACTGCAAACATCAATACATTCCTCCCTAAACACTTCAGCATGTGTATCTTTAATTAGAGTTTGATATATGTTAACAGTTTTTTTTTTCCTTTAAGGTAAAATTACACATGACAAAACACACAATTTTTAAGTGTACATTCACTGAGTTTTGGCAAAGCATAACTTGTGCATCCAATACCCCTATTAAGACATAGAACACAAAGTTCCCTCATGCCTCTTTCTTATGCATTCTCCATCACCAAATTACTAGGACAACCATTCTTCTGGTTGTTTTCCACTATAGATATGTTTTATCCCTTCTAATCCATATAATCCATATTTATGGAATCATTTGTATGTACACGTTTGCATAAGGCTTCTTTGACTCAGCATACCTTTTTTTTTGAGATTCTTACACGTTGTTATACATACCAACAATTTCCTTTTTTTTTCTGAATAGTATTCCATTATATGAATATACTACAGTTTGTTAGTCCATTCTCCAACTGATAGACATTTAGACTGTTGCCTGTTCTTGGCTATTGTGAATAAAGATGCTATAAGCAATCTTGTACAAACCTTTTGTGTGGATATATGTTTTTATTTCTCTTTAATAAATACCGAGGAGTAGGATTTCTGGGCTCTAGGGTCGGGGTATTTTTAGTTATCTAAGAAACTGCCAGAAGGTTTCCTCTGTCCTTTTCACATGTATCTGTCATGCTTTGAGCCCCTCCCTGCTTTGCACAATGAGATCTTCTAGATTCATCTTATACTTTCCCTGCGCCCACCCAGGAATCACAAATTTCTCCAAGGAACCCTGGTTCTCTTAGTAGAGAAGGGTATTTAGAGGCCAAGATCTTGGTTCTACACATGCTTATTTCTCCCAGGTCACTGCTCCCAAGTTTCTCTTGGGGAATGTATGTGTGTGTGTGCCTGTGTGGGTGTGCGTGCGTGTATGTAAACATTCACATCGGTACATATCTCTATAAATATCTATTAATATTTTAAAAAAGATTTTATTTATTTATTTGAGAGAGAGAGAAGTCACAAGGAGGCAGAGAGGCAGGCAGAGAGAGGGGGAAGCAGGCTCCCTGCCGAACAGAGAGCCTGATGCGGGCCTTAATCCCAGGACTCTGAGATCATGACCTGAGCTGAAAGCAGAGGCTTAACCCACTGAGTCACCCAGGAACCCTAAATATCTATCAATATTAAAAACCATAAGTTCACAACCATACTTCTTAGGCCAAAATAGTAACAGGGTTCATTCTAGTTTTCTCCCTTTTTTGTAGCTCCCGTCTCTCTTGTTTTATCTATACATCTATCATCTATCTATCTATTTCATCAATCCCCTATATGGAACTAATCTCTCACCCCACTGTCCTCTCCCCGACACTGATGTGTTTTCCTTCTTACTACACTTAAGTTCCAACATCCTGTATTAATCTCCCTTCCCACAGTTCCCCTCCTTACTCTGCTCAGACTCTGACATCCCATACCGGATCCTCCTTCCACCTGAATGTCCTTCACACATCCCTTAGGTTCTGACATTCTGTGACAAGCCATCTTTTCACATAGATGCTCTCCTCAGTCTACTCAGGCTTCTGATTCCTTATGCTGAGCTAACCTCCTACCTGGAAGTCCTCTTCCTTTTTCTTGGACCCTGATTCCCCATGCCGAACTGTCTCTCCACATGGATACCCTCCACACTCTGTTTAGGTTCTGACTTCAAGTCAAGCTGTCCCTCCATTTGGATGCCCTTTTCACTCTGCTCAGGCCTAAATATCCCATGTGGATATCCTTTTCTTCCAGCTTGGGTTCTGATACTCCAAGCTAAACAGCCTCTGCAGGGCCACACTCTCCACTCAGATAGGCTGAAGATTGCCAGTCTTCATGGGTAACGTCTTCACCTGCCAAGTCACTTCCTGAACAATGCCTTCCCTACCCAACTGGATTCAGATACCCCACTCTGGGCCACCATGGCTTGCTTTGATCAGGAGCAGATGCTTACCTTGTCTTGCCCCACCAATGGCTTAGGACTTAATTGTTCAAGAAGGGAAAGGAATAAAAGGAGAAGAGGAAGAAGATATGGAAGAGAAAGAACCCACAAGTTCCTTCTAATTTAATTCAAGACTATCTCAGTCAGGACCCTTTGAGTCCAAGTAATAGAAAACTCAGCCCAGAGTGGTTAAATGAAAAAAGGCTTTATTGGTTCATATGACGGAAAAGTCCAGGGCAATTTCAGGACACAGCTAGATTTGGGAGTTCAAACAATGGCGTTAGGACAAGTGTCTGCTTCTTTCTTTTTGTCTTTTTCAGTCTGATCCTCCTCTTTTCTATGTTTTTTCTTTTAGATTTTACTTATTTATTTGACAGACAGACAGATCACAAGTCGGCAGAGAGGCAGGCAGAGAGAGAGGAAGGGAAGCAGGCTCCCTGCTGAGCAGAGAGCCTGATGCCGGGCTTGATCCCAGGACCCTAGGATCATGACCTGAGCCGAAGGCAGAGGCTTTAACCCACTGAGCCACCCAGGCACCTCTCTTCTTTTCTATGTTTTGACTCCATTTTCATACAGCCTTTCCACTTGTGGGGACCAGGTCCAGTCTCACAGCCTCACAGGTTTATTCAAGTCCAGTGGGAGTAAAAAGGAAAATGTCCTCTTCCTAATAATTCAAGCAAAGGGTCTAGCATTGGACTCAACCAACCACTCTAGCTGAGGGAATAGAATGTCCTGACTGGTTTAGGCCCACGATGCCTGCTGCATCTCTCGAACCACGAGTGAAATCCCATCCAAACACACAAAGGGAGATGAGAGTGGAGTAGTTTCTCCCAAAGTAAAATTTGGGATACAGGCAACAGGAGAAAGATGAGTGTGGATGTTCAAGAGCAATAATCAACAAAAGCCCAACTATAAAAATGAGAAGCTTTCATTGATAAGATGACTAAACATACCAGGCAGTATCTGTTAATTGTCAAATTATTTATCTGACATATAATAATGTCAGATAAATAATTTTTATTTATTTATAAATAAAATTTATAAATTTTTATTTTATAAACAAAAGAAGATATTTTATTTATAAAATATTTTTATATTTTCTTAAGGGCAGAGGGAAAATTGGGACTGATACAGAATGGCAGCTTGTCATGTCCACAATAGCAAAATGATAGAAAGAGCCTAGATGTCCATCAACAGATGAATGAATAAAGAAGATGCGGTATACACACACACACACACACACACACACACACACACACACACACAAATGGAATACTATGCAGCCATCAAAAGAAATGAAATCTCGCCATTTGCAACGTGGATGGAGCAAGAGGGTATTACGCTAAGTGAAAGAAATCAATCGGAGAAAGACAATTATCATATGATCTCTCTGATATGAGGAATTTGAGAAACAAAACGGAGGATCATAGGGGAAGGGAGGGAAAAATGAAACAATATGAAACCAGAGAGGGAGAAAAGCATAAGAGACTCTTAATCTCAAGAAACAAACTGAGGGTTGCTGGGAGGGGGTGGGGTGGAAGGGATGGGGTGGCTGGGGGATGGACACTGGAGAGGGTATGTGCTGTGGTGAGGGCTATGAATTATGTAAGACTGATGAGTCACAGACCTGTACCCCTGAAACAAATAATACATTCATTATGTGTTAATTGAAAAAAAAAAAAAAAAGAATGGCGGCTTGTCTTCCAAGGGAAGGAGAAATTGTGGTAGAAGACTTCTTCAGGAAGGAGAGATTTTGAAATTTAAAATTTAAATGAGAAGGGCACATACCCTATTATTTATAATAATATATAACATATAGTTTATAATAAGTGTCAAGGAAACTTACACATGTGCTCCAGGAGACATGTATAAAAATGGTCACAGCACTGCTCATAAGGGCAAACCCTGGAGACAGCCTGCATGCCCACGGACAGGAGAATAAACCCATGGCAGTAGGCTCACAAAATGACATACTATGTAGTGGTGGAAATGAATGAGTCCCAGCCAGAAGAACAACATGGGTGGATTTGGTAGCATGATGTGGAATAAAAAAGTAAGTCCCAGGGGCACCTGGGTGGCTCAGTGGGTTAAAGCCTCTGCCTTCGGCTCAGGTCATGATCCCAGGGTCCTGGGATCGAGCCCCGCATCGGGTTCTCTGCTCAGTGGGGAGCCTGCTTTCCCCTCTCTCTCTCTGCCTCTTTGCCTGCTTGTGATCTCTGTCTGTCAAATAAATGAATAAAATCTAAAAAAAAAAATAAATAAATAAAAAAAATAAAAGGTATGGATGCAGAAGTGTGCAAGTCATGGTCAGGACCATAAGTAGAGTGGAGATAGTGGAGTGATTATATTCAGTTGTACAACATAGTGATTCAGCTTCTGCATACATTATGCTATGCTCACCTCAAGTGTAGCTGTCATCTGTCACTGAGTGTGGTAGGACTTTGAACCAGGGAATTGCATGATGCAAGTTGTGTTTCATTTTTGCCTGTTGCTATCTTTTTATTAGGTATTGTTCAGAATAGTTGGGGGGTGTGTTTATGATTATTTAAATGCCATGATTAATAAAAGCCATAAGTTTGGGGCGCCTGGGTGGCTCAGTGGGTTAAAGCCTCTGCCTTCGGCTCAGGTCATGATCCCAGGGTCCTGGAATCGAGCCCCACATTGGGCTCTCTGCTCAGCAGGGAGCCTGCTTCCCCCCTCTCTCTGCCTGCCTCTCTGCCTACTTGTGATCTCTGTCTGCCAAGTAAGTAAATAAAATCTTTTAAAAAAATAAAATAAAATAAAAGCCATAAGTTTGACTTAGTGCCTTTGAGGTTCATTCTAGTTGTATGTTATTTATTTATTTTAAAAAATGTTTTGTATATAGTTGACACGCAATGTTACATTAGTTTCAGGTGTACAACGTGGTGATCCAACTTCATACGTTATGTTACGCTCACCTTAAGGGTAGCCACTATCTGTCACCACACAGCACTATTACAGTATCATCAACTATATTCCCTATGCTATGCCTTTTATTCCTGTGACTTATTCATTCCACAACTAGAAGTCTGTATCTCCCACTCCCTTTCACCCTTTCTGTCCATTCCCCTATCCACCTTCCCTCTGGCAACCATCAGTTTGTTCCCTGTATTTAGAGGTCTGATTATGCTTTTTTTGGTCACAAGTTGTGTTTTTTTTTTTTTTAAGATTTTATTTATTTGCCAGAGATAGAGAGAGAGAACACGGAAGCAGGCAGAGAGGCAGGCAGAGGCAGTGAGAGAAGCAGGCTCCCCGCCAAGCAAGGAGCCCGATGCAGGACTCGATCCCAGGACCCTGGGATCACGACCCGAGCTGAAGGCAGCGGCTTAACCAACTGAGCCACCCAGGCGTCCCACAAGTTGTGTTTTAATTTAATTTTATAAATATGTATTGAGCCTTACTCTTAGTAATCTAATTATGTATAAAATGATTAAGACTGGCTTGGGATTATGGCAATAGGAATGGAGAGAAATGGAAAAAAGATACATTGCCAAAGGCTGACAGGATAGGATTAAGTGGCCTATTGGATATGGGAGGTAAAAAGTAAGGAGAAGTCAAAGTTGACCCTGGTGTTTCCCCCACTGCTGAATGTGGTAGAGTTAAAAAAAAAAAGAGAGAGGGGCACCAGGGTGGCTCAGTTGATTAAGCGTCCAACAGCTGATTTTGGTTCAGGTTATGATCTCAATGTTGTGAGATCAAACCCCACATCCAGCTGGGTGTGGAGCCTGGTTAAGATTCTCTGTCTCCCTCTTCCTCTATCCCTCCCCCCACTCTCCTCTCCCTTTCTCTGCCTCTCAATCTCTCAAAAAATAAAAAATAATTAAAAATAATAAAAGTTTTCTTAAAAAAGCAAAACAGAAACAGGGAAGATGACACAGGATATCTTGAGCTCAATACAGGAAGTCACTGTAGGTGTTCTGTTGGGCTTTGAGATGCCTTTGAGATACCTGGTTTTCCACAGTGAGCAGTTGTCAGGGGCTTCAGTCAGCTATAAAAGAGGAATGAAAATTTCCTCCATAGATGAATGAACCTTTGATTAGTTCTTGGTTTTATGTTTATGTCTTTTAGCCAAACTACATATCCAATTTCCAAAGCCACACCCTGACCAAGAAGTGAGGTTGTCTTTAAAACAGTTTCAGAAATACATAGAATTGGTTGTATCTGAACTCAGAGGCAATGAAGATCATGTTCTGGAAAGTGTTGTGGAGTTTCTGATGAATACTTTAGAAAGGAGCCATACTGAGAATTTGAGGAATTGTGCCAGACGGAAGTGGCTATACCAGATCCAACGTGCTGCAGAGACAAGTGGGGTGTCCTTGGAACCAGTATACATGGAGACTTTTAATGCCCTCACCCAGGTAGGTTTTCCTAAGGTGATATATAAGAGGAGAAACGTCCTCATAGTAGGTGGTGCTCAATGGTTGCACAGGGAGCACTTGACATTCTCTTGAAAAATCACTGGGTACTGCTATAGAGGTTGCATTCATTCCCAAACGTCACAATGACCCAAAGCCTAGGAAAGAGGCAACTGGAAGGATTGTAGACTGGGAACGTAGAAGTAGAGAGGAAAGGTATAAAAGACAGAATCATGTCTTGTGATTCCTAATTTCATTTGTGCTGAGAGTCAAATAAGATTAGAGCAGAAAATAGACTAATATTGAAAAATACCCGTAAGGAGATGTGCAGGCACTTCAAGCCACATTTCCCTTGCATGATGCTTTGGGAGTTGGTTTCAAAAGCTACTATTTAAATCATAAAGTCATTATAAAGGAGGATCCAACATCACACAATATTTCATAGCACTGCCTAGAAACACACGGATACTATTATAGAATCTTACAGAATCGTGTCACTTAAAACACATGCCTCTGATGGGACCACTGCCCACAGCTTTGCCATCCTCTCCAAGACTCCCAGCTGGCTGCTCCTCCCAGGCAGAAATAGCATGGCTGTCTTCTATATATGTCACAGATTCCACTAGTCCAGGGAACCTGGAGTCACACTGCAACACTTAAAGGACTCATTTACTGAATGGCTGAATTATCCAATGTAGTTTGAAATAGTGTGCCCAGGAGCAGAAGACTGATCTAGAAAAGAAGTTATTACTCCAACTTGCTTCAGAGATCTGTGGTACATTTTTGTTAGTTACTCTATAGATCTTTTATGTAGAAAAGACAGAATAAAGGCAGAGGGGAAAAAAAAAAGAAAAGCAGACCTAAATATATAGAAAGAGGAGACAAAGATCAAGGAAAGCATCTTTCATGTCCCCAACTTAGAGACATGCTCAATATATGTGTTAACACATAGTGTTGTTAATAACATCATAATATCTTAGGTACAGAGAATTTTCAGATATTTGAATTCGAAAGAGTAGTTGCATAAAGTCTGCAATCTGGGGCCCCAAGAAATTTTTTCTCAACATAAATCAAATGTCATAGCCAAACTATGTTAAGAATTCCTTGAGAGCATTTTTTTCTACATTCACTTCATAGTAGATGGTGAAAATCTACTCAAGAAATATGAGTGAAATGAAGCCATATTCTTGCCCTAGTCCTCCAAAATAAATACTTTTAACTGAAGCCCAGACAATATGACTATAGTTTAAAGGGATCCAAGTTTTAAACTTCTAAATTTGAGTAAGAGGAAATTTTTTTTAAAGATTTTATTTATTTGACAGAGAGAGACACAGTGAGAGAGAAAACACAAGCAAGGGGAGTGGGGGAGGGAGAAGCAGGCTCCCTGCTGAGCAGGAGCCCGATGTGGGGCTCAATCCCAGGACCCTGGGATCATGACCTAAGCTGAAGGCAGATGCTTAACAACTGAGCTACCCAGGCACCCCCTATTTTTTTTTTTAAGTAAACCAGTTTAGTTGACATAAAATAAATTGATTCCACTCATTAAGACTCAGATTTGGGAGACAGCTGTGGTGCCAGCCTTTTTCCCACTGCCCATGAATGGTAATTATTGGGGTCAGATGCTCAAACAGGCTAATGAAGAGGCATGATTAAAATAATAGCTCTTTGGCTATTGGCAAATACATGGTCAGAAACATTTTGCCATAGGACGCTGAAGCCCATGGGAATAAGAAGATCAGTGCTCACATTTCCCTCTTAGAAGAAAACCTACTACTGCCTGACAGAGGACAAGTCCTGTTGAGAAACGTAGCTTGTACATTAGATGATGCTCCATTTGTACTGAACAGAGTGCTCTACCGGGACATGAAGGGAATCAGGTAAGAATTTATGAGGAGGTTGGTTTTACCCTTCTAAAAAAATAATCCCCTTTCTGAGGTAAATGAGTATTGAAATCCTAGTTAGCTGCCCACTGGAGAAATGCCTCAGGTCACCAATGCTCCTGGAGTGGGAGGTGATGGGTTGTTAGTCTTGAGTAATTTCACCTGGCCATTTCTAGCACTCACTCCCAGGCGCTCTGGGACTCTGGGACTCTGCTTCACAACATCAGCACCATTAATTCTGCCTGCTTTATAAGTTATATCTCCAGCATCCTGTTTGTTTGTGTTTACCCTGTTATGATCTAAGCTCATTTTTTAAGTCTTTTTCTCAAGTCAGACTCTCCAAACCAGCAATTTCATGAGTCCACTTCTCTGACATACAATCCCAATAATTACAAATGGAGAATTTATCTAATTTCCTGCACAGTTTCATCTAAAGCCTTTCCTGGGCCTTTCTACCATCTTCATATTCCTATTCCTCAGCTTTACAGTAGTGGATGAAGGAAAGCCAATACATGTGCCCCAAGTTCAGCACCATGGGAACATCTTTTTCTGGAACACTTCTGTCAAGAAGAGTGATCAAAATGGATCATTCCTGGCTCTGCCTCTTCAGGATGCACATATGAGGATCTTTGGGGTCATGGCTGTTGACACCCTAAAAGATCCCCCCAAAATTAACATCTTTGTACCTCATGAAATCAGATTCTATCAGGTAAGTCATGGAGGAATTCTTCAAGAACAATGGTAGGATTGCCTCTCCTATATTTTTTAAAAACAAAACCTAAAACCAGATGAGAGTAAAGCTGTATATATAGATAGTGTCATCCTACTGTTCCTGTTCACTGTGTGTATCTGTTTTCAGAGAGGTTCCCCATTACACATGGAAGAACCCTCAGCCTCAGTTGCCCGTCTATGCCTCCGTCTCTCTGGGGAGATTGCTAATACGTGTCCCATTGCACTAAGCATAGGAACAGCATTTTATGCTGTAGGACTGAAATCCAATCATTAGACTACTAATTAAGACCCACAAAGTAGGAAGGAGCCTTGAAAATGTACACATTTATGTTTTATTAATAGGGGAACCTAGAAATCTTTTACTTACCACAAATGCATTCCCATGGCTCTTGGTTTGATGTGATGTTATGATTTTTGAGAATGAAGAATGAATGAAAAAGCCTAAATGTGTCTTGAGTATGCATGTTTTCTAATTAGATCACAGAAAAGATGGGTACTTTTAAGGCAATAGCTGAACCATTTCTACAAGCATTTTAATTTGGTTTTATGAATAAAAATTGCAAAGAAGGAAGATTGAAAGCCTTTACGGAGGCGATCGCCTGAGATATAGCAGCAATCAGGAACTTGCTAGGCTTTTTTTTTTTTTTTGGATAGTTAAACTTTATTTTATTTTTTCACTGTTCCAAGATTCATTGTTTATACATCACACCCAGTGTTCCATGCAATATGTGCCCTCCTTAATAATACCCACCACCAGGCTAGGCTTTTATCACTCATTCCCCTCTAAGCCCCTGGCTCTTTATGTTTATTTATCAGGATTTAAAATTTTCTCTTCCTGGGGCACATGGGTGGCTCAGTCAACTGAGCGTCCCACTCTTAGCTTTGGTTCGGGTCATGATCTTGTGGTCATGGGATCAAGCCCCATGTGAGGCTCAGCGTGGAGTCTGCTTAAGATTCTCTCCTTTTCCCTCTGCCCCTCTCCCAGCTTACACTTTCTCTCTTTCAAATAAATAATAAAGTCTTTAAAAATAAATAAATAAAATTTTTTCTTCCTGTTTACTGGATGTATAATTGAGGAACGTGGTAGAACCTTTTTCTCTGGACATCTGTTTAATAATATTCACTCTCGGGGTGCCTGAGTGGCTCAGTGGGTTAAAGCCTCTGCCTTCGGCTCAGGTCATGATCCCAGGGTCCTGGGATCGAGCCCCGCATCGGGCTCTCTGCTCCGCAGGGAGCTTGCTTCCTCCTCTCTCTGCCTGCCTCTCTGCCTACTTGTGAGCTTTGTCTGTCAAGTAAATAAATAAAATCTTTAAAAAAAATAATATTCACTCTCATTGGATCTAAGAATGATGTGAAGATATTCAAAAGAAGATGAAGGAGAATGGAGTTATCAGTGGGGGAATTACAGATAGCCTTGTTAGAGAACATGTCAAAGTGAATTTTTTAAAAAGATTTTATTTATTTATTTGACAGACAGAGATCACAAGTAGGCAGAGAGGCAGGCAGAGAGGAAGGGGGGAGAAGCAGGCTCCATGCTGAGCAGAGAGCCTGATGCGGGGCTCGATCCCAGGACCCTGGGATCATGACCTGAGCCGAAGGCAGAGGCTTAACCCACTGAGCCACCCAGGTGCCCCTCAAAATGAATTTTAAATTGACTCTCTTACACTGCCTGGGCTCACAGTGCTACTTAGCTTCTGGGACACACTGTTGCTGCTCTCCTAAGTACAAGGGTGGGGGAGATGTTGTATCCCATAATAACCGATACAGTGCCTCTGACACAGAGTAAGGAGTTAACATTTATGCTTTCAATATAATACCGAGACATGTTCAGGAGTGACATTAATCTCTAGGTCAATGTAGTTGGCCATTTATGTTTGGGACTTCGTTTCATTTCATGCCAAGAATGAAGTAACATTGTGAAAATAAAGTATTATGTGAAAAAAAAAGAAGACTCTCCAATCCCTGGAGGTAAAGTCTCCTGGGTTACCCTGAGACGCCTTGGGTCCTATTATAAAATTCACATAGTTTTGAAGAATTTGTGGTTCCTAGAGTCTATTTTTATCATCATCATCATCATCATCATCATCATCATCAGCCAAGCAGAGAAAGACAACAACCATACGGTTTCACTCATATATGGAACATAAGGAATTGTGCAGAGGACCACAGGGGAAGGGAGGGAAAACTGAATGGAAAGAAATCCTAGAGTCTCTTGACAACAAGACAACAGATGGGTTCTAAGGACTTCCTTTCCCTTCTCTGTGGAACAGGCTCTCTTTATGTCTACGAGAAGACTGTATAATCTGACATGTTGCAGGCCTTGGAACAGAGCACAGCCTGTACTACCCATCTGATGACAGAAGCCACATAAAAATCCTATCAAGGGAGCTCCTCCCCATCTGCCCAAGGCTGGCATTAGTTCCGGGCTTTTAAATATTTTTCTTCATTTCAAACTTCACCTTGTTCTTCTGACTCTGTTCTCTGACGATACATATCACAGATTTCACTGGATGATTATCAGGAAATAAATTATGTGGGTCTTACAGTAGATCTCTCCTTACACCTTTGATTTCTTGAGATCTTTTTTGTGTAGTAGAATCTGGAACACTGCTTTTTGAAAACTGGTGAGTAATTTGTTGGAAATAGATTATCATTAATTTTATAAGATAATCTAATTGATGCCTTAATTAGCTTAAAAAGAAAAGACAATGAAAATGTTCTGTCTCTACAGGGTGTCGCCAATGTCTTCAGCACTGCCTATCACTATGTGCACAGCAGGGAGCATATCCTGCATGTCGTGATCACAGGCATTGGCTGGCTCTGTGACATCACGTCTGACATTACCACAATCACGACATGCTTCATTGAGCCGGGCCCAACGCAGGTAGGCAAGGTTGGGCAGTGTTAGAACTCTAACAGTGTTTCTAGATATTCTTGTCTTGCTAATATATTTTTTTTTATTTTATTTACTTATTTGAGAGAGAGAGAGCACAGAGGGAAAGGGAGAGGGAGAAGCAGACACCCTGCTGAGGAGGGAGCCTGAGTGGAACTCGATCCCAGGACCCTGAGATCATGACCTGAGCCAAAGGCAGATGCTTAATTAACTGAGCTGCACAGGCACCCCCTTCTTGCTAATATTTTAAAATTAGGGGCACCTGGGTGGCTCAGTCATTAGGCGTCTTCCTTCAGCTCAGGTCATGAACCCCAGGGTCCTGGGATTGGGCCCCACATCGGGCTCCCTGCTCCGCGGGAAGCCCCCTTCTCCTGCTCCCACTCCCCCTGTTTGTGTTCCTCTCTCGCTATGTCTTTCTCTGTCAAATAAATAAATAAAGTCTTTTCAAAAAACATATTTAGTTAGCTATTAAGCCAACTGGGGACATATTTTCCATAATCCCAACTCAAGAGCCTTGCTTGTGAGTGGCAAAAGTCCATCTCAAACTGCCTTGGGCAGAAAAGGGAATTGATTGACTCATGTGACCAAAATGAAGGACTGGAGTCAGGTTGGCTTCCAGGATGACCAGAACCGGGAATTCAATACCATCAGGGCTCTCTCGTGTTCTTCTCTGCAGTCCTCATGTCTGCTTCCCTCTACACTTCGGCTTGGTCCTTCCAGCTTAAGATAGGCTCTCTCCTCAGAGCAAGCCAGATGCTTAGTAACTAAAAAAGAATCTTTCCTTCTTGTTTCAATTTGGAAAACCCAAGAGAGATCTTAGTCTATCCTGAGATATGCCTCCCCAGCCAGGGGCAGGGGGTGGAGGAGTTTACAGTAACTGGCAGCCCCCACCAGAATCATATGGGTGATGTGGAAAGGGACGAGGCTCTGGAGTTTGGAAGGACATAATTACATCACACCAGTTTAAAAAAAGGCCTGTCTCTAATGTAATGAGTCTTCACCAAATGTTTATTTTGCTTCTTTACACTTTCTTCCCCCAAGGTTTTATTTAACTTTCAGCTCATTAACATACAGTACAATATTAGTTTCAGGTGTAGAATTTAGTGATTCCTCACTTATATATACAACACCTGGTGCTCATCACAACAAGCTCCCTTCTTACTACCCATCACCTGTTTAGCCCATTCTGCATATCACCCCCATCCCCCAACAGCCCAACTCCCCTCCAGTAACCATCATTTGTTCTGTATAGTTAATAGTCTGTTTCTTGGTTTGCCTCTCTTCCCGCCCCCTCACACTTAATTTTATTTATTTAATTTTTTTCAGATTTATTTATTTAAGAGAGAGAGAGAGAGAGAGCAGGGGGAGGGACTGAGGGAAAGAGAGCATACTGAAGCAACTCCTCGCTGAGTCTGGAGCCCAATGTGGGGCTCAATCCCAGGACCCTGAGATCATGACCTGAGCTGAAATCAAGAGTCCGCCGCTCAATGGACTGAGCCACACAGGCGCCTCTACACTTCGTTTTAATGTTAGGATTTTGCATGTGGTGAGAATGGATGGAAAGGCACCTTCCTTTTAGGAAGGCTAAAGAGTCCAGTATGTTGCCTGACCATGTGGTGGCAGCAGCTTGGTTGTCTCTCAGTCACCTGGCTGGCCCCCCACATGTGCCTCTCCCCTTCTCTCCAGGCTTCTTTCTTCTCTGAGTGGCTGGACCAAGCTGATGAGGCCTCAGTCAAAGAGCAGAATCACAGAGCTTTCTGGTGGAGCAAACAGAGTGCAGAGGTGGAGAACTCCTAGTTATGGGTGCTGCTCCTAGGGGTGGGGTAGGAAAGGGAAGCTCCAAGTGTCCCCCCGCCCCAGTGTGTGGGGGTGAGGGCTGAAGACCATTCAGTATTGGGGCAGACCCCCAGGTCTGATAGGCCACAGTCATAGTGGGGGATCTGGGGAGGATTTGACTTGGCCAGTGTCCACACTTAAGAAGAGCCCTGTTAGGGCCTCAAGGGAAATGATAGCTAGGGCACCATGAAGAAAAGTTAAAATCATCCACAGCAGTCAACAAAAAGCATGGCCTCTCAGGGCATGTAGTTTGCATGGTCACAATGATGTGGACAATTTCACTAGAGTCACTATCCTTCTGATTCATGTTATAGAGGTAAAGAGGACCACCCCCAAGGTGGGGAAGAGGAGGACCACTCAGGAAATTCAAATTATCTTAGGTGTAACAATTGTGCTATTTATTATTAATAATAAGGATTATTATTTAAAAATAATAAACCCCAAATCACCTATGCTTTATTATTTCTTTGCAGTCCCAAACTTGTTAAATAGGTTAACTGTAATCAACAGAATAATGGCTACCCCCCAAAGATGTCCATTTCCCAATTTCTGGAACCTGGGAATGTGTTACTGTAGTGCAAGAGGGACTTTGCAGATGGGATTAAGTTGAAAGGTCTTGAGATGGAGAAATGATCCTGGATGACCCACGTGGTCCCAGTGTAATCACCTAAGTCCTTAAAAGCACAGAACCTCGTCTGGCTGTGGGCCCTGAGAGATGCAAGTTTGGAAAAGGAACCAGAGAGATGGCATTGGGGGAAGGATGGGACACCTGTTGCCGGTTCTTAGATGTGCGGGGCTATGTATAAAGACTGAGGTCTCTGGGAACTAGGGGCAGTCCCCACCTAATAGCCACCAGGGAAACCAAGACCTCAGTCTCTTATTTCTCTGAGGTCTTGAGAGGAACAAGTGGCTACTGTGTGTGCCCCATTTGTTATCTGCAGTCCTATCACTAGGCTTTTTGAAAATAAGCAAATGCCAGAGATTAGTCAGCGATTGCGGCTTTCTACTTCATCACATTTCTTTTCTAAAGTGATACGGACTTTCTGCTTGAATGAGAGGCAAGGAGGAAGAGATCATCAGGAGGAAGAAAAACACAATACCACAAGTCATGTTTCACATCTCATCATACATGACAGAAAGCAAGTCTTTTCTACCTCAGTTTCAAAAATGCTGTTACTCTGCCCAGAACATTCTCCCCACTTCACCCTGTGTCACCTTTAGGCTCTACATGAAACAAGCTACAAACATTGCCAAGGAGCCTAAGTTTCTTTGTCTTTGTTTTTGTTTTTTTTAAAGATTTTATTTATTTATTGGACAGACAGAGATCACAAGTAGGCAGAGAGGCAGGCAGAGAGAGAGGAGAAAGCAGGCTCCCCACCGAGCAGAGAGCCCAACGCGGGGTTCGATCCCAGATCCTGAGATCATGACCTGAGCCGAAGGCAGAGGATTTAACCTACCGAGCCACCCAGGCACCCCAGTTTTGTTTTGTTTTGTTTTTAAGATTTTATTTATTTATTTGACAGACAGAGATCACAAGTAGGCAGAGAGAGAGGAGGAAGCAGGCTCCCTGCTGAGCAGAGAGCCCGATGCGGGGCTCGATCCCAGGATCCTGGGATCATGACCTGAGCCGAAGGCAGAGGCTTTAACCCACTGAGCCACCCAGGCACCCCCCCAGTTTTTTTTTTTAACAAAACAGAAAATCATATGATTTTTTAAATAAGAATGCCACTTTTTAAACATAGAATGTCTTCCAAAAATTATTCATAAATTTAACAAAACTCCAAGAAAAATCCCAAAATGATTTTTTTAATTGACCAAATGATTTTAATTTTCATCTGGAGAAATAAATAAGTGTATGAGCATAGCTGAGAGAAGGAGGAATGAGAGGGATTTTACAGTCTTGATCGGGGAAGAATGGCTAAACCCACACCACAGGTTGAAACAATTAAATCCAGGCTGCTACATTGATGACATAATAAGGTAGAACTTCTTGCACCAAAATTATAGACAAAATAAGTTTTTTTAAAATAAAGTGGGGGGAAATTGCCACATATTTAGCAAAGGGTTAACAGTGTTCTACACAAATCAGTAAGATTTAAAAAAAAAAAATCCAAAAGAAAAATAAGCAAAAGACAAGTCTACTAAAAAAAAAAAAATTGGGTGGTGCACTTGGGTGGTTCCATTGGTTGAGTGTCTGCCTTTGGCTCAGGGTCCTGGGATGGAGTCCCGCGTTGGGTTCCCTGCTCAGCGGGGAGCCTGCTTCTCCTTCTCTCTCTGCCTGCTCCCCCAGCTTGTGCTTTCTCAAATAAATAAATAAAATCTTAAAAAAAATTTTTTTAAAGCCTTCTCAATAAACATGGAAAAAATGTTCCATTCTTATAATGAAATAAATACAAAGTTAAGTAAAAGTTAGCTTTTAACTACTAAATTGAAAATGATTTTTAAACTATAATTTGAAATGCCTTTTAGACTCTAAGTGGAGATATTAAATAGGTAGTTGAATATATGAACTAATGTTTGTGAAGAAATCCAGCCTAGCAACTAAATAGTGTTTAAAACCATGAGGGATACCTGGGTGGCTCAGCCGGTTAAGCATCTGCCTTGGGTTCAGGTCATGATCCCAGAGTCCAGGGATCGAGTCCCACATCGGGCTCCCTGTTCAGAAGGGAGCCTGCTTCTCCCTCTGCCTGATGTTCCCCCTGCTTGTGCTCAACCTCTCTCTCCCTCTCTCTCACTTTGACAAATAAATAAGATCTTAAAAAAACAAAACAAAACATGGGATTGGGTTATACAACATCGTGAATGTATTTTGTGCCACCAAATTGTACACTTTTAAATGGTTTAAGTGCTAATATTATGCTAGGTATATTTTAACATAATAACCAAAAACAAAAATAAAACCATGAGACTAGATGGAATAACCAAGGGAATGAGTGAGACTAGGAAAAAAAAAAAAAAAAAGCCTAAAGTCCAAGCCCCGAGACAGTCAAGTGTTTGGAATCATTGTGGCTCAAAATTAAATTGCCTTTGACCTACTGTATGAAAAATATTTTGCCTTTTGTATCCTGACCCTTGACAAACACATACACACACAGAGGGAGGGGTACACTCTTAAAATAGAAGTTTTATGAAACAATACCCACCTTAACTATGTGATGTTTTCGGATACTTTCTCTTCTGTTTTATCTCATTCTCTAAAAAAAAAATGTTTGTCGGGCACCTGTGTGGCTCAGTGGGTTAAGCCTCTGTCTTCGGCTCAGGTCATGATCTCAGGGTCCTGGGATCGAGTCCTGCATCGGGCTCTCTGCTCGGCGGGGAGCCTGCTTCCTCCTCACTCTCTCTGCCTACTTTGTGATCTCTGTCTGTCAAATAAATAAATCTTTAAAAAAAAAAAAAGTTTGTCAAAAGAGAAAAAAAGCACAAGAGAATAAATACAAAATAATGTGTAATGCGTGAGGTGAGAATGAATAGATGGTAGAATACCCACTTTCCAAAAGTTCATGTTTGGCCACTTCTCTTTTACAAAAGACCCTCATTAGTATCTGTTTTTTTCTGACCCACAGAAATCCAATGAGAATTTTTACTTTTATGAAAAAGGGTAAAAAGTGAAAATAGGGTTCAGCGTTTGTTTTGCAGTGAGCCCCCAGAGCCGGAAGAGAGGCCCCATCAGCCTCTCCCCACCCCCCCCACCACACTCAGCATCTCAGCATCAAGCCGCCACACCTTTGAACTGTGTTTGTGAGCATCTGTGCTTTATCTCAACTTATTTTGTGCATCCATGAGCAAGATGTGTTGTAAGGTATCAGAAAGGCCTAAGAGAGGTTATTTGGGGAGTCCAGGAATGCTCAAAAATGTTTCTGTATAAATTAATAGTAACTGCTTCTTCACTTTACACTGTTTAGCTCATGAAAGGTTGCCTACTTTCAGATAGTGGGGCAAACCTGTATTGGAAAAGTAAGGAGGAAAGATACTACAAGCCAGTAGCAGATGAAAGAAAATGGGGGATACTACCATTGCAGCCTTTTTCTCTAAACAGTTTCCTAGAAAATCTTGACTAGAGTGGGTATCTCACTACTGAATAATACTGAGGCACTTGATGAATTTATAGTTTCTTGGTCCAAGTAAAAGTAAATTAAAAGCTTATTATGAGGCATATTCTTCGTGAAGCCCTTATTATCGTATTATGTTCCCAGTCTTAACAGAAGTGGCCAAATTGACACAATTTGGGGGGAAGAGGTGGAAACAGGAGAGGAATTGTCTAGTTTGGACTAAAGATTTAAACTTAGGAACATAGTCACAGTGAGATTCTAAAAAATCCTTTTAGTCTAGTATATATAACACCCAATAATGAGTCATGGAAGAAATAAATTAGGAAAAGTTAGATGCTGAATTGCCAACATCAGAGACCTTTCCAGGTTCTCTGTTGAGAACATTTTTCATCTAAACAGTTTGGGTGAACACTTGAGGTCATGACGAGAGGAAGCTCCACACTACGAAGCCGTTGTTCCCCAGAGCACCATTCATCATGCTGTCCCTATGGATCTTGTTATCACAGTTTTCCTTTTAATCAAAGGATTTTTTAAAGGTGGACATAAAAAATGCTTTTTAGGGGCTCCTGGGTGACCCAGTGGGTTAAGCATCTGCCTTTAGCTCAGGTCATGATCCCAGGGTCCTGGGATCGAGCCCCACGTCGGGCTCCCTGCTCAGCGGGGAGCCTGTTTTTCCCCCTGCTTGTGCTCTCTCTCCATCAAAAAACAAAAACAAACCTTTTTATTTCTTCTAATTGAAAATCATCTTTTCTACAGTTTAGTATATTTTACAGGATATGTTAATCTTACATTCTTATAAATAATCTCTACCAAAAAAAAGTTGGTCACGACTCATTCCAAACTCATCAAATTGTATCCATCAAATATGTGCAGTTTTTTGTATATCCGTGATACTCCAATAAAGCTGTTTTTTAAAGGCATTAAAATGGAGTGTCTGGGTGACTCAGTCAGTTAAGCGTCCAACTCTTGATTTTGAATCAGGTCATGATCTCAGGGTCGTGAGATGGAGCCCCCATGATGGAGGGAGGCCCCTTAAGAGTCTCTCATTCTGGTTCTGCCCCTCCCTCCTTGCATGCACGCTTTCTCTCTCTCTTAAAAAAAAAGGGGAGCCATTAAGATATTTTCATAACCCATAGTTAAGTTATAATCTATAGTTCAAAAACCTCTTAGAGGTGAGGAAGACAAAGAAGCAGCAAGAAATAGGAAAGTGATTTGGGGGAGAACCAGGAGTCACCCCTTTGGGACAAGTGGTGTCCCAAAGGCCAAGTGAATAAAGCATGTCAAGAAGGAAATTGTTCACTGAGTCACATGCTGCTACAGCAGAAGATGATGATTAGGGTTTGATCGATGGATTTCACAATAAGGGAATCACTAGTGACCTTGACCAAGGTAGTTTTGATGAGATGGTGAAGACAAAGACCACAGGGGAGAATATTTTTTACTGTTCTTATTTTCCTTGGACTTTTCTGTATTTTCCAAATGTTTTATAATGCACTCTTCACATTAAAAATATGGTTTTATCACAATTATTAAAAAAGTTTATGCATCTTAAAAAATGTTGTAATTTGAAAATTTTCTCTCGTGAATGCCTCATTCTTAATGGTAAGATGTCCCATTACTTCAAGCCAGAGATCACCTAAACTTTCCCAATTTTTTTCCTGTTTTTCTGTTCCCAAAGCCTTTAATGGGAAAATGAGGTCTAATGATTCCTCTCCGTGTTTGAAATCTCTTCCTCTTTTCAAGGATTCAGACTATGTTTTACGCAATATGATGGTTACCAGGCGCCTGGGTCTAACAGAAATCCACAGGAACCCCCCTACAATCTTCAGGAAGACATGCATCTTCAGGTATGAAAGACATCTTCTTGTCTGTTTTGTCTGTCTGCCAAAATACATCCTCGTAGCATGTTAGTAGCTCTGAGAGACTATAGCATTTGCCTATTATTAGTATACACCTGAATACTATTCTAATTGGGTTTTCAAGGAAAAATTCCTACCTGTGTGAGATGTGTTAACTCCTTTCCCTTCAAGTCCTTTTGAAACCAGGTTTCACTGGCATTTTATATTGCCTGTTTTTAAGCATGATAGTGTTTTATTTTCTACGCTTTTCTTATAAACGTGGAATTCAACAAAAACCCCAGGATTGTGAAAAAATACACCCACGTCACTTATCAAAGCTCATCATCTTAATGTTAACAAGCCTGTGGATGTGTGTTTTTTATTTAAAGAAGACAGGCTGGACAAAGGTGGGGAGGAAGCAGAGGATATGGTCTTTAATAAGTACCCAGTCCAGATTCCTTCAAATGCCTTTCACCTAGGGAATGCAGGGTGCACAAACTGTGGACAGGTGCAAAACAGGTCTTAATGACGGACACACATATTGCAAAAGGGACGGGCTGCTTGTTAGAGGTTGGTGCAGCTGAGTGGACAGTAATCTAGCTCTGTCCAGGAGGCTGATTTGACATTTAAATACATGTTTTAATTATAAGATTTAAATACAAGATTTAATTCAATCTTAATTTGGCCTCATACCTGACTGTTCACTCAGGTTTAAGCTCTTTTCCACATAGTTATTCCTTGCTCTGGTCAAAAGTTTTAGGAGAGTCTTTGTAACCCCGAGACTCATAGCCTTTGATTCCTCTGCATAACTTAGAATGGGTGTCTTTGGAGGAACTTTGTTGACCAATCAGCTTTATGGTTGTGCCTAGAAAGTTTAGGGTGATGCGTCACTTCTGTGGTTATCATTAAGACACAAAGTGGTAGCTCAGCAGCAGGAAGGGGTAAGAACAGAAAAAAAAAAAAAAGGACATAATCTTACCTGGCATTATGGGATTGCTATTATGAACCATAAATGTGGCTTTTGAGGCTATGCAAAGTACCAACATTTTTCATATACCTCAGAAGAATGACATCTTAATATCCATGTAGATTGGGAAGGGGGAGGCTTCCACCCGGGTGGCTCAGTCAGTTAAGTGTCTGCCTCCAGCTCAGGTCATGATCTCAGGGTCCTGGAATCAAGTCCTGCCTCGTGCTCTCTGCTCAGTGGGGAGTCCACTTCTCCCTCTTCCTTGGTGCCCTCCTCCCCTCTCTCAAATAAATAAATCAAATTTTAAAAAAATAAAAAGATTGGGAAGGTGAGAGAAGAGATGTGTCTATACCTCACTACAGAGGGAAGCAGCTACTACGTTTCAATGAGAATCTCGGGCTCCCGGAGGGAGAAGTTCCATGGATGCCCTACCCAGAGCCCTAATGCACCTCTTGCCAGCTGCTACAGGTACAGCTGCTAGTGACTCACACTGGAACTTCTCTGGAGGAGAGCCCTTGAGTGATGGGAGCCTCACCTCAGAGTTATGTAAACACACACCCAAAGCATCTTAGAGCCAATGACTGGTAAAACACCTCTCCCTTGCCTCAAGGTGGGACAAATTCTTTGGCACAATTTGCCTTCCAGAGCTCCCCTTGGGATGAGACTGAGACTAGCCTTCACATTCTTTTTTTTTTTTTAATTTAATTTAATTTAATTTAATTAACACATAGTGTATTATTAGTTTCAGAGGTAGAATTCACTGATTCATCAGTTGATATGACACCCAGTGCTCATTACATCACGTGCCCTCCTTAATGCCCATCACCCAGTCACCCCATCCCCCACCCTCCTCCTCTCCAGCAACCCTAAGTTTATTCCCCATGGTTAAGAGTATCTTATGGTTTGTCTCCCTCTCTGATGACATCTCCTTTTATTTTTCCCTCCCCTCCTCTATGCTCCTCTGTTTTGTTTCTTAAATTCCACATATGAGTGAAATCCTATGATGATCGTCTTTCTCTGACCGACTTCTTTCACTCAGCATCATACCCTCCAGTTGCAACCACGTCCTTGCAAATTAGCCTTCATGTTCTTAATTAGCCTCTTCTCCTCCTTCCACATTTTACTTTCCTCAGACCTTGACAGCTTTCTCTAGAAAGCACTCCCTCAATTCATCCTTTGCATAAGCATTCCTGTCTCAGGCTCAGCTTCTGGGGAACCTGACCTAACACAGCCCTCATTCCGTCCGCCATCCAACCGACACTTTTGGGACAGTATGTAAACAAAACCCAAATACCTTCAGATAAGTTATGTGTAGCAAAGACACAGCAAAGAGCAGAGCCACACGATGGAGAGTGACTTCACACTGCTCGGTCAGGGAGGCTTGTGTCTCTGATGAGCGAGCTGGGGGAGAGAGCTGTGTGCACTCTCGAGGGGGGGGGGAGCCGTGCAGGCAGGTCGAACAAGGCCTGGTGTGGCAGGAGCACGGTTGGCAGGAAAGAGAGCGACTCCGTGTGTTGGGGCAGTGGCGGGGAGATGTTGTGAGCAGGCTGGTGCTGTATGATCTTAGGCTTGTTTGGTTTGGGTTTCAGAGACTTCCTCTTCAAGTGTACAGACAGTTCCGAAGTTGTTTTGGCCTCTGTCTGTGGAGAAAACCACATCATAATTCCACTCCGTGAGAGAACAGGAAAAGCTCTGGGAGTTCTTGATTTTAACATTGGCAGGAGTAAAATGTTGTTGTATCGGGAATTTAAAGATCTACAGAAAATGATGAAGGTGGTCCAAGCTGCCTGTTACGAAATACTGGGCGAATTATCTGGAGAAGTAAAGAAAAACTATGTCCTAGGTATTGTGAATGGGGCAACAATCTGAATTCCTGGGTTTAATAAATGTGGGAGGAAATCACAGATTGCAGTACATTTCCTAAAAGGAATTGTTACAATACACGGCCCTTTCTACGTGAAAGGAATTCCCTCATGCAGTCTTGGGCTGATGAGTACGGTCTATAAATTAGAGCAAAGGGTAAGAAATCTCATTTTCTTGGCTGAATCATATGGTTTCGAACTGGGAGGACTCATAAAGGCAAAGTAGAACTAGCATTTATTAAATGCCCCATTATGGAACAAGCACTTTACGTATGTGATTTCCATTAGTCCTTACCATAACTCTCGGGTGAATGGTGATAACTCATTTTACCAGTGAGGAAAGTAAAATTCAGAGAAACAAAACAACTTGCACCAAATCACACAGTTAACAAGTGAGAAGCCTGGATTTGCACCCCACTTTGGGGGCTCTGTCCACTATCTTGCACAGTATTAATTAGATGAAGCATTTTGTTTTACATATAAAGAAGCTAACACCCATCAAAGTAATGGCCCAATCTCAAGCTAGTGGCAGAACTAAAACTAGACCCTAGTGCTTGTGATTCCACACCCTCTGGGCTACTCAACACAAAAGCAGTTTGGGCATCATGAGGGAAGAAGGAAGCATGGAAACCTTTGGCTACCTAGAATAAAAAGAGTAATGGTATGTGGGATTAATCTGAGAGATTTCTTGCCATTAGACAGGGTAGGTCAAGTAGAAAAAAAGAAGAAAATTCATGTCTTTCGAGCATCCACTCTGTACTTATCCACTAAGTGCTTTTACTACATACATCATCTCATTTAATTCCCACAGGTCATAAGGGAAATAGGGATCAGCCCCATGCTCACAACGAGGAAAAGGGGGTTCAGAGAGACAAAACTAATAAGAGGGAGAGTAAGCATTCAAACTAAGGTCCAACCCTCACACCTGAGTTTTTATCTTTACTCAAAGCCCCTTCCTGTGAGCTTTACCAGGTGTCATTCCATTTCCACGTTTTGATTAATCTAAACTAAGATTGTTTAGAACCATAGAACATGGTCTTCTTTTTCCTGGGGGAAAAAAAAAAAGAAGTTTACTGTATTGTGCTCAGAATGCTGTGAAAAACTGCTCTACGGGCTAACCAACCATGCGGGATGTTGTTTCAGAGATTGAAAATGTAGGAGAAGTCCAGCGGGCAGGGGTTCTCTTCTTCCGGATCATGCTGCAAGAGCTGCAGGAAAGCCTCCGCCTGCTTACCTCCCTCGACTTTGTGTCACTGCTGCTCTATGATTATAATCTCCCACCAGAGTTCTCGTCTCTGTCAGAGAGCAAGGCCCAGGAGCTGGAAGCCGGCATGAAGCTGGTGCATGACCTCCTGACAGCCGTGATCTTGTTCATTCATCCAGAGTTGGAATCATCAGGTGACTTCAGAGATTGGGAAAAGTGTAAACGGGTAAGCTGTTTTCTTCTGTCTTTAAGTACTCTTTTTTATCGAAGAAGAACCCACACAAGCTTAGGTATACCAATCAAGATCGCACAAATTCTAAATGTACAAATGCAAGAATTTGTATAATGTGAACATTTGTAACCAGCATCTAGATCAAGAAATAACATCAGCAGCATCCCAGAAGCCTTCCTTTGTACCCTCTACCCTCCCTCACCCACCACGCACGCGCGCGCGTGCACACACACACACACACACACACTCCAGAGTGACCAGACCAGATTCCCGACTTCCAACACCATAGATTGGTTTTGCCTGTTTTAAAATTTACATACATGGAATTCTGTAAACTGGTGAATTGGGTGCCCTCCTTTTACTTGCTGGTGCTCCCATAACTTTTGTTCTTTTATTCACAGTATGTTAAGAGTTACCTCGTCGTGAATATCTGTGACTTTGACCCGACTGCTAAAAATGTGCAAGTTAATTTACAACTCATCAGTGAACTTATCAGAGGTAAATTTATACTTAATTGTGGTCCAAATCTAATAACAATAAAACATAGTTGCAATTTGGATCTTCAGATATTTTTATTACAATTAAGTAAGTGGCTTAAAAATACAATTTTTAGGAAAAACAGTTCTGATTGTAGTCCTCTTAAAGGGAGGGACATTTGTCTATAATTGACCACATTCCCCAAAGTGACTGTTCATGCCACACATTTGAGAATTCTGAATCACACCCATCTCCCACTTATTGACTACATGTGCATTATTTATTAAAAAACAAAAACAAAAACAAAAACAAAACAAAACAAACAAAAAAAAACAGGGCACCTGGGTGGCTCAGTGGGTTAAAGCCTCTGCCTTCAGCTCAGGTCATGATCCCAGGGTCCTGAGATGGAGCCCTGCTTTGGGCTCTCTGCTCAGCAGGGAGCTTGCAACCCCCCCTCTCTCTCTGCCTGCCTCTCTGCCTACTTGTGATCTCTGTCTGTCAAATAAATAAATAAAATCTTTAAAAAAAAAACAAAACAGAAGTGAATAGGGGCTTCAGTGAGGATGGGAAACAAGCACATTAAGAAAAGCTATTACTATCTTTGGGTTTCACTGAAGAACCAAAGAAAAGAACAGATCATGACTCTTTGTAGACTACTAACAGACTTTTTGGAGAAAGAGAATCAGCAGGAATCAAGAGTAGGGAGACTCCCAAGCTGGAGAACGTGATGAGCTCTTTGGCCAGAGAGAACTGGTCACATATAAGAGTAAAATCCAGGGGTGCCTGGGTGGCTCAGATGGTTAAGCATCTGCCTTCAGCCCAGGTCATGATCTCAGGGTCCTGGGATCAAGCTCCAAATTGGGCTCCCTGCTGAGTGGAGAGCCTGCTACTCCCTCTCCCTCAGTGCTCTCTCTCAAGTAAATAAATAAAAAAATTTTTTTAAAAAGGGTAAATATCCAGAGTGAAATAAGTGAAGGGATTAAGAGAACCCTTATGATGAGCACTGAGTAATATATAGAATTGTGGAATCATTATACTGTACACCTGAAACTAAAATAATACTGTATGTTAACCATACCAGAATTTTAAAAAAATTTTTTAAAGAGTAAATATACCTATACAAGCATACTTTCCTCCATGGGTGTATGTCATCTCCCCAAAGACCTCAGGCCGTTTGTGTGAATGGACCAATAAGGAATAAATTTAAAATTTGTTTCTTTTTTTTGTTTCTTAGCAAAAACTAATCATCAGTTGGGAAAATGGCTCTGTAGAAATTGTTTGCTAAACCTGTCCCTTTTCTTCCCTTCCCCCTTTCCTACTGTCTGTGGCGACTCTGGACTAAGTCAGAAGGGTTTCTAGACTTCTGGGTTATGTTTACGAGGTCAAGAGGCTCAGAACCAGAGAGACTCTGAGGAGAAGAGGTCAGGAAAGGCAACCCAGAGGAAGATACCACAGTCCTCGGGGTGGCTGTGGCAGGGGAAGGAATAGCAGTGAGCCAGGGCAGACGGAGAAGGGAGAGAGATCTGGCTTAGGAAGGCAAGGTACTGTCTGAAGTTTGGGAGTGCTAGGAAAAGGAGAGAAGATGACGTCCAAAGAAAAGTTAACATGAGTTTTTGGGGACCATGAGTGAAATGAATAAAGATTAGAATTTCTATTTGGAGTGATTTCTACTGTACCCTCAGGACTCTGGGCTGATTCTCGGGAGCCTCTGAATTAATTCACAGATGTCACACGGATCGCTCCTTTTAAGGTGCTATTCAAGGGAAACAGTAATATCAGCCACAACAAAAACTAATACTTGTTTACTGGATCTGTGTCTCTACTCGTTCCATCTTTGTTCGCTCACAATTCACTAAAGATTTAAAATCCAGAAGAAATATTCTCTACGTCAGCGCCTTTAAAGTAGATACAGTCCCCACCATGAGCCCCAGCACATCCTCCCCCTGCACGTGAGACCCGTTGGTCCAACTGACATTCTCCCTGAGCCCCCTGCTCCACTTTGGTCGCCCCCAACCCGCCCGCCCCTCAGCTGAGAGCCACACCCTGCTGCCGGGCTCACTTGTGTCCTCTCTGACTGATGTTTCCTATTCTTGGGCGAGGACGCAGGCACTCACAACTGAACAATCTAGTCCTTCTGTCGAATCGGGGCTGGGGATATGGAGCAAGCCCTTCCACCCTCCGTTTTGCAAGTGTGTTCAGGATTTGTGTCTTGCCCTTAATCACCTCATCCCCAGAAACATATTCTGTGACGTCATCCTAAGGCAGGTTCTACCTCTGACTTACCTATCAGAACCACCTCCCATTACTCATTTTCGCTCCTTTGTTCGAGAAAACATGCAAATTTCTGCCTCCTTTGCCTGACCCCACTTTTAAATTGTGCTAGTCAATTCCCAAGCAGCCTGGCTCGGCATGGCTCCCACCACTTTCTCTTTTCCAACAGTGTCCTCAGGTGGCAGGAACTCCAACTGCAGTTGACAGAAGTGGATTCAGTCACAACTCAATAATCCCCGAGGTTCCCCTACCACCTGGGCCAAAGCTTGAGCGTTGTCATGGTCTCTGCAGCAATCAAGAAAGTTCACAGGCCACCCAGATACCAACCCCCTTTCCTTCAGATGCAATTGTATCAGGAAATTCTAAGCTCTCCATTTGAGGAAGGGAAGGGGAACATATTGCGGTAACTTTCTGTCTGTACAGGAAAAACAGGAACCTTCTGGAAGGGCAATTTGTTGCTCAAAATATATCTGAGCCTTCTAGCAGTGTTAACTCATGCCCCATTCAAGAGCCCTACCCAGCATGAAATACCAACAGTATCTGTCCCTTCGGCCCATCTTGCAGAGGGACTATTAACATAGCTCCTAACCCACCACAACTTTCAAACTAAGGATTTTTGCCAAGAAGGTAAAATCGGGGCTGGTGATGTGTCCACACTTTCTTAGGACTTCTGCTGCCAACTTTCACCCTACTACATCCTAGTTCTAGAAAGGAATATATATTTTTTAATGTTTAGAAAACATTACACCTTTACTTATTATTTTTTAATTTTTGGTCCTAGATTTATTGAGATACAACGACATATAACATGGTATTAGTTTAAGATGTACAACATAATGATTTGAAATGGTCACCACAATAGGTTTAATTAACAACTATCCCCTCACATAGTTACAAGATTTGTTTCTTGTGAGGAGAACTTTTAAGATCTACTCTCTTAGCAACTTTCAAATATACAGTATAATATTGTTGACTATAATCACAAGGCTCTACGTTACATTCCCAGAATTTATTTATCTTATAACCAGAAGTCTGTGCCTTCTGACCATCTCCACACATTTCCCCCCACGCCTAACCCCCGTTTCTGGTAACCACCAATCCACTCTCTGTTTCTATGAGTTCAGTTCTTTCAGATTCCGCATAGGAGTGAGATCATACAGCACTTGCCTTTCTCTGTCTGGCTTATTTCGCTTAGCATAATGACTTCCAGGTCCATCCATGTTGTTGCAAATGACAGGACTTCCTCCTTTTTATGACAAATAATATTCCACGGCATATATGGACACCATGTTTTCTTCATCCATCCATCGATGGACACTTTGGTTGTTTACATGTCTTGGCTTTTGTGAGTAATGCTGCAAAAAACAAAACGGAGGTGCAGATTGCCTTTGAGGTAGTGATTTCATTTCCTTTGGTTATATACCCAAAAGCAAAATTGCTGGATCCTCTGGTGATTCTATTTTTAATATTTTGAGGAACGTACACTGTTTTTTATAGTGGCTCTACCAATTTACATTCCCACCAACTGTTTACAAGGGTTCTATTTTCCCCGCATTGTCATCAATATTTGTTATTTCTTGTCTTTCAGATCATAGCCATTCTAACAGGGGTGCTGTGATATCTCATTATGGTTTTGTTTTGCGTTTCTAGAAAGGGGTGTTTTATAGTCTGTTGGAGTTCCAGGCAGCAAAATCCCACCTTTAGATTGAGGCAATCATCTATGGAGGAGCATTGGGCAATTTCGTCCAGCAGGCCTGGCTTCCCAAGGCTGTGCCATTGCACATGAATGTTACTGACATACTTGCCTATAGGGATCCTGGTGACTCAGGTGACCAATGGACCAGGACCCAGACAGCTGTGCATGCAATAATGCATCAAAAGCACTCCCAGAAGTTGGCCTCTTCTACCTGAAGACCCATGACCTGACCACCTTCTCAAGGATCTAGTCTCCTCACTCTACTTTGAACCTCTGCTGCCAACCTTGCCAGCTCTTTCTGTAGGGTGTCCCATACCTTTCCCATGTTCCCCTCCCTGGGGGTTTGGACAGACATTGTCTACCAGGAAATGTTCTCAGATCTAGAAGCAACAACACTGTCTCTCATTTCAAGTGTGACCAGAATCACTTTGGTCTCTAGAGAGCATTTCTGGTCATACTTCTCCCCCTTGTCTAAATCCAAGGGTCTTTAAGTCCACAGGCACTGGTCTCTGCAGGAATTCCCCAATCCTTCACTTACCCTACAAGAGCCCTAGAGCTCCTCCCATGTCAAAGCAGCCAGAGCCTCAGTGTCATTACCACCTATAAAGAAACTCACCACCATGATCCTCCAAAGACGGCAATGGAGGGAGATATCCCACCCTCGGAAGGAAGGACAGCCGGACTCGCAGCCCTGATTAACTCTGTCTTCAAGATTCACCTTCCCCAGGTGATCTTTCCCTAAGTGCTACTCTCTAGCTCCCTCCATGACAAGAGTGGAACACAACTCCATTCCCCACCGCTGAAGACGAGACAGGAGTGTTCCACAAGATTCTCCCACTTTCCAGAAATAATCAATATGAATACAGCACTGAACTGAATCCCAACTGTGAGGTTGTGCCGTGTTCTTTTCATTTTTTTAAAGATTTTATTTATTTGTCAGAGAGAGAGACAGAGAGCACAAGCAGGGGGAGCAGCAGGGAGAGGGAGAAGCAGGCTCCCCACTGAGCAGGGAGCCTGATGCGGGGCTAAATCCCAGGACCCCAGGATCATGACCTGAACCAAAGGCAGATGCTTAACTGACTGAGCCACCCAGGTGCCCCGTGCCTGGTTCTTTTAAATGAGTCAAAGTGAACTGGATAAAAAGATACCAAGAACATTGTTTTGTCTTATTAATTTGGATCCTCTGTAGACTATCACTGGTTTGGATTTGCAGTTCTCTACTACCTTCTTAGACCTAGTTTCTTGGATGGTGATTCCTGCTGGACTTTGTTGTTTTCCTACCTGTAGGAAGAAAGCTGCAATCACAGTAGACCTGAGTTTAACAGAGAGCCTGGAGTGTGCCTTTTATGAAATGCTCCCAGATGTCAGGCTCTAGAGGAGGAAACATCTCATTCAGTTTCAGAATAGATTCCTTTTGTCCTGGGGAAAAAAAAAACCAAAAAACAAAAAACCTCTTAAGGGGCCCTATTAGTGAAGAAGATATTGGACAAGTACTCATTCACACACTGTGTGGGAAACTATCTTACGGTTCAGTAAAGACTTGGGGCCTTGATGCTTGACCCATTTCCTATGCATGCAGACCCCTTCCATCTCCAGTCCAAGTCCTCGAGGGGGAGAGAAGAAAGGAGAAAAAAGTCAAATAATGAATTCTCTTTCTGCTCCTTACCATTCCTTTTGATTTTAAATTTTAAAGTTTTCCAACAATAGTCATCGAATTCAGAGAAACAACCCGGTTTTATTTGTCTAGCTACCATCACTAATGCTTTACTATCTGATAAAGCCTGCTAAAAATCAGTTTAATGAGAACACTTTTCTATTTAAGGCATACATAATTTGCAAGATTTCCTTGACACATTTTTTTCATTTTAGTGGATATTAAATAATCTTTTATCATGAAGGATTAGAAAAATTATATTTTTATCAAGGTATTTTAAAAAGTCAAAAAGAACTAAAAGCCTTCCAACAACTAGCTTATCCCTCCTCTCTTCTCACTGTCCCCCGTCCCCCTCACCAGAGGCAATTCTTTCTGACCCTTTTGTTTCTTTTTTTTTTAAGATTTTATTTATGTATTTAACAGAGAGAGAGAGAGATCACAAGTGGACAGAGAGGCAGGCAGAGAGAGAGGAGGAAGCAGGCTCGGGAGCAGAGAGCCTGATGCGGGGTTTGATCCCAGGACCCTGAGATCATGACCTGAGCCGAAGGCAGAGGCTTAACCCACTGAACCACCCAGGCACACTCTTTTAAGATTTTATTTATTTATTTGACAGAGAGATAGAGAGGGAGAGAGAGAGGTAACACAAGCACAGGGAGTGGGAGAGGGAGAAGCAGGCTTCCCATGCTGGGAGCCCAATGTGGGGCTTGAGCTCAGGACCCTGGGATCACGACCTGAGCTGAAGGCAGACACTTAACGACTGAGCCACCCAGGTGCCCCCCACCCCCACTTTTGACTGATTCTTCAGACACTGGCACATTTCTTTATTTCTCATATTATACAATATTGCTATCTTTTCATTCATCAGTTTTCAACCTTGTCAATTGATTTCCTCTTATTATAGATGAAAATTTAGTTCTGTTGTACTACCATTCTCTTATACTATCTTTCCAAGTAATTATATTACCATTTGAGGTTAAATCAAAATGCAGTGTTGAAATGATTTTTGCCTATGCGAATGTTATCTATAGCTAAACACCATAACATATTTGGATTGCTCCTTTTTCACTTTTTGTTTTTCCTGAATTAAATAATTAGCATATATACACACACACACACACACACACACACACACACACACACATATATATAATCGCTGAATTATCTTGGTATTTCTTGATAATTCCTACCCCATCCACTTGTCTTTCCATCTAACTTCCCAAAAGGGAAATTTGGGGAAAACTTTTATCAGATAACTTTTTTAGTTCCTTTTTTTTTTTTCTTTCTTCAAGACATCCATTCTAGAGATCGTAATTCTCTTTCTATCTAGGATCTTCCTCCACCCCAAATCTGCTACTCGGCTGCCTTCCTGAATTTCATTCTGTTGCTATCATAGGAGTTTACTTTGTCTTGTTCAGAGGCAGCAGATCCCCAGTAGTTTTCTGAGAAAGTGTGAAAATTTTTTTGAGCCCTTCATGTCTGAAAATGTTTTTATTCAGCCCTCATATTTGATTTGTAGTTTGCCAGGGAACATAATCTTAAAGACAGTGCCTCCTTTCCTTTCTTGAGAAATGGAGGTTATAATTCACATAGCACAAATTTCACCAATTTATAGTGTACCACTCAGTAATTACTAGTGTATTCATAAGGCTTTGCAACTATCACCACTATCTAATTTTAGAATATTTTCACTGCTCCAAAAAAAGAAACCCAGCACCCATTAGCAGTTACTGTCCCTGGCCCCTCTCTACCGCAGCCCCTAGAAACCACTAGTCTACTTTCTCTCTCTAAGATTTGCCTTTTTTAGCTAGTCATTTCATATAAACGGAGTCATACAATAGGTTGCCTTTTGTATCTGGATTCTTTCGCTTAGCATAATGTTTCAGGGTTCATCTTTGGTAAAGTATCAGTACTTTATTCCTTTTCTACAGCTGAGTAATATTCTATTATATGGTTGTACCAAATTTTATTCATCCATTTATCAGTTGATGGACATATGGGTGGTTCCTACTTTCTAGCTATTGTGTATATAATGCTGCTATAAACATTTGTTTTGTGGGAGTGTGTGCTTTTAGTTCTCTTGGGTGTATGAGGAGGAGTGGAATTGCTGAGTCATGTGGAAACTCTCTGTTTAACTTCTTGAGGAAGTAGCTACATTGTCTGAAGAAACTTGGAAACTTCCAAGATTGCCTTTGAGATGTCTAAAGCCTTTCTGAAACCTGACACTGTGCATGTGACCTCTTTGTTTTTGTTTTGTTTTGTTTCTTTCTAGAAGCTGGAGAATCACTCCCTTTCCCTCCCAAGACTGAAATTTCATAGGGCTATGCCTTGCTATGCGGCTGTTTGTATCCACTGTTCTGAGCATTCAGTGGGCCTTTTCTCTTGTGACACTCAGGTCCTTAAGTTGCGTGTGATTTCTCCCGTGGCATCACTGTTGCAAGCGAAGGCTGTGCCCTCTCCGCACTGCACGAAGGTGCCTTGCTGAGGAGGTGGCTGGGGTCTGAAGTCTAACCAGGATTCCATTTCCTCAAATGTGTGCCTTAGCTTAAGACTGTGTCTGCTTAGAGGAGGGGCATCCTTTTCTTTCCACATCTTTTTCTGTTTACCAAGCGGGGCTCACAGAGCGCATTCATCCATGCTAGGTGTCTTTTTCTCATTTACATAAAGGTGACCCAGAAGTTGGTGGTGACCCTGCCCTCCCTTTTCTGTGTTCCTTCTTTGGAACTCTTCTATTATTTAGACATTGGCTCTCCTAGATGAAGTCTCTCAACTCCCTATATTTTCTCTCCTATTTTCCATCTTTTTGTCCCTTTGTTTCACTTGCCGAGACATTCTGTCAACCTGATCTTCTAGTATTACTGAATTCTTGTTTCTGCATGCTTTAAGGTCTAAGAGCCTTGGTTCTCTAAATATTTCCTTTGCACGACATCTTGTTCATGTTTCATGAATGCAACATCTTCTCTCTCTGAGGGCATTAACAATAATTCTTTCTGGAAGTTTTCTTTTCCCTGTCGTTTGTCCTTTCTTTCTGTTTTAGTGCTTTGGTCTCTGCATCTCATCTCTACAACACACCACTGGACAACTTCCTCTCTCCAATACTAGAAATCTGTTTCTCAGAGAGGGTAACACAGTAGGTCTCTGGGCTGGGGGACATCAGACACGGTCAAGATGGAGAGTACCAGAGTGAAAACGGGGAAAGCATGAGTATGTTTACTGAATATAGAGACCTCTGTAAGCTTTCCTCACAAAGCTCCAGACAAAAAGGAGAAAACAGAAGGAGCAAATAACTGATACCTGTACCTTTGGGGTGTAAGAAAAATATCGTGGGACTTTTATTTGTATTATTTTATCCCACCATTGCCTAACTTCTATGTTTTGTTTTTAAATATTTCAAAATGAATAACATAAATAAACATATATCAGGGCTCATGCTCAAACTTTGTTACTGATGGAGGCACATAGTCAAAAGAGTTCAGAGGCCACTGCATTAAACTATGAATGTTTGTAAAGTAAATTGCATTGATTTCAATTCTCCACATTTGATTTATAGCTCTATCATGAAAACGAGCCAATACAATGTGATATACCATACAGAAATTTTTAAACTAATACACCTGTAAGAACTCAGTGTTCTGCATGGAACAAAATTCTACCCAACTTCAGATAATTCAAGAAAACATGTATTTTTTTTAAAGATTTTATTTATTTATTTGACAGACAGATCACAAGTAGGCAGAGAGGCAGGCAGAGAGAGAAGGGAGGAAGCAGTCTCCCTGCTGAGCAGAGAGCCCGATGCGGGGCTCGATCCCAGGATGCTGGGATCATGACCTGAGCTGAAGGCAGAGGCCTTAACCCACTGAGCCACCCAGGTGCCCCAAGAAAACATGTATTTTTACCTCCCCACTTACCAGTGAGTCCTTCCTGATAAGCTGGAAGCAGCATATCAGACCATGTTAAATTAACAATGACATACTAAGTGCCCGACTACCATGTCAAATATGAGTTTTCTGACCCACATAAAAACTGAAATATGCACACACATGCCCTTTTAAGTATACAATGTGGCCTGGACATTCAGCTCATTGCACATGGCAGTAATGTTAAGAGGTGGCATACGGTATATAAAAGCAATAGAAAGAAAGGAACAAAAACTAAGAACTGATGATAAGGAGAGGAACATTCAAGAAATACTGCTGATCTTGGGTTACTAGTTGAAAGGAGCAGTTACACTTTAACTTTGGAACTTGATGCTTAAATACATCATTATTTTTGCTTCACCCATCTTTCTAATTGTAATTCCCCCAAAGGATTTAACTAATCTAGTGTGAAAGCAGTGATCCATAAAGGGAGTTGGAATTAGGACTACCCTAGAACATCCCGATGTCTTCAGCAAAATCAATTCCTTGTGTAAGTTTGATCAAACTAAAACCTACAAAAATACCATCAAATGTTTCTGAGTTGATAGGTTCATGAACGGATTCAAAGGTTGACCCAGCCATTCTTTTAGCTGAGATGTCTTCAGGTAATTTACTACAACCTTCACCAAGGCAACGCAAAAAAATATATGTAGAATTTCTTATGGTTAGGAAAGAAACCAAAGTAGTGTGTCTGCTTGAATGAGTTACCACGTCCGTGCACTCTGTCGCCGGCCAAGCTGCACAAGCTGGCATCTCTCCACCACAAGAGGGCAGTAGCGCTCAACCGTTGTCGACGGAAACGCCCACCAGAGCCAAGGAGGCTTCATTAGAGAAATCGTTACAGCCAGTTGTTAACACATCAATCTCTCACTGGAAAACGCGGGCAAACAGGAACCACAGCCCAGATAGGTCCAGAGCTTCTGTCCCCGGTAACAAAAAGACAGGAAATAAGCAAAAGGGGCTTGTGAAAGGGAGAGGCCTCCCTCCCCATCCTCATGTCCTGGAATCACCGTGGAGACGGCTGACTAGCTTAATAATGGCTGCAGATAGGGGTCTGTTTCATTTGGATGTTCAGATAAGAACAGTGACAGGCATCAGTGGAACACGGCTCTTAATGGGGATTTGGGAAGGGCAGAATAAAAACTGTTGGGTGCAGCAGAGCTGATAGCTCAGAAAATGAGTTAAGATTGATTTTAGCAATGAAACCTGGGATAAACTTTAGATTCATGACATTGGAACATTAAGATCATCAAAGTAATTTTTGCAGCCTATAGCAGTACCTTGTAAAGGTTCCAGGAAGCTAATTAATACAAAAAGGGATCAATTAAAACAAATGCACCTCAGTATTTTAAGTATGTGTGTTCGCTGGTCTAGTATTGCCCATAACTTGAGATGGATCAAGTATTTTTAATGTGCTCTCGTGACCAGCAACTGTTTTTGTTTTTATTCATAATTGTCATTTATGTTACTGAGCTATTATTATCTGAAAAGACTCTTAACATTTGAAAAACCTAACCTAATTTTTCTGTAATTTCTTGTTGTCTCAACATTTTTTGAACAATTACAATTTAGAAGAAAGACAGTGCTTCTGTGAGTCTTAAAAGAATTTTTGAAAATTGGACCCCTATGTTTTAAAGTCACTCTCAAATAAAAATGGAGACTTGTGAATATTTCCCGCCTTTTATGTGTCTTACATGTCTCATATTGTACCTTTTGTCATGGTCAAAACTTCAAAACAATAGAAAGGGTACATCTAATTCAGGGAATCTTGTTCCTGCATAGAGAGAAAGGATAGAATACAGGGAAATAAAACATGGTCTGTCATCCTAATAGATACCCAGGAGGGACATAATTGTCATTGTTGTTAATGAGCCATTGGATAGAAGATGATATTTAAAAACTCTTATTCAAGTATAAGTATCATTTAATGGTTTATTCAACTCAAATTAGCAAACACTATTGAGTTAGGCAGTGTGGCAGACAACAGGAGTAACAAAAATGAATAAAACGTCAAGCCGAGGATGAGAGTCACCCGAAAGAAGGAAGGTAATTAATATTTTTCAGCAACTACTCTGTAACAGATTGTTGCATATGTTTTCTCATTAATACTTGTAACAGTTCGGAGGTATCATCCCTGTTTTATGGAAGATGAAACCGGCTAACAGCAATTAAGTGGACCGCTCAAAGTCACAGAACTAGTTGGTACAGAGCCACGACTGGAACCCAGATCTGTTCAACTTTTAAAGCACAGTCTCTTTTCATTGGATCATTCTGTCTGAATATTAGTGATTGACTCCTGGAGAAAAGTAACTTTTATAACTGGTAGTTTAATAGTTTACAGTTTAACAAATGAAACATCATGTTGTGCAGTCATTACATACTTTAAAATATATTTTAATTAGGAAATATTTTAAACATAGAAGTTAGAGGGGCACTGCCTGGCTCAGCCCAAAGAGCACACAACTCTTGACCTCAGGATTGTGAGTCTGAACCCCGTGTTGGATGTAAAGTTTACTTAAAAAAGAAGAAGAAGAAGAAGAAGAAGAAGAAGTTAGAAACTTGTAGAGGTTACAGAGCCACATGCTATATTCAATCTTAATATTATGTATGACTCAGACACTTTTAAAGAAATAAAATGTTACAGAAACAGTTGAGACTTTCTACTTCTCCTTGATCCCATTCTCCTTTCTTCCTCTCCAGAGATAACACTATTACGAATTTGATGTTTATCAGTTTTATGCATGATTTCTTGCTTTGACTACATGTTTATGAATCCATAAACAATATAATATTATTTTACAGTTTTTTAAATTGTGCTTTAATTGTATCCAAAAGAACATTTAAAAAAAAGATTTTGTTTATTTATTTGAGAGAGAGAGAATGAACAGGGAATAGGGGCAGAGGGAGAGGGAGAAGCAGGCTCCCTGCTGAGCAGGGAGCGGGTCAAGGGGCTCGATCCCAGGGCCATCATGACCTGAGCCGAAGGCAGACGCTTAACCAGCTGAGCCACCCAGGCGCCCCCAAGAACACATTATTTTACAACTTACTTTTTGTGATAATATGTTTTTGAGATTTATCCACAACCGTCTATATACCAATATTCATTTATCTGTTTTCTTATCATTGCATAAACAAAATTCTGCTATGGTTTTGACTCAAAGCATATCTGATGAACTTTCCTCATTCTACTGAAACTTATATTTTAATAACAAAAGTACAAAACTATCCACACTAACTTTTTTTTTTCTTGGTACAGATCATTCTCGAATCGAAGTATGGGAATTTGGTAATACTGCCATCGAATACCTCTACCACTGGACACACATCTGTTTAGCTCTCATGGAGCTAAACAAAAAACCAAGTAGTGCCCTTGCTCCCCCCTTGCCCTCCAAGACTGACTCCTGTGTGTATGCAAAGATGCCGAAGGGAAACGTGCCAGGGAAATGCTAATGAATTAGTACTGTACTTAGGATATTTTTGTCATGTTCAGTTTTGTTAACTCTAAAATATTTTCAATTGGAAAGGAGTGCTACATAGACATATTCTGCTCCTAGACAGTTACCTCAGCACTTTCTAAAACGAAAATGCTACCTAAGGAGAAATTTGATCTAAAAAATATCCAGTCAAGGTAGCCGTAACCAAATGTATGTTATGGAATATACTTAAAAGTTTCCTTTTAGTTTTAACTTTGCGTCTGCCATGGCACTATTGTGGCTAATTGGGTAGAGTACAGAGTAAAGACAGGATTTAAGGGGGAAATGGCAGTTTTTACATTTATTACCAAATAATAAAGATTTTAAGAAATTAACTGAGAATTGTTTTTCTAATTTTTCAGGGACTTAAGTGAGCACCCCCACTTTTCCCTCCCCACCTCCGACTCCTCCTCCCCACTCATTTTGACAAGTTATTCCAATGAATAGAAATTCTTGTGGGAAGATGTCCATGACTCATGGAAAAAAGAAAACAACTTTCTTTTTATTTTTTAATAACAAAAACCTCTCAAGTTCAAGAACTGCAAAAAGAATTTATACTTATTTAAAGCTTATTATTACAGCAAACTTTGCTGCTCTTTTGTGAGATTTCATCTTTGCAATAAGATATCTGATGAGAGTCCCTTTTTAATAAAAATTTGGGAAATTAAACTTCATTTTCTTTATTTGGTTGAAAACATGTGATGTGTTCCAAACATCTTATAATTTGAGATTGGAGGTCCCTTCTTAACCTTTTCTGATAAGCTGGCAGTGTTATTACCAGTCCTCATCTCTTGGATGCCCAGTTTTAACCTGTAAGCCTATTTCATATTTGGAAGAGGGCTTTTCAGGACATTTGCAACGACATTTCTAGGAACAATGTTCTTGAAGATATTAAACTGATAGCCACATATCCTGATGGCTTCAGAACAAGCTTGGCGAGTCCACTGTGCATACAAATGGCATTTTAGCCAGTGAGGAGAGAACGTTTTTGCAGAATGAGACCTTCTTAACCATTATCGTGGGAATTAAGCAAACTAAATGGCATCTAGCTTAATTGAGAACAGATATACATTTGCCTGGATTTTAACTTTTTTGAAGTATTTTCACACACAGTTCTCTTGATCCTTCCAATAACCTGTAAGGTAGTCAGTCTAATATCATTATCTCTACTTTATAAGTTAGGACATAGGCTCACCGAGTGAGTTGCTTAGGTCAAAACAGCTAGTAAGAAGCAGGGGAGCCTAGCATTCATCTTTCCTAATTTTTGCCAGCACCTCAGATATGTCACTAACACTTGACAACCTTTATCAGGCTAATGACCATGTTATCAGCCTTTTGGAAACTACTTTAAAATTAAGCAACTGGTGGTTGGGCGACTGCCTTCGGCTCAGGTCATGATCCCAGAGTCCTGGGATCGAGTCCCACATCGGGCTCCCAGCTCCATGGGGAGTCTGCTTCTCCCTCTGACCTCTCCTCTCGTGCTCTCTCACTCTGTCTCTTTCTCGAATAAATAAATAAAAAAAAAAAATAAGCAACTGGGGTGCCTGGGTGGCTCAGTTGTTAAGCTCAAGGTCCTGGGATCGAGCCCCACATTGGGCTCCCTGCTCTGCAGGAAGCCTGCTTCTCCCTCTCCCGCTCCCCCTGCTTGTGTTCCCTCTCTCGCTGTGCCTCTGTCAAATAAATAAATAAAATATTTGAAAAAAAAAATAAAATTAAGCAACCAGCAAGAAAGACTAATTGGATTTATTTAATAATCTTTCAAGTAACATACTATCCCATAACACCAGAAGCTTACTTTTTTAGCGAAGAGGATGTTATTTATACTTGACAAAATTTAGATATAGATTTATATTTAAATACATTTATTGGATAGGCTGATTTGAATAATTTGAATAGATTGAATTACCTATAGTGATATGTACTTTAGAAGGTTAGGCTTGATTAGACTTTTTATTGGCGCTCTTTCCTATAGCTTATAGGTAACAAGGACACTGTATGGTGTCGACCATGCAGACCATTTTCTTCTTTCTTTCTTCTTTTTTTTCTTTCTTCTCCTTTTTTTTTTTTTTAATTTAAAGGGGATGGAAGTTTATTGAATACACTATAAGGGAGCAGCGAGCAAGGAGAGACTGTCTACCAGTACATAGTGGCGGGGGCTAAATTGGTGGGGGGCATATGGGAGTATGAGAACATATGGAGTCTTCCTTTTTGGTAACTGTGTCCAGTTTAAGTAGCCCATTGGTCAGCTAGGGCTTATGGTTGTCTTGAGGTGAGTGGCTTAATGAGCCTGTTTGCATTCAGCCCAGTGGTCACTGTGGGCCCTTTTGGCTTTCTTGAGTTTCCATTGCTCAAGCCTCTTGCCTACAAGCAGCCTTGACATTTCCCCCCCTCACAGATCAATGATGACAAGTCTTTGGCATCTGAGTGGAAGACTCATCTTCAGTAGTAGCTTCATATTGGACGGGGAGAGACATGCTGTCCCTACCTAAGCTTGTGGGGCCATCAGGGTTTCTATGCAGTTATAGACCAGAGCATGGTATTATATTGTGCTGATATGAGATTTGAGTGAAATTCCCTGGTGGCTAGGTCCATGGGATTTAGAAGGAGGGGACCCTCCGATGGCATGGGCTGGAATCATCATTTGTATATATAATTGTTGGATTTACTCAGGCGCATAGGAATGTATCTTGCCTATAGATCAGGATGGCAGCTGGATCCAAGAGAACAAAGGAAAAAGGGGGTGGAGGGCAAAAGAAGTAAGGCAGCTGAGTCACCAGTATCAGGAAAGAGTCCCAGCCCAGTCCATAACGTGTACAGATTTCCCCTAGACAAGTTTTTACTGCACGCATGTTAGGAACAGAGACCTCAGGGGGATGGACTGGGAGGGGAGAGGAAAGGGGTCCTTTGCCCTCACAGGCACAGGCAGTTTGACCTCTCTGCCCTCAGACCTTTAGACCAAACTGGGGAGCCGTCCTGGCCAGAGATCTTCAGTTGTCTGAGGAGTACCAGGGTTTGACTGCAGAAGAGCCAAAAAGAGAAAGGAGAGGGAGAGAAGGATCCTTCCCAAGGACAAGAGGGGAAATCCCTCACCCTTTCAGCAAGGACAATCTGGTGGGTTCCCCTGGGGGCTTCAGAGCCTCACTAAGGAGTAACCTTCGCCAAGGCTGTCAGTTCCCCCAAGGAGCACTAGACTTGGTCCACTGAGGGAAAGACCCAAGAAATTCCAAAAGAATCTGGGAAGACTCTCAGGCCGGCGGAGGTTCTCCATATGGGCCACAAAATGTGGGGCTTCCAGATTGGGTGGAGGCTTGTGGTGCAGGCGATGAAAGAATTCACCCAAGGAAAAACAAAGGAGCTAGAACTTTATTAAATATACTGCAAGGGAGGAGCGGCCAGGACAGCAAAGGACACACCGTCTGTCTGGATCATTTTCCTTTTTAATTATGGCTTTCCTTGGTCTAGGAACAACAATCAGTTTTCAGGACAATGATACTGGAATCTTAGAAAAGTTCCTGTTTATTGAAATACAACTTACATAAAATATAATGCCCCCACTTAACATGTTCAGTGCAATGGTTTTTAGTGTATTCACAGAATTTGCAACCATTACAAAATCAATTTAAGAGCATTTTCATCACCCCCTTAAGAAACCCCATACTCATTAGTAGTCACTCTCCATTTTCCTCCACTCAAGCCCCAGGCAACTATTCATCTTCCTTTCTCTGTGGGTTTGCTTATTCCAGACATTTTATATAAATGAAATCATACAGTATGTGGTTTCTTGTGACTGACTTCCCATTACCCATTAATCTAAGTATGATTAAGCTACCAGCTACCCTTAACTTCCATAGACGTCTCCAGTCCACTGACTCCGAAGATCTTTGCAGGTAATTTAGGGAATTTTCATTCTTCTCATGTGAGGTTTATGTAATGCCACTCCCACCTAACCCCACTCTACATCATTAACTCTGTGTTCTTACTCTCCCCTATATGATTTTATTATAAAGACTTCTCCCAATAGATAATATCAATAAATTAAATATTGCCTATTCCTTTGTCCGTAGACATGGTAATTATCCTCAGAGGGTGTTCCGTCTCCTAGTCATTAACTCTATAACTCTATCTTACCTTCCCTCGGTTTACTGCCTGGGCTTAGACTGTCTTGCCCATAGACCACAACTAGTAAGGCACCTCTTCGTGGCCATATCTTGTTCTCTGTGGCCCTGACTCTCCAGCCACAGCTTTTTGAATTAGGGTTGACCCCCTGTCAAAGGGAAACCAATTTGTGAAATGGTCTAATATTGAAAGTAACTAAACCATGGATAAACCAAACTAAACAATTAAAGCAAACTGCCTTCCAGACAGTAAAAATTAGCAGAAATTGTTGGTAGAGAACAAGTTTAGAGAATGGGTAGTTTGGTTTGGGACAAGAATGCACAAAAAGGCAGAGAGGGTACAAAAAGCAGCAGAGACTGAAAGAGTAAAGCAGTAACATAAGTAACACTAATGACAAAAGAATAAATGGAACATCCATTAGCTTGGGTGCTAAGGACCCTACAGTTACCCTGGATCCAATTCTAGTCCACTGCTTTATCCTTGAGGTCTTAATTTCTGAAAGTCTAAGATAGTCAGAATTCCCTGTTGTGTAACAGTCAGGAGTATGGTAGTGATCATACCGTCTCTTATTGGCTTTACTCTGCTTCTATCCTTTCAAGTTCCCAAACTTGGGTTCAAAACGTTAGGAGGCTTCTCTGTGTCTCTGATTCACTGCTGCAGGTACCACCATTGCTGCAAACTCTGCCAAGTGTTTGAAGAACTTGAACTCTCTGAAACACTGCATCTGAGAAATCGGTGTTCTACCTTTGGGAAAATCTCACAATTGCTTCACTGCAACATTCTCAAGGCAAGGGGAGAATACAGGACTCAATAGAGCAATTCAAAAGCTCACATTATATATAGCATATTGAGCTGGGTAATTTTGTGTAACTAATTATGCACTCAGTCTCTTTAAGCAAGAGGCAGACAGTCTTGGCAGGGGGCCTTTATTTTTTACCCTTTATTGATTCTTTTTTATTTTAAGCAAAATAACATATACTTATAAAGAGTCATCCTATTATACCTTTTAAGACCAGAGCATTTCTCAGTCCCTCTTTACCCGTATTTTTCTTATTTCTGAGTTGACTATTTTCAATTCCTTTAGCTCAGGAATTAATACACAGCCCACAGGCTAAACCCGGCCAGTTGCCTATTACAATAAAGTTTTACTAGAAAAGCCATGCCCAGGGGTGCCTGGCTAGCTCAGTCAGTGAACCAAGTGACTCTTGTTCTCAGGGTCCTGAGTTCAAGCCCCACATGTAGTGTAGAGTTTATTTAATAGATAGCTAGATAAGAAGGATGGAGGGAAGGGAGGGAGGGAGGGGAAAGGGAAAGGAAAGGTATGGTGGAGGGAAGGAAAGGCCATGCCCAGTTGTTTATGACTGCCTTCGCACTACAAGGGCATAACTGAATACCTGCAACAGGTACTAAGACCCTAAGACCCACAAAACCAAAATATTTACTATCTGACCCTTGGCATAAAAAGTTTCCCAACCTCTGGGGTGCCTGGGTGGCTCAGTGCGTTAAGCCTCTGCCTTCAGCTCAGGTCATGATCTCAGGGTCCTGGGATCCAGCCCCACATCGGGCTCTCTGCTCAGCAGGGGCCCTGCTTCCTCCTCTCTCTCTGCCTGCCTCTCTGCCTACTAGTGATCTCTGTCTGTCAAATAAATAAATAAAATCTTAAAATAAATAAATAAATAAATAAATAAATAAAATTATAAGAAAAGTTTCCCAACCTCTATTTTGGCTTTTGTTTTGACATGTACCTCCACCATGTGAAATAACATGTTGTGTGGCTACACTTTTCTTTCCTGACTTAAGCAATATTCATTAGCCTCCCAGTTTGCATTACAAAGATTTAGCTTCTTCCCCAGTATGTGTGTCCACACACACACAAACACATAAACATTTCCCATTCCTCCATTCTTTCCAATATATTACATTGTAATTTAAATTAGAATATGTTGATATTCAGCGTTTGCATTATTGTGATTATGTATGCTATTTAGGGCTTAGCCATGTAGTAAATTACAACTATTTTCCTTTTCTGAACATCTTTTAATTTTCCCAGTAGTTAATGTCAAAAGAGTGGCAGAGTGACCATAATAATAGCACCCAAAATAGATTTCAGAGCAAAGAATATTACCATGATAAAGAAGGTCATTTCATAATGAAAAATAGGTCTCCATTAATTACGAAGTCGTAACAATCTTAAGTATTTATACATATAATAACAGAGTTTCAAGGTACATGGAGCAAAAACGGATAGGACTACAATTCCAAATAGACAGAACTAGATTACTGGTTACATAGGATTAAAGGGTATAGGGTAAAATGACTGACTGATAGATACATGCTTTCTTTCTTGGGCATTAAAAGTATTCTAAAATTGATTGTGGTGATGGTAGCACAACTCCCTGAATGTATTACAAACCATATCCCAACAAAGCTGTTTGAAAAAGAATGCCTGGGGATGCCTGGGGGGCCCAGTCCGTTAAACATCTGACTCTTGATATTGGCTCAGGTCATGATCTCAGAGTGAAATTGAAACCATAATGGGCTTCACTGCACTGGGTGTGTAGCCTACTTAAGAGTCTCTCGCTTTCCCTCCACCAGACCCTCCCCGCTTAAAAAAAAAAAAAAAGAATGGCTATACTATGAAGAAATCCCATCTACACATAAATGGTAAACATGTGGTTAAACATAATATTTTTCTTATTTTAAAAATGTTTTTGAAAGATAATTGCTTAAAGCAAAAATAATTTATATGTTTATAACACAGGTAGCAATAAAATGTGTGAAAACAGTAACACAAAGTCTAAGAGGAAAATACTTTTGTAAGGTTTTTTAAATTATACGTAGAGAAGTATGCTCATCATTGAAGACGGACTGAGATAAATTAAAGATGTATATGAGAAACTCCAAAGCAACACCTAAAAAAAATAAGTATGGCCAATAAGCCAGCAAAGAGTTTGCATCATAAAAATCTTAAGCTAAATCATAAAAATTCCTTGATTCATCCAAAAGAGGGCAGAAAAAGCAGGGAGGGTTAGAGAACAAAGAACAGATGGGGAAATAGAAAAACTGCAACCGTACTCCTAATCGCTTTAAAGAAAATGTTCTAAACACCCTAATAAAAGAAATCATCCTATTAGACAAAAAAAGCAAGACCCAAATATATACTATCAACATGAGATCCACTTTGAATATAAAGACACAAATAGATTAAAATAAGTTAAAAGTAAAAGAATGGGAAAAGATGTACTATGCTAACAAAGCTGACAGTATAAATATCAGATAAAGTACATTGAGAGAAATAAAGAAGAAAGTCATTTCTTCTCTTCAAATAAAGAAGAAACTCTCTTCAAGTAAAGAAGAGAGTCATTTCTTAACGGTATAGAGAGATCAATGCAAGAAGACCTAACAATCCTAAATGTTTATATACCTAATAATGGAACTTCAAAACACAAGAAAATTAAAAGGAGAAATAGATCCACAATTATAGTTGGATATTTTAACATCCTTCTGTCAGTAATTGAAAAGATATCTTTGGCTGCTGTAAGACTAGTTTGGAATGGGCCAGGTACTAGTGAATGAACAGACGGAGTGTGACTGGATTTAAAAATGTACATAGATCCTATATGATTTTGATTTCTACACCCAGCATTACCATGTTATGAATCATTTCGTCCAATGAGCATATGCCCAGTATTCACGTATAGGTTTTCTTTCTTTCTTTCTTTCTTTCTTTCTTTCTTTAAAGATTTTATTTATTTATTTATTTATTTGACAGACAGAGATCAGAAGTAGGCAGAGAGGCGGGGAGTGGGAAGCAGGCTCCCCACCAAGCAGAAAGCCCGATGCGGGGCTCCATTCCAGGATCCTGGGATCATGACCTGAGCCGAAGGCAGAGGTTTTAACCCACGGAGCCACCCAGGCGCCCCCACGTATAGGTTTTCATCTTCTGCCAAGTTACCCTGAGCCAAGTATACTCACACTGAATACCTCGGCGGGGGGAGAAAAAAATCGATAGCCTTAGGGCAGTGTTTTTCAAACTTGAGTGATTCTCACAGTTCCCTGGAGGGTTTGTTAAAATTCAGATTGCTGGGCCCCATCCCGGAGTTTCTGATGCAGTAGATCTGGGAAAGGGCCAAGAATTTACATTTTTAACGAATTCCCGGGTGACGCTCCACACTTTGGGAGCTACTGGCCTAGAACTGTCATTCCTTTCCTTGCATTAATTTCGAGACAGCCAGTTGGCTTCCAAACAAAGACGAAGACCGTAAGACTCGGACCCCTACTGCGCGTAAGCAACTCAAATGCCGGACTCTCAGCAGATCCAAGCGTTCCAGACCTCCCAAAGCCGCGCGAGAGTTTATTGACGACGTCGGCGTCTGCGTCAGCGTGACGTCGGCGTCGGCCACGTTCAGCGGAGACGGGAGCAAGATGGCGATTCCGGGCAGGCAGTGAGTGATCCGGGAATTAGGGTCAGGCTGGGAATGGAAAATCACGGCGACTTTGTCTTTGGCCGAGGAGAAAAAGTGCGCTGGAAGTGAAGGGGCTTGTGCCGTCAGGCATAGAGACGGGGAGAAGCGAGAGATCCTGAGGAACATATTCCCCTCCCCCACACATTTTCCAGGATGGAAGCCCGAAGTTTGAGGGAGAAACTTGTGAGGAAATAAAGGAAGTTAGGCTGAGGGGCAGAGAGCGAGACTTTTCTATTTTCCAAAAGCTCGGTCTGAGGCCCCTCAGTCTTGCTTCCTACCCCGCGCTTGAGTTTCTCCCTGGTTGGATGCTTTCATGGGCAATGAGAAGAGAGACCATTCCTGGCTTCCTTAGAGGGCCTTGTTCTCCTTGGCTGCTCAAGTCCTGATTCCCGCCCTCCCTTCTTGTTTTAGGAATGTTATGCAGAGAAGCCACAGAAAAGGGTAGGCATATAGGGAATTGGGGTATACATTGCTGCAAGAGAGACAAATATTGTGTGTTCTTGGAAGTTTTACCTTTGATGTATAATCCTTACTTCCCGTGATCTCGGCATTTTAAAGGCCAAAACGTGAGAAGCTAAATGAGTTGGATCTGCTGGCATGGTTCTCTGAGATGCTCATGAGTTCGATAGAGTGTTCATGGCTACTTGGGTTTCTCCGTTAATGTAATCTTCTAAAAATTTCTCGTGGGTGACATTATCCAATAACTTATTTAAAACTATGTAAGTATCCAGTAGGGAAAAACAAAACAAAACAAGACTAGATATTTTTTTGTTCGACCACATGGATAATTTAGAGTGTTTTCTAATTTTTAGTGGGCATAAACTGAGCTTTCCACTAACGTGTTCTTTCTAGAACATTACTATTATTTCATCGTCTAAAACATTTCTGAAGTCTTCAATTACTTCTCTTTGATTAATATGGTATTTGAATTTGGTCTTTACCTGCAAATAATTGCTTAAAAGCAATACTTAGAAAATCTTAATGGACATTAGAATTTTGAGATCACTGAAAAGCAGAAAAAATCTTATGTGTTCATAAGCTATTTGACATGTTTTGACTTGGTAGCTTCATCTGGAAGAGGTAGTGGATGTATTATTTTTTTAACATTTAAGTATAATGGTGTAATTTCTATTTCAAAAAAAAAAATGCAGGTATGGGCTTATTTTGCCAAAGAAAGCACAGCAGTTGCACCCTGTTTTGCAAAAACCATCAGTGTTTGGGAATGATTCTGATGATGATGATGAGGTAAGGGAACCTATGTTTTTCTATTGCATTGTTAGAAATATAATTTTTTCAATTGAACTTGTGAATTTGATGTCTTTTCTTGCCTTAGGTATTTACAGGATAATCAAATAATTTACAGAATTATCAAAAGGAATATTTAAAGAAAGAGTTCTCACTGATTTTTTTTTTCTTCATGAGTGGTACATGGATAATCTAAGATTTTTTAAAGTTGTGAATTTCAGTTATTTCTAAGCAGTTACACAGTGTTGTTTTAGACAGCTAATACTGATGTGACAAATTGTTAGTGTAAAGATCCCTGAAAATGAGCTATTAAGATGTCACCAATTGCCGAGAAATTTTTATTAGCGAAGTAGTTTCTTCTAAGACTACTTTTGTGGTTATTAATTGTCTGCTAAACGTAATTGCTCAGTTATAATTATGGTGGTGCTTGGAAGTACCATTGGTAGTGCCACAATAATATCTAATATGAGTATTTTTTATTTTAGCAGCCAAAACAGTGTTTTCCTGTGAAATCCACAGCTTATAGCAGAAACAATCCCATGTATATGCTTATCTAATACTTGAGTCATTTTCTGTATTTCTAAAGACTTTTGAATCTGTTAATCTGGTACTTCTTTTGTTCTGGCAGAAAGATAGCTTCTCTTTCAGTTTTCATTATTTTATAAGGCATAGGTAGGTAATTGAACATATTTGATACTTCTTTGCTTATTGCTTTTCTTCTGTTGAAGAAATTGGCTCAAGATGCAGTCTACTTCCCTACATTACGCCCCAAACAACTATCACATTATGATTTTGATTTGCATTTCCCTAATGGCCAGTGATACTGGCCATTTATGTATCATGTTTGGAGAAATGTCTGTTCATATCATTTGCCTACTTTAAAATTGGAGTATTTGTGCTTTTACGAGTTGTAAAATTTCTTTATATATTCTAGATACAAATCCCTTATTATATGTGGTTTATTAATATTTTCTCCCATTCTGTGGGTTGTCTTTTCACTTTCTTGGTAGTATCCTTTAAAGCACAAAAGTTCAGTTTTGAGAAAGTCCAATTTATTTTTTTTAATAGGTTTCTACGGTTTGGTGTCTTACCTAAGAAATCACTCCTTAATCCTGTGTCACAAAGATTTATGCCTGTATTGTAGTTCTACTTCTTAAATTTAGGTCTGTGATCCATTTTGAGTTAATTTTTGTGTAGGGTGTGAGGTAGGGGTCCTACTTTATTATTTGCATATGGTATTCGGTTGTCCCAACTTCATTTGTGGAAGACTGTTCTCCATTGAACTGACTGCACCCTTGTCATTTGTTTAAAAAAAAATATGTGTGTGTGTGTGTATGTATATGTATATATATTTTAAGTCACCAGCCATGGACATGCTTATTCTGTAGTTTCACATCCTGGCATATCATGTAATACAAAGCGAAATATTTGAGAAGGATGGGTGTACACAAGTGGTCTAGAAAGTTTACGCACATTGTTGCTCTTCCTTTTGCATTGTGAAATGAGGCTGGTGGGCAGTGGGTATACTAGAACCGGAAAAGCTAGGGCTAGGCCAGTTTGCTCTTCTTTTTTCCATCTATCCCTCCTTCCCTTCCTTCTTCCCTTTTTCCTAGGGGGATTTCTTGCAGAGAATTGGGTACATAAGTAATAAAAGACTTAAGAAATCAAAAAGAGGATGGTGAAGCAACCCAGAGATCAGCAGTAGTAAGAGAAAGTAATGATAAAGGGAAGGATACAGGTAGGATATAGGTCCTGGAAACCAAGGGCTAGGGTTACCTGGGAACTAGAGTCTTCCAGAAGGAGCTGAAGCCACTGTGGAGATTAATGTCTTAGGTAGGTAGAGAAAAAGGCAGAGAGGAGTACTTGGTTTTTTCCCTTTCTCCCACCTTCCAGTATATCATCTTTGTTTTCCATTGATAGAGCTTAACCAAAAGCCAACTGACAAGAAAGCTGCAGCTTTGTTCTTAATGAACAAATATAAAACTTTTTCATTATAACATCTTACCAGTAAAAAGATGAGTCTGATGAATTCCAGCATTGAGAAGTAAATTTCTTAGTTAAGTATATTTAAATATTTGAAGTCTGAATACCAAAACTCTTATTTAAAATATAACAGTTTAAGCAACAATAAAGTTACAGTGCTTCGGAAAATATAGAGAGATATTTTATGGTTTTCTTCCAAAAGAGCGCACTATATACCTGGAGAAGAGCTGCTGCAAAGAAAATCCATTGTTATGTACAGCAATTCAGAAGCATTTAAGAACCCAAATTTAAGATCAGACTTTGCTTCCAGAGGTCCAGCAGACGGGGCCCTGGCAAATGAATTCAATTTTAATATGTGTTTATGTTCAGAGTTAGTTTAAAAGTGGGAAAGTGGGGTTTAAGTGGTTCCTCTTTTGAAAATTATCAGAACTAATTAGGAATAATTAGTTTGTTCAGAGGCAGAGGAGATGGGAGTTTTTACTGTGTATGAGTAAGAGGTTAATATTGTTTCCAGATGGTGTTGTCTGATCATAAGTGTTTGAGTGGTTTTGCTGTGATAGTAATGTGTTTATTCCCTTTTTTCAAGTATCCTCTTCCAGTGTCATTGCCATCACCTTCCTTACTTAGATTATTTTAAAAGCTTTGTAACTAGTTTCCTTATCACCTGTCTCCTTAAATTAATTTGAAATACTGTTGACAGATCTTTTTATTTTTTTTTAATTTATTTTTTTTAAAGATTTTATTTATTTATTTGACAGACAGAGATCACAAGTAGGCAGAGAGGCAGGCAGAGAGAGAGGAGAAAGCAGGCTCTCCACGGAGCAGAGAGCCCGATGCGGGGCTCGATCCCAGGACCCCGGGATCATGACCTGAGCCAAAGGCAGAGGCTTTAACCCACGGAGCCACCCAGGGGCCCCGACAGATTGATCTTTTTAAAGCACAGTTCTATTCACTTGTAACTCTCTTGCTTTTGAGCCTAATTGTATTTAAAATCTAAACTGCTAGTCCTGACATTGAAAGCCTTCACTAGCTTTGGCTTCAAAATGCTAATTAGCATTTATTCCCTAACTGTGCTTCTCTGTGCAGAGTGTAGTTTTTTGCAACTCTGCTTTTCATCACACTAGAAGTCTTTCCGTCCTTCAAAACCCATTGCAAAAGCTGCTTCCTTCATTTTCCCCAGTGGAAGCAATCTTTTTTTTTTTTTTTTATGATTTTATTTACTTATTTGACAGAGAGAGAGAGAGGGAACACAAGCAGGGGGAGTGGGAGAGGGAAAAGCAGGCGCCTCGCTGAGTAGGCAGCCCGATGCGGGGTTTGATCCCAGGACCCTGGGATCATGACCTGAGCTGAAGGCAGACGCTTAATGACTGAGCCACCCAGGTGCATCGCCAGTGGAAGCAATCTTATCCATTTTCTCTTACTCTCCTTTTCTTAGCACTTAGCTTTTTATACCTTGTGATGTAAGTTCTTTGCATACAAGTCTTGTCACTCTACTAGCATATGAGCTCCATGAGTTAGGATCTGGATATCTATGGTGATACATGTACTACAAGTAAAATTATTTACTTGGATGTTTTAGTTGTCTGTATTGTAAAGAGCCAGGTAGTAGGTGTTTGGGCTTTGCCAGGCCAACTTTTGAACTTTGCTCTCATGGTGTGAAAGCAGCCATTAGACAATATGTAAATGAATGATCATGACTAATTAACGTATTCTAATAAAACTTCATTTACAAAAGGAGAGGTGGCTGGATTTGGCTATAACTTGCTAACCCTTGGTCTACACAGTTCTCAGAAGCACTTGTGATAACCAGTAGTATTTCGCAAATGTTACAAGATGGGCAGTGACTAAAATAGGTTTGCATGACAGGTTAAACAAGGAACTTCCTTTTAGATATTTCTTACTACTAAATACTTGCTCATTTTGCAGAGCACAGTGACTTTTCCTTTTAATCTTGGCAATTGAAATACTTATTTCTAGACCGTATTCTTGTAAGATCCTGTTTTGCACAGTAATTCATAATGCCATGAAGAAGCATGATCAGTACAACCTGAAAGTTGTTGCAGTTTGTGTCTTTATCCAAAAGCAACAATTTTCAGGTTGGATGAAGATACAGAATTCTTTGATCTCTTCACAGAAGTATTAAGTTAAACTGGATAGCAAATGTTTATTAACTTAGTTTTTCATAAATGTATCAAAAATGTCAGAAAGTGGTGGATGATAACAATAACTTGTACTTTGAGTCTCTCAGAAGCCATGGTATAATCCTTTCATAGGTTAAGCATTCGTTTTCATAAGATGTAAAGCATTTATAAAAACACTAATACTTCAGAAAAATGAGGAAAACACATTTATAGACAAATATAGAAGAAAGAGAAATATTTGATACACACTAAAGATATTTCATCGTAGTATAAATAAGAAACATAAATTGGGACAACAGTGAGCTGCCATTTTTTACTATATTAGCAAATACTTTTAGAAAATGTAATGGGGCGCCTGGGTGGCTCAGTGGGTTAAAGCCTCTGTCTTCAGCTCAGGTCATGATCTCAGGGTCCTGGGATCCATCCCGCATCGGGCTGTCTGCTCAGTGGGGAGCCTGCTTCCCCCTCTCTCTCTGCCTGTCTCTCTGCCTACTTGTGATCTCTCTCTCTCTGTCAAATAAATAAATAGAATCTTTAAAAAAAAAAAAAGAAAGAAAGAAAGGAAACGGTAATGGATGGGGTGCCTGGGTGGCTCAGTCCGTTAAGTGTCTGCCTTCGGCTCAGGTCATGATCCCAGGGTCCTGGGATCGAGCCCCGTATTGGGCTCCCTGCTCAGTGGAAAGCCTGCTTCTCCCTTTCCCTCTGCCTGCTGCTCTACTTGTGTTCTCTCTGTATCTCTCTGTCAAATAAATAAAAATCTATTAAAAAAATGGTAATGGCAAGGTTTTGGTGAAGTGGGTGCTCACACTTGTGTTAGTGTAAATTGATGCCCCTTTTTGGAAAGCAGTTTTGCAAATTTGTGTCAACTTTAAAAGTTAAGTTAACCCTAAAAAAAAGAATAAATGAAACCTGTTAATTTTTGGATGACAGCATGTGGTTATTTTATTTTTGAAAAAAATTATATATATTATTATTGTAATTTTGAAGAATAGAAGGAAATGAATGTTTAAAAAAGATTTCCATAATTGTATATTCTTGAAGTTAGAAACATTTAAAAGCTTGCAATTTGTATCAAAGACAAACTGCCTGTATTTTCCCTTCTAAAATTCTCTCTTGAAGAAATTATCAGAAATTTGTGTTAAAGATTTATGGGTATTCAAAAATCTTTGTTTATGATAGCAAAAACTTAGAACTGGTCCACCCTTCTATAGTAAAAGTATGATTAAGTGTGGTGCTATATACATACAAAATTGTTATAGATAAAATCAAAGGAAAAAAGAAAGTAAAGCATTTCAGAATTTTTTTCTTAAATTTTATTAAATTTTTTATTAACATATAATGTATTATTTGTTTCAGGGGTACAAGTCTAGGATTCAGCAGTCTTACACAATTCACAGCACTTACCATAGCACATACCCTCTCCAGTGTCTATCACCCAGCCACCACATCCCTCCGACCCGCCTCCACTCCAGCAACCTGCAGTTTGTTTCCCTCTGGTTTTATCCCTTTTCATTTTTTTCTCTCTTCCCCCATGATCTTCTGCCTTGTTTCCCAAATTCCACATATCAGTGAGATCATATGGTAATTATCTTTCTCTGATTGACTTATTTCACTTAGTATAGTACACTCTAGTTCCATCCACATCTTTGCAAATGGCAAGATTTCCTTTTTTGATGGCTGCATAATATTCCATTGTGTGTATATGTGTGTGTGAGTATGTGTGTATACCACATCTTCTTTATCCATTCATCTGTTGATGGACATCTAGACTCTAGATGTCCATAGTTTAGGTATTGTGGACATTGCTGTTATAAACATTGGGGTGCATGTGCCCCTTTGGATCACTACATTTGTATCTTTAGGGTAAATACCCAGTAGTGCAATTGCTGGGTCATAGGGTAGCTCTATTTTCAACTTCTTGAGAAACGTCCATTCTGTTTTCCAGAGTGGCTGCAGCAGCTTGCATTCCCACCAAAAGGGTAGGAGGGTTCCCCTTTCTCTGCATCCTTGCCAACATCTTTTGTTTCCTGACTTGTTAAGTTTAGCCATTCTGACTGGTGTGAGGTGGTATCTCACTGTGTTTTGATTTGTATTTCCCTTGATGCCGAGTGATGTTGAGCACTTTTTCATGTGTCTGTTGGCCATTTGTATGTCTTCTTTGGAGAAAATGTCTGTTCATGTCTTCTGCCCATTTCTTGATTGGATTATTTGTTCTTTGGGTGTTGAGTGTGATAAGTTCTTTATAGATTTTGGATACTAGCCCTTTATGATATGTCATTTGCAAATATCTTCTCCCATTCTGTTAGTTGCCTTTTGGTTTTGTAAACATTTCGGGATATTAATGTTAGTTGTTTTTGTGTAGTATACTGATGAGTGGTGGTTTTTATATTTTTATGTATTTTCCAAATTTTCCACAATAGTTTTGTAATTGAAAAAACATTTTTTAAGAAAAATTAATGGTGAATTTGATAAGCATTTTCCATAAGATACTTAGATTTTAAATCATGGTAAAATATAAAAGGAAATAACACATTTTATCCGATAGAAGATATAATGAGACAGTACTGGAACTACTTAAAAGCATAAAGTAAGGTGAAATAAGCAGAATACAAAACTGAATATGGATGGTCGTAGAAAGCTATATGTGTATGTATAAACAGAAAAATAAATGAGGGGCGCCTGGGTGGCTCAGTTGGTGCTTGGGATCAAGCCGTGCATCATTGGGCTCCCTGCTCAGCAGGGAGTCTGCTTCACCCTCTTCTCTCTCCTCCCCCCTGCTCATACTCTGTCTCTCTCTCAAATAAATACATAAAAAATTTTTTTAAAAAAAGGAAAGAAAAGAAAAATAAATGAAACCCGTTATTTTTTTGGATCATAGTGTGTGGTTTTATTTATTTATTTTTAAAGGATTTTTTATTTATTTGACAGAGAGAGACACAGTGAGAGAGGGAACACAAACAGGGGGAATGGAAGCAGAGCAGGAAGCCCAATGTGGGGCTTGATCCCAGGACCCCAGGATCATGACCTGAGCCAAAGGCAGATGCCCAACAACTGAACCACCCAGGCACCTCATGTGGCTTTATTTTTTTTTTTATTATATATATTATTGTAATTTTGAAGAATAGAAGGAAATGAGTGCTTTTAAAAAAGGGTAACCATAATTGTATATTCTTGAAGTTAGAAACATTAGTAACTGGGTTACATGATATACTTTCAGTGTTTTCACTGTTTTTTAATCTTTCTCCACTTTAATTCCAGTCTCTTAAAAGCATTTTCTAGTGAAGTAGTCTTCATAGGTCTGTTTTTCCTAATGAAGAAACTAATCTTATTTTAGTTGAAAGCTGGTTTGGTTTGCTAATGGTAAGAAAAAGTTAAAATATTAATCTATCTCAAGATAGTAGTACATCTGAACCAATAAAGTTTCAGTTGTGGTTTTTCATCAGTTATAATAATAATTTTCTGTTTTTCTGGATATAGTCTGATACAGTTAAAAGGACAGTTTTATATAAATATAACAGCATATTCTGTATGGAACTGGCGGAAAATTTACATTATTTTAATGATCACTAAGAATTTTTTACACTTTTCTCATACTACTAAAATGAATTCCTGATAAATTCATGATACTGAATATATTTAGCAGCAGTATAGGCAATGAGGGATTTAAAGTAATTGTGCAGTTTTGCTAAAAATGCATCCCTAGACTTGCTGTACACAAGTGAAACAGAAGCATAAGAAAGCGGAAGAGGACGGAGCACCTGGATGGCTCAGTTGGTTAAGCATCTGCCTTTGGCTTAAGTCATGATCCCAGGATCCTGTGATCAAGCCCCCTGTTGGGCTCCCAGCTCTGCAGGGAGCCTACTTCTCCCTCTCCTCCCCACTTGTGCTCTCTCTTGCTTCTCTATAGCTATCTCTGTCTCTCTCTCAAATAAATAAATAGGATCTTGAAAAAAAAAAAAAAAAGAAATGCAAGAGGAGAGAAGACAGTACTAAATGAGAGAATTCTGCTAGCAGTGGGAGAGATGACAAGAGAATTCTGTACTTACTTAGTTTTTTAAGTAAGCTCTACCCCCAATATGGGCTTAGATCAAGAGTCACATGCTCTACTGACTGAGCCAGCCAGGTGCCCTGAGAATTTTCTATTCTTCTTTCATCTTCCAATAGGATGAGAACATGGAAGAAGTAGTTGAGAGAACCCAGATAATGAATGGGATGAAGTAGGAATTTTTTATCTTTTTTAGGAAGGAAATGATGGTGTTAATCAGGAGTCCTTGTAGATGTGTAAAATTAATTTATGAATACTATGTTTAAATCTATGCATTTTTAGACAGATTTACTTAGGTTGGTACATGGGTGATTTTTAAAAAATCTTTGATCTGAAATATAATGCATAAGCATTATTGTATTCTCCAACTTCAGAGTTTTTTGTTTTATAATTTCTGTCTCTTCATTGGTATTCTCTATTTGATGAGACATTGTTCTCAGATTTTATTTCTTTAGATGTAGTTTCCTTTAATTCTTTGAACACATTCTGTGTGTAGATCATACTTGTTTCTTTGCATGTCTCTTAATTTTTGGTTGGGAACTGAAGTTTAAAATACTATAATGTGGCATCTCTGGAAACCAGAGTCTTTCGTCTTTCCAAGGTTTATTGGGGGTTTTCTGCTGTTTTTGTTTTTTATGTAGTGACTTTTCTAAACTAATTCTTGAAGTTTATGTATTTTTTTGTTATGAATGGCCACTAGAGTTGTTGCTTGGTTAGCTTAGTGGTTAGCTAATGATTTGGTAGAGATTTCTTTAAATACTTGTAACTAATGAGTCTCCAGTCTGCCAAGGGGGCTCTGTATGCATGTTGGGCATGTCTACAGTACACCACTAGGCATTTTACAACCTTGACTTAGCCTTTACTTTTTGCTTCTGCAGAGCCTCAGGGTCAGTTGTGAGAGCTTAGGACTGTTTCAGGTCTTTCCTGATCCAGCACAGATGTCTTGTATGCATGTGGACTTCATGATCCCCTGGATATGGGGAAGCTTTCAAAGCTCCTTCTTGAATATCTTATTTCTCAATTCTTCTTTTTAAGCTTTTTGGGTTAGCCTGTTGTTTTCCCCTTTAAAACTGTTATGCACTGCCTCAGGCAGCCCTGATGTGCAGCAGTTGTCCATGATTGTTTTTGACAGACACCCCCAGGGAAAAGTCTGTTTTACTTTGGCACTCTGTCAAGTCAAATAAAGGCAGCCCTGTGAGTGGTGTGTCTTAAGGGAACCACTAGACACGTCCAATAATTCTCTGGGATAGGGGTTTTGAAGGATCTCTAACCCCATTCTGCCTTCTCTAGTGGCTGCTAGATTGCTGGATTCTGCCATGATTGTGGGCTGTTGTTTTTAGGCTACCATGGCACTAGGGAGGGGATGATGGAAATCTGGAAAGTTAAAAATGTCACAGAGTTCTTATTGAGATTCAGCTGTTCTTGAATAAATGCTCCCTAGACTTAAAGCTTTAAGCCATTAGTTAATTTCCAGAGTTCTAAAAAAAACTGATTCTGACAATTTTTTGCCAGTATGAAAAAGAGAAGTTTTATTGGTCCATGCTTTGCCATTTTGAGTCACTTCCCAGTTTATCTTTTAAGTGTCTCCAGTACATTTTTGCACACTCCAGATAGGGTCATCTTACTGGTTTTATAAACACTATTGACTTCCCATTGCTCCTAGGATGGAGACTAGAATTCTTATTTTTGACCTACAAAGTCATCCATTGTCTTACTATTCTTTTCATCCTCTTTTCCACTACCCTGTCCTATTTGATTCTTTAAAATTGCCTTAGGTTGGGGCGCCTGGGTTGCTCAGCCGATTGAATATCTTCAGCTCAGGTCATGATCTCAGAGTCTTGGGATCGACCTGCCTTTACCCCTTCCCCCAGCTCATGCTCTCTCTCTTTCTCTCTCTCAAATAAATAAATAATTGGTTAGGTCATGCAAGTGAATTTTAGTATCACTTTCAGGTACATATTGAAAAAATGAGGAATTTTGATTGGACTTGCATTAGTTTTATAGGTCAGCTTAGAAGAGAATTGATAATTCTGGTATTTTAGTCTTCATTTATGAAGATGGCATATGTCTTTATTTGATCAGGTGTTTTATATGTCCTTGAGTACAATTTGAAAATTTCTTCAATTGAGGTCACACACATCTTTGATTTATCTAGGTCCTTTTATAGCCCTTGTTGCTGTTGTGTAAGGGAATTTTTTATGAGTTATGATTACTAGTACCTGTGACTGCTTCTGGTTTTTTTGTTGATTTAATTTTAGTTCCTGTATAGATCTCATAGCTTGATGATTTCTTTTGAGTTTGTCTCTTTTTAGTTGTTTCATTGATATTCTTCTGTGATTATGTATGTGTGTGCCTGTTACTGCATTCCATGAAAACTACAGTATAGTGCTAAATAGAAAACAATGATAGAAACATTCTTGTTACACATCTGACTTTAATGGGAGTTGCTTATACAGTTTTATAATTAAATGTGATATTTGAGCTGTAAGGTTTTGGTACTAAGAATTATTATAAATAAGTATTAAATTTTAATCTTTTTAACATCCATCAGCATAAATTTATTATTTTTTGAAGTTAAGCCATCACCATCCCTTTATTCCTAGAATATTTGATTTGTTTTTAAATTTGATTTGGTGCACTCAGTAGTCTTTTTACCAGTGCTTTCCATTTCTGAGGTCTTCGGCTTAATTTCATTGTTGAGTAGTTTTTTAGCATGTGCTTATAGGGACATTGTTTCTTAAGTTCTTAATTATTAAGGAATAATTGCTTATTGCTTTTGTCACCTAAATATCTATTTGAATGGGTGTATTACTTCTAGAATAACAATTTTTTTTTTAAGATTTTATTTATTTATTTGACAGAGATCACATGCAGACAGAGAGGCAGGCAGGGAGAGAGGAGGAAGCAGGCTCCCCGCTGAGCAGAGAGCCCGATGCGGGGCTTGATCCCAGGACCCTGGGATCATGACCCGAGCCGAAGGCAGAGGCTTTAACCCACTGAGCCACCCAGGCGCCCCTAGAATAACAATTTATTTCAAAACCTTATAGATATTAGTCATTGAGAGGAAGTACAATACTGTATTTTTTTTTTAAGTCTTCTAGATGACTTACTTTTTTATTGGCTTGGACAACTAGTGGATATTTTCTTTTTATTCTTTTAAGTTTAGTGTGTTTTGGTGCAAATTATTTTGAATAATTTTTTCTTGGAATGAATTGTTGCTTTTTATCTAAATATCTAATTTTTTCTTCATTGCACAGAAATTTGCTGTCATTGTATCAGTACTTTTTCTGATCCATTTACTAGGCTCTTTTTGGAGGATCATCTCTCATATCGTTGTGCATTTATTCTTTATTTCACTCAACAAATATTTAGTGATTCCTGTTCTGTGCCAGTGAACAAAACAAAGTCATGGCCTGTGTGGAGCTTACATTCTTGTGGGACAAAGAGAGATAATAGTTAATCTAACAGATAAGTAAATTACATGTTAATTTAGAAGGTGACAATAACCAAGAAAAAGTAAAGCCAGGTAGGATAAGAGAGTTAAACAGATATTTGGGGAAATTACTCAATTTTTGTCTTTTTTCTCTAAATTAACCCTTATTATCTTAAACCTTTGTGAGTATTTCAGTTATGTCTTTTCTGGTTTTTGCTGTTTCTAGTTTATTTATTATCTCTAATAATTGTTTCAGTTCTCAATAACTTTTCTTAGCTCTGCAGTCTCCCTTTCCATCCGTTTTATTGTTTTATTATCTGTTACCTCATTTGATTGATCAATTGTTTTTTTTTAATTTTATTTTATTCAGTGTTCCAAGATTCATTGTTTATGCACCACACCCAGTAGCTCATTCGATTTAATTTGTGGTCTTATTTTGAAGAAATGTGACAGGAAAGAGAGAGAAGAGATAGAGATGATAGCTTTAAGGAGTAATAGTGGAGTTGGTGGAATCTTCCTTTTTGTTGTTTTCTTAGGATAGCGATGGATTTATGCATGTTTAAGCTGGAAGGGAAGAAGCTAAAGGAAAAGAAGAGTTTATATAGCTAAGGTGTCAGAGAGTAAATTGGTCTGTATCACACAGAGTACCTAGGTAATAATAAGAATTTTGAAATTAGAAGATCTGCCTGATTCCAGAGTCTATGCTTTTAGACATTATAATGTACTCCCTTTGAGAGGTAGGTTGTTTATAATGGAATTTTCAAAGTATGAGAGAATGGATTTCAGAAGCAACAGAAAAAGGGTTAGTTGGGAGACTGGCCAGAGATAAGACAGACTTCAAAGACGCCATCCTGTTTACTAGTTGGGAAAGGAACACAAATAGAAGTTATGTTGAGACATGGTTTTTACCATATGAAATTACACAGCTCTGTCTTGTGGTGACTTAGGAATATATTGAGTAGATGGGGCTATTAATTGTCAATAAAGTTGGTATCGGGTTGTCGAGAATTTTTTTTTTAGAGATTTTATTTATTTATTTGACAGACAGAGATCACAAGTATGCAGAGAGGCAGGCAGAGAGAGAGGAGGAAGCAGGCTCCCTGCTGAGCAGAGATTTCCCTGATGCAGGGCTGGATCCCAGGACCCTGGGATCATGACCAGAGCCGAAGGCAGAGGCTTTAACCCACTGAGCCACCCAGGTGCCCCGAGAATATTTTTTTTGAAGAGTCTATTCCAAGGATTTTCAGTGGAGGAGTCACTACTTCCAGAGGGGCATTAGGAAGTTTTTGGAGTGATTTTTGCTTATTGAAGTTTTTGAGAGTATTACTGATGCCAGTTTTTGATGTGGGCCAGAGAATGTAGATACTCGGTATCTCATGACCCCATCCATATAGGTAAGATCCCTCCGAACCTTTATATAGATGAAAAACTATAATTTTATGGGGCTAGACTGAAGTTCTTTTTGCACATAAACACAAAATATGTTTTGTACATTTTATTTTTATTAAATAGATTTTAATAAAATAAAAATTTAAGTACTTTTAGAAAGTATTATTTTTGCATGGCAAAATGTATGCTAAAAAATCCTCTAATTTGACAGCCTTGTAGATGGAGGGAAGATTATATCTTATTTTGTTTAGAATTTTACTGGGGGTGGAGGGTGGGGAGAACTTTTACAAAGGATTCACCGTTTAAGAAAATCCAGTCACTGTCACCAGTGTCACTTGGCAGTATTTGAGTCATCAGTTCTGCAGTCAACATTTGTATCTGTAACATTAATGGTGATTACAGTGAGTCTACATGGTAGAATGATACTTTGATCCTGTCTTCTGATGTGCTTATGCATTTACATATATAAATAGAGTTTATATTCCATTATAAGTTACTTTCCTTTATTCTTTATAGTTCTTTATGGGTGTATATATGTGTGTATCCAAAACTTCATGAAAAAGAAGGAATGTGTATATAATTTTTAAAAATTGTGTGTAGAAAGTTTATTTTCTGTATGTTTCATTTCAATATAGATAAAAGGGCCCTATAAAAGAAGGGTACTGAGTATAATAGAACTGAGAACTACTGCTCTGTGCCTTTCCCAGTGATGTAAAATGGCTCATTTATTGTATTTTAAATTCCCATAAATATGTGGATCTGTTTCTCTTTAGACTGTTCTATTCCATTGATTTCTTTCTCTAATCCTGTTCCAGTGCAGTTTTATTTCAGTTACTCTAGCATTATAATTGGGTTTGATATATAGTAGGAAAAAGAATGAGAAAAAATAGTATTTATTGAGTACTTGCTGTTAGCCATTGCCCTAAGTGTTGTATATGAATTAGTTCATGTAATCATCACAGTAACACTAAATATTACCATGTTTTGCTAAACCTAAGATGCTTTGTTAGTGATGCTTTTCTTGATGGTATCAGAAAGTGTCAGTGGAAGGTTTTCATTTGGCATGTCATTATTGCCTTCTGGGTGATAACTGTTATTTTTAAGATGTCACCAATCTCTGAGACATTAAAATATGAAAAAATATGTTGTAGAATCATTAAAATAGGATGTTGTCATCTTTGTTTTACAGTTGAGGAAGTAAATGGGCAGAGAGTTTAACCTGCCTAAGATGACATAGTTAATTGACTTTGTAACTCATATGCTTGATTGGGATCTTTTAAATTTATTGTTGTATTTTTCTCAGTGTTTATTTCTGATATATTGCAGTAGTTATGTGTGCTCTATGTTCATGGTAAATACCCTTTTTCAAATTGGAGAAGTTGCCCTCTATTGTAGGTGTATCATTTCTAAATCTTCTTGTTTACAGTTATTGGGTAATCCTGCCTACTGGGTCCATCTCTACAGAGTTCTCCTATCAGATAATCCTCCGTGTGAGAGAATACACTTTCTGCCCTTGATACTAAGCTTATCCATGAGACTTGTTTAACCAGTGGAATGTGAGTGAAACTGATAAGCTATAATAGAGCAGAAGCTTTCAGAGCCATCTCGTGATTTAGCTGTAGCTTTTCGGCTCTGCCATATGAAGAGCTTGTTGCAGATAGAGACTACCTTTAGCCTGGAATGAAGACAGTATGGGCCTACAAGCCATCCGTAATGGACACGTAGCATGAGCAAGAAATAAATCTTTATGCTATAAGCCATGAGATTTTGATGTTGTTTGTTAACACAGAATAAATTAGTGGAAGCTGACCAATCTAGAATGCTAAAAATTTTTATTAGGCATTTGGATTGAATTTTATCACATTTTCTCAACATCTATTACTATGGTAAATTACAATGATAGATTTTTCTAAAGCAAAACCACGCTTTACTAGAATAAACGTCTTGGTCTTGATGTATTTATTCTTCTGTATGTGCAGCTGGGTTTTGTTTGCTATTTTTTTGTTGTGGCAAAATATACATAACATAAAATTTCTCATTTAACCATTTATAGGTGTGGCATTGGGTACATTCACATTGTGCAATCATCACCACTCTCCAGCACTTTTTAAGTTGTAATATGGAGTCTCCTAGGGATCCCCACGATCCTTTCATGAGGTCTGCAAAGTCAGACTGTTTTCATAATAACAAGACTTTATTTGTTTTTACTGTTGTCTTTCTCACAAGTGTACAGTGGGGTTTTCCAGAGGCTGCATTACAAATGAATTGCAACAAATTGAACACAGCAAATTTGAGCAATCTTCTGTTAAAAAGATGCACCAAAATATAAAACATGCTACTCCTCTTACTAAATGTATTTGTAAAGTACATTTATTTTAATAAGAATGTTGTTAGCATGAATGAATTATAGTTGTTTTTCAGTGACTTAATAATAAAATTTTGTGGGCGCCTGGGTGGCTCAGTGGGTTAAAGCCTTTGCCTTCAGCTTGGGTCGTGATCACAGGGTCCTGGAATCAAGCCCCACATCAGGCTCTCTGCTCAGTGGGGAGCCTGCTTCCCTCTCTCTCTCTCTCTGTGCCTGCCTCTCTGCCTACTTGTGGTCTCTGTCAAATAAATAAATCTTAAAAAAAATTTTAAAAAAATTTGTTTTAATATCTAATATGGTAAATATTGATAAGATGACCCATATAAACAAAAGTCCTTTTAAAAGGTCTTGAGACCAAACTATTTAAGAATCTCTGCCTCAGTTAACAGAGAAAATATGTTCCCTTTAAACTGCAAAGTGATCTATTGCATTTTGTCCTTAACTATTCAGATTTCTACTTTTCAGCTAATGTTGGCCATTTGTATTTTCTGAAATAATCACTCATTTTTTTCCCCTAGGATTCAAATCATATTTGTAGAGAATTTCTGTAGTAGTTAAAATGTTTTCTAAAAATCGCTGAATTTGTAATTCTGTCTCGTTTTTATTCCTGAAGTTTGTTTTCTCTCCTTTTTCTTGGTCAGACCTGACAAAAGTTTGCCTAGATCACTTACTACCTTTTTGAAGAATCAACTTTTTGATTACTGGTCATTTACTCTTTTAGTTTTCTAGCATATTACTTTTTTCTTTGTTATTACCTTATAATCTTCTTTTTTTTTTTTTTTTTTAATTTTATTTCTGAGTAACCTCTACACCCAGCATGCGGCTTGAACTTAAAACCCGAGATCAAGAGTTAACACTCTCTACTGACTGAGCCAGCCCTAGGTCCCCTTGTAACCTTTCTTTATTCTTAATTTGTTTTCTTTTAAATTCTTTGACTGAAAAGTCTTTTTTTCTTTCCTAAGAAACTTGTTAAGGGCTATAAATGTTTCTACAGTCCTGCGTTGCATGTCACAAGCTTTGTTTTTTTAGTGACCTCATTTTTTTCTTTTTTAAGATTTTATTTATTTAATTTGACAGACAGAGATCACAATTAGGCAGAGAGGCAGGCAGAGAGAGAGGAAGGGAAGCAGGCTCCCCACTCAGCAGAGAGCCGGATGCGGGGCTGGATCCCAGCACCCTGGGATCATGACCTGAGCCGAAGGCGGAGGCCTTAACCCACTGAGCCACCCAGGCGCCCTGACCTCACTTTTTTTAAAAAAGTAGTTCACACACACAAAAAATAATTTTAAAAAAGTAGTTCATAACTTTTATTTTGAACCTCTTTAATGCAAGAATCATTTAGAATTTATTGGTTTCTTTGCTGTTGGTTACTTCATGCTGCTACTTTGTCTTATACTTGCATAAGTATATTCTCAAGTAATTCTTTTGGAGTGTATCTGTGGGTAATAATTGAATCCTTGCAGACCTGCATATGTCTTTGTTTTGCCTTCACACTTGAAAGATAGTTTGGGGAACGCCTAGGTGGCTCAGTCGGTTAAGCCGCTGCCTTCGACTCAGGTCATAATACCAGGGTCCTGGGATCAAGGATCAAGTCCCGCTTCTCTCTCTACCTCTGCCTGCTGCTCTGCCTGCTTGTGCACGCTCTCTCTCTTTCTCTGATAAATAAATAAATAAAATCGGGGCGCCTGGGTGGCTCAGTGGGTTAAAGCCTCTGCCTTCGGCTCAGGTCATGATCTCAGGGTCCTGGGATCGAGCCCCTCATCGGGCTCTCTGCTCAGTGAGGAGCCTGCTTCCCTTCCTCTCTCTCTCTCTGCCTGCCTCTCTGCCTACTTGTGATCTCTGTCAGATGAATAAAATCTTTAAAATAAATAAATAAATAAATAAATAAATCTTTTTTTTTTTTAAGATAGTTTGGTTACATATAGAAACTTTAAAGTATCATACTTTATTTTTATATCCACTCTTTGCAAATAGAAGTGTGTGGTATCTATCTAATTCTTTGTGAGTAATCCGCTTTCTCGATTTCCTTTCTCATATGTTTTAGGATTTTTCTCTTTATTTATCCTTGGTATTCTAAAATTTTACCAGGCTTACTCAAGTTTCTGTGTTCACCCTTTCCAACTAAGGGCAGAAATGAAATCTCTGTGATTTGCCTTTTCCAAAAAAGGTAGTATATAGAGATCTACCCATATTGCTGCTTTTAATGCAAAAACTGCAGTTAATCTGTCTTCTGTCTTTTCCTATTTTCTCTCCCTTACCTCAGAATTTGTAGCACCCTGGGAACTGTTCCCACCTTTTCTAGCATTCAGTCTCTGTGGGCAGTTTGGTTTCTTCCCTTATATCTTCCTCAGGTTTCCAGTACATTAAAAGTACGCCTTCTTGTTTTCTGGCATAATTGTGGATTTCCTGTCATTTTGAGGGTTTGGATTAGGAGGGGAAGAAGCAGGAGGAGGAGGCTGCAGCATGTATTAATTTGCCACCTTAAACCAGAAGCTTTGCATTGTTTTCCTAGCTTAAGATCTTGGGCAGATTGTTTAATCTCTCAGTTTCAGTGCCACATTTATAATATGGTCTACTAAAAGTTTATTTTAAGGATTAGAGGGAGCATACCTCAAATACCTAGTACAGTGTGGGGCATGGAGTAGCTGTGTAATAAATAGTACCTGTATTGCTATGATATTAAATGCCTACTATAGTGCTTGGCACAGAATGGAAGTGTAATGAATGGTGCCCAGATTGCTACAGTGAAACTGTTGACAGTCATCATTTTGGTAGCCTGCCTTTTTAATAGAATCTTGATCTTCATGTTGGGTTGTGGCCATTGGGTAAGGGCCATTGTATTAGAAAAAAATTCCATTAAGAAGGTAGTAATAACCATAGTTATATTTTTGAATTATTTTGTTTGATTGTATGCAATCTTATTGTACCTTTTTTACTCATTTTTTAACAGTTTCTAATTAGAAGATAATAAAAGCTTTACTCCCAAATATGCTGTTCAATAACAAAATTAGCTTTTTATTTTTCTGAAACCATACCCATCTTCCTCATCTGTTGGCAGGCTTTGCTATTGCCTATTCCAACTTTACCATTAAAAAAATCATTTAAAATTTATTTTCCTTTATTTTCATGTTGTGTTTCAGTGTGTATAGTGAGACAAAAAGTAATAATCCTCCATCTCATTCTTGGATTTATCAAAAGCTGAAAATAAAATAGATCAGATCACTTTCTGGAACAAAATTACTTTATTAGTTTAGTAATAATTTGAGGTTACTTTAAAGATAAGAAGCAGCTTTTGGGAGAAGATTCATTTCCTGCCTTTGGGCTTTATCTGCAAGAACTACATCTTCAGTGTCAAGAGATTGTGTATTTATAACTGAACTCTAATAAAGTCTGTACTGGGGATGCTGCACACCTGACTTGGTCATTGTGATTATATATTAGGTGCCAAACTGTTGCTTGTCTTTAAAAAAAAATTGCCAAGTGTATTTCATTAAAATCTGCCTGTGTGGGGACAACAAGACCTTGACTTTTTTTTTTATTTTTTTAAGATTTTATTTATTTGACAGAGACACAGCGAGAGAGGGAACACAAGCAGGGGGAGTGGGAGAGGGAGAAGCAGGCTTCCTGCTGAGCAGGGAGCCGATGCCAGGCTGGATCCCAGGATCCTGGGATCATGACCCCAGCCGAAGGCAGATGCTTAATGACTGAGCCACCCAGGCGCCCCACAACCTTGACTTGATCATAGGTGTGCTAGTTATTACCAACATAGTTAATGATGTCCCTTTGGAAAATAAGTTTGTGTTTCTAAGTGGAATGAATTGTAGTTTTCCTTTTATTAGTGAGTCAGGCAATAATAGGAAGAGGTCATTAATTATAGTAAATATGCTTTCACTAAATCTTATAAAATGTTTTCTTCAACTCTTTGATGCAGCATTGGATATTAAAAACCATGTTCTGAGTTTGTTTTCCTTAAATCTGTATCTTGCACAGTGTTAAAGAACTATACCTTTTTCTATGAGCAGTCTAAAATTACTCTCCTTTAAACACTCCTCTTATGCTTCTCCCACTTCTTGCTATGTCTTTTCGTCATAGAGAAATTGTCATACAAAACAGAAGATTATTTCAGAACTGCATCTTTCATATTTTTATGTTTGTGTGTGTTTGTCTTTCTGGAACTGAGACATCTCTTTGGCAATGGAAAGAACTGTTACTTATGCAGTAAACTTTTTAAACATGCAGGGAATTGTTAGTCATAGTCCTCATTTCGGGGTACAATTACATTATCAGCCTGACAAGGCTCTTTTTTATTAGTTTTCCTCTTCATCCCTAATCCCCTCTCCATTCCCCTTTAAACATACCCTGATTTGATAGGTATGCTTGAGGATGTGTCCTTTTATATTGTGTTGTTTTGAGTATGTTTTATATATGTAAATACCATTGTATTACAGATCTTTTTAAGTCAACACTGCATTTCAGTGTGTATACCTAGTTCATTCTAACTACAGTATATATATCTATATATATAGATATATATATATCTATATATCTCAACTTTATCTGATCCTATTCCCTTAAGAAATAAACATTTAAATTACCCTCTGTTCCTCCTACCACAACAATACTGTAAAGAAAAAAACATTCTCATATCTGTCCCACGAAAGAGTTTCTTTGGGGAATATATCCAGGAGTGAGATTTCTGAATTGGGGAGTATATAAATAAATTTTTCACTAAGGAAGAAGATTAGGATTAGAGAGAGCATGGCAAATTGTTTTCTGGAATACATATACCAGTTTACATTCAATTTCATTTTGTTGGTGGTCATTGTTTCTCTATTTACTCAACAACACCTTATAGTTTTTCCAATTCTTAGTTGTTTATTTTGTACTTTATTGATTATTATGAAGCTGACTTATCTCTTCAAGTGTTTGTTAGGCATTCCTTATTCTTCAGGTTTCTCATTCATGTCCACTGACCACTTCTCTGTTGTATTTCCTGTTTCTATTTTTTATGATTTGTAAGAGTTCCTTATATATTTTAGATATTAATCCCTTGTTGGCTTTAGACATAAGTCTGTTACTTTTTTTGTGTCCTTATGGTGAATACTGCTAATAATTCACCAAAATCTATTCTTACCTTTACAGACAGTTTAAGCTGGGCACATAGCTGCTCAATTAGGGATTACATTTTTTAACTTTATCATTAGCTAATTGAGGCCATGTGACTAATTTTGTCAATCAGATATGGGCAAAAGTGTTATGTGCATTTCTACTTCAATAGCTCAAAAGAAAATTTTTTGATGTGGGCTTCTTTTTTTCCTTGTTATAAATTAGAAGATGGATAGGTTTGTTATTTTAGGCCATGACCTAACTTTCTCTATACCCTAGCAAATGGCAGAGCAACAAGCCAGAAAGAGCTTAGGTTTCTGAATGACCATGTGGACTAAACAGTGGTCTTGCCAAACTAAATTGCCTCATGAAACAGTTATTTAAGAGATATATAAACTTAAGTCCAATATTCGAGAGCTAACTTGTTATTAAGCTTAGAGTTGACTATAATGTGTCCTTTATGGAGCATAAATTCTCTCTTAAATGTAGTCAAATCAATTTCCCCCTATATAGTTTGTGCTTTAGAGGTCTTGTCTAAGTAGATATTCACGACTCTGAAGCTATTCTCCAAGATATTCTCCTCTCTACTATTGGCTTTGTAATACCTTTTATATATAGGTCATGTTGAGTCCACCTTTATACATGTTGTGAGGTAGGGATCCAACATTATTTTTCTTAGAATGGCACAGGTGTTTGCCAGTACCATCTGTAAATAATGCATGCTTTTCCTTCTGATTTATTGGCCATTTTTATCATGTCAAGTTACCATATATTCATGAATCTGCTGCTAAGCTCTCTTGTTTATTGTTTGTTGCTATGGCAGTTACACAGTTTTTTATTATTATGTCTTAGTAGTAAATCATACTATCTAGTAGGGTGAGTCCCTTTATACTTCTCTTTAAACTTGATTCAATTATTTTTAGACGTTTATTCTTACATAGACATTTTAGAATAAGTTCGTGAAATTTCTTGAAAACTAGAACAAAACTTTCCTGATTTATACTGGAACTGTCTTGGATTTATAGATTAATTTTTAAGGAACTACCTGTAAATGTAGTATAGTTCTTCATTCATTTAGACTCTTTTGTGAGGTGATTTTTCACCCATTAATGTTCTCTGCCTTATCTTCAAGTTAATTCCTAGATATTCCATATAACTATTTTGAGTGGTACTTTATTTTCCATATGACTATTCTGGTACAGAGCAACGCTATTGATTTTTTTAAGTTGATTTCTTGTATCTGGCAGTCTTTCTAAACTCATTTATGATGATAATTTGTCTACACCATCTGCTTCATCTCTTCTAATCCTTATTCCTTGGTTTCTTCCCCCTTCCCCCCATTTTATTATATTAGCCATATCCTCCAGTAATATGTTGAACAAAGCCTCAATGGGCATCTTTTCTTATCTGTATCTTAAATGGAATGATTCTGAAGGTTTCCATTAAGTTTGATGTATATTAGCTTTTAGTATATAGACTTTATCAAGTTAAGGAATTTTTCCTTCTGTTCATAGTTTACTGGCAATTTTTTAATAAATCATTAAAACTATCAGATGCCTTTTCTGAATCTATTGAAATAGTCATTTTCTCCTGTAGTCCATAATGTGATTACATTGATAGACTTTCAAATATTAAACCATTCTTGAATTTCTTTTTTTTTTTTCCTTAAAGATTTTTAAAATTTATTTGACAGAGAGAGAGACAGTGAGAGAGGGAACACAAGCAGAGAGAATGGGAGAGGGAGAAGCAGGCTTCCCACCAAGCGGGGAGCCCGATTCGGGACTCGATCCCAGGACCCTGGGATCATAACCTGAGCCCAAGGCGCCACCCAGGCGCCCCCATTCTTGAATTTTTTGTGTTAATTGTTTTTGAACAGTATGTGTTATTTTTAATATACTAACAGATTCAATTCACTAATTCGCCATTTAGGATTTTCAGACGTCTGTTTCATAAATGAAATGGGCTTTAGTTATTATCTGAAAATTTTAATTTATGGGGGTGCAGATTTTAATTTATGGGGGTGACATTGACATGGAGAGAATGCATTGAAAGATTATTACTGTTCACAAGAGAAGGGAGCATGCTGTTCCACTCAAGGACATGGGAAGTACCAGATGTAGTCAGGAAGCAAAAGCAAGAGCAAGGGGTAAGGCAAGGAAGGGGGAAACACTAGAATTGGCTAGTTCGAATAATGTTGGCAGGCTCTGGACTTACGGAGGTGATCTCCAGTCGCTAATATCTGACCTTTAGTGCTTAGGGCAGAGGAATAATGCCTCCTAAAGTATAACAGCCAGGTAAAGGAGATAGTTCGGAGTTTGGGCTCTTCAGTTTACATAGGAAAAATACATTCTTGGACTAACCTTTGCTATCTCTCAGGAATTGGCCAACCCTGGGAGAGGTAGTTTCTCCCTAGTCAGCGAGATCACAAATGCCAGAGCATCAAGAATACAGGAAATAAGAACGTACAGTTAATGTAATTGGCTTTCTGGTGGATGGATGCCAAATAGACAAAAATTCTAAGAAAACACAAACAGCTATCTGTTCTTTTCTTATTATTATCTAGTTTTGAAATCAAAATGATGTCAGCCATATAAAGCATTTTAGGTATTTCTCTTTGTATTCTATTATCTGTAACAAATTGTAGAAAACGAATTATTTGCTCCTTGAAAATTTTAGGAGAATTCAGCTTGTATAACTATCAGGGTTTATGGCTGTTTGGGAGAGGATGTCTTTGTGGTTATTGGTCTGTACAGATTTTTTTTTTTTAAGATTTTATTTAAGTATTTATGACCTTTTGTAATGTAATATTGTAAACGTAAATATTACAGTATTTTTTTTTAAGATTTTATTTATTTATTTATTTGTCAGAGAGAGAGCGAGCGAGCGCGCACACAGGCAGACACAGTGGCAGAGGGAGAAGCAGGCTCCCTGCGGAGCAAGGAGCCCGATGCGGGACTCGATCCCAGGACGCTGGGATCATGACCTGAGCCGAAGGCAGCCACTTAACCAACTGAGCCACCCAGGCGTCCCAATATTATAGTATTATGATAGTACTTTTAAATCTCATCTATCATCACCTGTATCTCTTCACTTTTCTTGATGATCTTGCCAGAAGTTTGTCTGTCTTATTAACTTTTCAGAGAATCAGCATTTGATTTTATTCATCTTTCCATTTTATCTCTACTCTGTTTGATTTCTGCCCATATCTTTGTTTCCTTTGTTCTTTTGAGTTATTCTACAGATACTTTTTCAACTTGAGTTGAACTTTGATATTTCTTATATAAGCACATAAATCTATAGTTTTTTTTAATATTGTTTTAGTTGTCTTACAAATTTTGTTACATAGTATTTTTATTGGTGTACTTGTCTAATTATCCTGTTATTTCCTTTATAATTTCTTCTTTGACCTGAGGATTTAGAACTATGGTTTTTGAGTTTCTAGACATATGGGTGGAGGTTGGTTTTTGTTTCCTTATTTGTTTGTTTTTGGTTGCTTTTGTTGTTGTTACAGATATCTGGTTTTATTGTTAAAACCGAAGAACATGGTGTTTGCTTTGTGGCCAGCACATAGTTTTTGCTTCTTATGTCTTCGAAAAGCATGTTTATTTTTCACAGTATGTGAGTTGTCTATATATTTGTTAGTTTGAACTTACTTGTATTTTCTGTAATTAATCTTTTCCTGATCTGTTAGTTTCAGAGAAGAGTAAGTTAAAATTGCTATCTAAAATTGTTGATGCCCTTATAAAATTGTTGTTGTTTTGTATGTATGTGTTTGTAACATTATTGCAAAGAAATTCACATGCCATAAAATGCAATGGTTTTTAATATGTTCACAGAGTTGTGCAGTCATTATTATTACCTAATTTTAGAACAGTCTTTTTAAAAAAGCCCAGAAAGACACTTGTGCCCATTAGCAGTCACTCCCCTTTCTCCATTTCCCCAAACCCTGGGAACTACTTACTGACTTTCTGTCTCTTACTCAGTGGGTTTCAAGTAAGTGGAATCATATAATATGTGGCCTTTTGTAGTCACAAAACATGGCTTCTTTCACATAGCATAATGCTTTCAGGTTCATCTGTGTTGTAGCCTTTATCAATACTTTATTCCTACTTATGGCCAAATGATACTCTATTGTATGGATATACATTCCATATTTCATTTATCCATTCATCTTGATGGGCATTTGGGTTGTTTCCACTTTTTGGTTATTAAGAATAATGCTGCTATGAACATTCATGTATAGGCTTTTGTATAGACATGTTTTCATTTTTCTTGAGTATATACCTAGGAATGGAACTGCTGGGTTTTATGTGGCTCTGTGTTTACCTTTTGAAGTACTACCAGACTATTTTCCAAAGTTGCTATGCCATTTTACAGTTCCACCAGCAACATTTAAGGATTCTGGTTTCTCCATGTCTCATCAACACTTATTATTTTTTATTTTAGTCATTCTGCTGGGTGTGAAATGACATCTCATTGTGGTTTTGATTTGTATTTCTCTAATGGCTTAATGATACTGAGCATCTTCTCAAGTGCCTGTTGGCCATTTATATATCTTCGGAGAAATGTCTATCCAAGTTTGCAAGTCCATTGTTCATTTTTAAATTGGTTTTAGTCTTTATTGTTGAATTGTAAGAATTACTTATTCAGGATACAAATCCCTTACCATATATATGATTTCCAAATATTTTCTTCTGTTCAGTGGGTTTTCACTTTCTTGATGCTGTCCTCTGAAATAGTTATTTTAAATTTTGTTGAAATGTAATTTGTGCCTTTTTGCAATTGTTGCTTATACTCTTGGTTTCGTATGTCACAAATTTTGTCATGTAGTATGTAACCGTGGTCACAAAGATTTATTCCTATGTTTTCTAAGTTTTGTAGTTTTAGTGCTTACTTTTAGATTATGATCCATTTGAGTTTTTTCTATATGGTGTGAGGTAAGTACCTAACTTCATTCTTTTGCATGTAGGTATCTAGTTGTTCCAGCACTATTTATTGAAAAGACTGTTCTTTCCCCTGTTGATTTGTCTTGGTGTTTTATTCATTGTAAAAACATAAATGTTTATGTTTTCCAGTTCTTAATCTGTTTTTCCTTCAGTATATAATACAATACCCCACTTCTTCTTTATATATATTTTTTTAAGATTTTATTTATTTATTTGACAGAGAGAAATCACAAGTAGGCAGAGAGAGCAGAGAGCCTGATGCGGGACTCGATCCCAGGACCCTGAGTTCATGACCTGAGCCGAAGGCAGAGGCTTAACCCACTGAGCCACCCAGGCGCCCCTTTATATTTGTTTTTGCTTTCTATTTTGTGCCTTTTTTTTTAAACTTTCTAATTACTGTGAAGCTCTTGGTTCACAGTGGTCCTTCGTATTTCCCAGCCACTTATTTTCAGCATTTCTGTACCTTTTTGGACTTTGGCTATCCCTATTGATCTCCTATTCCTACATCTTTTTTCTTTTAATTTTTCTATTTATTTTTTTGACAGAAATCACAATTAGGCAGAGAGGCAGGCAGAGACGGGGAAGCAGGCTCCCTGCGGAGCAGACAGCCTGGTGTGGGCCTCTATCCCAGGACCCTGAGACCATGACCTGAGCCGAAGGCAGAGGCTTAACCCACTGAGCCACCCAGGCACCCATTCCTACATCTTTTTAGATCAGTGAGTTTAACTCATTTACATGTATGTATTGGAACATTGTATTAGAATTTTTCTGTCACGTTATTTTATATTTTTTATTTACCATACTTCTTTGCTTTTTTCCTTTTCCCATTTAATAGATTGAATTTTCGTTTTGGGTTTGTTTTTTTTTTTTTTCCCAGTTTGAAAGCTCCACATTTTGCTCTGTTTTAGTTAGAATTTTGGTCATTGTATGGTAACAGGTGGTAACTACACTTACCAGGGTGAGTATAGTGTAACATACAGAATTGTTGAATCACTGTTCTGTACCTAAAACTAAAACAACATTCTGTGTCAACTGTTCTTCAATAATAAAAAATTTTTTTAAAAAGAAAAAAAATTTTGGTCATTGCCCAGATAAGTCCAGACTTTCATTTATGGTTTTTTTTTTTAAAGTATTTTTATCTACATCACCATCCTCCCTTTAGCAAGTACTGTGGCAAACTTTGCCCTCCTTTTCTCATCACTATATTTATATCACCTAGCAGGTGAGGTGTTGGCAAACTATGGCCTATATGCCAGCAACCTGTTTTTAAGTAAAATTTTATTGGAACATGCTAAGATCTGTGCTGTCTGATAGAGCACCCACCAGTTGTAGAGAATTTTAAATTTAAGCTTAAAATTTAAAAGTTCCTCAGTCACACTAGCCACATTCATGTTATCCATAGCCACATTTCCCTAGATTTTTGGCTCTAGATTGTTTTGGTTATATGTTTTGTTCCTTTTTGAAGGTAATAGTAAGTTTTACTAAATAATTTGTTCACTTTTTTTTTTTTAAGATTTTATTTATTTGACAGAGCACAAACATTGCAAGGGGGGGTTGGGGAGAAGCGGACTCCCCACTGAGCAGGGAGCCCGATGCTAAACTCAGTCCTAGGACTTTGGGATCATGACCTGAGCCAAGGGCAGACGCTTAACCAAGTGAGCCACCCAGGTGCCTGTATTTATTCACTTTCATGTATCTTTTATAACATCATTCTTGTTGGGAATGATTCCTTTAATGAGTATTTTCAAAGAGGGCCTTTAATGTAGGAAATATTCTAAGACTTTGTGTGCTTAAGATAGCTTTACTTTTGATGATAGTTTATCTGGATATAAACTTTTTGGTTCAAAATTCTGTCAACATTTTAAAATTACTCTGCATAGTAATTTTAAGAATTACTTTAAATCTTGTGTTTCTAATGAGGTATCTGATGTCATTTTTATCTTATTCCTTTCTAGGTAAACTACTCTTCTTGTTAGAAGCTCTTAGAATTTTTTTTGTCTTTGATTCTCTTAAATTTTATTGTATCAGGGTGTTGTTTATGTATATGTGTGTGTTTTATTTATCCTCTGGCACTCATAAGCTGTTCAATTTGACATTTTTTTAATTCTAGAAAATTCTCATTCATATACTTCTGGGAGTCAGTTTAATTTATACATCTTCTGTATCTTATGTTTTTACAAAGTTAATAATCTATCATGTCTTTGTACCTTTAAAAAATCTTTCTTATCCCTTCCTCTTAATGTTTCAGAAGTGTTTCTTAGCCTAATAATTCCAACTCACTAAAACATTTTTCAGCTATACCCATTAATCCATTCACCCATCTCTTGATATTTTCATTTTAACTGTTTTCTATATACATTATTGCAGATTGTTTCTTTTTTAAATTAAATCTCAAATCACCTTTATTTATTTATGTATTTATTATGTTTTTAAAGATTTTATTTATTCGACCGAGAATGAGAGAGCATAAGCAGGAGGAGCAGCAGGCAGAGGGAAGGGGAGAAGCAGACTCCCCACCGGGCAGAGACCTCTACACAGGACAGATCCCAAGATGCTGGGATCATGACCCGAGCCTAAGGCAGATGCTTAACCGACTGAGCCACCCAGGCGCCCCTCAGATGGTTTCTTTTTTTTTTTTTTTTAATTTTTTTTATTTTAATAAACATATAATGTATTTTTATCCCCAGGGGTACAGGTCTGTGAATCGCCAGGTTTACACATTTCACAGCACTCATCATAGCACATACCCTCCCCAAGATGGTTTCTTTTTTAAAAATGATTTCTACTTCATATTAACCCACATCCTCTCATATCTGAGGATGTGTATTATGGTCATATAAAATTTATAGTCTGACTAGCTCATTAACTTTTTTTTTTTAATGTATATACAGTTTTTTTATTGTTTTAATGTTTTTAAAAATTTTTATTTAAATTCAATTAACATATAACATATTTGCTTTTAATCTTTAAAAAGATTTTAATAGTTCTTATACTTCAGTGCTTGCTTGCTTGATCGATGGATTGATTTTTTTCCATGAACACATTTTCCATTGAGATATTTAGCCACATTAAGTTAGCTGGTACTGTGTTTGAAAGGAGTGGTCAGGTTGTCTGGAGAAAGGAAGAAGAACCCCAGAGCAGAGAGCCTACGATATTTTGGATCATAGGATATCTGGACTTCCCAGTTGCATCATCCATCAAGAAACCCTTCCTATTAACTCCATCAGAGATTTGCTCTTTATTGAGACCAAGCTTCCGTGGAATATTGTTCAGCGAACAGAGAGAACATCGGGGTTGCCAACCCACCTAAACGGGAGTGCTGCTCTGAGATTACCTCAGAGCAATTGTGCTTTTTTGCCCAAGGTGATTGGAGAGAGACATTTTGGAAAAGCTCACCATCATCCAGCCCCCCAGTGTGTGCCATATACTGTTCACCTCTGGGTTGCTACTCTTCCCTCCCTCTGTCCAGACAAGCCAGCATTTGTTTCCTGAGAGATTTTTCACAGCTTTTTTGTTTGTTTCTTATATCCAACCTCTCACTTGTAGAACAATTTCAAGGGGAGCTTGTCTTAATATCTTATCAAGAATGTAACCCGAGTACAAATAATTTAAAAAATTATGCACATTCGGCTTTTGATTGGATGAGATTTTTTTTTTGGCCACAAATTAATTTTTCCAACCATCTCTATTAATTTAAGTTTTTACTAGTTGTTTTCCATTTAAGGATCACATATGCTCTTGACAGTGGGAAAGGAACAAAGGGAGGTCCTGGGCAATGGAAGGAAACTGGTCTAGAAATAATTTGTTTTCATTTGTTTATTTATTAGAGAGAGAGACAGTACAAGCAGGGGGACCAGCAGCCAGAGGTAGAGGAACCTGAGCGGGGAGCCTGATGTAGGGTTCGATCCCAGGACCCTGAGATCACAACTTGAGCCAAAGATCGAAGCTTAACCGACTGAGCCACCACCTAGGCGCCCCGGTCTAGGAATATTAAGTGTTAATTCAGAAAAAGAATAATGTAGATTTCAGTGTACATTTTTTTTTTTGGATGGTTTTCTTGTTCAGAACTTTTAAGTATCATTATTTAAGAATCTGATATGTAGAAGACATTGTACTGGGCACTACTGATAGAAGTTTGAATAAGATAAGATCTCTGCTTTCAAGGAGCTCTTTTCAATACTTTATGAAAGTGAATTTATATATAATTCAGGTTAAAACTAAAATATCTTCACTTCTGAGAGAAGTTAAAATTTCAGAAGCTACTAAGGGTGTTTTGTTGGAATTAAGGACAGTTCTCTTTGAGCAACCAGGGATAAAAGCCAGATGGAACAGCCCACCTTACTTTGAGAAGAATTTTTTTGTGGGCTCCTTTTCCTGTGCACAGCTTTTGTTCGTTCTGCAGTCTATTTGACTATGACCTGTTTTTGGCTACACATTCTCTAGCTTCATATGATGTGGGCTACCCTGCTTTCTGCTCTTAAAATCAGCCTCGTATCTTAGTGTTTTTATGCATTCCAGGAATGATTTGCTTTGTATACTTGGACCATGTTCTTTAGCTTGTCTCTGTCAGTCTGTTCATCTGTTGCATAATAATTTGCCTCTGCTACTAGATTCCTGTCTCTGAATTTGCTCTGTACCTGTCCTTATATGTGGTTGGTTTGACATATTTTGGCTCTTGGCTTTAATTTCTAAATATGCCCTTTTGTTCTTCCTGAGGTGATTCATTGAGACTGTGTTGCAACTGATTTTCTAAAACACTGGTCAGCCCTGTCACTGGTTCAAATCCTCTCTTCTTCCACTTCAAATTTTTGAGTTGTAATAGCCATAGCTCATTTTATTTTTAAATTGTTATTATTACATAGATTTTTATTTAAAATTACCCACCACAGATAAAAAGAGTCTACAGTTTTCTGTGTATGGCCTGATGTTATTTTACTTTTTAAAAACACCTTTATTGAGGTATAATTGATGTTATACGTGCACTTATTTACAATATACAGTTTGCTAAATTTTGACATAAGTATATACCATGAACTATCACTGCGATAAAGATAACATGTCCATCACACTGCAAAATTTCTTTATGTCCCTTTGTAGTTCTCTTGCCCCTTCCGATCCCCTCTACAACCCCTAGGCAACTACTGATCTAATTTCTACAACTGTAGTTTTCATTTTGAGGAATTTATATAAATGGAATCGTGCAATATATACTGTGGTTGAGAGGTGTGGGTGGCTTCTTTCAGCATAATTACTTTGAGATTAATTCACACTGTGTTTCAGTAGTCCACTCTTTCTAGTTGCTGAGTAGTATTCTGTTGTATAAGTATACCACAGTTCATCTGTTCACCTATTGTTTGGATTGTTTCCAGTTTTTGGCTGTTAAAAGTAAAATGGCTGTGAACATTTGTGTACAGGCTATACTTTCATTTCTCTTGGATGAATACTTAGGCATGGAATGGCTGGGTTGCATGGTAGGTGTATATTTAACTCTAAGAAACTGCTAAATTCTTTTCCAAAGTTGGTGCACCATTTTACATTTCCACTACTGATATATGAGAGTCCTAGTGGCTCTAAGTCCTTTGTATGGCTATGTTGTCATTTTACTTTTTAATAAAACATTTTATTCTTTTCAAGTTCTGCAACTTGTGTTTACATTTAAATGTTTATTAATGCCTAGAATGTGTTTTGGTGTTTGCTAAAAGGAATGAGGTACAGTGAGAAGTCAGTTTTAATATTTCGTTCAAAAGACAGTTGTTTCTGCATCATTTTATTAACTAGTCTATCATATTTCTATGGATTTAAAACTTGCCTTCCTGAGGAATTGTTTCAGGTGAATACATTTTTAGGTTCTTTGCCTATTCTTCAAAACCTAAATGTTTAGATATTAGAAAAAAATGTACAATATCAGAGAGTTCTCCACTTACTTTAAGGAAGTGAAATTATGAGGCTCATGTTCTATATATGAGATTAATTGAGTTCTCAATGGAGAATTATTGTTAGAAGACTTCAAAAATGTACATTCATACCTTTTGGATAAGTATGATTTTTTTTGTCCAGTTTGTAATCATTCTAAAAACACAGCTCTGGGGGCACCTGGGCGCCTCAATGGGTTAAAGCCTCTGCCTTCGGCTCGGGTCATGGTCCCAGGGTCCTGGAATCGAGCCCTGCATCAGGCTCTCCGCTCAGCGGGGGGCCTGCTTCCTCCTCTCTCTCTGCCTGCCTCTCTGCCTACTTGTGATCTCTGTCTGTCAAATAAATAAATAAATCCAATAAATAAATAACTCTTTAAAAAAATAAATAAAACCACAGCTCTGGGTGAAATGATCTCTGCAGGACATGTATGATTCTACCTCTGATTACTATTTCTGCAGTCTCCTAGCTTAGAAACTTTAATATCATGTTTGGTCCTGTTTTCTGCATTCCTTCAGTCCATCTGCTTCCAAGTTCTGTTTCTTTTAGAGCATCACCTAGTTTATCCCATTTATCCATTCCCATGTGCCATAGTCTTAAAACCTCAGTGCCCTTTGTCTAATTCCCTGTTATCCATATTACATTGATTCCAGATCATTTTTCTAAATGACTTTTTTATTAAGTTTAAAAAAGTTAATTCTTTTTTGTCTTCACATCACATTTAGGGTTCTATTTTACATAATGTAGTCTGAGTCCAGTTTTAGCTTTTAGCACCCACACAGAAGTCATTTGCTTTAATCATATTGATCTCTTCCTTCTTGCCATGTTTATGTCATTGTTGTTGTTTTTTTTTTTAAGACTCCATTTATTTTGAGAGAGAGTGCATGAGTCGGGGAAGGGGAAGAGGAAGAGAGAATCCCAAGCAGACTGCGCACAGAGCCCAAGCCCTGTGTGGGGCTCGATCCCATGACCTCGGGTGGCCCAGCTGAAATCAAGAGTCAGATGCTGAGCCACCTAGGTGCCCCTATGTCATTGTATTTCTTTATCGGGTTTCCTTTGTATAATACAACTTTTTTTCCTATGTTACCTTTCTTTCTAAATTTAGCTTGGATTTTCTTCCTCCATAGATACTTCTTTGACTCTCTCAGACCATGATTTCCCCTCTGAATCCCTGCAGTAACTGTCTCCATTCACTCTGTTTGATCCATGTCCACTTCCTTGGACATGTTAGCCATGCCCTTGTCGATTCTCTGTGCCTGAAAAAGTGTTCTCTATATCTCATTGTGACTTGTTTTCTTAACTGTTTGCAGGTCCTGGTGCAAATGACACTTTCTCATTGAGACCTTCCTTAGGTGTCTTATTTTAAATTCAGTCTTCTCCTTAGTCTCTGTATCTTTCCTTGATTGTTTTTTTGCATAGAGTGCAATACATCTGATGTATATTTTACTTGTCTGTTTTTGTTCCCTTATAAGTTCATTGAGGGCAAAGGTTTTTGTTTATTGTTTTTTGGCCAGTACCTTGAATAGTGTATTGCACATGGCATATGCCCAGTGAGTACATAAGTGAATGAATAATTGCTTTAAGTTGGTGTTAATTGTTCTTTAGTTAAATAAAGGCATTAGTTTAATTTGTTTAGTTCTTTGAAGGTTGGCATGGAGTGACCTGGCAACATTAAGTACTAACTGACTGAAGGTGTAGAATTAGAAACTTTGACCACACAAAGGCAGATGGCACTTTATATTCTACAGCCGGTCAAGATACTAAGCATAATTAACTTTCAGTTCTGAGTAGGATCTTAAAGTTACTTAACAAATTTGTTACTTAGTAAATTAGAATAATTTCTGGTTACTTAATTATAGTAACCTCCTGGGTATATAAAAAATACATATTCCTTTAGACCATTTAGAAAATATAGAAAAGGAGCACCTGGGTGGCTCAGATGGTGGAGTGTCTGCCTTCGGCTCAGGTCGTGATCCCAGGGTGCTGACTGAGCCCTGCATCGGGGCTCCCTGCTTGGTGGGTAGACTGCTTGCTTCTTCCTCTCCTGCTGCTGCTGCTCCTGCTTGTGCTCTTTTGCTCTCTCTGTCAAATAAATAAAATCTTAGAAAAAAATACAGAAAAGTATGGACTATGTAAAATGTAATGGAAATTTATACACTGTAGGTGGGAGTGGAAATTAGACCACTTTGGAGAACAGTTTGTCAGTATTTAGTAAAGTTAAAGATCGATGTTCTACAACATAGCAGTTCTCCTAAATGGTTACACCTGTGTATCAGGACATAGGGACAATGTTTATAGCTGCTTTCTTTGGGGAAAAAAGAAAAGGAAATAACCCAAATAAATATTCATTAGCGGGAGTATGTATAAAAGTTCAGATCATGCAAAATTAATGTCATTTAGAGACATACAATAAGGGAGGTAAACTATTCCTCCATCATCACAGAGTCTCTGGCTGGGAGTGACATAAGACAAAATAACAGGAGAAAAGCAAAGCTCATTTTATATTTCTGTGGGAGCCCTTGCTAGAGCAATGAAGACCCAAAGAAGTGACTAGACCTAAGTGCTTATATACTAGGTTGAAGAGCAGAAATTATGGGAAAGTAAAATATATGTGTAGACTAAGGAAGATAGTTATTTTAACAAGGTATGTTTTGATTTCTCTTGGCCTTGACTCCCTATGTTCAGTGATAAGTTTGTTTCTTCCTTCTGGTATCGGGAAGGCACCTTTCACATGGGAATTTTCAAGTGTCTTCAGTTCAAAATAATCAGTATGCCCATGGAGCATATTTTGGGGTGGCCATGTCCGGAAGTCCTTTAATACATATGTAGCAAAACTAACAAAAAGCAAGGAAAGATTATATAAACAAAATTTAGGGTGGAAAGGGTGGAAGATGAGACTTAGGGACGGATATATATTGACTTCATCTCTATTGATAATGTTCCGTTTCTTAGCCTGAGTAATGAATTCACAGGTACTGTGTTATTTTTTTTTTACCCTTTTTGTAGATAATTTTTCATAATAATTTTTAAAGGTAGTGGTAATGTCATGTGTAGGGAAAGTTGACAGGCTGTAGGAGGTTTACAAAGAGAGGAGACCTGAATATAGTTGGTAGAGAAAAAAGAGAGACTTGATTAGTAAAAAAGGAGATTTGGTAAATACCATTAGGACCCAGTTACAGTTGGAAGCTAAGAAATAATATTTTCCAGGAGTGTTTAGCTGCCTACTATAAACAGCAGGTGGTTGCATGGATTCAGGACTCATGTTTATCAAATAGGTATAAAAGATGGGCAATGGGGGTTTAGATTATTGGCAAGAGTAGTTGAAGGTTCACTGCTTTAAAGATTAATTAAAAAATAGGGGCGCCTGGATGCCTTAGTGGGGTAAAGCCTCTGCCTTTGGCTCGGGTCATGATCCCAGGGTCCTGGGATAGAGCCCCACATTGGGCTCTCTGGTTGGCGGGGAGCCTGCTTCCCCCTCTCTCTCTTTGCCCGCCTCTCTGCCTACTTGTGATCTCTCTCTCTGTCAAATAATTTTTTTAAATTAATAAATAATAGAAAAATCAAGGTATTAGTGGCATCTGTAAGAGCAAAGAAAAGATAGTGGAAATAAATGAGCAAGAGAGCTATATATTCTATTGAAGTCAGAAGCATTGTAAGTTGCACTGTTATTTTTGCATCATTAACAAAACACCACCAATTAAACTATAATATTCTTACAAGTTAGAATTCTAATTATATATTTACTATACAGTATTGAAAGTTCTTTTAGACTTAATAGTATATAAATTTTTACCTTTGGTTACTCTTACACATATATTAAAAAGCAAAATGTGAATAAAAATAATTAGTTAAGGGTTCCTAAAACTTTTTCAAATCTGGAGGTTTTTTGTTTGTTTGTTTGTTTTCTTGATTTTAGTGAATTCTCACTCATTTTGTTCAGATTTTCCAAGGAATGCATATGAAAGAGTCATGATCAATCAGTCTTTTTTGAACTTATTTCTTCACTCAGATTCATTGATAACTGTATTTTTCTAAATTTGTCATTCTTTCTGACGTCAAGCTTAAGAATGTTTGGAGGGTATTTGTAGGGAATGAACTAGGAATGTTAAGTAGTAAGCCAAAGTGGGACTCCAAAGTAAATTATCTCTATGTAATTGCATAATTTTAAGAAATGTTATGTTACCAACACTTGATGATATTCGTTCTGCAGTTTTGGTGCTGATGCTGTTTTAGTATTTACACACATGCAGGTAGAACCAACTACTAAGAATACCTCTTGGTCAACAGTGGTTCGATGATGCCTGCTGATTATAAAGTGTATCCTAATTTCATCAATATAAGTATATGAAATAATGTACATCTTCTATACAGTGAAATTTGGTGGGAAAGTAGTGGTTGTTGTTGGGTTGGTTGTCCAGATTTATAGTTTCAGAGCTGGAGCAGTCACAGATAATGACAAGGGTGACAGTGATAGGGTAGCTACTTGGAGAGGAAACCTGAGGAAACCTGGACCTGAGGAAAACAATGTCAGGTCAGTGTGTTGTACGGATTATCTTTGATGATGATGGCATGATATAAAGCAGAGAGGAAAACTGAGATCAAGGAGTCAGAGATAGTAGTAAAGGATTCATAAATTGAGAATAAAAAGGGATAAAGGTAACAGTTACATATAAAGCATGAACTTAAAAGGAGTAGAGCTTTTACTTTTACCCACAGTGTATGACACTAGAATCAGGAGGAGACACAGTGTCTTCCTAATGTGAAGTATGCAAGCCATGAGCAGCCTCAGAAGAAAGGGTATCTTTGGGGAAGAGCCAGTTGCAGTCAAGGAAATAAAGGTTCATCAAAGAGGATGAGAATCCAGGGATTATAGAGGACATCATGGGAAAGTTTTAATCAAGGTCAAAGACACAAGAAGCAGTGTGGCCATAGTATGAGAGGGGATGATTAGTAGTGAACATGGACTAACATGGGTATAGCATTGAAGTTTGCCCATACCATTAAATGTTGTTGAAAACAGGCTTTTAAATGGCTGCAGAACTTTCTGTGGAAGGGTATACAGCTTACTTAACTGATCTTCTGATGTTGAAAGGTTGCTTCAAGTTTTTCACTAATGTGAATGGATATCCCATTATGTAATACGGTGACTATAATAGCTCCTAAATCTTTCTGTATATCTTTTTTTAAAAAATCTATACAACAAACTCCTGAAAGTGGAATAATTACTGGTTCAAAAGAAACAGATATTTTTTCAGGCTTTTCATACATTTTGCCAAATTGGAACCGTTTCACACTTTCACAACATGGGAGTGTGTACTCATTCCCTTGCCAGTATTGGATGATATAACTTTAAAAATCTGTACCAATTTGATGATAAAAGTTAATATTTTCATTTTCATCTCCTTAGTTATTGGTAAGATTGAATATTTTTTCATATAGTTAATGGTCATTTATATTTTCTAAATTTTTCTGTTTATAGCCATGTCCATTTTTTCATTCTGAGCTTATCTAATAAAAATTTTGTGTATTTTTGGCAGCTTTTAAACAAGCTTTATACTTAAATGAGAATCATGTGAATGTAGACAAACAAAGCTCATAATAGAGACTGCTGAGTTGTAGGACCTTTAGTAAATGATCTGTTGCTAAGTTAAGAAAAATAATAAAGAACAGGAAGTTTTCATTTCTGGGTTCTCAGAGCAAAACCAAAAATTATAGCCATAAGCCATTTGAGAAAGGACTGATTCTTTAACTGTTTTTTCTTTAGTTGAGAACTGTTTTGGATAAGTGGATAAGGTAAATGTCTTATTTAATAAAGAAGGCTATATATGATTTTTTAAAAATTTGTGACTTATTAGTTATGGGAAAAGATTGATATCTGCAAAAAAATATTCAGAACCCTTTTCTGAATTTTTATTTTTTAAAAAAATTTTGTTTCATTTTGTAAAAAAATTTTGTGACTAAAGAAAGGTAATTCAGTAATATAAATTAATGGTCCAGTATCTTATTTCTTTCCTGGTGTCATTAAACTATATTCCATGTACTAGTAAAGGAGCTCTAGTAATACATATAAAGCTATTTCTCTTCTAGTAGTTATAAAAAGCCCAGGAGTCAACCCATCTAAACATGCGTAGTGATGTAAGAAATGCAAAATCATGTGGTTTCTCTTGCATTTATCTGAACTAATTGTGAAGGTTTTAAAAACCATTTCCCTTTTAATTAGATCATGTCTGTCCAACTGCATCCCAATAAAACATTAGATTGATTAAATATTTCTTTTTTCTTTTTTTTTTTTAAGATTTTATTTATTTGTAAGAGAGTGTAGGACGAGAGAGAGCACAAGTCAGTGGTTGGGGTAGAGGGAGAGGGAGAAGCAGACCCCCCACTGATGCAGGGCTCCATCCCAGGACCCTGGGATCATGACCTGAGCCGAAAGCAGCCTTTTAATCCAACTGAGCCACCCAGGTACCCAGTTAAATAATTCTTATTCTCTACACAAAACAAACTACCAGGGGAGGTAGTAAAGACTAGGAATAGCCAGTCACGGTGTTTTTCCTACTTCTGCAGTTTATATACTTGATAACCATGTGGGGGGGGGGGGAATTGTTATATATTATTAGTATCTCTAAAATGAACCTGGCATTTATCTCCTCATGTTGATTTCTTATTTGGAAATTAAGCTAAAAGAAACCTACCAACTCTTAGATTAGACATAAAAAACTAAGATGTTGATCAGATATGGCTCTGTTCCCACTTTCAGTGCTGTACACATAGTAGGCCCTCAGAACATGTTTGTTGAATCAAGTTGAAATATTTGCAAGGAACTACTACTTCAGGTTTTATAAAAGGTTATTTCCCTGAGGTTTTTGGTACAAAACCTATTTTGAAAGATTCGTGTGGTACAATAGCAGTTCTTGCACTTTTAGGACAGTTGGAATGTTTACATAAGAGCCAATTTATAACTTGAATTATGTTTTCTTTAAGATATAGGCCCGGGTCACCTGGGTGGCTGGCTATTGATTTTGGCTCAGGTCATGATATCAGGGTGGTGAGATCAAGTTCCTGGTAGGGCTTTGCACTGGGTGTAGAGCCTACTTGAGGTCTTAAGAGTCTTTCCCTCTCCTCCCTCTGCCCTTCCCTGCTACACTCGACCTTGCTCTCTCACACTCTCTCTTAAAAAAAAAAAAAAAAGGGGGTAAAGGCCCTTACAGGGAGTAATTTTTCTCTTCCTACATTTGAAACTAATGATAATTTGTAGTTTTATTAGAAGGCACTATTAATAAATACTCCCTTCTATTATTTTGTGAACAACTGGTCTTCAAACATAAAATTAGAATAATTGCAGGTTTGCTAATTTTTAAACCTTTTTTTTTATTTTTTTAATTTTTTTTCTTTGAGATTTTTATTATTTATTTATTTGACAGACAGAGATCACAAGTAGGCAGAGAGGCAGGCAGAGAGAGAGAGAGGAGGAAGCAGGCTCCCTGCCGAGCAGAGAACCGATGCGGGACTCGATCCCAGGATCCCGGGATCATGACCTGAGCTGAAGGCAGAGGCTTTAACCCACTGAGCCACCCAGGCTCCCCTTTAAACCATTTTTTAATTAAATTTTTTATTTTTTATCAACATATATTATTAGCCCTAGGGGTACAGTTCTGTGAATCGCCAGGTTTACACACTTCACAGCACTCACCATAGCACATAACCTTCCCCATTGTGCATAACCCAACCACCCTCTCCCTACCCGCCTCCACCCAGCAACCCTCAGTTTGTTTTGTGAGATTAAGAATCTGTTATGGTTCGTCTCCCTCCCAATCCAATTTTGTTTCATTTTTTCCTTCCCTACCCCCCAAACCCCCCACTTTGCCTCTCAACTTCCTCATATCAGGGAGATCATATGATAATTGTCTTTCTCTGGTTGACGTATTTTGCTCAGCATAATACTCTCTAGTTCCATCCACATCGTTGCAAATGGCAAGATTTCATTTCTTTTGATGGCTGCATAGTATTCCATTGTATATACCACATCTTCTTTATCCATTCATCTGTTGGTGGACATCTAGGTTCTTTCCATAGTTTGGCTCTTGTGGACATTGCTGCTATAAACATTCGGATGCACATGCCCCTTCAGATCACTACATTTGTATCTTTAGGGTAAATACCCAGTAGTGCAATTGCTGGGTCGTAGGGTAGCTCTATTTTCAACTTTTTGAGGAACCTCCATGCTGTTTTCCAGAGTGGCTGCAGCAGCTTGCATTCCCACCAACAATGTAGGAGGCTTCCCCTTTCTCCTCATCCTTGCCAGCATATGTCATTTCCTGACTTGTTAATTGTAACCATTCTGACTGGCGTGAGGTGGTATCTCATTGTGGTTTAGATTTGTATTTCCCTGATGCTGAGTGAGGTGGAGCACTTTTTCATGTGTCTGTTGGCCATCTGGATGTCTTCTTTGCAGAAATGTCTGTTCATGTCCTCTGCCCATTTCTTGATTGGATTATTTGTTCTTTGGGTTTTGAGTTTGATAAGTTCCTTATAGATTTTGGATACTAGCCCTTTATCTGATACGTCATTTGCAAATATCTTCTCCCATTCTGTAGGTTGTCTTTGGTTTTGTTGACTGTTTTGTTTTGTTGACTGTTTCCTTTGCTGTGCAAAAGCTTTTGATCTTGATGAAGTCCCAACAGTTCATTTTTGCCCATGCTTCTCTTGCCCTTGGCGATGTTTCTAGGAAGAATTTGCTGCATCTGGTCGAAGAGGTTGCTGCCTGTGTTCTCCTCAAGGATTTTGATGGATTCCTTTCTCACATTGAGGTCCTTCATTTTGAGTCTGTTTTCGTGTGTGGTGTAAGGAAACGGTCCAGTTTCATTTTTCTGCATGTGGCTGTCCACAATTTTCCCAACACCATTTGTTAAAGAGACTCTCTTTTCCATTGTACATTCTTTCCTGCTTTGTTGAAGATTAGTTGACCATAGAGTTGAGGGTCTATTTCTGGGCTCTCTATTCTGTTCCACTGATCTATGTGTCTGTTTTTGAGCCAGTACCATACTGTCTTGATGGTGACAGCTTTGTACTAGAGTTTGAAGTCTGGAATGGTGATGCCGCCAACTTTGGCTTTCTTTTTTAACATTCCTCTGACTATTTAAGGTCTTTTCTGGTTCCATATAAATTTTAGGATTATTTGTTCCATTTCTTTGAAAAAAATGGATGGTATTTTGATAGGGATTGCATTAAACGTGTAGATTGCTTTAGGTAGCATAGACATTTTCACAATATTTGTTCTTCCAATCCATGAGCATGGAATATTTTTCCATTCTTTTGTGTTTCCTCAGTTTCTTTCATGAGTACTTTATAGTTTTCTGAGTACAGGTTCTTTGCCTCTTTGGTTAGGTTTATTCCTAGGTATCTTATGGTTTGGGGTGCAATTGTAAATGGGATTGACTCCTTAATTTCCCTTTCTTCTGTCTTGTTGTTGGTGTGAAGAAATGCAACTGATTGCTGTGCATTGATTTTATATCCTGACACTTTACTGAATTCCTGTACAAGTTCTAGCAGTTTTGGAGTGGGGTCTTTTGGGTTTTCCACATAAAGTATCATATCATCTACAAAGAGTGAGAGTTTGACTTCTTCTTTGCCAATTTGGATGCCTTTAATTTCTTTTTGTTGTCTGATTGCTGAGGCTTGGACTTCTAGTACTATGTTGAATAGCAGTGGTGATAATGGACGTCCCTGCAGTGTTTCTGACCTTAGGCGGAAAAGCTCTCAGTTTTTCTCCATTAAGAATGATATTCGCGGTGGGTTTTTTAATAGATGGCTTTGATGATATTGAGGTATGTACCCTCTGTCCCTACACTCTGAAGAGTTTTGATCAAGAAAGGATGTCATACTTTGTCAGATGCTTTTTCAGCATCTCTTGAGAGTATCATACGGTTCTTGTTCTTTCTTTTATTAATGTATTGTATCACATTAATTGATTTGCGGATGTTGAACCAACTTTGCAGCCCTGGAATAAATCCCAGTTGGTCATGGTGAATAATCCTTTTAATGTACTGTTGGATCCTATTGGCTAGCATTTTTGTGAGAATTTTCGCATCAGTGTTTATCAAGGATATTGGTCTGTAATTCTCTTTTATGATGGGGTCTTTTTCTGGTTTTGGAATCAAGGTAATGCTGGCCTCATAAAATGAGTTTGGAAGTGTTCCTTTCATTTCTATTTTTTGGAACAGTTTCGGGAGAACAGGAATTAATTCTTCTTTAAATGCTTGGTAGATGGGGTGCCTGGGTGGCTCAGTGGGTGAAGGCCTCTGCCTTTGGCTCAGGTAATGATCCCAGGGTCCTGGGATCAAGCCCCACATCGGGCTCTCTGCTCACCAGGGAGCCTGCTTCCCCCGCCCCTCCCTCTCTGCCTGCCTCTCTACCTACTTGTGATCTCTATCAAATAAATAAATAAAACATTTTTTTAAAAATGCTTGGTAGAATTCCCCTGGGAAGCCGCCTGGCCCTGGGCTCTTGTTTGTTGGGAGATTTTTGATGACTGCTTCAATCTCCTTACTGGTTATGGGTCTGTGTAGGTTTTCTATTTCATCCTGGTTCAGTTTTGGTAGTTTATATATCTCTAGGAATGCATCCATTTCTTCCAGATTGTCAAATTTGCTGGCATATAGTTGCTCATAATATGTTCTTACAGTTGTTTGTATTTCTTGGGTGTTGGTTGTGATCTCTTCTCTTTGATTCATGATTTTATGTATTTGAGTCCTTTCTCTTTTCTTTTTGATAAGTCTGCAGGCCTGCTAATTTTGAAAGTAATCAATTAATGACTTATTTTATGGTTAGGTCACTCACATTCATCCTTAATCATATTATGTAACAGCTATTTTTTCCTTAGGCCATTTGTAGGCTAGAATATTTTGTGGCAAGAACTAAAGTGTTTTGTGATACCTGGGGCTTGAACTCATGATCCTAAGGTCACGGGCTGCATGCAGTACCAACTGAGCCAGTCAGGCGCTCCTCCTTCCTTTTTATAGAAACCATAGATGGTCCCCAACCTAGAATACTTTGACTTAGGATTTTTCAGCTTTACAGTAGTGCAGAAGTGATATGCATTCAGTAGAAATTGTACTTCAAATTTTGAATTCTGATCTTTCCCTGGGTTAGTGATGTGCAGTACTCTTTTGTCATGATGCAGGCACTGGTGGTGAACCACATCTCACTCAGTCAGCCATGTGATCATGAGGGTGAACACTCCATTCACTTACTACTATTCTGTGGCCATTTAACCATTCTGTTACTAACTTTCAGTACAGTATTCAGTAAACTACATTAGATATTCAGCCCTATATTACAAAGTAGGCTTTGTGTTAGATAAGTTTGCTCCAATGTAGCTAATATGAGTTATCTGAACATGTTTAAGGTAGTTTGGGCTAAGATATGATGTTGGGTAGGTTAGGTGTATTAAATGCATTTCAACTTAAAATATTTTCAGTTTTTTAAAAGATTTTATGTATTTATTTGAGAGAGTATGCAAGAGACACAGCAAGCACAAGAGGGGAGAGGGACAGAGGGAGAGTGAGAAGCAGGTTCCCCACTGACCCAGGGATCGTGACCTGAGCTGAAGGCAGACACTTAACCCACTAAGCCACCCAGGTGCCCAAATATTTTCAATTTGTTGGGATTTTTATACTTTTTTTTTAAGATTTTATTTATTTATTTGACAGAGAGATCACAAGTAGGCAGAGAGGCAGGCAGAGAGAGAGGAAGGGAAGCAGGCTCCCCGCCCAGCATAGAGCCCGAGTGGGGCTCGATCCCAGGACCCCAAGACCATGACCTGAGCCGAAGGCAGAGGCCCAACCCACTGAGCCACCCAGGCGCCCCAAAGACTTTAATAGTCATTGTCAGAGTTCCTTTAGTTTGAAAACTGAGAATCAAATGAGCTTCAAAAGGAGGTAATCTTCCTTTTTCAGCTTAGGTTCGCCTCTTTATCCACTACCTCTTTATCCACTGATGATGCTGTTAGAATTCCGGGAATACAAGTCCTTGAATAGAATTTGTAAAGCTACTCCCTCCATTATATTATCACCCTGTAAGTAATAACTGATTTTTTCAAAGGTCACACAGACAGACATCATCCTTCAAAACATTTATAAACAAGGAGACAAAACCTCTTATGTCTCACAGTATGTATACTTTACATTGGAAAGGCCTTTCCCAATCTGTTTACTCTGTATTGTATGAGTCTAAAAAGTACTAGTTGTGTTTTATTTTTCTAAGTTCAGTAGTTTAGGTTGAAGCAACCAGTTTGAAAGTGACAGCAGGTAAACTGTGACTGATTAGAGGAGAGATAGAGATAGGAAAAAATAATAAAAGCAAGTAAAAGTCTAATGTTTGGGGACTTACTCTTCTAGTCAGTCTTTAAAACATTACTAAGTCAGTGATCAAAAAATACTTAATTTATGCTGATTAGAAAGACTGAGACATTAAAAATAGATTGGAAAGAATTCATGAGATATGCTTATTAGAATATTTAATATTTTAATGTTTAAAATTGATACTCTAATGAGGAGAAATTTATCACATGACAGGAATTTGTATTAAATGAGTAGTAAGTATAATATACAAGTAATACACTTAGCATACCACCTGGCTCAATAAATGTTAGCTCTTGTTGTTTTTGTAATCAGTATCTTTTTGTCTAGTTGTAGTCCTTTTACTGTCACCTAAAATGTCCTTAGTTCTTTGCCTATCCACTTCCTTTAATTTAAGTATGTGTTCTATTACTTGTATGGCCTTTGTGAATTAACTTTATCTCCACGGTCATAGGGAACTAGAATTAGGTTTATTTATTTTGTTCTATTTGTTGCCATGGAAAATAAAGGAAGCACCAGTTCATACTGTACAGCTGAAAGCAGCAAATATCAATAGGCTAGAGAACTGTAGTCCTAGGGCTGAGGATTATATTTTTCAATAAAAAATTCATCAGTAGACTTAATTTAAGATAAAATTCATATAACATAAAATTCACCCTTTTAAAGTATACTTTTCAGTGTTAGTATATTTACAAAACCCTATACTTCTAAGAGAAAGCATTTTTTAAGTAGCTTAATTATATATTTTTTTCTTAGCTGTGAATGTTTACTTTTGCCCTGGTGGTTACCACTCCCCAAACACCTCTTGCCTTGTCTTAAATTTTTTTGATTAAGGTCTAATGTCATATCTTTTTTAGGAAGGCCATCTTGATTCTTTGCTCCCACAACCCTTTTTTTAAATTCCTTTATTATATAGCTTATCACATCTATATTATAATTATCTGTTTAGTTACTTGTCTTCCCTCTCAGGCCATTTATCTCTCAGGGATAGAGACTCTTCTTATTTTCCCTACTACCTAGAGGAACTAGAACAAAGCCTTAAGCATATACTAAGAACTTGATAAACAATATTTAATGGTGAATGTTTTTTAAAAAACAGACTTTTTGTTGTTGGGAATCATACCATTAAATATGGTGGAAGGAACCAGTGCTTTCCCACCTAGTCAATACATACACACTCACTCACTCACATTCACATGTGCACACAAAATAATTGAAATCTGTAGAGACTTGAGTGCCTTAGTGGTGAAGTTGGGAATAAAAAGCCATGTTACCTTATTGTTTCCTGTACCATTCTATTTTCTCTTACATCTTACAGACTATGCTCTTGATTTACAAAAAAATTCATTTGTTTCCTTAGGTTTTGGTAAAAGACCTTGAAAATGTTAATTTAATTATAATATTTTTTTCCTAATACTTTTCTGTTTGTTCGTATAAGTAAGAAACTAGTTGCCAACAGAATACTGGAAAAGAAGTTTTAAATTGTCTTAAACATTAAAAATAAATAAATAAATAGATAGATAGATAGTCTTAAACAGTGACAACATTTTTATGTTTTATAGACCTCCGTGAGTGAAAGCCTTCAGAGGGAAGCTGCTAAGAAACAAGCAATGAAACAGGTAAGGTGGCTGAGTGAATTAAATGTATTTGGTGAGATAAGTATTTCAGTATGAGTTTTGGCATCTATGTCCTAAGACTGAGCAGAGTAGTTGTGTATAAAGAAATAATTTTATCTTGACCCTTCTTTTCTGAAAATATTTAAGATGTTTCTTGATTTACATATATTTCAGGTTTTTGTGATAAATTTTCAAGGAAAAAGCGCAATGAAGAATTAACTCTTCATTGCTGTGTTGTAGATTAAACCCATTTCTCTTTTCAGATGACTCAGTAGTCTTAAGTGGATTATATGGTTTAATAATTCTTACTAGAGAGTCTACTTGCTTAAAAAAAGTCTCTTCACACCAAAGTGGTTTCATAATTTTATATTTGAAATTCATCTACTAAGAATGGGGAATATCTGATTTTCAATAGATTTGCCTCATACTTTATATTTGTAGAGTGCTCTGGTCATATTTGCAAGCACTTTTTTGTACACACATTACATTTTTAAAATTCTCACAAACCTGCTCATGGTCCTGATTAAGAAATCAGGATAAATTACCTTCAAAAGGATAAATTACCCCTCATGATCACACAACTAATTACAGAACTAGTCCTGAAGGTCTTCTGATTTTTCTACTACGCCATTGTATCTTAGATTTAGCTGCTGCAGAACATAATGAAACTAAACAATGTCACGGTACCTTTCTTTTTAATTTTAATTTTTCCCCCCTCCACGTTTTAACTTTTGACATCTGTTTCTCCCTTCTCTACTTGAATCCTGCATAAGGATAAATTTGTTAAACACTTTCTAACGTGTCAGATTTTTATGGCAACTACTTTTTTTTTAATGAAGCTGATAACATTTATATGAAGGTGATAACAATAGCACATCATAGAGTACATTACTTAGAGCCATATACATATATGGGGGAAAAGGGGGGAGAAAATAAGCATTCAGTTTTGAATATTATTTAATTATGTAGTAGGCACAGGGAATCATGGAGGAACACATAGATAACTTTGAGATACTTGTAATATTCTAGTTCTTAAGCTGGGTGACACATTCTTGAGTGTGCATTTTATTGCGTGGGTGTGTGTATATGCTATTCTTTCGATTTGAAATGCTACATAACAAAAATAATTTTTATTTAAATTTTTTAATTTTTAAAATTTAATTTCATTTAATTAACATAATGTATTATTGGTTTCTGAGGTGGAGGTCAGTGATTCCTTAATCTTATAGAATACCCAGATGGCAACTACTTTTTAAGAATTAATTTCTTAAAATAATTATGTAAGATAGATGCTCTTACAGTCTTCATTTTGTAGTTGAGGACATGAAGGCAAAATGATTTATGTGACTTCTATTAGGTCTCGTAGTTCAGCCCAAGCAGTACAGTTGCAAAGTGCATGCTTTTAGCCATTATGTTTACTGCCACCCTGGAGAATGGGCACAGAATTATGTAGTTTAGTAATGTTAAAATAATATCTTTGTTTCATACTGGAATATAATGTGTAACTCAACAGTCTCAAATGATTTAATGCACAAATTTTTAAAAATGTGATTTATTTTTTATTTATTTTTTAATTTTTATAATTTTTTTAAATAAACATATAATGTATTATTAGCCCCAGGGGTACAGGTCTGTGAATCGCCAGGTTTACACACTTCACAGCACTCACCATAGCACATAGCCTCCCCAGTGTCCATAACCCCACCACCCTCTCCCTAACCCCTTCCCCCAGCCACCCTCAGTTTGTTTTGTGACATTAAGAGTATCTTATGGTTTGTCTCCCTCCCGATCCCATCTTGTTTTATTTATTCTTTTCCTACCCCCCAAACCCCCCACTTTGCCTCTCAACTTCCTCATATCAGGGAGATCATATGATAATTGTCTTTCTCTCATTGACTTATTTCACTAAGCATAATACCCTCTAGTTCCATCCACATCATCGCAAATGGCAAGATTTCATTTCTTTTGATGGTTGCATAGCATTCCATTGTATATATATACCACATCTCTTTATGCATTCATCTGTTGATGGACATCTAGGTTCTTTCCATAGTTTGGACTAAGAGGCTCTTGTGGTTTGTCTTCCTCTGTGATTTCGTCTTGTGTTATTTTTCCCTCCCTTCCCCCATGTTTCTCTGTTTAGTTTCTTAAATTTCACATTTTTTAAAAAAGATTTTATCCATTTATTTGACAGAGATCACAAATAGGCAGAGAGTCAGGCAGAGAGAGAGAAAGGGAAGCAGGCTCCCTGCTTGGGGCTCGATCCCAGGACCCCGAGATCATGACCCAAGCTGAAGGCAGAGGTTCAACCCACTGAGCCACCCAGGCGCCCCTCCATGTATTTTTTTTTTTAAGATTTTATCAGTTGAGAGAGAGCAGAGTGAGAGAGAGAGAGCACACATAGCGGGAGAGGCAGAGGGAGAGGAAGAAGATGACTCCCAGTTGAGCAGGGATCCCAACTCAGGACTCCATTCCAGTACCCTGGAATCATGACCTGAGCTGGAGGCAGGTGCTAAACTGACGGAACCACCCAGGTGTCCCTTCAATTCCACATATGAGTGAAGTCATATAACTCTTTCTCTGATTTATTTCACTTACCATAATTCCCTCTAGTTCCATCCTTGTCGTTGTAAATGGCAAGATTTCAGTGGCTATCTGGACTCTTTCCAGTTTGTCTATTGTGGACATTGCTGCTATAAACTTTGGGGTTCACGTGCCCCTTCAGATCATTACATTTGTATCTTTGAGGTAAATACCCAGTAGTGCAATTGCTGCGTCATAGGGTAGCTCTATTTTCAACTTTTTGAGGAACCTCCATGCTATTTTCCAGAGTGGCTGCAGCAGCTTGCGTTCCCACCAACAGTTCCCCTTCCTCCGCATCCTCGCCAACATCTGTTGTTTCCTGACTTAATTTAGCCATTCTTACTAGTGTGAGGTGGTATCTCATTGTGGTCTTGATTTGTATTTCCCTGATGCTGAGTGGTGTTGAGCATTTTTTTAATGTGTTGGCCACTAGAATGTCTTCTTTGGAGAAAATGTCTGTTCATGTCTTCTGCCCATTTCTTGACTGGATTATTTATTCTTTGGGTGTTGAGTTTGATACGTTCTTTATAGATTTTGGATACTAGCCCTTTATCTCACATGTCATTTGCAAATCCTTCTCCCATTTTGTAGGTTGCCTTTTGGTTTTGATGACTGTTTCCTTTTCTGTGCAGAAGCTTTTTATCTTGCTGGAGTCCCAGTAGTTCATTTTTGCCTTTGTTTCCCTTGCCTTTGGCAGCATGTCTAGCAAGAAGTTGCTGCAGGTGAAGTCAGAGAGGTTGCTGCCTGTGTTCTCCTCAAGGATTTTGATGGATTCCTGTCTCACATTGAGGTCTTTCACCCATTTTTAGTCTGTTTTTGTGTGTGGTGTAAGAAAATGGTCCAGTTTCATTCTTTCCTGCTTTGTCGAAGATGAGTTGGCCAAGAGTTGAGGATCTATTTCTGGGTTCTCTATTGTGTTCCGTAGATCTCTGTGTCTGTTTTTGTGCCAGTACCATACTGTCTTGATGATTACAGCCTAGTAATAGTCTGAAGTCCAGAGTTGTGATGCCACCAGCTTTGGTTTTCTTTTTCATCATTCCTTTGACTATTATGCAAGGTCTTTTCTGGTTGCATAGAAATTTTAGCATTGTGTGTTCCAGCTCTGTGAAAAATGCTGGTTGTTACTTTGATAGAGATTGCATTGAATGTATAGTTGCTCTAGGTAGCATTGACTATTAAACAATATTTGTTCTTCTAGTCCATCAGCATGGAATGTTTTTCCATTTCTTTATGTCTTCCTCAGTAGCTTTCATGAGGGCTCTGTAGTTTTCAGATCCTTTGCCTCTTTGGCTAGGTTTATTCCCAGGTATCTTACAGTTTTGGGTGCAGTTGTAAATGGAGTCGATTCCTTTTCTCTTTTTCTCTTACTTTTAGTGTATAAAAATGCAGCTATTTCTTTGCATTGATTTTATATCCTGCCACTTTGCCAAATTCCTATATGAGTTCTAACAATTTTGGTGTGGAGTCTTTCGGGTTTTCCACAGAGCGTATCACATCATCTGCTAAGAGTGAGAGTGTAACTTCTTTGCTGATTCAGATCCCTTTTAAGGAATGGGTTATTTTAATAGCCAGACAACGTTCTTTTTCCTTCTGTTCTTTTATCTGGTCTTCAAGTGCACAGAACCGATGATGGCAACATTATCTGACTCCCTGTTTCACTGGAAAACCTATTAAATGTCATCCTTAGCTATAATATTTGCATTAGGTCATTGGTAAATAAATATTGTCAAGCCAAGTTCAGAAGTTCTCTGCTCTTGACTTGAGGTGTTTGTTGCTTATTTTTAAAAATCATATATGAATGAACTATGGAAAGCAGATAATACAACACCTTAGAAGGTGGATACAATTATTTTCCTAATTTTTTTAGATGAAAACTGAGGCAAGAAAAGATTTTACACAAACTTACTCAGAGTATCCTGTAAGTTATAGAGCCATGATTCAAACCCAGGCAGCCTGGCTCCAGACTGATGTTTATATTTTTAGTCTAAAATGTAATTGAATTTTGTAATATATATCTGATTCATGATCCTCTCTCAGAAAAGTTAACCAAGACTTTTTATGGTATGTTTCAGCTGGCTCATATTTTTGTAGACATGTTTGTTTGTTTGTTTGTTTTAGACCAAACTAGAAATCCAGAAGGCCCTTGCAGAAGATTCCACTGTATATGAATATGACAGTATTTATGATGAAATGCAGAAGAAAAAGGAAGAAAATAATCCCAAATTGCTTTTGGGAAAAGACCGGAAGGTTTGTAACTGAAAATACAAATTTCTTTGACCTCAAAGATTTATTTAATTATTTTAGTGAGAGTGAGAGCGTGAATGTACAAGTGTGGGGAGGGTAGAGGGAGAGAATCTCAAGCAGACTCCCCACTGACTGTGGAGCCTGACATGGGGCTTGATCTTACTAAACCCTGAGATCATGACCCAAGCCAAAATCAAGAGTTGGACACTTAACTGACTGAGCCACCCAGGTACCCCTTGACCTGCATTTTATATCTAATCTTACTTAGCATGAGGAATGATCTGAGGAAAGCCTTTTATAAGGGTATTTGAAGTGTGAAGAGCCCCTAGTTCCTGATAACATAGATTTGATTTAGAACCCAAGAAGCCCACATTTGGTATCCTAATAAGAACGAGTAAATTATCTAACAATAAAAACAGTAAGTTTTGATTTTTTGTTTTATCACCTTCACAAATAATTTTTTTTAAACAGAGTTTTATGTTTTGTCTTGTTTTTAAGTATTTTATTTATTTATTTGACAGAGAGACACAGTGAGAAAGGGAACACAAGCAGGGTGAATGGGAGAGGGAGAAGCAGGCTTCCCTTTGAGCAGACAGCATGATGGCGGGGCTCCATCCCAGGACCCTGGGATCGTGATCTGAGCTGAAGGCAGATACTTAACGCCTGAGCCACCCAGGCGCCCTACAAATAAATTTTTGAAATTTTTTCTTAGAAAGTCTTTGTTTAGTAACTCCTCTTCCTGTTCATATTTTGTGTTTTATCATCTTCTCATTTCTTTATTGCTTTCAGGCTGACAGCTGAATCATCTGCACATATAGCATATTTTTAGTTTCAAAAAGATGATTGAGAGTGGGGTCTTAATATAAGTCCAAATTTTCTAACATTCTATTTCTTTCACAAGCGGAGACTGATTGTTAAGGATCTTTACATTTTATAGTAGTACAAGTAGGGTGGTGGTGTAAAATTGCAGCTTTTTTTTTTTAAATAGGCTCCATGTAGAGCCCATTGGTGGGCTTGAACTCACAACCACAAGATCAAGACCTGAGCTGACTGAGCCACTCATGCACCCCCATCTATTCTTTTAAATAACCGTATTTCAACTAATGTGAAAAACTAGTAAGAACCTTTCTGATTTACTTTTCTGTTGAAGTATTGAGACAATTCCTGTAAAAAAGGTGAAAACATAGTGGAAAAATTAGTTTGAGATTTTTAAAAAAGTAAAATAGCATTTTGAATAATTTGTCTTTACACTTAAATTTTTATTGAAAAGAATTTTAGTTTCAGTCTTACTAATAAATTTATATTTTTTTGAGAGAATGACAGTCCCACCTATTTGGGCTAGCCATTGTTATCTTAATAAATTCATGATAAAAACAGAATATTCTTAATTTTTATCTTTGATTCTTCCCTGAATTATCTTATTTTTTCCTCTAGCCCAAATATATTCACAACTTACTAAAAGCAGTTGAGATCAGAAAAAAGGAACAGGAAAAGAGAATGGAAAAGAAAATACAGAGAGAACGAGAAATGGAGAAGGGAGAGTTTGATGATAAGGAGGCATTTGTGACATCTGCCTATAAGAAAAAACTTCAAGAGAGAGCTGAAGAGGAAGAAAGAGAAAAAAGGGCTGCTGCACTCGAAGGTGAACTGGAAGAGGGAGGAGGGGAGAAGGAAACAGAAGCAGCAAAATTCTGCCCTGTGGTTTTGCCATTTGCTCTGTCCCTGAACTTCTAGATTCTAGATGTAGTGGTCCTCATTATATGAATTCAAGGTGTAGATATGATAGTCTGTGATACTATAAAATGGAGAAGAGATGATGACTAAAAACTTAGCTGTACTTTTAGTAACTGTTACTTCTACTGGAATTCACATCTCTCGTTTGGTTGCTTAAAACTATAGCCATTACAAGTCATTGCCTTAGAAAATAATTCCAAATGTAAAAACCTTTATTACAAGTCATAACACCACAATATTTGTCAGAAGCAATATAAACCAAGATTTAAATCCTAGTTATATTTTCTGGGTTTAGAAAACTAGAGTAACATCACTCAGAGAACTGGGTAGGCATTTAGAAAAATAGTAACGTTAATTCAAGAAAGAACAAAGATGTGCAAGAGCCAGAGAATGTCTTAATGTGCTTTACTTCAGTATTTTGTACTCATGGTCATTTCTCAAGACCTAAGTGCATTGTATACTTATAAATAGCTTAATTAGCAGATGCTCATCAATTTTAAATAGAAGAAAATCAAATCTATAATATTCTAAGCATGTATTATGTGTTTATATAGAATATCAGTTGTCAGATTTTCTGTGAAGGACCAGATAAGTAAATATTTTAGGCTTTGTGTACCATATGATCTCTGCTGGAGCTACTCAGTTCTGCCTTTCTAATGCAAAAGCAGGCTTGAACAATAAGTGAACAAGTCTATATTCCAATAAAAATTTATTTACAAAAACAGTAAGCCACATTTGGCCTGCAGGCTATAGTTTGCTAACTAGATCTAGAGAGTAGTTTATACACTATGTATGTTACATTCTCTGTATCTGAAAAACTGAACTGTGTTATGCCTTGTTGAATATATTTCTTTCACTTTTCTTGCCTCCTCTTAGCATGTTTGGATGTAACCAAGCAGAAAGATCTCAGTGGATTTTATAGACATCTGTTAAATCAAGCAGTTGGTGAAGAAAAAGTACCTACATGCAGCTTTCGTGAAGCCAGGTAAGACGTGGCATATGGAATAGTAGAAGAAAGATTCCATTCATGATCTGTGGTTATGGGATCACTTTAACCCTCTGAAAGATAAAGGAATGCAGTATTGCATATTGTGTTGTCAGCCAAACCTGACCTAATGAAATTGTTAGGGATTTACACTTTCTTAATTAAAAACCCACAGATGACTTATTTCTGTTCTGCAGTAATCCTACGTGTATATTCAAATAGTATATAAGGGAAGTGGTTTTTTTTCATAAATAGAACTTGGCCTCTATAAAACAGAAGATTCACATATCAAGGGCTAGAAATGTACTACCTAATATGTAGCTACATTACAAATACTCAGTTGCCACATTTGGGTAGTGGCTACCATATTAGATGGCACAGATATGAACATTACCATTTTGTATATACGTCCATTAGCACTGGCATTGAAAATAAGGATTGGAGGGTTTTTTTTTAATAAAATCATAAGGTATTGTAGGAATGGTGAAATGACTATCATAAGTATAAAGCTGAAGTTAAAAGGGAGAATTTGTCCTAAGCTTGTACCTGAGTAAATGGTTTTTTGGGAATAGAAACATTAAGATTAGAGGATCTAAGTCTGTGTTGCTAGGAAAAGGAAAGAGAATTAGGGCTGAAGAGCCAGAATTAGATTTATACTCCACCTTCCCTCCCGCTGTCAAATTCTGGGTTTGATTACAAAACTGATGAAAATAAGTCGTCTAAGGAAGTATATTTGAAGAGAGATTTTTTAGTAGAAAATTAGAATTTCTATTAGAGTTTCTTCTGGAATAGTTGTGAGGCCAGCCATGAGATTTCCATAATGTCATTTTATAGTTGTACTTTTCTCAGAGTCTAATAATGGAATTCCTAGCTATTAAATAATCCTTTAGCCAAGACAGCTCTGCCAGCAATTCCCAGAGAACCACAGTTCTGTTAGTACGATTACTATGTAATCAGTAAGAATAAATGTGTGGCTAATGTAAATAAATTAGCCACACTTACCAGTTGGGAAAATGTAGGTGATGTAAATAATTTTTGGTGTTTTTTATTGTAATCAGATGAATTCACGTATTCCTATTTTGTTGTGATAGGTGCCAGGGGTTATATTAGGATGCTCATGCCTTTTTAATCATAAGAAATTATGTAGTGATATTTAGAATTAGATTTTGCTACCATTTTGCTGTGAAAATATCTTCAGCTATTTCCAGAGCTATTCTTGAATTTTTTTGAAAAGAGAGGAATAAGAATCCGTCAAAGCTGCAACTTGAACTTCACGTTGTGAAAATAGCACTTAGATCCGGAATATATCTTACTATTCCCAATTATTCTTTATCATGCTGAACAAAAATGAAGACCTTACACAGACTTATGCTTGAAGGTTCTAGTGGTCCAATACAGAAAGGCTAATTTGCTCTGTTTTACTTCTAACTTTTTCTGAAAATACTCTAAATGGTTGGAGAATACTAGTTTGCAGATGTTTACAGGGTAAATAGCACCTTTTTGCATTTAGTAGTTATATTGGTTTAAGTATTGAGAAAAATTACTTGACCACTTCATGTGCTTACTATAGTGATAATGTGACATTTTGTGTTATATTATCTGTTTTAAGATCTGGGATAAAGGAAGAGAAATCAAGAGGTTATTCGGATGAAGTAAGTTCGGAGAACAGAATACCACGTGAGAAAAGCAGTGTCCAAACTGTTGTGCAAGCAGAGGAAAACCCAGATGCAGACAGTGACTTTGATGCTAATAGGGAGAATGATGAAATGGAAGAAAATAATAAAGTGAACTGCAGAAGGAGAAAGGTCACAGAGACCTCCGAGAGTGACTCCAAGCATCAGAGAAATCAAGCGCACTCACGGTCTTCTAGTGAAGAAAGAGAGCATGGTACCAAATGCCACACCAAAAGGTCCAAGTCAAGAGTTCATGAGAAAAGGGAAGATCAGCACCAAGAGAGACAATCCAGGGATCGTGAAAACTATTACACTGACCATGATTACCGAAAAGAAAAGAAGGATTCTCATAGGCACAGAGAGGCCAGTCATAGAGATTCTCACTGGAAGAAGCATGAATATGAAGATAAACTGAGGGGAAGAGACCAAAGAGAAAGAAATGACAGAGATTGGAAAAGGGAGAAAGACAGGGAGAGATACTCCCCAAGAGAACACGACAGAGATAGACAACGAAGTGATCACAACCGACACAGTGAGAGAGGAGGAGAGAAGGAAGAGAAAAGCAAAGAAAAGGAAGAGCATATGAAAGCAAGGAAAGAAAGATATGAAAACAGCGATAAGTACAGAGATAGAGAACAACGGGAAATAAGTGTTCAATCTTCAGAAAGAAGCCGAGACAAAAAAGAAAGCAGCCCAAATTCTAGGGCAAAGGATAGGTTTCTTGACCAGGAAGGATCCAGTAAAATGAGAAATACGGAAAAGGACAAAGAGAGAAACCCAGAGAAACCCTCCAGTTCTGAAACATCCGTAGGAGCAAAACACAGACTCACAGAGGGAAGCCAAGAGATGGGCAAAGAACAAGAGAGACCACCTGAGGTGGGGAACAAGTTTGCAAAGCGAAGCAATGCAGAAACTGTAATGTCAGCTAGAGACAGGTACCTGGCCAGGCAAATGGCACGGGTTAATGCAAAGACATATATTGAGAAAGATGATGACTGATAACTGCCCAGATAGAACTGTGGAAGCACAAAAATTGTAACTCCTGGACCATACTTTGTGAAGGCATAAAGGAGTGTGTTAACAGTGGTTGGGACAGCATTTTTAAATATATTTTCAAAATTCATTTTTGGTTTAAGTAAAAAAATAAGTCCTTTTATCTTGAATGTTTGAATGAATTGATACATATTTAATTATCAGTACCACATTCTTGTTTGTATTCAAGCAACTTAAATAATGTTAAATCCCTATAGTTACTTAATGAGGACAGTGGGCTCCACTATAGCCGTTAAAAAATAATTCAAACAACCCCCTAATAATGTTGGTTTTGTTGCAGGAGGTATTTTATAAATACTGTGTTCTGGATAAAAATACGTGTATTTGAACAATAAACTAGAAACTATTGTTATACTTTACGTTCTGAAATTTGTGTTAATGTGTAAAATATGGATCAGATATCCTAAGTAACTATCTCACAGCGCATTTGGCTTAAATGCAAATAAAAATAGTGATGTGTTTGTACATTTAATTCATGCACATAGTTTATTTTAAAAGTATGTCACTCATTTATGCCGCAATTCCTCTTTTTTTTTTAATTTTTAAAAATCACTTTAATTGGGGCGCCTGGGTGGCTCAGTTGTTAAGCGTCTGTCTGCGTTCGGCTCGGGTCATGGTCCCAGGATCCTGGCATCAAGCCCTGCATCTGGCTGTCTGCTCAGCAGGAAAACTGCTTCTCCCTCTTCTACTCTCCCTGTTTGTGATCCCTCTCTCACTGTCTCTCTGTCAAGTAAATAAATCTTTAAAAAAAAATCACTTTAATTCCAAAATCCTGTCAAGTTAATTGGTTATGTTATTTCAGTCAGTTTTAGGTAAGGGTGAAAAGATGGAGGAGATTCAGGTAGCCGATTTAAGAGCCTGTCTTATTTTATATACTTAATAAACTTAACATTTGGGGGCACCTGTGTGGGTCAGTGGGTTAAGTGTCTGACTTGATTTCAGCTCAGGTTATGATCTCAGGGTTGTGAGATCAAGCCCCATGTCAGGCTCCTGTGCTGGATGTGGAGCCTGCTTAAGATTCTCCTTCTCTGGGACACCTGGGTGGCTTGGTGGGTTGGGCCTCTGTCTTCAGCTCAGGTCATGATCTCAGGGTCTTGGGGTCGAGCCCCGCATCAGGCTCTCTGCTCAGCAGGGGGGTCTGCTTCCTCCCCTCTCTCTCTGCCTCCCTCTCTGCCTACTTGTGATGTCTCTCTCTCTGTCAAATAAATAAATAAAACCTTTAAAAAAAAAACAAGATTCTCCTTCTCTGCCCCTCCCCCTGCTCTCTCTCTTTTTTTTAAAAAAAAAAAAAAAGAACTTTTAGAAAAGACATGATATTAAGGATCAAATTCAGCATTCATAAATCTTATTATACCTTTAAATCCAAGAAGGGAAACTAACAAGAAATCTAATGCCCATATCTCTTGACTGACACATTAAACATCAGTTGCATCCTAATAATTTAAAAAGACCAGTGATGGGGCACCTGGGTGGCTTTTGGTTAAGTGTCTGCCTTCAGCTTAGGGTCCTGGGATTGAGCTCCAAGTCAGGCTCTGTGCCCAGCCGGGAATCTGTTGCTTTCTCTGCCTCTGTGTGCGTGCTCACTCACTCACTCAAAAAAATAAAATCTTTAAATAAAAATAAAATAGATCAGTAACAAACAGTTAAAAAGCACTGAATACGTGTACACAAGGGGAGTCATATCATAACTATGAAAAAGTTAAGGTGAAATGATGGAAGACCATGAGTGACAGGCCAAAATCTTCAACCTTTATAGGGAATATGGTTCCTTTGTTGCAGTTACTATAAGTAGAGCCATAGATTAGATTAGTTTAACCATAGTATGTAAGATACAGTCAAGGAGGGAGAAAGGAGTCAGATCTGATAAGAAACTTGATTTCTTTCCCCCAGTAGTTTAGAGACTTTTCACAAAGCAGCTTGGTTGCTTTGGATCGGAAAAGCTATATATTACTTTTATTAACAAAATTTGACATAATTCAGAGACAAACTACAAATTAAGGGTTTTCTTTTGATCTCCAGATACATGGATGTTTTTGCCTCTCTGGCATTCATTTTACCCTTTTCTTGACTTGGGTGGTAATTACTTGGCTGTTCTTTTCATTGTAAATATGTTTATAGATTCTCTATGTGTAATATATCCCACAACATTTTTATAATCTTAAAATTTCTAATACATGTGTCAGAGGAACAACATTGGCCATCCTGGTTAATCTTAGTCATTTCTACAGGAAGAATCTACAGAGATGTTGATTAATAGAATGGCTTACGCATAGGGCAGCGGTTATTTGAGAAGTATGATTTGGGCTAGTGTGAGTAAGAAATTCACTAGATTTGTTGGTGATGTGTGGTTTTTTGTTTTTCAGGGTTTTTTTAGATTTCATTTATTTGGGCGCCTAAGCATATGCCTTTGGCTCAGGTCATGATCTCAGGGTCCTGGAATCGAATCCTGCATCAGGCTCCCCTCAGTAGGTTGTCTGCTTCTCCCTCTCCCTTCTGCCCCTCCCCCTTCTCTTGCCCTCTCTCTCAGATAAATAAAATCCAAAAAAAAAAAAAAAAAAGGATTTTATTTATTTACTTGGAGGGAGAAAAAGACTCCCCACTGAGCAGCACTCCCTCCCCTTGTTGATTCTCACTGCAATCATATCAAATACATAGTGCTGTTTCATGATAACCATGCCTTCTACATACTTTACTTTGCCTAGAATGCCACCTATGTTTCTACCTAACTTCTTATTTTTAAAACTGAATTAAAGTGATACTGCCTCCATAAAGCCTCTCTCAATAACCATTTCAGCTATTTCCCTTGCATTCTGTGTGTTATAATATGACAGTATGTTAGTTGTTGGAGGGCAAAGATCCAATCTCAACTTTATATGCCTACTGCCTACTATAATGCAAAGTTTGTTTCTTTTATCTTAATATCCCTTAAGCATTTCTTAAAATCAGAATTTTTAGACTGGAATGACCTTAGAGATCATCTAATGTAACCCCTCCAATTTAAAACGTTTTTAATGCACTATGACATCATGTTTAGAGCTGAGACTTAGAGCTCTAGGGTCTACTACTTAACTAGCTGCATAACCTTGGACAAATTAAGTTCTCTAAACTTCAGTCTCATTTGTAAAATAGGGCTAATAAAAGTGTCTTTTGGGGCACCTGGCTGGTTCAGTCAGTGGAGCATGCAGCTCTTAATCTCAGGGTGGTAAATTTGAGCCCCATGTGGGGTCTGGAGATTACTTAAAATTAAATCTTAGGAAATAAAAAATAAAAGTGTGTCCTTCATAAGATTGATGTGAGAATTGCTTAAAACAATGCATGCAATGTTGTGCCTAAAATTAGTAAGCACCCAGTAAATACCAGTATTTGTCATCAGTTATATTACTACTACCATGAGGAGATGGGACCAGTGAAGTTGAGTGACTTATGTAAGGTTACTTAGTTTGGTAGTTGCTGAGAAAGGACTTGAGCCCTTGTCTTCTCAATCCCATCTGGTTGTTCTTTGCATTGGTGCAGGGAACTTTTTTGCTTTTGGAAAAATATATGGCATCACTCATACTTCTGATGGAGGGAAACTAGGCCAGATGAATGACATGAAATATGATATATTTTCAAGCATTTAGCAAATTGAGGGGTATGTGCCAGATGTGTCAGATTCTTGTTCATTATGTTAAGAAGACAAAGCCTAAAAGAAGAAATAAGGAATAGTTGTCAGGAAAGATGGTGGGTTGGGAAAAAGAGTTTAAAAATACACTTTAGTTTCTCCCCTGAAAGATGCTTTCTTTGTCCAAGCTCTGCCCACCCAATTATACTACTAATCCCCTTCCTCACTTTGCCCCTTAAGAAAATATGATGGCTAGGGACGCCTGGGTGGCTCAGTTGGTTGAGCGGCTGCCTTCGGCTCAGGTCATGATCCCAGCGTCCTGGGATCGAGTCCCACATCGGGCTCCTTGCTCGGCGGGGAGCCTGCTTCTCCCTCTGCCTCTGCCTGCCACTCTGTCTGCCTGTGCTCGCTCCCTCTCTCTCTCTCTCTCTCTCTGACAAATAAATAAATAAAATATTTAAAAAAAAAAAAAGAAAATATGATGGCTTTTAAGGCTATAATTATAACTATGAATGTAACCTGATCCTCTCCCCTTCTGATCTCCCTTCCCTAGCAATTCAGTCCATTAAGTGGTGCTTTGAGGGGTAAAAGCTGTCATGGCCCAGAGCTGGGTGTCACTAAAACACCCAGTGTTTAAACTGAGTGTTTAAAAAACATCCAATTTGGGGGCACCTGGGTGGCTCAGTGAGTTAAAGCCTCTGCCTTCAGCTCAGGTCGTGATCCCAGTGTCCTGGGATCGAGCCCCGCATGGGGCTCTCTGCTCAGCAGGGACCCTGCTTCCTCCTCTCCCTCTGCCTGCCTCTCTGCCTACCTGTGATCTCTCTCTGTCAAATAAATAAATAAAATCTTTAAAAAAAATAAAAAACACCCAATTTTTAGTGAAGAAAAGAATTATATAGGAGCAGCCTACACTCTATCAGCCCAAATGAGGGCAGTGGGTAATCATGCAAAGAGGAGGCCTATGCAAGACGTTGAGCCCAGGTGTGGTCGAGAAGGCCTCCATAGAGTGGTGGTGTGACTGCACAACACAGGTGGTCAGCCTGAGCAAGGTGAGAAGGGCATTCGTTCAGGAAACAATCCCAGCATGAGGTGTCAGACCCAAGTGGGATAAGGAGACCAGCAGCTGTAAAATATTGCTCACATTCAGGGACACTGATCAAATAGGTAAATATATTCAGGATAATGGAAGTCAAGTTTCTCATTGTCCTAGGAGGGGTTATAAGTATAAAGACAGAAAACTAGAGAGAACTTTGCAGTGTTAGGTTAGAATTGGAGATACTGGTATGCACTCCGTTTTCACAATAGAGATGGAGAAATAATCATGGATGCAAGTGTGTGTGTGTGTGCGCGCGCACACGCATGCGCTTGCGGACATGCACACACATACTTTTGTTCTGTCCAATGAGAGGACTTGGGATCAGTGACAGCCCAATAGCAACGATCATACCTACCCCTTAAATTTTGGTTTCTAAATACATTATTCACTAAAAGGAACCAGGGCTTCCTGGAGGGAAGGCTGTGTCAGGGAAAGTACAAAATTATCCTGGAACATTTTACTTCAGAAAGTAAGGACGTGTTCTAACTGATGGGGGCATGTTAAAGGGACAGCTTGCCAGGACTCTCACTAACTAAATATGGGATGATTTAAGCATCAAAATTAATGATTATAGTCCACTGAACAGAATAGGAATCCATAAAAAATAAATGAATAAAAGAGGAGGAAGGGGATATTTGCACAATCTCAGAGAAACATTCCCTACAAAACACTAATAACAAAAAAGAAAAGAAACTTGACAGCAGAAAGCCTGGCAGACACCACCTTATTTGGGTGGTTGAGTTAACATCAATATGGGACAAAATCAGATTGTGCTCTACCAGATAGAGGAACACAGCAATATTCCCACAGTAATTGCCAAAAATATGTAGCCTGAATCTAATCATGTGGAATCCATCATCAAACAAATCAAACTGAGGGACGTTCTGCCAAATATCTGACTTGTAATCTTCAAAAGTATCAAGGTTGTGAAAGTCAAGGGAAGACTGGGAACCTGTTCTGGCCTGAGGGAGACAAAAGTGACATGAAACTAAATGAAATGTGTGATTCTGGACTGGATCCTTTTGCTGAAAGGACGTCATTGGGGTCTGAGATTAAATGGCAGTGAGGTATCAATGTCACTTTCCTGATTTTGATGGTTGTATTATGATTATGAAGGAGAATGTCCTTATGTGTTGAAAATATATCCATCATGATTTTCATTTTTGAATTTAGGATCTGTGTATTTAAGCTTTGATGGGTAATGATTTTAAAGACAGCATGCAAGTTAATAACCTTTGGCCGTGAATCAGAAAACCAAGGCATACGTAAGTCCCGTCCTGGAACTTCTCAGCTGTGAACTTGAGCAAATTAATTGACTTTTTTGAGACTCAGCTTCCTCATTGGCAACACCACCCAGGGCTCTGATGATCATGTGAGATGATACATGTGAAAACACATTATAAACTAAAGTTCCGCTCAAATTACAAAGAATTGTAGTAATCTAGCTTTACTGAAATTTAATATTTCTAATTCTAGGTAGTTTTGATACTAAGTATTTGCAAATGACATGCAGTATTGGGGAATGGTGTAAATGTTTTGATAATATACAGTTAAGATTGAGATTTTTATCTTAACCTTAACCCTGGAAGTTTTGTTTTTGTTGTGAGACAGAACAAATCTATGTATCGTGATGTTAAGAGTTATTACAGTTGACAGTTCATAACATAAGGCATTTGCTGAGATCGCTCATTTAACCTGGACCATTTATGACTAAACTGCATAAATGAAAACAGAGGCATGCTATGTGTCTTAAAGAGGGGATTCTATTTTTAAACAAATAAAACTTAGTTTAGTTCTGCCACTAAAGTTTAAAACGTTTTATGTAAAAAATAACAGTGAGAAATTTCATTTTACCACTGTTAACAGAAGTGAATAGAAGAAGGAATTTACATCATGTTAGCTGTGGGTAATGTGGAAGAAGAAAGTAAGGGTGAGGGGAAAGAAATACCATTTATATAATTCAATTAACCATAATCCAGGATTTGAAGTACCTCACTGGTATGTCCCACATAGAAAGTATGCTGAAAAATTGTTTGTAAGTAAAATCCTATTTATTTTAAAGATCTATTTATTTGAGAGAGAATGTCTGAGTCAGGGAGAAACAGAGGGAGAAGAGAATCCCAAGCAGACTCCCTGCTGTGTGCGGGGCTCAGTGGGGGGCTCAATCTCATGACCCTGAGATCATGACCTGAGTTGAAATCAAGAGTCAGACATGCAACCAACTGAGCCACCCAAGTGCCCCAATCGAATCCTATTTTATTTTTAAAGATTGTATTTATTTATTTGACACAGATAAGATCACAAGTAGGGCGGCAGGCAGAGAGAGAGGGGGAAACAGTCTCCCCACTGAGCAAAGCCTGATGAAGGGCTCCATCCCAGGACCCTGAGACCATGACCCAAGCCGAAGGCAGAGGCTTAATCCACTGAGCCACCCAGGCGCCCCTCAAATCCTATTTTAAATTCCATTGGAGAAATAACTGCAAACTCTTAAAGTCCCTAATTTTATCTTAAAATTTTTTCATATATCAAGTTTTCTTAAGGTACACTTCTACTATTTGAGTTTTAATAAGAAGCATCTTTCAAAATAGCTTTTTTTTCTTTTTAAGATTTTATTCTATAGTAATCTCTACACCCAACATGTGGCTTGAACTCAAAACTCTGAGATCAAGAGTCACATACTCTACCAACTGAGCCAGACAGACACCCCCAAAATAGCTTAAAAAAAAACAGAAAAATGTTCTTCTTCGGTTATAATATTTTAGGTATTTTAGCATAAAGATGGAATAACTCCTCCTCCACAAATATTCGTTGTTTGGGCTGTCAGTGTTTACAGATTGCTAGAAATAATGATCTGCTATAATTTAGTCGATCAATTTGACATGGATATTGTGATGTGTTGGTAAGAGAAATATCATCTGAAATTCCAAGTGAAATATATTGTGAATTGTTAAAAAAAAAAAAAAGACTTCCCTTGAAAAGTGAGTTGTTTTGAAACACCCAGTTTAGAAACAATACTAAATAGATCCCAATTATATGAAACAGAAGGACATACATATGTAAGATTCCATCCTAAAATGTCTATCTTTTTCATGGAGGTAAATGCCAACTAAACCAATTGATAGGAGTTTTATTTCATTCGAGCAGAGGAAATACCTTCACCTTCATTTAGAAATTTCAAGATCCCAGGAAGAGCAATTAGCTAGATCACCAGGCTTGCTCTGCCTGTAATGTAGTTATCTGAACTTTAAAATATTGTTCTAGTGTCAAAATTTAGAGAGAGTTAAGCAATGAAGGGAAAGTAAGAAAAGAAAAAAATTAAAGATTTGAAATATTCCATCCATGGAGCTAATCACACTGAATTTTAGTAAGATAATATATTTATCTCTGATATTGAAAAAAAAAAAAGTCAAAACCCAGAACATTTCAAGTGGACCAGAACAGCTTTCTACAGTTTAGGAATAATCTCTTCTGTAACATTTCTTTTCCCATATTTGGACTTATAAATTCTCTAACATTCTTCTCAGATAAGCACTTTATAAGCTCAAATTCCTAGTGAAAAGCCTTTTGTGTAACTCACCTTGTGTTTTAATGATGTGTGAGCTCCATGTTGACTTTATCAAGAAAGGATGCTGTACTTTATCAAATGCTTTTTCAGCATCTATTGAGAGTATCATATGGTTCTTGTTCTTGCTTTTATTAATGTATTGTATCACATTGATTGATTTGTGGATGTTGAACCAACCTTGCAGCCCTGGAATAAATCCCACTTGGTCGTGTTGCATAATCCTTTTAATGTGCTGTTGGATCCTATTGGCTAGTATTTTCGTGAGAACTTTTGCATCCATGTTCATCAAGGATATTGGTCTGTAATTCTCCTTTTTGATGGTGTCTTTGTCTGGTTTGGGGATCAAGGTAATGCTGGCCTCATTAAATGAATTTGGAAGTTTTTCTTCCACTTCTATTTTTTGGAACAGTTTCAGGAGAATAGGTGTTAATTCTTCTTTAAAATGTTTGGTAGAATTCCCCTGGGAAGCCGTCTGGCCTTGGGCTCTTGTTTGTTGGGAAATTTTTTATGACTGCTTCAACCTCCTTACTGGTTAAGGGTCTGTTCAGGTTTTCTATTTCTTCCTGGTTCAGTTTTGGTAATTTATATGTCTCTAGGAATGCATCCATTTCTTCCAGATTGTCAAATTTGCTGGTGTATAGCTGCACATAATATGTTCTTATAATTGTATTTCTTTGGTGTTGGTTGTGATCTCTCCTCTTTCATTCATGATTTGTTCTTTTGGTTTCTATTTCATTGATTTATGCTCTGTTCTTTATTATTTCTCTTCTCCTGCTAGATTTAGGCTTTCTTTGCTGTTCTTTCTCCAGATCCTTTCAGTGTAGGGTTGGGTTATGTACTTGAGGCCTTTCTTATTTCTTGAGAAAGGCTTGTATTGCTATATACTTTCCTCTCAGGACCACCTTTTCTGTGTCCCAAAGATTTTGAACAATTGTGTTTTAATTTTAATTTGTTTCCATGAATTTTTTTTAGTTCTTCTTTAATTTCCTGGGTGACCCATTCATTCTTTAACCTCCATGTATATGAGTTCTTTCCAACTTTCCTCTTGTGGTTGAGTTCTAGTTTCAAAGCATTGTGGTCTGAAAATATTCAGGGAATGATCCCAGTCTTTTGGTACCAGTTGAGACCTGCTTTGTGACCCAGGATGTGATCTATTCTGGAGAATGTTGCATGTGCACTAGAGAAGAGTGTGTATTCTGTTGCTTTGGGATAGAATGTTCTGAATATATTTGTGATGTCCATCTGGTCCAGTGTCATTTAAAAAGTCTTTTATTTCCTCGTTGATATTTTGCTTAGATGATCTGTTCATTTCAGTGAGGGGGGGGTGTTAAAGTCCCCTACTATTATTGTATTATTGTCGATGTGTTTCTTTGATTTTGTTATTAATTGGTTTATATAATTGTCTGCTCCCATGTTAGGAGCATAGATATTCAAAATTGTTAGATCTTCTTGTTGAACAGACCCTTTTAGTATGATATAATGTCCCTCCTCATCTCTTATTATAGTCTTTGTCTTAAAATCTACTTTATCTGATATAAGGATTGCCACCCTTGATATAAGGATGATAATGATATCATTACCATGATATAAGGATTTCTTTTGATGTCCATTAGCATGGTAAATTGTTCTACCCCCTCAGTTTAAATCTGGCAGTGTTTTGGGGTCTAAGTTTCTTGCAGACAGCATATCGATGGGTCTTGTTGTCTTATCCGTTCTGATATCCTGTGTCCTTTGATTGGGGTATTTAGCCCATTTACATTCAGGGTAACTATTGAAAGACATTAATTTAGTGCCATTGTATTGCCTGTAAGATGACTGTTACTGTATATTGCCTCTGTTACTTTCTGGTCTGTTACTTTTAGACTCTCTCTTTGCTTAGAGGACCCCTTTCAATATTTCCTGTAGACCTGGTTTGGTGTTTGCAAGTTCTTTTAGTTTTGTTTTCCTGGAAGCTTTTTTAATCTCTCCTTCTATTTTCAGTGAGAGCCTAGCTGTATATTTTTCTCATTTAATGCTCTGAATATATCATGCCAATCCTTTATGACCTGCCAGGTCTCTGTAGATAGATCTGCTGCCAATCTAACTGTTGTATGTTACAGACCTCTTGTCTCAAGCTGCTTTCAGGATTTTCACTTTGTCACTGAGACTTGTAAGTTTTACCATTAGATGATGGGGTGTTGACCTATTTTTTACTGATTTTGGGGGGGATTCTCTGTGCCGCCTGGATTTTGATGCTTGTTCCCTTTGCCAAATTAGGGAAATTCTCTGCTATAATTTGCTCCAATATACTGTCTGCCCCTCTCTCTTCTTCTGGGATCCCAATTTATTCTAATATTGTTTCATCTATGGTATCACTTATCTCTCAAATTCTCCCCTTGTGGTCCAGTAGTTGTTTCTCTTTTTCTCAGCTTCTTTATTTTCCATCATTTGGTCTTTTATATTTATTTTATCTTTATTTTCCATCATTTGGTCTCTTCTCCCTCATTTATCCTAGCAGTAAGAGCCTCCATTTTTTATTATACCTCATTAATAGCTTTCTTATTTCAACTTGATTAGATTTTAGTTCTTTTATTTCTTCAGAAAGCGATTTTATTTCTCCAGAAAGCGATTTTATTTCTTCAGAAAATGATTCTCTAGTATCTTCCATGCTTTTTTTGATCCCAGCTAGCACCTTGATAATCATCATTCTGAACTCTAGTTCTGACATGTTACTAATGTCCATATTGATTAGGTCTCTAGCCATCAGTACTGCCTCTTGTTCATTTTTTTGAGGTGAGTTTTTCTGCCTTGTCATTTTATCCAAATAAGAATAGAGGAATGAGAGAACAAAATACTAAGAGGGTAGCAACAACCCCAGAAAAATATACACTAACCAAATCGAAAGAGACCCAAAACCAGCAGGGAGAAAGGAGAAGAAAAAAATGTATATAGATAGATAGATAGAGATATAGTTATATAGATATATATCTATATATATGGTATCTATGGTATCACTTATATCTATGGTATCACTTATCTATATCTATAGCTATATATCTATATATACCTATATATAGATATATCTAGATATATATCTATATCTATGTATCTATTAACTAGTCTAATATATATCTAATATATATATCTGTATCTCTAAGACTGGTGAATAGAACAGGGCCACACACTTGATTTTGGGTGCATCTGGGGCTGTTAGAAGAAACTTGCCTCCCAAAATTACGAAGAAAGAAAAAAAAATAAGGGTAGGGGCACCTGGGTGGCTCAGTGGGTTAAAGCCTCTGCCTTCGGCTCAGGTCATGATCCCAGGGTCCTGGGATGGAGCCCCACATCGGGCTCTCTGCTCAGCGGGAAGCCTGCTTCCCTTCCTCTCTCTCTGCCTGCCTCTCCGCCTACTTGTGATCTCTGTCTGTTAAATAAACAAATAAAAACCTTTAAAAAAAATAAGGGTAAACACAATGAAAGGATGGAATATGACTGTAATGATGAAAATTTTTAAAAGATTCTAAAAAAGAAATTGATAAGAAGTTGGTTGAGGGCACCTGGGTGGCTCAGTGGGTTGAGCCCTTGCCTTTGGTTCAGTTCATGGTCTCAGGGTCCTGGGATCAAGTCCCACATTGGGCTCTCTGCTCAGGAGGGAGCCTGCTTCCCCCTTGCTCTCTGCCTGTCTCTCTGCCTACTTGTGATCTCTGTCTGTCAAATAAATAAATAAAATCTTAAAAAAAAAAAGAATTTGGTTGAAAAAAGGGGGGAAAAAAGAGAATGTAATCAGGCTGGAGACTAGCACAAAGCCATGCACTAGATAGGGTATATTTTGATCTGTTAGAAGAAACTGTATCCCAAAATTCTAAAGAAAGAAAAACCTATATGTATACAAAAAATGAGGTTAAATACAATGAAGGGTTAGAATAGGACTATAACAATGAAAATTGAAAAGGATTTTTAGAAAGGTATTGATAAGATAAAATAGTTAAAAAAATTAAAATAGGAAAGATGAAAGAATTTTTAAATAGAGTAAGAAAAAAATAAAATTAAAAAAATTTAACTTTGAAAGACTAAGGAATCATGGGAAAAGAGCCATGAATTCTACGTGTTGCTTTCTCCTAGCTCTGGAGTTCTGCAGTTCTTATTGATCGGTGAACTTGGTCTTGGCTGGGTGTTCTTGCCGATCTTCTGGCAGAGGGGCCTGTTGCTGAGATTCTCAAATGTCTTGGCCCGAGGTGGAATTGTACCTCCCTTGCCAGGGGCCAAGCTGAGTAATCTGCTAGGGTTCCCTCTCTGGAGCTTTTGTTCCCTGAACGCTTTCCATACCACTTTGGCGGCCTTCCAATCTCCGGCCTAGAGGAGCTGAGAGCTCAGGGCCCCACTCCTCAGTGCACCCTCAGAGAAAAGCAGTCAATCTCTGGTCTCCAGCCGCACTCCATGCTCACCCAGCTTGTGACCGAGCATTTCTATCTCTGGTGCATGGCCCCATTTGGAGTCTTCAAACCCAGCAAATTCCTGCTGCCCTCTACCGCTCCTGGAGGAGGAAGGTGAGTCTCCCTGGATCTGCCACTTGTGGGGTCCCTGCTCAAAAAGTAGTGGTCCAACTGTGTCCCAGATCACAGTTTAAGGTAACCCTGAGCTGAAAGCCCACTACTTAGGTCCATCTCTGCATCCGGTTTCCCTGCTCCAATACCTGAGAGCTCCGCTGCACTCAGACACCCCCGGTCTGTCTGTGACCCTGAGGGACTGATACCGCACTGTCCCCGTGAGGGTTCCATCCCTCCTTAGCCTCTGGAGTGACGTCTCTCAGTATAGCAGACTTCTAAAAGTTCCAATTTTGTGCCCTGCTGCTCTATGGTTGCTGGGAGCTGGCCCCTCCCCTCCACAGTCTATCATCCCGTATATCACCCCTGACTCACTTCTCTGCATGTCCTACTTTCCAGAAAGTGGTCGCTTTTCTGTTTCTAGAATCGCTGCTCTTCTCTTCAATCTCCTGTTGAGTTTGTAGGTGTTCAGAATGGTTTGGTAACTAGCTGAACTCCTGGGACCCAATGATATTTATGTCTCATAGTCCTCCACCATCTTGCTCCATCCCCTTCCATGTTGACTTTAAAGTATATAACTCTTCCCATTGAGCGTAGGACTATTTTGCTTTTATTACATTACTTAATTACTTATGGGATGACAGGTTGTAACATAGTCTCTCTGGGGAACCTACTGCTTTTCCCCACTAGCCCCCGAACCAAGAAAAAAAGGAATGGAGAAAGGGATGGTGAAAAATGTTCTCTGATTGCTGCCGTATGAATGACCACCATCATTCTGAACAATTCTGGTATTTTATGCACCAGTTGTTGATTTATGAGTAGACATATGCTAAGAAGGGAACCAGCCTTGGATTGTCCAATTCTGTAACTAAGCACTAAGATATGGGGTAAGAACACCACAGTTAAGCCATTGCATTCCATAGTTTTAAACCTCGCTTTGACTGTGAAACCCAAATCAATTATACAATAGGTATAACATATCAGGTCACTCCTTCCTACTTATCAGAGAGAAGTATCCTTACTTCTAGAAGAGTAATCTCCCTTTTCAGGCTTGGGGATGGCATGGATAGGTTAAATGGAAATTCATATTTAAGCTTAAATTTTGAGATTAACCAAATTAACAAGTTTAGTAAAAAGAGGATGGTGAGGGGTTGACTCATCTCACCAAAAACCTTTTTTTTTTTTTTTGCCTTATTGTTAGATTTTATTATTTGATATGATTTTCACAAGTTGATTTTGGAGCTATTGTGTTGACTTTGTGCTTGTCAAATGGGGCAGCCAGGGCAATGAATTTAGGCTACCAATCATATGCATTCTAAACAACAAATGGAATAAATTTTAAATAGATTGTAAGTTTTCTGGAAGGGAGATGAATTCTTTGGCTTCATTGCTTATCAATATAGGAAACAACCTTAATCAGTTGAATTCCCCTGGCTGCCTTCCATGCCTTTATCTTCTGTATTGCCTCTTTCCTGGGTGTTGCTTACTAATAAAATCACAGAAAAGAAAATTAACTTCAGTAGTGAAATAACTTTACAATTCAATTCCATTTTATTTTTTACTTTTATGTAAATACTACATTAGATGTAAAAGGTCTTTAAAAGATTGTTTTAAGTCCATCTACCTGCTTCTAAGTTCTCCTTTAAAAAAAAAATCCATAGTAGTACTGATAAATAGGGATCAAGTAAATGAAAAAAGATTGTTTTAAGTCCATCTACCTACTTCTAAGTTTTCCTTTTAAAAAAAAAAATCCATAGTAGTTCTGATAAATAGGGATCAAGTAAATGAAAGTAAATGAAGTAAAGTAAGTAAATGAAAACTGTGCAGAACAGAGATTTCGTTATTTTTTTAAGTCCAGTGAAGTCTGAAAACTTTTCCAAACACCTATATAATTCCTTCAACACCTGGCTTGGCAGAACTCTAATTCTGTTTGAAAAAGTGCTTTTTTAAAAATTATGTCTCTGGAAAATGCATAAGTGTGGGGGGGACAGAAAGAATCCATATCTGAATATCTTCATAAAGTAGTTCTTTCAATTTGCAAAGGTAGTTACCACTGACTTACGCTGCCCCTTAAACAACCCCTCTCCTTTCAGCACGCTAGAAAGCGAAGAGAATGGAAATAAGGAGCATGAAGGAACGAAAGAGTGAAGATAATGAAGGTAGGTCAGTGAGGTACTTTTTAATCCCTCTACTCTTTTCCTCTAATATTTTGGGAAACTTCTCAGCAGCTCACTTCTATAAGGAAAATATCCTGCTGGGAGAAGCAAAGAATCAGAAATAGAAGGATATAGGGAGAATACAAGAAGATGGCTGGGGCAGAGATTGTTGGGGAAAGAAGCCAAGAGAGGAAGATCTATAATTGGATAAAACCAAGTCTCTGCTAGATGGGTCTTCTTTCTATAAGGCTGTTAGAATTAAATGCTATATATATAGAGGACTGAAATGATGTGCAGCAAGATGATTGAGTCCTTTTATCATTAGGTTTATTCCCTTTAAGATTTTGGTGAGGAAATCTTACATTACAAGGTAAATTTACTTCTTTACTTATGAATCTGAAAGCCATAAGCCACCCGGGGTCAAATTTACCTGATCCGTATTCAAGGCTTTATGTGGAATGCAAGGTTATTCATTTAACTGACCCTTTTCCAATTAGCCTTACTTAGTTTAGCCTCAATCTTGAATATTATCTGGAGGGCTCACAATCCTGGTAGTCAACCAGGAAGGGTTGGGGGAATTCCATTTAAGGCTAATCCAGAGTCTCCAATTACTTCTGGATTGAGGGCAACCTTGGTTAAGGTCAGGGTACCAGACCTTTATACCCTGTAAGCAAGAATTGGATTTAATCCTCTCTTCACAAATCAAAGTAACCTGAGCAGTCAAACCAGGTCATCTGAAACAGCTTAAATGAGATGGTCACCTGAACACCGAAGGAGCATTTGTCAGTATCCACCTTCAAAGCGGTTTACGGCCAAGCCACAGTCACTAATGAAATGGGCCGGATTTGCCTGTGGGACATTATCCTGAATGTTTAGCTGGTGGAGACAGGAAGATGGCAATGAAGTGCAGCAAACGCTGAACACGGGCCCATAAAGGAAGGTGGGCGCTGAAGTGTGTCACTGGAAAAGGCAGAGGTGGCAATGATACCCTTATAATAACATACACACACATTTGAGTAGGTGGAATTGTTAATGTAAGAAAAATCAGAGGAAATTCATATAGTTTGTAATGGGCCCAAAGTATTAGAATAGAGAGAAGGATACACTGAGACAACAGTATACACAAACACACGTGCTCACATGAATACATTATTTTTCCATTTAGTTTCTACATCTTCCTCTCCTGACTCCACAAAGGCACACGGGTTACAGGGTTCTAGAAGATTCCAGCTATAGAATTCTATGCTACTCAGAAAATATATGGCTAGCAAAACAGCATCCCTGTTTTCTCCTACGTGATTTATGCACTCATCAACAGTGAAACCTTTAGAAGCAAGTGGATGTCGGATACCAATGATCATAACAAGAAATGATGCAGGAGACTTATACAAACTTGATTCTAAACCTAATCCTAACTGATTAGATGGTGGCTCTCATCACCTCCATACACACCCTCACACATCCAAAATAGTCCAGTTTAGCTGGTCATAGAGCTAACATGGTGATATGTCCAGGAGATTTCCCAGAAACAAGTACTTGGAGGCCATAAGAGTCTGGGCACCATAGTCTTTTGGGACAGTCTCTCCATGAAGAAGCCCCGTTCATTGTCAGGTGTAGCTGGAAACTTGTTCACTGAGAGGGGAGAAGGCGAGGCATGACTTGTCAGAACCAGAGGAAGAGGTTGTTGGGAAGCCATTTTCCTCTCACTGAAGCATGTTATATGGCATTCAAGTGGATGTCCCCATAGGGAATTTCTGTAGCTGTTTCTGGAGTGATACCTTTAATAATACGCTGTTGGGAAGAAAACACAATGTTAAAAACATTCATTAAAACTTAACAGTATTGCAAAAATATTTCAACATTAATATGAAAACATTTAAATAGCGTTTTAATGGCATTTACTAGTAAGTGGGAATAGTCTCACTGACTTTCCTTAAGAAATGCATTCCCAATTTATTTGTTCCCAACTATAGATAAAAATGATACATTCAGGGAGCCTCTGGCTGGCTCAGTTGGAAGCTGTGACTCTTGATCTCAGGGGCAGGAGTTTGAGCCCCATGTTGGGTGTAGAGATCACTTAAATAAATAAATACAACTTTAAAAATGACATATTCAGGAACTATAAGCATCTGTGAACTAATTACAAAAATCATTGTAATATTAATGGGAGAAAATGATGAACTTTCAGTAGAACCTCCACTGGGGTATAACATGCTTTCAAGGACCTGGGAAAGCAAATCTTTTTCTCTGGACCAAGTAGGCTTCCTGTGGCCACACACAGCTCAGGGAGCAGAGAGAATGCTGGACTCTGTCCACCCCCTGCCCCCTGCACTCCTGCCCCAGCCAGGCTCCTTGCGCCCTGCACACACACCAGACGCATGATGTGGATGCGGCCACTGCAATGGCTAGGATGTCCCTGATCCCATGAATCTGCCTGTGAAGAAGTACTTGTTAGTTCATACAAAGGTACAAATTATCACAAAATTTAAAAAGATGTGATGATTTAAATCATCACTCCTAAAGCAAACTCACGTTGACATAGGACTCATTACAGGGAAGACTTTGTAGGAATTTTTAGTTTGGAAACAGCTGAGATACACAGAAGCTTTAAGACGATCTGAAATACACTTGGGCTTGGGTATGAAATATACAGCCCACCATGTAAAACTTAGCATCAGGGTGACATGAAGAAGGGAAAACAGCAGCAATTCAGAGGCTCAGATAAATCTTTATGAAGCTGCTTAGTAAAATTTTTGATGGCTGAGAGTATGTACAGGAAGTGGGCAAAATTGGATCTGGAAGCATTTTTGATTTATGGATTGTAGGTGAAGCTCTGCTACTCATCCTTTATATTTTGCATTGAAAATGAAAGTCTTTTTCTTTCTTTTTTTTTTTTTTTGAGTATAGTTCCTACACAATTTTACATTAGTTTCAGTCCTTCAATCTTTTTTTTAAAATTTTATTTATTTATTTGACAGAGATCACAAGTAGGCAGAGAGGCAGGCAGAGAGAGAGGAGGAAGCAGGCTCCCTGTTGAGCAGGGAGCCCGATGCGGGGCTCGATCCCAGGACCCTGAGACCATGACCTGAGCCGAAAGCAGAGGCTTTAACCCACTGAGCCACCCAGGTTCCCAGTCCTTCAATCTTTTATTCCCTGATTCTGGGAGTTTGTTCTTCTTTGCGGAGCAGGGCCTATGAAATTCAAATAGTTCCATCTGCATAGTAACGACATTAACAAAACTGTATATTTTGTGTTCCTAATCAAGTTCACATTCAAGAACTGAAGTCTCACGCCAGAAATCCCCTTAAAAAGAAATTGCTGCAACCCTCATCAGCTACCTGGACGTGTCAGCTCATTGAAAACATCATTTCACAAACCATCCCTCCCTATAGATGAGTACGTAAGCTGTAACTGATTAAGCTGAATTAAGTCTTGCTAATTGGGAACTGGACGCAGATCATTCTAACTAGTCTCGAGGGGAGCTATGTTATACAGGAAGAGCAGAGGGCACTGAGATGTATGGTGGAATGGTATAATGAGCAACGAAAGTAGAACTTTTGGCTTTTGTGTCCTAGTCCGCAGCCACCCATGCCCTTCTGGCTGCTGATCTCCCAAAATGCCAGGCCCACTTTTGTTTTCCCTGTTTTGGTAGCATTCTCGTTGCCACACTACCATTGCTCTCAAAATTTGCCAGGCCATGGCCTTTTGCAAGGTGACAATCTAAGAAACAGATCACCCCTGACTATGACCTCTGGATTTTAATCAATGGAACCAAGGGACTGCAGTAAAGGATGATTTAAAGGAACAGATTCAACAGTTCTGGGTCTGAGTGTATATTTCAAGCAACACCAGGGTCCAAGGCCCTTGGGGAAGAATGAGGTTGTGATAAAACAGGAAACATAAAAAGTGTGTATTGCTTCAGATGTGACAGATCTGCTGTCCATGCCCGAAGGCAAGCAGAAGGCAAAGCGGTCATTCTGAGAAGTTTAGAACGCTAGACACAGCTCAAGCTGTGGTGCATGCAAGTAACCAGCTCTCTCATCACTGCATCTAAGGCGCTCCCAGGAGAGGCAGCCGTTACAGGTCACCCACTGGTGTAGACTTACAAATACAGAAGATTGAGAGCCAACTGGTGAGCTTCACATGGGGGACTCATCTCCTCTGAACAGGGCACAACCAGAGAATCCTTTTCTCCCAAAACAATTACTAGTCGGAACACGCACACGAGCACCTACCTCTTTAAATGTCCCTGGAGTGACGATCAGCCGGTACGCTATGTATGTGGGGATGCAGACGAAAGACGAGGTCCCTATGCAGTAACCCAGGATGATACTCCACTGAGGGTAGTTATACTGGAAAAGTCGGAGCTGGGGTGGGCTCATCAAAAAACTGCAGATGATGAACTGGAACCGGAATGCCAAGAAACATTACAAATCGTAACGACATCCTTGCAGGTAGGGGCGGTTCTGATACCACGGACCCCAGATGCTAAAGCTGGGATCCTCTCAGGAAATTCCCCAAATGTGATAAGATCCTCGACTGAATCCTGACGCATAGAATCTACTCATTGCTGCGCCCGAGCTGCAACCAGGAAACAGTCAGGTGCTTGTATTGATTCTCCTCTCCACCCCCATCTCGACCCTTCGAGCGAGGATGCCAAGGCCTCAGAACGTTGTTTCTGAGGAGTTAAAGCAATCCCTTCGGGGCAAAGGGGAAAACACCAGCAACTGTGAAAAGTGGTTTGGGCCCCGTCTTGCCAGACAGTGGAAGAATGATCTAGATGGCCTCTCCACAGCATCTGCCAGTCCCAGGGCCCCACAGTTCTCTAGGTTCTGTTTTCACTTCCTCCTGCATTTCCCAGCTGTCAGATGGAAGTTACCTGTGTCCGGGAGAGATACTAAGGTTCTCAAGACCTGGAGAGGCCTTGGGCTCCTGTGTATGTGTGTCCCCTCTTTTCTTGAGGTCTCTGCTTTCTGCATTGAGAGCCTTAGCCTGGGGTTTCTACAGGCATGGCCCTGCCACGACGTGTCTCAGCCACGCGTGACCGCCCGCCCCGGCCCTCATCATGACCAGAATCGTGGAAGGAAAAAGAAAATTCGAGTGAAAATGTCTCCCCCACCCCCCCCCAAAAAACACCACGGTGTGTTCCCAACACTCAGTTTATAGGTTTTCTTACTTCAGTTTGGTTTCCAGAGGGAGAGCGTAAACACCAGTTTCTGCCTAGTAACCACAGGGCCGAAATCGTCACTGCTCTTGATTTAATTTTATTACTCCGTAGTCATAATGAAAGCAGTGATGTAAACTATTTGTATGGTTCGACAACTATTTATATCTTTCCTTCTTTGTCTGCAGGTAGTAAAATGGGAAGTTGTTAAACACACATCCATCTTCCCAACAGTGTTATCCTAAGTCTGGGAGAAAGCTCTCCCGACGCAGACCCTTCTCGGGACTCACTCTCCTCACCCCTGGACCCAGCTACTCAGGGAGCTAGTTCTGGAACATGGCAAGGCTGCACGGACGCCGTGAGGAGCCTCCCTTCTATAACTCCTCTCATCTTCACGTCAGGTATGTGAAATCCAGCCCAGTTCAGAAAGGCCTCAGGCTCCTGTGGTAGCCAGTGTGTGCTACTCCGGACACACCCCATGCAGGGACGGCCCTGCCTCTCCCTGCTCATATATACTTTCTTTTTTCTGAAACTTGGCTTCAGTGAAAAAGAATAGTTTTAGTAAGCTACTCCTTGTTCACTGAAGGCAGCCTTAAAAAGCACAGAGCCAGGGATCTGGTACAGAGACCCAGAAGTGGAAGATTTGCCTCCCCTTCGCTGGGCCCTGGAGCACTCGCCTTTAGAGGAAGCGAGTAAAAGCAAACACCGCAGGGATGGAATGGGGGGGCGGGGGTGGTGACGGGCCTCAGCCAAGTCTGTGCGTGAGTTCTGCTGGGCATGGGAGCTCACTGACTGCACACCACGCATTTGCCCAGGCTGCAAGACAGCCAGAGGCTCACAAAGATGAAACTACTATAAAGCCTGGGGCCAGGACGAGGGGGGAGCCTGTGAGGCACTCACCTTGGGCACAAGAGTTAAGTCGATTTTAGTCATCAAGGGGGAATACTTTAGTGAAATATTTTTAAAAAGACAAGATCTGACAGGGCCAGATTAGGGTAAGGTGAGCGAATGAGACACGCAAGTCCAGGTCAGGCCTCGTGTTTATTTAAAATGTTGAAATCTGCTGACTGGGGACTTTCCTGCATTAATTTTGGTTTTTAAAAAGTCTTGTATTAAAATGTAGTAGTTTTGAGTAGTTTTGGCACAACCCCTCCCCGCCTTCAATTTGACACCTGTGGCAGAATGCCTTACTTGCCTCTCCCGAATCCCAGCCCTGGACATCCTTTCCTTACTGGGTGGGGGATACAGAAGTAGAGAGACAAACAGACAGAGCTTCTTCCCTCAGGGAACTCAAAGGAACTCTCCTCTTCCTTTGAAAGCCAGATGAAAGGATCTAAGTAGATTATCAATAAGCACAGGTAATCACATAAATTACTAATTCATCTATGTGAGAACTGTGTCTAGTGATGGCAGGCTAGGCGGTTCATGCCAACCGTCTCACGGAAAACAACTAATGTCCTGGATTTAAAGAAAGACATGTTTTTAAAACAGATGAACATAGGGGAAGGGGAAAAAGAGAGAGCAAGGGAAAGCAAACCATAAAAGACTCCTAAGGATAGAGAACAAACAGGGTGGGTGGAGGGAAGGAGGTGGGAGGTGGGCGGGCTGGGTGACGGGGATTAAGGGAGGGAGCTTGTGGCGATGAGTACGGGGTGTTACAGGCAAGTGATGAATCACTAACTTCTACTCTACTAAACATTACACGGTTAACTAACTCAAATTTTAAAATTTTAAAGAAAAATATACACGTATTTTTAGTTTACCAGTGAGCTGATAAAGTAATAAGAACTACCAGGCCAAGTCTAGGGGAACACTAGAGCCACCAGAGCACTCCCCAGAGCCACCGGGCACTGAGAACTATCTGCTGCCCAGGGCAATGGTTGGCTTTGGTTTTGGAAACCTGCGGGGGCGAGGGGAATGGAAGTCAAGCAGGGCTTCTGGGGTACAGACAGACTCACGCAGCATCACAGAGGCAAGAGGGAACTTACTGCTCATCTTACACGTTCATGTCCAGATTACGGGCACAAAAAGTACCAAAAAAAGGGCCGCCCAGAGAAAGTCAGAACACACGAAGGGATTTTCCCTTGTTGTTTTAAACAAGATGGGGAAGGAACAACGACCTCGATGTCAAAGCCAGAGATGTCCCTAAGACAAAATGTTTGGCCCAGACATTCCTAACAAGTTAGAGCCGGATGGAAGGACCAGTCCAACAAGCTTTCTGGCTCTACAAGATTAAAAAAATTCCCTCCAAGATAAAATTACAGTTAAATGAAAGAACTGGAGAGTGATCCCTGCTGACCGGCACGGAGCCACTTTACGCAGGGCTGCCTCGGAGCACAGCTGGGATGTGAGCAGGGAGCTTCACCATCTTGGGGCAAGTGTCTCCTTCGGAGGGACACCGGGAGGTAAGCAGGGCTGCCTGCTGTCAGGGGGGGTGAGGACTGAACACAAAGAGGCAATGCTTGGAACTGAATGTTCTCACCCAGGTCCCTGGGCATTAGATGGATTCTACTTTTGACTCAGGTCCACGCTTGAGGACTTTCGTGTGGGGCATCTTGAAGAAAATGAATACGAAATTACAAAGACCCCTCCTCCCAGGGCCTTCAAGAGCAGCTGAGGAAATCCTTCCCAGGTCTTGAAGAGCTCTTACGTGTCACATGTGACCTGGGACCCTTCAGGCTTCAATGTCCTTAACTGTAAAATGGCGTATGAGGACTACGCTCCTTCGTGGAACAGTGGTAAGGATTCACAGAGCAACGGGTCTAAGTTTAGCACAAAGTCTGGTCTGGCACGTCATGTTCAATAAATGTTATTTATCATTCTCACTGAGCAGGGTTGTGATGGGCACATGCCGCAGGGACCCAAGCCCCGACTACCCTTCCATGGTGCTGGAAGTCAGAAAGCGGGGAAGCCTGGGGGACACAGTGACTGGGAGGGACACCGAAGGGGCTTCTCAAGGGCTGGTCATGTTTTTGTTTCTTAGCATGGTTCCTGCTGCGAAAGCATGCTTGATTTATAAAGTTGCAAAGAGAGGTACACTTAAGATTTACACACTCTTCTGTATCTATGTTACACTTCAGTACAATTTACTCTACGTAACAGTTGGGATGAACCTTTCTTCGGGGCCAGAGGAGAGGGAAATGGCCACTCACCAGGAGAAAGAGAGGGCTGATGGCTACCCAGCAGATCCTCCAAAACCACCCAGGGCTGAAGCCGAGCATTTCCTTCACGTCACTGCAGAACTGAGTGATGCCTAAAGTCACCCGCAAGAGAAAGAGAGATTGGTGAGGGAGGACATGGACCCCCTCAGAGACAGTGAGCAGCTCCGGAGTTTGTCATGGCGGGGGCTCAGGGGCACCAATCTGGTCTGAAAGTGGGACAGGGGACTTGTCACAAAACTGCATTTGATGGCCAGCAACGTTCTCTCTACATGGAGTGGGTGGCACAGGTGGACATTTGGGGAGCAACCCAAAGCCCCCTCTCGGTGCCCACACTGCGCTTGACTTCTGAGATCTCAGCACACATCTGATTTTACTGTTACTGTAGAAAAGAAAGTTACACTTTATCTAGGAATTGTGACCCCACTTGACAGAAACGGACTTGGACCGTACATTGGAAACATTCAAGAGGAAATTTTAACTGCAGATTGCCCGCTCACATGCCAGATCAAGATCAAGGTTCTTCTATAAAAAATATGTGAATGTGAGAACTGAGAGCTCCGACTGGTGAGAAACTGGAAACGGGAAGGCGGGGCGCCCTGCGGTCCATTCCCCGAGAGCCTCAGCAACAGCAAGGTCCACAACCACGCCTGTACCCTGAACTCTGCCCTCAGGATCACTGGCTCATTCATAGAACACGGGACTGGGTGGGATTCTTTTTAAAACACTGGGCTCATGTGCAACTCAAAATACGGGGCCTCCCCTTCTTCATGTTATGTGTAATGACAAACAGGCTAAGGCTGTTCTATTACCATAGAAACTAGGGAAATCAATACATTTTCAGAATGAAATAATCACTTCTTGATTTTAAAGATGAAGAGAGGTATCTCTGAACCTGGTTTCTCTCTCTCTTTTCTCTCTTCAAAGATTTTTTGGAGTAATCTGTACATTCAATGTGGGAGTCGATCTTAGATCAAACCCCAATTTTGATTTCTCTCTCTTTCTTTCTTCAAATATTTTATTTATTTTGAGTAATCTCTACATTCAATGTGGGACTCAAACCCTGAGATCAAGAGTCACACGCTCAGAGCACCTGGGTGGCTGAGTCAGTTAAGCATCTGACTTCGGCTCAGGTCATAGTCCTGGGTACTGGGATCCAGTCCTACATTGGACTTCTTTGCTTATCAGGGAGTCTGCTTCTCTCTCTCCCTCTGCCTGCAGCTCCCCCTGCTTGTGCTCTCTCTCTCTCTCTGTTAAATAATAAATAAACTCTTAAAAACACACACACACACACACACACACACACACACACAAAACCCAGTCCCGTGTTCTATGAATGAGCCAGCCAGGAGCCCCTGAACCTGGTTCTCTTCATGTCAATTGCCCAGGTCATCCCATCCCCACCCACGGATTCTTGGGAGCCCTGCTGATGGACCCATGTCAGCTTCCTCTGCTGCTGCAAGTTTCACCCCTATCAGATTGTATCCCGGCATCCCAGGGGCTGAACTGGGGATTTTACCAAAGCAGATAATCCACACAGGAACATTCTTGTGTCTTCCCTGGGAGAGGATCTCCCAGACTCTATCCTGGGGCTTTGCGGGGAGCTCTGTAGAATACCGGTATATTGTACCCTCTCCAAATGCATTCCCCGTGCACTGGTTCTTTGTTGTCTGTGCCACTCTCAGACCCCGCAGCATGTCCAGCATCCTCCACGGGTGAGCTCTATGGAACTGGTCAGCCCTCGCCCGCTGGGTGACCATTTAAACTCAGAAGGAGACCGTGTCCTCCCACGAGCCAGGGGAATCTGTGGCACGGAGTGTGGAGGACATGGTGACCTGCTTCTGAAGAAGCCATTCTGCGGGCGTGGTTTTCCAGACCCCCGGGGAGGTGACGTCTGGTACCCTGCCCCGGCTTTCTTGGATGAAATCAGCCCTTCTCTATTGTGGGGGCTACAGGCTGGTGTAGAAAGGCTCACGCCTGGCGGAGGGAAGCATATTACCATAAAACCAGTACACAGCCACGGCCTCGATGAGGGCAACAGTGAGCACCGCGGGGCCCGTGGCGTACTCCTCCAGCAGCTTCACCACGTAGGCCCCTCCCTGGAAAGGAGATGGCAAACCAGTTAAGGGCCCTCGGACGCACTGCCTCCTCTTCATGGGGAAGGCCGAAAGCCGCTTCTTAACTTTGGATCAGTCCCACCTTGGACCTAATATAAATTTCCCAGAGCCTGCCTCTGAGACCAGCCCTCGCAGCGTGGGCCAGACTGCACGGCACCAGACGTCCCTTCCTGTCTCCTTGCTTCCTCTCCCACTGAGCTTTAAGAGACAAACTCAGAAGAGACCCTGGATCTGTTTTCAACTTCCTTCCACTTATGTAGCACTTACTGTATACTCTGCCCTAAAGAATCCCAGTCCCTAAAGACTGGACCTGGGCCAGTTCGCAATACCAGACATGCTGAGCACGTTAGTCCTGTTTCACCTTCTGTCTTAACTTGCCAATCCCTTGGGTCCTCCTCAGGGCGCCCCCTCACACCCCACCCAACCCTGCTGGGGTCATAGCTTGAAGATGCAGGTCTTCAAAATCTGCCTTGAGTCAGGAGGACATAAGCCAGGGATGCCTGTGGGTGTGATCTTATTCCATTTTAACTGTATTTGCCTCCGCTTCAAAAAAAAAAAAAAAAAATCATGGGAGCGGGTCTGACTTCTTCACCATTGCACATTCTCTGGAGGAGACAAAATGAGATTACAAACAGGAGATGCCAGCCTCCAGATATTCTGGATATCGGGACATCAGGGCAGTAATCCCACGAAAGCAGCCCTGAAGACTGGAAAAGCAAATCTCAGTTCTTCTCCAGACACCCTGCCAAGCCTGAAATCCAGCTGGGTCGATTGCAAGACGGAAAGCCCTCCAACTACCAAGCACAGAACAGATTCTACACACAAACACTGCCGGAAACAACTTTCCTCCTGATCCCTGGTGACATTTTCAGAGCGGCGTCAAGCCCTCTTACTTGGGCCCCAAAGCCAGGGCGCCACGGAGGATGGAAGCAAAGGGATAGGTTCTTGCGGGGCTCTGCTGCCCACACAGAAGCTGCTCAAAGCTGGGGGTTGCGGTACTCACGAAAGTCAGGGTGGCCAGGGAGCCAAAGAAGCACGTAATGACGACACCAAGCACAAACCACTCCCGGCGCTTGGCCCAGATGTGCGGAAACTCGTCGAGCACAGCTGTGATCACCCCCTCCAAGCCTGCAAACTGAGAGGGACACGCCAGCTGTCACGGGGGAGGCTCGAGGCAAGTGTGTTACCTTCGAGGACAGCAAACGGGAGGGCAGGTGGCTGGTCATGATGGGTTCCCCCCAGACCCTGGCCCTTGCTGGCAACGTATCACCCCATTTTACACAGTCATTTAGAAGCCCCCCGCCCCGAGCACATCAAGGAAAGAAACAGAGCGCCCGGACAGGACTTCTTTATGTGAGGCCTCCCGGGGAGACTGCCGCTTCGCCAGAAAGACCAACTCAAAGCTGAGAGTCTTCCCACGCTACTAAGTGCCAGGTGCTGAGTCAAATGTGGGGCAGCAGGGCACTGAGACCCAGGAGGGACCTTTAGGGTCCCTCTGGTGCAGGGACAGCACCCAGTAATAGCAGTTCACATACCTGAGCCCTGGCCTGTGCAGACTCCTTACCCTCCTTAGCCCCTTAATGACTCTCTCAGGTCCTAGAGGGCCACGAGCACCCGAAGGGAGACCTGAACCAGGGGCTGAGGGAGCACCGGGAGGGAGCAGCCAACACCGCCTGGGGCGGCCAGGATGGGAAGGATACATGTGCCTTCCTCTCCAAACCCCTCGTCTCCAGAAAGCCAGGCTTCCCTCCCCATTCACTCACGGTGCTGTCCAGGCCCAGCGTGATTAACATCAGGAAGAAGATGATGGCAAAGAACGTGGATGCTGGCATGTTGGCTATGGCCTCTGCATACGTGATGAAGAGGAGGCTGGGGCCTGAGACAGAGGGGAGAGAGGAGGAGGTGGTCACCGACACCTGCCCTGCGAAGACGTCTCAGGGAAACACAGCCACACCAACAATTACACTTCTGTCACGAGAACTTACATGTGAAATAGGCTTTAACATATACCGAACACTTCCTCACACTCCACACCATCCCACCTGCCCATCCCGACATCACGTGAGGGAAGGAACCGCAGCCATCTTGAAAAGTGTAAACCCTCAGTCAGTTGGCGGGGGGTGTGGATGGAAAGAAACCCAAGACCCTAACACTAGCAAAGCTGCACACGGGAATAAGAGTTTCCACCATATCACAATTCAGAGCTTTTTTTTCTGGGCCAGGACTGATATCCAGACCATTTAGTTCTCTCTGATGGCATTAGCTAGAAAACAGTAGGAAAGGTGAAACATTCCAGAAGAATCATAGAGGCCTTGGAATAAAGACCTCCCGCTATTTTTAAAGTCCCTTTTGATAGTGTGAGGGACATGTCCTCCACCTCTCACGAGCTGGATCGAAGTGCCTGAGTTTGGGGTACACGGATGATAACAGCTGTGCATCAGGTCAAAGACAGAAGTATGTTGGCAGGAAAGCCCTGGGATTCCATCCACAAGCTTCCATGGCCACTTTTTCAATATCTGTTACTCCTTTTCCACGAAAACCTCACAATACAGTATCATGACTACATCATCTATATTTTATTTTCCTCCAAGGGGAAATTCTAAGGATTAATAATCATTTGCTTATCAGACTTGGACTCATCGGCAGACCCAAACCCAATGCTTTTAAAAGCCCTCATCCAGTCATCCAGCTGCCCCATCCCCCCTCATGGCTGAGCACACAGAAGGCGGTAAGTTTCTCTAAAACTGTGGACAATGTTTAAAGGAACATTTAGAAATATCTCAAAAGTTAGATATCTGTAAGGACCCAAAGAGCAGCCAAGCCATTCAGTGAGAGCAAGGGACATAAAGAGAACACAAGTTCCCACCTGCATCTTTGGCCACCTCGGACACATCCTCGTTCCGCATCTCGGCCATATACCCGAGCACCGTGAAGATGACAAATCCGGAAACAAAGCTCGTCATGCAGTTCACCACGCTGGTCACCAGGGCGTCTCTGGAGCAGAGAACCCACCAGGACTGAGACACTTCTAAGGACAGAGTCTCAAGAGCACCTGACTCCAGCCAAGGCCTGCAGGGACCTGTCCTGGTGTCCCCTCTTGTCCGCCCCAGCCTGGCCTCTCACACTGGTTGGTAGCTCAAAGCACAGGCTGCCATTCGCACCATGCATGGCATGGGGCGAGCCGGGGCTGGTTATAGTGACATCCTGTGGTGAACTGGAACCACCCAGACCTCTTGACTTCAAACAAGTATTGCTCTGGGGACTCCTGGGTGGCTCAGTTGGTTAAGTGACCACCTTCAGCTCAGGTCGAGATCCTGGAGTCCCAGGATCAAGTCCCACCTGGTCAGGCTCCCTGCTCAGTGGGGAGCCTACTTCTCCTCTGCCCCTCCCCGCCTCATGCACCCTCTCTCTCAAATAAATAAGTAAAATCTTAAAAAAAAAAAAATTGCTTGGAAGCAGGGTCTGGATTCGAGGCAGGGCCATGAGAGGGCCTTGGCCTCACATTCATAAAGTCCCCAGATTTAGCCTTTTGACACTACGTACAAATGAGGTTATGAGCCTGCCCCAGGGATATCCTGACACTCTTTTAAAAGAAGACCTCGTCATCCAACTTCAGGCTGGTGTCCCATTGCAATGCCACATTGCTTAGGGCAGTTGTGGATTCCTTTGGAAGAGAAGGTGAACTCTGTAATCATCTTACGAACAGCACAATTAGATTGCTGGACACTGCCCTCCATGAGAGGGCACACAAAGTTAACTCTTAAGATGACGAGCAATAGTGAAATCGTAATTGGTACAAACACTCCCTATTTCGTCTAAATTTCTGAGATGAGACTTTGCCACAAAAATCATGGTGGCATTTTGCCTTGTTCAAAATAGCTCAATCGTTATACTTTTGTGAATATGTACATAAATAATCACATTACAATTCTTATTAAACACATTAATAAGTAAAATTGAAATATTTACTGTATGTTGCAATTTTTAAAAATCTGCTGTGGAATTTCTTAGTTAAAAAAATTTTGTGTGTGGGTGAGAAGCTCTCACAAAACAGAAGTGGCCTGGGACCCCTCTCAAACCCTGACTGGCCTGGGGAAGGCTATGGACCTGGTGGGTGCTCTGGCCATGGGGGAACTGGTCAGGAACCTGTGGGGTGCCTGGGCCCGGCCAAGCCTGAAGCCATTGTTTTGAGCACCATCTTCTGGGCCAGTGACAATGCTCACCCCACTTTCAAGCTTTGCCCGGGGAGCCCCAGATACTCACTGGTAACAGTTGTTGTTGAACTTGTTGTAGCTAGCGAAAGCCAACAGGACCCCAAAGCCAGGACCAAGAGAGAAGAAGATCTGAGCGGCAGCATCCACCCACACCTGGCAGCAGAGGTGAGGGTGAGGGCCAAGCCTGGGCCACACTCTGGCCTCCACCCCTGGCTCCACACAAAGCGGAAAGACCAGCTGTCAGAGCTCCTCCCAGGGGCGACCACATACCATGTGGAAACCAATGTGATTTCTCTTCCTCACATTTTAGCATAAGCCAATCCACTGCCCTTGACTGTACTTCTCATGCTTGTTCTTCTGATTTAAAACATTATTGCAGACTTGCCACTGAACCTACATTTCTGTTGTCCCTACTGGGGGGACTAGCTTCCCTTAGTAAAATGATAGGCAGGTGCCCCTCGTTTTCCCTGTTATCTTACCCCCGTCTCCAGCAGTTTCTGCCAGTTGGGTTTCAAGTAGAAGAGAACACCCCTCCAGGCTCCGGGGAGGGTGGCCCCCCTTACCAGCAGGACAGAAAGGATGATATAAGGGAAGGTGGCTGTCACCCATACCACCTGTGAGGGAAGGGGGCAGAAACATGGATTGTCAGCTCGTGGGTCTTGGTGGCTTTTATGCTTGAAAACCTCTAGGAAAGGAAATGGACCTCTTCTTTTCTGGAACTATAGGAGGCAGGGTGATGTGGCAGAAATATCAGCCTTTAGAATCCGACGGGGATCTGATTCCCAGCTTGCCAATACTCCCACCTCCAGACCCACTTCCCACCTGCAATATGGGAAAACACCCAGCAAAGGACAAGACGGTAGCCAGTGGATATAAAGCATGGATCATGGCCCATCATGGGCTTTCAACAACTTACTGCCACGATTATTCATTGTGACACCATAGGAGGGTTAAAGGAATTTTTTAAAAAAATCATACAATGGTTCCTGGGATTGGCCCATTTCTAGAATTCCTGAACAGATTTGGCGAAGAGAAATTGAGCATCGTGGATGGTGTTTGGTGTTAAAGGACAACAGTGTCCCTCTCTGTCTATGGCTGACCAGGCTCCCGAGGGCCCCTTGGCAGCCAGAGTCCTCCTCACCTTGCCAGACATTTTGACACCTTTCCAGATGCTGAAGTAGATAACAGCAAAGATGCCCATGATGCAGAGGGTGAGCTGCCAGCTGATGCCCCCCAGGTCCTGAAGTCCCTTAGACCGATGGATCTGCAGGACATGGCGCCTGGAGCCAGCGAGAAAGAAAGGCGCGTGAGATGGCCTGCGCAGTGAGCGGACCAGGCAGCATGCCAAGGGAAGGGACAGACATCACGTCGCAAGGACCCAGCAGTCACTGAGCCTCAGAGACTGGTGGCCCTGCCGGTCCTGGGGGACAGAGCAGCAGAACAGCACATCCAGCCCACAGGCCCTGGGAAGAGTACTCAGCACCACCCACCCCCCCACACACACCTGGGGGACGACTCTCAGGCCCCCCTTTCCTGGCTGGGGCAGCTTTTGGGTGTCTGGGTAGTGCGCCCCTTCCCACCCCAAAATCCCGCTCTCCTGGTTGGCAACTGCCGGAAAGGCCCGCATTGAAGAGTACGACGTACTCCAGGCATCTTCCTCCAAAGGGTAGGTCCCGCTTGTGAAGTGAACACATGAAACCAGAAACTCTTTGAATAGCTGCGGACTACTGCAGCAGGGGGAGGCTTTGATTCCTTGACAAGGCGCCAGGGCCAGAGCGGGGCCCCAGGAAGAAGGCTGGTTTTGACGCGGAGGAGTCATTTTGGAATGTGAACCAAGGGATCAGCCTGGGCACCTGGGGGCAGCCTGGCCTGCCTGGCACATTACAAAGGGCAGGGGAGGGACAGCGCAGAGGGCCAGATTAGGGAGCACTCAAGGTCGAGTCCCCCAGCTCCACATCAGCGTGGGGCCGGCCCTGCGGCTCCTTCACTTACATGTAGCCCTCTTGCCCTAAGGGCTTCATCCCCCCCCCATACCAGGAAAGAGGAGAGCCCCTCCCTCCCTCCACGGAAGCCCCACCCCCGGGGGTGTGGCCTGCCTCTACCAGACCACCCCTCACTTACATGCACTTACGTGTAAAATTCTTCAGCGGGGGACGTCGAGTGCAGCGTCCAGGTGACGTTGTTCCCCGAGAAATAGTTGGTGCAGTTGCCAGTGTTCCAGGAGTTGGTGCAGCTGGTCCAGGGCAGCTGGTCGGTGAAGGAGGAGATGAGGTAGTAGAGCGCCCAGGCCATGATGGTGTTGTAGTAGGAGGCGATGTAGAAGGCGATGATGCAGATGGCGTAGCCGATCCCTGGGAGGGGAGTTGGGGGGTGAGGGCACGTTTACCGGGAGACCTGACAGTGACAGACTGACAGACCCGGGGTGGGGGGGGGGCCTTGTAGGGCCCTTGCAGCTCAAGGGAGCGGAGTGGGGGTTGCTGGGGGCTGCCATCCCCCTCATTCCCCAAGGCTCTGGGAGGTGGTGGACAGGTGGCAATGTGGTAAATTCCTTAGATGTATTTGCAGGATCACACGTTTGAGAAGCACACACACGTGTGTGCTGGTACTGCTTTAAACTCTATTTTGGTTGCTTTAGATTTTTAAAAAGTTTTTATTATTATTATTTGAGAGAGAGTGAGAGAGAGCGCAAGGGGGGAAGGGTCAGAGGGAGAAACAGACTCTGCCCGGATGGGGGAGCCCCATGCGGGACCCCAGAATCATGACCTGAGCGGAAGGCCGTCACTAAACTGACTGAACCACCCAGGCATCCCTATTTTGGCTGCTTTAAAAAATATTTTTATTTGAATATAGCTGACACACAACGTTACATTAGTTTCAGGTGTACAACAGGTGATGTGACAATATATATGTAATGCTCTACTCACCACAAGTGTGGCTACCATCTGTCACCACATGACGCTGTGACAGCACTATATTCCTGATGTGGTGCCTTTCATCCCCATGACCGGTTCATACCATAACGGGAAGCCTGTACCTCGCAGTCCCCTTCACCCATTTTGCCCATCCCCCACCTCTTGCCCTCTGGCAACCATTAGTTTATCCTCTATAGTTATAGGACTCTATTAGATCTACTTTTATTTATTTTCTAAAATGCTTATTTTACTTTTATCATTACTATTTTTAAGTTTATTTTTTAGTAATCGCTACACCCAATGTGGGGCTCAAACTCATGATTCTGAGATTAAGAGTCACATGCTCTAGCAGCCAGGTCCCCAGGTTTACTTTTAATTGCCATTTATTCTGTTTCTCTTTAACAGCTGCGTACCACTGGAGCAGTCAAAAACTTACTACTCAAGTCATCGCCCAGAGATACCTTCAGGCCCAGCTGATTCCGGAAGAAGGTCCCCAACTCCCATACTCTCCCCTGCAGGACCCACCTACCCACCCATCCACTCCAGCCTTTTGGTTACCTTTGAAAATCGGGCAGATTTTCCTCCATATGGAAATGCATCCATTTCGGTGGTACTGGCCCAGCGCAAGCTCCATGTAGAACAGTGGGATCCCCCCGAAAATGGCCATGATCGTGTAGGGCAGAAGGAAAGCCCCTGAGGCAAATGAAAGACAATTTCACCCCCTGCCCACATCTGCGCCAGGACAGCCCAGCTGATCGGGACACCCGGGGTCGCGCTGAGATTCACGGGGCGCTATGATGCTCGAGTCTCATGAAGCCACTCTGTGCTGCGTGACCTCACACTGTGGTCCCCTGACCTTAGTGCCTTCCCAGAGCTCCACGGTCAAATGGGGCTTTCAGAGAGTTAACGAAGGTAGCCGAGAGTACATGGAAAGAAAGCTGGGTTCAGAATCAACAGACCGGGCCCTGGAATGGGTTGCACATCTACCCACCCTGAGGACCGGGGTCACTGCCCCTCCCGGAACACGTTTCCTCCCCTATGAAATGACAGTGGCAGAGGGCTGAGATTCCCAGCTTCCCGAAGCCAGCCACACTCGGGAATCACTGGTGAGCTTAAGAACACAGATCCACCTATACCCCCAACGAGGAAGTTCCAGGTGTGGGTGTCAGGACAAAAATGTGCGACCCGCCCAGGTGATTCTGATGCAACCAGAGCTCAGGACCCTTGAGACAGATCACCTGTGACAACCTGCGCCAGGGCTCCAAAAATCAGCAAGTCCCTGAATTCCTATCTTCGGCCGTCCCTATCGTTCCTGGCTCCAGACCCTTGTTACTGATATGTGGCTCTATTCCCGTAACTCCCTTAAGCCGGAACGCTCCCTTCGGAGCAGCCTTGGCAGATGTGGCTGAGAAGGGTAGTTTGTCACAAAAGAAGGACGCCTGGAGCTGCTGCATCACCGGGGATGCTGGTGTCCCCGGCTCTCATAGTGACACAGAATTTGGGAATACGAGGTGGGGATTGCTCACCTGTCGCCTGAGTCTCAGCCCAAAAGGTGGGTCAGCTGTGATTTTCCCCACTGACTCTCCCTCCCAGAAAGTGCTTTGAACCTAGAAACCGGAAGTTGGGGCAACTCGGAAAGGTCCCATCTCACTTACAACTGCTCTGGGTACATCTGGCTTGGGAATAAGAACCACATTGTGTTCTCATGGTGGCATTTGTCCAATGGGTTTGCTTGACTGGCTTAATGGTGGGGAATGAGTGTGGGACAAATGTCCCCAGTGCCCCAGCGCCTTATAGAAGGTGAGTCCTCTCGAGCTGGAGATAACTTCCCTCCTCCTGGGCAGGGAGGGCTGGGCTTCCCGCATCCCCGCCCCCCCCAACCCCCAACTGCCTTTGCGGCCACGTGGATCTAGTTCCTTTAAAAATGCAGCAAACCCAGGCAACTCCACGTCAGGCCATGGAGGAAATGAGGACACTAATGAATTCTCCCTAAACTTCATTTCAGCCGCCCTCCCAAATCAACTACCAGAGCTTCTGTCAAAATAACGACTGATTTGACTTTCATTTCTCATCCTTGTCCCATTTTTGATAGCCAGTCCGGCGTCAACACAGGCACCGTCCGTTACTCCTCTCCACTCTACTCTCTGCTGCTCCCACAGCCCTGCCTACAGTCTGCTACTCTTTTTGATAATCCACCAGTTAACTGCTCTGAAGGTGTTGGGGGTGGAAGGAGGAACAGGAGATAGTCTCTAGCCTCAAAAATCTAACACTCTTGAAGGAGACAGAAGGCAGATCCAGTGTCTGGTTTGGGGTTATCATTAAGGCCATGCTGTGGCTGGGTTCAACTCTGGGTCATGCTTAGATTCCAACTCAAGACTCCGGACCTGAGCAGAAGCCCTTCTCTGACCACACACAGGTCCAAAGGTCCCGGAGGGCCTGGGACCCTGGAGCCACTTCCCAGTTTCTCCTCAGACAGATCTAGCCTCTCTGGCCTCTGCCGAGCAGAGCACGCACAGGGCTGATGGCCATTCTCACATCCCGCTGTGAGCGTGCAGTTGGGTCCTACGGGGGTGGGAAGGGGGTCCTTCTACACATGAAGCACAAGCACGCAGAGAATCTGGCAAGGTCAGGTTTGGGAGAGCTTTTATCTGACTTCCTAACCCAGGGAGCCTCAGACATGCTGACTGAACATTGGTCTTACTGGGAACCCATCTTTCAGACCAGCTTGAAAGTCTAAGCAATCATGTTCTGAGACTCATCAGTTTAGACAAGACAGAAAAGACACGATCTCCGCTGTGGCCTCCTGAGAGGACCTTAAAGACCATCACCAGCTCCGAGCCTCTGCTTGTGGCCCAAGATACTGACCCCCTCCATTCTGGTAACAGATGTAGGGAAAGCGCCAGACGTTGCCCAGGTCCACCGCATAGCCAATGACCGAGAGGAGGAAATCCATCTTCTTGCCCCAGGTCTCCCGCTCCCCTTGGTGAGCCTCGGCAACTAGGGCGGTGGTGGCAGCTGGAAGGGCGTGCTGAGTGTCGTCTCCGGCACCAGGGCTCGGTACTGCTGAGTACCCATTGGAGATGTGGCCAGACTCCACCTTATCCTCGGGGACGGGGACCCCCTTCTGCAGAACTCCATTTTCCTGACAATCGTCTTTATCCTTACACGCTGACAGCTCCTTCTGGGAATTTAAGGGCGTGGTCTCCATCCTGCTGGCTAAGAAACAATAACGACACCCATCTGTGGAAGTCCCCAGCTGAATTCAGGGCTCAGATCCTGGGATCTCCTCCAAGCTTTGTTATCAGCGGGATTGAGAGCTCTGTTGGAAAGGCATACAGTGAAGGGAGAACAGAATTACGCATTCTCCTTGTCTTTGGTATTAACTCAACAAACATGGTAAACTCTGTTTATTAATGGATTACAAAAGCATCTGTCAAGCATGAAACATCCTGATTGCTATAGGGCAGTCAATAAAATCAACCCAGTTTTCAACCTAGACGAGGTATCAAATCACAGTCAAGTCATTTGAAAAGGAGAAAAAACCTGAAACAATAAAACAAACAGGAATGGACAGCAAATCACCCAGGTCCCACATCGGCCTTGTTTAAGAACAAGGGACCGACTTCAGTTGGAGGGATCAGCACCACATCCTGGAGCTCACCAGTCACCCAGAAGAAGGTAGGAAGAGAGCTTGCTTCACCAATGCTTTGCAGAGTACTTACCTTGTCCTGGATGCTGTGCGGGGGAAAAGAAACCCAAAGAAAGGAGCAGTTGCTGCCTGCCAATAAATTAGGACGGTCCTAGGCCCTTTACGCCAAGCATGCCGTGTATTTTACATAAATTATAGGTATGGCTTTAAAAGGATGAAAAGGTGCCCCTAGCTCCTCAGCTGTGGACTTTTCCCCTCTTCCCAGGGTCCAGCCCTTAGAGATTCTAGCTGCTTCTGGGTGTGTCCAGTCGGTCTGTGCTTCGCAGAGCTGCCTTCGCCTCGTGCCTCTGCGGGTCCGCCCAGGCTTTGAAGGGCCCTGCTGCTCACGGTGGGTTCTGTCTGCCTCTCCCAGCGAGTCCTGAGCCAGATGCACCTGTTATTCGGCAACAGTGGGCAGGCGGGGAGAGCTGGAAGAGCCAGGGAGAGGAGCGTGAGGGTTACGGATGCCAGCATGGCTGGTTGTCTCTGAGCCCACAGAGCCTGGTGGCAAGGGCTGGCTGGGACCTCGGCACCTCCACAGCCCTGCCGGGGCCTTGGTTCGGGGAAGTCAGAGCAGCCATCGGGACCCAGGCCTCATACGTCAAACCTGGGGCAGAAATTCGAGCCCTTTTGGACTTTAAACCTATGGCCTGTTGTAAAGTCATCAGGAGCCAAGACCTCCCAGCTCACTTCATTTCATCTGGGCCTGAACTTTTCAAGCTCTTGAAATAGTCTGGGAGTTGAAACAGGTTTCTGTTTAGCTCAGGTCACATTCTACCTTTCGAGATGTCGAGGGATGAGCTATCGCTGTTCACAGCTGCAAAAATCTGCTATTACCCCTTCAAATCCGACAGCTGGAGGATGGCTAGAAATGGCCGGCTAATAAAAAATGGCCGTGTCGGTCTCCTACCTCTCTGGGGCTTTCAGTGACCAGAACCGAACTGTCCACACGTGGAAACGTGAAGATAAAAATGTAGCGAAGAATGAGAGCAGAGGAATGGATTCACACCGAGGACTGCGTACATAAATATTGGCAAGGGCGAGAAATGACCGAGAAATGACTGAGAGCTCTGTGTTCACTGGGTTCCTTTCTCTGTAAAGCAGAAAATAAAAATTTGAAAGGGCTTGGTTGTTGCCAGAAAGATTACAGCAACAAGAGAGAGACCAGCCAGCTCCATGGCTCTAGGGGACAGGGTGGGTGTCCCGTGTTCTACACTTTCTACCTGCTTGGCCCCCACCCCCTGACCCCACCCTGGGCTCAAGGTTGCTCACGAACGAACATGAATTTTGATAAGGAGTGATCTAGATAAAACCCCATTGTGCCCATCTTTATGCTGCTCTCGGCCTCTCCCTGTCCCCCTCTGTGGACCCCTCAGTTTAACCACCCATTCTCTCATCCACCATAAGCAACCATGTACCAGGCCGAGGGATTTTTTTTAAAGTTCATTATTTTTTCGAGAGATGATGAGGCGTCAGAGTATTTAAACTCAGAGCTAAATTAAACCTGCCCTTTGTGGTCTCTGGTTGTGTTGTCTGAAGCAGGCCTCCGCACTTCCCTTTGGCCTCAATCATCGGCCTGTTGTCTGCATTGAACACTGAAGAACTTGAAGGTCAGATGACAGAGATAAAGGGCTTTACCATGTGCAGCCCGATGGCACCCAACGGGCAGAGCCAGCCTTGACCAAAGCTCCCCTCCCCCACCTTTCTTTCTCCACCTTCGAATTTTTACCCCGAGCTTTTGCAGGAACTTCTCCCTATCTGGAATAACGCATTGTTGCTCGCATTGAAACTGCAGCTCAGGGGGCCTCCCCAGCTGGCTCACTGCCTGGAGCACGTGACTCTTGATCTCAGGGTCGTGAGTTCCAGTCTCAGGTTGGATGTAGAGATAACTTAAAAAACAAAACAAAAAACTGCAGCTCAAGGAGCAGCTATACCACCCAGTCATTCTCTGCCACATCGCCCATGGTCTCTCCCATAGACACCATAGACGTGTCTCTCCCATAGACCATGGGGGATGTGCCAGAGAATCGTGGTCGGGGGAGCAAACCCTCAGCCATGCTAGAGAATCTGTGAACTTCCTCAGGCCTGGGTCAAGCGATTTGTTCTAGGTTTCCTGTACACTCTCTCCTGGGGAAGCTTGCAGGGAGGCTGGAAAATGTGTGTGTTTTGCTGAACTCTTCTGGACAATGTATGTTCTTCAGTATCTTCAGGGGTCCGTCCCCTAAAGCAACTGATCTTGATTTCTTGGCACCTGCCCCGACCAGCTCCTAGAAGAATAATATGCGCTTCTCTGTTTTTGTTGTGAGCATTACAAAGACCTTGTTTCCTGATATATCCCCCAGCACTTTTTTTTTTTTTTTAATTACATCAACAGGCTGAAATGGCCCAAGTCCTAAGAAAGCAGGTTAAGAGGGATCCTGGGCTGACTCATGACTTTAAGCTGGTCACTCTCCAGCCAGCTCTGCTCTCTGGCACTCCTGATCACAGAAGCTGGGGTACAAACGTAAGTAACAGCCACCCAAAGCTCCCCAATGGGCAGGAGATACGCATCTCCTTTTTTTTTTCTGCTTCTCCCAACTGGGAAAAAACTCCTCCTGGAGACTCATCCAGATGGCCAGGAGACCACAGCCCGGCCCGCACCCCCTTCTGCCCAAGGCTCTCATGCTCCTTTCCTACTTTTCTGATTCTACAGAGCACTGGCCACCTTTTCCTACTGAGTCCAGCAGATCACAGTTGAGAGCAGGCTGCCCTGGGAATATAGAAGTAAGAGTTAAGAAAATTGGCTTCTAAGAATGTTCTCTTCAAAGCTTTCTTTTTTAAAAGATATTTTTATCCTGCTGGGTAGAGGTTGCAAACGAGGTCACTGTTAGAGCTGTGACCTCCTCCAGGCAGCCTTTGAGTTTCTCCGTGGCCAGAGAAAGCCCCAAAAGCCTTCCTTTGCACCTTGAATGTGGGCTCTTGCACCAGGCAGACCAAGTGACAGGCTGGGGTGGCATGATATCATGCTGCTCCTGGGTGGGATGACAGCCTGACACGTGGGACTCTCATCCCCACATCTCCGCACACAAGCAGCACGGTGATGCCTCTGGCAGGCTGACAGTCTGCTTTCTGTCCACACTCCTGCTTCCTCTCAGCCCAGGGGGTGGCCTAAGATACCCCACTCCCCCCCACACACACAAACACACACATATACCCCTCAGGAGAAAGGATTGTTTCTATTTAAACTTTTTCTGGTCAAATCTCCATTCCCCTTCCCACAAACCCTGCTTTGGTAGCCAGGGGAACCAGGATCAGAACAAGCATGTAATTATAGCAATTAGTCATGAAACAACCCAGACCTTTGGAAAATGGCCGTGACCTGACTTGTCCGTTGGACATCCGTCAGCACGCTCTAAGCAGAAACACTGGAGAAAGTTTGTACTTTGACTTCACTTGTTGAGATCAAAGTGAGTTCATGTCTCGGGACACTTGGTTTCCATTTTCAAAAACCAAACCAGACCCAGCACGGATGATGGGCGTACCATGAGAACAGAGTAATTATAGGTCAGACAGCCAAGTGGAAATTCACCTTCTCTCTTCAGAGGGGGCGTCTGACATTCCCAACACACCTCCCTGAGGACCAGAGCGATTACAAAGCTCTGGTGCCCATTGCTGGGGAGCCCCTGGGCTTGGCAACACTAATTCTGCAAAGGCACACTGTACGCCTACTACATGCCACGCAGGCTCTTGGAGGCAAGGCAGGTGCAGTCCTGCCTGCACGGAGTTCATGGGACAAGGCCAAGCTCCAACTGTGGGAAAACAGTACTTGCGCCGGAGGAGGGAGAGGCAGGGGTGCTCGAAATCCCTGTCGTGCCTCCCATTGGAAACGGAGCTTCCTGCGGACTGAGGCGGAGTGTTGAGGTAGCTCACATTTCGAGCCCCAAGATGCCTTCAGAGTCTACAAGTCATCCCTTTGTCCCTATTGTGCAGTTTCTGTCACAGGAGGCCCGGATGTGAGTGGGTTCTGACTCACAGTCGCCTGCAGCATAGATGCGGGGGAGTCCAAAGGGACTCCTGGCTCACCTTTCCAAACAAAACAGACTTCACTATGTGAACGGGGAGCGCAGGGAAAACCCGCCTGGTTTTGGACCAAAAGGGCTAGAAATGAACACTGCTTTCCCAACCAAAGAATTCTTTGTGTGAGACCGATAGTTCAATTTTTTTGGAGTGGGATTAAAGAGTCTCTAATCCTGAGGGCCGTCTGGGCCAATCATCACGAGAAAGGACAAGGGTCTCCTGTCCAGAACTTGCCCTGCCTGGGGGAGGGGGAGCTTCGACTCTCTCTGCACACAGACTGTGAAGTAGAGAGGACGAGCCGTCGGTGGTGTGGTCGACATCTCTCCAGAGGCCACACAAACGTGCTGTGGGTTGTTTACCTTGTCAGTGTCTAGCATGGGGACGTCAATAAATGACGGGGCATTGACAGCCACTGGGCCACCACATGTATGATGTCCCTCCTGCCCTCTGGCTTCACACCCCGGTCAGGCGGACCAGGGCCCACAGGCGAAGTGACTGCACCCCGTCCCACGAGCCCTCCCTGACTGTGATCGTTCCTCCCAATCAGCTCCTCTCCATGGTGTCACTGGGAAAGTTGTAAACGGCAGAGTCCTGGGCTGCCGTCCCAGGGATTATAATTCAAGAGCTCCATGTGGGTGCTGCATGCTTAATGGATGCCCCGGGTCATCAAGGGCAGGTGGGCCACTGAGCACCCCCAAGGGTATCCCTACCCCATGCCGTTGCTGCCCTAATTATCCCGAATCCTTGGAGGCCTGGGTTCAGTTTCTATCCACAAAGCTTCACTCACCACCCCAGCCCAAATGATCTCTCTCTACTCTGTATGATCACCAGAACATCACTTGTCACTGATTAGTAGGTGTCATCAGTTATCCTTTTATGTCTGTTCGCTTTGGATGACTTTGGTAGCAGGGGCCGTGAACCACACATCTCTGGGCTCAAATACGTGCACGGCCGCCAGCATGGAGGTTGTATTTCAGGTTCCTTGGATGCAGGGCCTGGGGAGCCCCAGCCACAATGCTGGAGGTTTTGAGCCTCAAGTGAGGCACAACACTGTGGTCCCCAGGGTCCCATTCTCAGGGGCCCTGCCCCACTCCTCACCCATTGGCAAGATGAGCTGCACATCTTGGCAGGGGAGGCGGCGGGAGGACTATCACAACAGTCATTTCCATGGACTCTGGACTAGAAAAGACGGACATGTCTGGGATTAAAGAGGAGTCCGGGTTGTGCTTTTAGACTCTGAAACAAGTACCAGCAGGCACACCCATCAACGGTCTGTGTTCCAAATGTTCATGTGTGAGTTGCTTGTTTGGAACATGGGATATGTTTTCTCCCTACAGAAATCCACCCTGTAAAGGGCGGGTAGCCTCCCAAACTCGCTTACAGAATCCTGGTTTGCCCGGAAAATACAGAAACATCTAAAATGTAAGCTGTGGGACACAGCTTTGTGAAGTATGACAAACGGGGGTGCGGGGACAATGAAGCTGATTGGGATGTATCTGTCACCCATCATCTCTCTGGCCTCACATTCTTTCTGGGTCTTGAGCAGAACTAAACTTTAGGAGAGGACAGGAAGTGGGGAGACTCTTGGTGGATTCTATGGAGGGGTCTTTGGGCAGCCTTCTAAGAGCTGTAGAAGGTGAGGACACACAGTTTTTATCACATTGAACCCCACAACTCACAACTTTTTGCTGAAAACGAAACCTCTGCTGCTGTGTCTCAGCGTGGACGAGGCCAGGAGAGGACTTGGGAAACTCAAACATCCAATGTGTTAGATTGGGCGGGCTGAGGAGTGCCCCTTATACCTTTGAAACCCTCCTTTATCGTTGTAATGCAATCTATGCCATAAATAGAAATCAAGATCAAAAAATGGGGCACCGTTTCCAAACACAGATTTTCTCATCCTTAATACAAAGTAGATCACTACAACTACTTTTGCGTAAAACAGACATGATTAGACCCACAAACGGAGCCTGTGGGGGGGAGGGTAGAGAACACCAGCCCCCTCCTTACCCCAGGGGCGGGGGTGGGGTGGGGGGGGAGGGTGTTAGGAAGTGAGGGTAGATTTACCTGTGGCACCTGAGCCAAGCAGAGAGAGAGGGGGCAGGGAGAAAGGGATTTGAAGTCGAATTAAGTACAGTGGGAGTGGTGCAGGCAATAGGAAAGGGGGAGCCACCCATTTTTCCAGGCGGGGCAGGGAGCAGGGAAGACACAGCAGCCCAGGGCTGAGGTCAAGGAGCAGAGAGGAGGGGCCCACGGAGGCCACAAAATGCTTCTACTTTAGGAAATATTGCCTGCAGGGACCTACACTCTTAGGTCAAGAAGTTCTGAAATGTGCTTTACAGTGTGTCGCGCACGCGGCTTGGGGACATTCAAGAAAATCAGTTCATCGTACATAGTACTGACCTAGGCCTTGGATGCACAGAGGTGGGGGCAAGAGGTGGTTTCCGACCCCTGGGAGTCTGTGGTCTCAAGAAGTAACCCTCTATCCTACAGAGGACACCCTTGAGAGAGTGGGGGAAATTTAAATAAGGGCTGTGATATTTGTGTATTTCATAAAAGTTGATCCAATTTTGTCCCAAATGTGATAATAACGGGGCCATGCTTATGTAGGATCAATGTCCTCATTCTTAGGAGACAAAATGTCAAGTATTTAGATGTCTGCAAACTCTGAGGTTCAACAAAAAAAATTATGTGATATATAGATTGTCTCACTGTTACATGAATTATGTCATACATATTATACAGAATGAATCAAACTACATATACTACACATGCAAAAATTAGAGCGAGTGGACACACAAACATGACAAAATGTTAATGACTGGCAGCTCTGAGGGAAGAAGTTTTGCCAGGCCATTTCTCTGAATTTTCAGTTGAAATGTTTTAAAGATTTTATTTATTTATTTGACAGACAGAGATCACAAGTAGGCAGAGAGGCAGGCAGAGAGAGAGAGGGAAGCAGGTTCCCCGCTGAGCAGAGAGCCTGTTGTGGGGCTCCATCCCAGGACCCTGAGATCATGACCTGAGCCGAAGGCAGAGGCTAACCCACTGAGCCACCCAGGCACCCCTCAGCTGAAATGTTTTAAAAGAAAAAACTGGGGGGAGGAAAATCATTCTAGTCTTCAGAACGCTGGGAAACCTCCAGTCAGTCAGACGTCCCTGCGGGCCCAGGGTGCGCCCAGAATAGCATATCTCCTTTCTCCTCTCTCTTCTCTCTCTCTGGGCAGGGCCTCCCTCCCCTTTCCTCCGGCCCCTGCTCCTTTCCTCTGAAATAAGGAAAAGAGCCAGCTAGCTGGATTAGTGTTCAAAAACAACACACCCAGGGGAGAGGAAAGAACAGAGGCGCAGGAGACACAAGTCCCAGGCCGGGCTGAGCCCTCAGAGCCACGGGTGAGCTGGAGTAAACCACAGGGGACCTGGAGCCCTTCCAGCTTGGCCCCTCCCTAAAATCGAGGGAGTCCCTTAGTGAGAGGGAAAAAATTCCGTTTATCTTCATTCAGCAGCTCAGAAGTAATGGAAATAAAATGTCCTTTTTCTTTGAATGTGCCAAGAAAAAAATCACACAAAAACACAAGAAGGCAAAGGCCCCGCTGACTCGCTCCCTCTAATGTAGTCCGCCTCCCAGCCTCCAGCTGCAGATTCCCCCAGAGCACACAGCTGGCTCTCCCAGATCTGCCACTTAGCCTTGTCACCACGTTCCCCCAACCCCACCCCACTTCTTCCCTCCCTGCCTCAAATAATGGCATAAAGAGCTGGATCTCAGGATCCCAGGAGTCCTTCCCCATGCCATCTCCCACTTGTCAGTGTCTGGAGACCCTGGTCACCCGGCCGGCCCCGGGGGACATGACCGCCACGTTGCCACACTGCTGGGATTCATCTCTCGCTCTGCAGTCCAGGGGGTTCGGGGATTACTGACAGGATATCCAGTCCTGGCTTTTAGAAAGCCTATCACTTGGGAGTCCCTGGCTGGGGAGCCTGCGACTCTTGATTTCAAGGCTGGGAGTCTGAGCCCCACATTGGGTGTAGGGATAACTTAAAAACAAAATAAAATAAATGAATTAAAAGTAAAAAAATCTAGGGGCGCCTGGGTGGCTCAGTCAGTTAAACATCTGCCCTCAGCTCAGGTCATGATCCTGGGGTCCTGGAGTCTGCTTCTCCCTCTGCCCCTCCCCTGTTCATGATTTCTCTCTCAAATAAATAAATAAAATCTTAAAAAAAAAAAAGTAAAAAAGCCTATGGCTTAAATAACCACTAATGAATACCAGTTGGTCTGAGGTTGGGGTGGTAACCAGGGAAGAGAGAAGGTCAATGGTCTCACACCGACCTCATCTCTACACATTCTGTCACCCCACACAAGGCTGGGAGCACACTCCCTTGCTTTAAAAACGTGTTCTTGACCCCCAGTAAATGAGCAGTCATCTCCCCAGTCACCAGCAGCCAGTCCCGGTCAGGCTGAGGGAGTGCCCCTGCACAGAGCCTGTACTCAGAGATCATTTTGGAAAATGGACCCAAGTCAGTACGATAAGCTGTGCCTAGAAAGAAGGGGGCTGTGTTCAGCCTCTGGTGGGTCTAGCACCCACCCGAGAAAAGCAGTTCACCCTCTGCTCAGGGAAAATCCCTTCTGCCAGGTGTCCCCCACAGGCCGCTTTCATCTATTTTCCACCCGGGTCCCTTCCAGCAAGATGCCCGCTTTTCTTTCCTTAGGGTGCTAGAAGGTTCAGCCCAGAGACTAATTGCCCCAGGAATGGAGAAGGGGCGATTTATCAGATCTTTGACTCCACACCCAAGCCTGTGACTGTTACGTGGAAACACCACAGTCTTCAGAGGAACCCGGGGCTGACCAGCAACAGATGTGTGACTGGAAGGAAAATGGGCAGAGCCCAGATCTTACTGCCTGGAGGCCGTTGCTACTGCTCCACACCCTGGGCGTCCTGCAAAGGGGATGTGGGGGGTGGGGAAACCCAGGCTCCTGTTTCCTGTGGGTGGTTGAGGTGCAGGATTTCACTTGTGCAAACCTCTGCCTTCCGGTGACCTCTGGGGGTCCCCTGGGGACCCTGACTGGACGGCAACATCTGGGCAGAGCCCCGGGGCTCGGGCATTTGGCAGCACCATTTCCAGTCGTGTTTGCTTAAAGCAGAGAGATTAGGGTCACGGTCACAGGAGTGGAGGGGACTTGGACATCTGGTTGTGCAGGGCCCCCTTCTGCCGCTCACTTGGAGCTGAGGAGCTGAGCTGCGATGGGAAGAACTAAGGCGTGAGGTAGCTTCTGACAGAAAAATTACTCCATCATTTGCCCTTTGGTCACACAGGCATCTTTTTTCAAAAAAAAAAAAGTCAAATCATGACCGTATCCTGTTGGTTCATTAAGCCAAATTGAAATTAAACTTCTTCAGGCAGCCCTACCTTTGTTCTCTCAAATTAAACCATTTGGTGATACCAAGGAGAAGGGACTGCCCCTCACTGGCTTCATTTGTGGAATCATCTGTTTCTCTTCAGAAGGGGACATCGGGGATGTTTCTGCAAGCCTGCCCTTGGAGACGACCCCCTCCAGCCAAGCACCCCCACCCCATGGCACATGGCCCATTTGTGAAGCTCTTGCCCATGCTTCTCTGAGTTTCATCAAAATACTCTCCCAACTCTCAATATCCCCCACAGAGGAATTTGTGAGGTTTTCCTGATTCCACTGACACTTCAGCATCACTCTGTCCCCATCCTCACCCCTCCGCCCACCCTTAGTATATGTTTTTTAAGCAAGAGACAGAGAGAAATGGGTTTGAGGAACTGTGCTGCTCTTAGATTCCTGAAATGTCCCACGGGCATCACCAGAGTGCTGAGGGGCCTTCTGATGAATTGTGAAGCAGTCTCAATCTGCTCTTGTTCGAGTTCAGTGAAAAAAAAAAAGAAAGAAAAGCCCATATACAAAATGGCTTGCTTAGTTAGCCCCATCAGAACCGGACTCTCCTCCGGGCGCTGGGAGCAGCCAACCCCACCCCAGGGCCGTGGTAGGAAAACCCCCTTTGGGCACCAGTGGCTCCACACAAAAGCAAGGACTAGGACAGGGTCAAAGCTGTGTGTTTCCCTTCAATGCTCAAAACCCAAACGCTAATGTCCCTCTGTGTCATTAAACCTAAATCCCAATGTTGCTTCCTTAGACATTTTTCCTATGTAACTGAAGGCAAAACACATTAAATATTTGATCCAGTCTTAGCATGATGAGAGCCAGCGGACTCATAAATAATCCACTGACCTGGTTCATTTTTCTGGACAAAATTGAGCATAAAAGTACACGCACACACACAAGCGTTGGTAACGTCTGACTCAGAAAGTCTCCCCCTCTCAGATTCTTCAGAACCCCAAGTGAACCAGAAATTCCTTACGCAAAAGACCCAGTGCAAAAGGAGATGTGCTCCCTTGGGTCCTCAGCTCCAGAGAGTGTTTTCAAAGACATATTTAAATGCACACGTTCTCTTCAGCAATTGACGGTTCCACGCTTGAACCCTGTAGAACAGCTGGCTGGAGTTTGAGTTTCCCATAAATTCTGAATGGCCCGGGAGGTGGCTGAGCGTGCACCGGTTCTGCCGGTGGGAACAACCCAGGCGCACCGAGACTCGTCCCACTTAAGAGTCCATTCAGAGATTCCTCTAGATCCTTGGGCATTTCTGTCAACCAGAAGCCTTCCCTCAGAAACGCCTCTGCACGCAGCCACCTGCACGCCACAGCGGTAAGGGACCAAACCCGAGCCGCGGAGCTGAAACTAAAGCAACTTTTCCCCACGCGCGGGACAACGCTTAGCCTAAAGCCCATCTTCACAGGGTCTTGCTCTGGTCCCCCAGGCCATCGGAACAGCCCCCGCGGGCGGCAGACCAAGGAGCCCTCCAGTGCCCCCCAGTCCCCTGGGCCGTGCCCTGTCCCCGGGCGCGCCGACTGTCCCCACCCATGCTCCCCTCGAGGGCGGCGGCAGCGCCTGGAGCCCACCTCGCGCACACGCCCGCCAGCCAGCCAGCGCCCGGGGGAGCCCCCGCGGGGTGGGGTGCGGCAGGAGAGGGGATTCGCAGACGGCAAGCCGACCCACCTGCCGGGAGTCCGTGGGGAGGCTGGTCCAGGGCCCTCGGAGGCGGGGCGGCCCTCGCGCCCTCGAGGCACCGGGGGCGCGGCTGCCTGTGCAGGAGCGGGCGCCCGAGCGGCCGTATTTGTACTCTCTCGTTCCCTCACATGGTCTGATCTCTAGATATCCGCCGCCAAAGAGCTCTTTAAGAATTTTTGCGTCACTTTGAGCTGCAGAAACTTTACGTTTCCCGCGTGGCCGCGGCTCTGCGCTCCCCCCGGGGTGGGGGTGGCCGCCCCGGCGCTCGCGCGGGGTGGGGAGGGGTGGGGAGGCTGCGCCGCGCAGGGAGGGGGTAGGGGACGGGGCGGGGCCCCAGGAACGGGAGAGGGGGCCTCCCTCCCTCGGAGGGACAGTGCTCTAGGAAGCGAGAGAGGCCGGGCGGCAGGGGCACTGGCAGAAGGCCCAACAGAGCCAAGAATCCCAACTTTTTCGCTCTCACCTCACGGGTGGGCGGGCCGCTCCCCAGCCGACAGGTATATTTCCACCCCTACCAGCTGCTTCCCAAGTTTAGGGTTCTGCTCAAAATCACTTCTGCAGAGCGATCTTTCTGGACCACTGACACTTGCCCATCACCCCTCCCTGAATCCTGCTCTGTTTTCTTCCTAGGACTTAGCACCTGGCATTCCTGGGGTTCATCGGCCCCACCGTGGGATGTGCGCTGGGCCAGAAGGGACCTCGTCTCATTTCTGGCCATCCCCAAGGCCTCTAGCAGTCCCTGACCTAGTGGCTCAGTAGTTACTTGCAGACAGACAGACGGAATGAATGAATGAATGAATGAATGATTTCTCCTTTGGTTAACTGGCCATACTTCAAAGCTGTATCAAACAGATTGTCCGGGTGGTGATGCCGGAGGGGATATGCCCCTGGTGTGGCTACAGTAAAGAACTTTCTACAGTATTTTAATTATCTGAAGAGGTTCAACAGGAGCGTATTGTTTTAAACCGTGTGAAAACATTGCTTTGATAATTTTTTTTTTTAAATCTAAGTTTAAAAGTGATTTTTAGTAGAATTTTTTTTTAACCTTTGAAAAGAACAGATGGAGTCCTTGCTTTGGGATGCCCCTGAGGCAGAGATGAGAGGGCACAGACTAGCCCACCACCCTCCTCCCAAAGGCGGCCAGGGACCGAGCAAAGTAGAAGGAAGAGAAGAATCGCAAGCTTGCAGCCCCCATGTACTTGGAGGAACCGAGTCAGCACAGACGCGGCGCGGTTGAGCAGGTGTCTGCGGGGGGACCCGGCGGCCTCTCCCGCCCTAGGAGGAATCAGTGTGAGGCTTTGGTGCCCCCTAGACGTCAGGGGGGCGATTGCAAGGTAGTGGTGAGCCGACTGGCATTTAGGGCTGTAAAGCCAGGCTGGTGATTCCTGGGCAAGCTTGGAAAATTCATCTCGGGCCAAATCCCCAGGGATCCCCTTTCAGATGAACAAGTTCCTGCTCCCCGGGTTCTGCTTGGCCTTATTAAACTCATGCGTAAGCGCAGTATGAACTACGGGCTGCAGAAATGTAGGGTGCGGTTCCAAGGAGGGGACAGGGCAGAAGCAAGGGAAGAGGAGACTGGGGGGGGGGGGGCACAAGTTGGGGAGGGCGGGTGATTTTAGCCCTCGGCTAAGGCTCTCCGGAATCTGTCCTCCACCTTGGTTCCAATGTGGCTTTTTAACACGACTCCACAGTCTCATAAAACTGCTGGCCCACCACTCCTGGCCTTCTTTCTAGATCCTGATACCCACTCCAGGGTGGGTACTGCCTTCTTTGGTGCAGTGCTGGCCTAGAGAGTGGGGATCCCATGGGCCTGGGTTAAATCTCAGCTCTGACCCTGGACTGTCTATGTAGGTTTGTTTCCACACAGGGTAAGTTCCCTTACCTCAATCCATCTGGCCTTTGGGTCCCTTGTGTGTAAAATAGGGATCCTGTGAATGGTGGGCACCACCCAGCTCAGGGCTGTGAAGAGGCTGATGGGTACATGGCCCGCCCCGCTGTGCGCCTCTCCTCCCGAGGGAGACTTCTGTATCTTCTTTCTTTGGCCTTGGACCACCCAGGCCAGGCTTCTCTCCTCTTGCTCCTCCTCAAACCCAGCCCCCTTCTCCTCCCTAAAGCGAACTCTTCCCCATCATTCCTCTCGCTGTCATTGTCACCACTTCCCAGTCATCTCCAGGAGCTGACTCTCCCTGGTGAAGATCCCTGGTCTCGCTGCCCATCCTCCATCCGCACGGGGGGGAGCGGACAGACGTCACCGTCTACTGGCGGGAAATCAGCATTTTGGGAAGGATCCCACGTCTGCTCCAGCCAGGCTACAGGCAGCGGAGCGGGGGTACTGGAGGCAGACAGGGTCCTCAGATCGGAAGGAATGAGGCCAGGAGGTACCAGTACGAATAGGGAGGAGGTGAAAGTCGGAAACTGGAGAACTGTGAGGCTCAGCGACTGGCCAGTGTCCAGAAAGCGATGAGTCTGTCGAAGATGCCCGGAACTGGGGTGAACCTGCATGACCATGACTGGGAGAAGAGCCCCGCTGGGCAACCGTGGTTCAGCACTAATTTCTCTCAGTTCGACCGGCTCTGGCCTCTGCAGAAGAAACACAGCCCTCTCTCCCTCACCACACAAACACGGCCACCAAGAGCTGGGCCTTCGTTCCCCTGTGGAGCCAGACCAGGAAAAACCCTGTAAGGCCAAACCTCTCTCTCCAGAAATCCTGGGGCCATCCGTCTGTCCTGCTTTCCTTCTGTTTAATGCAGTAATGAAAGACGAGGCCCACCCCTTCTTCTGGGCCTTTCCTCAGCATTCCCAGCCCTGGCAGTGGATGTCTGCCTGTGCCATCCCTTCTGAGGCACAAAATCCCACCCCGCCCCCCGATTCACCAGGGAGGTGACATAGTTTGGGTGACTCTGTTCACATTCAGCTGCGTGTGGAGGCCGGCACGGAGAGGGTAATCTCTGCTGCCCAGCGAGGCCTGAGCTCATCCCCTCAGAGGGCGGGGCAGGCGTGCCTCTGCAGCTGCTCCTCCTGGACCCAGGAGAAACAAGGAAAGGGCACAGGAGGTGCAGCCCCACCCAGAGTCCCTGGAGGGGGGACATGCTAGGCGGTGGCAGGAATGGGGGACTGGCTCGTGCTCGGCCTTGAGCAAGATGTTTTGGTTGCCTTTCCTGGCCCCTTCTGCCCCGTTCCTGAGGAGCCTCCTGCCTCGGATAAACAAGGCCTCTTCCTCCACGTTTGACAGCTATTGTGACTACCCCGTGCTCTAGCTGTAATATCTCTGAACCGGGGTTTTTGGTTTTTCCTTCCTTCCTACAGAATTCCCTCCTCTGACAGTAAACACCTAGAGCTGAGGCCACATTCTGGAAGCAAGCTGGTTTGTTTGTTTTACCTCCGACCTTGGCAGAGAAGTGGAAGCCAGGAGCACCATGGAGCCCCAAGAAGGGCCCCTGCAGCCCTGTGTGTGTGCCCCCCAGTATGTAGAGCCCCCGTGCCCCCTCTCCTACATGCCCACCTCCTCTGCTAGGCTCCAAGTCCCCACAGGAAGGGGCTCCACCTCTCCCCCACAGTTCAACACACAGTAGGCCCCGCGACCAGAAATGCCTTTTACTCTCAACAGACTCTGGGTGCCCTTAAAACTAGGGCCCCGGGGAAATCTTGGCACAGCCAATGCCAGGGTACCACACAGCTGTTGGAAAGAGTGAGGCAGTTGATCTGGGCTCATTTGGGGAGGTTCACAAGATTTATTGTTAAATGAGAGGGAAAAAAGCAAACGCAGAACAGGTGTTGCTCAGTTTGCTGGGCAGAGGAAGGTGAAAATGTGTGTTGAAATCCAAGAATAGACAGGTGAGGAAGAAGAAGAATTAGGAGGGGGAGGAGAAAAGAAAGAAGGAAGAAAACAGCTGAGGGAAAGACAGAAGGCAGGAGGACATCCTGGGAGCCCCAGCCTTACCACAGAGCAGAACCTGGAGGCGCTCCCAGGGGCGCAGCTGTACCCCACATGATTCAGACGTGTTTCCTCTCCAAAGGGGGCCAAGTTACTCAGCGCCATTGTGATTTTGTCTGTTCCTTTAGGAAGGGGGTAAATATTTGTACTAATTTCCTAGTGAGGGTGCCATGAGCCAAGAGGTGACGTTTAGGGCTTCGCTGGGGATGGGCTCAAGAGGGCCAGAGTTATTCTTAGAACACCTGTCTTGTGCTTCCAGGCCCTGAGGTCCTCCTGCCAGTTTTCCTTTGCCGGCTTAAGATTATAAAATACTCACCCTCTCTTTGGCTTTTCTTCCCTTCTAGGAACTTCAAGATAACTTGTGCCTCTGTGTATGGGGAGGTTTCCCCTTCATCTCTTCTTGGCAAGCTCGTCACCCTCATCCATCACCCTCACTGAGGTCTGCGGTCACTGTGGTTAGAAGTTAGTTTAAAACCAGGCAGCATTTCTTCCCTTCTCCGAGTTCCAGCCCCTTTGCAACCGTAGGGCACTTAACTAGCACTGTTCCCAAATGACAGCAGCTGGTGCGAATCAAACATTCCCTCCCTCCCGTTCTTCCTTTCCCTTTGTGATAAAATGGAAAAGGCTGAACTTGAAAAGGGAAACAAGGGGCACCTGGGTGGCTCAGTCGGTTAAGCATGCGACCCTGATTATGGCTTCAGATCATGATCTTGGGGTCGTGGGATGCAGAGTGGATCCATGCTGGGCGTGAAGCCGGCTTAAGATTCTCTCTCTTCGGGGCGCCTGGGTGGCTCAGTGGGTTAAAGCCTCTGCCTTCAGCTCAGGTCATGATCCCAGGGTCATGGGGTCGAGCCCCGCGTCGGGCTCTCTGCTCAGTGGGAGCCTGCTTCCCTTCCTCTCTCTGCCTGCCTCTCTGCCTACTTGTGATCTCTCTCTGTCACATAAATAAATAAAATCTTTAAAAAAAAAAAAAGATTCTCTCTCTTCCTCTCCCTCTGCCTGTCCCCCCAACTCCTCTCCTACCCCACCACCCCCACTTACTCTCTTTCTCTTAGGGATTTAAAAAAAAAAGGGGGGTGAAACAAAACTCAGGCTGGTTTATTCCGAGTTTTAATCAAATTGTAGCATGGACCCCGGGGAGGAAGGAAGAGTTGGCATCAGGCAACAATGGTTGGAACAAGTTGTCCTAAATACAGGAATGCTCATCTGGAATTACTTATAGAAGTCCAGCTTAACTAGTGGCGTTGGCCATGGTCAACAGGAGCGCCGGTTGAAGGACTTCGTTAGCTCGAGGTCCCCGGGGCTGCCCGCAGCCCATTAGAATCAAGCTGTTCTTTAAGGACAAGCTGGAGACAGCACTTGGGTCCGTGACCACATCCTGAAGGCAAGTCTCATTATCAGGTCCTGGCTTCTTGGATGTGTGGGGTCAGCATGACTCTACATGTCCCGAGAGTCCTCTGGCCGCCAAGGACTTTCCACCCGTCAGAGCAGCGGTTAGAGGAGTGCCCAGCCACACCTTCCTATTTCTGCGCTCAGCAGGCCCCCGAATATCAGCAAGGTCCTCCAATTCAGGTCTCTGGCTAAGCTTTGACCCATTTCCCCATACGCACTGCTGTTTGCTTCTCCCTACCTGATCCTAATTTTGAGAAATATTTTTTATTAAATATTTGGTTATAAAGATAATTTTTTTACATATTGTGGATTTTGTTTATAATTTGTTTTGGGACTTCTGCATCTATGTTTATGGGTGTGATTTACATGTAATTTTTCCTCTTACTATCCTTGTCAGAGTTATGCCAGTCTCACAAGACAATGCTTTCCACCATAATAGTTCTTTACATCTATCCTTTTGGGCTAATCAAGATCTCCCAGAGATTTCCAATCCCCTGGGCACTACATTTTTTTGTTTGTTTGTTTTGTTTTTAAGTTTTATTTATTTATGAGAGAGAGGGAGAGCAGGGAGCAGGGGAGGGGGGAGGAGCGGACGGAGAGGGACAAGCAGACTCTACACTGAGCACAGGGCCTGATATGGGGCTCCATCTCAGGACCCCGAGATCATGACCTGAGTTGAAACCATCTCTTGATGGACGACACTTAACTGACTGAGCCCCCCGGGAACCCCTGCCCGGCACTGGAATTCTAGGAGCACAAGATGGCAGAGAACATTCAGAATGCAAAGGCTCAGCCCTCTTATGGTACTTTCATCCCTGGCTGCGTTGCTGACCTCCAGACCATAAGCTGTTTTTCTCTCGAGAATAAATCTTGAATTGGCTGAAAGGGCAGGGGAGGGACAGTTACCCAGCTGCCCAAGGAAGGGATCTAACAGACAGTCAATCCTCCAGTAACCCCCCTTTTGCTCCTAGTTCCCTTAGTGGCTATCTGAAGATGCCCTATTTGGGGGGGGGGGTATTATGCAGTGTAGATTGGTTTGCGGAGCACTGGCTGTCTCCACCATGGGCTGAGGATTCAATGGTTTCAGCTCCGCTAAATTTCTCAATGCCTCTGTCTGCTTTCCAGCTTATTGTTTCTCTTCTGTTGCTCTGGAGGTTGTGGAATTATGTCTTCTAAATGAATCATTTAACAAAGTTTATCTTCCAGTTTTCAAATATCTGCAGTATCTATAATAGTGCTCTCCTTTTAATTTCTTGTGTATGTGTTTTCATTAGTCTTGTCAAAATCTGTTAATTTACTTAAAAAAAAAAAAAGAACCAACCTATGGCTTTGTTGATCTTTAGTTTCTGCACATACATTTTCTTTCTTTCTACCTTTTTTTAAGTTTATTTTACAGTTCTAATTTCTTGACAGGGATGCTAAGCTCAATTCTCAGGCTTTCTTCCATTCTAATAAAATTTTAAGGCTATAAAACTTATGTACTGTTTTAGCTCTACCTGCCATTTTGAATATGTAGTATTTTTTTTTTAATCATTGTTCGGGTTAAATTTCCTTTATGATTTCTTCTTGGACCTATGACTTAATTTCTAAACATATAGGAGCCTTTTAGTTAGCTCTTAATTTTAGTTTCTAACTATAAGAACTATTGGAAATTTGTTGAGGTTTACTCCCCAGTATATGGCCAGTTTTTGGAAAAGTTCCATATGCGCTCAAGACTGCAGTTATTAGAGCAATGTCCTATAGATGTCCATTATACCAAACTTAATAAATGCTTAAATCTTTTATATATTCACTTGAGGTTTGGTTACTTGATCTATCAACAATCAAGAAGTGTGTTAAAATCTTCCGTTATGATACTGGATTATTTTTCCATATAGTTATGTTTTTGTTTTATATAATTCGAGGTTATTAGGTACATACTAATTTAGAATTTAGAATCTTTATATTTTTCCGGGGAACCAAGTAAACATATAATTAATGCAGTGATTCTATCTCTAGTAATGCTTTTTTTTTTTTTTAAGATTTTATTTTATTTATTTGACAGAGACACAGCAAGAGAGGGAGCACAAGCAGGGAGAGTGGGAGAGGGAGAAGCAGACTTCCCATTGAGCAGGGAGCCCAATGTGGGACTCAATCCCAGGACCCCAGAATCATGACCTGAGCTGAAAGCAGCCGCTCAACTGAGCCACCCAGGTGCCCCATGCTTTTTGTTTTAAAGCCTATTTCCAGGGTTGATGTATTATACAACTCCAGGGAGACTGTGAATAACAGATCCTGGCATGAGTCTGTTTGTTATTCAGAGTAGTCCTAATTTTGCTAATTATCAGTATAGCTACACCAGATTTATTTTGCTAAGTATCTGCCTGATGTATCTTTCCTACCCTTTTCATATCCCAGGTTGCCGATGTCTCTTGTAATTAGCTTATGGCTGAGTTTCTTTTCAAACTCCAGTTTGAGGGTCTCCTGGGTGATTCAGTCTGTGAAGTGTCTGCCTTCGGCTCAGGTCATGATCCTGAGGTCCTAGGATCGAGCCCCGGGTCAGGCTCCCTACTCAGCAGACTCTGCTTCTCCCTCTCTCTCTGCCGCTCCCCCTGTTCATGCTCTCTCTCAAATAAAAAAAATCTTTAAACACTCCCAAAACCTCCAGTTTGACAATTTGCCTTTTTTCAGGAACATTTATATATTGTACTTACTGACACATTTAGATTTATCTCTGTCTAATTTTGGACACTCTATTTGTTTTGCTTTTTTTTTTTTTCTCTCATCTCCATCTTGTCTTTTTATGAACAAAAATACCCTGCTTATTTTTTAGTAGTTCATCTAGAAAATTTTGGATATATTATTAACATACCAAAGTCTAAGGTCAATCGATATACTTCTCTTCTTCCTGAATGACAAAGGATATGTTTAGTCCAACCACCTCCCTAATTATCATCATCTCCTTTCAGGTATTTTAGTCTCATCTTTCTTTGAACCCTATTAGACTTACCTACAGGCACTTTCTGTTTAGATGATGCATGTACTTATCACATTTCCTATCTTCCATACTGGATCACCTCCCTTCTATTTGACTGAAAGTGTACTTTATTTCACCCCTAAAAGACAATTTCATTGAGTATAAAATTCTAGGCTCACGGTTAACTTCTCCTAGCACCTTGAAGATATGTTTCACTGTCTTCTTGCTTACAGAGTTGCCGATGAGAAGACAGTCGTCAATCTAATGGTCTTTTCTTTGGAGGGAATGATCTGTGTTCCTGGATGCTTTAAAGGTCTGTTCTAGGGTTTTGCCATGATGTGTCTAGAAATGGGTTTATTTAACTTGCTTGAAACAGAAAAGGTTTACAACGATAGCGACACTTCAATTAAAGCTTGATCCTTTATCTAATGTTATCTTGGAAAGTGCTATGACAGACAGTATCCCCTGCTAGGACTGAGAAGATTCTAAGAAAACCAGAAAGGTAGGGGGCTCAGGTGCTGATGGAAATGTTGATTAGGAGGCTATATTTATTTGCTTTCAGTGAAAGGGAGACCCAGTCTCAGTAAAACACATACTCTCCAGCCAATTCCAAGGCTGAACCCAGCAAAGCTTCCTTTCTTACTCTTCTAAGATCTGGATGAAAAAAAGGTTAAGTAGCAGGGACACAAGCTCTCTCAGATGCGGTGCCTGGACATCCTCTGCGGAAGCCAGTGAGGGTCAGCACTGGCTGGGAAGGGCCATCGATACCACACAGAAAGTGAAGCAGGGAAGCCCTGAGCGATCTTAGGAATCACCTGGCTGCTTTCCTTTGTTGCTAAATAAACGCCTAGTCAGATCAAATAAGCCATTTACTCTCATTTAGCAAAGTGTTTTATTCAAAAGCTTCTCAGCACCATCTAGTTGTCAGAAAGAATGGCATCGCCTTTTCCTGCCCACCCGACTCCAGATTCCAGAGGCCGCAGTTAAACTGTTGAGCTAGAGCGCCCCCTAAGGGTTATAATTCAGATCATGATAAGATTTTGGTTGGTCTCACACTCCTCTTTCTCTAAGCCTCCACTCAGGGAGAGCTGTGCTTCCCCACAGTTCCAAACAGGAAGGAATCATGTCAGACTCGATCAACCTCCCATTCCTGGGCTATCAGAGGCACATAAAACTACTTTGACAAAAACGGGATTCAGTGACTGCCATCTAGGAAGGACAGTGATGCTGTCAGGCAGCATGCAGTTTGAAAGCTCGAATCTCAAGATAACCCTCCCCCAACTCCACCCTAGAAACAAGGAGCATCAGGTCCATTTTCTCTCCATATTCAATTGCTCATCCTCTCCTATCTTCTGAAAAGACACTAAGCCAGACCTTTTGACAGAGTTAGGACAAACAATGACAACTGATTAAAATGCTAAGAGATCCTGAGCTGTTGGGGATGAGGAGAGTAGAGTGTGACCTGATCCTTCCTTTTAAGAATATTTTGTCTCATCATAAAGCACACTTCTCTGAAGAGGTTCCTGGAGGAGAAATCCAAGAGTCTGACTGTGTCCTGTGGGAACCCATGTAACTTTGGCTTCAGTCCTTGGATCTGTCCGTTGCAGCTACTTCAGGTCCCGGAGGAGGAGGAAAGAGCTAGAGGCAGCGTCAGTCGGCCAAAGCCCCCATGGGGTCCCAGGCCGGCAGGACGATGGGTTCCTGCTCTAGCACAGCTAGCACCTCTTCGGGAACGTGCTTCTTGTCCACCACTACTTCGTAGACATACTCAGAGAACCACTCATCTGTCATGCACAGGTAACCTGGAGGAAAGAACAGAAGGCTCATGAACCACAGGGCAAGGGGCAAAGGGCGGAAGCCCCACTAGCACTATAAAGAAGCTTTTTACAAAACTTATACCTGCACACGTTTTTCAGCCTTCCTGTCTAGAACCTCACTTAATCTAAGTCTCACTAACCATTCTGTGATGCAGACGGGACAGGCATGGCTATAATTTCATCTGTCAGAAAACTGGGGCTCAGAGTAACTAGGTGACAGGCCTGGTCGCACAGGGGAGGTTCCGACCTGGGCCTCGGACCTAAGACTGTTCGCAGATCCTGTGCTGTTTCATTGCCTGGGCTGTCTGGGCTGAAGAGGAGCATGTGACCCTAGAAGACAGGAGGAAAGGCTTCTTGTTCATAGAGCCAACACCAAGGGGACTGATCTCTAGGTCAGAAGGGCAAGCACCCTAGTTTCATCCTTACCCTGCCCACCTTCTCAGCATCACAGGCTCTTCTCCTACCTTCCTCTCCCCTGTAAATTCCTGCGAGCAGCTAAGCTGCTAGGGGAAACCTGATGGGGCCCATGTCTTCATTCCCAGGTAGCTGCTTATTTGCTGGTGATCCTGTGTAAGTCAAATGGTAACACAGTCTTTGCTTTCCTAGTGGAAAATCTGTGGTAAAGATCAGGCAGAAATGGAAGACTGAGACAACTTCTTGACCTCTTTTCCTCAGCGAGGCCCTACAGTTTACAGACCTCTCCACTGGGTAGGACTGTATGAACACCCTAGGCTGAGAGCTCAGCCGAGAGAAAACATGGGGTCAGCCATCATCCACCCATCTTAGAAGCCTGCCTTTTCCCATTAGGAAGATTAACCTGTATTTCAGGCTGCTCTAGGACAAAACAAATTCCCCTTCAGGAACGTACTTCCAACAAACCTAAAGAGGGGAAAAAATGCTTCACTTGGCCACTAATAATAAAAAGAGTAAAATTAAAGTGAGCAACTAAAGTGTGTATTTAAAATAAGAATTGGTCAAGGAGAGAGCCCAGAGCACAGAAATGTGAACTTACACAGGGCTACTATGCACACCTACACATCCAAAGACTCATAGGAACTAGCAGTCTTCATCACCATCCTCATCATCACTCCCATCTTAACCATATCCGGCACCTGTTCTATACTAGACACTTGAGCCATTTTTCCCTCAAAGTGTTTGTGCAAATCGATTTCTGTGCTGTATCATTTCTCACTATATGGGACCAAGAAAAAGGAAGAAGTTGTAGGTGTTTCTCCCATGGCAGTCCTCTAGGGGAGCAGTTCTCTAATGTCCAGGCCCCACTATATTCTTAAAATGAATGAGGATGCCAGAAAGTTGTTTATGTGGGAAACACCTACTGGTGTTCACCGTATTAGAAATGAAAACAAAGTTAAAAATACTAATTCATAAGAATTAAAAAAAAACATGAATAGAAATAACATATTTTTAGGAAAAAACCATTATATTCTCCAGACAAAATAAACCTTAGTTAGAAAAATGGCTTTGTTTTACACTTTAATGTCTGGCTTCCCGAAAGACAAATGAATTCTTGTATCTGCTCTGTCTGCCATCTGCTGCAAACTGCTGTTCTGGCTGAAGGAGAGGAAGGAAAACCTGGCCTCACACAGATATGTTGTTGCAAACCCCCTAAGAGGGTCCCAGGGAGCCGCGGGGGTCCTGAGAGCACACTTTGACAACCACTGCCCTAAAGGCCAGACTGATTTAAGTCATTAAAATGCAACATGATGGCAAGTCTGATTGTGTAAGCTAAATGGTGTCACAGAGGACATTATTTAACATGAAAACACAACTGTTTTGGTGAGGTTTCCTGTGCCCAGTTCTCCTCTTCACCTCTGACAGAAGCCAAGGACAGCTCCCCCTGATGTGGCACAGGACGTCTATCATCACAAGGGAACACAGTGCAGAAGTGCTAAAGGGCTCCCTCCAAGTCAGCTGAGGGAATGCATCTCTGTGCTCTGACGGCCGCCTCCTGATCCAGCACTCTTCTCTTCTCAACCAGAGGTACAGGCATGGGGACCACAGACCCAACGGACGCTGTAGCCAGGGCTGCTTCCGGGTCCTGCCTGGATTCAGTACCCCCATGTCCCTGGCTTTGCTTGTGTCCGTTGAGGACCTGGCCCACACTATCACCTACACGAGTGCCACTAAATTCTCTCGACGGACAGAGAGTCCTATCAATAGACACCAACTATCCACTCGGGCAGCAGAAGGGCCAACCAGTACCATCTCTTGCTGCATCCCAAGTCACTGCTTCCTGAGAAATTCATTATCTGCCTTCCCCAAGAGGGGCTTTCAGTGGGCAGGAAACCAGACTACTAAACACCACACAATTTGAGACATTAGTCATCCTTCCCCTTCCCAGGCTAAATAAATCCCTAGAATGGCTCTGGACAGTGAGGCAGGTGAAGGACAGAGGCAGATTCGTGTAATAAAGTTCTGTGTCCTTACGACAATACTATCATCACACAATCAAATGAGTCTTCAAAGAATGCACAGAGAAAATGGACAATAAGTACATGTACACTATCTTGTTCCAAAAGCAGATCAGATTAAGTCCTCACAAATTAAAACTCCTATCAACTGCAATCCGCCCTCTCAGTGTCCCTACCCGGAGGACCTGCCTTGATTCACCTCTCTCTTCAGGATATGAGTTCTTTGGAGGCCCACAAAAACCTCACAGTCTAGGTGGTGGCCAGGTAATTGCACCCTGAGCAGATAATGAAATCGGGGCTGCTGTAACTGTTGTATCTTTCGTGTCTGGGGAGCTGGAGATTAGGATCAGTACGTCTGAGACCCGAGTGAGTGCCATGTGCGGGAGCAGCAAAGTACCCATTTAGGCAGGTTTATGTTTTGTTTTTTCAGGTAGGTTAAAAATGGCCATTGTGATTTGAAGAAAGTTGCAGCTTCCAGCCCTTAAGCACTCTGGCCACCAGAAACAGGGGTTCTCCAAGGAAAAAGGAGAAGAAAAATCTGCAACAAGGAGCCCAAGGTTATATTTAAGGAAACAGAAGGTCAGTTTTAGAAACTATGGAGAAATCACACTTTGCTTAAGCTGTAAATTAGAATGAGAAAGAAACAAAATATGTGAACAGTCCTCAAAAAAACTGCCAGTGTTTCTGTATTTGTTAAGGGAAAGGGTAGTGTTGGTCTGTATAGGGAAAAACGGTGTCTGTTGATACAACTCTAGACTGATTAGGCCAAACTCACTCAGAAACAGAATAGTATTGAACAGGTTACTTTAAGGGGAAGAAGATCTTTACCTGAAAATAACAGTTTTCTGAAATTCTACCAGACAGCTAACATTTTCCAACCTTTCAGACTTGATTAATGTGATAAATATATTATCATTTATGAGTTAGATGTTTTCTGTTTTTTGCTCCCTGCCTTCTATGAGGTATTTTACCTCACTCACAAATGATCTGTGGTTAATGTGGGGTGTTTTGGGGGGGCTATTTTTTGAAAAAGGTACGACAAAATCAAGTTTCTGTTCTGCTCTGATGGGTGAGCCTGGCAGCATGGATCCAAGGAGGCTGGATTCTCGGGGCCTCATGACGTCACTTCCGATCTCTCACCTCATGGTGATAACTCAAGGCTGAAGAAAGCCTCCAAGAAAGGAAAGCAAACACCTCACGGGCATTTGTCCCGTATTTCCAACCTCCTAATAAACACTGAGAAACTACTTCATGGGACATTAGCCAGTCATTTAAAATGAAGTTGCAAAGACCATGCAGCAACATGGAAAACATTTAAGCGATAAAAGTGAAGAGCATACAGACAATTTATCTTACATAATTACAACTATGTTACAAATCCAGATACGTAGGTGAAAAAAACCTTACAAGAAATAACAAAACGATAACTTTATTCAACGGGGTAGGTGATTTTCTCCTCAAAACTTCAGAATTATTTTTTTTTAAAGATTTTATTTATTTATTTGACAGAGAGAGCATAAGCAGAGAGAGCAGCAGAGGCAGAGAGAGAAGCAGGTTCTCTGCTGAGCAGGGAGACTGATGTGGGACTCGATCCCAGGACCCTGGGATCATGACCTGAGCCGAAGGCAGACACTCAACCGACTGAGCCACCCAGGTACCCAAAATTTCAGAATTCTTATACTGGTTTTTGGCTCCTAATTCTAAAGACTACTCAAATAAATTTTAATAAACACTTATTATAACAGATTTTGGAAACATGGGAAGAGGAAGAAGATGAAAAGGTAGAAAATGAGGAGGAAGAGGAAGAGGTGGATGAGGAGCAGGAGAGAAACATAAATTTAAGACCTGCCTGCAATCCCACCATCTAGAGATATGCTCTATTCAGATTTTACATCCAGCCTTTGATAAAGTTCCTGCGTGTAGACTCTACACATTTAATAAAAACGAGACATCACACATGCTCTTTTATTACAAAGTACCACACAGGCTACGTTTTCCACTTCATCTCTTTCCATGTTAATTTAAACAATACAACTATTCTACATCATAATTTTTAAGTGCTGAATTTGGATGAGCAAGCCAAAATGAATTTAATCAGTCCCCTACTGATGAAGTCTGGCTTGTTCTTTCATCCTTAGAAACAACACTGCTATGAATATTTTTGCAACTAAATCCTTAATTATCTATTTAATTTTTTTTAAAGATTTCCATTTTTATTTGACAGAGAAAGAGTGCGTACACACAAGCAGGGGGAGCAGCAAGCAGAGGGAGAGGAAAAAGCAGACTCCCCGCTGAGCAGGAAGCCCACCAACTCAGGGCTCAATCCCAAGACCCTAGAATCATGATCTGAGCCACAGGCAGATGCTTAACTGACTGAACCACCCAGGTACTGCAATACCTTGCATTTCTAGAGAATATATAGCAAATGTGGAAAATGACACAATACCTACGAAATGAAATTTGGCAGTGTCTATAAAAATTTCAAATGCGTTTACCCCTTTCCCTAATGCCATTTCTGAGACTTTGTCCCACAGACGTACAATACTTGCAGGAACATAGTAAGTATTTATGCACAATAACTAATACTCATTTGGCACTTACCATGTTAGGCACTGCTCGAAACATCACGCATATATTAACTCACTGCAACATTGTTTGTAATAGCAGAAGACTGGAAATACCCCAAGTTCCATTAGTAAGGAAACTGGTTGAATAAACTATGGTACATCCAGACAATGGAAAATAATGACGCTGTCCCGATACAGAAACATACTGATTTGAAATGCCTCCAAGACATGCTGTTCAGTGAAGTGAGAGCAAGAGGCAGAGCAGGCTAACGCGGTGTATTACCTTTGATGCACTAAACCACACTGATAACCGGAAAGAGAAACTAACAGGAATGGCAACCTGAAAGAGGGGAGTGGAGAGTGACAGAGAGGGAAACAAGATGCTTTTTAGATGCTTTTTTGTAATTTGATTTTGGAACACTGTGACCTTACGATTTATTAAAAGAATTATACTCTAGAAAGCAAAGCAAAACAAAAGCACACACATAAATCTATAGGGTGCTTCATTTCACAATGCAGTCTCATATCCACTGTCCTCATTTTGATTTTAATCCTGCAACACTGCAAGGCAGGAAGGGTTGGTATGAATTGTCTAAAGTCATGTAGCCTGTATTCAAACCCAGGTCTTCAAATTCAGCCTTTTCCATGGGGCTCAGCCCCCTCCTCTAGGGTGCTCGGAGACTTGGCACTTACGGCCGAGGCAGCAGGTCACATCTAGTTCGGACACCTGTTTGGCGCCAACTCCACCTGCTCACACATCCCATGTCATGTGTCCGGGTGCTGCTTATGAGATTACTTTGTATCTTTAAATCAAAGAGATGTCATGTATGCCAGGTGCACATATTTAGAAGACAGAGATGTGGTAGAACAGGACAGCTGGGCTTCCATTCCCTTTCTAAAACCTGCCCCAAAGCCTTTCCCCTTGACTCATTTTCTGACTGCTCCACTCACACTATGCATCACCAAGTTCTCCCTGACTTCTCACTAACCCCTCCCCCACAAAAGCTTCAGTGCCTTCCTATTGTCTCCCCACTGTGGGGGCCCTCTCCAGTTCTTCCTCTTTCTCTGTCATCTGCCTTCTTGGAGAAATCATCTCTTCTTTTCCCTCTGTGGGTCTACTCACCCTATATCTTACAGTCTGAGGAGCACACCACGAATGCCACTTCCGTCCCATCACAGCCCTCTTCAAGTCCCCTTCCTGTGTCTCTGGTGAATTATGTATGAATTCCTTGGAGGGTCCGACACTCATTCCACCATGGTCTGTGCACGGTTCCCTGCATCCCATCAATAAATGCGAGGTGATGCTATTGCTAATGGTTTTTCCTCAGCACTAGGTTTAGTCGCTTCCGCTCCTCTCTCTCATGAAACTAAGGCCGCATGACGAGCCATCCATCCGGTAAACGGGTCATGTAAGCGCAATGGTCACACTACGGTCCTGAATTCTTCGAGATCTGAAACTGGAGCTATGGGCAAGTTCAACAGCCCTACTCTAGAAGACAACATTTGAGGGGGACTTCTTGTTCTGCCTTCATTTGTCCACAGGTAACATTAACAACGGTCATGACGACAGCTAATATTTTTGAGCACTCCTTACATGCCTGGCACGGTTCTCACAACAACCATACGAGGGAGGTACAATTATTACCCGTTTTATAGATCGGAAACGTACGGCTTTTGCAGGTTAAATACCACGACCAAGGTCGTAGAGCCAACAGATGGGACTGCCAGGGCCCAGGCGGTCAGGCTCCAGAGCCTGTGCTTCCCCTTTATCCCTTTCAAACCAAGGCAAGAACATGTTGGAGACAATCAGGTGAAAACAGCAGGTCCTCTCCACAGGAGAAGGCAAACACACACACAAAACTCTATGGGAACGTGAGGAGATTTGTCCCCGAGACTGAGGTCTGGTTACGGTCAAAAGGAGCTACTGTGCCATAGTTTGTCCCCCCTCACACACGGTAGCCCTTTCCCAGCCACACGCTGTGATAAGGGAGCAGCAGTCAACCTGAGGGTGCATGCTTGCTCTGTCCCGCTGCCATGCACTGCTGTTTAGCCCCAGTCATGCAGGCTCTTTGGTTAAGAAAAATGGAGGACGAGAAGTCCCTATGAAGGACCTCGGATACTCGGGAGTTGGTAACAGCAGCACTTTTCCCAAGCTGGTAGAGACATGAAAACTCCGAGGTGACATCACATATTTCTATCTTGCCCCTTTCCAGAAAGTCGGAGACTTCTGCTTTTAGCTCATACGATTTTCTCTTATTTCAGTACATTCAGCTCAATATTGCCTGTAATTTACATTAATTGTGCTTGATATACAAAACGGAATCTCAAACAGATCTGCAAATACTATGTTATCTTTTATAGGTAACATACATTTTTAGGGAAGCTGTCTCTGTCAGAAAGCCTGGATGGCTCAGCTGGTTAAGTGTCCCACTCTTGGTCTTGGCTCAGGTCATGATCTCATGGGTCCTGGGATCAAGCCCTGCAATGGGCTTGGGGAGTGTGCCTGAAGTTTCAGTTTTTTCACATTCAACATGGGTATAATCATCCATGCTCATATCCTGAGTTACTCTACTCGATGCCGTGAGGAAAAATAAATGCAAATGTATCGGCAAATTTTGAATTCTTATAAAGATGCTATGAATTATATATACTGAGCAGCCCTGACAGAAATATGGAATACTCATTGAACTCTTCAGAGTTCTGTAGCAGCATATAGTCTGAAAAATGCTTTCACGCATTATTTCATTTGACGGCTATATACAAACTGTAGGACCTCACAAGGAAACAGAAATTATCCATGTTACAAAGAAATAGAAACTATACAGAGTCAAATTATGGTCCAGGATCTATAATCAAGAAAGTAGTAACTGTCTCTCCTGGTTCCACAATATAACATTAGATGAAGGATATGATGACTTTTTTGCCTAGATATATGAAATCATATGGGATAGTTTGGCTGGTAAGGCTAATTTTCAGGAAGCAGTAGAACTCCAGATGTAATCTGAATCAGCCACATAAATTTCTTTCCAGATTAATCTCCAATATGCCAAAGTCTCTTTGACGGAAATCAAGATACTCTCTCTTTTTTTTTTTAAGATTTTATTTATTTATTTGACAGAGAGAGATCACAAGTAGGCAGAGAGGCAGGCAGAGAGAGAGGAGGAAGCAGGCTCCCCGCTGAGCAGAGAGCCCGATGCGGGGTTGGATCCCAGGACCCTGGGATCCTGACCTGAGCCGAAGGCAGAGGCTTTAACCCACTGAGGAACCCAGGCGCCCCTCAAGATACTTTCTTTTAAGGAAGAAGTCTGGAAATTTCACTAAAATTAAGTCAGGAACAGAGAGGCCATTTGTAAGAAAAGATGAAGAATGTGGGTTAAAAACAATTTTAAATGTTCATGTATCCGAAAGGCACAAAAGCAATATAAAAAATGAAAAACTAATCTTTGTTCAAAATAAAAACTAGGAGACAAAATTTTTCAAAGAAATGTTTTCTGGGGCGCCTGGCTGGCTCAGTTGGTACAGCAAACAACTCTTGATCTTGGGGTGTAAGTTCAAGCCCCATGCTGGGTGTAGAGATCATTAAAAGAAAAAAAACTTAAATTTTTTTTTCTTTCAGTGACCACTGCAGATTTAGAAAATACTATTCTCCCTACCCTCACTTTAAGGTTGTATTATTTAGTATATTAAGAAACTAGGCTTAATTTAACATGAAGAACTTTGTTACGGTAATTCCATGTTCACAGTTCTGCTGTATCAGACTTTAAAATGAGAATACATCTCAGATTAAGTGAACCAATCATGAAGAAGTCAAGTTCCATAATAAGACTGGTTCATTAGGAAGAATACCCAAGAATTCAATTTACTGACTCTCAGAAACACTTTGTTATATGCATGCCAGAATTTGATAGTTACTGAAGTTGGGTGATAGGTACATGGGAGTTCCTTACTACTATTCTGTTTACTTTATACACACTTGAAATTATCCATGATTAAAAGTAAAGGGGGAAAAAAAGGCCAACGTATTATAAAGCAGCATAGACACAACAACTCTGGGAAATAATAGGTGGTTAGAGTTTTTTACTTGCCCCACTCACAATGTGCTATATTTGAACATAAACCTTCACCAGGTACCCCATCCCTCCCTCCTCCTTCAGATTCCCAGCCATAAATGGTGCTCCACAAGCCCCTTCTGTTGGCATGGGACACTTATGATGTCTCCAGATTCTTTATAGTTTTATATGTTCCCTCCACCACTAGTTTCTGATCACCAAAGATCATGAATCGATCCATTATTTCCATGAGTGGAGTGGATGCTACTAGAACAGAGAAGCTGAGAGAAAGCAGAGTTTCATGGCTAAGAAAACAAGCTCTCATGTCAAACTGTCTGAATTATAATTCTGGCTCAATCACCTATTAGCTAGATGAGTTGCAGGTTATCTTGGTTTAAAGAATATACTCTTTTCAGGTGAATTTCTGACTAAGAGAAGCACTAAAGGTTATTTCCTCTACTTTAAATTCTTAGATGTTTTTATAAACGATTTTACTCTAATAAGCCTACCAGTTTTTCAAAATGAAAGACAATGTAACAAGTCCCAAGGTCTGTTCCCCCATCCGATGTGAAATCCACTTTTTTTTTAAGATTTTTATTTTTATTTTTTTTTTAAGTAATCTGTACATCTCATGTGGGGGCTTGAACTCACAACCCTGAGATCAAGAGTCAGAGCTCTACTGACTCAGCCAGCCAGGCATCCCTCCATTTCTGATATGATCCTTACATGTACAAATCGCACAGCCAAGTATTTTAAGAAGCAAGTGAAAAAAGAAAGCCATGTTGCTAATACAGCATGTTAGATATGTATCCAATTTTCAGTCCAGCTGACTAAGAACACTGGAATTCAACAAGAGGAAGTAACCCAATGGGCCCAAGTAAGACAATAATTTATTTCTCCTTTTATGTCTCTTGGGGTCAGAAGGTACTTTTGTCCATTTTGGTAAACAGGTTATCCGATTTACTTAGTCATCTCTGTGTAAGAAAGGCCATGACCATGACCAATAGGGAAGACCAAAGCCAGGACTGGGCAGAGGGCAAGGGCAGCATTATCTCTGCTGTGTTTGTATCTAGCTTGTATCATCAACACTGCTTTTTCAGAAACGATCCATCTTAACAGGCAGAAATCTCAAAGAGAATAGTAACAGACTGTTAACAATGTTATCTATAGAAACAAAATCTCAGCAATGCTGTTTAAGATTGTTTCCTCTCCAGAGAGCAGGTTCTGCCTCACCCGTGCTGGCCAGTGCCCACCAGGCTGACAGACAAGAGGGACTCGCTGGGGTGAATATATAGCATCAGCGTAATTACATACTACACATACTCTCCTAAGGTCAGGCCAGGTGTGCTAATTAAGCTAGATCAAATTTTCTTTTCTTCCTTCCTGTTAAGTAAAAAGGAACATTGCTAAGGGGCACTTGTGTGGCTCAGTCAGTTAAGCATCCAACTCTTGATTTTGGCTCAGGTCATGATCTCAGGGTCGTCAGATCCAGCCCCAAGCCCCATGTCGCGCTCTGTGCTAGAGGCGGAACATGCTTAAGATTCTCTTTCTCCCTTTGCCCCTCCCCCATATATTACTAAGAAATACATGAAAATAATTTATTTTGGCTTTGAATGAACTATTCCCTACCCCCCCTCAGCTCCTATCTTTTAGTTCTCTACTGAAATGCTTTGCTAAGTTATTCAAGAACAAAAAAGTTAGTTTAACCTTAACTAGATACCGAAAGATTTCACCAAGAAGGATTATAGGGAGATCACAGGAATCAAGACCTCAGCTCTCAGCGTAACGGAATTCGGAATTAGTAAATCAGCAAAATCACTAAGTAGTAGTGAAGAGGTACAGCTGAATGGGAAAAAAAATAACACGGTGGCCCAGAATCCTCTTTAAGAGTAGGTATTTAGGGGTGCGCCTTGGTGGCGCAGTTTGTTAAGCTTCCGACTCTTGGTTTCAGCTGGGGTAGTGACCTTGGGGATTGAGCCCCACGTCAGCTCTGCACTCGGTGCGGAGTTTGCTCAGGATTTTCTCTCCCTCTCCTTCTCCCTCTGGCCTCCCTCCCCACTCTCTTGAGCTCACTCATTCTCTCTCTCTCTCTCTCTCTCAAATAAATAAATCTAAAAAATAAATAAATAAATAAATATTTAGGTTCAAAGTAATAAAGACAATAACTCACATTACTCAAAACAGAGCATTTGCCAGACTTAACTGTGTTTCTCTCTTAAATGGATATCACCACGTAGTGTAAACCCTGAGAGTTGTTTTTCTTTCTTTTTTTAATGCAAGTGCCTGACTTAAGCTTTGATTGCTAAGGCCTCAATGCAAAGATGCCTATCTCAAATAAACACACTGCCTGCACTAGACTAGATAAAGAGCCAGGCCACCTCCCCCACTGAGGCTCCTTTGTTTTAAGAGATCTTAGTTGATTCGATAACTGACCATTTAGGCCACTTGCATCATCTCTTCCCAAGCTCCAAGCTTCTGCTCTTATGTTTTAAATGCACCAATAAACAGTGAGACTGCGAGACCCTAGTCTTCCACCCTCAACCCCCTTTAAAGCAGAACCCACCACACGTGCACGCTGTCTACCTGCAGCCTCGAGGTGTGGCCCCAGGTGAGCTGTGTAATTTCAAGGTTCTGTAAGCAATAAATCTTTATTTTTTTCAAAATTTCCAGAATAAAAAAAAAAAATTCCAGAATAAAAACCACAAGGCCTGGTCAAGCCACAACACTGCTTGTGGACAGGCCAACAAAAACAACAAAAAACACACTACTCATCTACAAACCAAGTGACAGTTACAGATGGAAAAATATCACAGAAGCAAGCCAACAGATCCAGGCTCATCTAAACCGTAACTGTAGTCCTTTTCCTCAACACTAACCTTCACCATAACAAACTCAGTTACAGGGACCAAATTAGACCAAAAATGAAACATTTGCTACAGAGGTTCATCTGAAGCAATCTCTTATGTTTTAAAATGTTACAAATATCAAATCCTTCCAATTCAAGACAAGTTATTCCTTTGCATTCATTTCTTAACTACTACCAATTTGCAGCATTAACTAAATCATGAGTTATCTTAATCTTTCTGCAAGGTTTGTTAAGGTCTCTAATTCACCTAAACCCAGTGTGTATTTGTCTTAAAATAAAATTCATCATATAAGGACTCACCAGTTTAAAAATATATTGCCCTGTAATTCATAATAGTTAATTTAACAAGCAGCCCATAACCACAGAACAATCGCAGAACTCACGGAAGGGGCCCACCCAACTGAGGATGAACAGAAATGCATTAATAGCGCTTGTATTTGTTTACACAGAGACACTGAGCTGCCAAGTTTCATGGCAGATCCCAGGCATGGTGAGTGAAAATCCACCAAGGATCACATCATGGGGAGATGGAAAAGATTTAGAACAACGAATTAAATGGCTTCCAGGTTTTGGGCTGTGCTGCTGAATCACAGCATACTCAAGTCAAGTTCAAAACTCAGGTTAATAGACTCTTCGAAGACAGTAGTCCTCAAATATAAATGAAATCATTTATATTTGCTCACCTCCAAACATGCGCACCTGCTCCCTACCTCTTACCCTTGGAAATCCCAGGTCTCTGACAAACACGGTTGGGAAATCACTATCTAAAGAGGGAACAGGCAAAGAGTTGCTAAGATCCCTATTTTCTTTTTCTTATTTAGTAAGGAAATTTCTGGCTGATTCTTGGTTGGGGGGATTTGTGCTGAAGTTGGATTCCAAATGTTTGGGTATCTCTCACTGGATTCCCTACCTGCACCTCGTCAGTCTTCTAGCTAGTCTAGCAAGCTGTGGTTACTACATTTTTCCTAGCCAGAATCCATTGGCTAAATGTTAAGAATGCGGACTCTGGTAAAGAGCTGCTACAAAATACTACCCACACAAGCACATACATGCTCTCTCGCCTTATACTCTATGGTAGTTGCCACTTTAGGTTTGAAACCCTAAAAATTAAGAAATAAAAACACCTTAGGGGCACCTGGATGGCTCAATCGGTTAAATATCTGCCTTCGGCTCAGGTCATGATCCCAGAATCCTGGTATCCAGGCCTGTATCAGGTTCCCCGTTCAGCCGGGAGCCTGCTTCTCCCTCTGCCCCTCCCCCTGCTCCTTCACTCTCTCTCTCAAATAAATAAAATCTTAAAACACACCTTAAAAGGCTTTTATCTACTATGAAAAGCTGTCTTTAAAAAGTATGGTCTCAAATTTTGCAAGAATATAGGTGCGTGGGTGGCTCAGTTGGTTAAACATCTGCCTTCAGGTCGGGTCACGATCCCAGGGTCCTGAGATGGGAGTTCTGTGTTGGGTTCCCTGGTCACTGGGGAGCCTGGTTCCCCCTCAGTCCCCAACCCCGGTTCTGTGCATGGACTCATGTGCTCTCTCTCTCCATCTCAAATAAAATCTTTTAAAAAAATTTGCAAGAATATACCCTAAACTGTTAATCGAAGGTGATCTCTGGGTGATAAGATTACTTTATATTTTTATTTTCTTCATTTTGCTTTTATACATATATATAACTCACAGAATGCTATAACTCATAGAATACCTGTTAGCTTTTAGCTCAGTTACTATAATTTCCTTATGACTCCTGCCTGGGTTTTGATTTGTTAGAACACAACAGTTCTAAACGGTAACTAGAGTGTTCCTCTGCACTTTGGACTTCACAACTTCTAAGGAGACTCTAATAAATGGCTAAAGTTTCTTGCCAATCCCATTCTCCCACTCAGAAGGTTCTGACTTTCTAGAGTTGGTGAGGTAGATGAAAACACACCAAATGCTATACAGCAAGTGTCCCAGCAAAGGGAACTCAACCTGCTTGTTGGTCAAATGGTCCTGGTGCAGAGAGGTCTATGGGGTCAGCATGGTTTGGAATGAAGGCCCGCACACACTGGTCTCAGAATCTACTGTGGGTTCAGGCAAAACACGCTGGTCACAGGGATTATGGAGGGAAACTAGATCCTCAGATTTTCTGTAGGACAGTCTGGCTAATGAATTAATTACTGAAAAATGCTCCACACTAGGGCAGCTTTTTACCTGTATCTCTTAGGAGGCAGAGTAGCACAGACTCCAGTCACCCTGAGTTAGCATTACCAGACTAAGCTCACCTTTGTGGCCGTGATCTTCACCCCATGAATTCTCCACTCTCCATTTCACAAATGTGCCATCCTGATCATCCTGCAAAAGAATGGATAACAGTGTATAGTCTGAAACAGATCCCTCCTGCCAACGTGTCATGTAATTTTAGCTCTTCTGCAGCCACTCAGAAAAAAACAGTCTTCTCTATACAGCCATGATGTACATGATCAGGGCCATATATACTCTACTATAACCAAAGGGATACTCCAGTAGAAGTGAGGTTTAACTTTCTTGGGAATAAAAGTGCAATATACCTAACAAAATGACAAATACTGTTCTCTTCTTTACATTATATTCTAAAACAAAAATAAGCATACTAAATTGCTACTTGGCTGACAACATGAAATATTAAGTTACTAAGAGTAATGAACACCATCTGAAGCCAGGGACCCTTGCTTTTATCAGTCAGCATTCTCTGTAAAGGCTTCCCACTGTATTCACTTTAGAAATGACTCTAAGACCCAGTCAGAGTTTAAAAAAGAAAACAAACACATTCTCATCATACTGCCTAATTTTCTACTTAGTGGAACCAAGTAATGATACGTTCCAATGTGCGCTTTTACTGATTCGGTTACACAAATACTGAGTTTAATAAATAGAGATGGAATGGCAAAGCCAAAGTAAAAAGAGTATTTTCCTATAACAAAATCCAGACAGTTCTTGTTCTCCCTCCTTTATCTTCATTAATAAAATATACTCAATTATAGTCTCTTTAAAGGGACAATGACACTTAATGATAACCTTCATTGATAACCTTTGCTACAGGAACAGAGCAGAATAAGAGGAAGGCTCCATTTGGGAAGACTTTTTTCTTTTATGTTTACCCAGGGCATTCACTGATGTCAAAACAACTCAAATCTTTGAGAAGACAACTGGCTCCTAATGATTTCATCTGTCAACTCCCACTTGCATATAAGTGCATGAGTCTCATCTACATGGAATCTGACTCTTACCTTGGCAGTTTTCTTAGATCTCAGTAATTTTCAGTCTCAGAAATAGCCAACAATCAAATCAACAAGTTTCAAACACCCTTATCTGTACTACCTCTTAATCTTGGCCCCAGGTACCTTCAAAACCCCATAATTAAACTCTACATTTTGGAGCTAGCCTATCAGATGTCTGTTTTGGGTTTCTGCTCCCCCCATTATAGTATATTTTTACTTTCCTTTTAAATATCACCGTTAGAATCTATGCCACCTAAGGTCATTTTCTATAATGAGTCTGCAAATGTTTCCTCTCCTTGGCCAATGAATTCCTGCATGACCTAGACAGCTCTTCTCTGTGTCATCTACAAATAAGAAATAATACCTGGACCTCCATCATAGGGATTCCAAGAAATCAGCAACTAAGAAAGGATATCCCAGAATAGAGCTACTAGCATTTATCTTTGCATAATCATTCAAATGCAGTGCAAATTAGTATCAGTGGTCATTATTAGTCATTATTAGTCATTAGTCATTATTAGTATTAGTGGTCAAAAACCCAAACTGAGGGAAGAGAGAGATTTCAATACAGAATTCCAGTTATGATAATATAAATTCTGCTTTATACTATTAGCATATAAAGTAGCTCCATTTCCCTGAGGAAAAAAAGGCATGTTAATAAGCCATACCAAAGAACAGAAGTTCCAGAGAAAATGACACAGTGTATAAGATTTTTATTTCTGAAAATTAGGAATATAACAGAGATGGAAAAGGATTAAAAAAAAAAACTGAACCTCTCCTGGAAATTACAGGTTTTCATTTATTTTTGTTTTTTTAATAATTTACCAAATAATTTAAAAGTTTAACTTTAAGGAGTTTTTGTTACAAATCCAATACAGCAGGTCCAAACATACAATATAAATAAATATAAAAATATAAAATTTAAACCACTTAGTATTTTATTCTAAGTATTTTAGTATTTTATTTACTTTAGTATTTTGTTCTTTTTTTAATAGTATTTTATGAAAAGTTCCTTCTAACACTTAGCTTCTAATGGCAAGGTAGTTATTCTATAACTTTCTTTCCAGCAATTAGGCTAGAAAAAGAACATTTTTTTGTGTGGTGGTAAAGAACTAAAGTAGTTTTAGGTCTTTTCTTCTTATGATCCCTGAGCACAGGAGTGAAATATATACTCTACAGCCTAGAAACGGGGAAGCCTATTTGTGAAAGGTAAAATTTTAGTTATTGTTTCCAACACCAGGTTCTAGAAATAGTGATGCTATTTCTCAGAGTATTTCATAGGAAATTCTAAACACTTTACATCCAATTTCCTGAATAGCTCTGTATAAATCCAGCCATGGGCAAGGAGTCCACTGATCATTGTTATTGACATTTTACTGCAGAAGAATCTGAATGACAAATGAAAAAAAAGTAAATCTGAAAACATAAGACATCAAGATATGAATGCTTTCAGGGCATATTCTAATTCCTTACACATAGAAGTTATCTTCTCCCCCACGTTCTCTCGCTGACCTCTCTTCACATCAAGAACTTCCAAAGTCACAGAAAAGCTGTTACTTCCTTACTCCCTTTTGACCCAAATTCTATTCCTCACCCAAAGTTCCCATTTTTATTATCTCTGAGCATGCATCCAAACCCCAAGTGATACAAGTGCCAATGTCTTGCTTGGAAGCTAACTTTTAACAGAAATCACACAAATGAAGCTCTTTTAGATAACAGTCTACAGGAGAATGTAGGTCCACCTGTGCAAACAGTGCAGTAAGCATGCTAAGGGTCATACCTTCTCTGAGACAGCAGTGAAGGTCATGGCATGGGTCATAAGTGACTCACCAAAAGTCAACCTCTCTGCTTTATTCATGTTCTTCAAGGAGACACCGAACACTAACTCATGATCATAGCTGTAAAAAGAATGGTAGTACAGAATAAAGACAGTACAATCAAGGGGGAAAACTGGCTTCTGGTTGTAAAAGGGACATAAAAGAAGCTGAAGGAGATCCATAGTTCCAAATAAATATGGGCTGTAGCTCTTCCGAGAATAAGGTACACATGCAGAATTTGGTCTCTTGCTGGGATTCCATTCTCTATGTGCTACAAGAGTACTGAGGAAAATATGAAGTATTAAACAAATTCCCCATCTCAAAGGTGGACAAGATGAGTTTGTATTGGTCATTTTGGCAAGAACACCTTAAAAAAATTTTTTTTGAAGTAACCTCTTTAAAAAATGGTCTCTTTTGGGGCACCTAGGTGCTTCAGCTGGTTAAGCATCGACTCTTGATTTTGGCTCAGTTCATGATCTCGGGATTGTGAGATGGAGCCCCGTGAGATGGAGCCCTGCATCGGGCTGGCGCTCAGTGTAGAGCCTGCATAAGATTCTCAGTCTCTCTCTGCCCCTCCCTATCCCTCTCTCTCAAGGAAAAAAAAGTCTCTTCCAAACTGAACCACCCAGTTCAGAACCACCCAGTTTCTGAACTCATTTAGACCACTACTGACGGTGAAATTTAAATAAATAACGTCAGAAATATTGGAGAATATTGTCAAAGTTAAAAAAATATCATGAATTCTCTGTTTTAGAAGATTTCTCTGTTCTTAACTACTTACTTACTCAACTTCTTATAGCTAATAATAAGAAACTGTAAAGGGGTTTAATTTAATAGTCAAGGAATTTTGTATGATTTGGTTAGCAAATGAACCTTCACTGCCATAAACAATCAGGAGACATGCTTTAAAGCATGCATGCAAATTATTCCTAGTAGTCATAAAGACAAAATACATAAGGCATCAAAGTAAGGGTAGTAGTTAAGAAAGATGAAATAGTAAACAAGAAGTGTGGAAAACCTTTCACTACATCTCAAATGTACTGAGTCAATTCTTTTTTAAAAGTGCTTTTCTCATACAGGATGGCTTTTTAGGAACATGCAACAATTTCACCTTAAATATAAAGTATGATCTTGACCTCCCAGGTTAGAACATATACGTTATGTAGAGTTTATGCAATGAGCCCTCAAACTCTACAAGATGGAAAGAGAGAGACCCACCCTCAGGCCATCCTTAATCTTTGGGCAAACCTCAACTGAGTCATCTCAAACCAGGAGTGCACTCCAACAACAGCCCACAGATATTTTCTATTTTACATTTCTTGTACTCACACATTCATGTCACTGAGGCCTAGCTTGCCACTGAAGTGTTTTCCAACATCACAGCCAAACCACACAGCCTAGAAATAGAGGAAGGAAGAAGAAAGAAACTCAACATAAATCCTGTCTTCCTATTATACCAAACAAGTGAAGAAGAGGTTTTTAACCCCAATGGGGAAGACACAGAAACGATACCAACCTCTCCATCTTTGATGGAGGCAGCAACCATCTTTTTCAAGAAGTCAATGGGCTGGTTGTTATACAGAGTTTTTCTCCCGCCAACCATATTGCTTAAGTAGTCCACTGTGTAAACTCTGTTGTACTTGTGCTGTGGCCGAGGGTCATTCACTAAACAAATCTATTGAGATTAGTAACATGTTGATTAGAACATAAAACCAGGAAGGTCAAACAAGGTTCACCTCTCCTCTAAATTCATATATGAGCATCAAACTCATCACCTCTGTCTGCAAGGAAAAAACATTAAAGTACCTTGCTAAATAACAAAGAAACAAAAGGTGGCAAAGTCATGTGAAGAGAGATTCTTGCATAATCTAGTTAATGCAAGGAACACCCTTTGGGAGCTGCATCTACTGGTTTTTCCTACTGGCAAGAACTGCCCCAAAACCAATTCTCAGGAATTGTATGCACTGAGTAAATCAAGATGGACATCCCATCACTGTAAGACTCCTGTTCTCAAGTTATAAGACAGGCTCAACTCCTGGCAACACAGTAACCACACTGAGATTCCATTCCTAAAACAAACCCACTTGCTTCTAAGAGGGTCAAAATGCCAAGGAAGTAAGAGGCTCCGGTCATCTTGCTAGATTGGTGGAGAAGACCTAAAGAGAGTAGGAAAAACTAGGAGGGGAGAGTGCTCCTTTCCATGTGAAAGTTCCCAGTGAGGCCCATGGTACAGAGATGCTCTGAACTCACAGTGAGAAACACCTAGTCTCCTTTTATTGTTTTGCCCCTGAGATGGATTCTGGGCCCCAATCAGAGGAGTGTGTGGGAATTAAACTGACTGCTGGTTAGAAGTCTCTGAAGAGGGGGCGCCTGGGTGGCTCAGTGGGTTAAAGCCGCTGCCTTCGGCTCAGGTCATGATCCCAGCGTCCTGGGATCGAGCCCCGCATCGGGCTCTCTGCTCAGCAGGGAGCCTGCTTCCTCCCTTCTCTCTCTGCCTGCCTCTCTGCCTACTTGTGATCTGTCTGTCAAATAAATAAATAAAATCTTTAAAAAAAAAAAAAAAAAAAAAAGAAGTCTCTGAAGAGGAGCACTGGGGAAAGGTGAGACATCCTCAGACGACCAACTCCATCATTAGGTACATAAAATACCACGGAGAAAAGGAGAAAAAAGTTTGTTTACTGTCCAGGTTGATGACCACCCATATTAACTCAAGAATGTTAACTCATCATGTTAACTCTTAGACCCTTCCCTGTAGTCAACACATATTTGAAAGTAAAGAGCCAGTGGCTCCCAGTGCCAGTCTCCAACCTTATTTTCCATATTGAAGAGCGGCTTGACATGTTCCCTGTAAAACTCCAATGGTGTTATGGGGCCAATCTTCTGATAATTTTTATCCTTGTCTCGATACTCCCAGGTGAATGTCTCTGGTGGATTACCCAAACAAATGCACACTACTCGGAATATCTGGAAGAAAGAAGGAGGACAAATGAGCAATGGCTAGGGAAAAGTGTTGTTTTTTACCTCTTCGTTTTCCTCAAGCTTGGGAAACACTAGAAATCAGTTGCTAATTCAGGCCAGAAGTTTCACAGGACATCTAACATTGCTCCAAAAATTTGAAGGCTGATGTCCAGGATTTTTTTTTCATTTTATATTATTTTACTTCTTTTCAGTGCTCCAAAGTTCATTGTTTACGCACCACACCCAGTGTTCCATGCAATATGTGATGTCCAGGATTTGATCAGCTGACTTGTGAGTTCATAAACACTCTGAACAATACAATTCTGAAATGTTAATATTTAGTACTTAGTATTTGCCTTGCAAATTAAACTTCTTTAGCCAAGAAACCACTCACCACTGATACTCAAAAAGACCGGGGTTGCTGCTCTGCTGATTATATTTCAAGTGACAAATAAAGGGACATATTATAAATGGATTTCCTTCCCTTTAGGCATCTAGGTTTTCCTTTGATTGTGACAGGGATCTCCACTCATAGAAAAGACATTAACTTTTCAGGTGGAGCTTGGGTAACAATGCCTATTAGAAGTATTTTTAGAATAAGAATAATTTCTAGTGGAAGGCATCATTTTTGGGTTGTGGTAGTTTCTAATGATGTCACACCTTTAAGTTAGCATCATTATAATCCAAGGATATAGTCTGTATTATTTTCTGTATTATGAAAAGACAAAAATAGAAGCATAAAGAAATACCTTCTTTAAGATCACAGTATGGGAAAGCTCCCTCTGCTATATTAAATTTGCTATGTCTTTTATTTTTTAATTTTTATTTTTTTATTAACATATAATGTATTATTAGCCCCAGGGGTACAGGTCTGTGAATCGCCAGGTTTACACACTTCACAGCACTCACCATAGCACATACCCTCCCCATAATCCAACCACCCTCTCCCTACCCCACCCCCACCCAGCAACCCTCAGTTTGTTTTGTGAGATTAAGAGTCTCTTATGGTTTGTCTCCCTCCTGATCCCATCTTGTTTCATTTTTTCCCTCCCTACCTCCCAAATCCCCCACATTGCCTCTCAAATTCCTCATAACAGGGAGATCATATGATAACTTGTCTTTCTCTGATTGACTTATTTTGCTCAGCATAATACCCTCTAGTTCCATCCATGTCATCACAAATGATAAGATTTCATTTCTTTTGATGGCTTAAATTTGCTATGTCTTTTAAAACTACAACATGATGAACCTCTTCTGTCTCTACCCTGCAGTACCCACTCTGATCCAATTTCATCACTTATTACCTGCATTATTTGTATTACACATTTGTATAGTCCATTACATTCAAGAGAAATGGATCTTATATTTACTTAGTGTGCCTCTTTCATGCTGGATACTACATATCTGTTAGGTTCTCTTAATTCCTCATAACACTCACTCGAGGTATAATTTCCCCTCCCTTTTCCCCTCCCTGCCAGAGATTGAGACAAAGAAATTCGGTAAACTACTTAAGGTCACGTAGCCAGTAAGTGCCGAACCATGATCTGAACTAAGGTCATAGGTTGTTTAAAAAAAAAAAGTATCGTTCTATGAGTACAGGGTTTAAGAAAAGGGAACATTTACTGAATGTTACTGTGTTGTACTATAATCTTTGAATACCACATCTCTGAATCTTCTCAGCAAAAGTAGATGTTATGCTTATTTTACAGATAAGGAAACCACCATTCAGGGAAATAAATAACTTGACTGAAGTCAAAAAATTAATACATGACAGAATTATGATTTGAACTCAGATCTGATTTCAGTGCTGTTTCCATACCACCATGAATCAAGCATTTATCACTGTTAACTTTCTGGGTTTCATATAACTTATCTCCCCCAAAAGACCATAAACTTCTGAAGACTAAGAACCAGGTCTTGGCTATTTTGTCTCTCCTATAGCACGTAGCACTATATCTGATCTAGATATGACAGCTGATCTGAACACTGTTCCATTCTCCACATTATTAGAGGATGAATCATTTTAGAAGTACCAGTTTCTTCAAGTCACCTCCCCAGTTAAGATTCCATAATACTTCCCTAATACCCCCCGCAACAAATTTAAAACTCCAGAATCTGATTATTCTCACTTTTTTACTAAGACATAATGTATACTGAGTATGTAAAGTGTATTAATCTGAAATACATAGCTCTATTCAACTTTTTACATACATACATACCCATGTAACTACCAATCAATAATCCACACCTCCCCCAAGGTAACTATTATTTTGCCTTATATAACCATCGATTAATTCTGGCTTTCTTTAACTTCATATAAATGGACTCATACAGCATATTCTCTTTTGCTATGTTAGTATTCCACTGTGTAAACAGATTAGTTTATCTACTCTCCTGAGATGAGATGCAGGAGTTGTCTGCAGTTTGGGGTTATTACGAATAAAACTGCTATGGACATTTTTATCCAAACAGTTTTTAAAGGGGTTAAAGGAATTTACATACTTGCCAATATGAGAGGCAATACTTGCCTGCCTTTCTGCCTACTTGTGATCTCTGTCTGTCAAATAAATAAGTAAAATACTTTAAAAAAAATAAAATAAAATATAAAATAATGTCCTACTAATTCTATGGGCTCTTTCCATCCTGTGGTCTCAACCAAGGAAAATGACATATCTCAGAGAACGACCTGTGCCAGATCCCAAAGGTACCCTAAAAGCAGGCAAAAGGGAATGCTCAGAGGACAAAACAAAGCTACAGCCTATAAGAAACACCACTCTTCCCCCTCCTCTCCACCTACTCTGGAGAACTCTATTGTCCTTAAACTGACAGAACCCACATTCTTCCTCCACTTTACGGTCCTTTCCCTTCAGAAATATCTGCTCGTGCCTTTGTTCTAGAGAAATCACCAGATAATCTATGCCTCTCCCATCCCCATCTACTACTTTCACCCCGAAAGACCACTTAACAAGCTTAGTTTTGAGTACTTCTGAGCTTACTTGAGTGGTTGATTTCAGAAGCCAGGACTTTCTCCAGATTGATCTGGAGGGAAATTTATTAGAGAACCCCAGCCCTGTCTGACTTCCTTACTCATCAGGGAACACATATACATGAGATCTCTCAGTCTACATTTGTATTTCATCATCAAAAACTGAAATTGTTATGTATTTACTTCTCTTCATCATTCCCACTGCATTCCCAGCCTCCAAAAGCCTTGGGATAGACTGAAACCTGGTACCACCGTTCAAACTTATGTTCTGACCAAAGCTAGAAAGTGACAGCAATTAAAATAACAGAAATTAACAGAGTAACAGGCCTGCCTATGACATGAGGCAATAATTAAGGATAAAGAGCTTAATACATGGCTTATAATAGAAGACAAAGCATGATTCTACTATCTTAACAGAAGCAGATTAACCAACAGAAGAAGTTATGCTTGCCTTTCATTTTGTTATGTTCTGTTTTCCAAGAGAGAATGTTCTTTTACTGGTATTTACTATAAGAGCCTGAACAGCTGGTGCTTAAACCACCCCTCTCTTAATGTTCTTTCATTCTCAGGTTGGTTCCTAAGACCAAAGGGGCAGCGCATCTTATTAGCAAGTGTCACTGAGCTACTCTAACCATGGATTAATGAGGTGTTTGGGATTCACATGGCCTAGAGAATCCTTCGTATTTGCTCAGCACCAAGGTCACAAATGGCAACCTTAGGAATCTGTCATCGTGAGGAGGACAATGTCACTGGTAACTATGCTCAAGACAATAACAGTGAAAGTGTACATTTAGAACACGCTTAGATGACGAAGGTTTCATAAACCTAAATGATGAGCATTTTTTAAAGTTTTAATTTTAATTCCAGTTAACATTAGTCTCAGGTGTACAATATAGTGATTCAACACTTCCATACATTATCCCATGGTCATCATGACAAGTGCACTCCTTAATCCCCATCACCTATTTCACCCATCCCCCTCCCCTCTGGTAGTCATCACATTGTTAAATGATGTGTACTACCAACTAGTATTTGTCACATGCGTATGGCCATACATTGGTGGCCAATAAAAGGGAAAGGCTAGGGCTAGGCCTAATGAAGATTAAGACAACTAGGTCAATTTCTGTTTACTTTAAGCACATTTTAAATATAAATATAAATGTTTTATACTATAATTCACATAGTACCTTACTGTCCATTTGGCTCTATCTAAAGAAACAATGTTAAATCACTTCTTCCTTCTCCCTAAAAATGCATTAGTGGAAATTCATTTTTACTATCTAAATAGATTCTATGGTGAATCCATTTGCAAGACAAATGCTTATGCCCTAATGCATATGTTTTATAAGTCTGAATTCTTATTAAAGATGCCTGTAAGGTATGAATAAGGATAAGAGTACCATCTTTCTCTTGAATTTTAGTAAAACTATAATTTGAGACATGCTGCTTTGTTTCATATTGTTTGTTTACCATAATTATAAATTATCCAAAGTCATTCACATTTAGGTCAGTGTGTAACCCTCTGGAAAAAAACATTTGGTTCCAACCCAACTAACAATAGTTAAATGAGCTCTAACATAAAAAAAAATTTTTCTGAAGTATAAGCTCCAGAGGCCCTGATACTATATCTTCTTGATAAGAGGCCTGGCTGTTCTAAAATAACATTCTCTGTTCTCAAAGGTATAAAACTGACGAGAGAGCTTTGGACAGCCAGGTCTGCTCTCTGGTGGTTAACCTGGGAGTGTCACCTGCTTCTCACAAGATGCACTTGGCATTCTGGACAAAAGAAAAATACCAGGCATTGAACACAAGTCACTGCACACAACTGAATAAAGTAAGACTATATTCCTCAGAATATAAGTACATATTGAAAGCCACATAGTCCATTTAGGGAAATATATTTTTGACTTCAACTGAAATTACCCAGTGTCCATTCCAGAACTTCTGTTTTTCCCTCCTTTATTTTTCTCCATAGCACTAACCTTCTGGCACATGATACTTTTTATATATTTTATTCATCTCTCTCTATTAGAAAAGTAAACTATATGATGGCAGGAATTCCCGTCTGTTCTGTTCACTGCTAAATCCCCAATGCCTAGCTAGACACTACCAGGTAAATGTGTTAAGAAATATTTACTGGATGAGATGACTTGTAATTGTGATTTTAGATTAAACTTAGTGTCGGAACCAACCCGATAAAAAAAGGGTGTTAAGAGAGAGCCAAGGGAGTGGATTCAGGGAATACGGGCTTTCCAAAATGCTAGAAAGCTGAAGGCAGAGAGATCTATGTGTCAGTGCTACCAGGGAACCGATTCTGTTTTTCTCTCACTTCTCAGCCAATTAATGAGGTAATCCTTATGATTCTCACTACAGTTTAAAAAAACAATGAAAACGACAACAAAAACCCAGGAGAATCCAATGTTTGCAATTATTTCCTTAAGTACAGATTGGTAGAGAATGTGGTCTTAAAACCATGACATGAGCCAAATATAAGAGGGCAATAGCGTGCCAAAAATTGATGTTGGAGAAGGATTCACGGAGATCCTTCCCTTGCACACTTTGGGGAGTAAAGGGAAACTTCACTGCCATAGGCCGCAACTATACCTGCCTCCTGTGGCCAGCTGGCTTCTATGGGTCCATCTCCTTGGCTAATTAAAACTACTGGGAGTTGGGGCACCCAGGTGGCTCAGTGGTTTAAAGCCTCTGCCTTCAGCTCAGGTCATGATCTCAGAGTCCTGGGATCGAGCCCCACATTGGGGGGGGGGGGTCCCTGCTCAGCGGGGAGCCTGCTTCCCCCTCTCTCTGCCTGCCTCTCTGCCTACTTGTGATCTCTCGCTCTCTCTCCCTCTCTGTTAAATAAATAAATAAATAAAATCTTTAAAAATAAAAAAACAAAATCACTGGGAGTTTAAATTAGCCTCACAATGCGAATATGTGAAACAACCTATAATGTATCAGAAAAGTTTCACTTGGGGTCAGAAAGACCCAAGTCCTATTTGCAGTTTATATCCATTTATACTTATTGCCTATTATTATTACCTATTACACGGCCTATAAGTAGGCAGAATGTAAATTATAAAGAAAGGTTCTGCCTCTCAAGTCTAATTTTGTGAAAAAAGGTCCATTATGATTGGTCTCTAAAAATATTGTACCCAATCACAGAGCTCTGTTCATTTGCAATGATATGCTGAAGTCTACCATGGTGAATAATAAAATCAATAAAGGGAATTGAAAAAGAAAAAAGGACACAGAAGGCATGAGGCATGGAACATGGAACATGGAACATGCGGATCTCAATTTAAAAACAAATGATGTAGGACTAAGTCAATTCCCATACCCCTGGCTCAATGGGAGACAGACATCAAGTGGGAGGAGGAAGGGAGGATACTAAGTTGAGAGTCAGTCATGAATCCTTACAAGGGTGAGAGCTTAAAGCTGGCTATAGGCAGACACGGAACAGGGGAAGCTGTAGTAATGAGAAGGGTTAGAATAGAAAGGCGGTTCAAAGATAACAACCTAAGGGTGCCTGGGTGGCTCAGTGTGTTGAGCCTCTGCCTTCGGCTTGGGTCATGGTCTCAGGGTCCTGGGATCAAGCCCCGCATCAGGCTCTCTGCTCAGTGGGGAGCCTGCTTCCCTCTCTCTCTCCGTCTACCTCTCTGCCTACTTATGATCTCTCTATCTGTGTCAAATACATAAAATCTTTAAAAAAGAAAAAAAAAAGATAACAACCTAACTACTTATAATGGAGCAAAACTGGCAGAGCTAAAAGATTTCAGTGCTTCAAACCACTACAGAAGTGAGAGAATCTTGGAATCTTCATTTGTATTTACAACACTGGGTTGTTGAGAGAGTGTACAATGAAGTATAAAGCATTGTAGAAATATTAGTTGCTTTTACTGTTATAAAAATGCAAAGCTACAGTGCCCCTAAGAAATCATGTGCTTGGGGCGCCTGAGTGGCTCAGTTGGTTAAGCATCTGCCTTTGGTTCAGGTCATGATCTCAGGGTCCTAGGATCGAGCCCCCCACAACCGGCTTCCTACTCAGCTCTCTCCAGTAAATAAATAAAATCCTAAAGAGAAAAATCATCTGCTCCAACTTACTGACCAAGGAATCAGGCTCAAAGGTAAAACGACCTACAATCTCAGAGTAGAAAGGCCCCAAGGACACAAAGGTGGTAGCAGGAAACAGCTGAACTTTGAAGAAAGTTCAGTGTGGTGGGTAAATAAGCTAGTTACAAGCCGGAAGGAGTAGGGACCTTGGCTCCTGCTGATATGCAGTGGAGAGAAGAGAAGACAGCTCTCTACTGCTTTCTAGTGGGGAACAGAAGAAAGGCAATGATCTGTTAAAAAAATCAAGGGGCCCTGGGTGGCACAGTAGGTTACGTGCCCAACTCTTGGCTTCAGCTCCGATTGTGATCTCAGGATCGCGGGATCAAGCCCTGAATCGGACTCCACCTGCTTGAGACTCTCTTTCCCTCTCCCTCTGCCCCTCTCAGCCCCTTTCCCTTTCTCTAAAATAAATTAATTAATTTAAGAACAAATTATAAAACACCCACCTGTGCCTGCAAAAACAGGCAAAGGAAATACTTTCTGGAGGCACTGAATATATATTCAGGCAGGGAAAGACATTAAAAAGTAGACTTAAAAGCTATGTGCCCCTCTGTGATGTTAAATGAGCTCATATAGAGAGCTGATAACTAATAGTCAAATGATGATTTTGAGGTCTAGAGCCGCATTTGAATCAAAGAAATTGAAATGCAGACTTTCTAGCTCCACCCAGACCTGAATCAATCTGCATTTTAACAAGCTCTCTAGGGAACTGGTGAGCACACTGAAGTTTGAAAGCACTACTTTCAAACCACATCTATTCTTTCCCTCCTCCAAAGCCTTATTATTTATTATTTTTCTCATTTGCATTTGCTAGCCCTTTCCACACACTGCCCTAACTGCCTACAGACCTTCTCTGTCTCTGCAAGCCCTCCCCTTCAAGGTACCAGGCCATCAACTGACGTCCCCCTGACCTCAGCAAGTCCTGAGAGCTTCACTTTGGAAATATATTCCAAAATGTATGGCGTTCTCTCCATCTTCACCCTCACCAGCCTGGACCCAATCATTATAACCTCTCCTTTAAAGGACCAGAAGAGCCTCTTAAATAGTCTCCCTACTTTTTCTCTTTATTTTACTATCCATTCTCAAAACACTCAGAGGGATTTTTTTTTAACTGCCATGGTTACAAATGCAAACTCATTACCCTGGCTTGTAGGCCGCATGTTCTCCTATCCTCTACATGACCCATTCCAACCATTCCCACCTTCTTTCCAAGCTCAAGCCACAATGCCTTCCTTTGTTCCTCAAAAATACCAAGCTTTCTCCCATCTTATGGCTTTTGCACTTACTGTCCCCTCTGTCTGGTATGCTCTGTATCCACATCTCTGCACAGCTGGTCTTCCTGTTACTCATGTCTCAGCTCAAATTTGACCTCAGAAAGGCCTTTCCTGACCACCTCAGCAATCACCGTATTACTTGTTCTTCAAAGTACATATCACATTAGATAGTTTCCTGTTCATTTACTTGTCTGTCTCCCTCCACTAGTATGTAAAGTCCATGAGAGCAGGGACCATGTCTGTCTTGGTCATCACTATACTGCTAGCACTCAGAAATGCTCAGTATTTAGTAGGTATTCCATTAATGCTTACGGAATTAACGAGTATCAACGTTTTTCCTCACTCCCCTTCACCCCAAAATTTAGCCTATCCCCTCAATCCCCTCCTTCGGATGAACATCAGTTTGTTGTCCGTATGTATAAATCTGATTCTCTTTCTTGTTTGTATTCATTCATTTCCTTAACATTATTTTTAATGATGAATTCTTGGTAGATAAGCTGCCAAGTCATAGAGATTTTTCCTCTCAGAGCTCAGTTTCTCCCCTCTTCCATTTCTACTGTCACTACCCTTGTTCAGGCCTAATCAGTCCCACCTGAACTGCCACGGCTTCATAACTGGTCTCCCTAACTCTCCTCCTCCTTCCAGCTTCACTTAATTAAATTAATCTCCTGAAGGGCAGCTTTATTTCACATCACTCCCCTCCAAACTTTCTAACTGCTCATTTCCTACTTAGTTAAACTCTTACCCTAATATTCAAAACTCACGCTTGCTTCGGCAGCACATATACTAATATTCAAAACTTTTATGATGTTATGTCTAATTCTAACTTTCCACATTATTCTAGCTTCAAACTTCAGTGTGTCTCAGGATCACTAATTTAATGCGGATTATAGAGCCCATCCCCAGAGATTCAGATTCAGTATATCTGCAGTGGGACCCAGAAATCTGCACTTTTTGACAAGCTTCCTATGATTCTAATGCAGACAGACTTCACATCACTTTCTGAGAAAAACCATTTTTGCTCCTCCCCAAGACTCAAGGTAAAATAGCCTCCTCACTGCTCACCAAATCTCTCGTAAGCATATCTAGAATGCTTTTCACTCCAAACTTACTTCATTCAAAGTGTACCTCAAATGCGACTTTCTCTAGGAAGCCTTCCTTGATCCCCCAAGTAATAAGTACCAATTCCATCCTTGGAGTTAGACATGCCTGCATATCTTTACATTTACTTTACTTCACTTTGTATTACTTATTTTATTCCCCTACTAAATGTAAGTTACTTAACATGTATTATCTGCAACTCCTCCCATGTAATAGGCACTGAGAAATATGTTGACTGAGTGCTGTGGGGGTCCAGAATGCTTCACACAGTATGCCTCGTGGGTGCTACAGTCAAAACAGAACCTTGGGCTGGTTGGATCCAAGTCTGACTCAGCAAGCAATTCTGAACATTCTTTCAAGTCAAGAGTTGGGAGGATAAAAGTCTTTCATCCACTTCAAAAAGAAAAACACATCTTCATGGGCTTTTGTTTTTCTTTTTATAATATCCACTAAACTATGATAGAAGAAATGCAGGTTTATTTTCGAAACAACTCTGATTCTCAATGAGCTAAACAGAAAAATGTGACTCAGATCCAATGAAGACATTTAAATGACAGTTCACAAAGGTAAGGAATAAAGGTCTTCATTATGTTTGGTTTTCATGACAGATAATGATGCAAAATGTATTTAGGGTTGTAAGCAAACATGATACACAACTTATCTCCATTTTAACTAAGGATTTTGTATTGTTTGGAGATGTGAAATTTTCACTTCTGAAGGAATTCAGTCAACTAACTTTCAGCTCCAGAATACTTAAGAGACTGCCTGAATTTAAACACTTAGTTCATATTACTTCAGAATTTTAACTATTAATGAAAGTCTTTGGTTTAAGTACTTACTGATTTTCCTGATTATATCTCTTTAGTAAAAAGGGAAAAGAAACATAGTAGGTGAACATTCTCTTTTTCCTTTAAGAACCTTTAAGAACTAACCTGAGGTTACTCCCTTATTCAGTGTCAGAGATGTCCTCCAAGGCTATCAAAAGAATAATTCCCTTTTCTCTTCCAGAATCCAAAAGAGAAGACCATACTAGAAAATGTTATTTCTTCATAGTAGTGGATCTTAACCAGAATCATCTGAGAAGCTTTTAAAAGTACAGATGCCTTAATTAGATGCCAAAACAAAATTAGCCAGGAAAACAATAAGAGAAGAATGAGACGGGACCAGCCTCACAAATATTACAACACTCTATGTAGCTCCAGCAACTAAATACAGTTATTGGCAAAAGAATAAACAAACTAACAGAACAGAATTGAAAGCCCAGAAGCTTTAAAAGGATAAAAATGGCATCAAATTAAGGGGTAGAGAGAGGATGGAAAGGAAAAAAATGTGGGTAAATTGGGTAGCCTTCAGGGAAAAAAGTTAGATCCATGCCTCATACCCTATGCCAGGATAAATTTTAAACAGATTACAGATTCAAATACAAAAATCAAAACCCTACAAGTATTAGAAGAAAAATGGAAGAATTCTTTCATAATTAGAGAAAAGTCTTTCTACTTAAGAACTATAAAAAATTTCAAATTTGGCTATATCTAAGTAAAAAATTCTGCATAGCAAGAAAAAAACATATCACAGATAAACAAAAGACTAAGGGGAAAAAATGTAATTTATATCAAAAAGGGCCAAGGTAAGGAGTACCTAGAAATTATAAGAGAAGAAAAATAAGTTACAGTTCACAGAAATGATGCTCAGCCCCACTCAAAGTAAGAAAATATTACAATGAGATACTTTACCTATCAAATCGTTTATCTATCAACTGTTTACCGATCAGACTGGTAAATATCCAGTTGTTTGATAAGTATATTGCCTTGGTAAAACTAATGGTAAACAGGTTCTATCAGATACTGCTGATCTGAGTATAAACTGGTATAATCCCCAAAGAAGATAATTTGCATTACATACTGAAATTACAAATGAATATTTTCTCTGACTCAAAAATTCTACTTCTTTGGGGCACCTTGTTGCCTCAGTCAGTAAAATATGCAACTCTTGATCTCAGCGTCATGAGTTCAACCCCACATTGGGTGTAGTAAAGCTTACTTTAAAAAAAATTCTACTTTGGGGCACCCAGGTGGCTCAGTTAAGTGTCCAACTCTTGATTTCAGCTCAGGTCTTGATCACAGGGTTGTGAGCTCATGCCCTGCACTGGGCTCCAGGCTGGGCATGGAGCCTACCTAAAAAAAAAAAATTCTACTTATAGAAATATACCTACAATTATACAAGCATATATGCAAAATAATGTATATACAAGATTATTTATTATATTTTTAATAAAAGCTTGAAAATAATCAGAATGTCCATTACTAAGGACCAAATAAATCATTTATACAACAGAATTCTATGCAAATATTTTTTAAATGCAGAAACTCTTCAGGTATCAATATAGAAAGATTACCAAGACATATTGTTAAGTTAAAAAAAAAAAAACACGGGGCACCTGGGTGGCTCAGTGGGTTAAGCCGCTGCCTTCAGCTCCAGTCATGATCCCAGGGTCCTGGGATCGAGCCCCACATCGGGCTTTCTGCTCAGCGGGGAGCCTGCTTTCCTTCCTCTCTCTCTCTGCCTGCCTCTCTGCCTACTTGTGATCTCTGTCTGTCAAATAAATAAATAAAAATCTTAAAAAAAAAAACAAAACGCTGTGCAGAACAATATGAGTAATAGACTAACGCCTCTGCAAAAAAAAAGAGGAAAATAATATAAACTCATATTGGATTGTAAAAAAAAAAAAAAAAAGGTTTCTGGAAGGATAACTAACAACTAATATAGAAACAAACTAAAAAAACTGGTTGGGGGATACAGGAGAACTAGAAGGATGGAGAATAGGATGGAAAGAAGACTTTTCACTGTATACCTTCTTATGTTTTTGATATTTAGAAAATGTTTTTTATGCAAAGATGTCTTTAAAATAAAAAATAAAAATACAGATAATTAGGCTCCAGTCTCAGGGAAACTGATCTTGCACGTCTGGAGCAAGCCTAGGCCTATGTCCAGTTTTAAGAGCTGAGCGCCACTGCTACAGAATTTCTTCAGCGAATCATAATGGCTTCCTATCTCTTTTCATGGCACTGGTAAATATTGTTTCCAGTCTTTATGTTTTGTTTTCAACAGAGTTTTGAGAGACTACATTAATAATCCCAAGGAGATCTGGGGGCTAAAAAAAAAAAGAGTAGATGCACCAAGAAAACACTGCAGTAAAGGGGACTACATGTTTCCAAAATGGATCTGTCTGGTCTGTCATCACAACAAGCAACCTGCACTTCTCTAAATAATGCCTTTAGTACAAACACATTTCATTCAAAGCCATCTGAGCTTCATGGCTGTTAATTTAGTCATTATTTTAATGTGCCTACAAGGCTAGGCAAATCATAGGTTCTAATTTGTGGCTTTAAAACCAGAGCTAGACTCCTCATTACCAAAGAGTCGTAATCAATAAAGAGGGGTTTAGGGGTCTGTAAAAATCTAACGACCGACCACACAGAATTCTGGAGTCAACAGTTTAGGCAGAATCATTAGGTAAATAATCTTATAAAACATCCACCATATTCATGGACTCAGTAAGGTGGTGTTTTACTATTTTTCCGAGATAGGAGTAAGGAAGGAAAAATATATGAAATACATCTGCCCTAATTTTTATCAGCCAATCCCAGGGTCAGGACACGGATCTTAGATACACTATTTGAAAGATTGTTAAAGCAAACAACAAAAGCCAACAGGATGCTTACAATTTGTAAGAAATATTATCTAGGCTCTTTTCCAGAACTGTTTATAGAACTTTTATGCTTACTATACCCTACCATTTTACTATAATCATAAATGAAAGCAAATCATGCAGGAAATATGGCCTCAACAAGAGAGATCATTCCAAGCTTGAAGGAAGAGAATTAACACATACTGGACAACTGCTATATGCCAGGGACCATGGCTTGCATTCTTCTATCTAATTCCTTATTTGATCCCCACAAAAATCCAATGAGGAATATATTTTAAATCCCAAACTGAATCTCAAACAGGTTAAGCATATTATCGCATATCAGAGAGCTGTAAGTGATAAAACCAAAACTGAAATCCATGTCTAACTCCAAAGACTACTTTTTCCTATTACTCTCAGATACCTCTCTTAAATAGGAATCCTCAGAAAAAACGGGTAGATAGGAGATAACTTAAATGCACTTAGCAAAATGAAACCCCTGCATCCAATCCACTCAATGAATATTTAAGTAATAGGGTTGCCTGGGTAGCTCAGTCAGTAAAGTGTCCTACTCTTGGTTTTAGCTCAGGTCATGTCAGGGTTGTGAGGCTGAGCACCATGTTGGGCTCCGCACTCAGCGCTGAGTCTGCTTGAGATTCGAAAGAAAGAAAGAAAGAAAGAGAAGGAGAAAGAGAAAGAAAGAAAGGGAGAAAGAAGAGAAGAGAAGAAGGAAAGGAAAGGAAGAGAAGAAAGGAAAGGAAAGGAAAGGAAAGGAAAGGAAAGGAAAGGAAAGGAAAGGAAAGGAAAAGAAAGGAAAAACAGCTCCTGTGTGAAGCACTAGGCTAGGCACATTTACCTGAACAGACCTGATAGCTTAGGAACCTGTCCTGGGTCACACACCTGTTAAATAATGAGAAGACTAGAACTCAGACAGTCTGATTCCAAGGACCACAGTCTCAACTACACTTTAAATGGCTCTCTGAAATTCAAAGGAAAACACAAGTGAAGCATTAGGTTTGTCCATGGCAGTGAAAAAATTAGGCCATTTTAACTCTATACAAACAGTTTTGAAAGGAAACTGTTAGTTGACTGGTTCCTAGTCATGGAACCCACTAGTAATGGGCCCACTGGATGAAAAAGGGAAATGCTTTTTCTTTTCTCAGAGTAATTCATACTTTTATACATATCCATCTGTATTATGTATAGTCTTAATAAAGATTAACTGCCTTGATAATAAATATTACACCTAACATTTGCTTAATGCTTTTCATGTTTTCCAAAATGTTTTCACATACATTAAGTGACATAACCATCAATAGCTTCCGATCTTTATTCCTACAAAATAAAGCCAAAAGTCCTGACCACTACCTAAGATCCCTTACAGCCCTGCCTTTCCAGCTTTATTTGCTACCAATCACACACAAGATACTATGTTTCAGGGACCCCTGGGTGGCTCAGTTGGTTAAGCAGCTGCCTTCAGCTCAGGTCATGATCCCAGCGTCCTGGGATCAAGTCCCACATCGGGCTCCTTGCTTGGCAGGGAACCTACTTCTCCCTCTCCCTCTGCCGCTGCCTATGCTCGCTCACTCTCTCTCCCTCTCTCTCTCTGACAAATAAATAAATAAAATCTTTAAAAAAAAAAAAAGATACTATGTTTCAGCTACACTGTTCTCTGAGGATACCTTTGTTCATGTCACTGTACATGCAATTCCCTTCGTCTGGAACACTCTTCCCAATCAGCCATCTGATAAATTCCTATTGTTTTCTAAGAGCTGGTTCAAATATCTTCCCCATGAAACCTTCGGCTTGTTGAATTAGCTACTCCCTCTTCTAAGAGGGAGTACTAGAGGACTAAAAAATCCTTTTTTACACACCTGTGACACAGGATATACCATAACTAATCGTGTGTTTCTTTTTCCAAGAGATTGAACACTTTGTAGAGACTATGTCTTTCTCTTTTTTGTATCCCTAGTGCCAAAGTCCTAGCAGATATTTAATATTTATGAAATGAATAAAAGAATGAATTGTATAGAACATTAAATTGAGAATTAGAAGATGTTAAGTGCAAGTCCCATATTAAAATACAAAGTTTACACCTCAGTTTTTTAGTCGTAAAGTAATTAATTTTCAACTCAATTCTACATTTACTGCGATGACTGTGCTTCCTAATCAGTTTAACAGATGGAAATATTCTGAGAGCTCTTTAGAATGGTCACAAAAAATCCAAATAATTGTTATTACCTCCTCCATCATGACATCTTGTGTGGCTGAGATTTCTCCTCTGGTCGCTCCACTGTGTACCAGGTTCCGTAGTCGTATACAGAATTCCCTCATCTATGACAGAAACTTATTCAGTACTCCAAATAGTTAACCCAACTTCAACTGTAAATGAGCCTAGTAGACCAGTACTAGTTCTTTTGAAGTGTAACTAAACCAAGACCCAGGGCAAAGTTCATAAAAACATGTATGTACCTCCCCAACCAGTCCACTTAAAATGGCTAAAAACTTTCCATACAGGGAAAAAACATGGCTTATTCCCAAAGAATTATAGAGGGACCTGTTCCTACTCTGCAACTAATGATACCCTCTGTGCCAATATGGGCCTGGGTATGGGGAAAACGTCTGATTCCATAATGCCTATCACCCCTAGGAAAAGCAGGAGACTTAAGATTATTATGCCACTAAGTCACTCTAGTAGATTTTTATTTAGAATTTTACTGGTTGTTCACTTCTCCTTCCTTACCAAATCATTATAACAAATAGCTATGCCAACCTTAGAGTTTTCATTTTTGTTGTTTTCAATTCTGAAAGTACCTAAGATAAAGGTGAGTCTTAAATCTAACCACAGTGCTCTAAAAAGGATCTTGCTCTCCTCTAAAATGAAACCCAAAGATATACTATTAAGGATCTTTTAACCTGTGGATAAGAATTCTGAGTTTCCTGGGTGGAAAATAACCTACTTCTAGTATTGGGGAAACACATCTATAGTTTATATTAAAATCCAATCTTTCTCCCAGGGGTGACAAATCCAATCTCAGCCTTGTAGATCAAGAGAGGCGATTCTGGCAACTCCCAGTTCTCTAAAAAGAGGTCTGGCTGGTGGAGCACCATCCCTGTAAGACTGAAAACCTTTCTTGCGGGGGTGCCTGGCTGGCTTAGTCAATAGAGGATGCAACTCTTGATCTTGGCTTTGTGAGTTCAAGCTCCATGTTGGGTGCAGAGTTTACTTAAAAAAAAAAAAATATATATATATATATATACACACACACACACACACACACACACATATATATATATATATATATATATATATATAACCCACCTTGGGAAAATGGGTTATGTATAGAAAAAGAATGATTCACTAAGATAACTGAAGCAATAAAAAGCAGTTTAGTGACACATCAAATCTTTAGTGGGTGGATAAACTACACTGATGTGGTTTGGGGCGCCTCAGAACTCTGCATACTCTTTAAGAAAGTCTCACAAGTAATTCTCTCTGGTTTTACTAGAACATAAAATTCTCCCAGACACTAGAACCCAGTGGGTTTATGGCCCATATTAAGCGTGGGACTTTCTTTCCTCAGTACCCATAAGAAAACACTTAAATTGGGGCGCCTGGGTGGCTCAGTCAGTAGGGCAGTAGGGTCCTGGGATCAAGCCGCGGATCAGGCTCCCTGCTCAGTGGAGAGCCTGCTTCTCCCTCTCTCTCTGCCCGCTGCTCTGCCTACTTGTGCGCGCTCTCGCTCTCTCTCTCTCTCTCTCTGTCAAATAAATATATAAATAAATTAAAAAAAAAAAAAAGAAAACATTTAAATCAATAGAAATAAAAGTAGAAGTTTTTTAAAAAGACAATAAATCTCTCTAAGCTCAATTATTTTTAAAGTTAATATGTAGCTACATTGCCTCTGAAAGACACTGAGTAGCTACCTTGTACATAAACTGTACACTGAAATGCCCAGAAATCCCTCTTGAAAATCAGTTAAGAGTTTTAAGGTAAGTACACTAAATTCAATCCCACCCTGCTCCATATGTTGCACCTTGTGATTCAGAATATCATTCATCCTTCTGGTTGCCTCTGTTGTATAAGATTCAGGGAAGCACTTCTTAGGGACGACACCATATTTTTCTAAAAGAAAACATATTTTGGCGTTCAATAAGGTAAAAGCATACTCCAGCACTAAAAACTGTGGCAAAAATAGCTATCGCTTTAAAGAACAGGCCATAGTTTGCTGGTCTAAATCAGAAAACTTAACAATTTTATGCTTCATATTAATAAACAGGTCACTGAATCTGGATATTTATCAACAGATCTAAGAAAGAATTCTGCTCTTTTTATCTATAATACTATGTAAAGAGCTCAGCATGATGAGGTTTTCCCAAAAGACACCACTTTTTTGAACGAGGATATTATTAAACAGCTGCAGTTGTAATTAAACAGCTGTGTCTTGATTACATTGATGGACAAAAGATAAACTTTTTCATAGAAAGTTGGTTCTACTTAATACAACCAGTTTCTTCCCCAACCAACTCTTCACAGTACCTATCTCCTTACCTCTCATTTAAGAAAAAGGTGAGAGTATGAGATAAAAGTTCTCAGAGCTAACTACATCCTTCTGGGGGACTGATTTTACTCTGCACATAACCACCAAAGAAACAGTCCATGCCCAACTACAGGGCCTTGCTTGATCATGCTGAGTTTCAGTTCCATTAGAGAAAGGCTCTTACCAACAATATTGACAAGCATATCCCACTGTCCACCATCATTCGCGGGATTCATAAGCAAATACTGCACCAGCCTACCATCCTCAGGCTCCTTCTTCTGGGCTGTTTCCACAAAAGCATTTAAGAAGAAATAACAACGTTCAACCTAGATAAGAAAAGTTAAATAAAATTAAAGGAAAAGAGAGCTAAAACTTTTATTGGCACTAGCAATACAACAGGAGTTTGGGCCTACCATAGCCCCACCACAGCAGGTATTTTTAAACTAAAGTTGGTAATTAAGTATCAGTATCTGGCTTCATAAGAATATTTAAAGTTTCTTCTTATATTTCTATAGCTACATCCCAATAGTTTATCCAAAACCATGCACTGCTTTATTTTGAAACAAAATCTGATATTCCGTAAATATCTAATGAACACTTATATGATGTACATTTTAAAAATTAAAAAATTAAGCAAAATTTACTGTTTTTCATATAAGTACTACCCAGAGTCGGGAAATTAGGTCCTAGAAAGACCAAATAACCTAAATAAAGATGGTAAGAGGAGAAATTATTAAAAACAAAATAAAAAATTTTAAATAAGTTAAGAAACAAAGAAGCAGTAGGTGAGTCAGTAAGTAGACTTATTATTTCCTTGCAAAAAAGTAGCCACCTACCAAACAAAAGCAGTTCTGCCTTTGAAGAGTCAACCTTTGATACTTTGGAAATCAGAATAAGTGGTGTCCCATCTATAATGGGGCAAACTACAACTGGAAAAGCAAGAAATGAAGAGATAGTCCCTATCAAGGTTGATACTGAAACAAGAATCTTGCAAGATCAGTCCCCTACCTTGTCCCAGAAAAAGAGATAAGATTGACTAAACTCAAATTCTTCAATATTTAATTTTTTCATGAATGGAAGTCTCATAACATTCAGACAAGAAAAGATCCAGCATCGCCCTGAAACAAGAAAGCAAACCAAAAAATTAGACTGAGTGTTCACATAGATTACAACATTGTCCTATCCCTGTTTCCCAAAACTGAATGCATGAGAAGATCTTGAACAATTTAAAACTAAATCAGAAAGAACAGAAAGATTAAAACAACACCAAAACAAGAAAGGTAGGAATTAGTATTTGAAATATATATGCAAAGGATATATGTTAATATCCTTAACATATGAAAAAATCTCTTTACATACCATTTAAAGAATCCAATACAAAAAAAAAAAAGAACCCAATACAAATCACCTAAGAAAATCACATTAGAAAAAGAAATATTGCTAGAAAGACATGAGCAGAGATCATGAATACATAATGGCAAAAAAAGATACAAATGGCAAAGAAACATTTTCAAAATGTTAGGTGGGGATACATTATTTTTTAACTGATTACGCCCAGTATTGGGATGGATTTGGGAAACAGCATTATTATACAGTCTGGATAGAGATCTAAACAGGTACGAAATACCTGAGGGCAACTGGCAATATATGACAAAAGCTTTAAAAAGACCCCACCCATTAATCTGGAACATACAGTATATGCTTCAATATAAGATGACCCTAACATAAGTCAATCCCCAGTCTCCCAAGAGAATTAAAAAGAAAAAGCTGTTGGGATGCCTAGCTGGCTCAATCAGTTGAGCATGCAACCCTTGATCTCAGGGCTGTGAGTTCCAGCCCTGCATTGGGTGTAGAGATTATTTAAAAAATAAAATCTTCGGGGGCTCATGGGTGGCTTAGTTGGTTAAGCATCCAACTCTTGCTTTTGGCTCAGGCCATGATCTCACTGCAAGACAGAGCTCCATGTTGGGCTCTGCACTGGGTATGGAGCCGACTTGGAGTTCTTCCCTCTACCTCCGCCCCCCTTCCCTGCCCCCAACCCCTGCACACAGGTTCACACTCTCTCTCTCAAAAATAAATAAAATAAAATCTTTAGGAAAAAAAAAAGAAAAAGTTGTTTAGCTAACTGGACCATACAGACATTAAAAAATAGAGATGAAATAGTAAATGTCCACCTACAACATTAAGTAATTTAAACATATACAGATATTTAAAGTCATGTTAACATTAATAAATTGATGTAGCATTGTTTTTTTCACTTTCACATATGTCATTTTCACACTGATTCACTCTTCACTTGTATCTTGGTATCGTGCTTTTGACATCATTAGACCCACTCTTACAATTAGAACACATCATCTTTCCTCCATCTATTATGTTTGAGTCACAGCAATGTTTTGAATTCACGCATGATGCTGTTCCTGAAAACTGTGTGCCAGTGCCAATTATACAATCATCTTCTTAACTTGTCTGGTAAGCAGATAATCATAAACTCTACAATGTTACCATTACCTGTACTGATGTAAGTGATCTTTAGCCTATTTATAATGATAGCCAACATTTCCATGTGAGGTCCTGTCCTAGGAATATACTATGTTCAAATTTTTCACCTTTTTAAAAAACTGATTCAATCCAATGATCTCTATAAGCATCCAACACTAGCACAGATTGAGGTCATTTCAGAGTAAAGTGCTTACCAAATTGTATTTTACTTCAAAATAAATTAGCCAAGAGCGCTCCTTACGAGGATCTCTGTAAGGCCTCAAACATAGGGTAACTCTCTCTTTCCTAAAGGAAAATTCAGAGGGAAAAACCTTGACTTTTATTTGGGGATAACTTCTTTACTGCTATGAACTTATGTTCATGCTATATTGGTAAGTGAGAAAGGTAGACAGGTTACCTAACAATATGTAAGGTATCCACCTATATTAAACACACACACACACACAGAATAAAGACCTAACAGAAAAAAACATATACTTGTTGGTATTTTGCAAATATTCTACACTAAAGAACAATAATTTTGTGGCACACCTGGGTGGCTCAGTTGGTTAGGTGGCCAGCTCCTGATTTCAACTCAGGTCACGGTCTCAGGGTACTGAGATAGAGCCCACGGCAGGCTCCACACTCAAGAGGGTAGTCTGGCTGAGGATTCTTTCTCCCTCTCCTTCTGCCCTCCCCCTGCCCATGTGCCCCCCCCAAAATAAATAAATCTTTTTAAAAAAAATAACAATTTTGTAACAAGAAAAAACAATTAAAAATAAGTAACTATAGTGGTTTTTGAAAGTCACTAATGACTTAGTTCATCTTTACCTTGGGTTTGTCTAGATGCCACCTCTCTTATATTATTATTATAAATATATTATACTTATATATTATCAATATATATTATATATTATTTCCCAGTAAAGAAAATATGGATGAACTGTTAATGTGAAAAGTGCATGAAAATAAACTACATAGCTCATGTGGTATTGATATCTGTTGTAAATAACAGTGTTACTACAGAATATATAAGACCTGATCTATTCCAGAGGTCACTGAAATCCGGATTGTGTAGGGCCACTGTGACATTACTAAATGGATCATTTGTAGCCTGACAGTCCACACCATCCCAAGCACGTCCTACTATGGCAAAACAGTAATTATGGCAAGGTCGTGACTTTTTTTTCCTTAACATTTAAAAACCAATTTTACTGAGGTCTAATTTCCATACAACAAAATATATCCATATGAAGTGTACACTTTGAGTTCTGACTGGCTCTCAGCAAGGACTGATCTGCTTTCTGTCAAAACAGACTGGGAGTAGGGCACTTGGGTGGCTCAGTCGGTTAAGTGTCTGACTTCAGCTCAGGTCATGATCCCAGGATTCTGGGATCAAGCCCCACATCGCTCATTCTGCCCAGTGGGGAGTCTGCTTCTCCCTCTCCCACTTCCCCCACTTGTGCACGCTCTGTCTCTCTCTCTCTCTCTCTCAAATAAATAAATAAACAAAATCTTTAAAAAAAAAATAGACTGGGAGGGGCGCCTGGGTGACTCAGTGGGTTAAGCCTCTGCCTTCGGCCCAGGTCATGATCTCAGGGTCCTAGGATCGAGCCCCACATCGGGTCTCTGCTCAGCGGGGAGCCTGTTTCCCTCTCTCTGCCTGCCTCTGCCTACTTGTGATCTCTTTCTGCCAAATAAATAAATAAAATCTTTAAAAAAAAATAGACTGGGAATAATTTTTAAATGGATACACTTTACAAAGTTCTTTTAGTACGATTTTGTTATAAGAATGTCCTCCTTATTTAGATTCCTGGATAACCAATGTTTCACCGTAGCTGTTTTTCTGACAGTGGTGCTAGACAACAAAACAAGAGCTCTTGAGGAGTAAGGCATGAGAATTGAGTATTTTTCTGTATTACAAACTGGTCTATTGGCAGGAAGTGAGCCCATTAGCACATCTGCTCAAACTGCAACCAAAAAGCCTACTTAAAAATAACATCGTGTCTTTTCCATTTCATACATTTGTGTATGGCCTTCAGGGCAAGAACATTTTGGGGAGTTTCTGGATCATGAACATTTCTGCATGGTTCACTTTGTACCAAAACAAGGTATCTCCAAGACACCAGGCTAAAGTCACCTAACTTCAGGACACCATACAGTGAATTACATTCAAACAGATGACCATGGACTTGTCATTTCAGTGCTTAAAGCAGATACACTACCAAGGCACAGAGGACCAAAATAAGTCATAAGGTAACGTCCTTGGATCTGCCTTTCCCTGTGCCTGTTCTCTAGAAATTTACTTCAAGTTCTTTCAACACAAACTTCTACTCAAGACCACTCTTAAGACATCAAAATGGGGGCGCTGTCAGGAAGGTCCAGTAAAGTGTGCAAGGAGCTGTGAGACCTCACCTGAGCTCTTCTGGTTAGTGACTGGCTTGCCTTCCTGAGTCACAGCGTGCTGGAACACATGCTGGGCACCCTGTACCGTGGCCCTCTTCAAGCAGATGTCCAGCAGGTCGTGGGTGGTCCCGACATTCTGGGCAAGTACGAACTGAGGGTCGGAATTCAGTTTCTGAATCAGAGCAGCTACCTTCTCCGAATTCAGCCCTGTTGGAAGACCAAATGGTATTTCTAACACCAAAAGGAGGCTTTAGAGGGCCGATCCCGGACTCCCACTGCTTGGCTCCAACTTCGGAGGCCCGACCATCCGGAGATGACACTTGCGGCGGCGAAGCCCTTTACTGGCGACCTCCCCCAAGTGCTGTCTCCCTCCAAGACCGCTCCAGCACGCCCTGAAAGCTCCATTCCCGCCTTCGCCCCCGGTCCCAGGCCCGGTTCTCTCCCCGCCGCCGGGCCTCCGGGGCCCAGCTTGAGCACCCCCCAGAGAGGACCCCGCTAGGGCCTCGGCGGGGAAGAGCGACGCCTCACCCGCGTTGTTCATGGTGGCCACGCCGCCCGGCTGGGGACCGGTAGCTTCGGGGTTCTCAGGGGGAGCACCGGGGTTACGCCGCGGCTCGCTACCTCAGCGGCCGGACCTGCCACTCGCACTCGGAGCGCCGGAAAGAGGGAACCGGCTCGGTGGCGGCGGAGGGCTGAGGCCCAGAGAAACGGGGTCCGCGGAGGGACAAAACTCCCCCTCGCGTTGCTGAGTCAGCGCCGTCTGGGCTGGCCCCGCCCAGGGGAGGGGCGACCGGGCGGGCTCACCACACGGTCCGTCCCGCCCGCACCCCTGCCTCACCTCGGTGCTGACGGGAGTGGGCCCCACGCGACCCCGGCTTCCTGGCCCACCCTGCTCCCGCTTCCTAGCTGCCGGGGTGGCTGCGCGGTTCTGTGCTGGGCCCAGAGCCCGAATACTCTGGCCTTGGGTACTGGACCCAGAAAGCCTTTCCAGAAGCCTTTAGAGCGCTCGAGGCAGCGGGGTGGAGGGGAGGGGCTGCATAATTAAACGCAGGCTTAGGATCGGTTGACTGTCTTTCACACACACACACACACACACACACACACAGACTCACACAGACACACACACACACACACACACACACACACACACACACAGAATGTTCCCAAAGTCTCTTCCTGTAGGCATCCTTTGCTGACCATTCACTGCGTTTTCGATGGCAACTTGTTGCTTGGATTCTAGTCAGAACCAAGTTCTTGTATTTGAGGGAAAATTGGAAGCAAGCTCTTTCCCACCCACTCGGGAGCTACTACCACGGTTCTACAAACACACATCTGCTCATTTCAAGAAAACTACCCATTCTGGGCTTCAGGGAGTCAGTGAATGTTTCCTGCTTAGCCCAGCATGTGCTAGGGGCTTAACTAAGGGGAATGACAGAGGTCCGTCCTACGCATCAACCGTGGATCGCCAAACCCTCTCCAAAACCTGCCAATGAGCATCCCTATCCTCTCCGCAGGCTTCCGGGATAACTCAGATGTTTTAGAAGGTTTTGAGAGTTCGAAGCCCTGTTATATTGTTTTTCGTGCTCTGAAACCTCAGTCTTTAATGAGATGTTGGAATGGGACCCACGGATGATAAAGCAAATACAAATGTATCTGCCTTATTGAAAATCCTTTCTGCTACTCAGAAGTGTGAGAATCTATCGTGGAACCTGGAACCTAGGTCTTAGACTGAGAATCATGACTGGTTCTAAGGAACCCTATTATCTCAAAAGATCCACACTCAGATACTAGTTGTTTGAGAAGTACAATCTCTATGTCCCTACAGAGACAGAGCTAAAGTTTGGGGATGTGACATAACCGTCTCCAACAGAACCCATCCTATTCTGAGATGTTTCTGATGTCTGAAGAAAAGGAACAAGCTGAAGTTATGCTGAAAAAAAGTCATTGGTCCTTTCACAAAATGATGTCCAAGCACCCTGCCCAATTCGACTTACAAAATTTTATTCAATGTCTTCCAGGGTACCAGGCACAGAGCAAGCTGCTGATGATACCAAGACCCACAAAGCTTAGGCTAGCCCTTAAGAAATCCCACAATGTAGTGGGGAGGATACAAAATAACTTTTAGACAATCTGTATTAGCATACCAGTAGTACTGTAGTACCAGTGAGGAGAGAGCCATGAATTAGGGACAGAAGTTCCTGAAAAAGAGATGATGAGTGAGCATAATCTTAGAGTGGATGGGATTTTATAAGGCAAAATAAACCAACCAAATGAACAAACAAACAAAAACAGAGGAAGGGCACACAAGGCACCAACAAAGGCACAGAACATTAAAGCACATAGCAAGAACTTGTTAAAGAAACTGTGCATCATAGTCTGATGTGGTTAAGAACAAAGGTGTCGAGATCAGGGGCGAGGTATAGAGCTGGAAAGGTGGGTTTGGTCAGGATATGAAGGCTTTTATATGCCATGCCCCAGCATCTGTAGTTTATCCTATGGTTAATTGGAAGAATTGGCTTTTAAACAAAGAAGCAGTATGCTTAATTCTGTGTAATGAAAGAAACCCAATGGCGATGAGGAGGGTGACGTAGAGGGGAGAGATTCTGAAGTTAGAGAAACTAGTTAGGAAGCTGTTCCAGTAGTGCCTTTGGGAGACGATCCTTAAACTGAGGAAAGGGAAGAGATGCAGACAATCGGGAAAGTTTTCAGTTGAACGAGAAGCTGGATGGCGGTGTCTTTAACCCAGAGAGGGAATACAAGAAAATAGATGTTTGGGAGTAAGTGAGAAGGGAGATGATGAATCCAGTTCGGGCCTTGGCAAGTTTGGGGCACCCACAGGACCCCCAAGAACAGAAGGACAGGAGTTGAATGAAAAGATGTCTAGAGATTAAATAAGACATGCCAGTATTGGAGCCATGAAAGTCAACGAGGTTGCAGAGGGAAAGAGTAAAGCAAAAAAGGACCGAGGACCAAGCATAGTGCCCTGGGTGGCAGCATGCAGCTTTGTAGGGTGATTGAGGCACAAGGGTGCCAGGCTGAGTGGGGGGAATAGGACCTGAAGTCCAGTCCAAGCTCTGCTTGCCAAGCCACGCCCCCTGGCCCAGAGCTGTGCTCAGAGTATGGGGCATCTTTTACTGTTTATTACAAGGAAGCCATATTGGGGTACCATTAGCTCTAGAAACAGCAACATTTAAGGAACTGGTGAAGACAGAGGAGCCCGCAGGAAAAGACAGAAAGAGCAGACAGAGAGGTAGAGGAAGACATGGAGTGTTATGTCTTGGAATCTGAGAAGATGGCGAAGGGGACTGAAAGCTTCAGGAAAGTTTGGCAACTGGATCATGGGTGAGCTTAGAGAGGAGAACCACACTGCAGGAAGCGGAGAGGGAAGAACTAGCAAGGAAGCTCCTTGGGGAGAAAAGGAAAACATGTCCACCAGGAGGATGAAAGGCAGGAACCAATAGAGATGCCAGATGCCAGGAGGGTATAATGGCTAGAGTAAGAATCCAGAAAAAGAAGAGGGATGGAATCACTGGGGAAGGTGGAGGGGCCAGTTTTGCAGCCAGTGCCACCCTTTGCATGCCAGTGATTACATTTCCCAACCCCATGCCCAGAGATTCCTATCAACACTTTGCCAGGTCTCTTACTCTGCCCTCGTTGTCAGGGTGGTACCCTTAGTACCAGCTTTCCACTCAGCAGCTCACACCCATGTATCCAGTCCCTGTGTGAGCACAGAGATGGAATGCAGAAGAAAACTGGTTTCCTAGTGGGTTCACCCCAAATGACCCACTCAGCAAGACATTTCCCCAAGAATAGAATTTTTAGGACCTACCCCTCTAACTCTGTCCAGAAGAGATGTTGTTGGGCTCGGTGACACCTCGTAGAACAAGCAAGCAGAAAAAATTCTAGTAGGAAGTCCCCAATATTAGCAAAGAAAATCTTTATAAATCCTGTGAAGTGGGGCCACCTGTCATTGTAGATGTGCCAACTGCCTGTTGCTCCCATGGGTTCTCCCCAGTTAAAGCAAACAGGACCAGTCTCAAGGCAAATTCTGCGTCCTCGCTCCCCGCTCTGTGCTGTCCACCGGTCTTTGACATGTGTTGGTCACCTGCTTCTACTTTGATGGAAAAGACCAGATTTTTATGTTGGGTGGAATTCTGGATTAGGATGTAACCCAAGTATTCTACATTTAAATGTTGTCCTAGTTGAACCCTCCTACACTGTTGGTGGGAATGCAAGCTGCTGCAGCCACTCTGGAAAACGGTATGGAGGTTCCTCAAAAAGTTGAACATAGAGCAACCCTACATCCCAGCAACTGCACTACTGGGTATTTACCCCAAAGATACAAATGTAGTGATCCAAAGGGGCACCTGCACGCCAATGTTTATAGCAGCAATGTCCACAATAGCCAAGCTATGGAAAGAATCCAGATGTCCATTGACATATGAATCCATAAAGAAAATGTGATAAACAAACACACACACACACACACACAAGAATATCACGCAGTCATCAAAAAATGAAATGTTGTCATTTGCCACGACATGGATGGAACTAGCGGGTATTATGCCAAGCGAGCTAAGTCAAGCAGAGACAGACAAATATCATATGATCTCACGGATATGTGGAATTTTAGAAACAAAACAGAGGATCGTGGGGAAGAGAGAAAGAAGTAGAACAAGATGAAACCAGAGAGGGAGACAAACCATAAGAGACTTTTAATCATAGGAAACAGAAGATTGTTAGAGGGAAGGGGAGTGAAGGAATGGGGTAACTGGGTGATGGACATTAAGGAGGGCATGTGATACACTGGATATTATATAAGACTGATGAATCACAGACCTGCACCTCTGAAATCAACAATACATTATATGTTAATTAATTGAATTTAAATTTTAAAAATAAATAAAAATAAATAAATAAATGTTGCCTTAGTTAACACTGAGATTTGCTTTGATCAGGAAGCCTGATAGTTCATCAAACCTGACAGTAAGCTTCTGAGGTCACATTTTGGTGCTCTGCTGGGCCAAATTCAGTTCCTAGATGTATTGCTTGGCCTGCGTGGTGTTTTAAAATTTTTGAGCCAATATTTAGAATCGAGAGATTTTGTATACTAATCTGGGCTACTGGCTTCTTTTGAAAATATTGTTTCCCCACGATAGTCATTTCTCTATCAAAAGTGAAAAATATGGGGTGCCTGGGTGGCTTAGTGGGTTAAAGCCTCTGCCTTCAGCTCAGGTCATGATCCCAGGGTCCTGGGATCAAGCCCCGCATCAGGCTCTCTGCTCAGCAGGGAGCCTGCTTCCTCCTCTCTCTCTGCCTGCCTCTCTGCCTACTTGTGATCTCTGTCTGTCAAATAAATAAATAAAATCTTTTAAAAAGAAAAAGTGAAAAATATTATTTCCCCATGATAGTCATTTCTCTATCAAAAGTGGAAAAAAAAAAACTGCAAGTGAAGGGATCCCATATAAACTTCTTTATATCAAGCTTGCTTCACTCATTTATATGTATTACATTTATTTATGTTTGAATTTTTCATCCCCTAATTTTGGGTGACCTAGGTGCAGTTTGGGAAGACTACTCTCCTTCTATACTCCTGCCTACCCTCACCCCCGAAATTCTTGCCTCCCGGAGATGAGTAATGTCAGCAGGAGGGGACTCGGATAAGGCTTTCAGATACTGAATCTTGGGACTCTTAGGGCCCAAAGGAGCCAGTATCCCTTCACTACACTTTTCCTCCAGACGTACCCAGCTGAGTACAGGTAACTGACAACTTCAGGACTTCTACCTTCCCTGTCATTCCCAAACTCCATGTAGGCTTAATCTAGCCCTGCTACCCCTCCTTCAGATTCAAAGTTGACATCAGTTGTAAATCATGTCTGTGCCTTTTTTTTTTTTTTGAAACATTGTCCATGTTCTAAAACAACATTGTTGTATCAGCCATATTATACCTTCCTCTGGATATGACGTTTCTGCCACTCCCTCGCTGCTCTGGATGCTAGCTATTCACAGAGCATTCCAGGCAGAGGACACAGCATACGCAAAGACAAAGAGGCACAAATGGGCTTGAGTGTGATTTAGAAAAAGTAAGAAGGTCTGGTCAAGTTTCGTGAGTATTTTATTTATACGAATTTGAAATAGTTCATGATAAACTATCAATAACACCTTACTGCATGCACAAAATCTGAAGCAATGTGAAGCCTTCACAATGTTTAATATTTGTTGGAGAGGACATACTTTCAAAGCTGGTGGTGGCTAAGTCAATCAGAAAGTACTTATGTAGAAAGAAAGGAAGGAAGGAAGGAAGGAAGGAAGGAAGAAAGAAAGAAAGAAAAGGAGGGAGGGAGGGAGGGAGAGGGAAGGAGGGAAGAGAAGAAAGAAAGGAGGAAAGAAAGAAAGGGAGAGAGAAAGAAAAAGAGGGGGGAAGGAAGGAAAGAGGGAAAAAAAGAAAAAAAGAGAGAGGAAGGAAGGAACGAATGAACGAACGAACTACTTTTGCTGTTGCCACACGGCGGAGCCATTTTAGCTAGTAAAATAGTATCCTCCCTGCAATAAATTTACATTTATCACAAAATAGTCTTGCTACATACTGCTTCTAAATAGTCTTGAATTATGGATGTTTTTAACCTTGTGTGAAGTTTTCAGGAACGTATCCCTTGTGTAAAATTTGACTGCGCTAGAATTTGGTGTGACAAGAGTAAATGATAGGGAGAAAGAAGACATATAGGTGTAAGAAATAAGGTTGGAAAGATTGTTTATAGACAGATTGTGAAGCACTTTGAAAGTCATGCATCTTTTATTCATGGGGATATTACTATATCCACAAAATTCCCCCATAGGTAGCAAGGAGAATGGGAGAAAATTATCTTCAAGTAATATTTCCCGTAAAGGCAATAGGTTTAGTATTATATTTCTCCCAAATATTTCATTTCCCTCTTTTTCCTTCCTTCCTTCCTTCCTTCCTTCCTTTCACTTATTCAACAGCTTATTGAACTATGTACTATTTGGCAGCAACTACACGAAGCACCTGAAATACAAAAATGAATAAGACATTGGTCCCTGACCTCCAGGAGCTTCAATCTAGTAGAGAAAATAAAAGATAAAATCAATCATTATTTTTTGATTAATGCAAAAAATAGTGAGTACTTACTATGTGTCAGGCACTGTGTTAGATGTAGAAATACACAGGAAAGACAGACAGACAAGATTCCTGCCTTCCTGGTGTCTACATTCTACTGCAGGAGACATAATAAAGAAATGCAGATAATTTCAATAGCGATATAAAGAAAATAAAACATGATGTGAGAGCGACGGGTCAGAGATACCGATAGCATCAATAGCCCACCTGAGGAAGTGACCATTTGGGCTGAGCCTGAACGGCAATGAAGAACTGGCCCTGTGAGGATTTCTGGGAAAAAGTAGCAAGAAAAGGGAAAAGCAAGGGCAAGGGCTTCAGTATAGAAACAAGCAGCAGCCAACAAGGCCAGAAAGAACCCAGCTTCCTTCTGGCGCCAGGATCTGCCACCCACAGTGTTAGTACCATTCTTGGCCTTTTCCTCGTGCTTCCTTTTTCAAGTCCAGTGGGGGAAAGTCTGGTATTTTCTTACTTCCTTTAAGAGTTAAAACCATCTTTCTGGAAGTTTCTGGCAAATTTCACCCTGAACTGTACTGTCCACAATGAGGTCATGTGCTTTCTCCTGAACCGGTCATAGGCTAAGGGAAGGGGATTTACCCCCTACATCCATCTATCGGGTCTATCCCTGGTGCAATACTCAATTCCCCAAATTGCATTGCTTCTCCTGAGTGCAGGATGGGTGGGATGGCTGTGGGATGTCAACCTGCCCCCTACACCAGTAAGATGTTTAGATTTTATTCTAAGTGCAATGGAAAGGAGTGAAGGAACGTGTTCTGGTTTATGTTTTTAAGGATACACTGAAGATATATGTAACACATTTAATTAAAAAATAATATTAAAATTATACAAAGAATTCCTAACTATTAGTAGGAAAAAGATAAACAACGTAATAGAAAAATAGGGACGCCTCAGTGGCTCAGTCAGTAAACGTATGACTCTTGATTTCAGCTCAGGTCATGATCTCACGGTTGAGAGATCAAGCCCCATGCTGGGCTCCAATGTGCAGCAAAATCTGGTAACCATCGTTTTAACATTTTCCTTCCTTTAGTTAATAATACATTATGGAGCTTTTCCCTTGTAAAATCATACAGATCAATATGACTATTTTTAATCATTGCAGAGTATTTCATTGTACGGGTGTAATGTTATTTGTTTAACCAATCCCCTGTTTATGCCGTTTCAATCATTCATTTTAGGTTCCTGCATGGAAATCTGTATCAAGTCCCTCATGAAGTCCCCTGTGGGGCTCTGTGCTGGGTGTGGAGCTGGCTTAAGATTCTCTCTCCCTCTCCTTATGCTTCTCCTCCCACCTTCTTGTTTTCCCTGTATTTAAAAAAAAAAAAAAAAGTAAAATAGACGTTTCACCAAAAAAGAAGCATGACTGGCAAATAAACAGTCATGGTGGAAATGGAAAATAAAATTGTGATAAGATGCCACTTGATACGTAGACAGGTAAAAATTTTAAAGGCAGACATTAAAAATACTGTTGATGATTCTTACAGACAGCTTGTGAAAGTATAAATTGATATTGCCACTTTAGAAGACATTTGTCAATATTTATAAAGTTAAAGTCACACACACTCTATAACCCAGCAACTTTATTCTTTGGTTTATGTTCTAATGTATGTTCATACCATCCAGTATGGTAGCCGCTAGAAACTTGTGGCTGTTTAATTTTAAATTAATTACAGTTAAATAAAATAAAAAATCTAATTTCTCAGTTGTAGTAGTCACATTGGATAGTATAGATGTAGAACATTTTCATCATCACAGTAAGTTGTGTTGGACAGCCCTGCCCTGGAGAAATTCTTGCATATGTGCACTAGAAGTCATAGTCAAGACCATTTATCTGAGCATTGTTGGTGATTGCATAGCACCTGGAAGAATTCCAAGAGTTCATCAACAGGAATTTGCATGAATTGTGACACATTCATAAAATGGAACACTACACAGAAGTGAAAATCAACATAGATAAAATTCAGAAACATGACGTTGAGTGCAAAATACAAACTGCAAAGCAAATGGCATATAAATCTAAAGATTCAAAAACAAGCAAACTTAATGTATTGTTTAGAGTTGCCTACATGGGAATAGAATTAAAACACAAAACAAAACAAAGGAAGGGACTCCTGGCTGACTCCGTTGGTAGAGCATGGGAGTCTTGATTTTGGGATTAGAAGTTCATTGGGTGTAGAGATTACTTAAAAAAAGTCTTTTAAAAAAATTTTTTAAAAACGAGGGAAAATTAAACACCGTATTCAGGATAGTGTTTACCTTTGTGAAAGAGACACAGTCTGCTTCAAATTTATAGGCAGTATTTTATTTCTTACATTGGTGGCTGTTCACTTTATTCGTTATACCTAATTTTACACATTATCTAGAATTTTGTGTATATGAAATAGTTCTTCTTTTAAAAATTACTCTAGGGGTGCCTGGGTGACTCAGACCATTGAGCATCCTACTTTGGCTCAGGTCATAATCTCAGGGTCCTGGTTTCAAGCCTGAGTTGGGCTCCCCACTCAGCAGGGACTCTGCTTGCCCCTCTCCTTCTGCTTCTGCTCCTCCCCCAGCTCATGCTCTCTCTGTTTCTCTCTCAAATAAATAAATAAATCTTTAAAAAAAAAAAAAGATTACTCTAGCTGTAGTGTAAATGATGGACTGAAGAGAGACGGGAAGGTAGGCAAGAAACCTGCTAGGCGACAAGATTTGATCAGGCAAAAGGTGAATGGTGGTTTGGATCCAGGAGGCAGCCATAGAGAAGAAAAATCATTGGCTACATATGGGATATATTTCAGAGGCTAATCACCCAAGCCTTAACCCTAAGCCCGATCCTAACCTTTATGCTCTGGTAGAGTTTGCACCATGTAAGGTAGAGCTCGCAAGAGGAATATCTAAGTCAGACTGGGAGCTTTAGGAAAAGCTTCTTGGAAGAGATGACAGATCATCTGAGTTTGAGACAATCACAAATGCCTTAAGTGATGACTGAGAAACAGCATTCCAGGTGTGTGTAATGACTTATAAAAAGATTTTAAGGCAACAAGTTGCTGTTCAGGAACTGAGGACATTGAGTACGGCTAGAACTAAGAGAGGGCAGGCATCAAACATGGAGGACCAACTGTGCCTCCTGAGGGGTTGAGACCTTATTCTGAAAATGCAGGAAAACTGCCTCCATTTTTCTTTCCCTTTGCCAGGGAGAGAGGAAATCCCTGTGAACAACAAGAGAAGGCATCAATACAATGCTTTGAGTGAATCTAGCTATGGGGAGGTCTTGATTGGGCTATTCTGAAAATGCTTCTCTTTGTACTAATCATTTTTTACAAAATGATCACTAAAACCTATATTTTGTGGAATCACAGAAAGAATGAAATGAGAGGAAATGAAAAAAAAAAAGCAAATAGAAGAGAAAATGACAGAGATGAAAAAGAAGAAATTGGATCTGAAAGAACATAATTAAATAAATAAACCTGGGAGAAGAAATAAACCTGGCCAAAAGACACATGAAAAGATGCTCAACATTACTTATCAGGGAAATACAAATCAAAACCACAATGAGATACACCTCACTCCTTTCAGACTGGCTAAAATTAACAACACAGGAAACAACAGGTGTTGGCAAGGTTGCAGAGAAAGGGGAACCCTCTTACGCTGCTGGTGGGAATGCAAGCTGTACAGTCGTTCTGGAAAACAGTATGGAGGTTCCTTTAAAAAATTAAAAATAGGGGCACCTGGGTGGCTCAGTAGGTTAAAGCCTCTGCCTTCGGCTCAGGTCATGATCCCAAGGTCCTGGGATCGAGCCCCGCATTGGGCTCTCTGCTCAGCAGGGAGCCTGCCTCCCCCTCTCTCTCTGCCTGCCTCTCTGCCTACTTGTGATCTCTGCCTGTCAAATAAATAAAACCTTAAAAAAAAAATTAAAAATAGACCTACACTATGACCCAGCAATTGCGCTAGGTATTTATTCAAAGGATACAAAAATACTGATTTGAAGGGACACATGCACCCTGATGTTTATAACAGCATTATCAACAATAGCCTAATTATGGAAAGAGGCTACATGTCCATCAATTGATGAATGGATAAAGAATTTGTGATATATATATATATATATATATATATATACACATATACATATATACACATATGTATATATGTGCCCCATATCGGGTGTGGAGATCACTTAAAAAAAAATCATATGGTATTTGTCTTTCTCTGACTGACATATTTTGTTTAGCATAAAACACTCTAGCTCCACCCACGTCATTGCAAATTTTCATATATATATATATACACACACACATATACATATGTGTATATATACACATACATATGTATATGTGTGTGTATATATACACATATGTATATACACATACATATATACATATGTGTATATATGTTTATGTGTGTGTTTTCATATATATACACATATATATACATATGTGTATATATACACATACATATGTGTATATGTGTATATATACACATATGTATATACACATACATGTGTGTGTGTGTGTGTGTGTGTGTGTGTGTGTATGAAAATTTGCAATGACGTGGATGGAGCTAGAGTGTTTTATGCTAAACAAAATATGTCAGTCAGAGAAAGACAAATACCATATGATTTTTTTTTAAGTGATCTCCACACCCGATATGGGGCTCGAACCCATGACCCTGAGATCAAGAGTCTCACACTCCACTGACTGAGTCAGCCCAGTGCCCCCATATGATTTCACTCATGTGGAATTTAAAAAACAAAACAGGGGCGCTTGGGTGGCTCAGTCACTTAAGTATCTGACTCTTGATCTCAGGGTTATGAGTTCAAGCTCTGTGTTGGGTATGGAGCCTACTCAAAAAAAAAAAAAAAGAAAGATGCAAAACAGATGAACATGGGTGGGGGGCAGGAAGAAAGAGAGGCAAACTGTAGAACAGATTCTTAACTACAGAGAACAAACTGAGGGTTGCTGGAGGGAGGTGGGCAGAGGTGCGGGGATGAGTTAAATGGGTAATGGGGATTAAGGGGGGCACTTGTGGGGAACACTGGTGTTATGTGCACATGGTGAACCACTAAATTCTGCTCTTGAAGCCAGTATTACACTGTATGTTAACTAACTAGAATTTAAATTTAAAACTTGAAACAAACAAAAATGACATCAAAAAAATAATAAATACATAAATACCACTAAGACCATAGATCCTTGTTTCCTTTTAAGAATGTTGTTAGGCTGGTTTCCCTTAAACCCGTAAAGAACAAAACCAGAGCTTTCTGTAATTCTTCTTTTGTTCGTGAACTGCATTCTTCACTGTCTGAAGCAAATACTGAAGTATTTTAATTATGGCATTTTTGGCCTCTCTTAAGAGGCTCTTCTTGAGATGCATAAAAAGTGTCAAATGAAAAGGATTAAAAAAATCTCAGGGATAAAGTTAACACGAAGGAGTTGATGACCCAAAAGCAATGTGTATCCTTTATAAAATTTGTAAAATTTATAAAATATAAATTAAAATATAAACATATTTTATATAAAATATAAAATATCCTTTATAGATATCCTTTATAAAATTGGACCCTTTCCAATGTGTATCCTTTATAAAATTTTTCATTTGATTTTAATTTTTATGCCTCATCTTATTTTTCTTTCTTTTAATTTTCTTTCTTCCCTAATCCAAGAAGAATAATTCATCAGATAAGACTGAACACATTCACAGAGCAAACTAAAAAAAGACAACATGCCTCTCACCCTGAAAGTGGGTGAAAAATAAAATTGGTCTCTCTTTTTACGACTAAAAAAAAATGTTTCTTAAAAGTTGTCAAATAGAAAACCTGATTTTTTATGTAAAATAAGAAAGGCAGCATGGAGTTAAGAAGCCAAGGTTTGAAGTCCATTAAGTCTGGTTTTAGTCCCAACTACTATTTACAGGCATAAACAATCATTTAAACTGAGTGTCCATTTCCTGCTCTGAAAAGTAGCGTAGCAGTTATAATTCCCAAAACTTAGGGAGCACTTACTATCTCATGATCTTATAATGGACAAGCCTTTGTTTCTGCATTTCCTCATTTATAAAATGGGCATGGTGATAGAAGGCACCTGCTAACTCAGGGTCATGGTAAGGGTTAAATGAGCCGAGAGGTTAGGTAACTTGGACATCATCACATAGCTAGTGAAGTAGTAGAGTTGGGATTTACCCCCATGTAGTCTGATTCCAGAAACTATATATGTAAACTCATGAGATATAAAGGGCGTCTGGGTGGCTCAATCGGTTAAGTGTCTGCCTTCGGCTCAGGTCATGATCCCAGAGTATTGGGATCGAACCCCTCATTGGGCTCTCTGCTCAGGGGGGAGCCTGCTTCTCCCTCTGCCTGCTCCTCTCCTTGCTTGTGCGCTCGCTCTCTCACTCGCTCTCTCTCTCTCTCAAATAAATAAACACAAAATCTTTAAAAAGAAAAAAAAAATGGAGAGGGCGCCTGGGTGGCTCAGTGGGTTAAAGCCTCTGACTTCGGCTCAGGTCATGATCCCAGGATCCTGGGATCGAGCCCGCATTGGGCTCTCTGCTCGGCGGGGAGCCTGCTTCCCCTCCCCTTCCTCTCTCTCTGCCTACTTGTGATCTGTCTGTCAAATAAATAAATAAAATCTTAAAAAAAAAAAGGAGAGATAACGTAAGTGAAAGCATTTTGAAACTGAAGTACTTTAGACATGCCAGCCTAAACAATAAGCATGCAGATTTATAAATTGTTGTGTGTCATGTCATTTTTCAATTTGCAACAAAGCAACCATTGTGGATATTCCGTTTGTGGATGGTTCAGGTTTATGGGTGCTTTTGTTCTAGGCTTTGACAAATGGGATATAATCAGGAAGTTTGTCTTAGACACTTACATATGCAGCTGTTATGTTTTCATATTGGCCCATTTTAATTTGTCTGATATAGGTAGAAAATCATGAAGACCACACAACAAGACAAAAATGGATCAATGACAGAAGCTTTACCTGGATGATTGATAGCATTGTAGAATCATAAAACACGTCACGCCTGCATTTAGAGGAATAAAGGACATTGTACAGAAATCTTTAGCGGAAATATAAACTTGTTAATAAATCAGTAAATATTTTCTTAAAAACAAATATGACACATCTCAAATTGGGCAAAGTCCTTTAGACTGGTGATTTTCATGTGAGCCAAGTTTGTTATTAAACACTTTTATGAGTACCATAACTATAAAATTCAGGAATTCAAGGCTATGCTGCTTTAGCAGAAGCAAAGTTTATATCGTCTTTGGCGGAATGTTTTAAATTATGCCCTTGAACGGCCTATAAAGCTTACAAATGTCAGCTAGAGTGAAACATGACCCATTTGGGACTGAGAACCTATTGCAGAAGAAACACACAGTTTGCAAAATGCCATACAAAGAGGTGGTGAGGCCTCCCAAGAGGTGTTTCATTATCAGTCATTTTCATATGAGGACTCCCAGGATCTTAGAGATTATCTTTTGGTCTAGAACCTCAGTCTGGAATCTCTGGAAGATTATGGGACATCCCGGAGCTGAACAGCTCATTAGCGCCAGAGCAAGAAGGGAGGCAGGCGTGTTTTCCGAAGCAACTGTTCATACATCTGGTAGCTTCACGTACATCTGGTAGCTCAAACTTTTCCATGAGCAACGTTGAATATACACGGCAGAATTGCGTTACAAAATACAGGAGGGCAATTACCTCCTTTAGCACCAATCAAGTTGGATGATACAAGTGGCTTTGGCTTTAAGACTCAAGGATGAAGTTCCAAAGTCAGGCAAACATTGATTATCATCAACATCTTTGGAAATTCACTGGGGAAGTGTTGCTTCAGGGACTCAAACAGCTCCTCCGAACAAACACAGCAGAGCAGGTTTTCCTTCCAGAACAGGAAGAGATGGCTGGCTCTTTGGTTGGGAACCAAAGTAAATAGCTGGCTTGCATTCAGGAGCCGTGTTGTAAAGAAAAGTGCACATCCTTGGACACTAGACTCGTCCTCCGCTCATGAGATGCTCACACTTTAAGAACCATGAGGGAACTTGCTGATTCTCCTTCTCCTCTTCTGCTCATATCAGGCATGTTCTTTGACTCAAATGGCTGGCCTCTCACGGTACTTTCCATTGTTCTCTCTCCCTGCCTCCCATCCTCTCTCCCTCCTTCCTCACCCCTGCCCCTGCCTTTTTTTTGCCCATTTTTCACTCCCTCCCTCCCTATCTCTCTGCATCTACCTTCAACTTGAACTAACTCAATTAGTGGCACTAATAGGGATTAAATCAGTCCATGGATGTTTGTTCCTACCATGTAAGAAGGACTGTGTAAGTCAGTTCTTAATGTAAAGGTAACTTTTCCTGGTGGTTGAAAATTCAGAAACCATACCACCTGGGTCTAAATCTGGTTTAGCGCCAAATAAGCTGTGTGACTCAAGGTGCACATGACTTAAATTTCTCTGCGCCCTAGTTTTCCTCTCCTATAAAATGGGTATGATAAAAATAGGATCCTTGCTGTGTGATTGTTATGAGGATTCAGTGAATTATAATTTATTTCAGGTGCTTAGGACAGAACAAGGCAGGTACGTATAGGAGTGTAACTATTGTTATGTGATGTCCCTGTCCTTCAGGTCACTCAGAGAACTCAATTTTGACAGTTCCAAGTCATTGTGTGTGCTAGTTTAATTTCTCATCTTCTGTTTCCCTTCTTCCTGGCATACTTCTGAGGCAAAAGGGCTGAATGAGTATCCTGGAACTCAAACTGAAAGCAATTGTCGGGGCGCCTGTGTGGCTCAGTGGGTTAAAGCCTCTGCCTTCGGCTCAGGTCATGGTCCCAGGGTCCTGGGATCAAGCCCTGCATTGGGCTCTCTGCTCAGCAGGGAGCCTGCTCCCCGCCCCCCTCTCTGCCTGCCTCTCTGCCTACTTGTGATCTCTGTCAAATTAAAAAATTCTAAAAAACTGAAAGCAATTGTAATACTTTACATAGAACCCGAAGGCAGGGTGATAGGAGGGGTGACTCTTGTTACTAGCTGTGTGACCTCAGATGGATCGCTTCGACCTTCTGAACTTGAGTATTTCCGGTTGCAAATCATACAGGAAGACAGCCCTACCTGTGTCCCAGGTGTCTGTGAGGATCAAACAAGATCTATGTGAAAATGTTTCCTAACTGTAAGGCAGCTTGAAAGTGTAAGAAATTGTTACTAATAACCATAATTTAAACAAAGGCTAAAGCTGTTGTTGTGGCTATAGAGAGCGTCTGAAGAAATAAAGTCGGATATTTTCTGAATTTCCACAGCAATACTTTACCATAGGAATCTGTTGGCAGGGATGCCAGAGTCCCCAATTTTTTCTTTACATGTGCGCAATTCTCTGAGAACTCAGTTTTGGGGAATTTGCGATAGTGTCCTCCGTGTTTTCCAGTATTCTGTCGATGAAAACTCCCCATGCTCTAAGTTGTTTGTTCTAGAATAACCTTGGTGTTGCAGAGATGGGCTCTTGAGGAAAGATTACCTGAGTGTTCAAGAATTTGCGATTCATTATGGGTTTTATGTATTATAGTCACTGGCATGACATTAAATATTATTCGGATTTTTTAAAGAGACAAGTTAATTTTTTTCTGGCTTCCCTTACTGCTGCCCTATTTCTTTTTTTTTCTTTTTTTTTTTAATTTACTTATTTGACGGACAGAGATCACAAGTAGGCAGAGAGGCAGACAGAGAGAGAGGGGGAAGCAGGCTCCCCACCAAGCAGAGAGTCCGATGTGGGGCTCGATCCCAGGACCCTAGGATCATGACCTGAGCCGAAGGCAGAGGCTTTAACCCACTGAGCCACCCAGGTGCCCCTATTTCTTTTTTTTTTTAATAGAGATTCTTATTTATTTATTTGACAGAGAGAGACACAGTGAGAGAGGAAACACAAGCAAGGGGAGAGGGTGAGGGAGAAGCAAGCTTCCCGCTGAGGAGGAAGCCCAATGTGGGGCTCAATCCCAGGACCCTGGGATCATGACCTGAGCCAAAGGCAGACGTTTAATGACTGAGCCACCCAGGTGCCCTGCTGCCCTATTTCTTTAAAGATGTGAGTTTATTCAAAGAGGAAAATGTGATTTTATTGCAGGTTTTTCAGCATTTTAAATGATTCAGTGTCCCTGGTTGGGGGGGGGCAGCTTATGATGAACTTGTGCCTGAAATTAAACATCATCTCATTAAACTAGATTAAACCTTCTCCTGATTTCTTATTATAATGAAACACCTGTATTAGGATAGATTAAGTCATGCTGCCGTAACAAATTAATCCTAAAATCCAGTGGATTAACACAAGGGTCTATTTTTCACTTACCTGTGAGCAGGGACCTCTGTTCCACACTGTTACTCAGAATCTCAGGCTGACAGATGCTCTTAACATCTCTCCATAGTGGCCATATTGGTGGAAAAAAGAACCTAAGGAACACTCACCCATTCTGCTTTGCCTTGCCCAGAAGCAACACTGTTAATTCTATCAATAGGCTAGAACTAGTCACATGTACACCTAATGGCAAAGGAGGCAGGGAAGTGTGAAGAACAGAAGGATATTCAGTTAATGCTAAATATCTGCCCCAACTCCCAAAACCCCGGTCAGTAAGATGCTGTCAATCACATTCCAGTATCTTTACCCCTGTCCCCCCCTGCCCCAGGGCAGTGCAGTGTAGGAAAGGAGCATGGACTTGAGGTCAGTGTGAGGTCAGTGACTCCCAGCTCCACCCCATGCTAATTGTGCTAGTTGGACCAATTTATTTTGTTTCTCTAATCCTCAGTTTCCTCATCTATAAAATGAGGATTCCAACACCTACCTTTTAGGGTTGTTGCAATGATAAGAAATTATCTAGGCAAACCCTTTGGCAAAGAGTAATACTTGTTGATTACGATCGTCAGAAGGATGAGCAAATATGTAGGGCAGCAGTTCTCAGCTCCCAGACTGCAACACTGTAGGACATCTTGAACGATCTCAGGGAGTGTTGTAACATCTTCAAAATGTTCTCCAACTACAATCGTAAATTCCCCTGACTGACTAAGTTATCTATAGGTCACTAAGGTAGGATTGGACATCATTCTTGGCAATATATGAGCGAAGTGAAGTTTGTCTTTATTATTCAACCTTTGTTCCTTCTGTAATATCCTCTCCCTTACTCCAGGCCCCATTTGGGGATCAGCCCGATATGAATCCCAGCTTAGTCACTCTAAGTTGGTGAAGCATTCTGAGCCCTGGTGTCCTCGTCATCAAAGTTGGGACAGTCATGAGTACTTCATAAGGGTTGTTGACAGGATCAAATAACGCAGGTAAAGTCCTCAGCACTATATAACTAATTTCCCTCTGATTTAGTTATTCGTGATCATGCCTGAGCTTTGGAGGAGAGGAGGACAGGAGTGAAAATTACATGAGCTGTTTCATAAAAATCTCCATGAGATAATGAAAACCCAAGACAAGGCTGGGTTGTAACTTAACTGACAGAGACTAGCATGTATTGGGGTGAGCGGATTCTTCTACTCGTAGACATCCAGGATTTCAAAAAAATTTTTTTTAAGATTTATTTATTGGGGGTGGAGAGCAAGAGTAGAGGGAGGAGCAGAGGGAGAAGGACAAGCAGACTCCCCACTGAGTGCGGAGCCCGACACGGGGCTCAATCCCACCACCGTGAGATCATGACCTGAGCCGAAACTAAGAACTGGACACTTAGCTAAATGAGTCACCCAGGTGCCCCCCCAAATTTTTAAATTAAGAACATTACACATAAAAATTCAGAGTTCCGGCTTCTCTTAAAGAATCAGAAGATCTGTCCCCAATGGCAACTATTCACCCTCTTTTAGAAATTTGCCCCTGTCCTCACCGCTCCCTATTGTTTAAGAACTTGCCTATTTCATTGATCTGCTTGACCCCTGTAAGAATTTGACTTTATGACCCCTGGCCAGTAGGTTCAGGTGATGGTGGCAATAACAGGGGTAAAATTGGTGAGCAAAGGAGTTTGTAAGCTATTTTCAGTGATTCAAAAAACCTAATGGCAGTGATTATATTGTTAACCTATAAAAGACTGTCCAGGTTAAGTAAAGCACCAGATTTCTTTGCTTTGAAATTGAATTACATCAACTGGGTAATTGCATTATCATGAAGGAAGTTCAGATTGGCAAGTAGAGATCACTGATGTTTTATTTATTTTTATTTTTATTTAAGCAGGCTCCATACCTGGTGTGGAGCCCAACGCAGGGCTTGAACTCACCACACTGAGCTGAGATCAAGGGTTGGATTCTTAACTGAGTGAGCCACCCAGGTGCCCCAGTATCACTGATGTTTTGAAAATTGGGAAAGCAAATTATTATTACTTAATAAATACTGGTTGGTTGATAGACCAGTTTTGGGTTTTTTTTTTTTTTTCAAAAAATGAGGCCCAAGAAGGAGAAAAATGATAATTATAAAAGGTGTCCCTATTGGTAGAAAGGCTGAGAAGATACTAACTGGCTTTGTTTGTCACTTCTCCACTGGTATTTGTAGTCCAAAGTGTCAAAAACAGAATATTATTGTTGGAAATTCAAGTATCTGATAGTAGAGAAGACATTTAGGGAAAGGCTAGGGGGCTTCTTTTAAATTCTGGAATTTCATGTCTTTTTAAGACAAGTTGTAGCCTGAACTTCTAATTTTATTTATTTAATTATTTTTAAAAAGATTTTATTTATTTATTTGACAGAGAAAGAGATCACAAGTAGGCAGAGAGGCAGGCAGAGAGAGAAGGGGAAGCAGGCTCCCCACTGAGCAGAGATCCTGATTCGGGACTCGATCCCAGGACCCTGAGGTCATGACCTGAGCCGAAGGCAGAGGCTTAACCCACTGAGCCACCCAGGTGCCCCAACTTCTAATTTTAAACAAGAGACACCGTTTTGGGTCACTTGGGCGGCTCAGTCGGTTAAGTGTCTGACTTGATTTCAGCTGAGGTCATGATCTCAGGGTCCTAAGATCGAGCCCCACCTTGGACTCTGTGCTGGGCATGGAGCCTGCTTAAGATTCTGTCTCTTCCTCTTCCTCTCCCTTTGCCCCTCCCCCCTTCAAAAAAATAACAATAGACACAGTTTTTAATAAAGGCTCTGTGTTTTTTTTTGGCCAAACTAAGGCAAAATGAAAGGCAGTGATCATTTACGACATTGCTATACTCTGTCAAAACTGATGTTCCTTGTCTATGCTAATGTAACAAGGTCACTGGAGTTTGTAAGGGTGAAGAAATTCCCTACTGATGACCTGTAATACTCAAGGATTGCTATATGTCCTAGAACAAAGCTGATTCATAATTCTACCACGTAGGCCAAAGGTATTACATTGTCAGTTTTTCTTGCCAACTCCTTCCAGCATTTAACTAAAGTATTTGGGAATCCTTTGGGAATCACATGAGTTAACATGAAATTTAACATGAAAATTAATCCTTCTTCCAATCCAGCATCCTCATATTCCAAAGGCCCAAGGGACCTTAAAGGATTTGCCCAAGGTAACACAGCCAAGACCGGAATTCTGGTCTCCCGATTCCAAGTCCAATTAGATAGGTAAGTTTTTCCCATTTCCCCTTCCACTTTAAACTATCCCAACCCCTCATTGCCAGAGATGTGTGTGTTTTTTCCATATAGTCTCCAGGCTTCTCCTGCACTGTCTAAACTTCCAGATTTTCACAATCCTCCTACCTTGTCCTTACACCGCTTTCACAGGGCTTCCAAAGTCTACTTTAAGAAATCCTGAATGAGGAACAAGATCTGGAGGCTTCCCCACACAGTCCTGCTGGGGCCTCTAAGAAGACAGAGAAATCGGAAAATCACAGTCTTCAATAGTCTCTCTCTCCATTCACATGCAGAAGTTTCCAAGGAAGCAGAGAGAAACCTCCAGGAGGATGTGTCTGTGTCCCTCTTACACACGAGACTGTTAAGATTTCATACAATCTGCTCATTTCTTCTCTTTGTTTCCATGTCAGTAAGAAGCTTTGAACTACCTGGCTGGTAGCAGATCTCTCTCTCTCTCTTGCTGTAGCACATTTAGCTCCTGCAATATTAGGCCAAAAATTGTGTTGTTGTTTCTAAGTTAGAGGGTGAGCACAGCAGAGACATCCAAGGTGGTTCTGGCCAGGACAACCTCTCTCCCTAACCCAACCCACCTGTGTGGGGCAGAGAAGCAGAGACTCTCAGAGGAAAAGAATGAAGAAAGAAAGGAAGTGGGGAAGGTCGATGATAAATCAGAAGAGCCGAAATTTAAAATGGAGGTAAATGAGGAAAGTACATACAGGCTGATTCATAATCAGTGGGGCTGGATCTAGGCAAGGGACTCCACCAGCAGGGTAAAGACTGCCCCTGAGCAGAACTGCTGGCTAGCCCAGGTCCCCTGCCATTTTCGTCTCCATCTCCACGCAGGCTCACAAAGTCTGCGACTGTGTCACCAAACCAGGATGAGATGAGAAAAATAAGGACATATGCTGACTTTTTCACAATGCTAAATTTATTCTGTTTAAAGGAATGCCTTATATTCTGAGATTACATCCGTCCTTTTTTTAGTCCTAAAACATTTCTTTTATGAGACGACAGTGAAAGTAGAGGATAATTGATATTATTTATGTGCTCCCTTGGCAACTTAGAAATTGGTCACTCTGTGTTCGGTTCCCCTTTTCATTTTGGTATGGCACTGATTCGTGAAAACCAAATGTGTGTGTTCATCTCCTCCCTAGAAAAATACAGACACAATGGTAAATGGTGACCAACCTTTTTGGAACCAACTTCCATTAATTAACATAACCTCCCAGGAGAAGCCTTAACAGAATCTTACTTTTCCTTCTTAATAGTGTTCTCCATAAAAATGTTCTGCAAGGACATCAAATTAGTCATAACAACTACTGTTCAGGGCTTAATGAAACACTTTTCATAACCTCTGACAATTTGACAGGAGTGAATTTAATAATAGCAATAAATACAGATGGGACTACATAAATCAAGGAAGTCCTGATCCAAACTTCTCGTTGTGTGAGATGGTATCTCAGCTTGCTCATCTGAAATGAACCAAGAAATCAATTACAATGACGGTCATGGCAATAAGAAAAAAAATCAAAACAAAATTCATGCTCTCAGAAAGAACACCTTTGTTCTTTTTACCCACTGCTTACTTCTCCAAGGCTGGAGCTGACAGACTACAGGAACTGTCACAGAGAAGGCAATGTTAAGAATGAGGGGTGAGTGACCCCGCTGTGAAGGAGAAAGCAGTATTGCTTCCCCCAGGGTAAGCCCTCTCAGCCATTTACATTAGGTGGCAATACAATGCAGGCACACAGCATTAGCCCAAAACTTCCTAAGTGGACAGCAGGCTTAAGACCAGTGGTAGCGGGACACCTGGGTGGCTCAGTCAGTTGAGCGTCTGCTTTTGGCCCAGGTCATGATCCCAGGGTCCTGGGATCGAGCCCCGCTTTGGGCTTCCTGCTCAGTGGGGAGCTTGCTTCCCCCTCTGCCTGACGTTCCCCCTGCTCGTTCTCTCTCTCTCTGACAAATAAATAAAATCTTTATTTTTTTTATTTTTTTTAAAGATTTTATTTATTTATTTGACAGAGAGAGAGATCACAAGTAGACAGAGAGGCACGCAGAGAGAGAGGGAGAAGCAGACTCCCCGCTGAGCAGAGAGCCCAGTGCGGAGATGCCCAAGATCATGACCTGAGCCAAAGGCAGAAGCCCAACCCACCAAGCCACCCAGGCACCCGTAAATAAAATCTTTAAAGAAAAAAAAAAGGGGGGAAGAAGACCAATGGCAGCAGTATTCTCAGTCCTAGGCAAACTTCCAACCTAGCCTCACCTGTCTTCCTCTAAAGTGGAGGCAGATTCTCCTCCACCCTCTGTTCTTGTCTGAACCTCTTCACCTCCAGCACCTCCCAACACCTCCCATCTAAGGAGGAGTTTGCCCAGGATGGGCTTATGACACATGCCACTACTCCCATCTGCTTCTGGGAAATCGCTGGCCCCAGCCCAGAGTACTTACAGAGCCGTGTCTCTTTGAGGACCTTCATCCTTCATGCACAGCTAAAAGCAAACACAAGGGCAGTGAGTTTGCCTGCTTTTCTGAGGCTGTAGATAAACATTTTGAATGCACCAAAGTGGCTCAAGGGATAAGAAACCCAAATGGCTGTTAATCTCCTACCAAGAAAAATACTCATCCATATAGAGATGGCTAGAAATACAGACACCTCTGCACGGGTGCAGGTCTTACGTCTTTGGCCATATTAATTATCTCTATTGAACCTACAGAGATGTAATTCTTAAATCAAAATGCTACTAGGATTCTTAGGTAGTTAAATATTTCTTTTTACTCTCCTTTTCTTTCTTCCTCCCCTCCCCCACCCCGGAAAAAAAAATTTGTTTTGCATTGGCACCAGGGGGTGGGTGAATTTCTTCTTGGGAGACGTTGTTGCTCCCAATCACACGCAGTTACCATATGTTTCAAGAAGCCTGCGTCTTGCTGTGTAACTGACAAGCCTAGACTGTACTGGGCTTTTCTTACAGGCTTCCTGCCGTATTTGCTTCCCTTTGGCACTGGAATAACTGGCGGAGCCAAATGCATGGCATTAACCTATGCACACACATTCGTTGCACCAAGCTAACCAACAAGGTGAACCATGCAACAATTCAAGCTCCAACCCTCGGGTCGCAGGGCCTGTGGCTGCCCTCAGAAGTTGAGCAGCAAGGGCCATTTTTTTCATGCAGATCTCTGAACCCACAGCAGATGTTTCTCTATATATTTATTTATTGTACCGAAGGTACCATAGCAACAATAAAGGAGAATTTAAAGGGAAGAAAAATCAGCCCTCAACCCCCTGCAGCTATTTTCACCTGGGGTTTGTCCCGATGAATTTCCATTCTTTGTTAAAGCTGTCCTCAGAGTATTTGTACAAGTTTTACTCCTTTGAGCAGCTTCCATTTTAGATCTTTAGAGGGAACAGAGTGTCCAAGTATGGTTCCCAACTCCATAGTCACTTAGACAGCTGGTTCTCTGCCTGTGTTTAGATGACTTTTTACCCACATAGTTTAGAATACTTAGATACCTTCATTATTCTTTTTCTTCTAGCAATCAGTCCAAAGCACAGCGTCAGAAAGACCACAATACACGCAGCAATAATGGGTTCTATTGGCATAGCCACAGTTCTATCTGTTGGAAAGGCAAACACAAGGAACAAGAGCTAACATTTATATGAGTCTAGTTCATATATTTCTACTATGTCCCTGCCATGGTGCCTTATACTTAACCTCTTAAAGCCTTCAAACAACCCAAGAGGTAGGTATTGGGCCCTCATTTTATGGGTGAGGAACCACTGACCCAAAGTCACAAGCTAGTAACCAGCAGAGATAGGCTTTAGATCCATTACTTTGGAGAAGGATAATTTATTGTAAGGGGAATAACTCCCCCAAAGCAGGTAATCAGACCATTTTTGTGCTTTTTCTCATCCAAATTTTGGCCACACAGAAGGCAGAAATAGGCTGATATCAATGGTTTTCCCTGCACTTTAAAAAGTGCCAAAGATATTTGGAGGTATCTCCACGGGGGACAAAAGAGGGAAGAAGGACTTAAAAGCAAGAAGAGAAAAACTGAGGGGTGTTCAGCTGGCTCAGTCGGTAGATCGTGCAACTCCCGATCTCAGGGCTGTGAACTTGAGACCCACGTTGGGTATAGAGACTTTAAAAAATAAAATATTTTTTTCTTTTTTAAAGACTTCATTTATTTTTTTGACACAGAGAGAGGCAGCGAGACAAGGGACACAAACAGGAGGAGTGAGAGAGGGAGAAGCAGGCTTCCTGCCAAGCAGGGAGCCCGACACGGGGCTCGATCCCAGGACCCCGGGATCATTACCTGAGTCGAAGGCAGATACTTAAACACTGAGCCACCCAGGTGCCCCTAAAAATAAAATCTTTAAAAAAAAAAAAAAAAAGGAAGAGAAAAGTGAAAGAGCCCACTGGACTGAGGGGAGAGAGGCCTGTGGGCCCGAGAACAAGTGTTGTGATAATACCCCAAACAGGGACAAAACGTTATACAAGGGGGTTGCATGGTGCCCTGAGGGAAGTAGGACTCTAAGCTCCAGCCTTCCCAAATTTGGAAAAGATGTTCATACCTTTCTAAATGACATGGAAGAACAGAGTCTACTTCTAACTTGGGCTAGAAAGAGATCGGCAGCAATCATGTCAGCTAGAAATGAAAACCCATCCCCTCGTTTTCTGAACACCAGGGAAACCTAGAGATAATTTTTTCATCAGGCACTGTGGGTGAAGTTCCCAAAAGCCTATGAAAATATTTGAGACCTGGAAAAAAATTGGTTCCAGGACGCCTGGGTGGCTCAGTTGGTTAAGCATCCAACTCTTGCTTTCGGCTCAAGTCATGATCTCGCTGTCGTGGGATTGAGCACCACATCGGGCTCCTGGCTCAGGGCAGAGTTGGCTTCAGATTCCTTCCCCCACCCCCTCTTCCCCTCATGGCTTGCACTTTCTCTTTCAAATAAATAAATAAAATCTTAAAATATATATGTATATAGGTTCTAAAATATGAAAATAAAGTGGCAAAATTACTCAAAATTAATAAATGTTTAAACATCTATAAAATGTAACTTTGTGTCAACTATAACCCAAATGTTTAATAATAATAATAATAATAATAATTAAACCTTAAGAACCAAATTAACATCTTATTTATAAGATTCAAATGTATGCAAGTTACAAACAACCTTTCAAAAATTTCACAGCAAAAAAGTATACTTAATGTGCTTCATTTTAATACGTTTGCTATGATATGGGATGAAACTTTCAAAAGAGTGCTTAATTAAGATCAACAAAGATATTTAAATGACCCAGTCTAAGACCCTGGATTCACCCTAGGAGGGGGAGGGGGCTCCAATCTTGGCTAAGATAATATTTTAGGAATTTATAGGAAATAAAAAGTGTGTTATTTATCGTACAATTGAGTTCATCTATTGAGTGTAGTCAAAACATTTTTATTGAACAACTACTGTGCAGTAGGTTGTGCTCAGCCTGCAAAAGATAGGCCAGACATGGAAGGCTCCTGCCTTCAAGGAGCTCACATTCTAGTCGTGAAGACAGACATTAAACAAACAAAAACTACAGATTGAGATCAGTGTTATAAAGGACACGGGTTCACATGATAGTACACGAGGGGCAAAAGATGGGAAGGAGGGGAAGAGAAGAGTTTAAATAAATCTCACTTCAAAGCCCAAGTCCTCTATTCCTCAATATTAGAAAATAGGGTTTATCCCCCCATAACTGTAGGACACAATAACCACTTACCTTTTACTTGTTTTCCTCTTTATTATGTGTCCAGTTCCTGCTCAGGGTAATTTGGGGGAGTACGTAGATTAAGCATCCTTTACTCTAGCTCTCTTTTAGCTGTTACTAAAAATTTTCTCATGGGGCACCTGGGTGGCTCAGTGAGTTGGGGCCTCTGCCTTCGGCTCAGGTCAGGATCCCCGGGGTCATGGGATCGGGCCCTGCATCGGGCTCTCTGCTCGGCGGGGAGCCTGCTTCCTCCTCTCTCTGTGCTTGCCTCTCTGCCTACTTGTGATCTCTGTCTGTCAAATAAATAAAGAAAATCTTAAAAAAAATTTTTTTTTTCTCATGAGGGTGTGAGTTGCACCAATACTCTGGAGAAATTCTCTTCCGTGGGCCTTCTTGTTAGCTAGCCCTGAGAGACACCAAACGGCCCTCACCTTCTTAGGGACCCCTTCCACTTTCAGTGCCAAGGAACAATTGGGGAAAGAAATCAGAAATCAGCCACAGACCTGAATATTTTTACCAAGCTGAATAAAATGAAGCCACTCCTGGCAGCTTTCACTCCATAAACAAGCTGAAAACTGCCTGACCCACTGGCTCACTTCAGATTCCAAGTTTCCCATGAGAGTGGCTTTGGCAAGTATAAGTCTAAGGCCCCTGCATTCACCCTCAGAGGGGGAGGGGCTCCCATCCTGGCTAAGATAGTATTTTAGGAATTTGTTGGAAATAAGAAGTGTACTGCACTTCTCCTGCTGTCCTGTTTTACTCTCTTGGTATTTTTTCCCTTCCGTATTTATTAGGGCAAGATAATCCCAACACACAGGCTACACCCTTGTGCCCAAGATCCATGGTTTCACTGCACCTACCACGGCCTCATTTAGAAACCACCCTACTGAACAACAAAGCCTGCCCAGGCTCACCGCAAGCATATTTAGCCTGAGCCCCAGCAGCAGAGCACTTAATGCTCTGAAGATAGCCCACAGCCAAGGAAATAATAGAGCGGGAAGAAATCAGAAAAACAAGTTGGTTTGGAAGAGCTCCATCCAAAACCCCACCCATCCAAGAGCCAAGTTGCCAAGCTAGCATCCTGCTCGACACATGAGTCATATGCTTTTGTTGTTGTTGTTGTTGTTGTGGGTTTTGGGTTTTGAGTTTTTTTTTATGGCACAGAGAACTTGTGATTCCTTCTCAACCAAGAGAGATGATATAATTCCCTAATCTCCGTGCATAATTTTCACAACCGGTTAGAATGCCGTGGCTGGAGGTGCCCACCAGCCATGCTTTGGAGGGGAGGTGACTAGGCAGGGCTTCAATAAGGGGCCTCCTCCTCCTCTTCTAGATCCCATGAGTACTTGGGTTATTTGTGAGTTTGGTTTTGAAAGCAAGCAGCCCCTGGGCATACCGTCACCGCTCTGCAGCACAAATTACTGGACAGGCCAGTAATCACAGTCATGGGCATTCAACTGGGTGGGTGTTCCCGACCTCCCCTTGAGAGGGAGGAAATAAGCCTGGTGCTCACATGGTCCAACACTTCTGGCAGGGGTTCAATTGGCTTCCCAGGAACTAGCAAGAAAAGCAATGTGTGGGCACAAGGAAGCAAATGACAAAGTGAAAAATGTTCTAACAAGAAATAAGAACCTCAGCTTGTTTGGCTGCTCTTAGCATATTGGCCTCGGACCAGGAAATGTGTGTATGAGCATTTCCGGCATCTGCGACTCCAGGTATCTTGCCTTTCTCTCTCTTTTTTATTTTTTTCAGAAAAATTAAATTTTATTTCAACGATGCACATTGTCCAATTAGAAGGAGAAGGGACTCATTACATGTAACCAAACTAAGGCGTTGTAACCAGAAAATTAACTTGGCTTGCCCGAGTTTGCAGATCACATAAACTGGTATGTTTCTCAACTTCATAATTACAGTTTTAACATGAAAGCAAACTTTAAAGATTTTTTTTAGTGTGTTTTTGTCTGTATATTCAGCAACTAAAATTGACAGTTAAGGGTCTTAATAAATGGTCGTTTCAAATTAAGAGAGATGTTATCTAAGAAAACTTAACTATGCTAACCAAACTTTTGGAATCTGTATCAAAAAGGAAGTTATTTTTGAACTTGGATTCATAGCAGCAAAGAATGAGTGACAAGCTTGATGGCTGCCAGTTTTCATCTCACACTGTCCTGTTTCAACATCGGAAAATTTTCAGGGCTGGGGCATTGTCTAAAGAAGTCCTCAAGACTGAACCCCCTCCATGGGTCTTTTCCACTGTGCTTAGACTGTGGCTTTCTTTACCCTGCTTCCAAGATGGTCGTTCCCATTCCAGTTATCACAACTGTGTTCTTGACTATTTCTTTGTGTGCTCCTCACCTCGAGGTAAGTATTTTTTTTTTAGATGTTATTTATTTATTTGACAGAGAGAGAGAGATCACAAGTAGGCAAAGAGGCAGGCAGAGAGAGAGGGGGAAGCAGACTCCCTTCTGAGCAGGGAACCCAAAACGGGGCTCGATCCCAGGACCCTGAGATCATGACCTGAGCCAGAGATAGAGGCTTAACCCACTGAGCCATCCAGGCTCCCCTCGAGGTCAATTTTTGCCCCAATCACCTATGTTAAGTGGAGGTGTGGGAACACTGGTCTGCGTTCCATTCGCTCTCTGACCTGGTTTCTTTCTACCATCTTCCTCGTTTTCTCGGCTCAGGTCCCCTTTCTCTTTTTGTATGAATGAGAAGTATGAGGAGAACACTTGGAAATTCATTTGTTCCCTGCTATTTATTTCAGGGGTGAAAAATCTGGGTAGGTGAGGCCTGAAGCCATGAGAAAGACCTTTTTACACCATCTTCCCCCTCCCTCACTGCTGCTTAGCCTATAGATTACAATTTCAAAGTCAGGAGTGATTTTAAAGATTCATTTCCTTATCTATCATTCTTTCTCTTTGTGTTTCTGACTTCTCTTTTTGTTTGTCATGGCTATAAACTCCAAAGTCCAGTTCCTACGAACCTTGTTGCCTCAGAGAATTCAGGAAAGGTACTCCTCCCTAAAAGCCAACCAGAATTGTCTTCCACCACTTGGTTCTAAAAAGGACCTTTGCCCAAAAGGCGGTGCTGTATATGGAGTGGGTATCCTAAATGGAAGAACTGGAGTTCTTAGCGGAAATTCCTTGGATAGGGATGACTCTCCAAAGAAAACCATGGCTATTCATCATAATTGTCATCATGATCTGTGGCCACAAAAATATTTATGAAAACCTATTCTGACTTTCTGCCTACTTTCCTTGAAAAGAGAGTTACCTTTGACGTTGAGGTGGAAGTCCTTGGTCTCCATTCCCTCAGATGAACTTGCAACACAGCTGTAGGTTCCATTGTCAGATTTCTTGACTTTGGTGATGGCCAGTTGGAGAGACTCACTTGTCTGATGGACTTGGTAATTTTTCTCTAAAATCAGGATGTTACTGTTTTTGTACCACATCATTTGAGCCTGGGGGTTGGATTTCACGCTGCAAACCAGCCTCACATCATTGCCTTCCTCAGCTGTTTGGAAGTCATCTCCACTTAGAATAGGAGCAACTGCAAGACTCAAGCAGGTGGGTTGAATTAACAGATAAGCAGTAGTTGACTGTCAACGTTCAAGATCTTCCTTCAGTCTCTCTCATGCAGTCGTTCGTTCATTTGACAAAAATTTATTGAGTACCTACTTTGTAACAAGCACTGGACTAGGAACCAGGGATACATTGGTAAATGATATATATCCAGTTCCAAACCTCATAGAACTTCTATGTGGTAGAGAAGATGAACCATGGAAAAACGTCCATAATAATGAATCTGGGGCACCTGGATCAGCCATTTAACTGACCGACTCTTGGTTTCGGCTCAGGTCATGATTTCATGGGTCATAGGATCAAACCCCGTATCTGGCTCTGTGCTCAGGAAGGAGTCAGCTTGAAGATTCTCTCCCTCTGCCCCTCCCCCTACTTGCACACACAAACTTTCTCTCTCTCAAATAAATAAATCTTTTTTAAAAATAATGAGGGATGCCTGGGTGGCTCAGTCAGTTAAGTGTCTGCCTTCCACTCAGTTTATGATCCCAGGGTCCTGGGTTCAAGCCCCACATCTGGCTTCCTGCTTGGCAGGCAATCTCCATCTCCTTCTCCCTCTGCCTCTCCCCCTCCTTATGTTCTCTCTCTCTCTCTGACAAATAAATTAATAAAATCTTTTAAAATAGTTAATTAATTATAAGTCTTTGCTCTCTGACCTTGAGAAAGTTACTGAACTGCTAAGTACGCTCAATTTCCTCATCTAAAAAGTGGGATAATACCTCTATCTGCTGTAAAGATTCAATGAGATAATGCCTGTAAAGAATTTACCACAGTGCTGGTCATATTATTGTGGTGCTGGTGTTGGTGGCCGCGGCAAACACAGTGGTTTTGAGGTTTCCTTACCTCCTCTATTTTTGCATTGTATCTAACCAAATTTGCCCTGGCCACATTTAACCAGTGCATACTTGCATTTCCTCGGTCATCCTCTAAAAATAGTGTCCTCCTCCCAGAAGGTGCTCCAATCATGGCAACTTTGACATCTATGGAAGCTGTGACCTTCTGAGTCTCTCTCATCCCTCTGCGTGAGCAAGTCCTTACTCCCTCCATGATAAGGGCAGGCATAGAGACATAGATTTTGAACACATTTCTCTTTGCCAAATAATTCCAACCCTCTTCCCCACCGGGGCGTTCCAACGTCTAGGAGGAGAAATGGTTGAGCTGACTCTTTTTCTCCTCTCTGCCCATTGCATTTTCTGGTTGAGGTGCGGAAGAGTAGTAAAGTGCTTGAAAAACGACGGGCGGTAGGAAAGAGAGGTGGAGATGAGGAAAAAAGGAGATGGATAATCTGCACACTGAATAATTAGACCCTGAGTAGGCTGTGCTATTAATAACGCTTTCAGAAGAATGACATTTTGTTGCTCTTTGGAATGAGCTTGAAATTCTGTATCCATATCCAAGGAGCATGTTAGATGGTATTCAGAGATGTAGGAAGCTGCTGGAATAGATAACAGAATTACCAAATGTACTATAGGGCCTGTGGACATGTCCTATTAGTTTTTTTTTTTTATTTAACTATTTACAGAGTTAATTTTGAAGACTGTCAGCTATACCTGGGTATTCCCTTTTATAAAATTAGCACATTTCTGATAAAGTTAAGGTCCTCTTTGACTCCATCTTGTTCACTTCCTGGCTCCCCAAAGAGGCTCACTGCTGTGAGTTTCACGTAAATCTCTACAGCTGTTGTTGTTTAAACAAGGTTTTTTATACACATACTGTACCGATAGGAAATACATCATATTGTTTTAGGAGGCTTATATAAAAGACTCTATTCGCTCGATGGCTTGCATGTTTTTGAGATATACCCACGATGAACCACAGAGATCAAGCTCATTGTTTTAGAGTGCTACCGTGTGATACAGGACTCTTTGATCATTTTACTTGATGGGGATTCTTTTCTTTCTTTTTTCCCTTCTCCTTCTTCCTTTTTTTTTTTTTTTAAATTTTTATTTGTTAGAAAGAGAGAGATTGGGAGTGCAGAGGATAGAATCTTAAGCAGGCTCCACACCCAGCACAGAGCCCCACATGGGGTTCCATGCAGGGCTCATGGGGGGGTGGGGCTCAATTTCACAGCCCGGAGATCATGACCTAAGCCAAAATCAAGACTCAGTCACTTAACCAACTGAGCCACCCACACGCACCTAGCCAAACCAATTTTCAAAAGGTTATTTAACCCAATAGAGAAATGGGTGAAGGACATGAGCAGGTATTTCACACAAAAGAAACATGAACAGCCAGTACATTTATGAAAGGGTGGACACCCTCATTCTTAATTAAGAAAATGAAAGTAAAATTCCAAATCGGGCTGGCAAATTCTTGGAGTTGGAGGATACTCAGTGCTCATGAGGGCGTGGGGAGACGAGCACCCTCACGCACTGTTGTGGGAGCATAAATAGGGCAATGAGGCAACACCAAGCACACGTGAAAATGCACACACAGCTCTTCAGTCCCAGGTTTCAAGTACCGCTTAACACAGTGTAGACAACCGCGACTGGCTAGCGGCCTCTTCCCTCTCACTTACAAGTGACATTCAGCACCACTGAAACGGACACCGACTGGTCCCTCTGTAGCTTGCAGGTAAAGGTGACTCCGTTGTCGTTTTCGCTGATGGAAGAAACACAGACGGAACTGGAGTTGATTTTGTTTCCAGATTTCAAATCCACGGTCCCCTCTTCTCGGTACCAGAGAAGTTCTTCCTCTCTGGTGTGGTTTTGAACAGCACATTTCAGAGATTCTAGGGAGCCAGGCCGAGTGTTCAGGATATAGTTCTCAGTTTTATTATTCACGGTTAAAACAGAAGCTGGGAGGGCAGGAAGAAAGTATTAACCTAAAGTGAATGATCAAAACGACGTAAACGGGGGATTGGTTAAACGAATCACGTTACACCCGTACAATGAGATACTTGCGATAATTAAATAGTCTTATTGATCTATATGGTTTTACAAGGGGGAAAGCTCTGTAATGTATTATTAACTAAAAGAAGTTATGTTAAAAGCAAATGTTAAAATGATGGTTACCAGATTTTGCTCCACACTGGAATCACCTGGGGATCTTTAAAAACACATGGTTGGCTCCCACCCCCAGACATTCTGATTAATTGATATGAGTGCAATCTGGGCATTGCATTTGCAAAATGCCTTCAGGCAATTCTAATGTGCAGTGAAGTTTGAGAACTACTATGCACAGAATTACCGCATTTACACACACACACATGCATGGATGTACACACACATGCATTTAAGAGTAGAAGTCTTGGAAAAAATTTCAGTGTGTACACTGAACAGGATTGGCAAAAATAGAGAAAAACTAGAGAAGTGCTTTCTAGACATTAATTGTTTACTTCAAGGGGTTGAAAGTGGCAAAGGAAGGGCGTGGGAGTGAGGAAATACAAATGAAAAAGATTGATAGCAACATTGAAAAATACTTAGGACACAACATTAGGTGAATAGGCAGAATGTAAATTACGTCTCTAGTAATTACTATGAGTGTATAAAAATTGAATATGCAACTGAATACGGGCAAAAGCTGATTTGAAAAGGTTTCCGATTAGGTAATGGGATTGTGGAAAATTTAGTCTTGCATTTCTGATGTTTGAATATTATTTTGGCAGTGTAGTAAAATAATTGATGTTTAAACAGCTGTGGTCTGTAGCACAATCGAGTTGTTGTGCGAAGGATTATCAGGATATATAGCAGCTGGTTTCCATCTGATTTTCAGAAATCCATTCACTGTAACATACCAGGATTTCAGTTCTTACTTCCCTAGTTCAGAAGCAAGTAACAAAAGCTAAAATTGACTTTAACTGCACACACTTGCCCCCAACATGACATTTGTTAATATAGTCTGTAATCGTATGAATTTTTCCTTTAAAATGCATAAACTACTGGTGAAAATGATGTGATTGCTGCCTAGTATTTTTTAAAAATCTGGAAGAATATATATCAAAATGTTGTTGAGTGGTTATCTCTGGATGATGGGATTTAATTTTCTTTCTTCTTTTTTCTTTAAAAATTTTATTTATTTATTTGACAGAGACACAGTGAGAGAGAGAGCACAAGCAAGAGGAGTGGGAGAGGGAGAAGCAGGCTTCCTGCTGAGTGGGGAGGCCAACAGGGGGCTTGATCCCAGGATCATGACCCAACCTGAAGGCAGACATGTAATGACTGAACTACCCAGGGACCCCTATTCCTTTTTTTTTTTTTTTAACTAAAACTTTTATTTATTTGAGAGAGAGAGAGACAGAGGGATAGACACAGAGAGAGAGAGAGAGAGAGAGCACGCACACATGTGGAATAAAATAAAAAACATGCTCATGACAGAGGGAGACAAAGAGAATCCCAAGCAGACTCGCCACTGAACTTGAGGCTGAGCCTGACACAGGCTGATCCCATGGAATCAAGAGTCAGACGCTCAACTGACTGAGCCACCCAGGTATGCCTTCTTTATTCTTTTATATATTTCCTAATTTTTTCTGCAAGGACTGTATATTGCTTTTAAAATTGGTGTTTGTGGGGAAAGGGGATCTACTTCCAGGTTGGGGTAGAGAACAAATGCAGAAAAGATTTTCTTGTAAGTGGGAATGCTTACATAAACAGCAGAGTGTATTTTGGATATCATTAGTAATGAAATGCATTAAAACATAGAAAAATAATGGCTGTGGCTCTGGAGAGAATAGAATATTTACTCTGTCTTATAATATCAGAACCATAAAAATATTTTTCCATTTAATGTCTTATCATGCGGTCTGACTCCTCTACTCTGAGCCATACCAGCTGTGTATTTGGTGATTTGGATTTTCCCAGTGCCCGCTGATCAGGTTTTAATTGGCAATGTTTATTTACAAAGAGACCAAAGGAATATTAACTTACTTGTCACCTCACATGGCAGAAACAAAATCACTAATAGAAGAAATCTGCATGTTCTCATGAGGCCACTGACGTTCCACGACATCTTTAACAAATTTACGTCTGATCTGCTGGGGGAGAAAGACTGTAGTTGGTTCTGTACTTTGGTCTATACTGAGTTTATGAACCTTCCTCTTGTCTATTATGCATTTAAAATAAAATCCCAGATGAGTCATCCCAGCTGTACTCTTTCTAGTTTTTAATTAAACAATCCTGTTCTGATTACTGAGTTCAAAGTACTTTTAGTATTAGGGATTTTTTTTTTTTTTTTAAGGCAAGAAAAAGAAAACCACAAGGAAATACTATAGGGCAGCCCCGGCAAAGGCAGAACCAGTCTTCCTTGGAGAAATTGATAGGATGTCATTTTAACAGAAAGAGAGAAGAAACTTCTTCATTCACAGACAATCTCTACTGAGCTGCAGTAATTCTGATTTTGAAAGCCTCTCTTGGACCAGTGTTGTAAAAGTTGCTCTCTGCTAAAGAGAGTTTTTGAGACTGTTCCAAATCCCATAGACTCAGATGGTTCATACCTTAGAAAAGACTCAGCTGCCACATGGTCTGTAGTCTGAATCACATCAATCTCTCTGCTTTCCCCCATCCCACTACCATCATCCCCCTTGGAATACATGTTCCATTTAACCCAGTATAGACTAAAAATAATAGATAATAAAGTCCTCCTTTTTTTTCCTTCTATGCCTTTGCTGCCACTAGCCCTCTCCCTAGATACTTTCCACTTCATCTGGGAAAAACATGGATGTATTACTTCCTTTCAAGAGTACCACTATGAATATGGTAGAAACACATGTTGAATGCTTTCTATGCAACAGGCACTGTGCTGAACAGTCTACAGATACTATTTCAATCTCAGTGAAATCCCTAACAGCCCTCTTGAGATCACTGCTAAAGGTTTGGAAAGACTATATAATTTGCTCAAGATCCTGAAGACAGGAAATGTCCGGGCTAGGATTTGAACCCTGGACTTCCAAGGCCAGGGCTCTTAGGCACTCTACTGAGTAGACTGATATTCTCCTCCTTTAAGAAGCTGCCATTAATCCTTTCTGAGCCTTGGCCTCTCCATAAACATTAGCGACCTGAAGTTTTGTCCCCCTAATACAAATATTAACCTTCAAGAGCTGGAATGTAATTCAAATATTAACCTGCCTAGGACTTCTGTAGGCAGGCTCTCCTCCTCCCCATCCCAGGCCTGTCTTGACAGAAGCAAGCTTCATTCTTGTCAGACTCACCTCTTCTGACCGGCAACCCTATGTCAATATTTCAATAAGATACCATTAGTACTAACATCAATTATTTCAGGATGCCTGGGTGGTGCAGTTGGTTAAGCATCTGCCTTCAGCTCAGGTCATGATCTCAGGGTTCTGGGATTGAGTTCCACATCGGGCTCCCTGCTCAGGGGGGAACCTGCTTCTCCCTCTCCTCCCTGCTTATGCTCTCTCTTGCTATCTCTGTCTCTGTCTCTTTCTCTCAAATAAATAAAATCTTTTTAAAAAAATCAATTCTTTTGTAATTTTAAAACCTTGCCAAAAAAGATTTCTATCATAGTACTATAACAGTGATGATTTCAGAATTTGGTCATTAATAGCCTTTTCCCAAGCACCGTCCACTGTAGGTGCCTAATAAGATCTGAGAGTGTGGGCTCATTAGCAGACCATACCCGACCTATTAATTAAGGAGGAGGATTAATTTCTCCCCTTCTCTTCCACCATACCAGACAGCATCCTTTCAAGATGAATTTCCCTTACTTGTTTTTAATTTTCACAACTTTCTTTTTTTTTTTTTAAGATTTTATTTATTTATTTGACAGAGAGAGAGATCACAAGTAGGCAGAGAGGCAGGCAGAGAGAGAGGGGAGGAAGCAGGCTCCCTGCTGAGCAGAGAGCCTGATGCAGGGCTCGATCCCAGGACCCTGAGATCATGACCTGAGCGGAAGGCAGAGGCATTAACCCACTGAGCCACCCAGGTGCCCCTGATTTTCACAACTTTCTATACAAGACAAAGATTTACTGCTTACCTGCTGAGCTCTGAAAAGCTGACTTCCTTGGCCAACTGTTCCTTCATCTGGAACCCTGAATCCTTTCCCTGTTACCATCCTTATACTACTTGAATTTAAACACTTTATGACAGTAGGGTCAAGTCAGCAAAATAAATTGGGTTCAAAGTCTGTTTCTTTTTATGGATTCTTAGAGAAGACACTAACTAGGAAAGACATCTTCAGATCTAAGTTTTCATGTGTCCCTCACCTACTAGGTGAGGCCAGAGATTACCAACAGGGATATAATCATACCAGGAAAACCAGGAAAACCTGACCTTGTGCAAAAATGTGTAGCACATTTCACCGAACATTGCCATGTTCAAGTTAGATAAGGCACCGGGCTTGGGTTACCAGTGGTAAGTAATACTTTTCCAGCATGATTTAAGTTGTGGAATCTTCCAATATTTCAACTGCTGTGAAAACCAACCCTTTCCTCAGATTTGCCCCCTTACCATTCTCAGGCTGTCAGATTATCAAAGTTATCCAACTTGAACATGGCGGCCAAAATAGTGGGGAGCCTGCTTCCCCCTCTCTCTCTGCATGCCTCTCTGCCTACTTGTAATCTCTGTCTTTCAAATAATCAATAAAATCTTTTTTAAAAATTTCATTCAGTCATTTTCTTGGTAGTATTGTTATTGGTTTTATTACTTGAAATTACTTTCTTTATAGTGCAGGATAAACATATTTTTGAGTTAATAATATTAAGAATCAAGAATTTCCCTGCATCAGGCTCTCTGCTCAGCAGGGAACCTGCTTCTCTTCCTCTCTCTCTACCTGCCTCTCTGCCTACTTGTGATCTCTGTCTGTCAAATAAATAAATAAAATCTTAAAAAAAAAAAAAAAGAATCAAGAATTTCAGGAGTGCCTGGGTGGCTCAGTTAAGTGTCTGCCTTCAGCTAAGGTCGTGATCCCAGAGTCTTGGGATCGAGGCCCACTTCGGGCTTCCTGCTCAGCAGGAGGGAGAATCTGCTTCTCCTTCTCCCTCTATCTCTTCCCCTGGCTTGTGCTCTCTCTCTCTCTCTCAAATACATAAATAAATAAATAAATCTTAAAAAAAAAAAAAAAAAAAGAACCAAGAGTTTCAGTATAAGAGAAAAAAAAAGACCTTACCAGAAAATCAAAGAACAAAGTAAAACACTATAATGATAAACAAAATTGAAAATGATTTTTAAACATGCATTTTTTTTCTAGGTGTACAATCTGGAATGACTAGAAACATTACCAGTCTAGTAGAAAAGAACACTCGCAGTACTTAGAATCTGGGCTTTAATATCATTCCTCATGACAACGAACTAGGACTCCTTGAAGAAACAGCTGATTTTGGGTCTGGTGCAGGAGAAGTAAAAGGTGAACCAAGGAGATCTTAAGACAGAAGGAAAGAAAGTTTTTGAAGACTAATGAGCTCCTATAGGACAGGGAGAAGTTTTATCCCTTTGAGACCCTCACGTGTTTGGGGAATCCTTGTGTTACACTCTCAAGAATCAGCAATTTGAAGGGAACTTTTTTATTGGTTAAAGAATATGTATATTTATGGTGTCATTACTCTGAGCTATACAGTGGTTCCTTGCTAGCACTATCATTCTCATTTATACAAGAATCGGATAAAAGAAGATTTATAGTTATCTGTGTAAGGACCTATTTTAGCCAGAGCACTTCCATCCAGGTTAAGCAATAACCTTGTTGTTTAACCCTTAAACTGTCCCTGCCCCCCTTCCCCAGGGGACTTACTTAAAAACAAGTCCCGGAAACCAATCCCAGGTGACAAAGCCCAAATACAAGGGCCGGTCAGGCCAGGTGGAGACATCCGATCAGTAGGGGGGCTCATACTGTCTCCCTAGTTACCAAGGATATGGGCCCCACCCTTTGGGCACCTTTTGGGTGCCAATTCTGACCAAGGTGATAGGCTAATTCAAATATCTACTAGGGTAAATTGTATTTCAATTGGTCACCTAGCATGACTGTGCAGCTTTCTCTGTGTATTACAATTTCATTGGCCACCTGTGCGTGGCCAGGCCCAACCACATGGCCTTTGCCCTTAAAAGCTAGTCTGTGAAGCAGAGAGAGGCCGCCCTCTCTGTAAGAGGTGCGGCCCCGAACGTTCGGTTTGATTCTTGATGCTTGGCGCGAAATAAAGCTTTGCTTGACCTTCGCTTTGTATCAGTCTCGCTCCTTTAATCACGGACCCATTATTGGGGGACCTAACAATCTGCACATTTTAACACGATGGTGAAGCATACCAGAGATCTGGGACTTCCACAATTATTGAACTTCCGTGAGCCTCAAGTTCTTTGTCAAAGCAATAGGAATAATCATAGTGTCCTCCCTTCAAAGTCACTATGAGGAGTAGGTGAAGTGAAGCATGTGAAGCAGTCACACGGGAGGCTCTTAATTAGCAGGAGCTATCATTATTACTAAGATGGGCTGAGCAGGACACAGCCTCAGTATATCGCATTGTTCCAGAAGAATCACAACTGAGAGTGGTTTCTGTGACTGACTTGCAAGCACCATCTGAAAGGTTTGGAGCTTGCTACTCTGTGGATCTAAGAGCAGTGTGTTTTACCATCATCATTTGGAAGTGAATTTAGCTAATGAACAGATGATGTCTTGGTTCTGGGTCCCTCCGGGGCAGACTCTTAAGACAGCTGCTTCGGCTACAAGTAGTAGTTTATTTAAAGGTGATCTCAGGAAGCACAGTAAGGAAGCGAGGTAGGGAAGGAAAGACAATAAAAGTCCTTCCAAGAAGGAAGGACAACCAATAAAGGGTGTGTTAATGAACAGGTTAGTGCTTGGGGCGACTGTCACTAGTAGGCCCTTTGACATGCTCTGTAGAGCATACCTGAGAATCAACTCATGAGGGGAAGGAAGCTTGGGTGTATATCCACTAACTTCTTTCCATCATTGGTTAAGGAACACTCTCGGGGTACTAACTCCCCAAAATCTCCAGCCCATCCTATGAGGGCCGAGTACACTCTTTGGATCCTGTCATGAAGGTTCAGGGAGAGACACTCAGGAAGTCACCTGTTTGCTATATGGGAACTGTTGGCAGGTGACCTCTAGGCAGACCAAGGCCATTTGGGCAGGGCACCAACACCAAATTCTATTTCTAAATGATATTAGGAAATAATGGTTAATTATTCTTAGGTGTGATAATGGAATTGCAATTATGTAGGAGAATGTCCTAATTCTTAGGAGATACCTGGTGAAATATTTATAGGTTAAGTGTCATGAGGATTGCAAGTAACTTTCAAACAATTCAGCCAAAACAAACACACGTGTGCACACGCACACATGAGCAAATAATAGCTAATATTCACACCTACTGAATCTAGAATCTAGATAGGGTTCAACAGTTACTCAATTTTCTGTATATTTGTATACAGTAAAATTTCCATAAGTAAAATGTTGAGGGAATGTATTTAATAGATATTTATCCCCTATGAGCTGAGTACTCGAAACATTGGGAGGGCCAGTGCCATCCAAGCCAATATGGTGTCTTTATCACGAACAAATAAAAGACTGGACTTCTCAATTCACTCTCCTGACATCTGTGGAAAATTGCTTTACTAACTATACAAATCTATGACGTCTACAAGATGTATGGTGCTCCCTCAATTCCACAACATTAAGTGGGTATTCCAAGAGATACGAAGATGTGCAAAACAAAGGTCTCCGTCTTGAAGGGCCTGACGTTCTAGAAGGGAAGGTTAAAAATGGCTAGGAGCCAGGTAGAGTGCCCTCAGTGCTGGAGAGGGAGTTCAGATTTTTCAAAAATGATATCATGGCGCCCCCTCTGGAGAGTCAGAGAAGTGATGAGATTTGTCCAAGGTCATAAAAGTCATTCCTAGAACATTCCGCCTTGCTATAACTGACAGAAAGGGGAAACAATTTTGCCATAAAGAGTGAAGCCTAGTAGTTAACCATTAAGCCTAAGTAGTTTGCCTGGTTGGAGTATTAACAGAGTCTAGGACTTGACACCTCCCACAAATAGCTCAGGCCCAGCGGGAGAGGAGAGAGGCAGCCCGGAATCTGGAAATTCCCGGGAATGGAAACCAATCTGCTCCACATCAGGCCGCGTGCACTTCTGGACAGAGAAGAACTGGCAGCCTGCTGATTTCAGTGAGCATAAGAAACACCTGGGGAGGGGCGCCTGAGTGGCTTGCTCTGTCTTCAGCTCAGGTCATGACCCCAGGACCCTGGGATTGAGCCCCATGTTGGGCCCCCTGCTCAGCAGGGAGTCTGCTTCTTCCTCTCTCTCTGCCCCTCCCCCCTGCTTGGGTTCTCTCTGTCTGTCAAATAAATGACCAAGTTTTTAAAAGGAAGGAAGGAAGAAAGGAAAGAAGGAAGGAAGACCAACCTGGGGAGTCTTCAGGCACCTTTCCTTCATCAGTTCTGTTGAGACTCAGGATTTTCATCTTTAATAGCCTACCAGGTGATTGACACAGTGTTCCGGCTTCCCATTTCGAGAACCACAGTCTATGCATCAAGGGTTGGTGAGAGGGATGGAGGTGGAAGGGCCTCAGCTAAGGGGAACCTGCCCAGAGTATCGCCTACCCCATGGCAGGCACTCAAGAAACATTAGTAAAAGGAGGGGAGGGAGGAAGGGAAGGGAGAGAAAGAAAGGAAGGGAGAAAGAGATGGGAGGATCCCCACTTGAAGATAAATTGGGGGTGCAAGTTGGGTGCTCCCCTGGAAGAGAATGTGTGCCCAGGGCCATCTGTGGGAGACAGACTCTGTAGGTACCTGGACCTCATGGTGCCTCGGGAATGAAGGGCAGGAGAGGGAACCAAGCAACCAGCACGTAGGAAAGGCATGAGAGGCACAGGTTTTACGCCATTTTTAACCAGGGCCATTCCCTAAGGTCTTTGAGGCACAGCCTTCACATGTGCCGTCACCAAGCTTTCTGTGACAGAGGCAGCAGCTCGGCAAATGGGTGGAGGGTTACAAGCCAGGAGGATCATCTAGCTGGTCACTGGGAATGTGCCGAAGGGTTTTTGGTTTTGTTTTGTTTTTTTTTTTTTTTTGAGATTTTATTTATTTATTTGACACAGAGAGAGAGATCACAAGTAGGCCGAGAGGCAGGCAGAGAGAGAGGGGGAAGCAGGCTCCCTGCTGAGCAGAGAGCCCGATTTGGGACTCCATTCCAGGACCCTGAGATCATGACCAGAGCCGAAGGCAGAGGCTAACCCACTGAGCCACCCAGGCGCCCTGCACTGAAGGTTTGAAAGTGACAGAAAAGCTAGAAATCTGGCAGTCACAGTCTAGCAACAATAGAGTGGTCCTTTGAGCAATGCAAAGGACCCAGTGTGGTGACTTTTCCATCCAGGATCTAACAGTGTCCTACTCAACTGCTTAAACTCAGCGGTGCCTGACAGAACACGTAACTCTTGATCTTGGGGTCCTGGGTTCAAGCCCCACGTTGGGTGTAGAGATTACTTTAAAAAAAAAGTAATAATCTTTTTAAAAATTAAAAAATAAATAAACTCCTTACCCTCAGTCATGGGACTTCAGAGTTCCTAGCTTAAACAGTGATTAATGATCCTGTAACGTCCCAGTCTCCACTAGGATTCCTTCACCACTGACAATCTTCGATCTTAAATCAAGACCTCAAGGGCCACCTGTCTAGGGTTGCCAGATTTAGCAAATAAAAATACAGGACACCCTGTTAAATTTTAAATCCAGGTAAACAATGAATATCTTTTTAGTTTCCGTTTGTCCTGTGCAACCACTGTCTGTTAATTCATGACAAAGCCAATATTTGGGGTATAGTTGTACTTTAAAAAAAAAAAAACCTGTATTTATTTGAAATTCAGATTTAACTAAATATCCTGTCTTTTATCTGGAAATCCTACATTTGTCTACCCTTCCTTTTTTTCACAGATGAGGAATTGGTGTTCAGAGAGGTAAAGAGATTTGTCCAAAGTGACACAGGGGTTAGAATCCATTCAGGATTCCTGGCTGTCCCACTGAATTCTCATCCAAATGCCTTACTTCAGAGTTCAACCTTGGCTTCTTGAACCATTATGGATGTGCCTTAACGTCTCGGTGAAATTCCTGAATTTCAGGCCAAAAATGCGCGTGCGGATGTGTGTCTTGTGTGTGCAAGTGCACGCAGTGATTTTCCTGAGCAGATGGTGTCTGCCTTTTAATGAATTTCTCAAAGGAGTCATGATTTTATTTTATTTTTTAAGATTTTATTTATTTGACAGAGAGAGAGAGATGGCAAGAGAGGGAACACAAACAGGGGAAGTGGGAGGGGGAGAAGCAGGGTCCCCGCTGAGCAAGGAGCCAGACATGGGGCTCCATTCCAGGACTCTGGGATCATGATCTGATCAGAAAGCAGACACTTAGCCACCGAGCCACCCAAGTGCCCCAGGAGTCATGATTTTAAAAACGAGATTAAAACCCATGCTTTCACAGTATTATGCTCCACCTTCAAAATGCAGAACATCTGTTACTTTCGACTGAGGTCTCATTTCTGCTTCCCCTTTATCCCTTTGCTCCCTGGCACAACACTGGACCTGGGTCTCCCTAGGAGAGGAGTAGATTTTGTCCACTAGTACAGCAAAAAATATCCACTCCGTCACCTCAATGCCATAAGATGTCATCCTACCCTCCACATCCTCCTTATACCAAAACCCCCAATTCTTCTGATCTGTTCTCTATTTTCTTTGTTCTACCTCTTGGAACGGACAACAAAGGGTTGACCAGAACACCTTTCAGAGAGAGAGGGAGAAGGTAGCAGGGATATGACCTTTGAGACTGACCACTAGAGGTCCTTTCTCATCTGCAGTGATTTTGAAGTTCGTCTGCTAGGGGTTAGAGAGGGTGTTTCCTTGGACCACTGGGGAAGGTCTCAGCCTGTTACAGGCGTACTGTTGTAGTCTGTGCCAAGCACTGGGGGGAGTAGTGGTGTGATTCAGCAAGAGTGGTGTGGCATAAAATGGCTTCCTTAGACGTTGGATAATGTCTTCCAGCATTAGGCTCGAAGGCAGCGTTTTGAAGCAGCACAGGGTTTGAAGCTTCCTCCTCCCCCACAAGGGAAACACACACACACACACACACACACACACACATACACACAGGACATCCTGTAGCTCACCGTCACCAGGCAAACGTCCAGCTTTCTTTGGAGCATAGTCTAGCTACAGAGCCATATTTACTGGAAGCAAATGAAGCTTCCGCTGGAGACCCTCCTTCGCACAGGCTCATTCTAAAAGCCCGGCCCTAGTAGCTTTATATTTATAAGGTTGGGTTCTTTTCTTTAAAGGTGGTCCCCCAAGTACGTAAATGTCAGGCCCCCTAGAGTCTGGATATAGCTCCTTCGACTTTAGGATACAGGATTTGGAGAGGAAAGGGGCCAGGGGCCATTTAAAAGGGAGGTCACCCTGGAGACTAATGAGGGAGAGTTTCCTGTGAGAGGAAGAGGTTCATACATGTGTCAAACAACAGGGCAGCCACTTAGTTTCCAAAGAACTGTAACTGTGGAGGCACCAGAAGTGAGGGAATTCCCTCTCGCCTGCCTGGAGCTTTCCTTGGCCTGTGGGAGCCTACCAAATCTTGAGGGGCAGGGTGGTTCACTGACCGGCCTGTAGCATCCTGTTGGCTGCTTTCTGAATAAACAAATGGTCTTGCCAACCATTGTGTAGATTTGTGGTGGGGCAAAATACTCCAGTCCCAGAATTCCTACGAGTTGTGACGGGCCATGAACTTTACAAAAGAGTAACTAATTAATCAGGGTTGAATGAACAATGAATGCTGTTGGGAGATAGAGATGGATTCTGGAATCCAGATTAAATCAAGATGCAACAACTTCAGAAGCAGGTGAGCGTAAGGAGTCGAGAGTTTCTTCTGAAAGAGAACAGAACTGGAAACCTGCAGCCAGCGATGTGGTGGGACGGACTGGTACCCACAGGTAGGAGCTGACCCAGTGCATTGCTTCCACTCTGCATTCAGTTACTGCAACCCAGTATCTTGAAATCAGCCAGGCTGGGAGTATTTACACCATTGAAATTGGCAACTGCTGCAACTCAGGGGTCCCCCAACCAGGACCGGTTGTTCGATAGTTACCAGCATATCACTGCCTGTGCTCTACCCCTAAAACCTCCCCTCACTGCCCTCCCCCCAAACTGACAGATCGCAGAACCTGCAAGCAGGCCACCCTGTGTGTGTGTTTGTGTCTGGGTAAACACAAAAAGGATCACATTTGTACATTTCCCCTTCATAGTCAGCTTGGATGTCAGCGATCCTCCTGGCTCTGTATTGACATTTTTAGTGTTTTTCTGCTACTTACATGCTGATGCCAGACGGTGATATCTCTCTCTCCTTCTCTCTCTTAGGTTCACAATTTTCTCTCCCTTACATCATGAGGCTTTCGGTACATCAGGGACTAAGTAGCCAACTGTGAAAGCTTCTGAGGCAATAATATAGTGAGGACGGCAAATCACCTGAGCCATCCGTAAGTGAGCCGTGCAGACCATATCAGCAACTTGCACAGTATCATCCAAATGGAAATTATGTTAATATTTGGTCAGTGTTCTTTCAAGATGCAGGTTCTCACCAAGTACATCCTGTTCCCCTAGAGCTCGGAGAAATTTGAGACGAGCATCTTTGGGTCAGATGGACAGAACCCAGGAACATTATGTCACTTCTCGGCCTGAAAGTCTTGAACTGCAAAATATTACATGGGAGACATGGGGAGGGGACTGCCATTTTCATGTCTACTTTGGGCAGATAATCATGTAACGAATAGCCTTTGAGGAGATCATTATTATCCCCAATTTCCAGACAAAAGAATGGAGTAGTATATTCAAGGATATATAGCTAATAATGAGGAAGAGAGAGAACAAAGTGGTGAGGGGCAGAGAGAGAGGAAGAAGCAGACTCCCCACTGAGCGGCGTGCCTGACATGGGGCTTGATCCCAGGACCCCAGGATCATGACCTGAGCCACTCGGGTGTCCCCCAAGGCAACTCTTTTTAGACTTTTACTATTTTTCTGATAGTCACCTTAATATCTCTATCCTTAACCAATAGGCTTATTAGCAGAATGAGTGTAGTGACTTTGTTCGGTTTGTTTTATGTCTGTATCCTCAATGCTTTAGGACATCATAAATATCTGTTGAAAAAAATACCATCTTTTGATGTATCAGTTGGCTTCCTGCTCTGTAAGATAAGGATCTGGTGTGCTAACAACATTTCCCTTTCACCTCCCCCACTGCTTCCCATTAAGGCTTTATCCATAAGTTTACTTCCTCAGCTAGTAACCTTTGTAACTCTAAGTAATGCACAGATTCCTTTATCTCTTATTCCACAACTACAGATAATACTTTTGGACTCCAGCGTGAGGGTCCTGGTTTCACCACAGTTCTGCCTGACTTGAGGACCCACAACTCTTCCATCCCGATGACCACTTCTGGGCCAGTGAGTGTCTCTCTGCCTTGTTTCCGAAAATATATTTAAAAAATAATGGGCACCGGGTAACGGATTTTGAACTAGAGGTGTTCTTGGGCCAGGGTCAACAAACAAAACGGCCTGAAGATATCGGAGTGAGTTTATCAAGCTAAAGTTGAGTGTAGTCCAGAAGCATTAAAGAATAGGCGCAGGCCGGAATTCTGATAGCCGGTTATAATTGGCTGAAATCCTCCTATGGCCTAAGGTGAATTCCTGCCCTTTCTTTAAAACAGGACTTGCATTTCACACTAGGAATGTGATGGGCCCAAGAAACCGGTAGATACTCTGGGTTCTATCATCAGCACAAAATACCCCAGAAATGCCCCCACCCCGATGTTTGCCCAGAGTCAAGTTATTTCCTTGGCAAGTGGTGAAAAGGAGTGGGAGCTGGGCATAACCCTGGCATAAGCCTGGATGTGGGTTTCATTAGAGAAAGTAATTGACACCGAGGAGCAGAGGCCATGAAAGGAAAACAGACTTGGCCTTTGTTTCCTGGGGCCCTCTGGCTGATATTACACACACAACGCAAACACTGTCCATGTTGGTGCTTGATACGGAGTTTTTGTTTGTGCCCAGTCCCTGCCTTCTTCCAGAAGACAGCTTCACTTGTCTTTTGTTTGTACTTCCTCATCCCCAGCAAGTCCCACTTGTTCTTAAAGGTACCTGCTGGCTTTGCGTAGCTGAGTTAGACAAGGGCTTGACCTACACATCTGGAACCTGGGCTTGGGCAACACCCAGGACAGGTGGCAGGAGAGCTCAGTTCTGAGCCCCACAGGCACCTGTTGGTCCTGCTATCTAAAGAGAACTCCAAGGGGCACCTGGATGGCTCTGTTGGTTAAGCAACTGCCTTCAGCTCAGGTCATGATCCCAGAGTCCTGGGATCGAGTCCCACATCAGGCTCCCTGCTCAATGGGGAGTCTGCTTCTCCCTCTGACCCTCTTCCCTCTCATGCTCTCTCTCACTCTCTCTCTCAAATAAATAAATAAAATCTTTAAATAAATAAAAAAGAGAGAACCCCAAGAGGGGCACCTGGGTAGCTTGTTCGGTTGAGCATATGCCTTTGCCTTGGGTCATGATTCCAGGGTTCCGGGACTGAGCCCCACATTGGGCTCCCTGCTGAGCAGGGAGTCTGTTTCTCCCTCTGGCCTTCCTTAGGCTCTCTCTCTGTGTCTCAAATAAATAAATAAAATCTTAAAAAAAATAATAAAAATGAAGAGAACCCCAAGGACTAGCCCCTGTCCTACAGTCCAGCAGAAAACGACCCCTCTCTGCAGACTGCAGAGTTGCCTGTGGGAACCTGGCAATGTTTGCTTGATCTCTTTGCAGACAGGTACAGATAGTACAGATAGTACCTGCCTGCTAGAAGAATATCATAAGAAGTAGTGGGGGAGCTCAGGTCATGGCAAGATGAGATTGGAATTGTATACATTTAGGGTCTGGACTTGAACAAAGCCACATCATTAGTTTGGACTAGAATCAATTAGGAGTATCAGAAAAAAACTGGAAATGACTTAAATATGCAAATCTATTTCTCTCTTATATTTAAGAAGTCCAGTGATAGTCATCCCATGATTGGTAAGGTATGCCATGGTATCCTTCTTAATATTGCTTTATCCTGCATGGCTTCTATTCCCAAGGTTCTCTCTCTCTCTCTCTCTTTTTTAAGATTTTATTTATTTATTTATTTGTCAGAGAGAGAGCATGTGCACAAGCAGGGGGAGCAGCAGGCAGAAGGAGAAGCAGGCTCCCCGCTGAGCAAGAAGCCTGATGTGGGACTTGATCTCAGGATCCTGGGATCACGACCTGAGCCAAAGGCAGATGCTTAACTGAGCCACCCAGGCGTCCCTGCCAAGGTTATCTCAACATGGCTCCTAGACTTCTGGTCGTTGGATCCATATTATAGCCAACACAGAGGAAAGAGGGCAAAGCAGGGCTTTGCTTTCCTTTAAGGCTGTTGCTTGGAAATAGCTCATAGCTCATACGAACTACTTACATTGTTCATACTAACTACTGCTTCTCTGTCATTGGCCAGAACCTGGTCACGTGACCACACCTCCCTGCAAGAAGCCTGATCATTGTTGTTTTTATTCCAGGCGGTCATGTGCCTAGCTAATAATCAGGGATTTTGTTCCTCGGTACAAAGGAAAATGGAGATTGAAGAACAACCAGTCGTCTCTCGTCCCTGATGGAGCAGATCAATATGACATTCACTGCCTCCATTCAGGCCGCTCTTATTTGGGTTGACTGACCTAACCAAACATTACACATGTTTGAGAGTCAACTTCCAAGGATAAAGATGAAGCGTTGTCTCAGGTTGCACCTGCTCCACTGACCTCTCAGGTCAGGGCAGACCAACTCCATTTGAGGAATTGGGATAATTAGTATCTCAATGTATTCTGGCTAAGAAGGCATTCTATCTAAAGATAAGTTTTGTCCTTGCCACAGGAAAAAAGAGCAGTAGGCTTAGGCCTGTCCCACCACACAGCCATGCCAACTGAAGGAGGCAGGGGGAAGCATCTCCAACAGAGGTGTACCCAAGGACACTGAACTCCAAACTAGGATTTGATTTAGACCTTGCACCTGTCTTCAATGACTAACGTGGTGGGTCAAGGTATGCCTTCTGGTTCACAGAGCACTGAGAATTCAGGCCATGCCAGTTGGAGGAGTAGGGGGCTTCACTGACCAAGACCTGGTGAATCAAGGGGCATCCCTGGTCCAGGTAAAGCCATACCTGTGTGTGGTCACTTCTCCTTGTGTGTGAGCAGAACTCCTTGCCTCATTTCTAACAAAGAGAATATGGTGGAAGCTTTGGGATGTCACTGCTGAGAATAGGTTACAAAAAGACTATGGCTTCTGTGTTGCCCTTTGTCTGAGCACTTGCTGAGGGTATCCAGTTGTGGGATGCCCTTGGGGAGGTCCACATGGCAATGAACTCCTACCTTCAGCCCACAGCCAGGAATGATCGACGCCTGGCGAAAGCCACATGAGTGAGTGTAGAAATAGATCCTTCTCCAATCAAGCCCCGAGAGGACTGCAGCTCTCACCGATAGCTTGACCACAGTTTTGTGAGGAACCCTGAACCAGAGTCACCCAACTAAGCTGCACCCAGATTCTTGCCCTGCAAAAACTGTGACAGCATGCCTATTGTTGTAAACCGCAGAGTCTTGGGGTACCTATTTATGCAGCAATAAATAATGAATATAAGTTGTTTACATCTTAAATCCTGCAAGTTTACTCCCATTCTCAACTTTTTAGACTTGTTGCTATCTCAGCCGCGACGTGCCAGGTTCAGGCCATGCAAGAATGTGAACATAGAGCTGAGATAATCCCCTTGAAATTAGAGAAATATTTCTCCAGGCAGCATGAGTGTCACGAAGAAATACTATAAATCACTTTCTTTATTTAAAAAAATGTGTGGGAGCGCCTTTCCGTAGCAGACAACATGCCTCTGCTTAGAGAAGCAGAGTCTCGTTTCTTCTTGCAACATGCTGAAAAGGCATGCACTCCTTGGTTGCATTGCATATTTGCAATCGCCTCTCCTTTCTTCATCCCTGAATCAAGGTCAGGGCACCTATTGTTCGCTTACTCGCTGGGAGTGAAGCAGTGCGTGATTCCAGTGCAACCTGTTATTCTTAGAATAACGCTCTTCTTTGCTAAGCATATGGCCAGGTTTCCATCAATAACGACTCCAACATCTATTTTTTTCACAAAATAATTATTATAGATGAAAACTCTCTTCTCCCATAGCATGAATCTGCAGCGATGAATAGAATAAAATGTCATGGAGCATTTTCCCCTCCTGTATGTTGCACACATATACCAAGGGCTGTTTTGTGCATAGAACATCAGCCTTTTCCTTCGTATGTGAAGGGAAATATCTTTAAGGATGTGCACACGACCCTATTTGCTTTTTTACATTGTATGCTGTTGAATTTTTGCAAGAGTCTGGAACATCACTAGATAAACAACTTTTGTTTGCCTTCTCCTCAAGCATAAAATGTGTCATTAGCTCCGTAATTGGATTTAGACCTTTTGGTAATAGAATGATTTATAGCCTTATTTTGCTGCAGAAGTGTAGATTTCAATAATGCTGTGATAGTTATGATATTTTCTGACTCCTTTTAAAAACCAAATTCATCAATTTGGGAAGTATTTTTCTGTTCTTACTCTAGAAAAAATGTTATTCCTTTATTGAGAGGTCACCATGTTTTGTTTGAAAAAGACAATAAAAAGTCATGGGTGGCTTTATGTTTATATCCGAACAAGTTCATAATAAACAATACATTGAGGAATAGAGATAAATAAATTGCTAGCCCAGTAATGTCCAATTTTCAGATACTCACTATCCCTTTTGCTATTTGCACTATAATTTTTTGCCTACTTGTGCAAAATAATTACATTTTCAGATGTCTGTCCTACAACATAAAGAGTTATACTCCATATTTTCACTAGAGTCCTACTCACAACTTAATTCTATCATGCTATTTTGATTTGTGGTATTCACATTACTATATTCGTGGTTTTTACATTATTTACTTTATTTTTATTTTTATAGAGGGAAGGAGAGAGAGATACAGAGAGAGAGACTCTTAAGCAGTCTCCACACCCAGCATGGAGCCTAATGAGGGGCTTGAACTCACAACCCTGAGATCGTGACCTGAGTCGAAATCAGGAGTCAGACACATAACCGACTGAGCCACCCAGGCACCCGTATTTATGATTTCTTTTTAAAACCTTTAATAACAGGTTGATTGAGATGTAATTCACATAAAATTTTCCCTTTGAAAGTGTGCAACTCAGTAGTTTTCAGAACATTCGTACAGTTGTGCAACCATCACTGTTATCAAATTTTAGAATAATTTCATCACCCAAAAAAGAACCCCCCCTATTAGTAGTCACTCCTATTCCCCCCTTCCCTCTAGCCCCTGAAAACCACTAATCTGCTTTCTGTCTGCACAGATTTGCTTATTCTGGACATTTCCAATAAATGTAATCACACAGCATGTGGTCTTTTATGTCTGACTTCTTTCACTTAGCATGATGTTTCCGAGATTCATCCACCTGAGTATCTTACTTCATTCCTTTTTATGGCCAAATATTTTTCTGTTATATAGATATGACACATTTTTGCTTATTTCTTTGTCAGTACATGGACAATTAGATTGTTTCCACCTATTAGCTCTCATGAATAATACCACCGTGGAAATTCATGTACAGGTTTTTGTGTGGACAAGTGTTTTTATTTCTCTTGTGTATATACCTATGAGAGGAGTTGCTGGTTCTTAAGGTAACTCTATGTCTAACATTTTGAGAAACTTCCAAACTGGCTGCACCATTTTATAATCCCCCCCAGGAATGTATGAGAGTTGCAATTTTTCTGCATATTTATCATCATTTGTTATTTTCTGTCTTTTAGCCATCCTAGTATGCTTAAAGTGGCATCTCATCGTGAATTTTTTGGTTAACAGATTTACTGAGATATAATTCATCTCCTCCCCCGTTTCAAGTGTATGACCAAGGGCTGGCTCAGTGGGTGGAGCACGTGACTCTCGATCTCGGGGTGGCAGGTTGAAGGGCAACATTGGATGCAGAGATTACTTAAAAATTAGATTTCTTTTTAAAGCGTACAATCCAGTGGTTTTTCATACATTCACAGTTGCGTAACCATCACCACAATCGTTTTAGAGCACTTTCATCATCCTCAAAAGAAACTCCATTCCCTTTAGCAATCTCACTGTGGTTTTCTTGTGTGTTTCCCTTATGAATAACAATGTTGAACATCTTGTCATGTGCTTATTGGCCGTGTGTACATCGGCTTTGGAAAAATGTCTGCTCAAATCTTTTGTTTGAGAGAGAGAAAGAGAGCACGAGCAAGGGGGAGAGGAGCAGAGAGAGAGGGACAAGCCGGCTCTGTGCTGAGTGCAGAGGCTGACGTGGGGCTTGATCCCACGACCCTGAGATTGTGATCTGAGCTGAAATCAAGAGTCAGATGCTTAACTGACTGAGCCACCCAGTTGTCCCACATCACAGGGAATTCTTTTTTTTTTTTTTTTTAATTCATTAGAGAAAGAACACACAAGCAGGGGGAGAGGCAGAGGGAGAGGGAGAAGCAGACTCCCAGCTGAGCTGGGAGCCGGATGCGGGGCTCGATCCCAGGACCTGGAGATCATGACCCCAGCCGAAGGCAGACGCCAACCATCTGAGCCACCCAGGCGCCCCATCACAGTGAATTCTTAAGCATGTTCTCCACATACGCCAGGTGCTAGTTGGATGTCTTTTGGCATAATTGTTATATGCTTGGCATGAGATGTACACAGGTTGGTGTTTTCAGAGAGGCCCATCAGATAGGCCTTGCTTGCCTCCTGCAAAGCATGGATAGCTACACTCCAGAAGTGCAGGTCTGTTTTGAAGTCCTGAGCAATTTCTCACACCAGACTCTGGAAAGGAAGTTTGTGGATCAGAAATTCAATGGTAGGACGCCTGGGTGGCTCAGTCTATTAAGTGGTTGCCTTCTGCTCGGATCATGATCCCTGGGTCCTCAGATCGAGTCCCACATAGGGCTTCTTGCTTAGCGGGGAGGCTGCTTCTCTCTGACTCTGCCTGCTTGTGTTTTCTCTCTCTCTCTCTGACAAATAAATAAACAAAATCTTTAAAAATAAAAAAAGTTCAATGAACTTCTAAAAATGTCTAATTCCACAGAGTGCCACAGTACCAGGCCTGTAGTGATGAGGTTTCTTCACCCCTCCAGTAGAGGGCGCACTCTTGCGCATGGCTTTTGTAGCAGGTTGCTTCCTTGGTGCTTTACCACAGGTCCATTGGCAGGCAGTAGACTTTGGTACAACCGTGGTACAAAGACCTTCTTACTTACCCCCCTACTCCTTCAGCTGGGCTTGGGAAACTAGAGGTGGCCCTGGCGTTAGTGAGTGACAAGAGAAGGTGGTGAGGAGGCCTGAGCTGCTAGTTCTTTTTAAAATTTTTGAGAAATGCGGTGCACGGGGATAGTGGCAATGAAAATGCAAATTTAATCACTGTTGGGTCAATGTTCTTAGTTGCAAGCAGCAGAAACTAACTCTAGGTGGTTTAAGCACGAAAGAAAATTTACTAAAACGATGTTGCTGGGTGATGGAGAAATAGGCTCGGAAAATAGAACGAGGGGTGTTCCAGCAGTAACCAGGACCACAGGCTAAATACTACTATAAATCAGTCCAGGAAGATCCTGTGACTATAGCTGCTGAACCACTGAATGCCACAGGTTGGAGCATGCTCCCCAGAGGCCCAGGACACTGCCCCACTGCTAAACCGTAGCCCCAGCAAATGGATCTTTCCACCACCAAGGTGGCCACTAGGCACCACAACCAGTTCCTGCTCTCTGTGTCACTTGCTCGTGATCCAAAGCTGGAGAAAGGACGGTGCAAGATCATGTCTACGCTTACCTCTCAGATCTGTTGACGCTTCCCAGTCCGCCTTTGGAATAAGACTGGGGCAGGTCAAGGGTGCTGCAGTCTGGTTGGAAGGAGATCATGTTGAAATTGCATTTAGGAAAATTACTTGAGTTTTCTGATCCTCATTTCTCTCTTTTTTCTTAAATAGATATTTTGTGGGGTTTTTAAAAAATATTTTATTCATTTGTGAGAGAGAGAGAGAGGATAGAGGGAGAAGCAGACTCCCCACTGAGCAGAAAGCCCGGTGCAGGACTGGATCCCAGGATCCTGAGTTCATGACCTGACCCGAAGGCAGAGGCTTAACAGACTGAGCCACCCAGGAGCCCCGAGCCTCGTTTTCTTTGTCTAGAAAATGAAGATATAATAATACCTTTTTTACAGGGTCATTGTGGGAGTTAGAGGAACAATGAACATAAAGTGAATAAGACAGTGTTTGGACACAGAAATGTTAAGAACCAGTGGCTGTTTATAGTCTTGGGTCAGTCTATTTCTTGGCTACCAGGTCCTTTTTCTTGGAGTCACCAAAAGTCTGTTTTTAACTGTAGCTTTCGAACCATCTCTGACTCCTAAGCTTTCATATTCCAGCTCCCAATCAATGCCAGTGTTCCTGAACTTGAATGTCTGACCTACTGTGAAGTAGATGCCTCCTATTGAACTTGGTATTGGACTTGTCATCCTGACCATGCTATTGGCTGAAAGCTGTCAGGCTTAGAAATGCCTCTCCACCCCTTTCACAATTAGCCATGGTACACTGGCAGGACACAGGGTAGAACAACCGGGTGTTGTAAGCACAGGCTCTGGAGTTAGACTGTGTAGACTCAAACCCACCCGTCTTCATCACTTATTAGGTATTAACTTTGGAGAAGTTATGTAATCTCTCTGTTTCCTCTTCTGCAAATATATTTCTTAGAACAGTACTAGGCCAGGAGCAAGCTCTGTAGTACTTGCTTTTATTTTATATATTTTTTTAAGTCTGAGACTCAAACCTAAGCACTGAGGAAGGAGGACACCTGGCAACTAAGATGCTAAGGTCAGACTGTGCCCCATAGGGGCACATAGGCCATAATCTTGTGGTTGTGAGATCAAGCCCCACATCCGGCTCTGTGTTGGTTGTGGACTCTGCTTAAGATTCTCTCTCTAGGGGCGCCTGGGTGGCTCAGGTCTGCCTTCGGCTCAGGTCATGATCCCAGGGTCCCTGCTCAGTGGAAAGCCTGCTTCTCCATCACCCACTCCCCCTGCTTGTATTCCCTCTCTCGCTGTGTCTCTCTCTCTCTCTCTCTGTCAAATAAATAATAAACAATATCAGGCTCTCTGCTCAGCAGGGAGCCTGCTTCCCTTCCTCTCTCTCTGCCTGCCTCTCTGCCTACTTGTGATCTCTGTCTGTCAAATAAATAAAATCTTAAAAAAAAATTTTTTCTGTCTCTCCTTCTGCCCCCACCCCTACCCTCACATATGTGTGCACTCTCTCCCTCTTTCTAAAAAAAAGATGAATTACACATTTTGTTCTCTTACAAAAAGATTAATATTCTAAAATTCCTGGGGTGCCTGGGTGGCTCAGTTGTTGGGTGTCTGCCTTTGGCTCAGGTCACCATCTCAGGGTCCTGGGATCTAGTCCTGCACCAGGCTCTCTGCTCAACAGGAAACCTGCTTCTTCCTTTCCCACTCCCCCTGCTTGTGTTCCCTGTCTCGCTGTGTGTCTCTCTGTCAAATAATAAATGAAATCTTAAAATAAAATAAATGAAATGAAATAAAATTGCTGACCTTTTCTCTTATGACAAGTGACTTTCACTACTATGCTACCTAACAGATACTAAAATAATGAATGCATTTAGACAATATCTTTAAAGAAAGGGTGGTGCAATGTGAAAGTAACTACTTTTGCAAAGAAACTCTTTTTACTGAGAGACCATTTTGAAAATGGATGCCTGGAAATGTTTCCATTGTTATTCCTGAAATTGGTATAATTGTATCATCACCTAGGAAACATTTGAATTTTCATGCTTAAAAAAATTTGGAAACAAAGTCCTCTAAACTATTCATACTCTAGACATCGCTTTACAATATCTTTAACTGGCTTGCAAGAATAACTCTTTGACATCAGTAAATTTATTGGCTGAATTTTGATAAAACTTGCATAACTGGTGGATGGAAATGAATATTCAGATTTAGTAATGCATTTTTGATGTATTTTAATACTACATTACTTTGTGAGTATCTTTTTTCAGCTATGATGATGAATAAAACCTTTTCAAAATAAACCAAAGTTAGAAATATGTTTGTGCATCTCTGAGTCACAAATTATTAAGCCTACATTAAAACAAAAACAGTGAAATTTATTCAGGTATAGAGAGAGCAAAAATGTTTTGTATCTCCGAGAAATCAAATAAAAATTTAAATAAAAACATTCATTTCCTTCTATTTCCTTTTAATTTGTATTCTGCACATTTTACAATGTTCATCTATGTTTAGTCACATGCGTACATTACTTAGAAATAAATAAATATGCTAGAGATTCATGGTCAATCATCTTTATTGAGAGGGTGTGCTCTCAAAAGAATTTGAAAACCACTGCTTACAAAGAGAAGTCTGAGCCTATGTAAGAGACAAAGGAAGAGAGGAGCAAAAAGCTGTTGAAACAGGAGACCAGTCAGGTACCTCGGCTTCACAACATACCAGAGCAGTGGTAATAAGAGAATGAACTAGGGTGGTGACATTTTGAATGGAAAGGGACAGATTCAAGAAAATGAAGTGATGAGAAGACAGAGCAAAAAGCTTTGGTGACTAACGAATGGCATTTTGAAAGCAAGGAGAAGGGCACCTGGGTGGCTCATTCAGTTAAGCGTCTGCCTTTGGCTCAGGTCATGATCCTGGGGTTCTGGGATTGAGCCCTGCCCTGGGATTGAGCCCCTCATTGGGCTCCCTGCTCAGTGGGGTGTCTGGTTCTTCCTCTGCCCCTCCCTCTGCTCTTGCTTTCTCTCTCAAATAAATATACAAAATTCTTTTTTTAAAAAATCTGCCATTAAAACAAAAAAGAAAGCAGGAGGAGGGAGGTATCAGTGACTGACCTGAGGAAGAAAAAGTTGATGGGACAGAAAACAATGAATTTCATTTTATTTTTTTTTTTTATTTTTTTAAAAGATTTTATTTATTTATTTGACAGAGAGAGATCACAAGTAGGCAGAGAGGCAGACAGAGAGAGAGAGAGAGAAGCAGGCTCCCCACTGAGCAGAGAGCCCGATGTGGGACTCGATCCCAGGACCCTGAGATCATGACCTGAGCCTAAGGCAGTGACTTAACCCACTGAGCCACCCAGGCACCCCATGAATTTCATTTTAAACATGTCGAACTTGAGTGCCTTTTGGGACCTTAAGAGAGAAGATCAAAGGAGCAGTTGAAATAAAGAGAGTGGGTGACAGTGGCTAAAAATGGCTTTCCAGTCCATATGTTTTACAGTTCTAACATATTGCTGTGAAGATAATATGCATTCATGGGAGCCAACGTATTTGACTTCTTAAAATATGAGTACACTTTAGAGGCACACACATCTCTCTTTCTCCTTCAGGACTTCCCACTGTAGCAGAAGATGGGTGAGAGAGGAAATCCAGAGGCTTAAAGTGGAGGCACTCCTCTGGGAAACTCAGATTCCAAACCCACTCTACCACTCACTAGTAAGGCAACTGTGGAGACTTATTTAATCCTCCTAAGACCTAGTCCCGCTATTATTAAATCATGACCTAATAATAATTATTTTATATCATTACTGTGTGAATTGAATGAACTATGTAAAGTACTTGTGTCCTTGCCTTTACCGTTTTGTTTTGTTTTTTAATTTTTCTTAAGACTTTATTTACTTGTCAGGGAGAGAGCATGCATAAACAGAAGGAGCAGTAAGCAGAGGAAGAAACAGGTTCCCCACTGAGCAGGGAGCCCGATGCTGGACTCAATCTCAGGACCCTGGGATCATGACCTACTGAGCCACCCAGACATCCCGGCCTTGTATCATTTTCAAGCATTATTTAAGCATTAAATAAAAATTGGTTCTAATTATTGGCTAGTCTCTGTAGTTCTTGGAAAACAAGTTGGCTGCTGTGTTATCTTTTATCTCAGCCTACTACATCAGAGACTGCACATTCACATACTTATAAAGCCTGGACCGTGTGTTAAATCTGTTCCCAAATAAGTGTTGTTTTCTCCCTTTCGATATTTCTGTAAACAGTGGCACCCATGTAGCACATGTTTAAGGTTTTTTAATAATTTCATATAAAAACTATATACTCACATTCACACGCACACTCATACACACACACACACACACACACACACACACACACATTCATACACACACTAAAGACTATCCACAAAGTTTTTAGTATCTGAGACCTGAACTGAGAAAGAACATTAAAATTCCTGTATTTGGGTCATACCTATAACAATGATGATTATCCTTATGTTATAGACTGGATATTTTGTCTCCCCCAAATTCTTTTTTTTTGTCTCCCCCAAATTCCTATGTTGAAATCCTAACCCCCAATGTGATGACATTAGGAAGTGGGGCCTTTGGGAGGTGATAAGGTCATGAGGACAGAGCCCTTATGGGATTAATGCCTTTATAAAAGAGACCCCACAGAGTTCTCTTGCCCCTTCTGCCACATGAGGACACAGTGAGAAGACATTTATGAATCAGGAAGTGGACTTTCACTAGACACTAAATCTGTCAGCACCTTGATTTTGGACTTTGTAGCCTCTAGAACTAAGAGAAATTATTCTGTTTGTAAGCCACCCAGTCTATGGTACTTTCGGTACAGCACCTCAAACTTAGACATTTTACATCTCTATAGAATTTTGCAGTCATAGAAATGATACACTTCGGGGCGCCTGGGTGGCTCAGTGGGTTGGAGCCTCTGCCTTCAGCTCAGGTCATGGTCTCAGGGTCCTGGGATCAAGCCCCATGGTCGGGCTTTCTGCTTGGCGGGGAGCCGGCTCCCCCCCGCCACTCTCTGCCTGCCTCTCTGCCAACTTGTGATCTCTCTCTCTGTCAAATAAATAAAATTTCTATTTAAAAAAAAAAAAGAGAGAAAGCAAGAAATGATACACTTTGAGAAAAGACAACAGAAATCCACCATGTATATACTTGGTGTCCCTGAAGTAGAGAGCTGAGCAAATCAAGAATAAAAGTATTCAAATAGAAAAGTAGTTTCCTGAAATGAAAAACAGAATCTACAAATTTAAATCATACACTGTGTTGTAGGAAAAATTAATACAAGAGGCATAAAAACATGACATAGTCACATGAAACGACCAAACTTCATGAACAAGTGAATAATCCTACATATATCTAGGCAAAAAACACAAGTCACTTGTAATGGGAAAAGGTAAAGCCAGGTTCAAACTTATTTACCACAATGGTCCATGCCAGAATATGATAGAGCAATGTTCACAGAGTTTTAAGGAGAAATGAGTGTGACCCAAGAATTTTATACCCAGCCCAATTTCTACCTGTGTATGAAGACAACCAACAAATAGTCTGACACGTGGTTAGACTTTGCTCAGGTAAGGCATATAGAAATACTTTTTATAGGGACGCCTTGATGGCTCGGCAGGTTAAGCATCTGCCTTCAGCTCAGATCATGATCCCAGGGTCCTGGGATCAAGTCCTACATTGGGCTATTTGCTCAGCAGGGAGCCTGCTTCTCCCTCTGCTTGTGCTCTCTCTCTCTGACAAATAAGTAAATTAATAAAAGTCTCCTAAAAATTAAAAAAAAAAACTTCTTGTAAAAGCTACATAATGATGAAATCCAGCCAATTTGGATATTTCAGAATAAAAAATTAAGGGAATGGGGGATATATGATATAACAGGACTAGTCATGAAGTTGAATCTATGTAAATCTAGAAAGAAAGCAAAGCAATTACAGGTCATTCCAAAACAAGTCCTCCGTGTTTGAACAAAGAAGAGCCAGCATGCAAAGTGAGGAGGACATCCATGTGGTGGTGTGGCCCAACACAGGGTGTCAGAGCCTGAGTGGAGCAAGGATGGCATCCACGTTGAGGAGCAGCCCCACACCGGGAGTCTATGCAGGGTCCTGGCATTGGAAGGCTGCTTGAGTGTAAGGCATTGGAGCCTGTGCAAGGTAAGAATGGTATCCAGTGGGGTGGTTGGGGGGGGGGGTTGGTGGCAGTGTGGGGGGTGTTTGGTGGCGGTGGTGGTGGTGGCTGAGAGCAGAGTGTCAGAGTCTGAGCCAGATGGCAAAAGTGTCCATGCACGGAGGTGACCTGGCGAGGGTGTCAGAGCCCAAGCAGGGTGAGGAGGACCTCTCCATGGCAGCACAGACTGGCACCTGAGAGCACTATGAGAGCTTGAGCCTTGTGAAAGAGAATCTCCGTTGGAGGGCTTAAAAAAAAAGTGTCTTGTCCTTATTTGTGATTTTTCCAACAGCATGTAACTATTTTTTTAAATGGGCACACACAGACTTTTTCTCTGACATCGCAGCTACCTACGTGGGAGGAAACAACACAGAAAATGGTTTTAAAGTCTTATTTGATATGTATGTATACAAATGCTGGGAGTATCATATTAATCAATCACATGATATGGATTCCTTTCAACTGTGTCTTGCTTTTCTAATACTTTTGGCTATATCATTAAGGAATTTTGGTATGCTAATGAAAAAAAACATTTTAATGCTACTCAAAGAATATGAAGTGGGTAGACTGTAGACAGTGAGACTTCCTGGACCACCTCACTTTGCTGTGCCCATTCACTTCTTCCCATGGCAGGTGCACGGAGCTTAGTCAGTGCTCAGGCTCCCAGGGTTTTCTGGGACTCCGCTGCAAAGGCTGAACCCTGAAACCAGCTATGTCTTTCCTTGTAGTTTCACACTTGTTATACTTTTTTTTTCTCACCTTACCACCACCCAGACAAGCTCAGCCTCCCTTGCTACATCAGCTTTCGGTGGCTTTACTTCCTGGCTTCTGGGAAACCGCAGCCACCAGAGTTTTTGCAGGCTAAGCAGTGCCCCCATTAAAAGCACGCAAATTAGAAGGTAGATGCAAGAGAAGCACCAGTGCAGTATCTGAGGGCAACAGGGGGAGGAGAGCTCCATTTCCACAGCTTTCTTCACCGTCATCCTCTGGTCAAGAGGCCTCTCTGGTCTTCACTATTTCAGTAGCTGTCTCCGGGACATTGTTGCATTAAATTCTTCCATATGAAAGAAAGCCTGCTTTCAGGACACTAGAAATGTCGTATTGGATCAGAATAATGGTTTGGGGGGCTCAGGATTTCTATGGCTGGTGGTGTTGTCGATCCCTACTTTGTAGTATCTACAAAGACTAGTCTCTAGTTTCCCAGTTGGTGCTAATCTGGGAAGTTTTGTTTTTGTTTTTGTTTTTTATTTGCCAGTAATGAAATAAAAAGTATAAGAATAATACAGGAGAACATACCCAGTGTCATTTTGGGGAAAGAACTGTTTTTTTATCCTGAGGATGTGTCCTTCTTCTTTCTTTCTTTTTTTTTTTTTTTATTTGACAGAGAGAGAGAGAGCACAAGCAGGCAGAGCAGCAGGCAGAGGGAAAGGGAGAGGCAAGCTCTCCGCTGAGCAGGAAGCCTGATGCAGGACTGGATCCCAGGGATCTGGGATCATGAACTGAGCCGCAGGCAGCTGCTTAACCAACTGAACCACCCAGGCGCCCCTCCTTCTTACATTTTTAACTTCAAAAATATACCTCCTTTTATGAAGAAGATGAAGTTATCATCTTCTAACTGATAGTAGATGGCAGGTTACTGTTCTTCAGGGTGCTTATTTGGCAAAACAAACAACAGACAACTTCATGTCAATCCGTGGGTGGTCTTTTCTCAGTACTCTTTTTTTTTTTTTAATTGTGGTAAAATACTTATAACTTAAAATTTATCATATTCACAAATTTTAAGGATACAGTTCAGTGACATTAAATACATTCACCCTCTGGGCAGCCCTCACCTCCGTACCCCTTCAGAACTTTTTATTTTGTAGACTGAGATTCTTTTTTTTTTTTTTTAAGATTTTATTAATTTATTTGACAGAGAGACACAGTGAGAGAGGGAACACAAGCAGTGGGAGAGGGAGGAAGCAGGCTCCTCGTGGAGCAGGGAGCCCAATGTGGGGCTCGATCCCAGGACCCTGGGATCATGACCTGAGCCAAAGGCAGATGCTTAACAACTGAGTCACCCAGGTGCCCCTGTAGACTGAGATTCTGTCCCAGTTAAAGAGCAATTCCCCATTCCCTCCTCCCCTCACCCTCAGTAACCATCATTCTGCTTCCTGTCTCTATGAATTTGACTCTAGGTACCTTATCTAAGTAGAATCATATAACGTTTGTCCTTTTGTGATTGGCTTATTTCACTCAGCATGATGTCCTCAATCTTCCCATATAGGGATAAATAATCTTCAGTATTATGTATATACCATATTTTATTTATCCATTCTTCTGTCAATGGACATTTGAAGGCTTTCACCCTTTGGCTACTGTGAATAATTCTGCTATGAACAAGAGTATACAAACATTCTTTTAAACAAAATCAAGATATAATTTACATATAACAAAATGCAGAGATTTAAAGTGAACTGTTTGATGAACTTTGAAAAAGGTATTGATTAATGTAACTGTCACCTGAATCAAAATACAGAATATCTCTATTATCTCAGAAAGTTTCCTTGTGCCTCCTTTCAATCTCTCCTCCCCAACAACTGTTCTGACTTTTATCACCATAGATTCATCTTGCCTTTCTAGAACTTAAAATAACTGAAATTATACAGTATGTACTCCTTTGCGTCTGGCTTCTTTTGCTCAGTATAATGTTTTTGAGCTTCAGCGACATTGAAATTCACTCTCCTCTATTGCTAAGTGTTATGCCATTGTATGAATATACACAATTTGTTTATTCATTCTCATTTGGGTTGTTTCCAATTTGGGGCTATCATAAAGCTGTTCTGAACAATCTTGTATATCTTTTTTTGTGGATATATATTTTCCATTTCTCTTGGATAAATGCCTAGAAGTGGATTTGCTCTCATCAGAGAGGTGTATGGGTAACTTTATTAGAAAACGCCTAACAGCTTTCCAAAGTGTTTTATTTTTATTTTTTACCATTTTACCTTATACTCTCCGGCAATGTATGAGAGTTTCCATTTTTTGTACAATTTTGCCTTTGGTATTGCCAGTTTTTTTTTGTTTTGTTTTGTTTTGTTTTTAATTAACCAATGGGGCACCTTGGTGGCTCAGTCAGTTAAGCATCTGCCTTTGGCTCAGGTCATGATCTCAGGGTCCTGGGACTGAGCCCCACATTGGGCTCCTTGCTTAGTGGAAAGCCTGCTTCTCCATCACCCACTCCTCCTGCTTGTATTCCCTCTCTCGCTGTGTGTCTCTCTCTCTGTCAAATAAATAATAAATAAAATCTCTAAAAAATTTTTTTAAACCAGTCTAGTTGGTGTGTGATGGTGCTTGTACAACTTTATATCAATTCCCCAAGGCAATCAATTTCAAGGAATATTTCAGATTAGCTTTGCTAGGATAGCACTCTTCAAATAAAAAACATAGCTTAAACTAGTTTAAATGGAAAACAGTCTCTATTTCCTCCTCAAGCTAACCATGGACCACAGAGTTGGAAGGAGCTGCTCTCAGAAATGATTGAAACCACCCCCAGATCACTTCTGTATAACCTGTTCTCTCTGCCTCTATTCACATGTTGGCTTCATTCTCAAAATTCACTTGTCCCCGCTGAACTGGAACATTGTCTTCAGACAAGTCTAGGCTTTCATCCATATAGTCTTCTACCTGAACAGAAAAGAAATCATCTTCCCATTAGTTCTGGTTAGAAACTGATCATTCTAGCTTGGGGTACACGCAATCCCTGAACCAATCGCCATATTTATGGCAGAGACCAGCCTTGGTTGTGTGCCAGTCCTGTAGCTGTAGAATGGAGAAAGTACGATTGGACTGTTCCACCATAACTATGTTTGGAATGGGGAAGAGCAGTTTCCAAAGAGGTTGAGTACTCTTTGAGGCAGGTAAAACAATACACATCTATATATTCATCTTGATTTTTAAGGATGTTTCTAATGCCATGAGATCCCAAAGTCCTGGAGCCCATGTTCTTCACTTGACTGACAACCATAAGTCAGAGATATAGCCCAGACACTTCTTTTTTTTTTTTTTTTTTAAAGATTTTATTTATTTATTTGACAGACAGATCACAAGTAGGCAGAGAGGCAGGCAGAGAGAGAAGGGAGGAAGCAGGCTCCCTGCTGAGCAGAGAGCCCGATGCGGGGCTCGATCCCAGGACGCCGGGATCATGACCTGAGCCGAAGGCAGCGGCTTTAACCACTGAGCCACCCAGGCACCCCAGCCCAGACACTTCTAATCACACTTAACTCATTGTACATCTTTCGGCTATGAGTCGATCTATCCAGCCATGACTTAAGCACTGGGAGGGGACTGCCACTTGAATGACATCCTTTTGGGCCCAGTAGCCAAATGCTATCTAGGCCTCCTAACAAACAACCTACCCCACCTTGCTAACATGTCAACATTCTCTCTTCCTATATTCCCCTTTGGCTACTTCTTCTTGCCTTCAGAACACAACTCCAGTCAGCAAATCACTGCTTTTATTTTCTCTCCCATTGTCCAGCTTTTAACTTTGGAAACTTTTTCTGCAATTCCCAGGCTCCAAATCTAATTATTTTGGCTCTCAGAAGCCATCTCAGGAACTCGCTTTTCCTTCCTGGCCTTGGCCCATTCCTATACTGGTTTTTGCTGGACCTGTTATACACCAAGTCCTGCCTAGTTTAACGTTATACCCAAGCTTTTGTCTCTGGGCTCCATTGCTACCCAAGTTCAGCTTTGAGAAGTGACGTGTAATTCTAGTGCTCAAGGCCATGGTAAAGAAGCCCACATTTGCTGAAGCCATATCTTTATGATTGGGGTCGTATAACTTCCCAGTTTCTATATTTCTAGATATTCTCAAGGTACAAAATGATTGAGAAGATGGAAGCCATTCTGCTTCCCTAATATCTTGGTGTTCTCAAAAACCACACTTTCTCCACACTTTGAAGCACTACTACCAAAAGCTCATTCAGTATCCTGATGAAAGAGACCAATGATTTTGTGGGCTTTTGTGGGATTTTGTCAATAAGCAGGTTGGTTCTTTTTCGAATACCAATTCTTCCCTTGTTCCCACCCCATCTTCCTTTCACTCATTAACAATCATGATGACTACCAGAAATTGGGAAAGAGAAGAGCAGTCATGATGGCTAGAAAAGTAAGAGTCATTTCCCCATGAGCTTTTAAAGGGCAGGGAAAATGCCCAGAGATGGGAGGAGGAGCAATATGGCAGAGGAATAGGAGACCTAAATATCAGCAGGTCCCAGGAGTTCGGCTAGACAGTTATCAAACCTACAAACTCAACAGGAGATCAAAGACATGAAGAGAAGTAATTCAAGGAACAGAAAAGCAACCACTTTCTGGAGGGTAGGATGTGCAGAAAGGTGAATCTGAGGCAATACATGGGAAGAGAGACTGTGGGGAAGGGGCCGGCTCCCAGCAAGGAGTGGAGCAACAAAATTGGAACTTTTAGAAGTCTGCTCCACTGAGGGACGTCTCTCCTCCAGAGGCTAAGCAGGGGGTCGGGAGGGTGGGGGGTGGAGCCCTTGCAGGGATAGTGTGGTCTCAGGACTCATGGGGTCACAGAAAAGACCAGGGGTGTGTGAGTGTGGCAGAGCCCCCAATTATCAGAGCAGGGAAGCAGACTACAGAGATGGAGCTGAGGAGGGGGCTTTCAGCTCTGGGTTACCTTAAACCATGATCCGAGCCAGAGTCTGGCCATTGCTCTTTGAGCAGAGACCCCACAAGTGGCAGATTTGGGAGACTCACCTTCCACCTCCAGGAGGAGCGGTGCAGGAGCACGCTGCAGGTTTCTGCTGGGTTTGGAGACTCCAAACAGGGCCGTGTGCCAAAGATAGAAATGCTTGGTCACAGGCCGGGGGAGCACAGAGTGCTGCCGGAGACCAGGGAGACAGGAGAGATTGACTGCTTTTCTCTGAGGGTGCACTGAGAGTGGGGCCCTAAGCTCTCAGCTCCTCCAGCGGGAGATTTGAGGCTGCCATCTTCATTCCCGTCCTCCAAAGCAGTATGGAAAGTGTTCAGGGAACAAAAGCTACTGAGAGCAAAACCGCGCAGATTGCTCAGCCTGGCCCCTGGCAAGGGTGGTGTAATTCCGCCTCGGGCAAATACCTTTTTAAAAATCTTTTTAAAATTTCATTGTTATAGTCATATTCTATTCCTTCATCATATTTAACCTTATTTTTTGTATACAGATAGGTTTTTCTTTCTTTAAAATTTTGGGATACAGTTCATTCTAATAGATCAAAATATACCCTAAACCTACCACATGGCTTTGTTCTAATCTCCAGCCAGATCACATTCTTAACCTCTCTCTTTTTTTTTTAACCAACTTTTTATCTTATCAATTCCTTTTTTAGAATCTTTTTAAAATTTTCATCATTCATCATTCTCCATCCCTTCATCGTGTTTACCTGTATTTTTGTATACATATAAATTTTTCTTTCTTTATAATTTTGGGAGGTACTTTCTTCTAACAGACCAAAATACACCCAAAATCAAGTGTGTGGCTGTTCTATCCACCAGGCAAATATATATGCATATATATGTATATACATATTTTTTTCCTTCTTTTTATCCTCCTTTCTTCTACCCCTGGTTTCAGGTCTCTTCTGATTTGGTTATTATGTATCTTTCTGGGGTTGTTACTAACCTTTTAGTATTTTGTTCTCTCATTCATCTATTCTTATCTGGATAAAATAACAAGGTGGAAAAACCTCAAAAAAAAAAATGAACAAGAGGCAGTACCAACAGCTAGGGACCTAATCAATACAGTCATTAGTAATATGTCAGAACTAGAGTTCAGAATGACGATTATCAAGGTGCTAGGTGGCCCCCCAAAAAACATGCAAGATACTAGAGAATCCTTTTCTGGAGAAATAAAATCCCTTTCTGGAGAAATAAAAGAACTAAAATTTAATCAAGTTGAAATTAAAGAAAGCTATTAATGAGGTGCAATAAAAAATGGAGGCTCCTACTGCTAGGATAAATGAGCCAGAAGACAGAATTAGTGATATAGAAGACCAAATGATGGATAATAAAGAAGCTGAGAAATAGAGAGACAAACAACTACTGGACCACAAGAGGAGAATTTAAGAGATAAGTGATACCATAGATGAAACAATATTAGAATAATTGGAATCCCAGAAGTAGAAAGAGGGAGAGGGACAGAAGGCATATTAGAGCAAATTATAACAGAGAAGTTCCCTAAGTTGGTGAAGGGAACAAGCATCAAAATACAGGAACAAGAATCAAAATCCAGAGAACGCCCCTCAAAATCAATAAAAACAGGTCAACACCCCGTCATCTAGTAATAAAACTTACAAGTCTCGGTGACAAAGAGAAAATCCTGAAAGCAGCTTGGGACAAGAGGTCTGTAATATATAATGGTAGAAATACTAGATTGGCAGCAAACATATCCACAGAGACCTGGCAGGCCATAAAGGACTGGCATGATATATTCAGGGCACTAAATGAGAAAAATATGCAGCCAAGAATACTATATCCAGATAGCCTGTCATTGAAAATAGAAGGAGAAATAAAAAGCTTCCACGACAAAGAAAAACAAAGAATTTGTAAACACCAAACCAGTCCTACAGGAAATACTGAAAGGGGTTCTCTAAGCAAAGAGAGCCTAAAAGTAACAGACCAGAAAGGAACAGAGAGAATATATAGTAACAGGCAACTTACAGGCAGTACAATGGCACTAAATTAATATCTTTCAATAGTTACTGAATAGACCTAAATGTAAATGGGCTAAATGCCCTGCTCAAAAGACACAGGGTATCAGAAAGGATAAAAAAACAAGACCCATCAATATACTGTCTGCAAGAAACTCATTTTAGACCCAAAGACATCACCAGATTTAAAGTGAGGGGGTGGAAAACAATTTACCATGTAAATCGACATTAAAAGAAAGTTGGGATGGCAGTCCTTATATCAGATAAATTAGATTTTAAAACAAAGACTATAATAAGAGATGAGGAAGGACACTATATCATATTAAAGAGTCTGTTCAACAAGAAGATCTAACAATTTTAAATATCTATGTCCCTAACAAAGGAGTAGCCAGTTATATAAACCAATTAATAATAAAATCTAAGAAACACATCGACAATAATACATTAATAGTAGGGGACTTTAACACCCCCCTCACTGAAATGGACTGATCATGTAAGCAAAAGATCAACAAGGATATAAAAGACTTTAAATGATACACTGGACCAGCTGGATATCACAGATATATTCAGAACATTTCATCCCAAAGCAACAGAATACACATCCTTCTCTAGTGCACATGGGACATTCTCCAGAATAGATCACATCCTGGGTCACAAATCAGGTCTCCACCGGTACCAAAAGATTGGGATAATTCCCCGCATATTTTCGGACCACAATGCTCTGAAGCTAGAACTCAATCACAAGAAGAAAGTTGGAAAGAACTCAAATACATGGAGGCTAAAGAGCATCCTACTAAAGAATGAATGGGTCAACCAGGAAATTAAAGAAGAATTGAAAAAAATCATGGAAAGAAATGAAAATGAAAACACAACTGTTCAAAATCTTTGGGACACAGCAAAGGTGGTCCTGAGAGAAAGTATATAGCAATATAAGCCTTTCTCAAGAAACAAGAAAGGTCTCAAGTACACAATCTAACCCTACACCTAAAGGAGCTGGAGAAAGAACAGCAAAGAAAGCCTAAATCCGGCAGGAGAAGAAAATAATAAAGATCAGAGCAGAAATCAATGAAATAGAAACCAAAAGAACAGTAGAACAAATCAACGAAACTAGGAGCTGGTTCTTTGAAAGAATTAATAAAATTGATAACCCCCTGGCCGGACTTATCAAAAAGAAAAGAGAAAGGACCCAAATTAATAAAATCATGAATGAAAAAGGAGAGATCAAAACCAAAAGCAAAGAAATACAAACAATTATACACCAGCAAATTTGACAATCTTGAAGAAATGGAAACATTCCTAGGGACATATAAACTATCAAAACTGAACCAGGAAGAAATAAAAACCTGAACAGACCCATAACCACTTAGGAGATTGAAGCAGTCATCAAAAATCTCCCAAAAAGCAAGAGCCCAGGGCCAGATGGCCTCCGAGGGGAAATTCTACCAAACATTTAAAGAACAATTAATACCTATTCTCCTGAAACTCTTCCAAAAACAGAAATGGAAGGAACACTTCCAAACTTATTTTATGAGGCCAGCATTACCTTGATCCCAAAACCAGACAAAGACCCCATCAAAAAGAAGAATTACAGACCAATATCCTTGGTGAACATGGATGCAAAAATTATCACCAAAATACTAGCCAATAGGATCCAACAGTACATTAAAAGGATTCTTCACCACAACCAAGTGGGATTTATTCCTGGGCTGCAAGGTTGGTTCAACATCCACAAATCCATCAATGTGATACAACACATTAATAAAAGAAAGAACAAGAACCATATGATACTCTCAATAAATGCTGAAAAAGCATTTGACAAAGTATAACATCCTTTATTGAGCAAAACTCTTCACAGTGTAGGTATATAGGGTACATACCTCAATATCATAAAAGCCATCTATGAAAAACCCACAGCAAATATCATTCTCAATGGGGAAAAACTGAGAGATTTTCCCCTAAGGTCAGGAACACGGCAGGGCTGTCCACTATCACCACTGCTATTCAACACAGTACTAGAAGTCCTAGCCTCAGCAATCAGGCAACAAAAAGAAATAAAAGGCATCCAAATCACCAAACTGAAAGCAAGAGAAACACTCATGTTTAATTAACATAACAAGAATTTTGTCATCCTTCTATCTAGAAAGAAGGTATTTTAATTTGAGCATGTATGTAAGGTTTCGTGGCATTTTAAACAATCTTATTTTGAATTTTCTTCTGGGAAGGCGACACCGTGATCTTTTCAGTGCTTAAGGCCTTGGGGGGGGGGGCTTTCTTAATCTGATCTTAATTGTGTTTTTTCACTTCCATATGTCCAGAGCCTTGTCCTGGGTCTAGCATGGAGACCGCGCTTAGTCAAGGTCTGTTGAATGAACTAATGGATGGGATATCTGCAGAACAGAATGCCGGGAAAGAGGCAAAGATGAGAGTGAGGGGTGGGGTGGTATTGGGAAGCAGCATTTGAGAATCTGCTGGAAACATCCGCTCCGGTGTCCTTAGAGATTGGCTGTAATTTCCACTCCTTCTGTCTTTGCTTTGGTTGGATGAGTTCACCTTACTTTCTCTGGCTTCGTTGTCTTCTTGTTCCTTTTTTTGGGTGCTGTGAAAAGTGGTTCCCTTCTCTAGTGAGTATATGAGCTGCTAATTGCTTCTTACAAGGGTCATTTTGCAAACCCACTGCCTTGTTCTGTGTCCCCGGCACTGGGGGTCTCCTGGGAGATTTGGCCCCTTTGTAGGCTTACGGCATTTTGGTAGCTGCTGTCTCCTTATAGCTCCTTATACTCCCTTGTGCCATTTCCACCCAGACCTATAACAGAAAGATGACTGCAGATTGTTCCCATAAATAGCATCAATCTCTTCACCTTCTGGAGCTTTATCGTGTACTCTTGAGATGGAGTCCAGCTGGCTGGGTGTGAATGTGCGTTGTTTGTGCCAATTCAGTCTCGGCAAGTATTTTCATCAAAATTAGAGGCTGGAATTGCTGGCTGCCGGAGCCTCCCTGGTAACTGACTACTTTTCTGGTTAGGGGGGTGTGGGTTGTGCTCTGAGGTCTTTATGCAAGAGTACATAATCTCAGTTACTTGCTCTTTTTTTGGAGGGTGTCTTTGGATCTGGGCATTCCTTACCACATCTGGGCAAGAGAGCACCTGGTCCTGTTCGAATGTGTGGCTAGAATCAAGGGCCCTCCTTGGGTAAACCTGTAAAATAGGTATAAGGTATTATCCCCAAAAAACTAGGCTATAGTTAGCCCTTTCCCAGCACAGAATCACATCCAAGAGAAATCTGAATCCAAATCCCATAAAAGCCTTGAAAAGTAAAGTATGGTTAACTCTACATTTTGCTTTACAATTGACCTTACCATTACAGAGCACGTATTCTCTCTCCTAAAGTCTCACTTCTTTTTTTTTTTTTTTGAAAGATTTTATTTATTTATGTGACAGAGAGCGATCACAAGTAGGCAAAGAGGCAGGCAGAGAGGGGGAAGCAGGCTCCCTGCTAAGCAGAGAGCCTGATGCGGGGCTCAATTCCAGGACCCTGAGATCATGACCTGAGCTCGATCCCAGGACCTTGAGGTCATGACCTGAGTCGAACGCAGAGGGTTAACACACTGAGCCACCCAGGCATGCCTGAAGTCTCACTTCTTAAGAGCTTCCTCCAATTTTCCTTTTTTCTCTGAGAATCTCCACCCTCATACATGCCCTTTATTACCCTCTCCCCTCTTAGGGCACTAGTATCTTTTTAAAATTTTAATGGAGGCACAATTCACATAACATAAAATTAATAATTTTGTTTTATTTCTTTTTAGGTAGGCTCCAGGGCTGGCATGGAGCCCAATACAGAACCTGAACTCACGACCCTGAGACCAAGACCTCAGCTGAGATCAAGAGTCAGAGGCTTAAAATAAATCATTTAATCATTTTAAAGTGTACGACTCTTTTTTTGAAAAAAAGATTTTATTTATTTGGGATAGAGAGACAGAAACAGAGCATGAGCAAGGGGAGAGAGAGAGGAAGAAGCACATTCCCTGCTGAGTGGGGAGCCCAATGCGGGCCATTCCCAGGACCCCAAGATCATAACCTGAGCCAAAGTCAGACGCTTAACCAACAGAGCCACCCAGGTGCCCCTAAAGTGCACAATTCGATGGCATTTAGAACATTCACAACGTTGTGCTACCGTCAGCTTTACCCAGTTCCACAATATTTTCATCACCCCAAAAGGAAACCCTAGCTCCGTCAAGCAGCCATCCCCCATTCCCCTTACACTTGTGCTTTGTGTAAGTTCCCTAGGTGATTCTAAAGGGTGACCAGAGTTGAGAACCATCAGCATCAAATAATCCCGTGTTTCCTGGGGCTTCCTTTGCTGACATCTCCACTCTTTACCCCAGCAGACTAAGCAGCCAAGCCAGCCAAGCCAAAGATCCTCCATAGAAATGTGGGGGCAAAGTCTGTTTTTGGCTCCAGTCACACAGCAACCCTATTCTTAGTATTTCTCTCCTTCTCCTGTCCCACGCACCTATATTCCACTCTCATGGGCCCAGCTCTCAAGCAGCTGTTAGCTGAGTCCTTTCTAAGGTAAGAATCCCCACCTTTGCTGCCCCACCCCTGGTCTGAGCTAAGATTGCAAGATCCGTGACATGTTGCCTATGAATTGAGAGAAAAGCCTTTCAGACTCCAAGGAACCCCTCTCTAATGGTATATTTCAGGCACTAGACATGTGGGGAAAGTGAAGGACTGTTTGGGGATCAAAGAAGCCTTTCCCAGTTTGTCCATTACCTATGAATGAGGCATGTACTGAAGAAACTGGCTGGAAGATCGTTCTGGTCACCAGTTACTTAATCTCTCAGACCCTGTATTCTCACCTGAAAAATGAGGACAATAAAACTGACCCCAGGGATGCCTGGGTGGTTCAGTCCGTTAAGCATCTGCCTTTGGCTAAGGTCGGGATCTCAGGGTCCTGGAATCGAGTCCCACATCCGGCTCCCTGCTCGGTGGGAAGCCCGCTTCTCCCTCACCCTCTGCCCCTCCCCACCAGTCTCTCTCCCTCTGTTGCTCTCTCAAAAAAACAAACAAAAAAAACACCAAACACACAAACAAAAACCACCAAAACAATAACAACAACAACAAACTGACCCCAAAGGGTTGTATTTCAAAAGTTGCAGCCACAGAAATTATTCTGGTTGAAGATGAATTTATTAAAAGGATATTGGTTTGTTCGTGGAATTGCTAGGAGGCCTGGAAAACCCGAGATTCTCCCTGGAGAGTCACAATGCCCCAAAGCAAGCAGCAGAACTAGGGGAACTGCTCCTACTGTCACCAAGTACCACCTGCTGTGGCTTACCCTGCCACAAGCCCTGGCACTCAGAGTGCGGTGTCCTGTTTGCTCCCTCACCTGGAAACTATGGGTTGCGGCCACGCTCACTCCACTGCGGTCAGAATGAATTTCCCACAGTCTCTGCCTCTTTGTGTCACAATTCAAAGTGCGTCTCAGGTTCACCTGCTTGGCCAAGCCCAGGCTGTGGGCCAAGGTCCCGGGAGAGCAAGCACCTGGCATGTTCAGCCTGTGGAATGGGAGAAGTTCCCGCCTCCCAGCAGGACTCATGAAGGTGGAAGATTCCCTAAAAGAAGGGACGGGATCTAGATATTGGAGAGCCAGAAATGAGGACAAGTGTTCCTCTTCAAATTGTGGGGATGAGCAAGACGGACTGTACGGAAAGCACATTGTAAGCTCTAACACTCACACGGGTGTTAGTTACAAGCACTGCCTATTCACACGGTTACTTATTCACGTATTTCTTACACATTCCACCATGTTGCTTAATTCACTGCATTACGGCACTTCCTCTTCCTTCTTCCTTCCTTCTGTCTCATACACACTTACTTACGTGCTTCCCCCCACCCCCCACCACCCCCGCAGGACAGGGCACATAGATATACCTCATAAACATTGAGAGAGTAAAGTGTTCCAGTGCTAGTATGGTGATGCAGGTTGGTATAGGTTGGTTGTCTTCCCAGCTTCCATTCTCCTCTTACTTTTTGCCATAGGCCCTGGTTTCCATTCGGGGATCCAGGCAGTGCCTGGGATCAGATTCTGTTCGGGGCACCAGCTATGGAGTGCATAGCCTAAGTTAAGCCAATCAGTGTACTCCATCTCGCCTGTAGTGATTGGTTCAGGGGTGGCCATGTGACCTAAGCTGATCCAATCCAAATGAAACTCAGCAATATTAAGAGGACAAGGGCATCCTGTTTCTTGCTGAGTGTGAATGAGAAATGGGATGTGGGGGAGCTTCGGACAGCCCCCATGGGACCACAAAGGGAGACAAACTTAGAATAAAGTGAACATTGCAGAAGGCAGGTGCTTGGTGACCAATTTAGTCTCAGGGTAAAGCTATGCCTCAATGCAGACTTCTCAGTTATATGAGCCAATAAATTCCATTTATTATTCAAGTTAGAATGAGTCAGGTTTTCTCATATGTATAACTGAAGGTATTTGATACTTGCTTCCCTCCCTTTCTACCTCATGAGACTAGAACTTCTGTCCATTTGGTGCTGGCTAATAGTGAGTTGTTGTCTTTTGTTTCGTTTTGTTTTGTTTTGTTTTGAAATACAGAGCCGAATCACTGTGGTGGCATTATGATTGGGCAGCAGCATTTCTACAACCTAGAAACACGTCTAAGTAAAATTTAAAGAACAGGCCTACCTAACCAAGGTAAATTGAAAGCGATTTCAATCAACATGTTTCATTTCTCTTTGGCCCGGGAAGATACAGACTCCAAGGACGTAAGAGCAAACTCTATGAAAACAAAAACAAAAAACAAACAACAACAAAAACATAAAGCAAAATGGATTCCATCTAACTCACAGAGAGAAGTTCTGTGGTGTTACACCCTATCTGGGTGATCTTAAAGCAGATTTTCTAGAAGCATAGTCTGGGGCAGGGATTCTTGGATGAATGATTTACTGAGGAAGTGCCCTCAGGAGAAACCTATAAGGGATTAAAGGAAGGCAAGATAGAGGAAGAAGCTAAATAAAGATGAAAGAACTCTTACTTAGCCTGATTCCACATAAAGCTCTGGGTCATAAATTGCTCCTAAGTTTTCCCATCCAGAGGCAAGGGACCCTGCATCTATGACCCTGGTGGGATAGTGGAGTGAGGAGCGGGGAGGGGCATACAGGCCGTGTGTGTAACTTGACAGGGATTTCTGGGCAAAGCATTTCCTGTCAGCTAAGGAAAAAATCTTCCAGAAAAGGGTGCAGGAGTAACAGCAGCTAGGGGATGGATATGCTGGCTTGGTAAAGAGGATCTGCGCAGTGAACCAACAGCATCTGCAAGAACGGATGTGGCCAAATCTTCTCTCAAAATTTTCTTACTTCACCCATCTTGAGGCTTCATTCCCTTTTTAAAAATTCCCCTCCAGAAATTAAATCGTTCTTGTGTTTTGCTGCTGGGAACAACAGCAGCACATTTGTGAAAATTTGAATTGGATATTGCTTCATGTTTTCTTCATCCTCGTCTCTTGTAGGCACATTTTTGTCAGTTTCTCTAATTCTTCTTTAAGTGGACGTGTCTACGGCCCTCAGTTAATTCTCCAGTTAATTCCTCCACAGGCACTAACCATGTGTCTGGTCACCTGAAAAATGCCTTTCACTTCTTTGTTAATAACGACTAACCCGATAAAATTGGTTTTCCACATTCTTCTTTTTAAGATTTTATGTATTTGAGAGAGATTTAAGATTTTATTTACTTGAGAGAGAGAGAGAATGAGAGAGAGAGAGAGAGAGAACATGAGAAGGAGGAGGGTCAAAGGGAGAAGCAGCCTCCCCGCTGAGCAGGGATCCTGAGGCAGGACTCAATCCCGGGACTCCAGGATCATGACCTGAGCCAAGGGCAGTGGCTAAACCAACTGAGTCACCCAGGCACCCCATTTTCCCACAGTCTTCAAACAGTTTTCACCAACATACATTTCAACTTCTGTTTTAGACTTGGTTGCTTATTTCTTTCAAACTCTCTTTTTGTAGGTCAGATGCGCACACCAAGTACGGACAGCTCAGAGTGGGCTGAATGAAAGGAGCCCCAGGGTGTGACGGCAGGAGCTCTGGAAAGATTTTGCAGATAGGGCTGGAGTTCCCAGCTCTGCCATGTGTCTAGCTAGGGGACTTGTCTGAGCTGGTTAGTGGCAGCTTAAATCTAGAAACTTTTTAGGCTGCCCTGCTACCCCTAAAGAGTTGTTGTGCACATGAATGAAATAACATACATGAAAGCACGTTTAAGGTGATATGGTTACACCAATTTGCTAGGTATTGACATCATGTCTTTCTTTCCAATCCCAAGTTTGCTTTCAGATGGTTACTTTGGGTCAGAATGAGATGACTTAATCTCTTACTCGTGCGTGTTTCTTGGCCTGCAAGGTGCTAGGATCGGACATACTCTTGCAGAGGCAACCAAGAGCAAGTGGTCACTTGTCTGGGTGAGTTAACACTAGAGGAACTTGGGCATGGAGCAAAATTCAAATGAAATGGAGAATGTAACTGTGATCCAGTCTTTCTCTTGTCTACGGTCATCTTCTCAGGGGCCCCCCATCCCTTCAAGCTGGCTTTTCAGAACCCAATTCTTTGGACTCTAACTATACTTTTTAGGCTCCCAGATGATCTCCTCAACAAACAAACAAACAAAGAAACCCTTCTGTTCCATGTCCCATTAGCTTTGAGGTATAGAGGACATGATAAAAACAGCTGGTCCCTATTACGTATTAATGACTAAAAAACATAATAAAAAAATAAGTATCAATGACTGAAAACTATTATTATTCTCCATTTCTCTCTCCCACCTTCCTGTCTTTTCTCGAACTTCTGACACCTACTATAACATCCTTACTCTCTGCTGATGGCCTTATTTCCCATTTCATTAAGAGAAGCAGGGCACCTGGGTGGCTCAGTCGTTAAGCTTCTGCCTTGGGCTCGGGTCATGATCCCAGGGTCCTGGAATCGAGCCCCACATTGGGCTCCCTGCTTGGTGGGAAGCCTGCTTCTCTCTCTCCCACTCCCCCTGCTTGTATTCCCCCTCTTGCTGTGTCTGTCTCTGTCAAATAAATAAAATCTTAAAAGAAAGAAAGAAAGAAAGAGGCGCCTGGGGGGCTCAGTCGTTAAGCTTCTGCCTTGGGCTCGGGTCATGATCCCAGGGTCCTGGAATCGAGCCCCACATTGGGCTCCCTGCTTGGTGGGAAGCCTGCTTCTCTCTCTCCCACTCCCCCTGCTTGTATTCCCCCTCTTGCTGTGTCTGTCTCTGTCAAATAAATAAATAAAATCTTAAAAGAAAGAAAGAAAGAAAGAGGCGCCTGGGGGGCTCAGTGGGTTAAGCCTCTACCTTCACCTCAGGTCATGATCTCGGGGTCCTGGGATGAAGCCCCGCATCGGGCTCTCTGCTCAGCAGGGAGCCTGCTTCCTCCTCTCTCTCTGCCTGTCTCTCTGCCTACTTGTGATCTCTCTGTGTCAAATAAATAAATAAAATCTTAAAAAAAAAAAAAGAAAGAAAGAAAGAAAAAGAAAAGAGAAGCAATCAGAGAATATCCACTAGCACTCCACCTCGCCTACCCACTTACTTGTACCTATGCCCGTGTATTCTGGGTGACTACAGATCAAGGATCCGTGCTCCTACCGAAGGCCAGCCCTTCCGCTGGTGGATTAGATCCTGTGACTTCAGCCATTTTCCGCCCTATTGTATCATCAGATTTTCCCTCTTTACTAGATCATTCCCATTAGCACACAAACAACCTATAATTTCTCCCACCTTAAAAACAAAAAACAAACCCATTCCCAAGTATTATTTATTTATTTGACAGAGAGAATGACAGAACACACGCAGGGGGAACAGAGGAAGAGGGAGAAGCAGGCTCCCCACCAAGCAGAGAGCCCGATGCAGGGCTTCAAACCAGGACCCCTGGATCATGACCTGAGCCGAAGGCAGACTCTTAAGGACTGAGCCAGCCAGGCGCCCGCTCCTAGTCTCTCTTGAACCCTGTCCATTCTGGTTTTTCCTGCACCACTCTGCTACAGCTGGTCTTACAAAGGTTACCAGGAACCTGCGCATTGCTAAATCCAAAGATCAATTCAATTTCATCCTCATCTTAAAGAGATTTTCTACTGCCTTCCTTGTCTTGGACCATGGCAAGGCCATCCATCTGGGCGCTCTCGTTAGCTTGTGAAGTCATCTTTTTCTTCTTTTTCTTCCCTCTTACCCACGCAGTTGTTCAATCTTGTCAATCCAACAACCCAAACATCTTTCTAATTTATCTTTTGCTTTCTAACCTCACAAAGCTTGCCAGACAGCTCTTGTCCAGACGGTAACTACTCTTTAGCCCTCCCCACACAGCCCCTGCAATTCTCTTGCTAGAACAAAGATGTAATCCACACCACTCCCCTCAGAAGCAGCTCTGTAAGTTTCCCATTTCCTGTGCAATAAAGCAAAACCCCCCAGCATAGTACTGAAGTCCTTTCACCATCTGGCCCCAGCCTGCCTTCACAGCTCCTCTCAACACATCTTATATTCTAGCCACCATTCACAACCTGCCGCTATCCCTCTACCCTTGCCGGTCCCTCTGCCTAGAGTGCCCCTTTTTCCTTTTTTTTTTCCTATTTGAGATTTCTTATTATTATTAAAAAAAAATGATCTCTGAAAGCTTGTAATATGCAAACTATGCCATAAATATTATACATGCATTGTTTCATTTAATTATCAGAAAACAGAAATAACTTTATCATGTTTAAAACAGCTGGGGGGTGGGGTGCCTAGGTGGCTCAGTCATTAAGTGTCTGCCTTCGGCTCAGGTCATGATTCCAGAGTCCTGGGATCGAGCCCCGCATCAGGCTCCCTGCTCAGCATGAAGCCTGCTTCTCTCTCTCCCACTCCCCCTGCTTGTGTTCCTTCTCTCTCTCTGTCAAATAAATGAATGAAATCTTAAAAAAAAAAAAACAACAACAACAAGAACAACAACAAAAAACAAAAAACCACCTAGGAAATGGTTGATCTAGGATTTCAGCTTGGTTCATGATCTGACAGTATTGGTGAAAATTTCTCTGACTCATCACAATTAGTTGCCTTTTCCTGTGTTCCAATAGCATTTGTTGTTGTTTTGTTTCATTTTAGTTCACTACACAAAAGCAGTTTTATTACAGAGGTTAAACATACAGACTCTGAAGCCAGACTCCACGGGTTTGAGCGCTAGATCTGTGGCTTGTCAGCTGTGAGACCTTGTGCCTCAGTCTTTTTATCTTTGAAATGGGAATGATAGTAGTACCTTCTTCAGGATAGTTGTGAGGATTAAATGCATCAGCCAACAGAAAGGGTTTAGCACAGTGCCTTTGCATAGCTCTGGCCCTATGGGTATACACTGTCCTGTCTATGTTCTATCTTCCTCACTAGACTCTGGCCTCCTGGGAGAAGAGAATCTCATTCATCTTCCAGTCCTCCTGTGCCCAGCAAAGCAGATCTTTCACTAGAGTGGGTGCTCCATAAACCTCTATCAAACTGAATTTGTAAGTTTATGGGTGTTTGTGTCAGGCAATGTGACATTTACAAGTTCATGGTTTATGCTGTTCTTCAATTACCTTCAAGTCTTTTAAAGAAAGTGATCACCAAAGTCAACAAGGCCATCCAACAGCTCTGTCTTGTTTTGAAAAGTCCAGGTCTTTACCGCTCTGCTTTTGTGAACAGGAAGCCTTTTCACCTTCAAGCTTTTCCTAACTTCCTTCATTTGTGAGGCCAGCACTTTCCCTGTGGGGGAGGAGGAAAGGGACACTTGTCACAAGATTCAAGACTTCTCTGGGCCAGCTAGAGGTATGTAGCTGGAGGTTTCTCCTCCAGTGAGCCGTGGCCAGGGTCAGGTTTCACTTTTAGCAACTGGCACAGTGTACCTGCTAGGACCGGAGGCTCTAGACCTGAGAGAGGTCTGAGGATTCCTGGGAGGGCTCAGGCTCAAGTCATATCACATTGTCTCACTGCCCTCAAGCTTATTTATTTACATTTCAAGGCTGCTTCCCTAGGTGAGGCTGCGGGAGTGAGGTGGCAGGAAGAGGTTTCAAAGGAGAGCAAAAATAGTAGAAAAGGAAATATTTGATTAGAGCTTAACATGTCCCCTGGGGTTTCTTTGATTTGGATTATTGTAAAAGTGCATCACATAATGATTAAGCACTCCCCAGGAGGAAGTGGTCTCTGTACCAAGTGGGGGCTTCTGTTCCTGATGAGTTACGCTGCTGTGTATGATGTGGACTCAACCAAACGAGGCATTTATAGCACCAGTCACAGTGACTGTGCTAAAGTCATCATCATCACCTAAGCCTGAGCTCTCTTCTCTCCTATATCTTGGTGAACACCTGCAAAAGTTGCTTAGGCTGTAACTTGGAGTCAGCCTACAGTCCTCTCTCTCGGCCACCAGACCTTATATACTTCCTCTCCCGAAAGTCTTTCACATCCATTTCCTTCTCTCTGCTTCCACGGGCATCGCCTTTGAAGGTTAAAGGCATCATCCTCTTGGATTGTATCTTCCTCACGAGTTTCTTGGTCTCAAGCCCTAGGCCTTCCACTCCATTCTCTATGTTAGGGTCAAGGGGATTTTTCAAAATTAAAATCTACCTGGTTTACAATCCATCCATGGCTCCCCATGGTCTTCTCTATTATGTGTTCCCCAGACCCTGGCTTGTGAGGCTTTTCGGGTTCTGGTCCTGCTTCTCTGGCTTATGTCCTGTCAGGTCACTTCCACACCTGTGAGCACCTTCACATCCGTAAGCTTGATCTGCACCCAGTCCTCAGAACATGGAGTAAGTGTTCTCAGGCCTTGCAGTTTTCTGGGCTTGCTCCTCCTTCTGCCCAGAATTCCTCCTCTCCCCTTCAGCTTTTCTTCTCCTTTTCTCCTCCTCAGGTTGAATGAGGTTTCTCTCATATCATACCTGAATATCTCTATCAGAGACTGTATCTGATCTCTATCTTACCAGCATCTGGCTCTGACATACTGTAGTTGCTCAATAAATATTTGACAGAGAAATTAATTAACTCTTGACTAGTCGTATTAGGGTTCAATCATAGTTCAAGAAAGGCCTTGAAATGCCTGGCTCTGAAAGAAGGAAATACCACAGTTATTGTAATTATGTTGTTAGATGGGTAAAATTTCACAATTGATACAAAAATTGTGAGGTTTTGTGTTTCTTTAAGCTAAAGTGACTGAAGCTTATTTTAAAAACCAGTTTAAAAGGCCTTGTCTCTAGACAATAAAAAAACCCCTATTTGCCAGCTTTGACAAAACATTGAGTTCAGGAATTATACTCACCAAGCAAGTGTTTCCAGAAATGTCATACCTGCTTCTTTAAGAATGTCATTCTAAGGCCACAATTAAACAAATAACTCTTTCAGGAGAGTTGTGAGAGGGGAGAAAGTGAACTATGAAATGAAATCTGCCGACAGAGGGCTGAGACCAGCACACACAAGAATTAGTGGCAGTGAAATAACCTGGAGTGACACCTAAGGACATATATACATTATACACGATTATACATCAATACAAAGGGAGCCTACTACGTAGCAGATTTCTGCTAAACATAAAGAAGACACCTTCTTTCAACACAGAAACTAAAAACTGGAATGGACTGCCTTGTGAGGTGAGCTCTAAGTGTCCCAGTGTCCCACTGTCCTCAGTGGCTTGCAGGGCGCTGGGCTCAAGCCAAGGCAGGACGGCTCCAGTGGAAAGGGAGCGGGGTGGAAACGGCTAGGGCGTCCTTTGGCTCTTTCAAGGTAGATTCTTTCGAACCTTTTGATTATTATTATTTTTTTTATTGTAGTTCTTTGATTCTTTGGAACCTTTTGATTCTTTCGATTCTCGGTTCGAAGCGTTAAAGCGCAGCGGGGAAAACCTGCAACAAAGATGGGAAGGGAGCTAATAAGAGTACTCAGATAAGAGTGGGTGAGAATTTAACGGGTAAGCCATAAAGGAAAGATTGCGCGAGTAGAGGAAACGCGGAGCAAACGCAGAAGAGGAAACGGGGAGGAGGGAAAGCGAGGGAGAGGAACCCGAGGGAAGGAAGAGAGCAACCAAATTACTCCGGGACAGGAGGAAGGCACGCCCAGAGAGAAGCTGCTGCTTTAAGGAAAGCCCCGCCCCCTGCGTGACGCCGCAGCAGACCCGTCCACGATTGGCTGCGACTGGAGGGCGGGAGGGGGGTTGCTAGGCGCGGAGGGGATCCGGCGGGCCCCCGCCTCCCGGAGCGCGGAGCCGCGGGAGCGGAGTGGGGATTAGCGGAGCTGCTGGAAGATGGCGAGGGGCTGGGACGCGCGGCCGCCGTGGCGGCCCGGGCGCCTCCCGCTTCTGCTGTGCCTGCTGCCGCTGCTGCTGCGGAACCCGGCCTGGGCAGCGCACATCAAGAAGGCGGAGGCGACAACTACGACGAGCGCAGGCGCCGAGGCGGACGAGGGCCAGTTCAATCGCTACTACCACGAAGAGGAGCTGGGCTCGGCGCTGAGGGAGGCGGCGGCCGCGGGGCCCCCGGGCCTGGCCCGCCTCTTCAGCATCGGCAGCTCGGTGGAGGGTCGGCCGCTGTGGGTGCTGCGCCTCACGGCCGGCCTGGGGCCGCCGCCTCCTGACGGCGACTCGGGGCCGGACGCTGCGGGGCCGCTCCTCCCCGGCCGACCGCAGGTGAAGCTAGTGGGCAACATGCACGGCGACGAGACCGTGTCGCGCCAGGTGCTGATCTACCTAGCCCGCGAGCTGGCTGCTGGCTACCGGCGCGGGGATCCGCGCATCGTCAGCCTGCTCAACACCACCGACGTGTACGTGCTGCCTAGCCTCAACCCCGACGGCTTTGAGCGCTCCCGAGAGGGAGACTGCGGCCTCAGCGATAGTGGCCCACCCGGGGCCAGCGGTCGCGACAACAGCCGCGGCCGTGACCTCAACCGCAGCTTCCCCGACCAGTTCAGCACCGGCGAGCCCCCAAACCTGGACGAAGTGCCCGAGGTGCGCGCCCTCATGGACTGGATGCGCAAGAACAAGTGAGTGTCATAACCCTAGCCCTCCACCCCCACCCCAACTCGCCCATCCGCGTGAGCCTGCGAGGTCAGAGGCTGAGTGGGCATTCAGACAGTGCACTCAGTAGGCATTCAAACAGTGCTTGCTTGCAGGCCCAAGGGACGGGGGTAGTGAAGGTGGAAGGCGACACCTGGTAACCGGGGCAGGGCCCAGGCCGCTTAGTCTCTTGTCCCACTAATAGTCCAAGAAGCGCTGCCTAGAGGCTGTCATTTGTTCAACCGATGCAAAGAGCTGTTTGGCTAGAAGCGAGACTTCTTTCCGACATTCTGCTTCCTACTGTCACAGGATCATAGAATATGAGCAGTAGAAGAGAACTTAAGGGTAACTCCTTAGGTCAGCTCACTCATTTTATAGATAAGCCGTTAATACTGCTATTATTACTGTAGGCACTGTGCTAAGTAAGCTCTTTCCCTGGACTGCATGATCTCACTTGATGTTGGTCACAACCTCATGAAACAGACATCGTTAATATCCCTGTTTTGCATAAAGGGGAAATTGAGGGTCAGAGAGGTTAAATAATGTACACAGTAGGAAGTGTAGCTGGGACTTGGATGCAGGCAATCTGACTCTTTGTCAGTGCCCTTAAAACAGCTGTAGAGGGAGGCTGTAACCCATTAATGATAAATGACACTCTCTGGGTCTTGGTTATTTGGAGGAAACTGGTTCTCTTCCAGTCTCTTCTTCTGACTCAGCTAGGGAGCATATGGCTATGGCTGGAGAACTTGCACAGAGCTGATACTTTCATCTGTGAGCTGCTTCATTTTAGCTTCTCTGAGAGGTTTCTGATGCTATTTGTGTACTTTACTAGTGGGCCAGAGCTGAATGGCTAATTATCACATTTAATATCCTAAGTGTTATTAAGCACTGTGTGTGTTGTAAAAAATTAAAAGCAATAGGACCTCAAGAAATTGATAAACAACAAGAGAATATTATAAATATCTGTGAGATGTGTTTATGTACCCAGTTAAACTTTACAGGAATTGTTCCTACTGACAAAATGTGTGTGGTCTGCAATAATATTCCATCTTTGTGGAAGAGGTAGAACTTGAACTGTGTCTTCAGAGATGAGTAGGATTTTCAGCAAAAAGGAGGAGGAGAGGAATAAAAGAAGAGAGAACTTACTCCAGATGGAATAATGTCTGAAGTGAGCATGTACTTCTTCTCTTTTCAGGCTTTGCCAGCTTCCCTTTTTCGGCTTTGCCCCCGTATCCCCATTTTTGTCTTTCATAAGGCTTGCGAGGCAATAGTTCGTTTTTCCCTCCTGATTTAAAGATTTCTAAGTGACAGATACAATAAAAGTAATAATGAATAGAGAAGTTTCTCTCTGGGACTTGGGATCATCTCATCTACAAGATTTCAAGGCATGTAACAGACCTAGAAAATTCATAGGCATTATTACACTCCTAGATTTTTTTTAATCTTCCACCTTTCACTTTGCTCCTCCTTTTGAGATCCCTTGTAGATATTTAATTTCACATACATATTCTGGGAAGAATTTTTTTTCTTGTAAAGATAACCATGCCATGAGCTCTGAACATTTGCCTAAGAAACATGACTTTAATGTATATCTTGCTGTCAGAAGCTATGATGGCCAGGGCTTTTCTGGGATGATATATCGAATGAACTGTTTGCATTGCTTAAATGAAAATGCCCTGGGGCGCCTGGGTGTCTCAGTGGGTTAAAGCCTCTGCCTTCGGCTCAGGTCATGATCTCAGGGTCCTGGGATCCAGCCCCGCATGGGGCTCTCTGCTTAGCAGGGATCCAGCTTTCCCCCTCTCTCTCTGTCTGTCTCTCTGCCTACTTGTGATCTCTCTGTCAAATAAATAAAATCTTAAAAAAAAAAAAAAAAAAAAAGAAAGAAAATGCCCTGTCATGACCCTTGCAGGGATATAAATTCCGTGACTAGATTTTTCTCATCATTATTAGTTCTGCGGTGACCAGAAATGAAAATGAGCTTTGCCTTGGTGCAGGTCACCTTGAGGCTATACCAAAAGCCTTAAACTTTAAATGTGGAACCAAAAAATTTGCCCTTGGTTAACTTTTTCATATCATAGCGTTTAATGATTATAAGTTTTGGTTTGGGCCAGTTAGTTCAATGATAGGAGCTTGTGATGAATTTACAAGTTAATCTGTGTTTTTTGTCATTACACAGAAAGTAATTTTGTTCTGTGGCTATGGACTATCCCAGTCATAACGAACCACGTTTCAAACATGTAACTCTAATAAGAAGGGAAGGTAGGTGCCTATATAGGGTGAAAAGTACATCTATCCATCCTCATTTTTCACAAATAAACTCAAAATGTATATTCTTTAGTGATAAATTAGTAACAGGACACTGATATGTAAATAAAATTAGAAGCATAAGCATACACACAATCTGAGAGTGATTCCTGGAGTCAGCTCTGTGAATAGGAAATTTAAGAACTGAACACATCAGTCTAAATGGGAAAATTACCTTTTTCAGTGTATTTTCTGAAATCATTTAAATAATTTCTAGATATGTTATTCACCTGGCTAGATTAGAAATAGATTTTTGTTGCTATTTTGGGTATGTAAGAATTTAAGACTTATTTCAATAACTTCTGCTTAGGAAAGTGAATTTTATTTTCTTTATTTACCTTATACTTCACCCAGTGGTGTTTCTGTATTATTGATAATTGACACATACTTAGGAAAATGTACAAGATTTTAACCCCATCATGAAAATAAAGATTTTATAGTTTTCTTGGCCCCCATTTTTTGCATACGAGGCTTCTCTAATTAAATATATCTGCTTAGACTTTAATAGGAGATTAGCATATAAATGATTTTTTGGTAGTTGTTGAAAAGTATTATCTTATGGCTGGGGGTGGGTACAAACTACTGTTGAGGGCCTTGTGTTATATCTGTAGTTTCCTGAATCTTTAGAATTTATTGTATCAGACTCAAGTTCTCATAAATTTTATTTATTTTTTGTTTTTATTTATTTTTAAATTTATTTGAGAGAAAGAGAGAGAGGGAATGAATGTGGGAAGGGAGGGACAGAAGGAGAGGGAGAGAGAAAATTTCAAGCAAACTCTGCACTGAGCTGGAGATGGGGCTCGATCCATGACCCTGAGATCATGACCTGAGCCAAACTCAAGAGTCGGACACTTAACCCACTGAACCACCCAGACACCCCTCAAGTCCTCATAATTTTTTTTGTTGTTGTTTTGTTTTGGTTTTTTGTTTGTTTTGTTTTATTAACATATAATGTATTATTAGCCTAGTCCTCATAATTTTTTTAAAAAGTTATTTATAGGGTTATCTGGAGGGCACAAGAATTAACTTAAAGATTGACTTTTTAATATCTATAGATCTTTATAATATGTTTAGGAGGTACCTTAAATCTTATGCAAGGAATAATATATGATCTGAAGTCAAGTATTAGGAACATTTGAAAGAATTGATTTGCATGGAAGCCATAAAATACTTTTCAAATAAAATCGGATTGACATGCAAAGTTGGTTTGATAAAGACTAAAAATGATAAACTTCTAGCCACGGTAAGAGTTATCACTTTGTCTTGAAATCCTTATAAGAGTGGCATTCATACTTTTAAGACTACATAAGTCAAGTAAGGAAAATCTAACAATTGAATTTTATCACTCAGGCAGATTGAAATATTTTGTTGTTCTTGAAGTATTCAGTTAGACCATTTTAATATTTCTGAGAAACATTGCCAGAAATGCCAAACAGTGAAAACAGCATTTAGTAGAAAATCTCAGACGGACTTTAATAAAGTTTTAATTGAAAATATACAATTAAAGTGGCTTGCTTCATTTATTTAGAATATGCAGTTATCCATTTTATTTTACAAGAATATGAGTGCCATGAGGACATTTTTGTGTTTGTTTGTTCCCTTTTGTATTCCTTAGTGCCTAGAACGTTGCGCACATAGTTGTCATAGTGGCTGAATGGATTACCTGAACTAGGCTAGCCTTCTTAATCTTTCCCAAAATCAGAGCGGGAGAGAAAAGTACTTAAATTACTTTAGACATACAAATCTGAAGTAAATTGATAATACCTTAGCGGTGAGGGCCAGATGGGTAGAATGGAGTTTAAATGCTAGAATATATACTTAGGCTTTGTTTCTGTGTCATTCTATCACCCAAGAGCTAGCACTGGTAGTGGGGAGTAGAATGAAAGTCTGAAGGCAGTGATTCCCTGATTCCCTAAGTAGGATGCTAGATATCTTTAAAGGAGTGAACATTCGTTGAGCAGAAGATATATAGCAGTGGTTGTGCTGAAGGTGTTGTACATGTAATAATTCTTATGACAACCCTGGGAAGCAGGTAGCTTCAGCCCCCATTTTACAAATGAGAGAGAAACTGGGGTTGAATGACTTTGGGGGCAGTAACTTCTTCCTGATCATATTTTATTACTGGCAATATCATATTTATTACTGAGTGACATTATATTTATTACTGAGTGACAGCTCTGGGAGACTGAATGTTCTTGCCCACATTTGCCTGGCTCCAAAGCCTGAGCTATTGCTGCTCTACCAAGTGGCATTCTCTGGTGTCTGGAAGATTGCTAATTATAATTATATATGTTAGTTTTTAACTAGTCTCTTTTCATAGTCTATTCTAGTATTTAATCACTATTTTTATTGGCTGAGCTTTATCTTCTGATGAACAGATTCTGTGTTACAAGTAATTTTCACTTTTTGATATTTTCTGGGATGGTACTGACCACGCTTAAAATAACCTTTCAAATTAGACATACTATAGGTTTAAGTTTCTTTGAAGCATATAGAAGGAAATGTTATATATAACCCCCTTTAGAGTGTCTGTAGGTCAGTTCATTTCAGCCACCAAAAGGCAGAAGCAAGAAAATCCAATTTAAAGTGCAAAGAGGAAAGTGTTTAATCTGTAGTCACATTAATAGTTTGAACTGTTCCATGAGGGAAAGATGTATAAATAGGACTTCAGCATGTTTTTGCTTTTACTTTCACCATAAAAGGAGTTCTTCAGTATTTCTGTATCTATAAATTTCACCAAATTATAAACTGGTTCACTTAGAAGTAGAAACATAAAAAAAAAGTTTCTTTTATGGGAGCAGCCCTGTCTCCATGTCAGTTTATTTTTTAATGGACCAATCAGAAACCTTGGGCTTAGAAAGCTGCTTCTATGGTGATGCACTGAAGGACTAATCTTCTCTGTGTTATATTGTTTTTCTCTGAAAGCAGCTCACTGTATCAGGTTCTCCCCACCCCCAGTCTTCTCAACTGTGGCTTCTCTCTTGAAAATGTGAATTTAGTATATTGTGAAACTGGAGTCAGGCAAAACACATACTTTTTAAATTAGACTCCCTACCTTAAACATTTTGGGATAGTAAATATAAAAAATCATGAAGCTTATTAACCTAACTCACGTATTCAACACATATTTATACAAGCCACGTTTTCTACAATGTTAACATGTTATGAAATACAAGTATTAGGTTGAACTCTATGAAATTGTCACTTTTGTAGGTCAAGAAGTAACTGAACACTGGCAAGTTCATACTGTTCAACCTAACACATACATTTGAATTCCCTGAATTAGTTGTCTCCCGGAACGTTAATTTATACTGTTACTCAGCTACTTTTTCAATGATGGCAAAATTCTTTAAAGTTACTTGAGGTTGAGTTAAGTTGCAAAAACTGCCTGAAATTTGTTGAACTGATGTTTTCTTTCCTTTTCTTTCATTGTTGTTGTTCTGCTTCCAGTAGCTGATAGTGTTATCTCTTCTAGTTCTCTAAGAGATACCTGAGTTCATTTATAAAAGATGTAGAATTTTTAAATACATGGCATTTTCTGTACCTTTTTTTTTTTTTTTAAGTGACATGTGCTTTGGTTTTTTTCCAAAGGTTTGTGCTTTCTGGAAATCTGCATGGTGGCTCCGTGGTAGCAAGCTATCCTTTTGATGACTCTCCAGAACATAAGGCCACTGGAATCTATAGCAAAACCTCAGATGATGAAGTCTTTAAATACTTGGCAAAAGCCTATGCATCAAACCATCCCATAATGAAAACTGGTGCCCCTCATTGTCCAGGAGAGGAAGACGAGACTTTCAAAGATGGGATCACAAACGGTGCACATTGGTATGATGTGGAAGGTATGGAAAGCCCTGAATTTGCTATATTTTCCCCTTTATCATTTGACTTTTCTCTCTTTTCTTTTTCTTCTTCTTCTCCCCTCCCCTCCCCTCCCCTCCCCTCCTGTAGGCTGTGTGCCCAATGTGGGCATGGACTCCCCCCCACCGCACACCCTGACCCCGAGATCAAGAGTCACATGCTCTACTGACTGAGCCAGCCAGGTGCTCCTCATTTAGCTTTCTTGTGAATACTCTGAGTGGAAAAGAGGAAACTTTGAGGAATTCTAATTTTTAAAAATCTTCTGTTTTTTATTTCGAAATTTTCAAACCCACAGTACAATTGAAAGACTACACGAAGGCCTATATATTCTTCATTTAAATTCACCAACTTTTGTTATTACCCTAAATGTTCCTCCTCTCCCGTCCCTTCCCTTCACACATTCTCTTTTGCCAAAGCATCCAAAAGTAGGTGCAGATTCCTTAATACTTCACCTGTAAGTACCTCAGCATGTGGTTTCCAAGTACCAGAACATTTTTGTGTACAACCATATATTATTATCATAACTGAGAGGTCAACAGTAATTCAGTACTACCACCCTACATTCTGTCCATCACTCGAATTTCCTTTATTAGTCCTCAGATTTCCTTTATAGCTCCTTTTCTTCCAGATCAGATCCAACCAAAGTTCAATCATTGCATTTTGGCTCTTGTGCTTTTGTGGTTTCCCCAGTTTAGAACCATCAATATCAATATTTTCTTAATGATAGTGAATCCTTTGAAGATTTCAGGCCAGTTTTCCTACAAAACATCCCATATTCTGGATCCTGGTCCAATTCCCCAGCAAGACTCACATAGATTACATCACATCATATACAGACACATAAAGTACCTGTGCCATGCGTCCATTGTAGACATCTTAGTTAATGGGCTGACCACCAGTTCTCTCCCTTTTATATAAGGGCATGGTTTCCTTTTATATTTTAAGCTATGGGGTGATCATGGAATTTTTTTAAAATTGTGGTTGAATACACACATATAACATGAAATTTGTTATTTTGACCATTTTTAAGTATAGAATTAAGTGGCATTCATTACATTCACAGTGTTGTGCACCCAATGTCCTCACTACCTACTTAAGAAACTTTTTCAGCATCCCAAACAAACTTGGTGACAGTTAAGCCATAATTTTCCATTCCCTTCTAATCTATTCTCTATCTCTCTGGATTTGCCTATTCTAGATATTTCGTAGAACTGGAATCACACAATGTTTGTCCTGAGTCTGGCTTATTTTACTTAGCCCGATGTTTTCAAGGTTCTTGCAATTTGTAGCATATCTCAATACTTCATTGCTTTTTATGATGAAGAAATACTCCATTGTATGCATATACTCCATTTTGTTTATCCACTCATTTATTGATGGGCGCTGGATTGTTTCCACCTTTTGGTTGTGAATAATGCTACTTGAACATTGGTGTACAAATACCTGTTTAAGTCCTTGTTTTCAGGGCTCCTGGATGGTGCAGTCAGTTGAGCAGCTGACTCTTGGTTTCGGCTCAGGTGTGATCTCAGGCTTGTTAGGTTTGAGCCTCACATCAGGCCGCATGCTCAGTACAGTCCGCTTAGGACTCTCTGTCCCTTCCCCTCTTCTCTTCCCGCCTCTATTCATGCTCTCTTTTTCTCTCTAAAATAAATACATCTTTAAAAAAAAAAGTTCTTGTTTTCATATCTTTTGGATATGTGCTCAGGAGTGGCATTGTTGGATCATACAGTAATTTTCTCTTTAACTTTAAGGAACCATCGAGTTGTTTATTTACCCCAGTGGCTGTACCATTTTACATTCCCATCAGTAATATATAAGGGTTCTCATTTTTCACAGAATATTATTTTTAAAAGAGTTGTTAAAGTAAGTTTGTTTACCTTTTCTTTTCAAATGTTATATAAGCAGCTATTGTGCTTTTTAAACTTTGGATGTCCTTTGAATAATAACCTTTTTCTTTTTATGCAGTCTTAGACTATTTAATTAAGACTAAGCAGAAGGAAGAAGTTAATTCATGGAAATGTCATCTGTATAAACTTTTTCTCCTCTTAGAATCTGCTGATGGTAAATGCCTTAGCTCTTCCTTATTTTTTTAATGGCTGTGAGTTACATTATAAAGTGTCTTAGGACATTTCTTTTAATGGGCCTTTATTTAAACCTTTGGATTATTCTTTGACTTTATCTGTCAAGCACTGTTTACTCAGATTGGATCCTAAGTTTGAGGACTTGATACTTTGAGGGTCTTTTGATTCCCCTGTAGTTTCTGCTAATATTTCTTGTATGTAACAAACATCCACAAAGAGGTTTAAAATAATTAGAAGCCATTTCTGCCCATGACAACTAGAGATGATTTGAAAATCATTTAATTTCTTTTATAGGTAAGAAACATACTTTGATGTTTAATCCCATTTCAGTCTTCAGCAAACATATTTAATAAAGTCTGACTTTATGAACTAATGGTTTTATGATGTAGTCAAGTTGCTTCATTAATTGGAGATACCATTTAAAATAATGTGTTAAAAGTAATTTACTTTTTTTTGGAGAAAATTGCAAACAGAAAGAAATTTCTAATTGATGATTAAAGAAGGCAAATCTATGTTATACTATTAAAAAAAATAGGGTGCTGCCTTCACAGTAATTAAGGTTATTTGGTTAAATACAATATCTGAAGACACTACATTTTGCTGCTGCCACTATTATTGTTTTTATGAACATCAACTTTACTCCTTTTCTAGCTGGATGGTCAGATAATATTTTCTGGTTATTTCTACAACTAGCTTATATCTCTTCCTACCCCAGCAATATTGAGCAGTTTTAAGAGTTTCAGCAGGGCAAATTCACTTTGTTTATCTTATCCAGGACTGCAGTGAGTAAGATATTGTGAAACCTCGTGACTAGGCATGTACTCAGACCCGGATGTCCTGGAGTAATTTGACTGCCGCTTTATGTGATGTATTTAGAAATTCTAGCTCGAAGTAGTATATACTTTTAGAGCTAAAAGCGAATGTATTGATCTACTCTAACCCTTTTGCTGTATAGGATATCAAGACCCCAAAGAGGGAATAACTTGTGCAATAGCATTTATTCCTTCAGCAAATATTTACTGAGCTTCTGCCATCTCCCATATACTGTATTAGGTAATGGGAGTTTGAGCCAAACAGGAGCAATTCCTGCTGTCAATGATTAGACCGTGTTTTAGGAGTATGGGATGCGGGGTGATCTGGTTCCCCCATGTTCACATTGGTTAGTAGGGTTGACCCAGCATATCTAGCTGCCTATGTGGGTGGGCCTTGCTTCTCTCAACATGTCTCTCAAATCTGCAGGATCCCTCTAGGGAATGACTATCCTAATAAGGCCTCTGAATGAGTAGTCATGCTCTGCTGCTAAAGTCTCCTTATTGTGTGAGAGCCTAAGGCAAACTTTTTCATGGCGCAGGCCCTCTTCTGCTGCTGCTGCTGCTGCTGCTGCTGCTGCTGCTTTTTTTTTTTTTAAACCACAGTGTGCTAATTTCTTTGCCTTTTGTCTACCATTCTTTTTTTCTTTCTTCACGGTTAAGGAGACATAAAAATCATCTGATGGTTTAATATGTTTATTCCAAAACAAATTTAATGAAACTGAATGGTAGTTTTAGGTCAACTTGTAAGAATTGCTTTCTTTTAACTTACAAAATTTTAAAAAGGACAAGTAGCCCCAGGCCACCTATAATTGAAATTATATGATCAAAAGTCACAATTTGATATAATTTTTAGAAGCTTTCTTAGGCAGAATGCTGTTATATTTTTTTCTTGCAGATAGAAGAACTCTGGAAGGCAGTGTAGTATAGTGGCTAAGGGCAGAGCTTTGGAATCCTGCTGCCTTGAGTTTGAATCCCAGCTCTGTCGTTGACTAGCCACGTGTGTGCAAGAGAAATAGCGTGTGCGTGTGTGAGAGGCGGGGGTGGGGGGAGAAAGAGAAGTTTGCAGAAGTAAAGTAATTTCTCTGAGACTCATTTCCCACATACATAAAAGGAAGACAAATACTATCTACCTCATAGGATTATGAGGCCCAGGTGAGAATGGATATAAAGCCCTTAACCTAGCAGCTGGCATCGTGGGTGCTTATATCTGGTGGAATTTAAACTTCAGGAGGGCAGGAACTTGATTTATTCAGTTTTCAGTTTTCTGTTTCTAGCACATAGAGCTGTGCCTGGTCTATAGAAGGTAAACAATAAGGCTTTTTTGAATTTTGAATAACTGAATCCTTGCATCTGAGAAATGAGTACACAGTTATTTAAAATCTTAGATGATGTGTAGACAAGATAATCTTACAAAAATTTATAAAAATATTCCTCCGAATTTTGTTCACACTCTGAGAAAATAAGTTATCTTACTGGTAAATCTGAGATGACTGTTTTTCAAACTTTTTTTTTTTTTAAAGATTTATTTGAGAGAGAGAGAGTGTATGCGCACAAGTGGGAGGGGGAGAGGGGGAGGGAGAGAGAATCCAAAGCGGACTTCACACTTGGAACATGGAGGCCCACACTGGGATCAGTCTCACCACCCCGAGATCATGACCTTAGCCGAAACCAAGAGTCGAATGCTTAACTGACAGTGCCATCCAGGTGTCCTGAAACTTTTTTTTTTTCTGAAACTTTTTTTTAAATTGTAATCTAAAATGTAAAATTACCTTTTAGTCATTTAAATACATCTCATATATGTGTGTACATAAAACCGAAACAATTTCATGAAATGGTACTTTGTGATATATTCTGGTATTGCTTTTTTCTAGTCTCTACTAGTTCATTAAACAAAAAATGCTTATCTGAACCTACTTATATATCTCACAGTCCACTAATGGGTCATGACCTATAGTTTCAAAGTATACTGTTTATGGTTACTCTTGGTAAAATTGATTTATTTTCAAATTCTAAGTAAAACACCTTATAAACAAAACAAAACACCTTATAAATTGCATGTAGTAACACTTACTATTTAGCCTTTTTTTTTTACCCTGTCTTGTTTATGTTAGCCATTTCCAGTGAGGACTGAGCCATCCGTGTTTATCTGAGATCACCTACTTTTAGACTGTTTTCCTTATATAAAAGAGTACTGAGATAAGAAATTGGTCAGAAATATTGTCAGGCATGTGTGTGGGTCATGTGAGCCTGTGCATTCTCTGATTAATTAGGTCAGCTGCCATAGTCTTTAAACATTGCTAACTTGGGGCTGAGTCTTTTCAGACTGGTAATTATGAATTTTTTTTCTCCTCTGGAAGAAGAAAATGTCTGTGGATTTATCAAACTTTCTTTCCTCTTCTTTTGTACTTTATTTCAACCTTTTCCCCCTTCTCCTTTTATGGGCAGAGAGTTAGGAAATGTGGCCAGATAGCATATAATGTAACTAATTCAGTTTTTTGTGTGTGAGAATAAACTTCTTTGGTCCTGTGGGCAGCTGTTCTCTGCATAAAGTGGAGGTCAGACTGAGCAGCACTAATATGCTCTAAATATTGAGGTATATTTGGCTTGAGGTAGATTGTTGCCAGCAAGGGGAAAGCATGGGGAAAATAATTACCAAATTGTTTTGAACAGCATGAAGCTTATACTTGGTCCAAAAAATGAACTGAAAAGCTTATTCTTGGGGAGCACACTCTGTGTCATTGAACAGGGCATTATGGTGAGGATGTGGAGAAGAAGGAACTCTGGTACAGTGTTGGTGGGAATAGAAATTGGTGTAGCCATTGTGGAAAACAGTACAGAGGTTCCTCAAAAAATTAAAAATAGGGGCGCCTGGGTGGCTTAGTGGGTTAAGCCTCTGCCTTCGGCTTGGGTCATGATCCCAGGGTTCTGGGATTGAGCCCCACATTGGGCTCTCTGCTTGGCGGGGAGCCTGCTTTTCCCTCTCTCTCTGCCTGCCTCTCTGTCTACTTGTGATCTCTCTCTCTCTCTCTGTCAAATAAATCTTAAAAAAAATTAAAAATAGAAATACCATATGATCCAATAATTCCATTATTGGGTATTTACCCAAAGAAAAGAAAGACACTAATTTGGAAAGAGATATGATATGCATCCCTTTGTTTATTGCAGTATTGTTTACAATAGCCAGGAGATGGAAGTAACCTAAGTGTCCATCAGTAGATGAATGGATAAGGAAGATGTGGTATACACACACACACACACACACACACACACACACGTGTATATACACATATGTACGTATATACACAAATATGTGTATATGTATATACACAATGGAATATTACACCGCCGTAAAAAGGATGCAGTCATGCCATTTGAGACAACATGAATGGAGGATATTACACTTAGTTAAATAAGTCAGACTGAGAAAGACAAATACCATATGATTTCACTCATAAGTAGAATCTAAAAAAACAAATGAATAAAAAAACAAATAGCCTAATCAGACGATGGAGAACAAATTGATGTTTGTCAGAAGGGAGGGAGTGGAGGCTTGGGCAAAGTAGGTGAAGGGGAGTGGGCGATACAGGCTTCCAGTTATGGAATGAAGAAGTCAGGGGAATAAAATGCGCAGCATAAGGAATACGGTCAATGATATCGTAATAGTTATGTGTTGGGATAGGTGGCAGCTGCACTTGCAGTGAACATGGCATGGTGTATGAACTTGTTGAATCACTATGTTGTACACCTGGAGTTATACTCAAATAAATAAACAAAAAGCAAACAAACCCAGGGCATTATGAGTTAATTATATGATGCCAGGAAATTGGAATCTGTTTAAAGCAAAGAAAAAAATCAAATGGACAGTGCAGAACTGAAAAAAATGCAGTATCTGATATTAAGAATAGACAAATCCATAAATACAGTAGGAGGTTTTAAACATGTCTCAGTATTTGTTAGATCACAAAGACAAAAATATCAGTAGGGACACAGGTTTAAATAACAGAAATAAACCAACCTGACTAATGAACGTATACAGAATATTGTTCTTGTATCTAATTTTCCTGCATCTTTACTAATCTGAAGTAGAGAGGAAAGGTAATTTACCATTAGTTATACTTATGTGTCTGGTTCTATTAGTGCTTGTATTACTTTGTTTTTAAAATTATATATTACAGGCAAAGTAGCAAAAAACCCTAAAGCGTTCTTACACCTTTTCTTGTTTCACACTTTAATAGCATCAAGTTTAAACTTACTAGCATGACACTAAAGGGCCTAGAGTCTGACTCAAGCCTAGATTCCTGGTCTTCTCTCTTACCTCTCCTCTCTTCTCCTCTCCTCTCCCCTTCTCTCCTCTCCTCTCCACCCCTCTTCTCTTCTTTCCTACCTCTCCCCTGTCATTGAACTGCTTGTCCTTTCCCCAAAATGTGAACCTTGGGCTATTTTCTGGGATGCTTTTCTCCAGTTCCACTGTGGATGGAAACTCTAGGGTAGTAACTGTCACTCTCTGGCCTTCCCAGAGCTTTTTGTTAATATCATCAATATGATGCTTGTCTGGTTATGTTAATAGTTTTTTGTGTGTCCTACTAGACTGTGAATTATTTGATACGGTCAGTGTGTTGCTATTCATTTGGAGGGCTTTTTTTGTTTCTGATTTTTTTTTTTTTTTTGGACAGAGATCACAAGTAGGCAGAGAGGCAGGTAGAGAGAGAGGGAGGGGGAAGCAGGCTCCCTGCTGAGCAGAGAGCCTGGTGCGGGGCTCGATCCCAGGACCCTGGGTTCATGACCTGAGCTGAAGGTAGAGGCTTTAATCCACTGAGCCACCCAGGTGCCCCTGGAGTTATCTTTATACAAAATGTATTGGCAGGGAAAGAGTGCTAGAGGAAGAGAGACTAGGGAGGTGTTCACAGTTCTTTGGTGCAAGGTTTTTTTTGGAGATAAGGGCTTTATCTAGAGGGATGCCAGGGGAATGAAGAGGGAGTGTGAGATATAAGAAATTGTTGCAAAAAGAACTACAGGATTGACCATCCGTTAGACGGTAGAACAGAGTGTCAAAAAGAGGGACCCAAGATCTAACTTGGAGGTGATTGAGCCTAGGAATACTAATTGGAGGAGTATGTGTGTTTGTGTTCGTGTTCTCTTCAGGTGAGAGAGGAGTGAATATCAGGGTTGGTGCTTGAGGTACTAGTTACTAGTTACAAGTGCCCATTGGGCAGTTGGGAAATAGGCTCTGGAGATTGGGAGAGAAGTCAAGATGATAAAGAGATTTAGCAGTTTTGAGATAAGGAAAATGTATGGCAGCATATATGATTTTGAAAATTGAATTGGTATTGTTTCCTGACATAATTTAATTGCTTAGAGCTGGAGCCAGAAATTCAGCTAGAATATATATGTATAATAGAATACATAGGGGCGCCTGGGTGGCTCAGTCCATTAAGCATCTACCTTCAGCTCAGGTCATGATTCTAGGGTCCTGGGATGGAGCCCCATATCGGGCTCCCTGCTAGTGGGGAGCCTGCTTCTCCTTCTCCCTCTCCCCCTGCTTGTGATCCCTCTCTCTCTCTCTCTGTCTCTGACAAATAAATAAATAAATAAATAAAGTCTTTGAAAAAAAATAGAGTACATATATAAATGAACAGATGGGTGGGGTTTTGGTTTTGTTTTTGTTTTTTAACCTGTAAAAAGTATATGTACTTCTGGCATTTCGCTCTGGGATGTTTTCTTTAAGCAATGCTGGAAGTTCACATATTAATTCTCACGCCATTGTTCATGCTTGAAGAATACTATTGATAATCAAATGTGCATTAGTAAAGTGCTTTTGGTCTTATCTGAACTTGTACATTAAGGAGGTACTTGGACCTCTTTCTTCCTTTTTCTCTATTCTAATGTGAATGCTGCCTAATTTGGAAGGAAAGCAAAAAGGTAAAACAGTCCTCAAACAGAATATATTTGCTTCTACTCAAGTCACGAGTTTGCTTTAGTAAACTGAAATATACAGCCTGATATAAAATCTGACCTTTAAGAGCAGCACAACTGTGTATTTTGTAATATGATAGACTTATTATGTGAAGGTGGAGAACCATATGTTAATCACTACTTTAGGATTTGGTCCCTAAATCTTCAGATCTGAGGTCTAGATAATCAGGTTTTTTTTCTTCTTTCTTTTCTTTTTTCTATTTAACTCAGGAGGTAGAAAATGGGAAAGTACTTTAAAAAAAGGAAAATGCAGTTCAAAGAGCTGTGTGCGAGATTGTGTTGACCAACTTAAACAAAATTGAAAACAGATGCAGAACTGTGTAATTTAACTTTGTAGAACCATATCATTAGCAAATATATATTCAGTGGGAGTGGTGAAGGAAATAGATAAAGTTGCTGAGAATACAAACACCAAATTCAGTTAAGATTTGCTCAAAGTAAACTTGAATTTAAAGACCAGGAATATGGGGAATTTTTAAAGGGCCTCTGTTTTTTTCTATTCATTTGATGCAGATGTCCCACTTAAAATTTTTTGAGCACTATGCTCATTAGGTTTTAAAAATATATCAGGGAGTGCAAAATTATCACTTATTAACTCACTTATTATCTATAAATAAATTGTTCACAGATGTCAAAATTGTGAGAACTTCTCACTGTCCTTTGAAGTAGATTTTTTTTTTAAAGATTTTTTAATTTATTTGTCAGAGAGAGTGAGAAAGAGCTTAAGCAGGGGGAGTGGTAGCCAGAGGGAGAAGCAGACTCCTTGCTGAGCGAGGAGCCCCATCTGGGACTCGGTCCCAGGACCCTGGGATCATGACCTGAGCCCAATGCAGACACTTAACCAACTGAGCCACCCAGGTGTCCCTGAAGCTTTTTGGTTTTGTTTTTTAAAGATTTACTTATTTGTCAGAGAGAGGGCACGTGCACAGTTTGGGGTAGTGGCTGGCCGAGGGAGAAACAGGCTCCCTACTGAGCAAGGCAGGGTGGGGGACCTCCCAGGACCCTGGGATCATGACCTGAGCCAAAGGCAGATGCTTAACCAACTGAACCACCCAGGCATCCCTCCGTTGAAGTAGTTTTATTAAAGAAATATCACTAAGCTCCAAATTTGAATCTACAGTGGAAATTGCCTATCTATATTCCTATACTCCAAAATGGTTTTCCTATAGAATTTCCTAACATGTTGTAATTTTTTTTCTATAAAATACTTACAAGGTTCTTGTATAATACAGTTTGATGCTTTATAGTTTGGCCCACTAAGGCAAGTTAAAACAAACTTGCTATGTTTAATTCTTAACACTGAAGCACTGATTATATTTTTTTCTATTGACTTTCTGCTTGAGACATAAGAGTGAGTTATTCATTAGTTCCCTGTTTTTGAATGAAGGGTTGAACTTATTTAAGTACCTCTCCGCCCCCAAGAAAGCTAGATCTCTCTAGTGAGAACAGTAATGGGGACTGGTTCCATGATAACAATGAATCGAGTGACTAAAGCATATGAAAATTTGTTGTTAGACAAATGAAGGAGTTTAATGGGTATGAGTAGATCCTTTTATTGGAAGATTTAGCCACCCGTAACAATTACTGTTAATCACAATTTGTTGTACTACTGGACAGTTTGCTAATGGTTACATTTTTAGTCTTTTTTTTGATGCTGGTAAAGGAATGAAAGGATTGTAAGTTTCATAGTATATTACATTCAGTTTTTTCCAAACAAAACTTTGGATTGGCAAGGTAATGGTTTTTTTTAAGGTTTTTTTGTTTTTTGTTTTTTAACGTAATCGCTACAACATGAGGCTCTAACGCACTACTCTTCTGACTGAGCCAGCCAGGCACCTGGGCAGATAGGTTTAAAAGCAAAATTTGTACCATTTTTCTTTCTTTGTCAATTCTTGTGAGTAGAGGAAAGAATCTAAATCAGTGATTTTCAAACTGAGATATGTGTGGGGAGAAGGAAGAGACCTGTTTTGATAACTTTAAGGAAATAAATTTCCAGATCTTCCATTCCTACTCTTTCCTAAAATTAAAAAATATTTTTGGGGTACCTGTGTAGCTCAGTCAGTTGAGCGATGGATTCTTGATTTTGGCTCAGGTCATGATCTCAGGGTCATGAGCTCAAGCCCCACATCAGTTCCGCATCCAGTGGGGAGTCTGCTTGGGTTTCTCTCTCTTCTCTCTCTGCCCTCCCCAGTAAAATAAATAAATCTTAAAAAAAAAAAAAAAAAGATATTTTCAGTAATTATTACCTGTTTATTGCTTAGTAAAATTGATAATTTTGGGGCGCCTGGGTGGCTCAGTGGGTTAAAGCCTCTGCCTTCAGCTCAGGTCATGATCCCAGGGTCCTGGGATCGAGCCCCGCATCGGGCTCTCTGCTCCACGGGGAGCCTGCTTCCTCCTCTCTCTGCCTGCCTCTCTGCCTACTTGCGATCTCGTCTGTCAAATAAATAAAATCTTTTTAAAAAAATTGATAATTTTGCCTTTCTGATAAATTTTATGCCAGTAGTTATTATAATAATTCAATCTAAAAGATAAAAATTAGCTCTTAGGGCATTAAGGTAATTGAAAATTTAGGAAAATTTACATACATATACATACATATTATAGTTTGAAGTGTTATAGGATGATCGGTGTAACACTCTGAACCATACAAGGATATCACATTCAAATAACCTGTGGATGAAGCAGAATGGAAATGTAAGTAAGAAAAAGGGAAGATGTAAAATTCTTATTGTTAAACAAGAGTATATGTTCACACAAGTTTTATATAGATGATTCCAGGAATTAAATCTATATATTTTTTTTTGTAAAGTTTTATTTAAAAATATAAAAATTTATACCATCTAGGAAACTATACTGTTTGCAACTATTTAAACTGAAGAGGAAGACTTTTAGATGCCAACTATGTGAAGCACTGCATAATTTTTCAAAATTATTTTAGTACGAATAAACAAATTTGAAGGTCATTGGCTTAGCTAGCCCCCTGAGAGAGAAATGGATAACAGAGGTGTGCTTATTTATGATTGTTAATAAGTCAGATAAATAACAGACCCATTTATACTGTTAGTAAAATATTTTGTTGCTTTGAGGCATGCCTGTAATGAATGTTCCACTCCCCAAATTTAAATTTTCTTTAACTGGATAAAGATATTGTTCTGAGGTCTGATATTTAATCCTTTAGCCTGTATTGAGCCACATGACACCACCTTAAAAAAAAGCAGACACATTAACTGAATCTGGAAGTAGCCGCAGCTGTCAGTAACATCAGGCTTATCTACATTTTAATGGCTGTTCTCTGTTACAGGAAACTCTAGCTTTGTATAGGTAGGGTTTTATTTGTTGTTGGGGCAAAGATCAAGACAAAAAGATCTCAACCAGCTGCCTAGTTACGATTACTCATTGACAGTTAGTATTGGGAAAATAAATGTTAAGTTTAACCCAGATAGCAAATAATGCCTATTGGTAGCACCTCACAAAACTCAGTTAATATCTTCATTTGTTTCTAGGTTTTTTTTAAGATGATTTACAAAAAGTAATTGCTAAAGTGAAACTTGAAGCTGGTGAATAAAAACTTTATGATATTCTAGAGTTAGGGTAGCATTTTAATCTTTTTTTGTATTGCAAATAAAAATGAGTTTACTGCTGTTCACGTTGGTGGGTTCCTATGAGTTTAGAAATATGTGGATTAGGAAGATACCACAACTTGTAAGTTGCCTTCTGAGAGTAGTTTATTATTATAGACTCAGGAAATGTGCTTTACTTTTAGGAGATTTCATTAAGAAAAGGATATCCTGTATATAGCTTTCTATTACTGATTTCTCTGTAATTCCATCATGTCAAAGAATATACCTTGTATGATTTCAGTTCTTGTACATTTGTTAAGTTTGTTTTACAACTCAGGATATTGTCTGTCTTGATGAGTGTTCCATTTGTACTTGAAAAGAGTATGTGTGTTGCTGTTGTTGGGTGGGGTGTGCTCTAAATGTCCTTTAGATCTACTTGATGGTAGACTTGAACTACAGTGATTTCTTGGTCAATTGACCCTTTTATCATTAGGTAGTATCCCTCTTTAAAACCCTGCTACTGGGGCGCCTGGGTGACTCAGTGGGTTAAAGCCTCTGCCTTTGGCTCAGGTCATGATCCCATGATCCCAGGATCCTGGGATCGAGCCCCGCATCAGGCTCTCTGCTCAGCAGGGAGCCTGCTTCCCCTCCTCTCTCTCTGCCTGCCTCTCTGCCTACTTGTGATTTCTGTCTGTCAAATAAATAAATAAATAAATCTTTAAAAAAATAAAATAAAATAAAACCCTGCTACTTTTCCTTGTTCTCAAGTCTACTTTGGCTGATACTACTCTAGCCCCTCCATTTTTCTTTTGTTTTATGTTTGCATGGTATATCTTTTAACCTTCTTTTACTTTTTTTTAAAGATTTTATTTATTATTTGACAGAGAGAGACACAGCAAGAGAGGGAACACAAGCAGGGGGAGTGGGAGAGGGAGAAGCAGTCTTCCCGCTGAGAAGGGGCCCAATGTGGGGCTCTATCCCAGGACCACCTGGCGCCCCACCTTCTTTTACTTTTAACTTGTCTGTACCATTATATTTAAAGGGAGTTTCTTAAGGTGCCTGGGTGGCTCAGTCCGTTAAACATCTGCCCTCTGCTCCAGGTCATAATCTCATGCTCTCTGCTCTGCAGAGAGCCTGCTTCTCCTTCTCCCTCTGCCTGCTGCTCTGCCTACTTGTGCTTGCTCTCTCTATCAAATAATAAATAAAATCTTTAAAAAAGAATAAAGGGTCAGGTCATGATCTCAGGGTCCTAGGATTGAGCCCCGCATTGGGCTCTCTGCTGGGCAGGGAGATGCATCCCCCCACCTCCCCCCCCCCCACCCCCGCCTGCCTCTCTGCCTACTTGTGATCTCTGTCAAATAAAATAAAATCTTTAAAAAATAAAGTGAGTTTCTGATGGACAGCATGTAATTGGCTCTTGTTTTTCAATTCATTTGACAATTTGTCTTTTATTTTTAATTTGTTTTTTAAGATTTTACTTGGTTGAGAGAGAGAGAATGAGCGAGAGAGAGGGCACATGAGGGGAAGAGGGAGAAGCAGGCTTCCCACTGAGCAGGGAGCCTATGGGGGGGGGGGTGCTATCCCAGGATGCTGGGATCATTACCTGAGCCGAAGGCAGAGGCTTAAAGGACTGAGTCACTGAGGTGCCTCTGGCAATTTGTCTTTTAGTCTGTATGTTTATACCATTTACACTGAATGTAATTATTGATATGTTTGGATTTAAGTCTACTTTTTAATTATTTTCCTCTTTATTCCCTCTTTTTTATTCTACTGCTTCCTCTCTCCTGCCTTCTGTGGGATTGTTTGAATGTTTAGTATTTTATCTCTTGTGTTTTTTTACTGTATCTCCTTTGTATGGTTTGTTCTGGTAGTTGCTCTAGGAGTTACAATTTACATGCTTAATTTTTCACAGTTCTATCACAGGACTGATATTTTACCACTTCAGGAGGAATGCACAAATCTCACCACCACACTGTACCCTCCCCCACTTTATGTTGCAGTTGTCATTTGTATTATGTGTATATGCATTGAAAACCCCACCAGACAGTGTTAGAATTTTTGCTTTCACCTGTCAAACATACTTTAAAGAACTTAAGAGGAAAAAAACAGTTCATTGTATTTACCCAGATATTTACCATTTCTTGCTGTTCTTTCATTCTGGAAATCCCGAGTTTCTCTCTGGTGTCATTTTTTTACCCGAATAATTGACTTTCTGTAGCATTTCTTTTATTTATTTTGGTTTTGGTTTTGGTTTTCATTTATTTTTTAATTATGTTCAATTAGCCAACATATAGTACATCATTAGTTTTTGATGTAGTGTCCAACGATTCATTAGTTGCATATAACACCCAGTGCTCATCACGACATGTGCTCTCCTCAATACCCATCCCTTGGTTATCCATCCCCCCACCCCCCTTCCTTCTGTAACCTTCAGTTTGGTTCCCGGAGTCCAGAGTCTGTCATGGTTTGTCTCCCTCTCTGGTTTCTTCCCAGTTTTCCCTCCCTTCCTCTGTGATCCTGCATGCTATTCCTTATGTTCCACATATGAGTGAAACCACATGATAATTGTTTTTCTCTGCTTGACTTATTTCCCTGAGCATAATCCCCTCCAGTTCCATCTATGTTGATGCAGGTGGTGGGTAATCATCCTTTCTGTTGGCTGACTTCAACATTTTTTTTTTTAAAAGCAAGTTGGTTTGTGATGGATTCTTTAGTTTTCCTTCACTGAGAATGTCTGTTTTTGCCTTCATTGCTGAAGAATATTTTCACTGGATATAAAACTCTAGGTTTTGGGTTGGCAGGTTTTGTTTGTTTTATGCTCTTGCCTTCTGGCCTCCACAGCTTTTGATGAGAAACTCACAGTTATTTGAGTTTTAGTCTGTATTAGTTGTTCTGTATTAGTCTGTTGTTCCCCTGTATGAGCATATCATTTTTCTATTACTGCTTTCAAGAGTTTTTCCTTTGTCTTTGGTTTTGAGCAATTCGATTATAAAGTATCTAGCCATGAATTTTTTTTTTTTTTTTTTAGTTTAACCTGTTTGGGATTTGCTGAGTTTCTTGAAATATAAGTTTACATCTTTTGTCAAATTTGGGGACTTTTCAGCTATAATTTCTTCATCTTTTTTTTTTTCTTTTTTGGCATTGTGCCCTTTTCCTCTCCTTCTGAGACTCTAGTGACAAGAATGCCAGACCTTTCGGTAGACCTTTGTCCCTAAAAGTATTATTTTTTTCTCTGTTATTTACATTAGGTAATTTCTGTTTGTCTGTCTACAAGTTAACTCTTCCCCCTTGTCAGTTCCATTCTCCTGTTGAATTCATCAAGTAAATATTTAAATTTTGGTTATTGAATTTTTCATTTTGAAATTTCCACTTTGTCCTTCTTTATATCTTCTGTTTTTTTATTTCAAGAATGGTTAATCTTGGGGCGCCTGGGTGGCTCAGTCATTAAACGTTTTCCTTGGGCTCAGGTCGTGATCCCAGGGTTCTAAGATCAAGGCCCGCATCTGCCCTCCCTACTCAGCGGGAGGCCTGCTTCTCTCTCTCTCTCTCTCACTCCCACTGCTTGTGTTCCCTCTCCCACTGTGTCTCTCTCTGTCAAATAAATAAATTAATTAAATCTTTTTTTAAGAAAAAAAAAAAAAAAGAATGGTTAATCTTGCTTCCCTGGAATGTGGCTAAAACAACTGCTTTAAGCTTAGTCTGATAATTTTAATATCTAGGTCACATTGGGGTTGGTGTCTATTTTATTTTTTCCTTTCAAGTGGTTGACATTTTCCTGGTTCTTTGAATATCAAAGAATGTTGGGTTATAGGCTGAACATTTTGGATCTTCTGAGATCCAAGTCTTGTTTAAATTCTATAAAAAGTGACAACTTCTTTATTTATTTTAGCAGTCAATGACCCAGGTAGGCTCAGTTGTAAGTTTTGACTTGCCTCCTATGGGCTGTGATGGCAGTTTGAATTTTCAAAGCATTTGCAGTTCTGTTCAGATCTGTTCTATGTACTTACCTCCCAAGGGCCAGTCAGGAAGCTGTCTTGTTATTCAGTTCTCCATGCTTTTGGCATGTTGTTAGGGTCATACCCACACATTGCAGTTCAAGATTAAGCCCGGTAGTTTGTAGACAGTTTATGGGATCCCCTTCTTAATATCCTTCCTTCTCTACAATATCACCAATAGTCCCTAGCTTCCAAGGTCTCCTAATATAGATGATAAATAAAGACATGAAAGGATGTGCAATATTATTTGTTGTCAGGGAAATACAAATTAAAACTACAATGAGATCCCACTGTACACCCACTAGAATATTTAGAGTTAAAAATCTGACCAGTTGCATGAGCAGTTTATGTGAGGATGCAGAGAAACTGGAACATTCATGCATTGCTGGTAGGAATGTGAAATGGTAAGCCACTTTGGAAAATTGACAGTTTCTTATAAAGTTAAACTTACATTTGCTGTATAACTCAGCCAAGCCACTCCTAGATATTTATCCAAAAAACATGAAAATATATGCCCACACTAAGGTCTATGCACAGCTTTATTCATGATCACCAGAAACTGAAAACAGCTCAAATATCCATCATATGTAAAAGGATAAACAAATTGTACTACATCCATGCAAGCGAATACCAAGTAATAAAAAGGAGAATTTATATATGCAACAGTATGAATGAATCTCAGAAGCATTGTGCTGAGTAAAAGTAGTCTCATACAAAAGGCTTTATACTGCGTGATTTCATTTATATGACATTCTGGAGAAGGCAAAAATATAGGCAAAGAAATTAGATTAGCGGTTGCCCAAAACCTGGGAGCTGGAGGAAGGGAACTTTCTGGGATGAGACAAATGTCCTGTATCTTGATTGTGGTGGAGCTTATATGAATGTACACTTTGCATTATATACTTAAGAAGGATGACTTTTATAGTATATAAACTATGACTCAATAAACTTGAGTTTTAAAAAAAAATCTGTAAAACAGCATAGCATGTTGGTTAGATTGTCAAAATTGTTTTGAATCAGTTAACTCATACTTAAGTATAGGGAAACTGAGAAACTGTATGTTTCAAAGAAGAATAAAGTTTAAAGTGTCATGCAAAAATATTTATTTTTATATGCTTTAAAAAAAATAATTACATTCAGGGGGCGCCTGGGTAGCTCAGTGGGTTAAGCCGCTGCCTTCGGCTTGGGTCATGATCTCAAGGTCCTTGGATCGAGTCCTGCGTCAGGCTCTCTGCTCAGCAGGGAGCCTGCTTCTCTCTCTCTCACTACCTGCCTCTCTGTCTACTTGTGATCGCTCTCTGTCAAATAAATAAAATTTAAAAAAAAAAATTACATTCAGTTAGCCACTGTGTAGTACATGATTAGTCCTTGATGCTGTGTTCAGTGATTCATTAGTAAAGTGTAACACCCATGCTCATCACAGCATGTGCCCTCCTCAATACCCATCACCCTGTATATGCTGTTTTATAACCTTTTTTGTTATTATATGGTAAATATCATGCCCATAAATGTGTGTCCACAATACCTTAAATAGTTGCACAGTAGCCCATTTTATATAATTGTAAACTGATCCCTCATTTTTGGATAGTCAGGTATTTTTCAGTTTTATTCTCTTTCAGTTTAAACATTATAGTCCTCTTCTTTGTAGCTATTACCTTGGAATAAGTTCCTGGAAAAGAAATTTCTCTGTTAAGGTCATGCCAAAGATGCCATACACATAATTATTAAATTGTTACCCAGGAGTGTTCTATACTCGCTTATTTTATGGGGTTTTTTTCTTAGTCTCTTTAAAAATTTTTAAGGTAGTTTTTTGATCAACATATATTTTACAGTTGTTAATAGTTAAATCTATCATTTTTTTTCCTTTTATGCCTTCATGCTACTTTGCTACCAAACTTAGATTCTTCTCATCCTGAGAGTACAAAATATTCATGTTGAGTTCCAGTTTTGTTTACAGTCTCATTTTTACATCAAATTCCATATGGATTTAAGTTTATTTGGTATGATAGGAGGTAAAGCTCACCTGTATTTTTTATCACATAGGTACTAGTTGTTCATGTAACAATTACTGACTAATTCATTCCCCCTTGATTTTATTTCCAATATTTACATGGCTTCCTGTTAAATAGGGTCTTATAAAAGGAAAATTTGGGGAATACATACCAAGATTTAATGAATATTTTGTATTTCCACTAGATTCTATGCTGTAAAGCTATGATTAACTCCACAAAGATGTGTTACAGTTAAGTACACTCTTCACTGTAATATTTCCTCAAATCTATAGGACCTACAAAAAGAGTTTTGTCTCCATGAATCTGACCTTTAGTTTTAGATTGTAGAGTTATAAAAAAAAAAAAAAATCACTACAGTGTGTGATCTGTGGGGCTAGAGTCCACTGAATGTAATTTCTTCTCTTAAAGTCTTATTTTAGAAGACTTCTATCCTTCCTCTCTTCCCCTACCCTGGGAATATATTTCTATGTGTCATTGATTGGCACTGGCTAGCTATAGTACTATTAAAGTTTAAAAAGCTGATTAGATAATACTCCAAAATATTACTGTAAACTTGGTCTTCGTGTTGCTCTTAGCTAGTGTTTCTTAAATTGCTACTTAAGTAAGACAATTAAGGAACAGACAAAAGAATGCCAGAACTCCAGCCTGGTTATTATAGTGTTGTAAGCCGTCTACTTCCCTACCTTCTGGCATAATTAAAGTATGAATTGGCCATGTTTGCAATTTAACACAGCTAGTAAGTTTTACATATGCAAAAAACATGAGCTCACACATGCCTTGCTCTGAAATTGTTATTTTTATGTGTTCTGTGTTCTGCTTCCTCACCAAGACTCTAGACTATGAATGAAGATATGTCTCTTATTTATAAATCCCTATAATCTTAGTATAACGTCTTAAATACAATGACCATTGTACTATGACCAATATAGTAGTAAAAATTGGAAAAGATTAATAAATATTATGTATCATGAATAGTATGTGTATGTCCACATGTGAACATACAGGTGAGAGTTAAGCAAAGATGATCATAGATGCCAGACCCAGAGTTCATACCAAGATGCTGGACAATAAGAGAAGGTCAAAAGATGGATACCTTGCCTTCTAAGAAGAATATTAAGACCAAGTTACTGGGCTTTTGGTGGTTATAAACTTACATATATTCTGGGAAGACAAAGTCTTTGACATCTCTATCTAGATGTTCAATGGGCAGCTCAAATTTAATACATTCAAAACAGAAATCTTAATTACCTACTTAGTTTCATTCTTTCAACAGATATTTCCTGAAGGGCTACTGTGTGCCAGGTACCGTCTGGTGCTTGGAATATCCATCAGTGGGTATTATCTCTGCCCGTGTTGCTTATAATCTAGTCGAGAGAAATAGGCAGTAAATAATAAACTTAATAGGTATATTGTTAAGTACTATAGAAAAAAGAAAAAGTACAAAAGATGAGTGGAATTGTGAGTGTTGGTGGGATGGGCTTGGGGATAATGATGGGGAGAAGCAAGTAGCAACTTTAAATGGGGAAGTCAAGTTGAAATTGGAGCAAAGAGCTGGAGGAATTAGTCAAGCAGGGATATCTGGGAGAAGAGCATACCAGGCAAAGGGAGTAGCTAGAGCAAAGACCCGAAGTCAGGAGGTACCCAGTGTATCCAGTGAACTGCACGGAGACCATTGTGGCAGATGCAGAGCCAGTCTTGGAGAGAGTATGAAAGAAGGTTAAAGGGGGAAGGGAAATGGTAGAAGACAAATCACATGGGGCCTTAGGCCTCTGTAAAGACTTTGGCTTTTAGTCTGAGTGAAAAAGAGGGTCATCATACAAAAGAGTAACATCTGACTTAACATTTTAACAATTAATTTCGCATCTCTGTTGAGAAATGAATATAGAAGGGCAAGGGCAGGTACAGGGAGAACTGTTAAGAGTGATTGAAGAAATTCAGGCAGAGAAAGGCTGGTGGCTGGTACAAGGGCAGCAGCCATGGAGGTGAGGAGAAATCTTTGGATTCTGGATTTTTCAGTTAGAGCTACCATGAGTTTCTGATGCTTTAGATTGGAATGTGACTCCAAAGGTTTTTAGCCTGAGCAGCTGGAAGAGTGGAAGTGCCATTAGCCATAATAGGAGAGATTGCAGGTGGAGCAAGTTCGGAGAAGATGAAGATACGTTAAGTTTATGATATGCAAGTAGAGATGTTGAATAGGCAATCTGGAGTCTGGGAAAGAGGTCTTCGCTAGAGATAGAAATTTGAGAGTTGTCAGCATGTAGATAATATTTAAACCATGAGACATCAAGGGAATAAATAAGAGAAGAGGACCAAAGACAGAGCTTAGGCATGTCATAGCTTTTACCTTTGTTCTTCTCCTTTCAGATAGTTAATGGCACTACTATCTCCCTAGTTTCTCTAGCTAAAAATCTAAAAATCGTCCTTGATTCTGTATAAACAAATCCTTTCTAAATCCAGATCTGCTTCATCTCCCCTACCAACAGAAATCTTAATTATGATCCAAGCCATCATTTTTTTCTAATTCTTCACTCTGCTTCCCCTTTTACCCCTCATCCCCCAGTCATTCTCCACCCAGCAATCAGAATGATCTTTTAAAAAGGCAATTCATGGGACACCTAGGTGGGTCAGTTAGTTAAGTGTTCAGCTTTCAATCTCAGCTCAGGTCTTGATCTCAGGATCATGAGTTTAAGCCCTGAGTTAGGCTCCATGTTGGGCATGGAGCCTACTTTTTTCCTTTTTTTTTTTTTAAGGCAATTCAGATTATATCACAACCTCTGTTCAAAACTCTCCAGTGGGGGCACCTGGGTGGCTCAGTGGGTTAAGCCTCTGCCTTCGGCTCAGGTCATGATCTCAGTGTCCTGGGATCGAGCCCCGCATCAGGCTCTCTGCTGAGAGCCTGCTTCCCCCTCTCTCTCTGCCTGCCTCTCTGCCTACTTGTGATCTCTGTCTGTCAAATGGGTAAAATCTTAAAAAACAACAACAACAACAACAAAAAACCCCTCCAATGTCCTGTATGGCAAGGGAAGCAATCAACAGAGTAAAAAAGCAGCCTATGGAAAATACTTGTGAACCATATATCTGATAAAGGGTTAATATTTAGAATATGTAAAAAAACTCCTACACTCAAACCTCTCAAGTAATCTGATTAAAAGTGGGCAAAGGACTTGAATAGACATTTCTTCAAAGAAAATATACAAATGTCAACATATATCTGAAAAATGTTCAATATCACTAATCATCAGGGAAAAGCAAATCATAACCTCAATGACTTATCACTTTATACTCCTTTGGGATGGTCAATCTAAAAAAAAATAGCAAGTGTTGGTAGGGATGTGGAGAATTTGGAACCCTTTGCGTGGTTGGTGGGAATATAAAAATAGTGTAGCTACTATAGGAAACAGTATGGAGCTTCCTCAGAAAGTTAGAAATAGAATTACCATATGATTCAGCAGTTCTGCTTCTGAGTATATATACAAAAGAATTGAAGCAGGATCATGAAAAGATATTTGCACATTGAGGTTCACTGCAGCATTATTTACAGTTGCCAAGAGACAACCTAAATGTCCATTGACATTTGGATAAAGAAAATGTGGTATACACTTATAGTAGAATATTATTGTGCCCCAAAAAGGAAGAAAGCATGCCTGATAAAGGACTGTGATCTAAAATACATGAAGAACTCTTAAAACTCAACAGCAAAAAATAACCTGATTAAAAAGTGGGCCAAAGACCTTAACAGACACCTTACCAAAGATGTTACAGAGGTGACAGGGGCCCATGAGTGGCTTAGTCAGTTGAACATCTGACTCTTGATTTTGGCTCAGGTCATGATTTCAGGGTTGGGGGATTGAGCCCTGCATCGGGCTCTGTGCTCAGCACAGAGTCTGCTTGTCCCTCACCCTCTGCTCCTCCACCAACTTGCTCTCTCTCTCTCTCTCAAGTTAATAAATAAAATCTTTAAATAAAAAAGAGTTATACAGGTGGCAAACAAGGAAATATGCGGGGTGCCTGGATGGCTCAGTCAGTTAAGCGTCTGCCTTCTGCTCAGGTTGTGATCCAGGGTCCTGAATGAAGCCCTGCATTGCATCGGGCTCCCTGCCCAGCAGAGAGTCTACTTCTCCCTCTGACCCTCTCCCCACTCATGCGTGCTCTCTCTCTCTCTCTCTCTCTCAAATCAATAAAGTTAAAAAAAATAAAATAAAAGATGCTCCACATTGCATGTCATCAGGGGAATGCAAATTAAAGCAACAGGTTACGGGCTCCTGGGTGTCTCAGTTGGTTAAGCGACGGCCTTTGGCTCAGATCGTGATCCTGGAGTCCCAGGATTGAGTTCCACATCGGGCTCCCTACCCAGCAGGGGGTCTGCATCTCCCTCTGACTCTACCCCGTCTCGAGCTCTCTCTCTCATTCTCTCTCTCAAATAAATAAATAAAATCTTAAAAAAAAAAAAAAAAGCAACAAGCTACTACTTCCTACCTACCAGAATGGTCAAAATCCAGAATGGCCAAAATCCAGAACACTGGCAACAAATGCTGATGAAAATGTCGAGCAACAGGAACTCTCTTTCATTGGTGGTAGGGGAATGCAAAATGGTGCAACCCCTTTGGAAAACAGTTTGGTGGTTTCTTAAAAAACCGAACATACTCTTACTGTATGATCTAACAGCTGTGCTCCTTGGTATTTACCCAACGGAGTTGAAAACGTATGTCCACACAAAAATATGCATACAGATGTTTATAGTGGGTTAATTCATAATTGTCAAAACTTGGAAGCAACCAACACATCCTTCAGTAGGTAAATGGGTAAGATAAACTGTGGTACAGCCAGACAATGGCATATCATTTAGCACTAAAAAGAAAACTATCAAGTCATGGAAAGACATGGAGGAACTTTAAATACCTATTACTAAATGAAAGAAACCAATCTGAAAAGGCTATATACTGTGCTATCCCAACTCTGTGACATTCTGGAAAAAGCCAAGCCATATGGAAATAATAAAAAGATTAGTGGTTGCCAAAGGTTAGGGAGGGGCAGGGCTTATAGGTGGGGCACAGTGAATTTTTAGGGCAGTGAAACTGTATGATACTGTAATGGTAGAAACATGAAAGATCTCTCTACCGTCTCAATTTTGCTATGAACCTAAAATTGCCTTTAAAAATAAAATTTATTGGGGTGCCTGGGTGGCTCAGTGGGTTAAAGCCTCTGCCTTCGGCTCAGGTCGTGATCCCAGCGTCCTGGGATCAAGCCCCACATCGGGCGCTCTGCTCAGCAGGAAGCCTGCTTCTCCCTCTCTCTCTCTCTGCCTGCCTCTCCCTCTCTCTCTCTGCCTGCCTCTCTGCCTACTTGTGATCTCTGTCTGTCAAATTTTAAAGAAAAAAAAATAATAATAAATAAAATTTATTTAAAAAAATCAAGTGACAGGAATGGTAAGGTAATAAACTTTCTACAGAACGAGTATGTGGGCTTATCTGGGTGTAGAAGTGGTGAAAGTGGTTAGCTGTGGATGCTTAGTTCCCTTTTTACTTCCCTCTTCCACTGAAAACATTTTGAAAGGGTTTTGTTATGTCTCACCCTCTCCCCCCCTCCTGATTTGTGCAGCTGCATCACCCTAGATTTTGCCTTTTTTTTTTCTCTTGTTACCTTCTTGATAAAGGGAAGTACAATTAGAATAGTAGGCACTTAATAATGCTTTGGTATGAACATCCTTCACAACTTTAAGATCATATATACCTTTCATGCGCATGCTGTCAAAAATCTTAACCTCTCTCTGTCTATCCTACTTCTCACATTTGTAAAATGGGTGAAGTAATACCTACCTTATACACTTGTAAAGATTAAATGTTAATATTCTTAAAGCTCATAGGACAGGTCTGGCATATGGTAAAGACCCAAATGTAGAGCTGTTAACATTATACTGTTGTTATTAACTGGTGTGTTTGTGCTCTTCTTAACTGTTCATCCTGTCAGTCAAATACATTTCCTTTATGTATATTCCTTTTCAACATATATTCCTTTAACCTTCCTTCTTAGTCTCCTCTGTAATCCAAGAGCCTTCCCCAATTTCAAACAGTGGAAAATTTATAGATGCAGAGATGGCCGATTTAATTTGTTTGGTCTTTCTGAGAATAAACATTTTTTCCCTTATGTTACAGGTGGTATGCAAGATTACAATTATGTATGGGCCAACTGTTTTGAGATCACATTAGAACTATCTTGTTGCAAGTACCCACCTGCTTCTCAGCTTCGACAAGAATGGGAGAACAATCGTGAGTCTTTGATCACATTGATTGAAAAGGTAAAAGTAGCTGACTGGAAGGTTGGGGAATAGAAATAGCAGATGATATAAGGGAGAAATTCAGTTGCACTGGAATAACAATCTTTAACAGTTCTTTTCCTCTGGAGGGCTTTCTCTGATTGACTTAGAACACTTCATAGACTGAAATAATCGGCCAAACTTGTACTGTCAGGTTCTTACAATGTCATGTGATCATATTTGCTCGAGAGCCTTTACTACTATATGAACCATGGACATCAGTTTAATTTAAATATCAGGCAGGATAATATACTATTGAATATACCAGAAATTATTACTTAATTGGGGCGCCTGGTTGGCTCAGTGGGTTAAAGCCTCTGCTTTCGGCTCGGGTCATGATCCCAGGGTCCTGGGATCGAGCCCCGCATCGGGCTCTCTACTCGGCAGGGAGCCTGCTTCCCCCTCTCTCTCTGCCTGCCTCTCTGACTACTTGTGATCTCGCTCTGTCAAATAAATAAATAAAATCTTTAAAAAAAATTATTACTTAATGAAAAATTATTACTTGTTGAGAAAATTAGAAGTCTCTTTTGGAGGAGAAGGAATTTCGAAAGCATATTACTAGTCTACATGTCAGACATGTGTTAAGTGTAAGGGGCAATATTTTTTGTTTATATTTTATTTTCACTTGGAGGCGTTGAAAAATATTTCAGCAAAATAGAGACACGACCTTATTTATTTTTTTTAGAAATTCTAGCATCAATGCAGAGAGGGGTGATGTTCTCTTGCCTTCCAAATTGTCTTTGAGCAGTCTACTTTTGATTCATGTTTTTTTAGGTTCACATTGGAGTTAAAGGATTTGTTAAAGATTCAGTAACGGGATCTGGTTTAGAGAATGCAACCATCTCAGTAGCTGGTATTAATCATAATATCACAACAGGCAGATTTGGTGATTTCCACAGATTACTTGTTCCTGGAACTTACAACATTACAGCTGTTTCAACTGGGTAAGAATTTAGAATTTGAAAATAGCAAGCCTCTGTTTATAGCTAAGAGAGAAATACAGTCTAGGAAACATTATTTACTGTACCTGGCTTTTATTTTTTCCTTGTTTTCTGATTTTTTCCCTTTCACAGCAAAAAAATAGTATTGTGGAGTCTTGGGACATAGTCTATCAGTATAACTGGATATGAAGCATAATTGTAAAATTTTGAGGAAGGACAGTTTTAAAAGCTTAAAAAGATGGTCAGCTTTATAAAGCATTGCCTCAAAGCTAACTGAGTACCAGAATAGAAAAAACTCAGAGCTCTGGGAAAGACATTTTAAAAAGTTGCCCTAACATCAGCTTTCTAATATATGAATTGAGTGGTTTACCCTCCCTGGCCACCTTTCAGGAATCTCAGTTTGCTAAGGATTTAATTGAAAATGTTTCATTTAATTTTGAGCTTTTCTATTTCGAAAAATAGTTGGAATGTCAGTGTGATAAGGCACAGCAAAGGATTGAATGGTTTATCCCTTCTTTGAGTACTGTAGCAATTGTCATGGTGGGTTAGTGACCTCCATCTTTCATATTATTCTTTCCTTTGCATGTAATTTTTGGTAAGCATTCTAATACATGGAACTGAGAAGATGGTAAGAGAAGTAGTTCTTTAAAGACTTAATCTGGGATTCTCTGAGATCATGTCCTAAAAGTCTTGAATTTACCCATTTATCTTTATTTAGTTTGAGTTTTGATAGACCACCAAGTGTAAGAGTATGAAAAAGCTGTTGTGCTTTTATGATGTTAAAGCATTGTGTGTTTGAATTTAACTCCAAGCCACGTACTTTTAAAAAAAAAAATTTTTTTTTTCAGGTATATGCCACTGACAATTAATAATATAATAGTGAAAGAAGGACCGGCCACAAAGGTGAATTTTTCCCTTAGGCCAACTGTGGCTTCAGTAATCCCTGACACAACTGAGGTGGTAGTAACTGCTAGCACAGTCGCTCTGCTTAATAATCTTCCTGGAACACAATCCTTCCACCAGCCAATTCAGCCAAAGGACTTTCACCACCACCATTTCCCTGATATGGAAATCTTCTTGAGAAGGTTTGCCAATGAATATCCTAACATCACCCGACTTTATTCATTAGGAAAATCAGTAGAGTCAAGAGAACTTTATGTAATGGAGATATCTGATAACCCAGGTGTCCATGAACCAGGTAATAAGCATGGTCTTATACATAATTTCAGTAATGCCTTTCAGAGCTATGTACCGTATTTCTGTGTTTCATCTAGAAAAGTCACCTTAAGTATGTGTAACTGGAACAAAGAAAATGTAACCAATCTTTTGCAAGAAAAAAAGAAAATCCATTTCATAATCCATATTAGGCACGGTATTTAATATGCTGCATAGATTAGATTTTTTTTCTGCTAATGGTATTTTTATTTTCATATTATATGGCATGTGTGTGCATGCTTGAGCATGTGCACACGTGTGTGTATGTGTGTATGCTTTGAGCCTGCGCAGATGTATATATTAGTAAAGAACCTACTTTATAAGGTACTTTTTCCTGTTTCTTTTGCCAAAATATCTTTTCTTAAATTTTTGGTTCAAGGTCTTACATATGTTGGGGAAAAAATAGAGTCCATGGTAAAATAAAAAGGAAAAAAACTCTTTTGTGTAATTATTTTGTTTTTAGGTGAACCAGAATTTAAGTACATTGGAAACATGCATGGAAATGAAGTGGTCGGACGGGAACTGCTATTGAACCTCATTGAATACCTTTGTAAGAACTTTGGAACAGACCCTGAAGTGACAGATTTAGTCCGCAGCACTAGAATTCACCTTATGCCTTCCATGAATCCTGATGGGTATGAAAAGGCCCAGGAAGGTAAAGAATAGCTATCTATTAATTCTTAACCTTTTTGGTTATCATATAGCATGATTATTTGGGAGTAGAAGAGAATTTGAACTGGTTGTTTCCTTGGAATTTATTATTTTCTTATATAATTGTTCTGGCTTTTGTATTCTTGTAAGATAGGCTAGTTCATTCAACAATTATGATATCAGGTTTACATTTAATGGCCTTCTCCACTTCGGTAACGTCTCTTATTTCCTAAAAATAATATAAGATTTTAATAAATTTTTCCATTTTAACAATAATTTTAAATAACTTAATTATTTGATTAAAAAGAAATTAACAAATAACTTAATAAAATAACTTTAATTGCTTTTAAAAATTACCATTACCCAGTAATCTTGTTAAATCACTGTATTGGGAACACTGTCGCATAGGTGAAAACTCAACACCAAATCTCTTTTTTTTTTTTTTTTAAGATTTTATTTTTATTTATTTGACAGACAGATCACAAGTAGGCAGAGAGGCAGGCAGAGAGAGAGGAGGAGGCAGGCTCCCCGCTGAGCAGAGAGCCCCATGCGGGGCTTGATCCCAGGACTCTGGGATCATGACCTGAGCCGAAGGCAGAGGCTTTAACCCACTGAGCCACGCAGGCGCCCCACCAAATCTCTTTTGAAGCCAGTGACTCTATATTGACTCCCGGTTGTGCTCCGTGCATATTCTAAACCTGCTGAGGTATTGACTTACCACTCCTCTGCCTTCTCTGGGCCAGCCCATATCCCCCCTGAGGCAATATAGTCAGAAGAGGGTGGGGGGCAAGTTGCTTACAGGGGCCACTTTATGCCGAACACTAGGAATGTGAAAGTCTGTTTTTTCCCACCCGCGGTTCCGTCCAGGCAATCATACCAGTGAGTAGAGTAGGTACCACCATATGAATATGCAGCCACATGACTCTCACTGACTGAACACTGAGAGAATCAACTAACGAATCAGCAGGTTAATCCATTTTTTATTATTCAGTGTACTTCACTAAGGACCTTCCTTATTGTCAGTCTCACAAATCCCTCCACATTCCTCTTTTGAGACCTTTGCTGAGAGATAGAACGACTCACTACCAGTAAACCCCCCAGTAGGTTTTTCTCATTCACTTGCAAAATTTTCTCATTGCTATGATTGTAATAGGATTCCCACTCCTTATTAAAAAAGAGTAAATTTAAATTCAACCCTTTCTTCATCAGGATAAGCTCCCAACTGTGTTCTTGACTGACCACCTTTTTGTGATTATTTAATGTAAGCATATCAGTTTTCTTCTTTTCATTCGGTCTGTTTCTTTAGGGTGTTTAAGTGACGTGTATACCAGGACAACAGAACCTCCCTCTGATCAGTCATGTCCACTCGACATTGTGATCGTGTCAGTGTATGGATTATTGGCAATTGAGCAATACTATTTTTTGAGCCAGTACTTTAATATAATTTCTGTAGTTGGATTTTTTCTTCCCCTCAAAGTATGAACAGAAGGCAGAAAAGAAAGGATAATGGTTTCATCTTTCTGGTGAAAAGATCTGGAGGAGATACACTTTTTTAATGTGCAGTACTGAAAAATGTATGTCTTAACCATAGTGTGATTAATCGTAGTGAAGGCTGATGTGTTCACATTTACTTTTGGATTAAGATAGCTGAAATATTATGTGTTGGATTAAAATGTAAGTGAAACATGGCTTAAATTTAAATACTTTCTCATACAGGAGATTCAGTAAGTGTAATTGGCAGAAACAACAGCAACAACTTTGACCTGAACCGAAATTTCCCAGACCAGTTCTTTCAGATCACAGATCCTACCCAACCGGAAACTATCGCTGTAATGAGCTGGATGAAGTCCTATCCGTTTGTACTGTCAGCAAACCTGCATGGAGGTAATAGCAACCTGATATTCCAGTAATTAATTCTTGTTGAAAGCATTTGAAAATCCTGGTGGAATGTTATCTGTTTATAGTTTCAGGCTATCTTAAAATGGGTATCCTATTACCGATTTTACAGCAGGAAATAATAAAGATCTTTTCTCATTGCTTTAAAAAAATTTTTTTTAAATTAACATATAATGTATTATTAGCCCCAGGGGTACAGGTCTGTGAATCGCCAGGTTTACACACTTCACAGCGCTCACCATAGCAGCACATACCCTCCCCATAATCCAACCTTCTCCCTACCCACACACCCCTCCCTGCCCCCCGCCCCGCAACCCTCAGTTTGTTTTGTAAGATTAAGAGTCTCTTATGGTTTGTCTCCCTCCCAATCCCATCTAGTCTCATTGCTTTTTAAGCCAATTTCCTATTTTCCCCCTTTTCTTTCCTACTCTTCCCCTCCCCTATCCCCCCTCCTACATTCTTCTCCCTCTCTCTTCCTCTCTCTCTCCCCCTGTCCCTCTCTCCCTCCTCTCTCCCCCACCCTCACTTATTTCTTCAAGTGTTTTATATGTATCCTTCACATGTGTTTTATATTCATTCCTCTCACTAGGAATTTGGTAACATACTCTCTGTCATTCAGAGAAATTGAACACTAACAAACTGGAAATCTTTAGTCCTATTCTTCACTAGAATTTAATACTCTTTTATGTAAGTTTAGAAGACATTCTCTTATTTTTTCCTTGCTATGAATTAAACTGTAGCACTGTGGCCTCATTCTTCTGTAGTGTTTGGGCGTATACACTTTCATAGAATTCAGCAGGAATTGGTCAGTTGGATAGGATGAGAGGTCAAGATTAAAAATCATCACAATGTCTAACTAGGGCTATATGAGTAAGAGTGAAAGTGTAAATACCAAAGAGAACTGAAAACATATGTCTACATGTAAACTTGTACATGAATATTCATAGTAGCATTATTCATAATAACCTAAAAGTATAAACAACCCTAATATCAATCATCTGGTGAGTGGCCAAATAAAATATAGTATACTCATACAATTGATTATTATAACATCAACAGTTGATTAACATGTATTTTGTACGTTATGTGTATGCTTAGAATATACTGTATGCTTAGACTAAAGTAAGCTTGAAAACAAATTTATGTTACCAAGAAAATCATTTTTAGAAATACATTTATTCATTTCTACAAAATCATTAAGAAATACATATATAGTATTGTATTGATAAAAATCTGCACGTAAGTGTATCCATGCAATTCAAGCCCCTGTGATTCAGGGGTCAACTGTTCAATAAAGCTGGGTTTTTGTGTTGTTTTTGTCTTTGTTTTAAAGAGCAAAGTTATTAGCATCAAGGGTAAGGGAAGTAATTAAGTGTCAACATATGTTGGATTATCTAATAAAGTATCAGAGCTGAAATTTGATGGAATATAGATTAACCTGCAATGTTATTTATTTATTTTTTATTCTTTTTACCTGCAATTTTAGAATGACAGTACACACTTATGTTTATAATACTAGCTACATTCCAATGAATATAATTTATAGATTGACTTATGTGGTATTAAGACCTTGGCATGGTGGGAGATACATCTCCAATCATGTGGACTTGTTTCTTTCCAGGACATATTTTGCTACAGACTTCCCTCTTAGAACCACTTTTGCTACTCTCAAAGGTTTTGAATGAATGTGTTTTCATTTTTCATTTGTTTCTATGTACTTTTTTATTTTTCTTTTATTTCCTGATTGACCTATCCATTTTTTAGTAACATGCTATTTAACCTCCATGTATTTGTGGTCTTTCCAGATTTTTTCTTGTGGTTAACTTCTAGTTTCATAACATTGTGGTCAGAAAAGATGCATGGTATGACTTCTGTCTTTTTCAGTTTGTTGAGACTTGGTGTGTGGCTCAATATGTGATCTGTTCTGGAGAGTATAACATGTGCAGTTGGAAAGAATGTATATTCTGCTGTTTTAGGATGAATATATCTGTTAAATCCAGCTGGTCCAGTGTATCATTCAAAGCCATTGTTTCCTTGTTGATTTTCTGTTTAGATGATCTGTTCATTGATCTAAGTGGAGTGTTAAAGTCCCCAATTATTGTATTATTATCAATTAGTTCCTTTATGTTTATTATTATTTTATGTATTTGAGTGACCCCTATTAGGTACATAAATATATATTCTGAGGATTTTATTTATTTATTTGTTAGAGAGAGAGAGAGCGCACAAGCAGGGGGGACAGCAGGCAGAGGGAGAAGCAGGCTCACTGCTGAGCAAGGAGCCCGATGTATAACTCGATCCGAGCACCCTGGGATCATGACCTGAGCCAAAGGCAGACACTTAACTGACTGATCCAGACATCCCTGGGTGCATAAATATTTACCATTGTTATATCTTCTTGTTGGATCATCCCCTTTATTACTCTATAGTGTCCTTCTTTGTCTCTCATTACAGTCTTTGTTTTATTTATTTATTTATTTATTTTAAAAAGATTTTATTTATTTATTTATTTATTTATTTGAGAGAGAGAGCGCAAGAGAGAGCATGAGAAGGGGGAGGGTTCAGAGGGAGAACCAGACTCCCTGCTGAGCAGGGAGCCCAATGTGGGACATGATTCCGAGATTCCAGGATCATGACCTGAGCCGAAGGCAGTTGCTTAACCAACTGAGCCACCGAGCGCCCAGTAGTCTTTGTTTTAAAGTCTGTTTTGTCTGATTAAGTATCGTTACTCTGGCTTTCTTTTGACATCCATTTGCATGATAGATGTTTGTTTGTCCATTTCCCCCACTTTCAGTCCGCAGCTGTCTTTAGGTCTAAAATGAGTCTCTTGTAGACAGCATATAGGTGGATCTTGTTTTTTATCCATTCTGTCACTCTCTGTCTTTTGATTGGAGGATTTAGTCCATTTATATTCAGAGTAATTATTGATAAATATGTATTTATTGCCATTTTATTATTTGTTTTATGGTTGTTTCTGAATATTTTTTCTGAATATTTCTTATCTTCCATGGTTTGTGATATATTCAGATTTCTTTCTCTTTATTCTTTGCAAATTAATTAATTTGTGAACTGTGGTTACCATTAGGTTTGTTTTTAATTTTTATTTGGTCTTAGGTTTGTCTTTAACATCTTCTGCATATAGCAGTCTATATTAAGCTGGTGGTTGTTTAAATTTGAACCCATTCTTTACTCTTTTCCTCCCTATGTCTTAGGTATATAGTGTCATATTTTACATCCTTTTATTTTGTGAGTTCCTTGACTAATTTTTTATAGGAATATTCATTTTTACCACTTTTGTTTTAACTGCCTTCATACTGTCACTTTTAGTCTCTCCTTTTTTACTCAGGGAGTCTCCTTTCATATTTCTTGTAGGGATGCTTTACTGGTCATGAACTCCTTTAGTTTTTGTTCATTTGGGAAAATCTTTATCTCTTCTTGCATTCCGAATGATAGCCTTGCCAAATAGAGTATTCTTGGTTGTAGGTTTTTCCCATTTAGCACTTTGAGTATATTATGCCCCTCCTTTCTGACTTGGGAGTTTCCTGCTGAAAAATCTGCTGATAGCTTTATGGGGTTTCCTTTGTATGTAACTGTCTTTTGTCTTGCTGCTTTTAATATTTTTTCTTTATCAGTGTATTTTGCCATTTTAATTACAGTATATCTTGGTGTGGATCTCCTTTTGTTGATTTTGTTGGGAGATCTCTGTGCTTCCTGGATCTGGATATCTGTTTCCTTCCCCAGAGTAGGGCATTTTTTAGCTGTTATTTCTTCAAATAAATTCTCTGCCCCCCTTTCTCACTTTCTTCCTCTGGGACTCCTATAATACAAATATTTTTTTTTTAAGATTTTATTTATTTATTTAACAGAGAGAGAGAGAGAGAGAGAGACAGTGAGAGAGGGAACACAAGCAAGGGAAGTGGGAGAGGGAGAAGTAGGCTTCCCGCTGAGCCAGGAACCTGATGCAGGACTCGATCATGACCTGAGCCGAAGGCAGACACTTAACGGCTGAGCCACCAGGTGCTCTGTAATATAAATCTTATTGTGTCTGATGGAGTCACGAGTTCCCTAAGTCTGGACTTGTTTTGCATAATTTTTTTTCTCTCCTTTGTTCAACCTTATTACTTTCCATTACTCTGTCTTCTAGGTCTTTTCATTCCATCAAACATTTAATTTATTGACCCCTTTAATCCTGCTGTTATTCCTTATCTCTGTGTTAATGGTCCCACTGATGTCCTCTACTCTTTTCTCAAGTCCAGTGGGTATCCTTATAATCATTGCTTTAAATTCTCTATCAGGCATGTTATTTATATCTGCTTTGTTTAGATCTCCAGCTGTAGCCTTGTCTTGTTCTTTCATTTGGGACACATCTCTGTCTTCTCGTTTTGTCTAAGTCTCTGTGCCTGTTTCTATGTGTTAGGAAAGTTAGCTACATTTCCTATCTTGAGGATAAGGGCCTTATAAAAAGGTCTAGTATTGTCCTGCTCTGTGTATCATCCCTTCTTCCCCTAGAAGCCTGGTGTTTCTAGGAGTGTCTTCAATGTGTGCTATGTGTGCTCTGCTGTTTTGTCCTGGTTGCTTTATCCTTCAGGCCAGTTGCCTGCAGAGTCTCTCTTTGCCTGTTGTGGGCAGTGTTTGGTCCCTGGATTGAATGAGGTAAGTTTTAACTAGATATGCTCTGGTTTGCTTGTGAGATGAGACCTGTTGCCACCACCACTGGGACTGAGGCCCTAAAGAACTCCCAGTTCAGGAGACAAATTGTGGGCAGGGGCTTAGGCCAGTCTTCTGTGGTGGGGGTCCATGGGGTTGGGACTCAAGCAAGCGAGACTGGGAAGGGTGGTTCTTCCAGAGCACAGAGGTGGGAAGGTGGGGGAATGGGGGGATAGGGCTTGGTGTAAGCAAGTTAGGTAGTGAGTGTCAATGCTGCACTGGTTCCCACAGGTGGCCCTATGCTTATGCTGGAATGGGGGAGGGAGATCGCTCTGGCCAGTTTCTTTGTTCTTGGAGAAGTCTCTTGGTAAATGCTGCCTCTCTGGGACACAGTCTGAGATGAGCAAGTAACCTCCCCACCTTGTGCCCCAGGTGCTCTTCAGATTGCTGCTTCCATGCTATATGTCCACATGCAGTTTTCCCTGCCTTCTCTTCGAGAGCAGTCCCAATGTCCTCTAAGGTCTCCCAGAGCCAAGCATGCCGACATTTAAAACTCCAGGCTTTAAGCCCCACTGGTTGCAGGACTCATGGAATTCAGGCCTTTTTGCTTTCCAAACCAGTTGCTATGGGGGTTTGTTTTCCCCTGTGCATCCCTCTGTCTCTCGACCTTCTCTGCAACCATGGTTCTCTCTCCACTGCAGCGGCCATGATCCATTTCTCTCCTAAACCATGTCTCCACATTTCCTACCTTCTTCTGTGTGGCCTCTTCTCTATGTTTAGTTGTGGAATTTGTTGTGCCAGACTTCAGATTGATTTCTGGGGTATTTAGGGTGATTTGATAGTTTTCTAGCTGTATTCATGGGATGAAGTGAGCCTATGGTTCTCCTATTCTATCACCATCTACCCCTCCCTCTCAATGAAACATTTTGTTTTCTCATCATAAAATCTTTAAATGGGTTTTGAAATCTTAGCAAAGAAATTTAAAAGAGGATTTCTTTGGTGTCAAAAATTTAGAAGGATTTTGTCTTGTTTTGTTTTTAAAGATTTTGTTTATTTATGAGAAAGAGAGAGAGTGCACACAAGCCGGGGAGCAGCAGCAGGCAGAGGGAGAGGGAGAAGCAAGCTCCCGCTGAGTGGAGAGCCCAACATGGGACTCGATCCTAGGACCCTGGGATCATGACCTGAGCTCAAGGCAGATGCATAACCAACTGAGCCACCCAGGTGCCCCAGGATTTTGAAAGAATATAGAGAAAAGTAAAATTCCTCTTTGTAAATTTTGATACAATTTTTGTATTGAGGTGAAATTCATACAAAAAAAAAAATTAATCATGTTAAAGTGAACAATTCAGTGACATTTCATGCATTCACAGTGTTGTGCAACCACCATCTCTATTTAGCTCTAAAACATTTTTCTCTCCCCAAAAGGAAATTTCTTACCTACTAAGCAGTTGCTTCCTATTTTCCCCTCCCCTCAAACCCTGCTAACAACCAGTCAGTGTTCCGTCTCTGTGGACTTGCCTGTTTTGAATATTTCATAGAAATGGAGTCATGCAATATGTGATCTTTTATGTCTACTTTCGCTTAGCATAATGTTTTCAAGTTCATTCAGATTGTAGCATTTCTTAGTACTTCATTCCTTTTTATGGGCAAATAATATTTCTTTTTTTGGGCAAATAATATTTCATTGTATATATATTTCATTGTACATATGTATGTTTATTTATCCATTTTTCCACTGAAGGACATTTGGATTGTTTCCACTTGTGCATTATTATGAATAATATTGCTGTGAACAATGGTATAAAATATCTGAGTCCCTGCTTTCAATTCTTTTGAGTAATTCCGTGTTTAGTGCTTTTTAAAAAAATTTTTAATTCCAGTGTAGTTAACATACAATGTTATATTAGTTTCAGATGTATGATATAGTGATTCAACAACTTTCTACATTACTTAGTGCTTGTCATGATAAGTGTACTCTTAATCCCCTTCACCTATTTCCCCCAACCCCCTATCGAGCTTCCCTCTGGTAATCCTCAATTTGTTCTCTATAGTTAAGAGTCTGTTTTTTGTCTGTCTCTTTTTCTTTGTTCATTTGTTTTGTTTCTTCAGTTCCACATATGAGTGAAATCATACGGTATTTGTCTTTTTCTGACTGACTTCATTCAGCCATGTTTTAGCTTTTTGATGGAAAAGCCATCCTATGATGATTGCCTCTTTATCTTTTTAAGATACTACCAAACTGATTTCCACAGTTGCCATACCATTCTACATTCCTGGCAATGTATGAGGGTTCCAGTTTTTCTATATCCTCATCAACTCTTGTTATTTTCTCTTTTTATATTATAGCCATTTTAGTGGGTAAAGAGTGGTATTTCATTATAGTTTTCACTTGCATTTCTCTGATGGCTAATAATGAGCATCTTTTCTTGTACTTGGCTATTTGTGTATCTACTTTGGGGAAATATCTGCTCAAGTCTTTTGCCAATGTAAAATTTTTTGTCTTTTCGTTGAGATGTAAGAATTCTTTATATAGTCTAGATTCTAGACCCTTATCTGATTGCTGATTTTGAAATATTTTCTCCTGTTCTCTGTTCTATAGATTATATTTTAACTTTTTAAAAATTTTAGCTTTCTTAATAATGTCCTTGACACACAAAAGTTTTTAATTTTGATGAAGTCAAATTTATTTTTTCCTTATTGTTCCTGCTTTTTAGGTTGATACTAAGTATTTTTTAAAAATAGACTGTTTCACAGAAATAAGTCTTTTATGACCTTTTTTTTTCTGTCCTTAGAAAATTGGCTGTTGTAAAAACAGTACTGACTAGAAGTTGATGTTGACTTTTTTCTGTTTGAATTTTTAGATATGGGTCATAATTCTGGGATGAAATTAAATTTTTTTGACACATTAAATTTGTCTAGGAAGAGGTATTGAAATATACTTGTTTTTGTTAGAACTATTTTGGGGAATAGAATGAGCATAGTCCTTCATACTTCTTAAAGAATTTTTTTTTTCTGTGTCAGTGTTTGCTGGTATTTGTTACCACAAGATTACTTCATCTGAATTCAAATTGAATATGTTCTTTCAATTCCATTCCCATGAAGTGGCATGATAAAAAGGGCAAATATCTATCTATGGCTTAGCAGTGGTAGGATATATGGACAGATGAACAAATGAAAACCATGTGACAAATAGGAAAATTAGGGATTTCATCTTGGGGTGGGAGAGTAGGCATATGTAGCTCAGGGCTCTTACCTGAGAAATACCCTAACTTCTTTATGCCCTATGAGGAGCATGAAGGAATTTGATATCATTTACATATGCTTTAAAGCATCACTTTCTTTACCTTAGGTTACGAAAAATCATACAATGCCACTCCAACTAACTAATTTCTAATGTGAGCCAAAGGGAAATTTTTAGCATTTTTTACTGAATGTAGGTCAGGGCTGGCTCTGCTATTCATACATGTTATTTAACCTCTCTGTTTTAGACTCCATATCTGCAAAATGAAGAGGCTGGATTAGTTGACCCTCAAGGATTCTTTCTTATTTTAAAATTCCATGACATTATAAATGTCTGAACTTTACTAGAAGATTGTCACATTTTGCTCATTTTTTCTAATCCTATGTATTGTAAAACTGTTTAAATTAAGCCTGTATACTTCTGGTTTTGGCTCCAACATAAATTATACCTTGAAGTTCAGGTACATTCCTAAGACCTTTCTAGTTAAGGCAGCCTTTAAGTGTCATGCATAGCTATTTAATATTTCACTTATCCAATGGATTTTCTGTTGAGGAAATTAGCAACTTTTTTATTTCTGATGAGGAAATAAGCCTTGGAAAATTGTGTTGGTTTCTTCTCTTGGCACTTCTATTGGCACTGTTGTCAAAGTGTACTTTATGTTGGTACCCATCTTGAAGGAGATAACATGATACATTTTCCTTTTTTCCCTTTGCAGGTTCTTTGGTAGTGAACTACCCTTTTGATGATGATGAACAAGGGCTTGCCACATATAGTAAATCACCAGATGATGCTGTGTTTCAACAAATAGCACTTTCTTATTCCAAGGTAAGCTTGTGTTTAAACAAAAATACTCTCAGATTCATTAATTTAAAAAATGGGTTGAAACGAAGTCTGGTAAGACTCTGGTCAAGAGCTTTCTTCTTGGTTAAGCTTTCCATGATTCCTTTCAGTCAGTCTTAACTGCTTTTTCTACTGTTTCCTACCTCACTTTGAATATACTATGTATTTCTCCATTAGCCTTTAATCTCAAGTAATGTCTTTTTGTCTACAATTTTTAGCATAGCACCTGAATCATAATAAACTAAACATGATAATATAAATTAGCATGCTGGTTTATTTCATTTAACTAGTATTTAAGTTATAAACCTACTTGTAGTCTAAGGTAGAGGCTGACAAGCTCCAGCTCTAGGGCCAAATCCAGCCCATTAACTGCTTTTGTAAATAAAATATTAACACTGCAACTCTATGGTCTCAATCACAGCCTTCTGTCATTTCACATTGCCCATGCCTTCATTGTGAGATTGTTGGGAGTTTCTAACAAGAGAATATATCTATTATTACACTTTAAAAAATAGTTGCCTTCTGTTTGGGCACACCATGAGTAGAAGGATGTCCATGGCATAAGAGAATATTATACCCTCTGAATAGTCAAAATAAAAATTAAGTGATCAGATTTTGCTCATATCCCCATCAAATTTGGTGCCTGATCTTATAGTTCTCCTTTTTATCCTCATTGCGACTTTGAGTTCCTTAGCCTCTTTTTGTTTTCTTTTTTTTTTAAAAAGATTTTATTTATTTATTAGAGAGAGAAAGAACACGAGCACACTTGAGCAGTGGGGAGAGACAGAGGGAGAGGGAGAAGCAGACTCCCTGCTGAGCGGGGAGCCTGACAAGGGCTCCATCCCAGGGCCCTGGGATCATGACCTGAGCTAAAGGCAGACACTTAACCAACTGAGCCACCCAGGCACCCTTTTTGTTTTCTTTGACCTTTAATTCTTTTGATTTTACTTTCTATATCCCACTACTTACGGACATCCCTTTCAGTGATACTCTCACTCACACCTTGGGGATACCCTTTTGACCTACCTGCCCTGTCTTGCCAGTGTCTAATCCACAGTAATTATGACTACATCCCAGAAAAGTCACACAGTCATGGAAATTGACCACACTGTATCTAACCTCAACAGAGCCCTCAGTTCTCCTTGGCAGTATTTCATGTTTTGCTCCTTAACTCTTTGGCTCATTTCCCACTTCGATGATTCTAAACTTTTGTCCTCTATCTGAACCTTCTAATCCCAGCTTTACTCCCCTTATTCTTAGTAGATCACTTTGCCTTGACTAAGTATATCTTTGAATAATCTGATGTGAGTTCATTCAGATAATGTCTTCTCTGTTATTACCAAGTTGTGACTTTCCCATATTTTCCTCCATTTCTTGATCCCACCACATCCTGCTTCTTCTGAAATCTTATGCCTCCATTTCTTCTGTTGTAAATGGGAAAGGTGATAATTAAAAACCTCAATCTTTACTCACAGCCTCCTTTCTCTTAGCCATGATCTGTCATGATCTGTCAATCCCCCTTGTGCCCTGCCATATGGCTTCATCGTGAGGAAAAGCAGACCAAGACAATCTGCGAAGACAGAAGAGGGGGACTAATGAAGGGTAGGCCTGAAGGTGATGGAATGATCACCAAACATAAAGTACACCCAAAATCTGAAACCTAAATAAAGAAGCAACTGGACAGATGAGAGTACTGGAATATTGGGAAGAGATTTCAAAGTATATACAACTTACAAGATCTGGTGCAATTTAAAGGACAGACATAATTTAAAAAGATAGATGGATTTAAAGGGAAATCTTTCAAACTCAACTTCTGGGGCAGAAAAAAGGCAAAAAGAAATGAAGAAATGCCCTTTGGTAATTGGACAGTGAAGAGGAAAAAAAGAAAGAAGGGGAAATGTAGAATAGTACAAGACAGAAGAAAACCATAAAATCAGGAGACTCACAGCTGTCCCCTTACATCAAGGCAGATAAAACAAAAACAAGCTAAAATACCTTGACTGCTAGACTGACAGAAAAGGGCACCCTTAACTAAGAATCATGTATAACAGCCCAGTATCATAAAAATGAGCAAGAGATTAGTAAAATTCATGGAGAACTATTTGAGAAAATTAGGAAATGAAATTTTGCACCTATTGTCTAAGGAAACCTGAACTATCACCAAAAAATAATCAAGAAGCAGAAAACAACTGTAAGTCAAACACTCCAAACAGATTAAATATACCCAAACACACACTGAGTATATGAAAAGCCATGTCGGCTCAGCTATTTAAAAAATGAAAACAGAAATAGAAAAAAAAAGATAGGAAGAGAACAAGACAAAATCATCTCTAAAACAAAAAGAAGTTATAAGAGCTAAAGACCTCATACCTCCCAATTTCAAACTTACGGCACAACTACAGTAATTAAGATACTGCCATACTGACATAACTAAAGATCAGTGAATTAAAACTGAGTACAGAAATAATCTCTTATTTGTATGTTCAGTTGATTTTTTGACAAGGGCACCAAGACAATTCAGTGGGGAAAGAATAATCTTTCCGATAAATGGTGATATGAAAACTGAATAAGCACATGCAAAATAATGAATTTGGGTCCCTTCCTCACATCATATTCCAAAATTATCTCAAAATGGATCATAGTCCTAAATGTAAGAGCTAAACCTATAAAACTTTTAGAAAAACACAGGAATAAATCTTTGTGACATTGGGTTAGACACTGGTTTCCTAGAGCACAAGTGACCCAAAAAAAGATATATTGGATATCATCAAATATTAAAATATTTTTTTGCTACCAAGGTTACCATTTTAGTTTCTGATAGTTGCTACAACAAAGTTTCACCAGCTGGTTGGCCTAAAACAGCAGACACTTATTTTCTCATTGTTCTAGAGTCTAGAAGTCCAAGATGAAGATGATGGCAAGGGTAAGCTCTTTCTGAAGCCTGTAGGGGAATCCTTCCTTGTCTCTTCCTAGATTCTGGTGTTTTGCTGGCAATCTTTGGCATTCATTGGCTTCTAGATTGAGTACTCCAGTCCTCTGTCTTCACATGGCATTCTCCCTGTGTCTATAACCAAATTTTCCCTTTTTATAAAGATATCAGACATATGGGATTAGGGCTCACTCTAATTACCTCATTTTAACGTGATTACCTCTGCAATCAAATACATATTCTGAAGTCTTTGGGTGTTAGGACTTCAATATATCTTCTTGGGGGGATAGAATTAAAAACACATAACAGAGTATCAAGGAAATATAAAGACAACCCACAAAATAGGAGAAAATTACATATCTGATAAGAATCTTATATCTAGGGGTGCCTGGATGGCTCAGTGGGTTAAAGCCTCTGCCTTTGGCTCAGGTCGTGATCCCAGGGTCCTGGGATCGAGTCCTGCATCGGGCTCTCTGCTCAGCAGGGAGCCTGCTTCCCTTCCTCTCTCTCTTCCTGCCTCTCTGCCTATCTGTGATCTCTGTCTGTCAAATAAATAAATAAATAATCTTTAAGAATCTTATATCTAGAATATAGGAAGAACTCTTATAACTAAATAATAAAAAGCCAACCTAATTGAAAAATGAGTAAAGGATTTGAATCCACATTTCTCCAAAGAAGATACACAAATTACCAAGAAGTACACAAAAAGATACTCAATATCATTAGCCATGAGGGAAATGCAAATCAAAACCACAATCAGATAGCCATTTTGTACCCACTAGGATTGGCTATAATTTTAAAAAATGGAAAATGGTAAAGATGTAGAGAAACTGGAACACTTCTATATTGCTAGTGGGAATGTAAAATGGTGCAACTGCTTTGGAAAACAGTATTATAGTTCCTAAGAATATTAAATATAGAACTACCATATGATCTGACAATTCCACTCTTAGATAGATGTCCAAGATAAATGAAAACACATGGGGCGCCCAGGTGGCTCAGTGGGTTAAAGCCTCTGCCTTCGGCTTGGGTCATGGTCCCAGGGTCCTGGGATCGAGCCCCGCATCGGGCTCTCAGCTCGGCAGGGAGCCTGCTTCCTCCTCTCTCTCTGCCTGCCTCTCTGCCTGCTTGTGATCTCTGCCTGTCAAATAAATAAAATCTTAAAAAAAAAAAATGAAAACACATGCCTCACAAAAGCTTATACAGTTGACCCTTGAATATCAACAGGGGTTTTAACTGCCTGGGCCCACTTGTCTATGGATTTTTCCTGCAATACAGTACAGTACTGCAAATATATTCTCTTTGATTTTCTCAATAACATTTTCTTTTCTCTAGTTTACTTTGTTGTAAGAATACAGTATATAATATACAAAATATATGTTAATTCATTGTTATGTTATTGGTAACATAACAGTAGACTGTTAATGGTTAGGTTTTGGGGGAATCAGAAGTTATACCTGGATTTTTGACTGTGTGGGGGCACTGGCACCACTAATCCCGGTGTTGTTCAAGGGTCAACTATACACAAATGTCATAACAGTATAGTAGCTAAAATGAAAGCATATCCATAGTAGCTAAAATGAAAACAATCCACATGGCCATCAAATGATAAATGGATAAACAAAATATGGTCTATTCATGCAGTGAGTATTATCCAGCCATAAAGAGGGATAGAGTACAACAAATTACAACTTGAGTAACTCTGGAAAACATTATGCTAAGTGGAATAAGCCGGTCACAAGAGACCACGTATTATATGATTCCATTTATATGAAATGTCCAGAATAGGCAAGTCCATAGAGATAGAAAATACAGTGGTGGTTGCCTAGGGCTTGGGAGGCAAGGAAGGCCAGAGAGGAGGTTGGAGGAAAATGAGGAGTGCTAATGGGTGTGGATTTCTTATGGGGTGATTAAAAAGTCCTAAAATTACCATGGTGATTATCACACAACTCAGTAAATGGACTTCAAAAACCATTGAGATGTACACTTTAAATGGGTGAGTTATGTTGTATGTGAATTATATCTCAGTAAAGCAGATTTTAAGAACCATAAGAAGACTGAGGGGTAGGGCATCCATTCCCATCCATCTCAGTTTATGTATAGGCCAAAAGGAATCTAGAAGTTATGTATCAAAATATTAAATGATCTTTGGCTTATAATTTTTCTTCTTTTTGTGCTCTTGAATTTTCTAATCTTTTTATAATAACATTTATTATATTTTAAGTATAATGAAATTCAATTAATTCAATTAAGTGAGTGAAGAAACAGCTTTCTGCTGTACAACGTGACAGATACCAGGTGACAAGAAAATTTCAAGGAGGCATTAGTGGAAAAAATAGTGGAGTTCTGAATAAAAATTATTTTATTTTAGTTAACAGTATTACACCAGTGTTAATTTCCTTGTTTTGATCATTGTAGTTTGGTTACATAAGATGCTAACATTAGGGAAAGCTGGATTAAGAGTATATAAAACTCTCTGTACTATTTTTGCAACTTCTCTGCAAGTCTAAAATTAGTTCAGGAGAGACCAAAAGCGAAGACGAAAACTGAGTAGTCTCTTGTCTCTGCTTCCTTATTGCTCTCTCCTCTCAGTTTCTTGTCATCTGTCTTCTGCCTCCATTGTTTTACCTGGAAGTGCCCCCTCAAAGGTTACTAGAAATCTGTTGTTGTTTTTTTTTAACTTTCTTGACCTCTGAAGTCTGACACTATTGTCTTCTCCCCTTGATCTCTGCCCCACTGTGTATTAGAAAGCTCTGCCATTTTTTCTCTTTTGTCAACTGGACATTGTCTCTTTCAATTTTTTTCCCCCTCCATCTTTCAACCTCAGCCATTTTTACCATTTTAGCAATTGCATCCAATTGCCTCACCACTGTGTGGATGTCTTTTTAAAAAATGGTTTCACGGAATGGGAGTTATTTTAAACAGATGAAAAGATGCAGGCAAACAAGAAGAAAATAAACCTAGAGAGCTCCCATCATTTAATATCTTGGTATATGAGTTCTAGACTGTGTGGACTGAGACTAGACATCCTCACCCTCAGTCTTCTTTAAGTTGTCAAGCCATTAACTTGAAAATTTTAATTAGGTTTTTAAAAAATGGTCAGAGGAGAGAGAATTAAAGGAGATGGCAAATGCACCTGGTAAAATCAAAGGCCATCACTTTCTGGGGGCTCATGATCTCACACTTGGATTATTTCAGTAGTACTCTGATGGGACTCCCTGACTTTGGTTTCTTTTTCACATTATTTTGATAAACTTACTAGAGCCATAGATATTTCACATATCACCCTTTCCTTGGAGATTTTTAGTGGCTCTTTTTTACTCTGAGAATAAAGTCAAAATAAAGGAATAGCTACTTCCTAGAACTATGGTGTCTGGAGTGAGGTTTATACTAGATGATCCATTAAGATGTAGGAAGAATATATTAAAAATTCTATTTATATTTTTAAGTTTATCCCTTAAATATTTTTTAATTTTTATCCAGGTTATATTATATGTATTGTATTAGTATAATAGTACACATATATAATTTATAACTGAAAGCATAGATAGACATAGAAGGTACATGCACATCTTCAGTGAAAAAAACAGAAAGCAAGGGACGCCTGGGTGGCTCAGTGGGTTAAGCCTCTGCCTTCGGCTCAGGTCGTGGTCTCAGGGTCCTGGGATCGAGCCCCGCATCGGGCTTTCTGCTCAGCAGGGAGCCTGCTTCCTCCTCTCTCTCTGGCTGCCTCTGCCTACTTGTGATCTCTCTCTGAGTGTGTCAAATAAATAAATAAAATCTTTAAAAAAAAAACAAAACAGAAAGCAAAAGAGCACTACCCAGTGATGGAGTAAAGCAGTGGGGGAAAGCAGTGGGATCATGAGCTTGTAATTGGTATGTTATGTTTATGAAAGGGAATTGTTCATATATATGTGTGTGTGTGTATTTATTTATTTACTCATGTTAAATCCAGGGGAGTTGTTTATATACACATAAATACATACACCACATGCGTGAGCACGCACACACACACACACACACACACACACACAGAGCTTATTTTTTTAAATAAGCTCTATGCCTAACATGGGACTTGAACTCATGAACCCGAGCTCAGGAGTCACATGCGCTGCTGACTGAACCACCCAGGCACCCCGTTTATGTATTTCAAAGTTAAATGGTTGATTCTTAGTAGTGGGAAAATAGGAAATTGTTATTTTTCTTTTCATGCTTTCTATACATTTTTTTTTCTATTTCCACAAGAAAGAAATGAAGTTTTTACTATCTTTCAAAGCTTGATTTCTTCAGGAAACCTCTACTGCCGCTCCGGCCAGTAATCTTTTTCTTCTCTAGATGCCAGCAGCACTTACTTGTGTCTTCATGGCAGTTTTACTCTTCCTCAGGCAAGCTATCGTGCATGCACTATGCTAGACGCCGCTAGGTGCTGGGGACACAAAGGCACACACTGTTTCAGGGAGTAGTGTTTTGTTTTTAGGGAAGAAAAAGACGCAACCTGTTGTAATGGTACAGAGTGCAGTCGAGACAAAGGGGGACCATCTGGAAGTGAGAGAATTATCTTGAGGACTTTCAAGCTTCTTGAAAACATGAGATGAAAACAGGAATATGAAGGCTTTTGGGTGGAATATTTTTGGAGAGGGATTGAGTTGGGTTTTATATTACTTGTAACTGCAAGTCATAACGTCTACTTTTTTTTTTTACAGAGCATGTGTAATTTTGATTTTTAAAAATAGGTAATAAGTTCATATAGTAAGCAATCAAAATGGCATAAAAAGTTCGACATTAAAAAGTCTCAGTGCTTCCCATGGCTCCACTCACCCCATTCCCACCTCCACATACACCCTGTTGGTAACCACGTTTATTATATTGCCTTATCCTTCCTGTGATGCAAACAAATATAAGTAAAGATTCTTAATTTTTTTTTCAGGAAAATTCCCAGATGTTTCAAGGTAGACCTTGCAAGAATATGTACCCTAATGAATATTTTCCTCATGGAATAACAAATGGAGCTAGTTGGTATAATGTCCCAGGTAAACGTTCTTTAATATCAAGGCCGTATAACTTGATGGATTTCCTGTCCCCCTGGATGGTGCTGCTTCTTACTGATTTTTTAATTTTGAGAAAATATCAGTCTTTTAAAAATATTGTTTAAATAATTTAAAACATTCAAATAACCTTTTCAACTATTTTTTAATTTGGTATAGTTGGAGTTTTGAGTAAAGAGATTGTACTAAAACTTTATGAAAGTGTTATATTTTACCTCTGGCTGTTATTAAAAAAACCTTAGGTGTCTAATAAGAAGTGGGTAAGCTATACTTGAATTCTTCTTCAACATGAAAGTGCAGGTGTCTTACCTGTACCATAAGCATCAAGGAGCTCTCAGATGAACATATCACTGTTTCTTAACCAATGTTGAGAAAAGTTGGATTTGGCTTTTTTACTAGGAATGTTGTTTACTTTTTGGGATCTGATCTAGTACTACTTCTTCAGAGTTACTGATTTTAATTTTCTATCCTTTAGGTGGTATGCAGGACTGGAACTATTTACAAACAAATTGCTTTGAAGTGACCATTGAGCTAGGTTGTGTGAAATACCCATTTGAGAAAGATCTGCCAAAATTTTGGGAACAGAATCGAAGATCTCTAATCCAGTTTATGAAACAGGTAACTATTTAGGAGTGAAGTATGAAATTTCTCCCAAGAGCAAAAATACTTTTGTGTGTATATTTGATTTTCACACAGTGATTTTCAAATACACCCTTCTGAATTCAGCCTATTCGTGGTTTAGTGTGTTTATCTAGAAAAGTCATGGTTGAAAATGAGTTTATTTGTGTGCATGGGGAGGAGTTGAAAATGATTAAACAGGATGGTGGTGATTTGCTTTTTTAAAAAAAAAAAGGGGGGGATTCTATATATTTATTTGGGAGAGAGAAAGTGAGTGCACAAGTTGGGGGGAGGGGCAGAAGGACAAGCAGACTCCCTGCTGAGTGCAGAGCCTGATGCGGGGCTCCTTGCAGGGCTCGATCCCGGGACCCCGAGATGATGATCTGAGCCCAAGTCAGATGCTTAACTGACAGCCGACCAGACACCCCTGCAGTGGATCTTTTAGAATAAGGATACCTATATCTTTATCTATCTATCTCTTATACCTGTATCTTCTGGTGCCATTATCTTACCAAAGAAAAATTAATACTAATCCCCTAATATTACCTAGTACTTAGTCCACATTCAAATTTCCCTATCTTTTACTCCAAAATGTCTTTTCATAGCTATATTTTAGAACCAGGATCTAGTCAAGGTTCATGCATTGCATTTGATTATTACATCTCTTTACTCAACTTTAATCTAGAACAGTCCTTCTGTTTTTTAAAAATGACATTTCCCTTTTTTTTTTTTTTAAGATTTATTTATTTGTTTGAGAGAAAGAGAGTGTGAGCAAGTGGGCGGAGGAGCAGAGGAAAAGAATCTCAAACAGACTCCCTGCTGAATGCGGAGCCCCAACATGGGGCTCAAAATGGAGCTTGATACAGGGTTCAGTCTCTTGATCTGAGATCTTGACCTGAGCCAAAATCAAGAGTCAGATGCTCAACTGACTGAGCCACCCAGGCGCTCTGACATTTCCCTTTTAAAAAGGGCAGGACAGGGGGTTCCTAGGTGGTTGTGTTGGTTAAGTGGCTGCCTATGGCTCTGGTCATGATCCAGGGATTGAGCCCTGAGTGGACCTCCCTGCTCAGCGGGGAGCCTTCTCCCTCTCCCACTCCCCCTGTTTGTGCTCTCTCTCTCTGTCAAATAAATAAATAAAATCTTTGAAAAAAATAATAAAGAGGACAGGGCAGGGTTTTTTTTGTAGAATGTCCTATATACTGAAATTGTCAGATGTGCTAAAGTTTAAACAGTGTTAATTTATATTCCTCATGATAAAGACAAACCTAGGCTATGAAAAATTAGCCTTTTAGAAACTAAAATATTTTGCTTAATAGGTGTTTACATCCAGCTTTACTCTCAACTCCTAAATTCCTATTTGTTCCACATGTTTACTTTATTATCAATCTGTTATCTTGGATATGAGCTCCCCAAATAATTAGATGATCTTTACCTTGACCTCTGGGTATCCTTGTACTTTATCCAGGTTCATCAGGGTGTCAAAGGATTTGTCCTAGATGCCACGGATGGCAGGGGTATATTAAATGCCACGATTAGTGTTGCTGAAATTAATCACCCAGTGACTACCTACAAAACTGGAGATTACTGGCGTCTCTTGGTTCCAGGAACTTATAAAATCACAGCATCTGCTCGAGGGTGAGTGAGTGACTGAATACTTTGATATTAAGGGCTTGAGGAAAGACAAACATGGTTCTATTCTAGAAGGTTATTGCCAGAAAGCCCTAGAGAAGTCAAGCAACCTTGAGTTTAATGCTGGGAAGTTTAGAGCTGGTTACACATTTGATTCTCTTCCAGTGATAAAGTGAGTACATAAACTGTCAGACTGAAGAAATCTATGAAATTCTGCACTTTGAACAGGTGCCTACGGCATGTCCAGATGTAAAGCTCTAGTGAGTGATTCCTTCTCTACTGGTAACAATTCTGGGAAGTGCCTATTAGTTGGGAAAAAAGAACAACTGTTCTGCTGCATACTTCTAGTCATGTTGTCCAATAAATACCACCACTTTACATTTGTTCCTTTTTAAAGCTCTTCCACACTTTTTTTTCCCTATCCTCACCTAAACCACTCTCTTTTTTTATTTAAAAAATTTTTTTAATATGTGTATAGATGACACCCAATGTTATACTAGTTTCAGGTATACAACATAGTAATTCAACAAGTCTACACCTTATGCTCTGCTCACCACAAATGCAGTCACTGTACAATGCTGTTACAGTACCACTGACTGTATTTCCTATTTGTACCTTTCATCGTTGGGACTTAATTCATTCCATAACTGGAAGTCTGTATCTCCTACTCCCCTTCAGCAGTTCTGCTCACCTACCCTCCTGCAACAATCATACTATTTTCTTTCTTTATAGGTCTGTTTCTGCTTTTTGTTCATTCGTTCATTTATTTTCTGAGATTACAAATCTGAGTGAAATCGTTTGGTATTTGCCTTTCTCAGTCTGACTTATTTCACTGAGTATAATACCCGCTAAGTCCATCCATGTTGTTGCAAGTGTCACGAATTCATCTTTTCACAGCTGCATGATAGTCCATTGTGTATATACACCATATCTTCCTTATCCATTGGTCTATCAATGGACACTTAGGTTGTTTCCATATCTGGGCCATTGTAAATAATGCTGCAGTAAACATAGGGGTATGTGTATCTTTTTGATTTACTGTTTTTGTTTCTCAATATTGGAATTATTGGATCGTAGGGTACTTGTATTTTTAACTTTTTGAGGAACCTCCATACATTTTTCCCCAGTAGGAATTTACATTCCTACCAGTAGTATAAAAGGGTTCCTTTTTTCTCCATATCCTCACAACACTTGTTATTTCTTGTCTTCTTGATTTTAGCTGTTCTGAGAGGTATAAGGTGGTATCTCATTGTGGTTTTGATTTTCATTTCCCTGATGATTAGTGATGCTAAGGATCTTTTCACATGCTTGTTGGCCATCTGTATATCTTCTCTGGAAAAATATCTATTGAGGTCCTATAGCAATTTTTTAATCAGATTGTTTGGAATTTTTTTGATGTTAAGTCATAGAAGGTCTTTATGTATTTGGGATATTAACCCTTTATTGGATATAATCATTTGCAAATATCTTCTCTCATTCAGTAGGTTGCCTTTTTGTTTTGTTGTTGATTTCCTTCACAGTGCAAAAGCATTTTACTTTGATGTAGTCCCAGTCGTTTACTTTTGCTTTTGATTCCCTTGCCTTAGGAGATGTATCTAGAAAAATGTTTCTATGGCCAATATAAGAAAAATTACTGCCTCTCTTCTCTTCTAGGACTTTTTTTATGGCTTCAGGTCTTATATTTAGGTCTTTCATCCATTTTGAGTTTACTTATGTATATGCTGTAAGGAAATGGTCTAGTTTCATTCTTATGCATGTAGCTGTCTAGTTTTCACAGCACCATTAATTGAGAAGATGACCTTTTCCCTATTGTATATTCTTACCTTTTTTGTGATAGATTAATTGACAGTGTATGTATGGATTTATTTCTGGAATTTCTATTCTGTTCCATTTTTGTGCCACTACCATACTGTTTTGATTACAACAGCTTTGCTTGAAATCTCGAATGGTGATACCTCCAGCTTTGTTTTTCTTTTTCAAGATTGCTTTGGCTGTTCGGGGCCTTTTGTGGTCCTATGAATTTTAATACTCTTTGTTCTAGTTATATGAAAAATGCTGTTGGTACTTCGATAGGAATTGCATTGAATTTGTAGATTGCTATTTAGGTAGAATGGACATTTTAACAGTATTCTTCCAATCCATGAGCATGGAATATCTTTCAGTTTGTTTGTGTCATCTTCAATATCTTTCATCACTGTTTTACAGTTTTCAGAGTAAAGGTCTTTCCACCTCTTTGGTTAATTTTATTTTTTTTTTTGGTCGAATTGTAAATGGAGTTATTTTCTTAATTTCTCTTCCTGCTACTTTGTTATTATGTATAGAGATGCTACGGATTTCTGGGTATTTTGTTTCTGGCAACTTTACTGAATTCGTTTATTACTTCATAGATTTTGGGGTAGCCTTTAGGAATTTCTGTGTACAATATCATGTCATCTGCAAAGCGACATTGTAACTTTTTTACCAATATGGATGTCTCTTACTTCTTTTGTCTGTTTGTTTGTTTGTTTGATTGATTGCTGTGGCTAGGACTTATGGTACTAAAGTGACAAGAGTGGACATCCTTGTCTTGTTCTAGATCTTAGAGGAAAAGTTTTCAGCTTTCTGCCCTTGAGAATGATGTTAGCTGTGGAGGGTGTGGAGTATGATGTTATTATGTTATTATGGAGGTATTGCTGTGGTGAAATTTTCTTTCTTATTTCTAATTCTCTAAGAAAGACAACTTTCATCTTTTTTATAAGTTTTATTTCTACAAAGATACATTTGCTCAAAAAAAGAGAAAATGAACTTATGACTGACTTCTTTGGAAAAAAACTCAATTTTCTTTATCTTCATCATCCTTTACAGAACACCTGACTGTTTAATTTGAAACTCATCATTTTTACCCTCTTGTAGTTCTCTTTGTTGTGTTTTAGTAAGTGTAGACGTTACCAGTGGCTATTTTCCCCTCCCCTTACTGGCTGTCTTATTTCTGAAGAGTTAGTTTGGACATTAAATTGAAGTAAGGGTAAGTACATGAAAACATTTATAGTTACTACTACCTTTTTTAAAAAAAATGATTTTGAATATCTAGTGGTCTGTAAAGTGGATGGATTAGAGCTTCACACTAATGAGAAATGAAATCTTTTCTGTTTTTCTTCCATTTGGCATAGTATTAGAAAAACGGAAACAGCAAGATATCTGAAAACATAGGCCAGGAATTATGTATTTGGTAGATAGATAATGTGCTAAGTTAGTAATATCTCTCAGATTTTTCCAGCCATGTACTCTGATGACAGGCAAGTGAACTCAGATTCCAGGAGACATGAGTTTTACTGCAAATATGAACTTTCTTTTGAGGTCATATATTTAGTCTTAAAAACTCATTCACATGTTACAGTCTACCCATGTCTGTTCTTTGTTAATTAATATTTAAAACAAATAATAAATTATACAAAGTTATGTATTTGACTCTCACAGGATTTATCTCAAGGATTCACATACCCTCTGCAGACTGGGTATTCCCACTGCAGAAGCCTGGCTCTGATCTCTCCTTTATTTCAGGTATAATCCAGTTACCCAGAATGTGACTGTGAAGAGTGAAGGTGCTACTCAGGTCAACTTCACACTGTTTCGATCTTCAGCGGATTCCAGCAATGAATCAAAGAAAGGAAAGGGGGATCGCACCAACACTGATGATGTCAGTGATCCAACTACTAGAGAGTTTGAAACTTTAATTAAAGACCTTTCAGCCGAGAATGGTTTAGAAGGCCTCATGTTACGGTCCTCCTCAAATCTGGCTCTTTACCGATACCACTCATACAAAGACTTATCAGAGTTTCTGAGAGGACTTGTGATGAACTACCCACACATCACGAATCTCACCAAGTAAGTGCCATACTCTCACTGCTTTTCTTTCTGTCCTTTCATTCCCCACCCCTTTTTTTAAGAAGTTACATTCTTTTTTTTTTTTTTTAAGATTTTATTTGTTTATTTGACAGACCGAGATCACAAGTAGGCAGAGAGGCAGGCAGAGAAAAAGGGGGAAGCAGGCTCCCTGCTGAGCAGAGAGCCCGATGTGTGGCTCAGTCCCAGGACCCTGGGATCATGACCTGAGCCGAAGGCAGAAGTTTTACCCACTGAGCGACCCAGGCGCCCCAAGAAGTTACATTAAACATAAGCCATGTTGAATGGTTCTTGTAATTTATTTGGGACCTGCATATAGAGAGAATTGGAGTTTACTTATTTTGAAACAGATATTGCTTAGAGATCTTTCTAACACTGACTCTGGAAAGTGTTATGAAGAACACTGGAGAATTACTTGTTAGATTAGCAATGGATGGTCTGTGCCTCCTGGAAATGCAAAATAACTCTTCCTTGTGATTACTTTGACTGAATAAAAAATGCTCTCCACTTCTCAGCTGCATATTCGTGTCCTGACTGTTACTTGGTATGTTTTATTTTGCTGAGGGCAAGGGACAAATTTGGAACTGTGAGCTCACCTGTCGGGGATCATTCTTTTTTTTCAAATAGAGAACGAAGCCTGGTTGCTGTCATTTTCTGTACTCTGGTCTCTACTCACAGTTGCTATTCCCTGAAGACTTAAGGACAGTGTGTGATTGAGGGTCCTGGAAAAATATGCAGTACTGGCTTAAACAAAGCTGATGCTGAGCCAGCCTGTATCTTCACTTTCTGTGGCTGCCCTGCCTCACTTTCACTGTTTGATTGTAAACCTTCTCTAGGTCTCGTTACAGTCACTCGGAAATTATTTTCTTTGTTTGTTGACTCCTGTTGTCTGCCTGCTGAGGGCTTTATTCTACATTTTCCCCCGAGCTTCGTTTTAGTTCTCTTCTACATAGCTCATGAGCATTTTCTAGCCTCTGACATTTTTTTAAAAGATTTTATTTATTTATTTGACAGAGAGAGATCACAAGTAGGCAGAGAGGCAGGCAGAGAGAGAAGGGGAAGGAGGCTCCCCATTGAGCAGAGAGCCTGATGCAGGGCTTGATCCCAGGACCCTGAGACCATGACCTGAGCCAAAGGTAGAGGCTTAGCCCACTCAGCCACCCAGGAGCCCCGCCTTTGACATTTTTACCCTATTTTTCTTCACTGACCCTTCTAATTTTACCAGTACATTTAGCTTCACAAATACTGGTTTATAATGTTCCTAGATGCAAAGAGTGATACTTTCCTTGACAATACCAATTACCTCTCTTCCTCAACTCATTCTCGAATATTTCTGCCCAATTCAGGTTTTAATATTGTCCATCTTAGTGCTGTATAGAGCTGATAGTCTTTTCTTATTTTAAAATAAAGGGAAAATTCGACATTATTTTTGCTATCCATTACTTAGTTCATTTGTTTTTTTAACCTTCCAATTCAAGACGCACTTTTTGTTAAATATTTTTCCCCAAATTGGCAACACCTGCCAGTGGTGAGACACAAGACAGTTCTAGGTGGTCCACCAGTGGGCACTAAGTATAGAATCATGGGAAACCAATAATTTTTCTATTCTATTAACCTGCCTCAATTAATGCTAATATTTTTTCTATATAACTCTTGTAAATCTCACTTTGTATAAAAGAAAACAGGTCTTAAGCTCAGAACTCTTGGGCAAGCACAGCACTTTAAATGATTTTTGCTGCAATACTAGTATTGCATTTATAATAAAGTATACAGTGTCTTATTTATGTAAATTAATTTACGTTTAGAAAGTAAGGTTCTATACATTTGTGTATATATAAATTTTTTCTAAAAACTTTAAGTTAGTTTAAAAGACATATGTTAGCTAAATAGTAGTATAGATTATAGAAGGTAGGGCAAGTACAGTGAAGATGGTATGAGAATGACTGAATTTGGAGGATCGGTGAACCACGTCATACTCTTTCCTAAATCGGATAATATCTCACTTGTATTTTGTTTTCTTTGGTCAAGGGAAACTAATTCTCTTAAGGTTTTCTGACACAATGACTCATTCTTTAAGGACTTTTAAAGGCTTTTCATGTTTGTTTTCATGTCTTTTTTAAAAATCTGTATGTCAGCATTAACAGAATCCTTGATTACTTCTGACTTTTTGTTTCTGGTTTTTGAAAGTTTGGGACAGAGCTCTGAATATCGTCACATTTGGTCCCTTGAAATCTCCAATAAGCCCAATATATCTGAGCCCGAAGAACCAAAGATCCGTTTTGTTGCTGGTATCCATGGAAATGCTCCGGTTGGAACTGAACTACTTTTGGCTCTGGCAGAATTTCTCTGCCTAAACTACAAAAAGAACCCAGCTGTCACTCAAGTAAGAGAATAGCCTGTTTTGGCATGCTTTAGAAGGAAAATGCTGTCACACGTTGAGATCAGTGCACCATTAAAAGAATTTCAGGGGCTTCGGGGGTCTGACAAAGGGGTCAGAAACCACTGCTTAGTGGCTAGTCAGTAGAACCTGTAACTCTTGATCTTGGGGTTGTGAGTTCAAGCCCAACATTGGGCCTAGAGCTTACTTTAAAAAGTTTTTTTTATTTCCTGTTGGATTTTACACAGAGGCACTTTTAGTGCATTACAAACTTTTTAAAAATGGACCGTCTTTTTCTATCCTCTTTGGTAATAACATCTTTCCATTACATCTCTTTGTGTGTAATTAAGAGGCATAGAAGAAAAAATACTAAAGATTTGCATTCAGTCCTTTACTCCTTTATTTAATAGTCAGATTACTCTTCCAACCTTTACTCACCATTCTGTACATTCTAACTTGAGGGACTTCCATTGCTAGTTACTTATAATTAGGATACTATATTGAAAATGATGTGGAAGACAAATAGTTTTTCTTTTTATGTAAGAAGTTCAAAATTATTGGACATCTTAGCTGCTTAAATTTTAGAAAAAGCAATATGGCGTTGTCTACTTTAGCCACCCGTAACTACAGAAAAGAACTTTGATCCAGAGGATTGGTCATGTATGATTGAATAACCTAGTTCCATTGTTGTCTTAAAGAAAGAAAGAGAGAGTGTGCATCCTCCTAGAGCACTCACTAATTGGCCCTGTCTATATAGACTTTAGGAAAGGGGAAAGGAACTAATATTTGTTTAATACCTACTGTGTGTCAGGAGCTTATACCGAGTACTTTACGTGTGTCATAATTTAATCCTCAATTTATGTTATCTTCATTTTATAGATCTAAAAACTGAGGCAGAGATATTTGATAACCTACAGGGGTCACACAGCTAGTATGTGGTAAAACTGAGATTTAAACCCAAGCGTGTCTCACTCTAAAGTCTGTGCTCTTTTGTTTTACCATACTGCCTCCCCTAAAAGAAATTTGGGAAGCTTTTATGTCATGGTTAGGATCAGAAAGCACCTTTCTGATTAGATGAGATGAACTTCAGTCAGACTTGACCAAAAATTATTTTACCATTTTCAGCAAAGCAAATTGTATTGATTTCTTAATGTGAGTTGTAAGGAGTATCCCAAGGACATTTTGTTGTTCTTTTTTTAAAAAATGGGAGAGTATCTAGGATACTGGGTCTCAATACTGCCTACACATTAGAAACATTTGGGAAGTTTTTAAAAATAAGAGTGCCTGGGCCCCATCCCCAAAGACATCAGTATTCCTTTAAAAGCTCCTTAGGTTATTCTAATAGTTGGCCATATTGCTACCTACTGATATTACGGTTATAAGAAATTCTATGTCCTAGGTAAAACTCCTATCAGGAATTTCAAAACTTCTGGTTTATGAGAATTTGCCTCATTAGGCTTGAGGTAGTACTTGTACTCTAGATTGCCATTTGTTTTCAGTTAAATAAGGGTCAGAATTATCTGGCAAGTTCAAGAAAATATACACATACCCAGAGACCTGTAGCAAAGCTCAAGCATGTACACTTGAGAAAAATATATCTCTCCCAGGGGAGAAAGTTAAGAACCAATGAATTTAGCGTCTCCAATATTTTCAGTCTGTAGACTGTTTTAACAGAATAAATAAGCCAGGGATCACTTATTCTGATTTGCTATCAGAAATAAATAGGATGAAGTATATCAGAAATTAGTTAATGCTGCATATATAGGTATTGATGCCTATGGTTATCCGAAGGAGAAATTATTATGAGTAAGACAAGTATCTACTTTTTTTTTCTTTTGCTGATTTCAGCTCTTCTGTCTCATTGTTTCTAGACATACACTAATACTTGTTAGACTATGCATTTCAGTTTTTAACCCGGAAAATCAGTCTATTATTGGTTTTAGCCAGTGGTCAGCAAAGTTTTTCTATAAAGGGATAAATAGTATATATTTTAAGCTTTGTGGGACAGCTGTTCAATGTTGCAGCTATTCAACTCTACCATTGCAGCAAAAAAAACAGTCATACGAATGGGCGTGGTGGTGTGCCAATAAAACTTTATTTACAATAGCAAGCAGCTGGCTTGATTTAGCCTGAAGGCAATGGTTTCTGACCCCTTTGTACATCATCAGGTTGTCTCTGGGAATATTAGTTGTGCAGTACTTTTATATTTCTTTTTAAATTTGTTCGGAGCAAGAGAGAATTTTCTTTCTATCTATCTATCTATAGAGAATTTTCTATTTATTTTTAGTCCTATGTTTTACATCTGTTTAAAACAAGAAAGACTTTCTGTTTGAGGCATGGAAGGGTATCTTATGATCCACATAGAGCTAACTGATTTCTCTTCTGTTTTAGCTGGTTGACAGGACTAGAATTGTGATTGTCCCTTCTCTAAATCCAGATGGGCGAGAGAGGGCACAAGAGAAAGACTGTACTTCAAAGAGAGGACAAACAAATGCTCACGGCAAAGATTTGGATACAGACTTCACAAGTAAGCCTGATTGTTAGGCCATTAAAGTACTTTGCAGATAATTTTATTTTTCTTTACTAAGAGATTGATAGATTGTGTAGATGCGTAATAGGATTACTTTCCTTCTAGGTTGTACATATAACATATAAATGATAAGCTAGACACTTGTCAAATTTTTCTCCTTTATAATTTGTAAAAGTAATTCAAGTTTTTTCTTAGAAATTCAATCAATAATATTGGAGGGGTTCCATCACTAGCCATACAAATAGATATATTTTCTCTCTCTATCCCCGCATGTACACATGTATACACACATATACACCTGCACACACACAATGTCTGTGTATGTTGATTTGATGGAGTCTTTGATATTGACTTAAATAGGATCATCAACTGTACATATTGTTCTGCAACTTTTTTCATTGAGCATATCTTTATCACTGATCTCTTTCCATTTCAGTACTTCTAGATCTCTAACATAGTCTTATTAATGACATCTTAGTATGCTGTTAATACTCTAGTTTATTCAACAATTTTCCCATTAATGGACACCTAGTTTTTTTCTAATTTTTTGCTCTTGCAAACTGCACTGCGAAAAACATCCTGATTTTTGAAAGTTTTATTTTCTTTCAAAGATGGGTTATATAGTCTCGATATTATTTTTTAAAAGAGAATATATCCATCCCTTTTTGTTTCCAAATAAGCATTTTCTTAAATTTGCTTAAATCATTAACCTTTACACATCATCTGAAGTATATAAAACTCAATATAATCTGCTTTCTAGAATGTATCTTTTATGCTGTTGAGATGGTGGCTTGTAGAGTAATAAGGTATTTATATACATATTTTTAAATTAGCCTCTGATTATGTTCATGTACAAAGTATTTTCTTAGATATTCATCTAAAATTTTAAAACTTGTTATTTTATGTTTGACTTTTATATTTTTTAGATAATGCCTCCCAGCCTGAGACTAAAGCCATCATTGAAAATTTGATTCAAAAACAGGACTTCAGTCTTTCTGTTGCTTTAGATGGTGGTTCAGTACTAGTCACATACCCATATGACAAACCAGTACAAACAGGTATGTAGAATGTCAGTTTATTATATGCTATTCAAGCTTAGATAGGAAATTCCAATTAAGTAATGTCCCATCTAAATTTTTTCAAAATCGTGAGCATTTGTGCACACTCCATGAGCAAATAACCAATCTAGGAAGATTGTACATATATCAACAGCTTAGTTACTTGGAGGAGAGAGGTCAGATCTAAAGATGAGCTGGCTTTATGGAGTGTAGCCATCTTGTCACACTTGTTCAGTTTAGTTCACAAGCATTTATTGAACAATTATTATCTCTGTAGACACTGGGAATGCAAAAGTGAATAAGACACAGTGCCTGCCTCAAGAAACTCACTATTATATGTAACCAAATATTAACAATACAGAATTGTACCCCCCTGCTTAAACCTTGACTGGCTGGTTGCACTTAAGATGAGATGAACACTGCTTATTGAATCTGTCTGAGGCCATTGTATATGGAGGTAGTTTGTGTTGTTTTCAATACAGCTTGAAAGAATTACTGTTGTAGGCCCCAGTTGTCCTAAAATGTAGTAAAATACACCAAAACAAGTTTGTATTTTAGTGTGGTAGCCTCTTATGTAAACTAGCCATTATTACCTTTTTTTTTTTTTAAAGATTTTATTTATTTGACAGAGATCACAAGTATGCAGAGAGAGAGAGAGGAAGGGAAGCAGACCCCCCGCCGAGCAGAGAGCCCGATGTGGGGCTCGATCCCAGGACCCTGAGATCATGACTTGAGCCGAAGGCAGAGGCTTTAACCCACTGAGCCACCCAGGCGCCCCCATTATTACCTTTTAATATAAGGAAGTTGTATATCTTCTTTGTCTGATTATCCTGGGTGAAACAGAACCATGTGGTTAATTATAATAACTCCTCGATAAACTTGGGTGGGGTACAGGATTTACTAGAAGGAGAGAAAGATGACTTTTGTATCCATGAAGTTGAACTTGGAGTAAAATCTTTTGATTTTCTCCAACTTCTGAATTTTTCTTTGTACAGTGGAAAACAAAGAGACTCTGAAGCATTTGGCATCTCTTTATGCAAATAATCATCCGTCCATGCACATGGGGCAGCCCGGTTGCCCAAATAAATCAGGTAAATATTTTCCATACCCTTTGTTCCTGTTGCTGCTTTTGGGTATAGAGGGTGTCTTACCTTAAGGTCTTGTTAATCCTATATCCCTCAATGCTTTTATAGATGAGAATATCCCAGGAGGTGTAATGCGTGGAGCAGAATGGCATAGTCACTTGGGCAGCATGAAGGTATGCGCTATACAATACAGTGAGAATTAAATTATAATTATTGGCCATTCAGTGACAGGATAGGTGACTTTTCTGATACAATCAAAGTGAATGGCATCTGCTTCATGGCTTTCTTAAGACAGCCCTCAACCTCTGACAGCATTTTTTTCCTTTCGTTTTTGCCGTTGCAATCATTTTTTTAAAAATTTCTTTTCAGTGTAACAGAATTCATTGTTTACACACCACACCCAGTGCTCCATGCTATATGTGCCCTCCATAATACCCACCAGCAGGCTCACCCAACCTCCCACCCCCCTGCCCCTTCAAAACCCTCAGATTGTTTTTCAGTGTCCATAGTCTCTCGTGGTTCATCTCCCCCTCCAATTTCCCTCAACTCCCTTCTCCTCTCCATCTCCCCATGTCCTCCGTGTTATTTATTGTGCTCCACAAGTAAGTGAAACCATATGATAATTGACTCTCTCTTCTTGACTTATTTCACTCAGCATAATCTCTTCCAGTCCCGTCCATGTTGCTACAAAAGTTGGGTATTCATCCTTTCTGGTGGAGGCATAATACTACATAATGTATATGGACCACATCTTCCTTATCCATTCGTCCATTGAAGGGCATCTTGGTTCTTTCCACAGTTTGGCGACCGTGGCCATTGCTGCTATGAACATTGGGATACAGATGGCCCTTCTTTTCACTACATCTGTATTTGTGGGGTAAATACCCAGTAGTGCAATTACAGGGTCATAGGGAAGCTCTGTTTTTAATTTCTTAAGGAATCTCCACACTGTTCTCCAAATCGGCTGCACCAACTTACATTCCCACCAACAGTGTAAGAGGGTTCCCCTTTCTCCACATCCTCTCCAACACACGTTGTTTCCTGTCTTGCTAATTTGGGCCATTCTAACTGGTGTAAGGTGGTCTCTCTATGTGGTTTTAATTTGAATCTCCCTGATGGCTAGTGATGATGAACATTTTTTCATGGGTCTGATAGCCATTTGTATGTCTTCATTGGAGAAGTGTCTGTTCTTGTCTTCTGCCCATTTTTTGACATGATTATCTGTTTTGTGTGTGTTGAGTTTGAGAAGTTCTTTATAGATCCTGGATATTTCTTGTAAGTGGAATCATACAATATTTGTCCTTTTATTCCTGGCTTCTTTCACTTAGCATAATGTTTTCATTTGTCTACTTTGTTAGCCTGTATCAGTATTCCGGTCCTTTTTATGGCTGAATAATATTCTATTGTATGTATATCACATTTTGTTTATCAGTTCATCTGTTGATGGACATTTAAGTTGTGTCCACCTTTTGGCTATTGAGAATTACAGGCAGTGAACATTTGTGCACAATATAAGTTTGAACCCTTGTTTTCAATTCTTTGAGGGTCCATGCCTACCAATGGAATTGCTGGTCATGTCTGCACTCTATGTTTAGCTTTTTGAGGAACCAACAAACTGTTTTTCACAGCAGCTGAACTGTTTTACATTCCCACCAACTGTGTACGAGAGTTCCGATTTCTCCACATCCTCACCAACCCTTGTTATTTCCCTTTTTAAAAAAATTACAGCCATCCTGGCGGGTGTGAAATGCCATTTAATTGTAGTTTGGATTTGCATTTCCCTGAAGACTAATAATGTTGAGGATCTTCTCGTGGGCTTATTGACCATTTGTTCATTTTCTTTGGAGAACTGTCTGTTTCTCCATTGTCTATTTTATTTATGTTTTTATTTTTATACTGTTGCCTATTTTTAAATTGAGTTGCTTATCTTCTTGCTGTTGGGTTATAAGAATTCTGTATTTATTTTGGATGTTAAACACTTACATTTGTTTGATTCACCGGTAGTTTCTCCCGTCATGTAGGTTTCATTTCATTTTCTTAATAATGCCCTTTGATGCACAAAAGTTTTTAATTTTGATGAAGTCAAATTTATCTGTTTTTTCTTTTGCTGCTCATGCTCTTGTTGTCATATCTAAGAATTCATAGCCAAATCCAAGGTCATGAAAATTTACCTCAGTGTTTTCTTCGATAAGTTTTATTGGTTTAGCTCTTGTATTTCGGTCATTGTTACATCTTAAGCTGATTTTTGTATATGATGGGAAGTAGGAGTTCAACTTAGTTTTTTTGCATGTGGAAGTCTAGTTGTCCAAGCACCATTTGTTGAAAACACTATTCTTTCCCTCATTGAATGGTCTTGGCACTCTTGTCAAAAATCAGCTGGCCATAGATGTATGGGTTTATTTCTGGATTCTCAATTCTATTTCATTGGTATTTATGTCTGTTTTTCTCCCAATATCTCTGTTTTGATTGCTGTAGCTTTGTGGTAAGTTTTGAAATTAAAAAATGAGAGCACTCCAAACTTTCTATTTTTCAAGGTTGTTTTTGGCTTTTCAAAGCTCCTTGCAATTCCATTTGAATTGAGGATTGGCTTTTTTTTCTTATTTTTTTTTCTTTCTTTTCAAAAAATGCTGTTGGAATTTTGTTAAGGGTTGTGTTGAATTTGTAGATCACTTTGGGTTATATTGACATCTCATTAGTACTGTTTTCCTATTCATGAGCTCAGTTATGTCTTTCCATTTACTTAGGTTTTCTTTAATTTCTTTCTGATAATATCTTAATTGGTTGTCCATCCACTTCAAGTTAGTGATGAGTTGTTAGCAGATGGGTGGTTTAGCTCATCATTTTATTACCATGTGCAACTAGAAATTTGACTTCATTCTCATCTCTACCTGCCTTTCTCCTTTATTTACTAAGAACTTAACGTGTGAGGCACTTTGCTCTACTAGTGATAAATCCTATCCCATTGTACAAATAACCATGTTACAGAATTAACTGATTTGATCTCAGAGAGAGCAACTCTCAGTGTGCCATGAGAAGTTAAAGACAGAAAAGATTACACTTAGTCAGAGATACAGTCTTCTCTTCATAGAGGAAATGGCATTTGGGATGTAGAGATGGTGAAGCAGAACATTCCAGAAAGAGGAAGCAGTAGGGGCAGAGTCAGTAAGCAGTCTAGTTTAGTTAGAACAGGGGGTATAATGGAGAGCGGCAGAAGACAAGAATGGAAAGAGAGTTTGGGGCTCCGAATACTTTGTTTTAGTAAGGAATGGGAAGCCCCTGAAGGTTTTAAGCAGGTATATAGTAACATGATCGGAACCAGCTATGGAAAAATTAATCTCTCAGCAGTGGGTTAGGATAGTTTGGAGGAGGGAGAGACTGTGGTGCAGGGAGACGAGTGAAGAGCAGCCTAGACAATAAATTATGAGGGCCTCAATTAGGGTGGTGAAAATGAAAATGGAGTCAAGGGATGAAGTTACAGAGATATTGCAGAGATACTGACAGGATTTGGCAAATTATGAATGATGGTGACAAACTGAAGTCAGACACAAGAGATTTCATGTCTGTGTGAGAACATGAGTTAATACCATTAACTGAATAAGGAGAAGGGATGGATTTGGGGTTGTGGGGGGGAAGGTGGTATGTTAGGTTTTGGAACCTGTCCACACAAGCAGTTCCTGTGCCTGGAGAATAGCTATCCAGGAAGCAGTGGCTGCTGTCACCAGGAATGTGAGGGTGTCAGAGGGCAAATGCTTGAGCTTCTGCCTCCAGGCTCCAAGAACAGCTGTGAAGTTCTGGAGTTGAGAGGGAAGCTGGCTATCCGAATGCACTTATTTATTCACTGATTTATTCAACAAATCCTAATAAGCCCCCTCTACCTGCCAGCCACCGTGGCAAGCCCTGGAGATATAGCAGTGCATTAGACCTAGTCCCTAGTCTCAGGGACTCTCTTAGCAACAGCCATGTTTGTGACTGATTGTAATACTGAGTGGTTTATTTATATTAGCTGTAAAATGCTTTATAGATTCTTTGTTTATATCACCCAAGTTTTCTTTCTATTGCATATGTTGGATTACATAGTCTCATTCTTACATTTATTAATTTTTCCACATCTGTTTTTGAATTTTGTATTGCAGGATTACAGTGTCACCTATGGCCACTGTCCGGAAATCACAGTATACACAAGCTGCTGCTACTTTCCTAGTGCAGCACAACTGCCTTCCTTGTGGGCAGAAAATAAGAAATCTCTTCTTAGCATGTTGGTGGAGGTGAGCCTTTCCCTTTAACTAGAAGAAAACTCCCAGGAATATGTTCAATGAAAAGCTTTATCAAAACAGGTTCTTTGTGTTTTTCTAATGATTTATATTATTATTTTTAAATATATATATAGAAAGAGTTTTGTTGAATTTATATCACCTAAATAGGTGCCATGATTTCAGATATCTGGAATCTGCTGTAATTGAGGTAATTAAACCCTGTGAGATGTTGCACATTTTTTCATTTGAATATCATGCAGAGACAGCGTACTGTGGTGGAAAGTAAATCCTCAAGACATCAGAAGATTTGGGTCCTAACACTTTAGGTTTTGACTGTATCAGAGTTCTTTTATCCCTTATTGCTCTGAAGCAAGGAATGAGTAGCAAACAAGGCCAGAGTCAGTGGTGAAGGACAAACAAGCCAGTTTTATTCGGGGTCGGGGTGGGGGGGGGGGTGTTGCTTTGTTTGTGTATTATTTTTGTCATGCCGCAAGCTAAGAATATCTGGAAACAAATTTATATTTTGAATATTTTTTACAGGTTCACAAAGGAGTCCATGGTTTTGTTAAAGATAAAACTGGGAAACCAATTTCTAAAGCAGTCATTGTACTCAATGAAGGAATAAAGGTACATACAAAAGAAGGAGGCTACTTCCATGTGCTGTTAGCTCCAGGTGTCCATAATATCAATGCCATCGCTGATGGGTATCAGCAACAACATTCCCAGGTAAGAAACTCAAATTTAATAGTGTCATGTAAATTCTTAATCTTAATAGTATTTCCTTTTTATTTTGAAACTCTTGTCAGGAGTAAAGAAATAAAATGTGTAACTAACTCTGGATTATGATATCTTGTTATCTTTCTATCCTTTAGCAACAAAAAGGAAATTTTTATAACATTTTGTCTACTTCTGAGGACAATGACTATTCTCCTTGGTTTAGTATAAAGGCCTTAGGAATAGTTCTGGGATACAATATATGAAAAGTTGTATTGTATGAAAAGTAAACTTTTTCATAATTCTTTATATTGCATGAAAAGTCGTATGAAAAGTAAACATTTTCATGATTGTTACACTTTATCCCTCTAGGTCTTTGTGCATCATGACGCAGCTAGTTCTGTGGTAATAGTCTTGTTACACTTTATCCCTCTAGGTCTTTGTGCATCATGACGCAGCTAGTTCTGTGGTAATAGTCTTTGACACAGATAACCGGATATTTGGTTTGCCAAGGGAGCTTGTGGTAACTGTATCAGGTAAAGAAATTTAAATTTTTAGTAGTTGAGGTTAAAACCAGTTCTCTTCCTGAAACCAATATTGTACTATATGTTAACTAACTAGAATTTAAGTAAAAATTTGAAAAAAAAAAAAAATCAGTAAAACCAGTTCTGACATTTCAGTTTGAGAGTGGATCACCTCCCCATCACCTGAAGCTGATCACTTTTCTTCTAATATCGCTTTATCTAAACATTTTTTTTGGATTTTCCCGGAACACTGGTCTCCTGTATGTGTGTTCTCATGGCTTTCTCCCTCATGTTTTCAGGTCTATATTCAAATGTCACCTCCACAAAGAGGCCTTCCCTGATCACCCTAGCCAAAATAGTCCCCATCTCACTTTCTCTACCCACTTTTTTTTATTAAAGAACTTACTACCACTTGACATTACATTATATATTTAGTCATTTACTTGTCTATATTTGATCTTTCCCACTAAAACATCATCGCTCTGAGCGAACAGGGAGTTTATCTCCATTTCCAGCGCCTAGGACCATGGCTGGCATGTAGTGGGCCTTAATGAAGAGTTGTTTACTGAATGAATCATTTGCTTTATATTAAGATTGTAAGTTCCTTGGACTTTGACTTATAGTCTATTTTTTTTAAGATCCTGGAAGGAAGAAATATTTGTTTTCTCCAGGATTAATTTGTGCCATAGCTTGAATCACTGAGATTAGAAAGAAAAAAAAATGTAGTAAAATAATAAGTGCTCTGCTGTATTGTATCTTTTTGACACAGAGAACCTTGGTTCATTTCTAAGTGCAATTTGGACTTGACCCAGAATACCCAAGTTTTATTATAGGGTGTGGGAGGAAGAGATTCTTAGTTAATAGAGAATGGTATATTGGAAACATGGTCAAATCATAGAATCTATTGTGGAGTGTTTAAAATAAGGAGTATTAGCTTGAATCAGATAAAGTGTGAATAACTTAGTGGTTAGAAACATAGGAGCTAGGAGTCAGCAGTGGTTTAAATCTGGCTTTCCCACCCATTTGCTGTCATGGACTTAATTTTTATTCTGATTTTATTATTTTCTGTTACTAAGACTCTTATTTTGATAACCTGTGTATAAATATTTTGAATAAATGAGGGGTTTGGGATGAGGTAAAATTTACTGAAAAGGATCAGTAGAAGTCACTGATAGAGAGCCCTTTGTAGAACAGTAGACAGTTTGGTTTCACTGTGGTAAAAGAAAAATATGTGTATACGTACACATGCACGAAGAAAGCTCTGGAAATACACTCACAAGAGTTGTTAAAAGTGATCTCTAGTTAATGGAGATGTGATGTGGAGTTTTGGCTTGGGGTTTTGGTGTTTTGTTTATCTCTATTTTTCTAATTTTGCATAGTCAACATGTACTGCCTGTGTAATAATAAAAGGTTGTTTCTCAGTGTATGAAATAAAAATTAAATAAAGGGCATATCATCAAAAGTGTCATTGTGAGCAGCTTATTTAGATGCTTAAAGTGGAACAGCACTCACATGGTGATCTTGTTTGGCAGGTGCCACCATGTCAGCCTTGGTCCTCACAGCTTGCATTATTTGGTGCATCTGCTCCATCAAGTCTAACAGACACAAGGATGGCTTCCATCGGCTCAGGCAGCATCATGATGAGTACGAAGATGAAATTCGCATGATGTCAACAGGCTCCAAGAAGTCCCTCTTAAGCCATGAGTTCCAGGATGAAACGGACACTGAAGAGGAAACACTATATTCTAGCAAACATTGAAACACAGACTCCGCACATCTCCCAGCATAAATACCAAGCGAAGTTACAGTTCCTTTTGGGAGACACTGCATTAAGAAGAGAGACTCTCTTGCTTCTTCAAAGAGCTTTGGGAAGTTAACTTGCTAAATGTGTATCCTCTGAATTTGGCTGGCAGTTTTGAACTTCCCCTCCTTTAAGTACTCTTACTTTAAAAAAAAAAAAAAAAAAAAGATCTGCTTTCTATTTATGCAGCAGATGGGACAGCCACTTTGTTTTTCTTTTTAATTTAAGATGAGCTGTTTGGAGCTTATGTTATAAAGCCAACTAGTGGATGTTATATTTTGCACATCAGGTGTTTACTAGTGGCTTGACTTTTTCTCTTTATTTTAAACGGCCAAAAGAATCCAGAAACATTTAGGCAGGGACAGCAGTCAGAATCTGACATAAAGCTTTAAAAACTCAAGGTTTTCTCAACCTACTGAGAAGTACTTTTCTCTAGTTATTAAATAGCTGGAGTTTCTCTTATCATTCAGGTTTAATGGAGGCTGAATTGATTTCTAAATATATATAACATTAGGAAATGAATAAATGGGCTTCCGCATTTGGCTTTCTACTTGTTCCAAGGTTAGATCAGAACTGGTGGGCTATGCTCTAAAGCGGGATTTCACTACCTCTCTTATAAGGTTTAGCAAAGTTCTAAATACCCCCATTTTAAGGGAGAACTTGTTGAATTTGCTGTAAAAGATCTGAATGTCCATTTGAATAGAACTGAGAGGGAGATCTACCAAAAGCTAAAACTTGTGTCGCATATCTTTCAACTTGGTAATGATCCCACAGGTGCTGCTGCTTTTTATCTGTGAAGCACTAGTTTATTCTAGGAATGCCTAATTCTTTAATATTTCCTAAATTTGAACCTTTTTCTGTGTTGTACACTTATGGCTTTCAGATGACCCGACAATGTACAAGATCTGAATTCAACTGAAAACATCTAGAAGTGTAGAAGAGACCTACTTGCACATTCTTTCACCGACATTTGAACACAAAATACCTACGGTTCATGCTCCAGTTCAAGCCTACGGATATGCTACTGTTACTGAAATAGCTTGGGCAGTCTTATTCATATAGGCCTCTGCAAGTGATTGGGTTCTTTGTCCTAATGTTTGATTTGACAGTCTCTTTTTGATCAACCAGTTTTGTTAAAAATTCAATTGAAAGCATTTAAATATGGCTCCCTCCATTAAAAAAAAAAAAAGTGTAAACTATGGACTGCCGTGTGCTGTAACACTGTGGTGAGAAAGTATCATCTTCACTGCCACTCAGGTTATTGCAAAGACCTGAAAGATTTGCATTTTACTGTGTCTATCATATCATGCTTTTCAATGGAATTGATGCTTTTTGTAAGTATGAGTCTTACCAATGATCTAATGGTTTAATACCTTTGAATGTTTTTAATGGCCAAGTTGCTGCTGAATTTGTACTAAATCAGGGGATCAAAAAACTTGCTGTCATCCTTTCAAATTGTATTCTATATCTATTAATGTACTGGTCATCCCAAAGCCTTCATATGGAATGGCTTATCACCTGTGTAGGTCATTCCAAGTTTTGTGAGGAATGTGCCCAAAGTGGCTTTATATAAAGAGATTTGGTTTAGCAGGAATAATGAGGTCATGACACTTGTTAGTGAGTATCTGTGATACATTTGGGTGGTTCAAGGTTAAGCCATTCTGATATTAATCCTAGTATTAACAACTCTAAATTCTGAGCCCTTGCCACCCACTCTCACCCCACCACATACACAGCTAATACTTAGTGAAATATACATGATTTAATGTCTTCAAACAATACTTTACATTTTCTTTAAAGGGGTGATGTGGTAGCATTGCTCTTTTTAGCTTTACTTTTTAAGAGTACAAAGTCAAAACCAACAAAGAGCCTGAGTGGCTGGTCCTGCTTGGGACATTGCAGGTAGAAATGAAACAAAGTTGATGGGACAGCCTTTTCTTTATTAGCATTGGTCTTCACTAGAGGGTGCCTTTTAAATTCATTTCTCTTTTGAAATAACCATGTCTTTAACTGTTCATCACAGTGGCTGGAGTCCATGTCTTTAAGCATGTATACAATTTTTTTTTAGAAATGAACACACAAATAGTTCTTTTAGTAATTTTTCCTGAAAGTAAAACCAAATTCTGCTATAAATCTTGACTCTTTAATGAATTTTTAAATCATGCATTGCTCTGGAAAATAAGACCTTCTCAGCCTGTGTTAGCTTTGAACATGAATGTATAGGGTCGTGACTACTAAGATTGTGTTCTCAGCCCCGCTTTGTCTCTTATTTGTGGCTCTAATCTTAGACCGCATTAACTGCTTAAGGCATTGAAGCCATATGGAATAGGGAATGCATTTCTTCAGTGTTTCTCCTAGAGACTTTCCATTTCCTTGGAGTCATGGAGGCAAGTAAGTATCACAGTATTAAGAAATTGGCCCAAATCTGAGTTGTGCCTTTCTTTACTCACAAGGCATGTTTTTTGTCCTGGTGATCCGTTTGTAAGCCTTCTTACCTCCCAGCTCCTTAATAAAAGCAAAGTGATTGAGTAGGTAATTTTCAAAGCGTCTGCCTGTGTAAATGTACTTGTACTGGTTATGCAGTTCGGTAAGATGAACTCAAGTTAATTTCAAATGGGTGGAGACCCCTTTTGGTTTTGTTGTATTTTGCTGACCACTTGCTTAGTGTTTGGGATCCCGTCCAGTTGAGGAATGCTTGCACTTCTCACTGGAGGGAATTTGCTTTGGGACTTTGTCGTCCTCCAGAAAGGAAACTTAATGTGTATTTGGCCCAGTGTGATTGACTGGTTAATCTTTGGTAACTTTCACCTGGATGGAATTTGATGAATTAATGAATATTGAACTTAAAAATCATTATGAGTTGACAAATAAATAAAAGGTAGTCCTTATGCCTGAGCTTATTGTGTTTCTGAGCTAATACCAGTAACCATGACCTACTCCGCCATTTCCATTTATTCTCAATACTAAATAGTTTCCTCCTCTTGTTGCCAGAAATGCACTTGTTGCCAGGTTTTGCCCCTGCTGTATTAAAAGCTTCTTGGCTATGAATGCTGTGATGGTGCCCCGCCTATGGTTTTCTGGTAGATTGCTTTAAAAATAGTAACTTTATTGCTACTACAAAAAATTCCACTGTGGTTGATGTTTGGTGACTTTCTACCTAGCAACTTTTTGTAACTCCTTGAGTTTCTGATTTGTTTTAACTGTAGCAGATTCTTTGGGGGTGATTAGGGCCCTTGATTAATGTCAATTAAACTTGGATTTCCAGTTCATAAATATCTCCCAACACCCATTCCTCCAGTCTTTAGCAATAAATTAATTAATATTCCACCTGATTTTCAGAATATTGTCTTAGTTGATTTTGATTAGACAGAACATATTCTGAAATTTGAAAATAGGCTATTATTTTAAGGCAATTGGATATAAATTATGTAAATATGTATGATTATGACTTTTATAAATGGCATAACATGAATGTACTAGCTACATTCTGTGCTGGCCATGTGCAGATTTTCTGGAGGTATGATATAATGGTATTTTTTTATGCTCAGAGTAAAAATCAACTTTTCACCTCTCCATTTTGTCCGAGTGACATTCCCAGGCTCCCGAACAATTCTATAGCTACTTCTCTGAGGTGCCCAACACTCATTCATCTCAAGTGCTTCAGTCTTTGGTTTATTTCATGCACTGTGCCTTCAAAATGAAATTTTTAAAAGGGACTCTAAATGAAGTTGAATAGTAGTTTTAAAAAGTCAATCTGTGTAATTTATGTGAAATCTAATTGTAACAAGGTCCTTTCTGTTTTTTATATGTAAACAGATCTACTAATCCTGTATAAAAGTTATTTTATGATGTTTGTCTTTCTTTGTGTTTTGTCTCATAATCTTTTTTCAAAAGCAATAGACAAGGAAAGATTATTGTCTCAATTTGAAAGCTATGTATTTCATTTCCCTCCCTGTACTAGGGGGAAAATAGTAGGCTAGGAACATAGAGTGTCACCTGTAGAGTGTTTCGTCTTCAGGAATTTACTCAAAAGAAAGCTGTTTCTGAAATAATCACATTGTATAGTAGCCAGAGTTCTCCTTTCTGTTTGTGGCTCAGCTAGATTGATACATGTCCAATCACTCCACAAGAAACACCACAAAAATGGCTGTTGAAAAGTTTATGTGCACATTTCAAACTTGTTTGTTAAAAACTTTGTCCTTTTTCCAAATAAGCCACATTTTATAACGTGTCCTGCCATGTTAGGCACAGTGGTGATGAATTCACCATCCGCTTTCAGTTTTTGTTGATACTGCTGGTCCAATAGAAACAGGGAAAGTGAAGTTATGTAAAAAGATGGGCTCTGCTGACAAGGAACTCATAGTCCAGACCAGAAAAATAGAAATGAGAATAAAGCCGAACTTCCACAACAGTTGGTTCCTCTAAAAAGAAAATCTCTGCTGGAGGGGAACTATAACATGGAGATTTGAATGTGCACATTGGAGTTGGCCTGATCTGTGATAAATTCTCAGCTCTCCCACTTGCTTCCTATGTGGCCTTGCATTGTACAGGTTTCTTCACATTCTCTTAAGTCTTACTTTCTCTACCAGTTAAGGAATAATACCCAGTAGGATTGTACTGATATAGTAATTGACTCAATTGAATGGCCGTGGTAATCGGCATCATTTTCCTTCATTTGCTGTTTTCTGATCTTTTGAAAGAAGAAAGAGAGGTATTGTATCAAATATATGAACAAAAGATCTGTTTATAGGTGTTCATTTTAATTTAGAAGAAATCCCTACACATGAATACAAAAAAAAAGAGAGAGCGATGAAATTTTCCATTATGTAGTCCCATAGATTGTCTATCACATGACAGTAAAGTTTTTAGAATTGTGCCAAATGCTTCATATTTGTTTTTAAATGAAATTAGATTACATTTATGCCTATTCAGTGAGAAGAGCCTTAATTAGCTGTGGCAGGAAGTCTGAATAGTAATAACGGTTCTTTTCCCTTCAATGTTTGAAATATTTTTCTGAATCTTTTTGGTCAGGAGTTTTCTTGTAACTGATCAAGAACCTTTTGGTTTGTATCATAAATAGTGATCTATCAATCATGTTTCATTTTTCAGGTTTCTAGAAGCTGATTGTTCTCAGCAATTACATATGATGTTCAGTGCTAACACAATTCAGTTCTGAATAAATGCCATTCTGTTAGGGCTTCATCTCTTATACTCACCTGCAGCTAGAAAGCCAACTGATTGTATGCTGTTTGTTGCAGAGCTCAGATAAATACCTCAATTATTACCCACAATTTAAAAGCAATGAAATCAGCATATGAAGCCCAACTTTAATATCACAACTTCCACCTGCATTAATCAGTAGAATGTTAAAAAACAAACATGTTACTACTTGTGCATTTCGTCTGAAGTCAGATGGAATCCTATTCCCTATTAACTGTGTAAACAAATGTAGACAAGGCAAACAAGAATTGGAGCAGAAAGTTGTCCAAGTTTAGAGACCAGCCTGGACAAGACTGAAGACAGAAGGGTGAGAAGATTGAAAGTGTGGTCATTGGAAGTGGGAATATATTGAGACGGACACCTCAAATTCAGCAAAGACAATTTATGGATTCAGTTACAAGCAATATAAAAAGGCTGTGATGCAATCGAAGGCAGCAGGTGGAGAAATTAAAGATGGAACATATAGAAAGATTGCAGATTAAATAGAAATTGTCATAACATGGATTACATTCTGTGATGGTCGTTGAGATTGAGGCAAAGCAAGGGGGTCGTGGGGAGAGATCTAGATTGCTAGATCTGAACCACTACTTTTTTTGAGTATTTGAAGTTACTCTAATATTTCTAATTATTATTGTCCCTTACTAGGTATTATATGATTCCAGTAGAGTTGTTCAAGATCAAACAGGCTTTTGATTTAGCATTTGAAGGATGTGAGGCATGCCCATAAGAATTGATCCTAAAGATAGGGAATGGGATAGGTGGTGAGTGGGCTGATTATGATAATGGCTGAATTGGACAACTGGATTTTTTTAGAAAATAATTTTAGAATAGTTTTAGGTTTACAGAAAACTTGCAAAGATAATACAGAGTTGGCAATGGGTTTTTATTTGGAGGATGTGAGCATTGGGAGGGCAACAGACGAAAGATTGTATATATAGTTTCCTATTATTCAGACTTGAATGGAACACATTTGAAAGGGACTGGGCACAGCAAATATCATGTATAGAATCTAATCATGCATGCATAGCCTACGTGATCCAGGTGTCAAGCCATGCAGTGATACCTCTAGGTAACTGAGCTAAACTCAGTTCTCTAATGGACGGTATTTCCATCCTAGATTTGGGGGAGACCTAATGATTTTGCAATGACCAAACATGGGCAAAGATAACCCAGCATGCAGAGAAATAAGACACCACCAATAAGAAAGCAGAAAAAGCCCTATACTGGTTTCAGGTGTTGACAGTATCAGACCCTGTAAAACAAATAAACTGTTTTCAAAGAATAAAAGATAAGCCTGAGACTATCACAGGAAACAATAAAATAACAAATTCCAGAAGTGAAAGTACAGAAGTTAGGATGCACAGTTACAATGGCAAATTGGACACACAGAAGCAGTGACCTTCAAAACAGACCCAAAGAAATTCTCTGACACAGTGCAGAGACAAAAAGGTAGAAAATAGGAAGGCGAGGGTAAAAATGTGACTTAACATAAGACTAATACATGTTTGGTCATCAGACTTCTAGAAGAAAAAGAATGGAATGTAAACTATTTTGAGACAATGATGCAGAACTTTCCCAACTTGAGAAATGGTATCTATCGATTAAAGAAATTCAGTCTAAGTAAGAAAAAGTAAACACCCACACCTAGACAATCAGTGAAGCTGCTGACCACAAAAGACAAAGGTGGGGGGGGTGGTCAGAGAGAAAATAAATTAACTTCAAAAAATTAGCAGTAGGGGGGCGCCTGGATGGCTCAGTGGGTTAGGCCTCTGCCTTCGGCTCAGGTCATGATCCCAGGGTCCTGGGATCGAGCCCCACATCGGGCTCTCTGCTCAGCAGGGGGCCTGCTTCTCCCTCCCTATCTGCCTGCCTCTCTGCCTACTTGTGATTTCTCTCTCTGTCAAATAAAAAATTAAATAATTAAAAAAAAAAAGTTAGCAGTAGGACTAAAAGATTAGACTCACTCCCAACCACGGAAACCAGAGTACAATAAAAATCGTATTTTGAAAGTGCTGGGTAAAACATTAAATAGCTTCCAACGTAGAATTCTACATTAAACATACCATTCAAGAGTAAAGGTCAGCTTCCAGGTAACTGAAGTCACCGACAGCAGCCTGTGTCCTAATGTTTCATTGCAAAATAATGCAAAGAACAAGAAGGGAAAGGGAAACCTACACAAAAGCCACACTCTCAGAGTAACTTGAAGTCAGAGAATTTTGAAACATCAAACTTAAAAAAATGAGCAAAATCACCAGATCTCAGCATGTACTCTTGTATGCCTGCCCCAACACCATCCCAATGCAAGGCTTTATGGAGCAAAGGCAGATGGAGATAACCTGCAAGAAAGATAGCAGGAGGATGACTGTGCAAGGACGTTGCAGATGTTAGTCTGTAACCACTGCCAGAAAGACCAAATCCATCTTCAGTCCAAGTCTAAAAACATGTCCAACTACATCAGAGCACAAACTATAGGGAAGGGGCTTGAAACTGTGCACAATTCAAAGGGGGGCAGGCATGATTTAAAGGGACAACATGAAACATAGCTTTTGGTGAAGGAAAAAAGTGAAAAAGCAGAAGGACCCTTTGACAATTAGATGATGAGGAAGAAAAGCAGCAAAGAGGAAAATTTAAGAGTCTTGCAAGATAAAAGAGTATTGCAAAATTGGAGCACTTAAAGCCCTTCCCTATCATCAAAACAAACCCACAAGAAACCTACTACCAAGTGCTTGAATTTCACTAGACTGATGGAAGACAGCTCAGCCATGAAGCATGGAAATATAAATAACATATGGATACTGACATGGAAAAAGCAAATTTGTCATCACTTGCAGATTTGATTGTGCACCTGAAAAATCAAAATAACATACAGGCTAATTAGAAATAATAAGATAATTCAGTTTGACTTCCAGCTGTGGGTGAATTGGCTTAAAACATAAAGACCTATCCATCAAGAACAATGAGAAAAGCTGGATTTTAAAACAAAACCAAAAACTTGTTTGAAGGATTGAAGAACTATTAAGTTACCAAGGACTTATGGGGTTGAGATCCTAAAGCAAAGGGAATTCAGGGGTGAACATGATAGTAAAGTTTTATCTTAAGTCATTTGTTGATTCATAACCAGTGACTGAGAGAGATACCTGCTAGCGAAGAGGTCAGTCAAGAGGCAGAGAACTCGAGCAGAAGCTGTAGGCAGTATCATTGGGTCAGGGGAAAATACAAATTTAGCATCTATCAAGGAAGAGGGCGCTGCTCAACAGGTTTTCAGTTAGGACATTTGAGTGGCTACATATTAGAAGCAAGGGATAATCAGAGACAGACACATATTTACGAACCCAGAATCCTATGTGGTGTTAGTGCCACCCGGGGCTGGAGTAAGCTGATGTGCCACTACCCGAACCGCTGGCACCAAGCAGCAATAAACTGACTCTTGGGGAAGATAACATCTGAAGCCTCAAATGATTACTACAAATTTTAATTTATAATGTATAATTTATAATATACAAATAATTGAAAGTTATTTCTGTTGTCAAAAGACAAAAGATAAAAGATCAAGTGGAAAAAAAAAAACAGTCCCATGAGAGTTACAGACTTTTCATTTATCAAACAGAAACTTTAAAATAATGGCAATGAATAAATGCAAAAAGGAAAGACGAAGACTTTTAGCAAAGAATTGAAATCTAGTAAAAAGTAAGTGGTTTTGATTCCAGACAAAATGGAGTAGGTATATCTCTCTTCTATTCCTCCTAATAACCAGAGCAAAAAATCTCATGTATTGTCTACAAAACAAATGAGATTCAGGACGGTGGAGAGAAGAATGCAGACCAGTTAGGGACCTCAGGATTCAAGGAATGATATGTGGTGAATTCCTTGGGTTTTCTTTCTGCCTCATATATCCTACAGTGGGTGTTGCATTATATATCCCATAACAGAGGAGCTGGCAATCCAGAAATGCCAAAGGGTGGAGACACAAAAATCCCAGAGAAAATACTTCTGTAGCCAAAGGACACAGAAAGGGGCAGCCTACCAAGATGGAATAGTTTTAAACAATAATTGCACTACCCCAGCCAAATGCTACCGAGAAAACTGAGGCCCATCTCTACCCCTTACAGCAAAGGCTAAACTGGGGGCAAAGACTCCACTTGCGCCTGGCTATAAAGAAGCCAGGGTGGTGGGTGGTGTCAAAGAAGGCCCAGGTCAGGGAGCCTGGAAGGCTCAGTTGGTTGACTGTCAGACTCTTGGTTTCCATTCAAGCAACAATCCCCAAGTTGGGAGATCAAGCCCACCTCAGAAACACACTCAAGGATAGTCCACTTCCCCTCTTATTCTCCCTTTCCTTCTGCCCCTCACCCCTGCACACTCTGAAATAAATATTTTTAAAAAATGAAGATGACGACCCAGGTAAAGAGCCAGGACCTCCATCACAGCACAGTGATTATAAGCAGCCCCCCTCGTTATGGTGTCAGTGGGTGCCATCTGGGGAAGGGTAACAAGGCACCCCCAACATAGCAACTGGGTTATCAACAGAGGCCAGGGGAGAACCTGAACTTCTCTACTTCAACCTTGAAGCAACGAGCCAGTTTCCCAGCACCCCCACCAGCACAACGTCAGAGGAGTTCTGCTTAAACAGAAGACTTAAATATCCAGGGTCTTATAATACCTTAAAATAGCCAGGACTACAACTTAAAAATCATTCATTATACCAAGAACCCAGGAAATTTCAACTTGAAAGAAAAAAAGAGAATTAACAGATGTCAATATCAAGATGACACACATGTTGGAATTATCTGACAAGGACATAAAAAATATTTTAGTGAGAAATTACAAATAAACTTAGGACAAATGATAAAAAGAGTCTCAGTAAAGAAATAGAAAATATGAGGAACTGAACGGAAATTTTAGATTTGAAAAACCCAATAACCGAAATTTTAAAATTCAGTCAACCCCCTCAATAGCAGAATGGAGGGGACAGAAGAAAGATATGGCTGTCAGTGAACTTGAAGACAGAGCACAGAAATTACCCAATATGAACAACAAAAAACAGGCTGAAAAAAATTAGTAAAGCCTCAGATATGGAGAGTACTCCATATCTCTAACCAAAGGTTTAGTATTTGTGTCATTGGAGTCCCAGAGGGAGAGGAAAAAGAGTATGGGGCAGAAAAAAATATTAGAAGAAACAATGGCTGAAAATTCCCCAAATTTGGCAAATGACATAAACCGAAGATTCAGGAAGCTGAGCAAATCTCAAGCAGGATAAAACCAAAGAAATCCATACTAAGACACATCTTAATCAACTTTCTGAAAAGAAAAAGTTTTGAAAGCAGTGAGAGAAAAGATACCTTAGCTGTAATGGAAAAACAATTCAGAGAACAGCCAATTTCTCATCAGAACCATGGAGGACAGGAGGAATTGGCACATTTTCCAGTGCTGAAGAAAAAAGAAAATTGTGAACCTCAGATTCTCTATCTGGCAACAATATTTTTCAGGAATGAAGAGAAAATCAAGACGTTTTCAGATGAAGGAAAACTAGTAGAATGTGTCTCCAGCAGACCTACTCTTTAAAAAATGGCTAAACGAAGTTCTTGAAACAGAAGGAAAATGGTGAAAGAAGAAACCTTGGAACATTGGGAATGAAGAAAGAAAAATGGAAAGAATAAAATGTGGGTAAATACAGTTAGCTTTCCTTCTTTTGAATTCTATAAATTACCGTTGACAGTCGAAGCAAACCGATAACATTACCTGGTGTGGTTCTCACTGAATGTAGAGGAAATCTTAAAGACAGTTCTAAATGGAAGTGGGTAAAGGGACAGGTATGATTTAAACAACTTTACAAGAGGTAACTTTTCAATATTTCACTAGAACTGGTAAAATGTGGACACAAGCCCACTGTGACAATTTATGTATCTATATGGGTGGCTTTGGACGGCTGATTCTAACAGGGTGAGGCGGGGCAGGATGAGGTGCGTGGAAGCAGTTAGCACACACTTTAAGATGAAAGGGTTAGTCTTGGGAAGAAAAGAGCCTCAGGTTGGCTGAAGACACACACTGAGAAAAGGAGAGGGAAATAGGGATTGCGTCTGACTTTCTTCTCAGCCAGGCAGGCCCCTGCTGAGAGAGGGGATTAGCCGAATTGAGGGCGATGATGCGGGTTTGGGGCGCCGAGAGAGGATATGAGCACCACAAGGGCAAACAATTCAGGTAGTGTCAGAGGTTACAACTAGTTTTCAGCCCCACTGCTCAAAAGCTGTAAAGTGATGAGTTGACCACCAGGTGGCGGTGTCTGTGGAAGCTCACGTATCCCATCGGCCCTGGCGCCGGGGCGGAAGAAGGTGCGGAGGTAATTCTCTGGCTCGCTTCGCCTCTACTCTCCTATCCTGACTGACGTTGGACAACAAAGATGGCTGCAGGAACCAGCAATTATTGGGAAGGTGAGGGCGAGGCTTCCGTATGGGTCTCGCCGAGAGGCAGAAGGGCTGGGTGGGGACGGGTCTTGAGGGAGGCGGCAGAGGAAAGAGCCTGGCCTCCAGAGCGGCCGAGCCGACGGGTGGGGCCTGTACAGTGGGAGCCCCGGGCCTGGGGGCTGAAGAGACCGAACGGTCTGGGGCAGGGGGCTGACCCGAGAGGCAGCGAGACCTGGAGCAGGGGTTGGGCGGAGAGAGGTGAGCGGCGATGGAGTGGAAGAGGGTCCTGAGTCACTGGAGGAGGACTGGGTTAAGGAGCTAAGCGAACTTGGACGCAGGGGTTTGGGGCACGAACTCTGAGAGGAGACGAGTTTTGAACGAGAATATTCCGAGCCCAGGAGGCTGGAAGAGTCAGCGTTTTAAGAGTTGAGGTCACTGTTGGACAGTTGAGCAAGGATAAGGAAAAGAAGGAACTTGTCAGTCCGGTCCCTCGAGAGAAGTTGTATGAACGAAGTGTCCTACTCGGTCCCCCTGGCAGCTTCAGGCTGGGACTTCGAGGATTGGATGTCGAGTCCCGTTTGAAGGCAGAGGAAATAACTTTACCAAACTCCGCTGTGAGATGAGTTTTGTTAAAAAGAGAAAGTTGAGAGAACCAGTGTGAATTGCAATGATTGTATTTGCTGTACCTCTTCTGCCAAAAGAACCGTCTTGTGATTTGACAAGTACGTTTAATTACTGGAAATATGTTCCGATAAAGTGCGCTCATGTAAAACTCACTCCTGGACCATGATAACGACCACGGATCAGAGAAGGCTCAGCTTTTTCTTTCAATTGTGTTTTTGCTTTGTTACGATAGAAAGTACTCTCCAAGCCTCTCGGAAACCACAAGTAACAGTATTGTCACTAACAGCCCCTCCGTCTAAGAGTTTAATTCTGAGTTCATCCATACTTGCTTGTTATACTTTCAGAATGCTTTTAGTCGATGTTTTCTATTAAGAAAGACATCGTTAATTATAGTTTAAAACACGCCTTTAAATGCCTATTTGAAATGTGTACTAGACAGAAAATATTTTAAAATTATGTACACGTGGCTATTAGTATTTTTAATACTAGTGATTACGCTGTAGTTTTTTGAAGCGCTGTGCTATAGTAATTATAGCAGCTTATTATTGACAACCTACTCTGTGCTTTAAGCACATGGTTACTAAACCCTGAAGGTAGGGTCCTAGGATCCAGCCCTGTGTCAGGAGGGGAGCTCAGCCGGGAGTCAGCTTGAGGATTTCTGTCCCTCTCCCTTTGCCCGCCCCCCCCCTGTTGCACGTGCGCACGCTTTCTCTCTCTCTCTCTCTCTCAAATAAATCAATCTTTTTTTAAAAGTGGAGATTCGTAAGTAGATTTTCAATAAATCTCAGAGTCAGTTCTCAGAATCTTAGAACATTAGGGTGAGAGAAGATTCTGAGACTTGGTCATCTCTGGCAAAATATGCTCCACTATATTACACTGTTTCTTACTTCTGTTTGCTGATAAATATATTGAAATAATGTTTTGTAGTCCTTATTCCTGAAAGATGAGACCCTTACAATATTCCTTTCTAAATTTCAGCCCTTTTATTTTGACATCCACTTCACCGTGAATGAGAGTACTCACATCTAGATGTAGGTTTCCGGCCTGGGGCTTCTCTCCCTCAAGGACTAGGCCAAACTACTATGCCAGTGTTTCTGTTTGCTTCTGTTTTTTAAAAACTTCGGCCCTTATTTTGTCATACTTATATTTGACCTTGTTAGTTATGTAGTTCCTTATTAATTTAAGTATCTCTAAATTTCTTTCAGTAAACTTATTGAAAGACCAATTTTTAATCCTTTTTTATTTTTTTATTTATTTATTTTTTCTTTAAGCTTCTGTTACTAAGTCATTCTACTTAGAATTTCCTAAGCTTTGGAATATGAAGAGATAGGACAATCTCTGTCAAAAGCAGTGATGGTTTCTTTTTTATGAAGTTAGTTGATAAGTTGTTACAATGCCTGTCGTAAACCGTACGTAGTTTCTTTATGATTTGTATTCTCTCCTTTTTTCCCCCAAATTACAAAATTGTAGACATTGTTATAGAAATAATTCCAGAGATTTAGAACAACATTTGTTGTCTAGCTATCTTTGGAATACAGGTGAAGTTTTCTACTTCCCACTGTTTCTCCCCTTCTTGACCCATCTGAAGTTAAGTAAGAGAGAGTTTGCCTTTCTGGGTAAGTCTTTGGCTGTCTCCTTTTAAAACTTTTCTTTATGAGGAATCTAGATCAATATATGATTATTTTCATGGTTTATTCAGAATAGTTTTGTAATTTTTATGTCTGCTGATGACCTCTTTGTGTTTAGTTATTTACTTTTCAAATTTTGTTAAAGATCTCAGGAAACAGGCTCGACAGCTGGAAAATGAACTTGACCTGAAACTAGTTTCCTTCAGTAAACTATGTACAAGCTACAGTCACAGCAGTGCCCGAGATGGAAGACGCGACAGGTATAGGTACTACCAGATTCTCTCTCTTACGCCTTAAACCATAGAATGTTTTAAAAGCATTAAAAAATAAACTGAAATATATAACTCTGTAACTTGGTCTATTGGTGAATTTTTCGTATTTTATTTTTTTGTTACTGATTATATTTTAAAGATTTATAAAAATTCCTTTTAATTCTTGAGACTAACATTCGTTTGGGATCCTCAGGCAAAGGTTGTGATGGTGTTAAGAGGGAAATGCTAAGGCTTAAGAATGAGTTTCTCATTCTTTTTCTAGTTCAGCCAGTGTAAGGAGATATGGTTTGTATTTTGTATTTTTTTGTATTTCTTACTGTGTTTCTTATATCTCACATTCTATTTCTTATATCTCCTGGTTGCTGACTGGATCTGAGAAACTACCCAGATGTAAAGTATACATACTGCTAGTCTGGTGTTTTAGAATGAATCTAATGCAGTGTGTATCCTCAGCATTAATCATCAAGCTATTTTTTTTTTTAAGATTTTATTTATTTGTTTGACAGTCAGAGATTACGAGTAGGCAGAGAGGCAGACAGAGAGAGGAGGAAGCAGGCTCCCTGCTGAGCAGGGAGCCCGGTGCGGGGCTCGATCTCAGGACTCTGGGATCATGACCCAAGCCGAAGGCAGAGGCTTTAACCCACTGAGCCACCCAGGTGCCCCATCCAAGCTATTTTTAATTTGAGGGTTTTTTTTTTTTTTTGAGAAATCGGAATACTAATTGTATTGAACACCTGGAAAATGTAATCTTATCTTTGAATCTTATGCTCACTTTAGGCCATCCACTTTTAAAAAAAAAAATTAGGAAATATTTAAGACATTTAGAAAGGCATAAAGAATAAAGGATCCTCATGTGCCTATCTCCCTCTTCAAGAAATAATCATTATCAGTTCAGTTGATACCAGTTATCAGTATCCCATTTTCTGCCTCTCCATAGTCTCCATGTTTTTACTGCACATGTTTGCTTCCTAAACAATTTATGGTATCTTTCTGTAGTTATTTTGCAACTTCCTTTTTGTTTAACATTATCTTTGTGATTAAGCTTTGGATACATTTAACTGTGGTATATTCATTTGCTGCATATAGTATCATATTGTGATCATATAGTTGTGTATTGTAGGCTGTAGATGGACATTGTTTCTAATTTTTGCTAATTAATAATAATTTTAATAGCTGACACAGTGTTCCTCAGGTATCAGGTACTGTATTTTAAGCCTTTTATGCGAAGACTGCTAGGAACATTTTTACCTATAAAAATATTATATATCTAATTGCTGGTTGCATAGTTGTTATCCTTTCTTTCATATACTTTTTTGAAGATTGGCAATGGTTGGGATTTTTTTTTCCAGCTAATAATAATAAAACAATAAAATTTGAGCATGGGTTTAAACCCAGGTCTTACTATCTCCAGAGCCTGTATGCTAAACCTTTCTGTGAACATTCCAACAAAAGACTCATTTCAATACCATAGCCAAAGTATTGCTGCTTTTTAATAAGGGCGTATTATTAAAGAATTAAAGATAGCAAGGCCAACATATTGACTATAGGACCTAAAAGTAAGCTGCCGGCATGTCATATAGCTTTGACTGTAGTACGTTGTTTTGGACTTGCCTTTATTTAGCAAGCAAAGAAAATGAAGAAGGTTCTTTTGTATGTGTAAACTTAATTTTATCACTGGAAAGCATTTTTCCTGAATTTAAGTCTCCCACTTTACTATGCCAGTGAGCATACAATTTTAAAACTGAATTAATTGTCAGAAGACACAATTGCATGATGCTTTCTCTGTTTGCTGTGCTTCATGAACTTAATACTTTCATGACCTTTTTAAAGGGAAAACTATCTTGAAGACATTTCCTAAGAAATTCTACAAAAGATTGAGACTGAGTTTTTAGATCCTATAGCCCAGCTCTCCCTTTAGTAAGAAGCCTCAGGCCATGAGGATCAAGATCCAGTGTGTATTCTAAGTGTTTTGTTATTATCCAGATTGAAAGCATGTCATAATGAAGAATCTCAGTAATGACCACAATTTTTCATCTAGGAGTAACTTTTTTTTTTACTTTCTGTATTTTGAGAACTTGATTGTCTATGGATCATCACATATCTATAAAATGAATTCAGTTTAACTGAATCGTAGTATTGTGGAGAAGGAGTTTTTGACCATTTCCATGGACTCATATACTTTAAGAATGGTGAATATAGAGATTGTCTTCTCACTCACTTAATGAGTTTCTACCATGTGCCAGGCACTATTCTAGGTGCTTGCCATATATCTGTGAACAGGCAGTTTCCCTCTTCATGGAGCTCATATTCATTGGCCCAGTGTTCTTTTTCATGTATCTGGTAGGGGAGGATCTGTATTAGTAGTATTTAGAGCATTTTTGCCTGGGCGCATTCTAATACATAACCACAGAACTTTGGGTTGACTTTGACATATAAAGAACTAGATATTTGGATATATTTTAAGGCAAGTAAATTGACCTGTTTTAAGAAGAAATAAAAATTTGGACCTAATTAAACATCTTAAAAGTAAAAATCCTTTTTATTAGTCACTTTTTGGTTATTTCATTGCCCATTACTATTGCTGTGGAATTGTACCTGGAGAAGGGAAATAGTAGGTAAAGTGTTTTTTTGATGTTAAACTGATGATTTAATCTCTTTTCATTCACCACACCCAAGCACTGTCACAGGGCAGGACAAAGTCTTCAGTAAGATTGAAGAGCATTGTCATTGCCTGCATACTTAATCTGTGTCCAGTATAACTGAGATCTCTCTTAAGCTGCTCACATGATAATGCATACCATTTGGGGAGAGAATGAAGGTTAGTGGTTTTTCAGAAGAGGCAAGAGAAATTTTCTGGACATCTGGTTTTAGGATTTGGATCTGTCAAACGTAAGTTTCATTTGCAAAAAGTTAGATTTTTGACTGACTGTTCATATTAGAAGACAGTTGACATCTTTGTAAAAAAAAAACCAAAAACAAAACAAAACCTGAAACAGTTGTATAATATAGGTGGAAATGTAGAGAGTTGGCACTGAAACTTCCCTGCTGGACATGGTTATCTGTATTAGACTTAAAGTCGGTTCCTGATTACTTAATAACTAGGTATCCAATCTGGATTATGTAAATCTCAGTGTTATTTCTCTTTGGTTAAGAGTTGAGGAAAGAAGAGAGAACTTAATTTGAGGAGCCATTATTGCTTTGGAGTAAAAATTAAAAGATTATTCCTCACAGATCCCATAACATAATCCGTAATACCTTTTATGCCTCCTTTTATATGTAGTACTACTTAGTTCTATGGTTTTGTTTCACATCATTTGCTCTCTTTTAGATTTAGCATTTAATTGGGCACTGCCATTGCATAAGTTACTTTCATTTGGGAAATTTCTTTACATTATTAAGGTTAGATGTATGTATTAAAGTTTAGAAAAATCTTCTATACAATTATATTTTATACTGGGGTGTGCTTGAGTGGCTCAGTCAGTTAAGCATCCGACTCTTGAGATGGAGCCCTGCGTCAGGCCCTCTACTGGGCGTAGAGCCTGCTTAAGAGTGTCTCCCTCCCTTTGCCTCTCCACTGCCTGCACCACCACAATACCCCAACACCCCCACAAAAAAATTTTTTTTTATTTTATACTGAATATAATAATTAGAATGTGTGTGATCTTTATAGGAAAACTTCATAAAAGTTATAGCTTCTTAAACAGAGAACGTCTCTGGTGTTCCACTTGACCTCTCTAAGAGTACCTTATTATTTTAAGTATGTTTATAAAGGATTAGGTTTGAGTAATGGATTCTCTTTAATGGAACTTCTCTTTAGCTCTGACACAACACCCCTTTTAAATGGATCAAGCCAAGACAGAATGTTTGAAACAATGGCAATTGAGATTGAACAGCTTTTGGCAAGGGTAAGTACTTTCTGTTAAATGGCTATTTTACTAGTCAACTGTGTTAATCACTTGTTAGATATGGTACTAGATTATATTAACACAGGCATGTTTATAGAAATCACCCTTTCATCCAAGATAAGTGCCTGTCCAGGCCCCTTGAATTTTGATTATAGCTATTCTCAGGTCTTATGGGTATTATTTTAGGCTTTATGGACTATTGGGGGAGGAGTACTAAATCCTTCTCTGTCTTTGGTTTTGGGGTGGTTTTTTGTTTGCTTTGCTCTTAGCTAAACAAGCATACAGGCAAATAATTTACTTTTATCTCTTTATAGTGCTTTTTAAAATATTTTTATTGGTTTTCTTTTTCTTCTTCTTTTTAGCTTACGGGAGTAAATGATAAAATGGCAGAATATACCAACAGTGCAGGTGTCCCATCTTTGAATGCTGCACTGATGCATACATTACAGAGACATAGAGATATTTTGCAGGTAATGTATTGGTTTGAGATTTTTAAGTTATTGTAGTGTTGTTGTTTTTTTAATCCCTGAATAGAATGCGTATAAATGTATTTAAGAGAATAAAGGGAAGAATCTTCTGGGACAATAAATACTTTGCTGTAGAAATTTGTCTTGTTTTACTTTTTTTTCTCTTGGTATGATAAAATTCTGAAAATATCTGATAGCTCTTGCTTTTGCCTGGTAAAAATAATATTCATCACTAGGTAAATATACTTCTACTGTGGGAGACCTTGCTAGCTCCCAGTAACAGTGAAATAGCTAATGGTCATGCATAGGCCAAATACCATGGTTTAGAGTGTACTTTCATCAGGCTTTGAAGATAACGTGGAAGGGAGGTAATTTACTACATTTAGTCTGTTTGAGAAAATATTAAAAGTGTACCAACAGGGGCACCTGGGTGGCTCAGTGGGTTAAAGCCTCTGCCTTTGGCTCAGGTCATGATCTCAGGGTCCTGGGATCGAGCCCCGCATCGGGCTCTCTGCTCAGCAGGGAGCCTGCTTCCTCCCTCTCTCTCTGCCTGCCTCTCTGCCTACTTGTGGTCTCTGTCTGTCAAATAAATAAATAAAATCTTTATTAAAAAAAAAGTGTACCAACAAAATGAAATAAACTCAGATTTACATACAGATGTGTTAAATAGGAAGTAGTACAAATAGGAAGGCAAGTGTTTTTAATATTGGAAAAATTCAGCAATCATTTCTGATTTTAAAAACGCTTATAAAAATAGGAATAGGAGGATACTTTATTTACTTAAGGCAAAAATGTGTATCTCATGTTAAAGCTAGCCTGATGCTTAATAATAAAGCACTGAAAGCATCCCCCCTGAAGAAAGAAACAAGATAAAGATATCCCCAATCACCACAGATGTTTATTATTGTTTTGGAAGTTCTTGATGGTGCAATCAGACAGAGATATAAATAAACAAGATCTAAATAGTGACAAGAAAGAGGCAAAACTTGTATTATGTAGCAGTGAAAAATTACTTATCTAACACAACCAAGAAAAACAACTGGAAAAATTAGAAACAAATTTAATAAAATGGTAGATTATGAAATTAATATCTTAAAGTAAGTTTTCTTACATATAACCAGTAACCTGAGAGAAAATATAATGGAAGAAACTAAAATCCTTGTGTATAAATTTAATAATAATGAATAGCACCTGCATGTATGAAACTTTACAAGGAAAATAAAAGATCTTTTTTTTTTTTTTTTAAAGATTTTAGTTATTTATTTGACAGAAAGATCACAAGTAGGCAGAGAGGCAGGGGGAAGCAGGCTCCCTGCTGAGCAGAGAGCCTGATGTGGGGCTCTATCCCAGGACCCTGAGATCATGACCTGAGCTCAAGGCAGAGGCTTAACCCACTGAGCCACCCAGGTGCCCCAAAATAAAAGATTTAAGTACGGGAAGGAATTACTCTGCCTTTGGAAGACTTCTCTCTAAGCCAACTTATGAATTGAGTGTCTTCCAAATGGAAAAAGAGGTTTTTGTTTCTTTTTCTTTTTCTTTTTTAATTAGCAAAATGACATCAAAGTTTATTTGGAATCACACACATACGAGTGTAACCAAGAAAAAAAAATGTGAAAATGAAGATAAGTAGTAAAGGATGCCTAATTCTACCAAATATTAAAACCTGTTAAGAAGCTGGAAGAATTAAGACAGTTTGATTCTGGAGGAAAAAAATAACCAATAGAACAGAACAGAGTTCACATGGAAATTAAGTTTCTGATAAAGGTGCTATCTTACTTTACTTATTATTTTTTTAAGGTTTTTTTTTTTTAAGATTTTATTTATTTATTTATTCATTCGGCACAGAGAGAGAGTATAAGCAGGGGGAGCAGCAGAGAGAGAAGCAGGCTCTCCGGTGAGCAGGGTGTCGGATATGGGCCTCAATCCCACCTGAGCGGAAGGCACCACCCAGGTGCTCCTAAAGGCGGTATTTTAGATCATTGAGAAACAGAGTATCATAAATTAAGTAGACCTGTAACAATTGGCTAATTATGTGGCCAGTGGTGGTTGTGGGGGAGGGGGAAGAGGGAGAGACCAGGAGGAACAAACTTGAATTTCTGTCTCAATCCTCACATCCAGAATAAATTCCAAATGGACAAAGATTTACATGTAGAAAAAGAAACGATAGAAGTTCAAAATAAAGCATGAGTGAAATTAATACATTTTAGAAATTATACATTTCTAGGGGAGCCAGGGTGGCTCAGTTAGTTAATCATCTGCCCTTGGCTTTGGTCATGATCGCACGGTCCTGGGATTGAGGCCCACGTCAGGCTCTTTGTTCACTGGGGAACCTGCTTCTCCCTCTCCCCCAGCTTGGTCTCTCTCTGTCAAATAAATACATAAAATCTTTTTTAAAAATCATACATTTCTTAACAATACTTAATAGAAAAACTATAACAAATGTCTGATTTGCTTAATGTACAGAGAAATAATAGAAATAAAAAGATAAACTAATAAGAAAATGGGCAAAGGATATGAACTGGCTGCTTACAGAAAATGACTAAAACCATAAAAAGATGTTCATCCACATGCCAAAAGGAAAATATACTAATCAAAATGAGGTAGGATTTTTCACCTGTCAGAATAGCAACTGTTGAAATATCTGTAGCACATTACAAGACTATAGAAAAATGGGCCCTCATCCACTGTGTTGCTGGGAACATAAATTGGTGGTCTTTTTAGAAGGCAGTTTAGCACTATCAAAATTTAAATGTAAGATTCTTTGATCCACTTCTTCTGTTAGGCATTTACTCTTTAAAAAGAGAAAGAGTTCAGTAAAATATATATACAAGAATGTTTATTTTTTAAACAGCATTTTTTAAAAACAACAAAATAGCTAAAATGTTTACTGGTAGAGAATTGACAAAACTACGGCAGTCATAAGATAGAATTCTGTACAGCTGTTAAAAAGAATGTAGATTTTGGGACGCCTGGGTGGCTCAGTTGGTTAAGCAGCTGCCTTCGGCTCAGGTCATGATCCCAGCGAGCTGGGATCGAGTCCCACATCGGGCTCCTTGCTCGGCAGGGAGCCTGCTTTTGCCCTCTGCCTCTGCCTGCCACTCTGTCTGCCTGTGCTCTCTCTCTCTCTCTGACTAATAAATAAATTTAAAAAAAAAATCTTTGAAAAAAAAAAAGAATGTAGATTTCTGTTTGTTAATATGAAAAGATTGCTTGATACCTTATGAACTACTGAAAAGAAGGTATATAGCAAAGTACAGCTGACCCTTGAACAATGCGAGGATTAGGGGTGCTGACACCCTGCCTCTCCACTCCTGTGCAGTCGAAAATTTTCATATGATTTTGACCCCTAAAAACTTAAGTACTAATAGCCTACAACTGACTAAAGCCTAGATTAAACAGTTGGTTAACACATACTTTGTATGTTATACATATTACATACTGTATTCTTATGATAAAGTAAGGTAGAGAAAAGAAATGTTACTTAAAAACTATAAGGAGGGGCGCCTGGGTGGCTCAGTCATTAAGCATATGGCTTTGGCTCAGGTCATGATCTCAGGGTCCTGGGATCGAGCCCCACATTGGGCTCCCTGCTCAGCGGGAATCCTGCTTCTGCTCTTCCCACTCCCCCTGCTTGTGTTCCATCTCTTGCTGTGTCTCTCTCTGTCAAATAAAAAAATCTCAAAAAAAAATTTAAAAGGAAAATGTATTTGCAGAACTGTACTGTAAGAAAAATCCATGTATGAGTGGACCTTTGCATTTCAAATCTGTTTTTCAAGGATTAGTTGTAGTTTGATTTCTTTAGCATAAATCAAAGAAATAATAGGAAGTTTGTATACACAGAAACACAGTTCCTGAAAGAAAATAGAAGAAAGTGAAGGGAGTTATGAGATGTAGAGCAGAGTGGTTTTTGTTTTTGTCCCTTTTGGTGCACTTTTAGTATTCTCTCCATGTTCATTTATATTTTTGTATTTAAAGGGGCAGTAAGGGTTTTCTGGGAGATGGGATTATGATTTTCATCTTCTCTATACACATCTCTGAATTTTATTTTTTTTAACTTTTTTTTTTTTTAAGATTTTACTTATTTATTTGACAGACGGAGATCACAAGTAGGCAGAGAAACAGGCAGAGAGAGAGGAGGAAGCAGGCTCCCTGCTGAGCAGAGAGCCTGATGCGGGGCTCGATCCCAGGACCCTGGGATCATGACCTGAACCGAAGGCAGAGGCTTTAACCCACTGAGCCACCCAGGTGCCCCACATCTCTGAATTTTAAAAAGTGATGAATATTCCTTAATCTCTTAAAAGTATGGTAGTAGAAAAAGAAAGGGAAATATTTGAAGATTATTTTGTTCTTTACAATTCTTTTGGTTCTGTTCTTCCTTTGACTGGTTTAGGAATTAAATTTCTGTGGGAATTCCAAAAAGATGAAATTTGAAATTAAGCCCCATTGGGTATACACTAATAAGTAGAAAGAGCCCCTCAAGTTTTATCCTAGGCTATTTGGAATCATTTTATCTTATTTTTTTCTTTATAATTCTATCCCACAAGACAAAGTACTAGAAGATACAAAGGATAGTGATTTAGTGGTCTATTACCCTAACACTGAATTGTTTTCATTTGAAAGAAGTTGGTCACTCTTGGGGAAAGGGATTATAATGTTATTTTTACTTCTTGACTGTTTGATTCTTAAATAGCAGTTTTCCTGACAGAAATTTATAATACGATGACAATACCTAATGGCTCAGTAAGAGGAAAACATGAGTTTATGTTGAGATTGGATTTTGATTTATTGCAGGATTATACACATGAATTCCATAAAACCAAAGCAAACTTTATGGCAATACGGGAAAGGGAGAATCTCATGGGATCAGTACGAAAGGATATTGAGTAAGTTACCTTTTATGTTATTTTGTAGTATGTTTACTCAGATTTAGACTTAGACCATATCTATGATTAACTATAAATTGAGAAGCAGAACCATGATTTAGATTTCAAGGTTTCTGATTCTCATTTTGTAGAGAATTCTCTAATTCTCATTTCACTGTTCTTTAAACATTGCTGAATCTAATCTACTTTGCTGGTCTTCTCTATCTTCTCCTCATTTTATCATTGGCTCCTGCCAACCTTGACTCTACTGAATCCAGCTTAGATGCTATCTTCTGAGTTTTTCTCTGATCTCCTACCACCCACCTTAATAATGATATTGCCAATAACTGAAGCTCTCTGTGTTTCCCTTTCTGATTTACCAGCTATCCCCCTACTCTCTTTCTTTTTTTTTTTTTTTTAAAGATTTTATTTATTTATTTGACAGACAGATCACAAGTAGGCAGAGAGGCAGGCAGAGAGAGAGAGAGGGAAGCAGGCTCCCTGCTGAGCAGAGAGCCCGATGCGGGGCTCGATCCCAGGACCCTGGGACCATGACCTGAGCTGAACGCAGAGGCCTTAACCCACTGAACCACCCAGGCGCCCCCCCCACCCTCTTTCTTAACAGTTGTATATATATGGAGTAATTTTTTAGATAACATATATATATATGATATATTTAAAGTAATCTTTATTTCTCTGGAATTTGAAATATCTGTGCTTTACAGGTCTTATTCAGACTTAATAACTGTACGTCAGATTACTTAAGAACTTCCAGTGTTTTTATGTTAATCTCAACCCATAATTTTAAAGATTTGTTCTTCATCCCTTTACCTCACCTTCAATAATGCTTTCTGATGTTTCATATGGATACTTAAAATTTTTTTCATGGGACACCTGAGTGGCTCAGTCAGTTGAGCGTCCAACTCTTGATTTCAGCTCAGGTCACAATCTTGGGTTGTGGGATGGAGCTCTGTGCTCAGCACAGAGTCAGCTTGTTCCTCTTTTTCTTCCCCAACTCCCTCTCTCTCTTTCTCTCTCTCTGTCTTTCAAATAAATAAATAAAATCTTAAAAAAAAAAAAAAAGGCATTTTTCACACAACTGACAGGTTAAATCCATTGGGCATCTACTTAAAACTGAAGACTTTCATTTTTGGACCATCTAATGAAGCCTATCATTGTCTCACTTATGATAAATTTATGATACTTATGTTTCATAAGTAATTATTGTATTTCATAAACATAGCTATGATACACATTACCATATCATAAACTGATATGTGTCATGTGTACTCTTAGAAACATTTTCCAGGAAAACTTTTATTTTGTTACAACAGTAAGACAGTTTTGCAAAAGAAATAATTTCATATTCATTGCATTCAAAATTTTTGCTCAAAACTAATCAAGGATTATCCAGCCATCAAAGTTATGTTCCTTTCCCCAAAAATTATCTTGGTAAATTAATTTTTATTTTTCTGTTTTTTTAATGTTTAGTCTTATGTACTTAGTGAAACATGAAGGACTAAAAATTTTGCCATAATTACATATTTTGTAATATTTTTAGTTCTCAGGAACATGGAAGTCTTTTGTTTAATATCTGTGCAGACTATTTATGTATGTATTTTCAGGTATACATTGAGAACCAGTATAGGGGACAGCCTATACTGGCATTTTGTTCCCCCCAAATTTGTGGGAATTGTTAGAATATAGCCCACTGTAATAACTTGCTTTCTGAAAAACAGTCATAAAAGAAACATGTTTCATCCATTCATTAAACTATTTCCTGATTAACAGCCATGAGTAAGACTCTAGATCAGTCACAGTAGAGGCTAGAAATGAAAAGACCAACTTAGCCCAACAGGAGTTTATAATCTAGGTGCTGCGGGGCGCCTGGGTGGCTCAGTGGGTTAAGCCTTTGGTTCAGGTCATGATCCCAGGGTTCTGGGATCGAGCCCCACATTGGGCTCTCTGCTCAGCAGGGAGCCTGCTTCCCTCTCTCTCTCTACCTGCCTCTCTGCCTACTTGTGATCTCTCTCTGTCAAATAAATAAGTAAAATCTTTAAAAAAGAAAAAAACCTTTATAATCTAGGTGCTAGAGGGGAGTAAGACATATATTCAAATTAATATAATACAAAGCAGAATATGATTAGTGAGATGAGATATAGTAGTAATAACTAACATTTTAAAGTTCTTTGCAATTGTACACTACTTTTCCATATATTATCTCTATTCTGGCTTCATATAATCTTTTGGTACAGATAGAAATTATTAGTACCATTTTATAAAACTAAGTATTACGAGACTTGTCTAAGGTTAACTGGCTAGTTAATGATGGGAGTATAGATTTAAATCTAGATCACCTGTTTTCAGGATGCCTGCCTGGTTCAGTCAGAGGAGTGCACAACTCTTGATCTTGGAGTTGTGACGTCAAGCCCCATGTTGGGTGTGGCCATTGCTTTAAAAAAAAAATCTTAATAAAAGTAAATCATCTGGGGCACCTGGGTGGCTCAGTGGGTTAAAGCCTCTGCCTTCGGCTCAGGTCGTAATCTCAGGGTCCTGGGATTGAACCCCGCATCGGGCTCTCTGCTCAGCGGGAAGCCTGCTTCCCCCTCTCTCTCTCTGCCTGCCTCTTTGCCTGCTTGTGATCTCTCTCTCTCTGTCAATAAAAAATCTTAAAAAAAAAAAAAAAGGGTACATCATCTGTCTTGGGAGTCCTGCGTGTTCTTGGTTATCTCATGCTGCTTTCCCTGGGATTTTTCTTTCCTACTGTGCTTTGCAAATGAGTGCTGCCTCTTAGCCAGTAGTTCAGTTTTATCAGCATGACCCTCTTTTGTCATACTCTAGTGTATGTGCAGTTTCTTCAGTTTTTTATTTTTGTTCTTGTTACTTTGAGTAAGGAGTAGAAACATGAAAGTGTTGATAGTAACGATAGAAAGCATTTTCTTATAAATTTTAGTGCAGTTAAGAAAGCATTTTCGTGTAAAATTTAGTGCAGACCGAGACAGAAATCCTTAAGTATGCCAAAATTGGCAGGTCTTAAGCTTCATTTTAACTCTGTAGGCTCTAATTGATAGACTACATATACCACTGTGAAGGAAAACATTCCATGGCAGTAGTTTCCTCCCCATGTGTAGTAATCAGTTTAAACTTTTATGTCTACTTGGAGAAAATAAAGATATAATAATAGACAAAAATAATAATAGACAAAGACAAGTAATGTTTTTGTTTAAAACATTGGATTATTCTGGTGAAAAATAATAAACAGTTAGCCCCAAATTAGAGAGGCATTTATATTTATCTATTTATTATGGATGTCATTTTATTTTTTATTTTTTTAAAGATTTTATTTATTTATTTGACAGACAGAGATCACAAGCAGGCAGAGAGGTAGGCAGAGAGAGAGGGAAGCAAGCTCCCTGCTGAGCAGAGAGCCCGATGTGGGGCTCGATCCCAGGACCCTGGGATCATGACCTGAGCCAAAGGCAGAGGCTTTAACCCACTGAGCCACCCAGGCACCCCATGGATGTCATTTTAGAAGATGAGAATGATCAAACGTTTTAGCTTCATTCAAAATTATGGAGAGGCTCAGTTTGTTTGCTTTGGATATTACTAGAGTCAGTTACTTCTGTTTTGCAGTATCTGCCAGAAATGTTCTTAAATTTTCTCTGTTTTATTCTAGGTCATATAAAAGTGGGTCTGGAGTAAACAACAGAAGAACTGAACTATTTTTGAAAGAACATGACCACCTTCGAAAGTAGGTATTCTTGTATACATACATACTGTGTAGTTTCCCAGACTTACTAATTCCTTTATTGACATAACAAACATTTTGTGTTTTTTATAGCAAGTGCTTTATCAGTGCTAACTCATTTAATTCTAACGACCCTGTTTGGTAGAAGTGGAATTGTTAACTGTTCCAGCTGTTAATTAGGAAAGATACTATGCTATCGACCATCCAAAATCGACATTCACATCACTTGTTACTTGTAATATATCTTTTACTGCCTTAATGTTTCATGTCTTTAGCAAGTCTATCTTTCTGATACATTTGTTCACTACTGGAGATTATGTAGTAATGATGCTGATAATGACTTATGTTTGAATGCCCTGTTACCATTATATATATTCATTATAAATAAATGTTACAAATTATGTTGATATTTGCTGCTGAATGTCATTAATTAGTCATGTCTGTATGAGCTTAATGTACTGTTCAATTTATTTTTCTTTAAAGATTATCGCTTTAGGTATATAAGGTATTGTAATCAGAACATGGAAAATCAAAACCTTTTTCCAGACACCACCTTTTTGCCCCAAAATCTCTGTAAATGAAATGAAATGTAATTTACTATTTGAAAAAAAAGGAGGGTTCCTAAAAAAAAATTTTTTTTTAATTTAAAAAATTAAAAAATAGAAGCCTGGGTTCCTCCAGTGTTAGATATAGTTCTTAGTGTTCTTTCTTAATCTGTTGACTGTTATTGATTGGCACAAGGGGGCAGTCTTTCCTAGAGTATGTTTAGTTTATAGTTACTCCGAGCTTTGGTAGTTTTTTTGTATTTGATAAAAACCTTAAAAAATAAAGAAAGAAAGAATTTTGCATTACATCCAAAGCTATATTAATACATTCTTTAGTTACAGAGTAAATTTAAAGGATAAGATACTCAAGTAGCACAAAATAAAGGTTAGATTCCATCAGTGTTTCTCTATTGCCTCAAAAAGATACTAAAAAGTTAGAAATGCAGTAATTGAATTATCTCAAGAATAATTTGTTGCCAAAGAGTATACCAGAGTGATTATATAAATTAATATCCTTTGTTTCATATTTTAAGACATACTGCATATTATAATTGTATATGAAAATTTGCAGTTTTGTATTTGTATTAATAATTCAAAGAAAATCCATCAGGAATTTTATATTGTCCATTTTACAGGGAAAAAATGCATCTGTTCAGGGGCATATAACAAATAATTTAGGTTATAAAAATGAGAATATTGGAAATCAAAAAGGTGTTTTCCACTTTTCTCAGTTTTACATATGATATACTTTATATATATTCCTTTCAATATTCTTGTGAAAAAGTTTCTATGTGCTCATTCTATACAGAGAGAAATGGAGACAGGAAGAATTGAATGGAATATGAGCTTCTGATGAATTAGGGAAGTTGTCAGGACTGAAAACAAGGGTTCAGTCATTGGTCTCAGAATTAGAACATAGCTTCCAAATGCAGTTTGGAAAAATCAATCTTTTATGTGTAAGTTATGAATATTTGTTAGGTGATAAAAATAAAATGATGGATGATATGTGTACAAATAATATGGAAAACTTTTTCTGTTTTTTTCAATGTCATCTCTATGTCATTGGCTAAGTGCTTTGGGGAAGAATTGGCAAGATCTTTTCAGAACTTTTTCCATACAAAAACTGTAAGTGCTCATTATAATAAAGCACTCAATTTAGAAAGTATGGATAACACAAAAGAGACCATTGAAATCACTTGTTTTTGTTTGTTTGTTTGTTTTTAAATTATGGCGGCCGAGATGGTGGACTGGCCTCCAGCAGTCCACCGTTGGCACTGGCTCAAGTTCTTTTTTTTTTTTTTTTTTTTTTTTAAGATTTTATTTATTTATTTGACAGACAGATCACAAGTAGGCAGAGAGGCAGGCAGAGAGAGAAGGGAGGAAGCAGGCTCCCTGCTGAGCAGAGAGCCCGATGCGGGGCTCGATCCCAGGACGCTGGGATCATGACCTGAGCCGAAGGCAGCGGCTTTAACCACTGAGCCACCCAGGCGCCCCGTCACTGGCTCAAGTTCTTAACAGAAATGCAAAGGGATGGAAGCAGTGATTTTTTTTTTTTTTTTGAAGATTTTATTTATTTTATTTGACAGACAGAGACTACAAGTAGGCAGAGAGGCAGGCAGAGAGAGGAGAAAGCAGGCTCCCTGCTGAGCAGAGAGCCCGATGTGATGCGGGGCTCAATCCCAGGACCCTGGGATCATGACCTGAGCCAAAGGCAGAGGCCCAACCCACTGAGCCACCCAGGGGCCCCCATTGAAATCACTTGTAAGAACAGATTCTGTAACATTTTTTACTCATCAGTAGATTGGGAGTCTTTTGCATGTTATTTGATAATTTATTTGTTTTTTTTATCTGTTTTATAATACAGTTAATCCAGGGTGTAACAACCATTTCCGTAATGTTGGCCTTTTGGATTATATTCAGTTTTTACTTTTATACATATTGAAGTCTTTATAAGTATCCGTAATTATTTCCTCATGATAAGTTCCTAGAATTGGAGTATATTCATTTGTAAATCTTTTGATATGTTATTGTCAAATTTCCCTCTAAAGGTTTGCTGGAGTCCCATTTGTGGCAAATATGTAAACATTCCCCAGTGCCCTCAATAGCACTGATATTTTGATTTTTTAAAAGTTTATGCCAAGAGGGGCGCCTGGGTGGCTCAGTGGGTTAAAGCCTCTGCCTTCAACTCAGGTCATGATCTCGGGGTCCTGGGATCGAGCCCCACATCGGGCTCTCTGCTCAGCGGGGAGCCTGCTTCCTCCTCTCTCTCTCTCTCTGCCTACTTGTGATCTCTATCTGTCAAATAAATAAATAAAAATCTTAAAAAAAAAAGTTTTATGCCAAGATAGGCAAAAATTCTCTAGTAGTAGATTTTTTTTTAATATAAGGGATATATTTTCATTAGAGAAAACATAGGTTAAATTAAACAGCTAAGCAAAAGAAGCATAAAGTAGTAGTAGCTAAATTAACCTTAAAGTGATTATAGAAACCTATAGTGATTATAGATTATATAGTTCATTTGTAATTAGTAGGCCAGATTTGCTGCTAGGGTAATTTTTATTTTGGTCTTTCATGGATAAACGTTTTTAATACCCAATAACTGAGGTAACTAGTTTGATTTTGTACATTGCATTTTACTTTTTATAGCTAGAATCATAAGTAGATTTTTATCTGATTTTTCTTAACATTTTAAAAAATTTTTTAACATTTTATATGATAATGTAAATTTCTACAACTTGTTTCAAAAGTACATATTTTTGCCTTGAGAAAGAATAAAACAGTTTTTATAAATGAATGCCAAACTTTAAAAAGAAAACAAAAACCTAACTTTGTAATCGTTTTTACCAGTTCCCATTAATACTTTTTGTCTTAAAACTTAATGTTGTAGGGCGCCTATGTGGCTCAATTGTTAAGTGTCTGCCTTCTGCTTAGGTAATGATCCCAGAGTCCTGGGATCAAGCCCTGCTTGCATCGGGCTCAGCAGGAAGCCTGCTTCTCCCTCTCCCACTCCCCCCGGCCTGTGTTCCCTCTCTTGCTGTGTCTCTCTCTGTCAAAAAAATAAATAAATCTTAAAAAAAAAAAAAAGTTAATGTTGTTAGCTTGCTAACTATTTTCTGAAAGGCAATAATTTCTCTTTTTGTGGATAAAGTAACTTTCATTTTGACTCGTCTTTCTCTGCGTTTGTTTTCAATACATCAGTCAGAGGAAGATGGCTGACTTTGAATTAGTGTCAAGCTTGCAGCTATTTGTTTTTTACTGGGCTATAGTGTAGCTGCATTTCTCTGAGCTCTCTGCTTGCTATTTAGTTAATTTCTCTTTCTTCCTTTATTTAACCATTCTCTTTCATTGCTCTTTTATGTATTCCTTTTTGAAAGAAGTATCTGAATTAGTTTTGTACTTTAAAGTTCTTTTTTTCCTTAAAGAAGTTTTACATTTGTGATCTGTTTCTCATCCTTTACTTTTAAAGGGTGTGGTTATAACAAACATGTATATACGCGTATACATGCACGCATGCATGCGCGCGCGCGCGCGCACACACACACACACACTCGTTTAATTGCCCATTATAGTCAAAATACAGAACATTTCTATCAACCCAAGAAAGTTTTATGCCCTTCTGTAGTTGATTCCTGCCCCCCCAATCCCAGGCAACTGCTTACCTGCTTTCTGCCATTGTAGATTACCTTTTCCAGAATTTCATATAAATGAATTCATACAATGTATACTTCTTTCACTTAGCATAGCGTTGCTAAGATTCATCTGTTTGTTTTTGTTTTTTGTATCAGTAGTCAGTTCCTTTCTGTCACTGAGTATAATTGCTGTTGTATGATACACCTCAATATGTTTATATATTCACCCATTGGTGGATATTTAGGTTAATGTTTTAGTTTGGGGCTATTACCAAGAAAGCTAGTTCATAGACAAAATTTCATGTGGCTCTATGTTTTCATTTCTCTTGAGTAATTACCTAGAAGTTGTATTGTTGGGTTCTAATGGCAGGTGTAAGTTTGTTTCATTTTATAGGAAACTGTCAGATGTTTTTAAGTGGTTTTGTCATTTTTACATTCCTGACAATCCCATATTGAGAGTTCCAGTTGCTTTAAATCCTTGCCAGCATCTGACACTGTCATTCCTTCTGTTCTTCTGTAGTCTAGTAAGTATGTAATTGTATCTCACTGTGGTTTGAATTTGCACTTCTCTGATGACCAATGATAAGCATCCTTTCAAGTGCTTATCAGCCATTTATTTATCTTTAGTGAAATGTCTGTTCATATATTTTGCCCTTTTTTCAATTGGGTTTTTTGTCTTTTTACGGCTGAGTTTTGTTTGGTTTTGTTTTTCTTACTCAGTTATTGAGTTTTAAGATCTTTCTGTATCCTGAATACAAATTCTTTGTCAGAGGTTTTGCAAATATTTTCTTTGACGCTGTGACTTACCTTTTCATTTTCATTATGGTGATTTCCAAAAGAGCAGATGTTTTACATTTCGATGAAGTTTTTCTTTTATGGTTCATTTATTTTCAGTGTAAGAAATCTTGACCTAAGTTTGCAAATATTTTGCCCTTTGTTTTCTAACAGAAGTTTTACAGTCTTAGTATTTTTACTTCATTTTTGTGTCTAGTTGAGTGAAGGGATCCGTTCATTTATCACATGGATATTGTGTTGTTTCAGCACTGTTGAAAAGACTCTCCTTCCCCCACTGAATTATGTTGGCACCTTTTGTTGAGAAAAGGTTTATTTCTGAACCCTGTCCTGTTCCATTGACCTGCATAGGTCCATCCTTATGCCAATAGCTTAACTGTTCTGATTACTGTAGCTTTATTTTAAGTCTTGAAATGAGGTAATGCAGGTCTTCTAACTTTGTTCTGTATTTTCAGAATTGTTCAGCTCTTCCAGGTCCTTTGCATTGCCATATAAATTTTATAACCAGCTTGTAAAAAAAAAAAAAAAAGCCTCCTGGCATTTTAAATAGGATTACGTTGAATCTCTAGAACCATTTGGGGAGAATTGCCATGTTAACAATAGCAAATCTTCCAACTTAGGAACATGGTATGTTTTTCTATTTATTTAGGTCTCCCTTTACTTCTTGTAGCACATTATGGTCTTCACCATGCAGGCCTTACACAAATTATGTTGAATTTATCTTTAAATATTTCCTCTTTAGGGATGTGATTATAAATAGAATTTAAAAATTTTAATTTTCCAATTATTTTGTCTAGTATGGAAAATAATTGATTATTATATATAATGTCATCCTATGACCTTACTGAATTTACTTATTATATAGTAGTTTCTTGGTAAATCTTTTAGGATTTTCTATGTATATAGTCCTATTACCCAAGAATGTAGTTTTATTTCTCCCTTTCTGATTTGTTTTCCTTTTATCCCTTTCCTCATTGCACTGGCTAAAACCACCAGCACAAAGCTGGATAGAGGCAGTTAGTGCAAATATTCTCGCCCTATTTTGTATTTAAGGAGAAACTTTATTGTTCAATATTAACAGGTTTTGTACATGCCCTTAATCAGGTTGAGGAAGAACCCTCCTCTTCCTGTTTTACCAAGAGTTGCTTTTTTTGTGATTGGGTTTTTTAGCTTTTTATTTTGAAATAATTTTAGACTGTAGAGGAATTACACAAATAGTACAGAGAATTTTTGTATACCCTTCAACAAGTTTTCCTAATGTTAATGTTTTATAGAACCTTATTACAACTATCAAATTCAGCAAATTATCATACAATAATATTAATATTATTAATAATTTTTTAAAAGATTTTATTTATTTGACAGAGAGAGACCACAAGCAAGCAGAAAGGCAGGAAGAGAGAGAGAGGGGGAAGCAGGCTCCCTGCTGAGCAGAGAGCCTGATGCGGGGCTCGATCCCAGGACCCTGAGACCATGACCCGAGCCAAAGGCAGAGGCTTAACCCACTGAGCCACCCAGGCGCCCCTAATATTATTAATAATATTAACTAATAAATAATATTAACTAAATATTAACAATAATATTAACTAAACAAAAATACTAACTAAACAATAATATTAACTAAACTACAGACTTTATTTACCAGGTCTTCCACTAATGTTCTTTTTATGTTCCAAGATTTAGATCAGGCGCCTGTGTTGCATTTAATCATGTCTCCTTAGTCTCCTAAGATCTGTGACAAAATTGCCTTACCTTAATTTGTCAAGAGAAAGTGTCGGACAGACCCAAGTTAAGGGACATTCTACAAAAATAGCCACTGCTCTTAAACAGTTATGATCCTGACCTTATGCAGTTTTGGCAGGAATACCATCGGGTGATGTTGGGCCCTTCTTGGAGCATCGTATCAGGTGTATATCATGCCAGTATGTCTTAAAAATTATGTTAATCTAGGTTGCTTAAAGTGGTGTTTGTCATGTTTCTCTGCTCTAAAATTGTTTCCCTTTGTAATTAATGAATATAGGGGAAGATGCTTTGAAAGCGCAAATACCCTGTTTCTCTGCAAACTTTTTCCACTGATTTTAGTATTCCCTAGTGAATCTTGCTTCCCCAGTTATTCCTGGGTTGTTTTCCTACTGGCGATTTTCTATTTACATCGGGCCTTGTACATTTAATAGTTGAGATTCTCTGAGGCCCCTTCTCCATCATTTATTTTATTTAATTATTTATTTATCAGTGTAGACTCATGAATATTTATACTTTGGGATATAATCCAACACTAGCATTATATTATTGTTCACATTGTTCCAACTTTGGCCTGTGGGAGCTCCTTCCCTTAGCTTCTGTCATTTGACATGCCCTTTTTTTGGTTCACTTTCTTTACAGTTTGTTACCACACAGTTTTCATGGCTCTTGTATTTTCCCTGCCTCAGCCCTGGAATTAACCACTACTCCAAGCAGCATTATTCCCTGATTTTGGAGAATGGTTCAGCTAATTGCTCAGAGAATGGGTGCTAATTGTGCTTATTGCCACTGAAGTGTTACTGCTTTTAGGCTCTCTCTTGCTTAAAGTTTTTGTCATGGATAGGGTTGAACTTTTTCATGTCTTGTTTTGGATCTATTAAAGTGATCACTTTTTTTTCCTTCATTGCTGTAATATTGTGAATTAAATTGATTATTTTCAAACATTAAAGCAATCTTGATTCCTAGAATAAACCCCACTTTGTCATGATATATTTATTATTCTTTTGATATATTGCTAGATTTATTTTGTTGAGGATTTTTGTATTATGCTTGTGAAGAATATCTTTAGTTTTCTTTTCTTGAGATGTCTTTGGCCCCATTGAATGAGTTGGGAAATGTCCCTTTTACTGTCTGCTGAAAGAATTTGTACAGGCTTAGTGTTATTCCTTCCTTAAATGTTTGATGAAATTTACTAGTGAATCTGTCTCAGCCTGGAGTTTTCTTTGTGGCAAGATTTTTAAATTAAAAATGCATTTTCTTTTGGAGGTGCAAGGCTATGGCTCTGGATTTATCCCTGGGCTGGGCGTGTTGGTGGTTGGGAGGGTTACTCTGATGAGCTCAGCTGGTCACAGATCCATCCCTGTGACTCAGAAAGTCTATTATCAAAAGAGAATGTGGCATATACAGGGCTCCAGAGAAGTTATCAGCCAACTTAATCACTTAGCTGGGTTTACTATACTCTCTTCTGTATTCCAAGCCATAAACATAGAAATAGTTGGGTTTTTTCCTAGTGATATTTATTGAGGTGGACTTTTACTTCAATATTCCATTCTGCTCCCCCATTAATAAATTTAAAAGTTTTTAATGGGCCTGTGGAGCCCTTCATGATCAACCTACTGCCTAAATCTCCCAACTTCATCTCCATCCCTTCCTCTATATCACTCTTTCCCTTTACTTATTAGGCACCAGCTATACTGGCCTCTCTTCATTTCCTTCCCAAGAGATATTAAGCCTTTTCCCTTCTCAGCCTCTTTGTACTTATATTTCGTTCTATCTGCTTTAAATACTCTTTTCTTAGCTTTTCGTATGGCTTATTCATTGACATTTTTATAGTCTCAGCTCACTTGTCACCTCTTCAAAAAGGACTTTTCTAACTGTCTTATCTAAAATAGACCTTCCCAGGGGGCCTGGGTAGCTCATTTGATTAAGTGTCTGCCTTTGGCTTAGGTCATGATCCTGGGATCAAGCCCCTCATCTGGTGCCCTGCTCAGCGGGGAGTCTGCTTGTCCCTCTCCCTCTGTCTCCTGCACCCCTCCCTGTTTGTGTGCACATGTACTCTCTCTCTGTCAAAAAATAAATAAAATAGACCCCCCTTTTTTATTATATAAAAAAGTATTTTTGGGCTTCTTTCATAGCATTTGTGAGAATTTGTAATAATTTGTAATTTGTAATAGTTTTTATTTTTTATTATTATGTGACTCTCCTTACATGTAGGTTTCATAAGAGGAGGGGACCTGGTTAGTCTAAGTCTAGTTCTTGGAAGTGTTGTGTGCCTAGTTCCTGTTATATCATAGACACTTAATATTTATTTCTTATAAATGAATGGATATAAACAGAAGGTATTAATTTTGGTTTCATATACATGTAAATGTAGGACATCTATTTCATTCATTTACCTATTCCCGAAATACTTACTGAATACATACTGTGTATACTGTATCGGTCTAGATGCTATATATATATCTATATGAAATCTGATTTTGAGAACTAAAGGGGATATTATTAATGTGATGAATTATTAAAATTATTAAAAATGAATTATTAAAAATCAAAATCTATGGTACATATAAGTCTTTGGCAAGCATCTCTCTTATTTGTGGATAGGAAACAAGATTCAGAAAGGACATAGGCCAAGCTTTCATAAATATTCAATAATATATTAAGCCCACATTTCCTAACTTATTTCCATATTTGTCCTACATCATACTGCCTTTCCTGTGACTTGCTTCTTTACAATTTTACTTTTCTTGTATTGGGGATTCAGCATGCATAATGCTCTGCCATTTGAAGGACCACCTGCTTTACATTTCTCTTAAAAGCAGGTGACCTGGCCTCTCTGTGTCTATTTTGGGTGTTTTGGTTTTTTGTAATGGGACTGTAGCTGTCCCCTATGTTACATGATTTTAGGGAAGAATGACTTAAGAGTTAAGGCATTTTACAAAGTTGAAAGCACTTTAAGAAATCTGAAGAATTTGTTTCACGTAACTTTTCAAATACAGGACTGTGTGTAAAGCAAATTTTACTTAAATAAATGGGATCAATTACAGTATTGAGAATTTATTTTGTTTTCATTCCATTGACTTCAGCAGATATGACTGTTATTCTCTGAGATGGCACACGTTATCTTATGTTGTAGTTGTACACTTAGGTATAAATATGTCAGTGAGCAAGACTTATTATATTGTCAGAGGCTTACCTCTTCTCTGCTGATGATTTTTCTCATGACCTTTCTTTCTTAGCCTATGTTTAATAGACTATTGGTATTTTGAATTTTTTTAATTCACCAGGCTTATCATTTAGGTTAGGTGATTCAAAGTTGTGGTAGGTGAACTATTTTACATAGGCATTTTATTTTATTTTATTTTATTTTTTAAAGATGATTTATTTATTTATTTGACAGACAGAGATCACAAGCAGGCAGAGAGGCAGGCAGAGAGAGAGGAGGAAGCAGGCTCACTGTCGAGCAGAGGGCCCGATGCGGGACCCAATCCCAGGACCCTGGGATCATGACCCGAGCCGAAAGCAGAGGCTTTAACCCACTGAGCCACCCAGGTTCCCTACATAGGCATTTTAAAAACAACGATACTGGTTTCACTTTTTGTTTGTTTCATGATTTTAGCCCGATTTCTCCGAGGTCCCACAGCTAGTTAAAGCTGAGATGGAACCCCAGGTCCTCTGATTGTATTGCTTCTGCAATACTGCACTGCTTCTCTAATTCTTAATGGATTCTACATCATAGAGTTGCTAAGATAATGCGTGTAAAAAAGCTTTGTAAACTGTGAGGCATGTCTGTATAAAGCAGAACATAATGAGGGTTTTAGGAGTAAGAAAAGCAAATACTAAAGAAGAAAACTTTTCATATGCACTATCAATTTACATGTCTTAAATATAACTTGAAATACTTTTGATGCTAGGATAGTCCTTGTGAAATTAAATTCTAATTTTATTAATGGACCATGACCATATTTGAAAGTATGAGACATATGATCACCATAATTTAGTGACTTTTACAAGGAGCAGGTTTATCCCAAAAGTTTTTGGTATAATCCTATATACATTTATTGTTTAATAAATAGCATATGACTCCAGTTAAATGATGGTCAGATTATAACATCTGTGAGTGGGATAATATAATAAGCTTCTGGCATTCAGGATTTGACATTAGTTTTCTCAAATATTTATGAAACCTAAAGGTTCATGAGATTTTGTCAAGATACAAACTTGAATGTTATGACCTAAGGAGCTGGTGTTGAGGAAGTCACTTTGCTAACAAGTATGTATGACCTACAATTACACTTCATCTTCACTTCTGTGTTCATATTTGCTGCTTGTGGTTATTTACTTAGTAACTACCTGAAATAATTTATACATACACATACATATACAGAAAACACCATTATAAAGGTAATGCTAGTGAAGTGATCCTACAAAAAGTGGTGCTCCTGAGTAGAAGAATGGGAAGCTTATGGAGGAAGCTACATGTATCAGTAGTAGCCATGAATATGGGACTATGCAAAGATCTGGAGATATATCCCTTACCTATCTTAGGGGCCTTTCGTATAATAGAGTTAAATTTTTAACATACGAGGACTGGTAGCATTTGATTATTTCACTTTGTTATCTATCATTTCATTCATGGGAAATTTTAACATTACCTGTGAAAGCCCCATTTGTCCCAGGGGTGCCGTTGTCTGCCATATGGAAATAGATGACAAAGCAAATTAATAGAACCCTGAATAATACTTTTCTTATGTTTATATTCATGTGGCAATATACAGATTTACAAGGCAAAATAATCTAGTTTAGAGCTTTTTTTTTAATGATTTTATTTATTTATTAGAGAAAGAAGGAGAGAGAGAGCACAAACAGGGGAGCAACAGTCAGAGGGAGAGGGAGAAGCAGGCTCGCTGCTGAACAAGGAGCCAGATGCAGGGTTCATGACCTGAGCCGAAGCAGGTGCTCAAGCCATTGAGCCACCCAGACACGCCTCTAGTTTGGAGCTTATTTTTTCCTTCATTTTTCTTCACCTGGAGCATATTGAAAGCAAATCTATCTTCATTTGGTACGTGGCTTTGTTATATAATAAAAACTTGAGTTGGAGATGCTCTGCTATGATGAGGAATTTTCTCTCTCCAGATACATATTCGCAGAGGATAGACATATATGTCACAGAGGATATGTGACATATATATCCTCTTTCTGCCCCCCCATGGAAATCTATAAATTAACTCTGTTAACCCTGATTGATATTTTATTAATCTGACACGTATCTGTTACTCATTTACTCATTCATTTATCAATATGACATATCAATATATGTCATGTGACATATATATCCTCTTTCTGCCCCCCTATGGAAATCTATAAATTAACTCTGTTAACCCTGATTGATATTTTATTAATCTGACACGTATCTGTTACTCATTTACTCATTCATTTATCAAGCGTTTAATGAGTGTCTCCTGTGTGCTAGGTACTATGCTAGACTCTAGGGAGTCAAAGATGAATTAGACTCAGGCTTTACTCCTTGGGAATTCATTCTGGTTAGAGAAATAATAAACATGATTATGGTATCTTGTAAAGTATAATATTTTTTAAGTATTAAATGAGATAACATATATGAAAAAAACTTAGTAAGCTTTACAAATTTAAGATTTTTTTCTTCTACTGTGTAGTACAGTATCTGATATATCTTAAATGCTTGTTTATCCTTGAATGAATTGATAAAGAACAAAGAACAAGGAAAGCATAATATTATAGTATAAAGAATTAGTTCTGCCTGGATGTATGAGGGAAAAGCTTCACAAAGGATTTAACTTTTGAGTTGGACTTTAAAATAAGCAATTTATGTTGAGAATCAGGTAAAGGGATTCCAGGGCAAGAGGAAGACTAAGACATGAAAGTGCTTGATCTGTATCAATCATGTATGTGTAGGCTTATACAGTTTGCAAGATACTTCTGTTTACATTATCTCTTTTGAGCCTTACGAAAACTTTCTGTAATGAGTTCATACAGCCAAGCACCTGAAGCCTACAGGTCCTAGGATCTAAGAGAGAGCAACTCTAGCCATTTTCTTTGTAGTTTCTTAAATGTCATGATTGCTAGTATTAATGAATTTCCGTGATTACATTTATGAACTGTTTTTGGAGTTATAAGTAAGTGGGAGAGAAAAATACATAGAATGAAAAGTGTAGTTCGATTTTTATTTATGTAAGCAGATGAGCATATATCAATACATGAAGAGTTTTTTTTAGAGGTTTCAGAAACATTGGAAAATGCTTCTTTTTTTGGGCAAGTGCTTTACTATTTCATAGATTCTTTGTGACTCAGGTAGTTTTTTGGGATTTTCAGTCTTCTTAAACCATTTACCTAAATAACAGACAATGGAAACTGCCATCCCCACATTCTTTCTTAAGCTTTCTGTTTCTGCTATAGTTGAACAAATTTGTTGACGTTAAAAAAATTTTTTTTTGCGCGAAAATGTTTGGTTAAAATGCTTTGAGGAAGGAAAAAGAGAAACAAAAATCTCTCCATTTATTCTTGATTTCCTGTTGTATATATATTATATGTTGTATGTAATCAAGATAGTGTGGTATTGGTGAAAGAATAAATCCATCAATGGAACAGAATAGAAAGTTCAAAAATTGATGTACACAAACATAATCAACTGATCTTTGACAGAGGAACAAAAGCAGTTGAATGGAGAAAAGAGTTTTTTTAAAAGGTGCTAGAACAACTGGATATCCATATGCCATATATGTATATCTATATAGACACTGACCTTTCACATTTCCCCAGAATAACTCAGCAGATCCTAGACCTAAATGTAAAATAGAGAACTATATAATGTTGGAGAAAATCTAGGTGATGTTGGGTTTGGCAGTGAGTTTTTAGATGCACCACCGAAAACACCGTCTATAAGGAAAAAAACTGGTAAGATGGATTTCATTAAAATTGAACACCTCTGCTTTGCCCTGCCAAAGATAGTCAAGAAATTGAAAAAACAAGCCACAGACTCAAAGAAATTATTTGCAAAGCACATATCCGATGGACTGTTACCCAAAATATACAAAGGACTCTTAAAACTCTACAATTAAAAAGTAGGCAAAAGATCGACAGCTCATCTGAGAAGATAAGCAGATGGCAGATAAGCATATGAAAAAATGTTCAACATCATGTCATTAAGAAATTGCAAATTAAAACCCCTAGATACCACTAGATACCTATTAGAATGACTAAAATCCAAAACACAGCACCAAATTTTGGCAAGGATGTAGAGCAGTAGGAACTCTCACTCATTGCTGGTGGGAATACAAAATGGTATAGCCACTTTGGAAGCCAGGTTGGCAGCTTCCTTAAAACACGAAATACAGTCTTACCATAGGATCCAGCAGTCACTCTCCTAGGTATTTATCTAAATGAATTGAAAACTTATGTCCAAACAGAAACCTGCACGCAAATGTTTATAGAACCTTTACTCATAATTGCCAGAACTTGGAAGCAACCAAAATGCCCTTCAGTAAATGAACAGATAAACTACAGTACATCCATACAGTGGAATCTTATTCAGTGGTATAGGTGGTAAGCTAGCAAGCCCCCAAAGACATGGAGGAGCCTTAAATACTCGAAAGAAGCCAGTCTGAAAAGGCTGCATACTGTATAATTCCAGCTATATGATGAAAGGCAAAACCATAGACAGTAGAAAGATTAGCTGTTGCCAGGGGTTCAGAGTGGGAAGAGGAGGAAGAGTAAGTAGGTGGAACACACGGGAGATTTAGGGCAGTGACGCTGTTCTGTATGACACTGTAATGATGGGCACATGACATTATGCATTTGTTAAAACCTGTAGAACTGTATAACAGAGAGTGAACCCTAATGTAAACTATGACTTTTATTTAGTAATTATCAATATTGGTTCATCAGTTATAATAAATGTACCACACACTAAAAGATGTTAATAATAGGTGGGGGAAATGGGTATATGGGTATATATCTATACCCATAGGTATATGGGTATAGATATATATATGGGTATATATCTATATATATATGGGTATATATCTATACTTTCTGCTGACTATTTCGATAAACCTGAAACTCTTCTAAAAAATAAGTCTCCTAAGTTTTAAAAAATGGAAAAAGTGACTTTCCAAGAACTCACTGCTAATAATTTAGCTTTACTTTTTTTCCTTCCTAAATTAGAATTCTGAGTCTGTCAGATGCTTTACTTTTGTCCTTAGGTACCTTCAGACAATTATAAAACAAAATTTCTATGCCAAATAAACCATAAAAAAAGCAAGTAAAGATATTCTTGATCTACCCAGACTAGAAGGAAGTAGGCCATCATATTAACGGAATAGGGATTACAAATAATTTATACTTTCATCTTTGTTTTTCTGTATTTCCCAGATGTTATCTATGAAATAATTATCTGTTAGCACTAAAACAGTTTTTTGTAACCTATTGCAGCTTAATTGCAATTTTTTAAAGATTTTTTTTAAGATTTTTTTTTTTTTTTTAAATTTGACAGACACAGCAAGAGAGGGCACACAAGCAAGGGGAGTGAGAGAGGGAGAAGCAGGGAGCCTGACGCAGGGCTCTATCCCAGGACTCTGGGATCATGACCCAAGCCAAAGGCAGATGCTTAATGACTGAGCTACCCAAATGCCCCATTAACATGTTTTTTTCTTATTTAATAATTTTTTTATTTAATAATTTTTTATTTTTAATTTATTTGACAGAGAGAGATCAGAAGTAGGCAGAGAGGCAGGCAGAGAGAGAGGAGGAAGCAGGTTCCCTGCCGAGCAGAGAGCCTGATGCGGGACTTGATCCCAGGACCCTGAGATCATGACCTGAGCTGAAGGCAGAGGCTTAACCCACTGAGCCACCCAGGCGCCCCCATTAACATGTTTTAAGAGGGAGATATATGTAGGGGCGTCTGGGTGACTCAATCGGTTGAATGTCCAACTCTTGGTTTCAGCTCAGGTTATGATCTCAGGGTTGTGAGGTTGGGCCCCAAGTCAGGCTCTGGCCTGAGCACAGAGTCTGCTTGAGATTTTTTTCTCCCTCCCCCTTCCTCTCCCTCTGCTTCCTCCCCTGCTCCTCCCCCTGCTTGTGCTGTCTCTCTCTCAGTTTCCATAAATAAATTACATCTTTTTAAAAAAGAGATACATATATGGAAATAAGACATAGATCCTAAGGATCTGTTTAAGTAAAAGACTGCATCACCACAGTATTTGATGTAAATGATATGATTAGTTGGTGACAGCCTCACCAATTGCAGTTTACAAAGGGGTCAATTTTAAAATTGTTATTATGAATTTTCTTATTTTCTTACTTGCTTATTTATTTACCAGAATAAAAGAGGATTCTAATTAGGTATTATCTAATGATTTTGCCAAACTTCTTATATTTTGTTGGTTTAAATTGCTTTAAAATAATGTGCTTGAAATCCCATTTTTATTCCTGAAATTTGTGCCATTTGTAGTATGTGTTGGGGGAAATGAATTATTATTAAAAAGAGAATTATTTTAACATGGCTTTAGTGATTCCTCTGTACAATAATTGGTGATGAAATTTGGCTCATTGTTTTCAGCTAGTTTAAATTGGTCTTGAGAGAAACAGAAACTTGTTGCTTAATTACAGACTCCAGATAACTTTATGGAATGCCTCCGAGCTGTTATGAAATACTAGTTTAAGAAGGATAATTCCACTTAATTGTATACGTTAAGCCCCAAAGGAAAGCAATTTTAAATTCGACTTTTACTAGATTATACCTTTTTTTTTTTTTAGGATTTATTTATTTGACAGAGAGCCACATATCAAGAGAGGGAACACAAGCGGGGGGAGTGGGAGAGGGTGAAGCAGGCCTCCCACTGAGCAGAGAGCCTGATGTGGGGCTGGATCCCAGAACCGATCCCAGGACCCTGGGATCATGACCTGATCCGAAGGCAGACGCTTAACGACTGAGCCACCCAGGGGCCCCATATTATGCCATCTTTATGGAGCCACTCTGTTGTTGAGTGGTATCCACACTATGGTGTTTATTCAGTGGAGGGCTTAGCTAAATGAGTAAGGATAGTTGTTCCTTAGTGGCCATTTCAACCTCACTTCTTCCAACCAAAGTCTAGTAGTTAGGCTGATTTATTAGCTAGTGCAGTGAACTTAAGCCCTGACATCTATGGGCAAGAACAGATAGAAAAGAAATGCTATTGTATTTTCAAATATTACAGAAATCGGGTAATTATAATAATGAAGTGTATCTGGCAGATTTTCTGATACGTGTGAAGTGCTTAGCTTTCTATTTTTTCATTGCTGTCTAAGCAGATTCACTTGAGTTTAGTAAGATAGAAATGTATTTTCCACGCAGTAGTTTCTGTTGGGGTTTTTTTTTTTTTTAACATTCATTCACCATTGATTACTGCTAAAGGTATGTACCTTTATATTCAGTCTAACTGGGAATTGGGTTTGTGTTACTATCATATGATTTCACTCATATGTGGAAATTAAGAAACAAAACAGAAGATCATAGGGGAAGGGAAGGAAAAATAAAATAAGACAAAATCAGAAAAGGGAGACAAACCATGAGAGTCTCTTAACTCTAGGAAACAAACAGGGTTGCTGGAGGGGCAGTCGGTAGGGGGAAGAGATAACTGGGGAATGGGCATTAGGAAGGCACTGGACATAGTGAGCACTGGGTGTTATGTGCAACTGCTGAATCACTAAACTCTGCCTCTGAAACTAATAATACATGGTATGTTTAAATCAAATTAAATTTTTAAAAGAACAAGAATCTAGGAGCGCCTGGGTGGCTAAGTGGGTTAAGCCTCTGCCTTCGGCTCTGGTCATGATCTCAGCGTCCTGGGATCGAGCCCTGCATCAGGCTCTGCTCAGTGGGGAGCCTGCTTCCCCTTCTCTCTGCCTGCCTCTCTGCCTACTTGTGATCTCTCTCTGTCAAATAAATAAATAAAATTTTTTTAAAAAATAAAAAGAACAAGAATCTAAATTTAAAAAAAAAACAACTAGTTTTGGGGCCTGGGTGGCTCAGTGGGTTAAAGCCTCTGCCTTCGGCTCTGGTCATGATCTCAGCGTCCTGGGATCGAGCCCTGCATCAGGCTCTGCTCAGTGGGGAGCCTGCTTCCCCTTCTCTCTGCCTGCCTCTCTGCCTACTTGTGATCTCTCTCTGTCAAATAAATAAATAAAATTTTTTTAAAAAATAAAAAGAACAAGAATCTAAATTTAAAAAAAAACAACTAGTTTTGGGGCCTGGGTGGCTCAGTGGGTTAAAGCCTCTGCCTTCGGCTCAGGTCATGATCTCGGGGTCCTGGGATTGAGCCCTGCATCGGGCTCTCTGCTCAGCGGGGAGTCTGCTTCCCCCTCTCTCTCTCTGCCTGCCTCTGCCTACTTGTGATCTCTGTCTGTCAAATAAATAAATAAAATCTTTTTTAAAATAAATAAATAAAAAATAAAAAAAAAATTTTAAACTAGTTTTAAAACTATCTTCCAGAGTACATTTAAATAAAAACTTTAAATTTTACATTTTACATTCCTGCTAATAATATGTGAGTCATCTAGTTTCTTCATATCCTCACCTGCATTTGATGTTGCCACTTAAAATTATTTGAGCCATTCTGATAACTGTATAGAGATCTCTCATTGGACTTCAGTTTCCATCTCCCTAATGGCTAATGAACTTGAACATCTTTCCATGTGCTTATTTGTGGTCTGTCCTCTGGTGAAATGTCTCTTCATGTCTTTTGCCCGTTTTCTAATGGGATTGATTTTTTTTTTTTATTGTGGAGTTTTGAGAATTCTTTATATTTTCTAAATATTAATCTTCCTTCAGATGTGTGGTTTGCACATATTTTTTTCTCAGCCTGTAATTTGTCTTTTCATCTTCTTAACAGGGTCTTTCCCAAAGCAGAAGCTTTTTAATTGTGTTGAAGTCCAAAGACTTTCTCTTTTTTTTGGTCCCATTAAAGTTTCATGATTTTATGTTTTACATTAAAATCTATGATCCATTTAGAGTTAATGTTTGTATAAGATGTGAGACTTAGGTTAAGGTTCATTTTTTCCTCCTATGGTTGTCTAATTGCCCCAACCCGATTTGTTGAAAGGCTCTCTTTCTGACATTGAATTGCTTTTGCATTTCTGTCAAAAATCAGTTTGAATTGTTTACTGGGTACAGTTTTCTGTTAGGGCGATACAAATGTTTTAGAACTAGATAGAGGTGGTGGTTGCCCAACAATGTGAATGTACTCTAAATGCCCATTTTATAATGGTTAAATTTTATGTTACATGATTTCACTTCACTTTTAAAAAATCAGCTCTTAGATATCCACCTCAAGTGTTTATTATGAGATCCAAATGAGAAAAAAAAATCAATTGGACATATCTGTGTGGGACTATTTCTGAACACTTTTCTATTCCATTGATCTGTGTGTCTGTCCCGTTGCCAGTATCACAGTCTTTTTTTTCCCTCCCCACACAGTCTTGATTACTATAGCTATGTAATCAGTATTGAAATTGAGTAAACTGATTCCTCTCATTTATTCTTTTTTCAAAATTGTTATAGCTGTTGTAATTCTTTTGGCTTTCTTATAAATTTTACACTGATCTTGTCTATATCTAGGAAGTGCATTAAATTTATAAATCAGTTTGGGGAGAATTGACACCTTTACTATGTTGAGTTTTCCAATCCATGAATGTGGCGTGTGTTTCCATATATTTAGGTCTTCTTTGATTTCTTCATCAGTGTTGTGTAGTGTCCTATACGAGTTCTAGACAGGTTTTGTTAGATTTACACCTGTGTTTTTCTTTTTTGAACAGTTATAAACGGCATTGTCTTTTTAAGCTTGGTGTCCATATGTTTTTTACTAGTACACAGAAATACAAGTGATTTTTGCATGTTTATATTATATAATGGAACCTTGCTGAACTCACTAACTCTAGGAGTTTTTATGTAGATTATTTGGGATTTTCTATGTAGACAGTCTTGTCATCTGCAAATATAGTTTTATCTCTTCCTTTCCAATCTGTATGGCTTTTCTTTCCATTTCTTGCTTTATTGCATGGCTAGAACTTTCCAGCACTGTGTTGAATAAGAGTGGTGAGAATGGAGTTCCTTGCCCTGTGTCAGATCTTACAGAGAAGTGTTCAGTCTTTCACTGTTAAGTACAATGCCTATCAAGCGGAGGAAGTATCCCTCTATTCTTATTTTTCTGAGACTTTTTCTCTTGAATGGCTGTTATGTTTTGTCAAATGCTTTTTAGCCTATATGGTGGGTTACATTATTGATTTTTGAATAATTTTTTTAAAGTTTTTATTTAAATTCCAGTTAGTTAATATACTCTGTAATATTAGTTTCAGGTGTACAATATAGTGATTGAACACTTCATACAACACCTGGTGCTCATCACACAAGTGCCCTCCTTAATCCCCATCACCTGTTTCACCCATCCCCCCCCACCCACCTCCCTTCTGGTAACCATCAGTTTGTCTCTATAGTTAAGAATCTCTTTCTTAGTTTGCCCCTCTCTCACTCATTTTTCTCCTTATTTTATTTCTTAAATTACACATTTAAATGAAATTATACAATGTTTGTCTTTCTCTGACTGATTTATTTCACTTAGCATGATATTCTCCATCTAGCTCTATCCATGTCATTGCAAATGGCAAGATTGCATTCTTTTTTATGGCTGAGTTATTACATACAGAAATATTCATACACACACATATACACACATACCCAAGACTGGATACCATTCTCATCATTTACAGATAAACTGAGACTGAGAAAAGTAACTTGATCATCAGTCACACAGTTAATAGCAGAAGTGGGATTCAAATTCAAGCAGTCCGACTTCAGAAATTTGCCTCTTATTATCTCAATAAATAATAGCTCTCTTCCCCTCTTTCTCCACAATCAGTTTAAGTTTCCCCTACTACTACTAGATAATGAGTTACCTCTACTTTAATAAAAATCTATACTCTAAAGTTTCATTCCATCTCTCTATCCTTCCCCTATCCTCTAATCTAGCAACCTCCGAGTCTCTGGAGGATCTCCCATTCTAAATTGTATCATTCTAGGAAATAATTTAAATAACTACAGAGGACACACTATCCATATTCTGGACTCAACAGTTCTTTGACCCTTCAGTCCAAAGAATGAACATATGAATGCTCTTATAATTTCTTTGGTCTTTCTCAGATTTGGTAACTTCTCTTCTCTCCTTGTTCACAGTCATCATTCAATTTTTGTCTTTTTTTTTTAAGGATTTTATTCATTTATTTGAGAGAGGGAGGGAGAGAACACACAAGTGGGGGAAGGAGCAGAGAGAGAGGGAGAAAATATGTATATATATATGGCAGTGTATGTATTACATTCCAGATATAAGAGAGATCATGTGGTATTTATCTGTCTCTGTCTTGATTTATTTCACTTAGCATAATGCTGTCATGGTCCATCCATGTTGTTGCAAAGGGCAGTATTTCATTCTTTTTTACCACTGAATAATATTTCATTATATATATCACAATTTCTTTATCCATTCACCTGTTGATGAGCTTAGGTTGTTTCCATATCTTGGCTTTTGTAAAGAATGCTGCAGTGAACACAGGGAATATATGGGACTGCATATGTTTTTTTGAGGTAGTATTTTTGCTTTCTATTTTTTGCTTTTTATTTCAGTTCCCAGAAGTGGAATTGCTGGATCATGTGTTCTATTTTTAGTTTTTTGAGGAAATTCTATACAGTTTTCCATGGTGACTGCACCAGTTTATATTCCACCAGCAGTGCACAAGGTTTCCCTTTTCCACTTCCTTCCAACATTTGTTATTTCTAATCATTTTGATAATGATTAGATTTTTAACAGTTATGAGGTGATATCTTACAATACTTTGATTTGCATTTCCCTGATGCTTTATGATGTAGAGCATCTTTTTATCTATCTTTTGGCCAGGGGTATGTCTTTTTTGGAAGAATATTCAGGTCTTATGCCATTTTTTATTCACATTGGGTTTTTGTTTTGTTTTGTTTTGCTACTGAGTGGTAGGAATTCCTTACATATGTTAGGTATTAGCCTCTTATCAGATATATGATTTGCATATATTTTCTCCTATTCAGTAAGTTGCCTTTTCATTTTGTTGATTGTTTCCTTTGCTGTGCAGAAATTTTTTAGTTTGAAAAAAAAAAAAGAATTTTTTAGTTTGATGTAGTTCCACTTGTTAATTTTTGCTTTTGTTGTTTTTGGTGTCCGATAAAAAAATCATCACCAAGATCTATCAAGGAGCTTACTGCCTACATTTTCCTTTAAAAGTTTTATGGTTTCGGGTCTTCTGTTCAAGTGTCCAATCCATTTTGAGTTAATTTGTGTATGGTGTAAGATAGTGTTCCAGTTTCATTTGCATGTGGCTGTCCAGTTTCCCCAACACCATTTATTAAAGAAACTGTCCTTTCCCCATTGTATATTCTTGGCTCTTTTGTCATAAATTAACTGACTGTATATGTTTGGGTTTATTTCTGGGCTTTCTGTTCTGTTCTATTGATCCATATCTGTTTTTATGCTAGTACCATACTATTTCAATTACTATAGCTTTGTAATACATAGTTTGAAATCAGTGAGCATGATTCCTCTAGCTTAGTTTTTCTTTCTTAGATTTTTGTGGCTATTCAGGGTCTTTTATGATTCGTTACAAATCTTAGGATTGTTTGTTTCATTTCTGTAAAAAATGCCATTGGAATTGTGAAAGGAATTGCATTGAATCTATGTATTGCTCTTGGTGGTATGGACATTTAAACAATATTCTTCCAGTCGATGAGCATGGAATGTCTTTCCATTTATTTATGTCTTCTTCAGTGTCTTTTTAATTAATGTCTTGTTTCCAATATGTAGCTCTTTCACCTCCTTGGCTAAATATATTCCTAGGTATTTTGTTCTTTTTGATGCAGTTGTAAATGGGATTTTCTTAATTTCTCCTTCTGATAGTTCATTATTAGTATATAGAAACAATAGATTTTTGAGTCATGGGTTTTATATTCTGCAACTTTACTGAATTCATTTATTCTAACAGTTTTTTGATTGAGTCTTTAGGGTTTTCTAAATATACAAATACATGGCTATATATAATATGTCACCTGCACATAGTGACAGTTGCCTTTTTCATTCCAGTTTGAAGGCTTTTTCTTTCTTTTTCTTGCCTAATTGCTCTGGTTAGGATTTCTAAAACCGAATAAACTTGAATAAAAGTGGCAAGGAGCGCCTCCGTGGCTCAGTCATTAAGCATCTGCCTTCGGCTCAGGTCATGATCCCAGGGTCCTGGGAAGCCTGCTTTTCCCTCTCCCACTCCCCCTGCATCTCTCTCTGTCAAATAAATAAATAAAATCTTTAAAAAGAGTAGGCATCCTTGTTTCTGATCTTAGCTTTCAGCTTTTCATCATAGATGCTGTTGTGTGCTTGTCATGGATGGCCCTTATGTTGAGGTATATTTCCTCTGTACCTGCTTTGTTGAGAGTTTTTATCATAAATGGATGTTGAATTTTGTCAGATGCTTTTTCTACATCTGTTAAGATGATCATGATTTTTATCTTTCATTTTGTTGGTGTGATGTATCCCGGTGACTGATTATAGATGTTGCACCATCTTTGCATCTCTGGAATAAATCCCACTTAATCATGGTGTATGACCCTTTTTTAATGTATTAAATTTGGTTTGCTGACATTTGGTTGAGGATTTTTACATCTGTGTTCATCAGAAATATTGGCCTATACAGTAGTCCCCTCTTATCTGTGGTTTCGCTTTTCATGGTTTCAGTTACCTGTGGTCATCTGTGGTCCAGAGGCAGGTAACCTTCCTCCTGACAGTATGTCAGAAGGTCAGTAGTAGCCTAATGCTACTGTTCATTCCCCTCACTTCATCTCATCATATAGGCATTTATCACCTCATATTATCACAAAAAGAAGGGTGAGTACAGTAAGGAATTTTGAGAATGAAAGATAACATTCACATCACTTTTACTACAGTATGTTGTTACAATTACTCTATTTTACTCTTAGTTCTTGTTGTAATCTCTTACTGTGCATAATTTATAAATTAAACTTTATCATAGGTATGTATGTATAGGAAAAAACATAGTCTACATAGGGGTCAGTACTGTCCACGGTTTCAGGCATTCTCTGGAGTCTTGAAATGTATCCCTCACGGATAAGGGGAGACTAGCAGGGAGTCTACTTCTCTCTCTCCCTCTGCCCCTCCCCTGCCTTTGCACACACTCTCTCTCTCTGACTGTTTCTGTCTCAAATAAATAAATAAAATCTTTTTAAAAAACCAAACAAACGGGTTTGGGGCTGCCTGGATGGCTCAGTTGGTTAAGTGGGGTCATGATCTCAGGATCCTGAGATTGGGTCCCATGTCAGGCTCCCTGCTCAGTGGGGAGTCTGCTTCTCCCTCTCCCTCTACCTGCCACTCCCCCTGCTGTGTGCACACTCTCTCTCTATCTCCCTGTCTCAAATAAATAAATAAAATAAAATAAACTGGTTTGCTGAGATTGGCAATGTAATTATTTACTTTCATATTGTACTTCCTGCATCCTAAAATGACTGACTTTTTTTGCCCTTCGATACACTAAAAGGCTTTCATGAGGACAGTCAACCAAACCATTGTTTTGAACAAGGAGATATTAACCCAATTCTAGTTAACCACTCCCTTTTTTGTGAGTTTATGACCACCTTACCAAGACATCTGTAAGCATATGTAGTGTCTGTCTCCATAGTAAGGTCTGCAGAAGTTAGTACCTTGTCTTTGTAGCCCCTGTCTGATGCAGCTTTCTTCCAGGGCACTTCCATACACATTTGTTAACAAAATAAATGCATACTTATCAATAGAATTCACCAGAACAGTGGGTTTATTTGGAAATTTATATCAACTTTATGCTTAGTTTTAGAATTAGTCCATAGTTACTGAGAAACTACTGTAATAATAGCAAAAAATACTTAGTGTTTACCATGTACCAGGTTCTGTTCTAATCACTATATATAAACTTCTCTAATCCTCTTAACAGGTAGGGGGTTTTTGTTTCTTGTTTTTTGTTTTTGTTTTTGTTCTTTCACTTGTTTATCATTCCCATTTTACAAGTGAGAAAACTTAACCACAGAGTAATCTACCTAATGTCAGATAGCTTTTAAGTGGTAGAAATAGCATTCAGAAGCCACATAGTCTGGCTCTTAATTCTTCCACTATCTTTGTAATTTTTGAAATTATTATTTTTTTAAGAGGGGGAGGGGCAGGGGAAGGAGGAGAGAAAGAATCTTAAGGAGGTTCTGTGTCCCACACAGAGCCCAACTCGGGGCCCATCTCACGACCCTGAGATCATGACCTGAGCCAAAACCAAGAGTCAGACACTTAACTGACTGAGCCCCCCAGGTGCCCCATGTTATTTTTGAAATTCTTAACAAAAACGTTATTTTTGAAATTGACATTTTTGAAAGTTCGTCTTTGTCCCCTAATTCCTGCAGTAACTTAGATTTCCTGGTCCACTACTTTATTATGAAACCTCTAGTTACTAATTGATACAGTGAACTTAAAAATTCTTTTGGAGGGGCGCCTGGGTGGCTCAGTGAGTTAAGCCTCTGCCTTCGGCTCAGGTCGTGATCTCAGGATCCTGGGATTGAGCCCCTCATCGGGCTCTCTGCTCAGCAGGGAGCCTGCTTCCCCCCCCAACCTGCCTCTCTGCCTGCTTGTGATCTCTCTCTCTGTCAAATAAATAAATAAAATCTTTAAAAAAAATTCTTTTGGAAAGAAGTAGTTAGGAAAAAATGTGCACGTAATAAGTTGAGAACCCGCCATGCACCTTGCACTCTGCCAGATGGACGCAGATGTCTAGGAGTTAGTTGTCCTGCAGTCCGCTGTAGGGCAGCACCTTTACCAATTTTGATGCCTATGAATTCCTCCCTGGAATACTAGACTTCTCTCTTTCCCATGTGTGATGCATAAAGACAAATGTTTGACAGATCAAAGGTGCATTTAGTGTCTTTATTCACATTCTTGAATTGTACAATTGGTAGGCTAAAATTTGGTTTCATTTCCAAAACAAGAAAAATGTTTCCCGAAAATGGAAGGAACTTTAAGGTGGAAATAATTACTACTTACAGGCGTCAGAACTGTATTTCCGTATCCTGTCTCAACAAGTTGGTTGTAATTCTTAAGTTTTGAAGAGATGGTGGTGACAAGTTTGAGCTATCTAGATTAAAGAAGTTTCGTTTCTTTATGCTGTCATTAAAACTGTTCTGTCTTTAATCATCGAGTATCTCTGTGGAAGAAATAGATTTAAGCTAACAAATACAAGTTAGATGAAAATTATATATGTGGATGAGTTAAATTTATTTTACAGCCCAAAATATTCTCTAGATGCTTTCAAAAGTCTTGGGTATTCTGTTTATATAAGTGGCCGAGAAGTTAATCTCTAAAACGTAGAAAAATTAAGTACAAGTTTTAAATGTACCTTAATAATTTCAGAATTTTAATTTCCATTTTATTTGCAGCTCAGATCGTCTGATAGAAGAGACAATAAGGTAGGAAAACATTTTTGTTTTACTTTAGTGCGTTTTTTGTTTGCTTGTAACATAAATGAACAGATTAGGTTAACCCTGTAACTAGAGTAAAAGTTAATTTATCATTCTTAAAGATAGGAATTCCACTAGATTGTGATGTATTTGTACTGCATCCTTCTCTATCAGAGACATTTGAAGCCCAAAATATTCATTTTTAGAATTAGGCTGATTTACCTATGTTAATTCTTCTGATTAATTCAGTACTTAACTCAGTACTTTCAGCTTCAGTTTTTTCATTCTCACTTTTTAATGGAAAACCATTTTAGACATGTGATTTGGTAAATGTCTTATTTGTACCATTTATGTCAATTTGGTTTCTGTCACAGCAGCTGCAGAAAATCTTCTGTAGTCATATTTAATATTATCTGTCATAACACTGAAGTAGTTTATTACTTAAGGTAAGGGACATTTATTAGTTGGTTTAAACTGCTTAATTCTGTAGGATTGGTGAATTACTAGATACTGTCTTATGACAGTAAAAAAGTAAATGAACTAGATATGATCTCTACAGTTGAGAATTCAGCGATGTCTGAAGCATTTTTCAGGAAAGATATAATGAAGTACAACATCAGCAAAACATATATACCCTTACTTGAGGCTGTGGCATTCTGCTCAAGTGCTTTACATGCTTTATTTTATTTAATTTCTTCAATAACCCATGAAATAAACACTGTGTTCAAAACAAAAAAGAAATTAAGGTAAGTAATTTGCCTGTGGTCACATGATTGATACATTGTGTTGAGAATTCAGATCCTCAAATCTGAATCTCTTTAATTCTAGAACCAGAGCTCTAGCTAAATGACTACCCTGTTTACCACCTTGTAGAAAGAGTACAAGCTTTGGAGTGTGCTTTGGTCTGTGCTACTCATCAGATCTATGTTCTTGGATAAGTTACTCAGGGCCTTCATTTTGTTAGTGTTTAAATATAGGGATTGATGATAATACCTACCCTCAAAGATTATTGTGAAGATTAAATATAATGTGAGGTAAAATGCCTGGCTGATAGTGGGTAATCTGTAAGTAGTAGCTGTATTATTAATGCAGACTTTTTAAAAACCTTTTATTTTGATATTTCAGATTTCAGAATAATTCCAGTAGTACAAAGAATTCCCATATACCTTTTTTTTTTTTTAAAGATTTTATTTATTTATTTGACACACAGAGAGAGATCACAAGTAGGCAGAGAGACAGGCAGAGAGAGAGGGGGGAAGTAGGCTACCTGCTGAGCAGAGAGCCCGATGCAGGGGGACTTGATCCCAGGACCCTGAGATCATGACCTGAGCTGAAGGCAGAGGCTTAACCCACTGAGCCACCCAGGCGCCCTCCCATATACCTTTTACTTAGATTCCCCACCTTAACATTTTGCCACATTGGCTTTTTCATTTTTTTTTCCTAAACTATTTAAAAATAAATTGCAGACTTGATGCCTCTCTACCACTAAATATTTCATCATTCATATTTTAAATATGTATTTATATTGATAGGGACTCATAGATTCTTATTTTATTCAGTAGGTTATAATGTTTCTATCATTATTTAATAAAGTATAATCTCTTAAAACAATATGCAGTTATCGTATCTGGAGATTTTGTTTAAATTACATGCACTGGGTTGTCCATCTGAACAGTTTTTGCACCATTGCCTAATTGTCAACTGAAATATTTTCCTTGTGACTCCTTCCCTTTCATCAGCACATAAAGTGAAATCACATTTGCCAAGAATTTTTCACTTAAAGTTTCCCTATTATCCTTTTCCTTTTTTTCTTCCTTTTATTTCTTGCTCTTTCTATCTGATCTTCTTTAGGCCAGGCTTCCTTAATTAAGCTTTTCAACTCAAAGCTGCCCTATTTAAGGACTGGTAATTATGAGTATAAAAATTTGGGATACTTCCTAGCATGGGAACATTTGAGAACCATAGAATCCCTGCTACTACTATTTTGCCAGTTAAAAAGCAAAAAAAAAAAAAAAAAAAAAAAAAATAGCAGGTTTATTTATTTTATTCTTTTCCTTTATTTAGGTCTGGTAGGTACCACAGGTGAAATTTTATTGACTCTTAAGTTAGTTATGATTACTTATAAACAATCTAAAATTTAAGTGTCAGATAATAATTATTTTTGCGCATTCTATATGTAACAATTTACTTTTTTCTTTTGGAGATTTTAAGAATTTTTAAGAATATGTGCAGAACTGGGGGCGCCTGGGTGGCTCAGTGGGTTAAAGCCTCTGCCTTGGTCTCAGGTCGTCATGATCCCAGGGTCCTGGGATCAAGCCCCACATCGGGCTCTCTGCTCAGCAGGGAGCCTGCTTCCCCCCTCTCTCTCTGCCTGCCTCTCTGCCTACTTGTGATCTCTGTCTGTCAAATAAATAAATAAAATCTTAAAAAAAAAAAAAAAGAATATGTGCACAACTGAATATAGACTCTGGCATCAATTGATGGAAAAGAACTAATATTTTTAGTATTTATTCTTAAGCTCTAAGTGTATAACTTGTCTTTTGTTGAGAAAATAAGTGTATGAGTTTAGTTTACAGAGCAGGTAAGGAAGTTCCAGTAAGCACATCAATGATTTATCATTTTAAAAGCATTATATATTATTTGGAGTTTATGTTTTGCTTCTGAGTATTTGACCCTTGAAATAACAACAACCTAGATTTCACTCAGCTTGACTCCAAATGATGCAATGAGATGGGAAAATATGTCTAGATATACTCTGTGTGGTACTGGCAATCATGCATATTCAACAAGATAATAACATAATGATATCCATTCTCTAAGGAATACAAAGTGCTTTGTGGAAATTATTTTTTAATCTTCTTTATCTCTTCTGAGTCAAAAGTGCGTGGGAGATGGTGATAGTCCCAGTATAAAAAACAGAGGCATATATGATTCAAAGATTGCCTTCAGAAGCTCAGTCTCAGTTTAAATCAAATTGTGTTACTTTATACAAAACCGTAATACCCGTTTTAAAGTACATTATAAATTTATGTTAAAACAACCACATTTTAAAAGTATCATGTTCTATCGCAGACATAATTATGAATAAGAACTAATGATGCAAAGGGTGTTGTTAGTTTGGACTCTTGTGTTGTTTTTGGTTTTGGGATCTAAAATTAAGTGTAAAATTAACATTCCCGGCTTCCTTCCGTTTTATTCTCGTCTGGTTGTTCTTCAGGCCTGCTCCACTGCACTGGTCCTGGGGTGCAGTTACCCTCAAATAACCTTCAAATAACCTCCTTTATTGGATCACCTATTTCTTGAATTTAGTGTCTTCCATTTTCTTAGTTTATTCCCTCATTATGCTGGACCACGTTCTTTAGTAGTTTCCTGAGAAAGAACAGGAGGTACAATTTTGAACTTTTCACATCTATTCTTAATTTATCGTTTAGCTAAGTTAGAGAGTTCTAGGTTAGAAGTAACTCTGAAATTTTTGAAGGTGCTATTTTCAGTACTTTTTAAAAAAGATTTTATTTATTTAGGGGCGCTTGGGTGGCTCAGTGGGTTAAAGCCTCTGCCTTCGGCTCAGGTCATGATCCCAGAGTCCTGGGATCGAGCCCCATATTGGGCTCTCTGCTCAGCGGGGAGCCTGCTTCCCTTCCTCTCTCTCTGCCTACTTGTGATCTCTGTCAAATAAATAAATAAAAATTTTTTAAAAAAGATTTTATTCATTTATTTGACAGAAAGCACAGGTGGGGGGTGTGGCAGGCAGAGGGAGAGGGAGAAGCAGGCTCCCCACTGAGCAAGAAGCCCAATCCGGGGCTCAGTCCCAGGACTCTGGGATCATGACCTGAGCCGAAGGCAGATGCTTGACTAACTGAGCCACCCAGGTGCCCCTTTGGTATTATTTTTTAAGTCCAGTGCCAACTAAGATATCTGGTCCTTAGTATGTGATGAGCTTTTGTCTTCTGGAAGCTTTTAGGGCCATCATTATTTTCCCCCATGTTTTGGGTGTTTTTTAAGCTCCCCATAGTGAGCTTATCATACATCTTTTCTAGTTCATTGCACTGGGTATTGAGTGGGCTCCTACCGTCTGGAGACTCATCTTCAGTTCTGGGAAATTTTCTAAAACTATCATTTTCCCACCTCCTTTTTTTCCCCTGGTTTTTGTTTTTAATTTTAAACGGTAATAAATATGTTGGGTCTCTGTTGTTCCTGTCTTACCTTTTCTCCATTTTCCATTTATCTGTTTTTCTACTTTCTGAGGGGTTTACTCAGTTTGTCCTTTCGATGCTTCTATTACATTTTCATTTCCATCCTTTCTTAAAATTTACACCAGCTCTTTTCTAAAGGATGGGTACGTTCACACACACATATACACATGAATATATACATGTATTTATATGTTTCATGGATATGATGCCTTCTTTTCTCTCTCTCTGAAGACATTAAATATAATTTGATTTTAGAGTTTCTTGAGCTTCGGTTACTGCCTCTTCCCTCAGATTCGCTTTTGTTTGCTGATTGGTTTGTTTGGATCTCTGTCTTTCATTAGAGGGTCTTCTCAAATTTGTAGTGATTCTTGGTTCTTAGTTCATATTTAATTTTTTAAAAGATTTTATTTATTTGTTTGACAAAGAGAGGGTACAAGCAGGGGGAGCAAGAGGGAGATAGAGAAATGGGCTCCTGCTGAGCAGAGAGCTCAATGTGAGTCTCGGTCCCAGGACCCTGGGATCATGACCTAAGCCGAAGGCAGGCACTTAACCAACCAGCCACTTAGGCGCCCTTCTTTGTTCATTTTTAAAGGGGAGGCTCCAAAATCCAGTACTTGGAAGCTCGTTCTGTGTCCATGGCTTGTGGGACACTTGCCACGTGGTAGGCATTGCAATGGATTATCAGAAGGGAGCCTGGCCGTTTTGTTGGGAGCTTCAAGGTGTCAGTATCTCTCAGGTCTCTTCTAGGTTAGATCTTCCCCTGAACTGGGGGGCCATCACCTGACTTCATGGGTCAGGGAAGGAAGCGTAGGGGTCTGGCAGTTCCTTGTACAGATTTCTAAGAACTCCCATCTTTAGTCCTATTCCACAGTTTTGCCTTCAAAGATACCTGATCCCCTCAATTCTTGATCTTTTCTAGGATCTGGGAAAAACTTTTCTCAACCATGGTTTGAGTTGTAGTGGTACTGAGGCAAGTATCTGCAGCAGATCGGTGCTTATAATGTTATTTATATTTCTTAGTTATTCAGGTGGAGTTCCCGCAATTTTCTTTTCAGTTTTCTTTATTAGAGATGTATATTTTAGAAAAGTACAATGTTCTTATTTTAACAATTTAAAAGTAAAATGTATAAAGAAGAAGTTCATTCCCTGGTTAGTGTCCCTCCGTTCCTATCCCCTGAGTAACTTGTAGTAACTGACAGTTGTTAATATCTACTACGCTGTCACTGCCATACAGACATATACAAAAGTGTTTTATTGCTTGAAATGAAAGAGAATTCATACTTTACACATTCTGTGACTTGCTTTAATCATTCAGTATATCATAAACATCCTTCCAGGTTAACAGAAATAATGCCATCTTACTCTTTTTAATAACCAAATGTTATTTCATAGTAAGGTTATATCAGAATCTGTTAAACCATTCCAAAGTTGTTTCCATGGGAGAGGTGTTTTTCTGTGTTTGTCTTTTACTATGTCAAACAGTGCTCTACCGTATATCCTTTTATCCTCACACACTTTTGTTTCTTCTTTACCTCCTTCACAAATCTTGAAATTTCAGTTTGATTCACCGTTTGCTTAGAGTACTCCCCCTAGCATTTTCCTCCAGTAGGATACCTGGTGTTGCCTGTTCAAAAGTATCTTCGGCCATCTCCCAGATGGGTCAGGCTGTTAGAGACCCCTGAGCAGAGACCTATCAGGCGCTAGTGGATGGCCCAGCACTTTTTCTCTCTTGGGCTGGGCATCGCAGCAGCTGGTGGACTGTCAGCTCTCAGCCAATAGGTTCCTCTGGTTGTATGTAGCCGCCGCTCACCAGCTGCGGGTACGGGGGCAGCTCAGCCCTTCACTGCAGCTCCCCGCGCATGCAGCTCCATCTCTTCCACTGTCTGGGCTCCTCACAACGCAGTGAAACCTAGGTCTTTGCCCCAGGCTTGAGGAAAAATCTAGTCTTCCCTGCCATCAGTTCCTTGGTTCTTCCCTTGTTTGAGAGAGTATAGCCTTCCTGGCTTTCTTCCCTCGGGATTTCTAAAGAACTTGGGATCTCAGATGGACCAGACCCTCCCCTTCACATCTGCCTTGTTCTGTTGTTCCTCCTTGGAGGAAATCAGACTAGAGATAAGGTCAGGAGTTATGTGCTCTGATTATCATCTTCCCAGAATCTCTTCATCTCTGTTATGGTTTTTTTTGAATGTTTCATATATTTTCAGCATTATTCGAGGACATTCTGTTTCCTGCTCTTTCTTATAACAGTATCTGTAGCATTCCCCTGGTGTGTTACATATCAAAATGGATACCGACCCTGCCTTCTAGGTTTCTCATGTCCTGGGAGATAAGGATATTGAAAGTAAGTCCTGGCACTGATAGCAAAAAAATATTAACTGAGATTCTTTTAAACAGTACATCAAAGTAGTCACATGGAAAAGACTATACTTTGTATAGTCTTTGTAAGAGAAAAGACTAACTTTGTATAGTCTTTGTAAGAGAAGGGACTTTTCCCCATCTCTCTCAGTCATTTAGTGAATGTGTAACCTTTGTCACCTGGCATGGAAACCCAAGAAAATGTTGAATGTGTCTGCTAAAATTTGCATAATTAGGGCGCCTGGATGGCTCAGTTGGTTAAGCGTCTGCCTTCCACTCAGGTCATGATCCCAGGGTCCTGGGACTGAGCCCTACATCAGGCTCCTTGCTCCACTGCGAGCCTGCTTCTTCCTCTCCCTCTGCCTGCCTCTCCCCCTGCTTGTGCTCTCTCTCTCTGTCAAATACATAAATAGAATCTTTTTAAAAATTTTTTTTAAAAAGAGGGGTGCCTGCGTGGCTCAGTCCTTCCTTGGGCGTCTGCTTTCAGCTCAGGTCTTGATCCCAGGGTCCTGGGATCAAGCCCCACGTGGGGTTCCTTGCTCGGTGGGAAGCCTGCTTCTCCCTCTCCCTTTCCCACTCCCCCTGCTTGTATTCCCTGTCTCGCTGTCTCTCTTTGAATAAATAAATAAATAATAATAAAAATAAAATCTGCCTAATTGGTTCTTAAGTAGAATTCTGGAACATAATCTTTTCATAAATTAAGGACTGGTTATATATGAATATTTTGTGATGTGTTACACTTTTGGTTCTATTTTTATGATTGTAATTTCCTACTTCCCTCTCAACAGTTTTCCTGATTAAGGATATTTTAATAGCTGGCCCCTTTCAAAACCATTTTTTTAAAAGATTTTATTTATTTATTTCAGAGAGAGGGAGAGAGAGAGAGAGCGTACAGAGGGAGAGGGAGAAGCAGGACTCAATCCCAGGACCCTGGGATCATGACCTGAGCCGAAGGCAGATGGTTAACTGACTAAGCCACCCAGGACCCCCTTTCAAAACCATTTTAAGAAGCTTTTGTAATGGTGATTTAGTCTGTTATTTCATTTGTTACTTTGGGAGAAATCTCAGGGAATGGCCTACTGCTTTGTCCATCAGAGGATATTAGTGGGGATGGAGTGGTCATTCAGGAAAAGGACAGTGTAAAGGTGACTTGGGAAATGACTTTTTTCTGCCCATGCTTTTTAAGATGATGTTGCTTATCTTAGTTTTCTATTCACTTTTTAAGGGTCTGATGGATCTGTGCAGGATAATTTTAAATGCCAGTGTAATTATCTTCTCTTTTTCCCCTTCAGCATTGCTATGGCAACAAAAGAAAATATGACTTCCCAGAGAGGAATGTTGAAGTCGATTCAGAGCAAAATGAATACTTTGGCCAGTATCCTTTTTGAAAGTTTGAAATCTCTAGTTCTTGGCAGGGGGGGAGGTGTCTATGCTTTTTTTTGGGGGTCATGTTGCCGTCATCAATAGCAGTTGAGGCCATTATTACATAATATGAATATGCCTTGCATTCCTACTTTATAGAAATTGATACTGTTTAGCGCCATTTGTAAAAGATTGTACACTAGAAGTCTGATATTAATAGATTTTTTAAAAATTATCAATGTGAATTTTCAAATTATTCACAAAATTATTTTACATTTTAAAAGCTCTTGAATCCATGTTAGAATGCCACAATATATATTATTCTTACCTCAACATTGTAAATGACGTGCTTTTTCTTCTTTTTCCAGTTTGGAGAATTAAGTCAGTGGCAGATGCTTAGAAGGAGAAGGAAGGAGACAGACAGCCATAACATGTTGTAGATGAGTGTAACTGCCAGTATTTTCATGTGACTCTTCATGCACAAGCTCAGTGCTTAAATAGTTTATTGTGACCTCTACTTTTTAATTCTTGAGTTTCCTGACTTGAATTAGGATTACTAATACTTCCATGAAAGCCAGTGGAGAAACTCGTAAGCCTGCTACTCTGAAACATTTTGTTTACTCTCTGAGAAGTCAAGCCTTTTGGAGAAGAAAAGTTTTCTTTCCCAATTACGAAGGGAGGAAGGACCCATAATTTTCAAAAGTTGAGTATCTTCTGGTCCTGATAATTTAAAGTCACATTTAGTTTGATACTTATTTGCTTAGGGAGTATCCTGAAGTGTATTGGTATTTTCCAGTTTTTTTGTGAATTTTGTTCCTGTTTTGTTATCCTAAGCAGAAACCAGACATCCACAATCATAGCTGTTTTATGTAGGGCTATACAGTTTACAGAATACTGCTGTATACATTGTATCATCAAGTTATAATACTTACAGAAGAATGCATATTCAAAAAAGTCAAATAAAATGGGTTTTAGGACTCCATAGTCCTAAAAAGGAAACCTAATTTAGACTGACTTAAGGAGGGAAAGGAGGTAATTAATTTGTTTATATTTATCTCAAATTCATGGGTAGAATTCGGCTTAAGGCATAGCTCGATTAAGGAGCTCAGATTTTACTATTAATCTGCCATTCGTCTCCCTTTTTTCGGCCTATCTACTCCATCTCTTATCTTTCCTTGTGGTTGGCCTCATTCTCAGGTTTTCTCCTCATGGTGACAAAGATAGCTGTAAGAGTCGTCTTCTACTAGTTCAGAAATCCCCATGGAATGGGGGGGGGGGATCTTTTCTAACAGCAGTGATAAAACGTCCCCAGAGGACTGTAGTTGCCCGAGCTAGAGTCACTGTAAATATTCTTCCTGGCCAATCCTGAGTTTGTACGTATACCTGATGGCAGAGGACAAGGTCAGCCCACACTATTACACGAACTAGAAACTAGATTACTATAGGAGAAGGGGGGGGGGAGCTCCGTAAAGGTAAACCGGACAGAAGTGTGCCCATTAGAAACATTTCCTAATGCCAAAAGTTTGCTTACTCTAAGGGGATTGTTCATCCTTTTACTAAGCAAAAAAAGATTAAACATTTGCTCTGTATGAGATTCGTACCTTGTAAAAGTTTCTGCCTATTATTTCATGCTTCCTGTTGTATATTTTAAAAGTTATTTCTGCATTTTTTTTCATTATTTCAAAAAGCACATTAATGCTTAACAGTATATAAAGCTCTGTTCTGGGTAGAAAAGGATATTCAAGATTACTAGAAGACAAGGTCCTAAACATAGAATACGTAGAATGTAGTAAGTACAGGAATATGGTCCCTGCTGAGTAGTTTAATTACAGGAAAGTGTAGTACGGACTCGCAGGGTGGAGGTGTTATTCCGGCTCGCTAGAGTTGTAGGTACTTTTTGTTGGTGGTTTTTCTGACTTTGCTGGGATCCCTCTGTTAAAGAGGGCGTACCTGCAGGTACGTTGTTGGAAATGCCAAGCAATATAGGAAGCGCAGGTGTTTGCTCTGGTCTGCAGTATACAAGCTAGAGTATGAAGACAGTTTGAAATACTAAGTAAAATGTAGTTGTGACTGTTTTTAAACTTTTAAAATTGGAAATTAGCCATCTTTTTTTTTTATGTTTCCCACGTAGGACAGCTAGAGCAGTGTAACCCACTTTCCTACCGTATCCTACCTACTGCTGCAAAGTAAATTTAAAAATTTCAGTAATTCACCAGCGACTGATGTGTTCAGGCCCTAGATTTGGTTCCCACCAATTGACCGATTCCAAGGGGGTTATCACCCCATGAGGAGAGGATCAGTTACTCTTCAAAACTCTTCTGGCAAAACTTCCTACTCTCCTGAGAGAAGGGGTTTAAAGAGAGATGGAGAGGGGGAGAGGTGTGAGGGGGAGAGGGGAAGAGGGAGGAGGGGAATGGGGGTGGGAAATAGGACTGCAGTAGCAGCAGTAGTTGCCGATACCTGTGCCTCCCTGCCCTGCACACTGGCTCCCACCCTGACCTGAAGCCTGGTAGTAATCCCTCAGTTTGTTTGGGACCTTAAGCAGCAGGACACCCCCAGCTAGGACATGTGTTTTTTAAGGGCTCCCTCAGTGTAATTTTCTTCCCCTGTATTTCTTCTTGTTATTTATTGTTTCTGGACCACACTGATCTCTATTTTTGTGACTCCTGTGACTTTTCACTAAAGAGGCTTCTTCAAATATGACCTTAATCAAGATTTCCCAAAGATCGTTTTCCTGCTGTGAACAGCCTGATCCAGCGGATCAATCTTAGGAAGCGGCGAGACTCCCTCATCCTGGGCGGAGTCATTGGCATCTGTACCATCCTGTTGCTGCTGTATGCTTTCCATTGATGGAACGCCTCGGGGGACTCTTGGCGGCCTCCACTTTCACACCGTGATCTGGAATAAGGAAACGTAGGAAGGAGAAGTTGATTGTCCTGATGATTAGCCTGACCAGCAGGAGTAATTCAGGACTGACAGCGGTGGACTCTGTGACGTGGTCAGGGTGAGCTGAAGCCACAGTTTCTCTGTGCTGTCTTTTCTAACACACATTTCCTTCTGTTATGAGTTTAAAAAAAAAAAGTGTCAGTTGCTTTTGTCTTCCCAGGAGGTAAGTAAACCAATCAGAAACAGAGTTTCTGTGCTTCAGTAATAGTATGGAAGGCTGATGACAAGCCAGGTCTTACAGCTGGACTCCAGAAAACCAGGTTTCTCTGTATCCAAAGACTGCTTTCCCCTTTTAGCCCCCAGACTGGGTTGTGAATAAAAATAGTTCTTGTGCTTTTATTTTACACTCATGATGAGAAACCACAAGTCATTTCCTGATAAGCTGTACTATAAATTTCTACTCTGTGTCCCTGTTTTGGTATTCAAGGAAAATTACATTTTTCACAGATTCTTTGAGATGCCAACAGGTCAACTTCAACACAGTTGCAGTTGTCTGAAACAGAAGACAAACACTGCAAAAAACCTTTTTTTTTCCTTCTTTTTGTAAATTGTATGCACACTGGGGTTGACTATATTACTGGAAAAGCATCAAGAATAACAGGCTTTTTTTGTCAGTCATTGTTTTTATTTTTTGTTAATTTCTTTCATTGAATTAATATTTGCTACTAAAAGTCAATGAAATTCCAGTTCTACCGTGATAAAAGTAACTAATAGCCAGTGTCTGTCATTGCCCTCACCAGTTCCTCAGAGTGAGCGGACTGCTCAGTTTTCAACTGATCTATTCAACAAGTCTCATGTAAAAAGACATTGACTGAGGGGTCACCATCTAGATGATTCCATTTGTAAATGCTCCGTGGTCTAGGAGCAAAAGTTTGAGACTGCTGCCTGATGTACTAGGAATTCTGGGTTTTATGAAAACCTGTTCATTCCAAATCTGTTAAGATTTCCCAAACATCCAGAGAACGGTTTTACTGTTAAAGGTGCATGTAAGAGAATCTGTCTCCGTCTGCACCTGTCTTCTACTACCATCCCTGGACGGTGACAAAATTTTTAAACTACCCACCAGAATTCTTTTCAGGTTTAACCATTTCTCCATTTCTGTAAATGTATGACTTGTCTAACTGAACTACCACAGATAGCTTGAAGACTTCAGCATCTGCACTCCTCACCAAGAAAGTTGCTCCTCACCATTGGAATTGACTCTGGTATTTATAGTATTGGCTTCAGACTGTGCCACAGGGAATAAAAGGATATTAGTGTGTAGTTCTTAACTGCACCACAGTGCGAGGGTGAGGACATTCAGGTGAACTGAATCACAAGCTGATGGTTATGCTAACCCCTGGTCTGGTACAGAAACAAAGGTTTTTCCTTCTGGTGTCAAAGTTTTATTATGTCCTGGGTATGAAAGACATTTGATACTTTTTTTTTTTTTTAAACTACGGGGTTTATTTTTCTAAATATGGGTTGATCGATCAGTTACTTGATTGGGGATGCCCTTTAAAGAAAGTCTGAGTTTTCCCAACATGAACCTTAAAGGATCGGAGAAGTTCATTTATTAAATTCTCTGTTGGGAGAACAGAACTTCTCTCCCCTGACACTTTATTATTATCTTTGATTTTTCAAAGGGCCTTGATTGGTGGTTGTGCCTCAGCTAGAATTTATTGGGACTTTCATTGCTATATGGTTGGCATTTATAAAATCTGAAGTATCATAAATAAAGTTATTTATTTAATTATACTACCAGTCTTTTTTACTGGTCTGATTATTTGGTACATTCATTAAAGCTGATTATATGAAGGTAAACCGAGGGCCTGAGCTAACCTAGCTTGCTGCACTAAACAAACATGTACTTTTGATGGGTGATGAGCCTCTCAGTTAGGGTTATGCTTAAATGAAGTAATCGAATTATGTTGGTTATTTTCATTTTGAAAATAAACTAGTTCTTCCAAGGAAGTTGAAAAAGCTTGGTGTAGATGTTGGTGTCAGGTAGGTCTGTCTGACTAACTGCCTGGTGCTGTAGCCCATAGTGAGGTGACCCAGGGCAAGTGTAGATAGCTAGAATCCTCTCCTCTTAACAGTTCCTTCATTCGCAGAAACAAGCCCTGGAATAAGGAAATAGAAGTATGCCATGTCGTTTACAAGAAGGGGCTTTGAATCCCATGATGGCTGACTTGAATTCTTTCAGTTTCATGCCATTTAACTTTTTTTTTAACCATCTTAGTTTTCTCCCATTTTCTTCTGCCCTTACAGACCTGCTGCTAGGCTCAGGAGCCAACTGTTAAGTTGCTTGTTAGAGCTGGGAGGTCAGAAGGAAGTTGCCTCTTAGGGGAAATTGTTCTCCCTCGGCCATTGTCTTACATAATAATGGATCTTTCCTTTGGGATCATTTTAGTAACCATTCAAAACTTTCCTTTTCACTAAGAAGTATGAAAAACCATGGCAACATAAAGGACAAAATTCCCAGAAGTGTACTTCTGAGATTTTGTTTTAATGTGTGCTGATAACTTTAGTTAAAAATGTTTAATTGACTACTAAATTCAAACCCAATTTCCAAGTGCTTCAGTTGATCTGTCCTGGCTCTCTCTATATTCTTCTTAGTGTTTTTAAGGATGCTGAAGGATTCCCTGTAACCTGCATTGCTCACCCTTTATTTTTCTAGTGTTAGAAAAGGGCTTTCCTTCTCCAGTATTCCTCTCTCCTTTGTACCAAACTTGTATAGAGAATTTTTCCCTACTGTGGATCAGGCATTGGAAGTAAAATCCTAAGAACTGATACAAGTGAAGAGAGGAGACATCACGCGGGCACTTTTTATACCTGAAACCAAATAATATTACTTTAATTCTTTCCTACTGGATGCTGAACACATATGACTAGGAAAATGTACTTACTGAGCCTTTTGATGTCATGACTTTTGGCCTCTCTGGAACGGAGGCCCCTTGGACTTGCATTCCCACCATTGATCTGCTATTTCACTTTAATAATCCCAGCCTGATGAAAAGGACTTCAAAGAACTGGACTAACCTTTTTGGTTTTCTCATACCTCATGTTTGATCATTAGCCAGATACGATACCTTAGAAATTGACGCAGTTCTCTAACTTGCCATGGAGGATAAATGGCCATGTCTAGGATGACACTGAAGTCTGTGGCAAATGTCCCTAAAGCACAACCGGATTCCACTCAGAAAAGTGAACCGATTGCGCTCCGTTCTCCTTTCCGGTCAGAGGTTGTTTAGCCGGGGCTCTGTTCAGATGCAGAGCTTTTCATCATGGTCTTTATAAACCAAGCTTGTCTTTCTTTTATAAACCTGCATACCCTTAAGCTTCTCCAGGAAAAGAAAATAAGGAAGGATTAAGTGACTAACGGACGTTTATTGGATAAAAAGCTGAGACAAAGCTGAGCCATGTCTTGAGGGATCTTTCTCATTTTCTTTGTACCCAACTCTCACTTTAGTATAAGAGTATTTGCATCTGTTCCCATCCTATTAGCTCTTAGAGAGGGAGGGAAATCAATTCCAGTCACACTTTACCATGATGAAAGATGTTTCCTCGTGAAAAATGCCAATACAGATTTTTACAAATCTATTCCAAATGCACTTTCTAATTTTTTTGCTTTTAAAATGGCTTCTTGGAACCAGATTTATTGTATTTGTACTTAATTTTTGTTCTCATCTAAATGTGCATTTTCTGACTGTATAGAAGAAGCTTTGTTATGTAATTTAATAATAAATTAGAAATCTAAATGGTTGTGCCTGTGGTTGTTTGTATTGAAATGGTACCATCGAGGAAGTTTGCGATGGTAATTATGAAATCTTTGGTATCGATAAGTATTCCTCATGATGTCCTAAAACCCAGAGTGAAAAGGTACTGAAAAGCTGCCCATCACCTATCATTCGAAACCATCGTATGAATATTCCACTGATAACTTAGCCCTAGAAATGAAGGACAATCTCTTCTCAAAATGAAACTTGAGAAAGTATGATGGCAATGTAAAATTGTAGAATTTAACAAGAGAAATGGGTTTTTACCCTCCCTAAATAATGACTTTTTATCCTACAGACCAGAACTTGATTCTTCACTACACCAGAGAATTTGAAAATCCCTCATGTTCCATTACCTCTCCAAATGTCCTTATTCTTGTTTTCTACTTCTTTTTTTTTTTTTTTAAGATTTTGTTTATTTATTTGACAGACGGAGATCACAAGTAGGCAGAGAGGCAGGCAGAGAGAGAGGAAGGGAAGCAGGCTCCCCACTGAGCAGAGAGCCTGATGCGGGGCTTGATCCCAGGACCCTGGAATCATGACCTGAGCCGAAGGCAGAGACTTTAACCCACTGAGCCACCCAGGCGCCCCTCTGCTTCCTTTTTTTTTTTTTAAGATTTTATTTATTTATCTGACAGATCACATGTAGACAGAGAGGCAGGCAGAGAGAGGGGGAAGCAGGCTCCCCGCTGAGCAGAGAGTCCGATGTGGGGTTTGATCCCAGGACCCTGAGAACATGACCTGAGCCGAAGGCAGAGGCTAAACCCACTGAGCCACCCAGGCGCCCCAAAATCCACCCTTTTAAAGTGTACCAAAGGGTGTTAGTATATTAGTTGTGCAACTAGCACCGCTAACTTCAAACCATTTTAATCACCCCAAAAAGCAGCACTGTCCCCATTAGCAGTGACTCCCTGCCCGCATCTCTGCCCTTTTTATTCGACCAGACTGTTCTTAACTGCTTTGGCCACCCCAGTTTTCCCCCTCTCATCCATTCAAACGGTTTCCAAAGTACCCATTTTTTTTTTTAAGATTTTACTTATTTATTTGACATAGAGAGATCACAAGTAGGCAGAGCAGCAGGCAGAGAAGAGAGGGGGAAGCAGGCTCCCCGCTAAGCAGAGAGCCTGATGAGGGGCTTGATCCCAGGACCCTGAGACTGTGACCTGAGCCGAAGGCAGAGGCTCAACCCACCAAGCCACCCAGGTGCCACCACCCACCCTACTTCTTTCTTGAGATCCTGACCTCCTTTTGGCTATGAACCTGTGCCCAGCCCTGTGTGTGTGCACCCCCACGTAGACCTACATAAAATCCAGCACCACTCTTAAGTTAGCCATCCCTCTTACAGATAAGGGGACAAGCCCAGAAGGATTCAGTAATTTGCTCAAAATCACAGTGAACAATAAAGCAAGGATTTGAATCTTGAGGGCTTTTTGATGCCAAATACTGTGCTAGTTCCGCAAGATATAATTTAACTTGTGCTGCATGATTATGAGAGGAGTTAGGAAAGAACCACCAATTTGGCCTGGTTTTAAAAGTGGTACATTTAAATCTCATTTGAAGTCCTGCAGCTTGATTATTTTCAAGGAATACGAACTAGTGGCTGTGAATGCTTAGTAAAGTTTTCCTTTGTAAATCACTTCCTTTATGAGAAGTAATGTAATGAATGCATTGAGGTTGTCCAAAAAAAGAGGGGGGGTGTTTAGTGACCTTAATTGGACCAAACTTCCTGTTCAACTCTTCCTACCTTCTAGTTTAGAACCTCACAGGTCTTCCTAGAGACGGCCGACTATGGCAGTGGTGTGCTGCATTTTCCTTATGGGTGGAATGGCTTTGATGGGCCGCCACTCCTATGGAACCTGCCCTCTCCTTGGGAAAGGATCTGAGGCCCTGTCCCAGCATGCCTTGTCTGATGGCAGGGATGCCTAGAATTAAAAAAAAAAAAAAAAAAAAAAAAAAAAAAAGCTGGCTGGAGAATCTCACTGAAGACGTTTATTATCAGGACATTTTCCCTTGTTTCTCTACAGCAAAAGCCAGGAGAAAAGTATATTCCCCTCCTAAAGATAAAGATTTGCCGACTGAACTGGAACAGAGAGGAAAGCACTTCGGCCTGATGCCTTGGGCTCTGCTTGGCTAAGATCCCCCACCTTGACAGACCTCCTCAGCTTGCAGAGCTCTTTATTACTAACTCTCTGAAAAGACTTAAAAGCTAAGAAGATCAGGTGCTGAAAACTGTTTAGAGGAATCCCAGAGATCACTTGACAGTGTTCTGCTGCTCTCATCAAGTTATCATCTAATTTGTTACCCCGATCTGTGGTATTCAGTTTCCCTCCTTTGGGATACAAAGCTCTTAGGAAACCGTCACTTTCTCTTAATTAGTGCATTTCTTTTAGATATTCTCAAGCATCCAATTAGTTCATGCTTTTGCTGGTGAAATTGCTTACAGCTTGAGGGAGAGCAAGCAAATATGATTGGTTACTACTTTTGAATCACTGCTGAAAAAGTATGGTTTAAACATAATCATTTCCCCCAAAGTGACTATCTCTAAATGAGTGTGGCACATAATTCATACGATTCTCCCGGATGTATGTGCACTCATGGATAATGTGCTAAGAATAATGCATTTGTGTTTTTCACTCTGGAATAAGTCCTCAGTCCCCACCTTGTCCTCTCCTGTCCCCTGTTGCATGTCCCACAAGCTGGGGCCCTGTTGTTCATTACTAACTGCGTGTGCCGGTCCTGAACTGGGTGTCCTGCCTCTCATCTAACCCCTCAACGTGCTCTGCACACAGCTGCCTAGTTTATGTTCCTGAACAACTGCCAACCTCTCATCGCTCTGTTCCAGAATAGCTGGCAGCTCCCTATTATGTTTGCCAGTGTGGTGTGTGGTGGCCAGTGCGGCGACTGCACAGCCAGGGCCACACAGGGAGGGAGCCCGCTCGGCCACCAGAGCCCCCCCAACCCCTACAACCATCAGCTGCCCTCGTGAGCTGCACACTGCAGGGCTGCCTAATGCAGGAGGAAGAGCAGATGTCCTGTATTCTGCCGCTGGATCAGACACTTCTGGGCCATGGGCAGAGTCACTACACCACTCTCGGATCAGCTCGCTTATCTGCAAAATGGACTCTCGGCAATTTGATGCAGTTGTCAAGATTGAACCAAGTAAAAGAGAACAAGGGTATAAAATTTCTCAGAATGTTCTCCAGAAATAATGGCAGGGGTGGGGGCAGTTTTCCACTAGACCTCAAGTCTCTGGGGGCCAGGGCAGTGTTCTGTTCTTAACAGCACTTGCATGAACTTTATGCAGAAACTGTCACGCAACTCTTCTAAATTCAGTGAAATCTGACTCAGAGCCCCATCATCCAGGGCTTAGGGGAAAAAAAGAAAGGGAAGGAAAGGAAAAAGGAAAGAAAGGAGGGAAGAAAGAAAGAAAAAAAAGGCAAAGAAAAGGAAAGAAAAAAGAAAAAAAGAAATGAAAGAAAAAAAAGAGAAGGAAATAATCTTGGTCATAATTGAATTGCCTTCCCTTTGCCTCTGGGTTGTGCAAAGCTTCCAAGAGTCTTTCAGTGTCTAGAACGTTGGGGGCAGGCACTCTGAGCCCCACTGAGCCCCACTGATACATTCACTATCTGAGCCCACAGAGTCCTTGAAGCCACTGGCCTCTTTGCCTCCATGTCACCTTTGGGCACAGGGATCTTTGCCAAAGCGCTCCTGGGCCTAGGGCTCAGCCTCCCTGGTGCACCCCCAAACCACACCTATTCCCCTGAGGTGGGAGCACTGTGAGGGACGGGGTCACTGGCGGAGGGACAGGCCTAGCTGATACCAGTGACCACCCCCACCTCCCACTCTGCCAGTGTGCTCCCACAGTTCCCTGGCTCTTCCCACCTTCCTCTTTCCCCGCCCCTCCCAGGATGAGATGCCGCTGTCCCAGATGCAGACTGTCAAGGTCTCCTCTGAGGGGCTGGGGAGGTGAAAGGATGAGATGCTAACTTCCTCAGGTGCTCCTCCCCCCCTTCCCCTCCCCCCTGCCCCCGGCCATAGCCTCAATACACTGCACAAGGTAGGCATTAAGTGCTTGTTGAGCAAATGGAAGAAGGAATTAAAACAAAACAAAAAACACCACAAAGTTCTAACACAGATTTTCTGGGTCTAGAATTCCAGCTCTCAGGGGTCGTCCTGCCCCATCTTCTTGTCTCTGGCAGCTTCGAGCAAGAGCCTCCTAGAACACCCTGTGATTTGCCTGCTCCTGAGGGCTGGGGACTACAGAGCTGGAGTCCTTCCACGACCCTCCCTCACGGGACATTTGGCAGTGTCTGGAGACATCACTGGTTGTCACAACTGTGGCGGTTCATGGGGAGAGGCACGCACGGTGCACAGGACAGCCACCCGCGCGGGTGGGCAAAGAATCATCCAGCCCCGAGGGCCAGAGCGCCCATGTTGAGAAACCCGGGCTCAAACTGAATTCATGTGAAAGTTGACAGCATCCCTCAGGGATGAAAATTACTCAGAGAGGTCCCCTCACCACCGACTCCTCCTCACTGCCCTTGACTGATTCCAACTGCTTATAAAGCAGAGCCGGCACACGAGATCTTCACCGCCCCTCGCCCCTCCTTTCCCTCCTGCTTCACCCCACCTGTTCCTCAGCCCCGAGGCATACACACTGGCACCGCCCCCGAGGGACTTGATGTGCCAAGGGCTTTGTAAATTTCCTCCTTTGGAAGGAATGACCTCCTTTCCAAGCCTGCCTATGAAACACGTCCTCATTGTTTGAAAACCGCACCTGTGGGAAGTAACTATCTAATGGGTATTGGGCTTCTTTTTGGGTTGAGGCACTGTTTGTAGAACTACATAGAGGTAGTGGGAGCACAAAGATGCTAATGTGCTAAATGCCACTGAACTGTACACTTTAAAGTCATCTACGTTGGGGCGCCTGGGTGGCTCAGGCAGTTAAGCATCTGCCTTCGGCTGAGGTCATGATCCCAGGGTCCTAGGATCGAGTCCCACATTGGGCTCCCTGCTCAGCGGGGACTGCCCCCTCTCCCTCTCATGCTCACTCTCCCCCCCTCTCTCGTGCAAAAATAAATAAATACATCTTTTAAAAAGTGAACAATTGCGTCACCATAATCAAGATAGGAGACATATCCATCATCCCCCAAAGTTCCCCTGTGCCCCTTTGTAAATCCCTCCCTCTAACCCTCCTCACCCCCTCATCCCCAAGCAACCACTGCTCTGCCCTCTGTCTCTATAGATTAGTTGACATCTTCTAAAGGTTTATATAAATGGCATCATACAACATGTATGTGGGCCTGGCTTCTTTCACCTAGTGTAACTATTTTGAGATGTATCCACATTGTGTGTACCAATAGACGATTTCCTTTCTTCTTCCTGAATAGTATTCCGTTGTTTGAATGTAGCACAATGTGCTCGTCTACTTCGCTGCTGTTGGACTTTGGGGTTGTTCCCAGTTTGGGACCATCATAAATAAACCTGCTGTGGACTTTCACACACCCATCTGCGCATGGGCCTGTATTTCCCTCTCTCTTAGGTAAATACCTAGGAGTGGACGGACTGGATCCATTGACCAGTCTGTGTTTAACTTTTTAAGAAATTAACAAGCTAATTTCCAAAGTGTACCATTTTTTTAAAAGATTTTATTTATTTACCTGTCAGAGAGAGAGAGAGAGCACAAGCAGGAGGAGGAGCAGAGGGAAAAGTGGGCTCTCTGCCGAGCAGGGAGCCCGACACAGGCTCAATCCCAGGATGGGATCATGACCTGAGCTGAAGGCAGACGCTTAACCGACTGAGCCAGCCAGGTGCCCCCAAGGTGTACCACTGCATAATCTAGTCTATGAGAGTTCCAGTTCATTCACATCCTCACTGACATTTGGTATAATCTGTTACATTTTAGCCTCACAGGTGTGTAGTCATGTCTTGTTGTGGTTTTAGTCTCCATTTCCTTAATAACTAATGATGTTGAGCTCTTTCCAGTGTTTGTCACCTACATATCTCTCCTGGTGAAATGTCTGCCTAAATCTTTTGCCCACTTTTATGGGTTATTTTGTATGCGGAATATCAGGAAAGTTATTGGAGATGGTATGAGCTGCCGGCTCTGGGAAACGGAACGAGCAAACTGGAGGCCACGGTCGAGAAGGACTCTTCGTTTCTCACCCTGTGAATGCTGCCTCTTATAATTGTTTATAGTTTTTAAAAGGGAAATAGGCTGCTTAGAAAGATGTCAGTATTGAAAGCATGTTTTATAATGGATGGAGGGAGACTGCTCTCTTTAGCCAAGAGCAGTTCCGACACTCCGCACTGGTAGGAAATTGGAGCACCGAAGCCTTAATGGAACCGTGAGCTTTTTACATCGCTTCGTATTTAATCATTCATGGTGGCACACCAGGGGCAGCACTGCTGCTGGGCCAGGACTCCTCTAAGACCCCATCAAGCAGGGCTTGGTATTTATGGTTTTGTTTTATTTTTTCATTTAAGAGATTTTATTTATTTATTAATCAGAGAGAGTGAGTATAAGCAGGGGGAGCAGCAGGCAGAGAGAGAGGGGAAGCAGGCTCCCCGCTGAGCAGAGAGCCCAGTGCGGGCCTCCATCCCAGGACCCCGAGATCGTGACCTGAGCCGAAGGCAGACGCTTAACCGACTGAGCCACCCAGGCACCCCTGCTTTGTATTTATGTTTAAGTGAATATTGTTTCAGCTTGTTCATTTCCTCCCTCTTCCCTGCTGAAGCTGGCTTACGGAAAGAAGACAGAAGACTGGCTCTCCCGCCCTTGTCTGTGATAGAAGATTTGGTAAAGTTTCCTTCCCACAGCCTGCTTCCCACTTCCAGCCCTGCTTCCCACCTGGGACATGCCTTAGATTTGTAGGTGTTCTGATCCAGGGGAGGTGACTGCCTCGTCCAAGTTCATATCCTTTTAAGAAAGCAGTGGTGAATTAGTAAGAAATGCTTCATCTTCTAAGACCTCTTTGTGACTCTGTTCTGGTCCTGCTCTTTGATCCAACCCACTAATTAGTTCATAAAAATTTCCCATAAACTAAAATTCATCTCCTAGGCTGGCCTGGGCTCTATCAGATTAACATTTAACCCCAAGGAAGCATGGACATTTGCCTTAAAGAAGTTCTTGATTGTAGGAAAGGATCTACACCGTTGTCATTATTTGAATGTCATTGACATTTTATTCCTGCCTAAAACTCCCTGTATTCCTCTGTTGAAAACGGGAAATTCTTATGAATCAATTCACTGGTTCATTCATCATCTAGGGGTTTTTGTATACTTTTTTCCTGACAAAAGAAATGTGTGTTTATTATGGAAATAAGGATCGAGTAGAAAAATTCAAAGAAAACAAAAATTCCCAGTTTCACCAACTTCCCATGATAACAGCTAACACTTGAAATGGTTTTCAGTTTTTGAACATATCCGAATATTTACGTGCATATATTTTTCTAAAGTTGGGATCATGTGGTACATATTATCAGATTTTTTTCAGGGAGTAGAGCATACACAGCTTCTATATCATTACATTTTCATATGAAGCATATTTTGCCATGGCTGCTCTGAATTTCATTACGCAGACACCCAACTCCTGATTGTTCAATTATACAAATACAGCCAACACCCCATTTTTCTTTAATTATTTTATTTTATTTATTTATTTTTGAGAGAGAGAGAGCACAAGCAGGGGAGAGGGGCAGAGGGAGAGGAAGAGAGAATTCTAAACACACTCCACGCCCAGCACAGAGCCAAATGCGGGGCTCAATCCCACGACCCTGAGGTCATGACCTGAGCTGAAATCAAGAGTTGGACACCCAACTGACTAAGCCACCAAGGGGCCCCAACAACACTCTATTTTTTAACTCTGAAGTGTTTTCCAGTTTTTATCCCATTATAGAAAACTGAGCAACACTTGATTTTTCTTTTTTTTTTTAAGACTTTATTTATTTATTTGAGATACAGAGATCACAAGTAGGCAGAGAGGCAGGCAGAGAGAGAGAAGGAAGCAGGCTCCCTGCTGAGCAGAGAGCCCGATGTGGGGCTCGATCCCAGGACCCTGGATCATGACCTGAGCCAAAGACAGAGGCTTTAACCCACTGAGCCACCCAGGCGCCCCTTGATTTTTCTTTTTAAAAATCTTGAAAGAAGGAAACATTCTGCCAATTCTCAGACATCTGCAGCCTCTTCCTTCTTTGTGTGTATGTGTGTTTTGAATTGGACCTAATTGAGCTCTCCAATTTGCATGAAGAATGTCCAGGCTGTTTCTCATAGATATAAGAAAGAGGGATCCCAAGGAGGATGACGTCAGAGTAGAGAGAGTAGCACTCACCCAATTAGAGTGAGCCAGGAATAGTTTTCTTGGAAGAAGGGCTACAGAGAATGAAGTAACCTCCCCTAGAAGGTTCCTTTTAAAACTCTAAGTCTCGGGGCGCCTGGGTGGCTCAGTCAGTTGAGCATCCAACTGTTGATTTGGGCTCAGGGCACGATCTCAGAGTGATGGGATCGAGCCCTACTTTGGGCTCCACACTCAGCCGGGAGTCTGTTGGAGACTCTCCCTCTCTCTCTTTCTGCCCTCCTCCCACCCGCTTGCCATCTCAAAGGAATAAATAAATCTTTTAAAAATAAATAAATAAATAAAACTCCAAGTCTTGTGATCACTCCCTGTTCTTTGGAACACTCTGCCTCCTATTTGTTGGCTCATTACCATGACCACTCTCAATCCTTGTTGTACACTGGAATCACTTGGAAAAGAGGAGTTTTAACACTATATATATATATATATAATATATATATTATATATATATAAATATATATGATATTATATATTATATATAAATTAATAAATTTATATATTATAAATTATTTATTATATATAAATATATATTATATTATATATAAATATATAAAAATATATATATATATTTATTTGCCAGATCTATCCCAGTTGGACTTGGGATGGAGCCCAGACATTGGAATTTTGTTTTCATCTATAGAGATGATTCCAGCTTGCAGTCAAGACTGAGAACCTCTCTGTTTTTGTGGCTTTTTACTCCTTCAGTGAGACTTGAGTCGCTGCCCTTGGTGCTGAATCTCTTTAGGCCACAGGCTACTCTCAGGGAGTCCCCACTTCCCACTTGGCTCTGCCAAAGTCATAAGCAGCTGTTTCAGAAACGCTGATGCATGGAGGAAACAGTATCCCAGCTGGGCTCTTGCTGATTAGGGTGAAAAGATCAGCATTTCACTACAGCTGCATCCACCTCCCTAGACAGACAATTAGCCACAGAAACAGCAGACACTGCCTAAAGGAGCTCTTTCAGGGCTGAGCTTTTAATGCCCAGAAGCAAATTCGGTAGCTAAACAATACTATATTCACATCAGGCAAAACCATCTTGCTTCGGGTTGCAGTATTTGCTTCCTGGAGAAAGGGGGCCTTGCTTTAGAGCTGGAACTTGGTAGCACCTGGATAGTGAGAAGAGGGGGGATGTGTGTTGCATTCTGAGGACACAGATGGCAATGGAAGAGGGAACATTAGACCCAGAGTCAGAAGATGTGGGTTTGAATCTCCTCTCTACTTTTGTCTAGCAACAGGACCGTGCAATTAATCCAGCTAATTGTCAATTCCTTGTCTATAAAAGAGGATAAAGATGGGTGTCATAATTATGTCATAATTATGCACTAATTACTTGTCAGAGTTATGGGAGATACCGTTCATAAGCATAGCAACAAATCCAGGGGTGCGGGGCTGACCTGACGGATTTTTGAGTTTGTACTAATGGTCAGAAACCAGGCTTCTTAGGCTTCCTCAGTCCCCGTTCCTGCTGATGTAGGGGAGGAGAGAATGAGCATGGGGTGGTGGCTGGCAGCCATCTTCAACAATGGTAAAAGCACCTAAGGGGGAGAAAGGTGAGATCTATTCTGTGTGGTGGTAGGGGACAGACAGCTGGAGCCCAGCAATCAGGAGTTTAACAAGCCCTCCAGCTGATTCTAATGCACACAAATGGCTAAGAACCACTGGTCTGGATGTTTTTTTGTATGAATACCCACATTCTATTTAGCCATCCTACTGTGGTGAATAATTGTCAGTTTGGACCTATTACAAAATGGGCTGCTCTGAATGTTCTTGAACATGGGTTTTGGGACACATACATACACTTTTCTGTTGGTTAGGTATACATAGGAGTAGGGCTATTAGATTATTGATTTATACATATATTTAGACTTACCTTTAGGATATACTGTTTTCCAAAATGATTCTACCAGTTTCCATTCCCACCAACAACGTGTGAATATTCCAGTTTCCACATCTTCGTCAACACTTGGCATTGTCACTCTGAATTTGCATATGATCCACAACTCCATTTGTGGGTATACGCCCCCAAAGAATTGAAATCGGGGGTCTCTAAGAGTTATGTGGACACTGATGTTCATAGCATTATTCACAATAAGCAAAGGGTGGACAAAATCCAAGTATCTATTGATGGATGAACAGATCAACAAAATATGGTATGTGTGTCCCGTGGGATACTGCTCAGCCCTAAAAAAGGAAGGAAATCCCAACACCTGCGACAACATGGATGAACCTTGAGAACATTTGGCTGAGAGAAACCAGTGACAAAAAGACAAACACTGTTTGATTCTACATATTATATGAGGCACATAGAGCAGTCAAATTCTCAGAGACAGAAAACAGAATAGAAAATATGTGGTTGCCAGGGGATTCGGGGAGGAGGAGGGGGCAACGTGCAGTTAGGGTTTAACAGGTGCAGGGTTTGCATTTTGATGAAAGGAGTTCTGGAGATGGATAGTGATGGTTGCTGCAAAGATGTGAATGTATTTAACATGACTTACTGAACCGTACACGTAAAGATGAGTAAGAGGGATGCTTGCTAAAATTGGAATGAGGGAAGATGGGCGTGTCCACAGTGCAAGGATGACATGTAAATTAGTGAAGTGTTCCATTTTTTTTTCAAATGAGTAAGATGGTAAATTTTATGTTACATGTATTTTACCGCAATTAAAAATGAAGACTGAACACTGTGGGTTTAAAACTGAGGAGAGGGGCACCTGGGTGGCTCAGTGGGTTAAGCCTCTGCTTTCAGCTCAGGTCATGATCTCAGTGTCCTGGGATCGAGCCCCACATCTGGGCTCTCTGCTCAGCGGGGAGCCTGCTTCCCTATCTCTCTCTGCCTCCCTCTCTGCCTACTTGTGATCTCTCTCTCCCTCTGTGTCAAATAAAAAAAAAACAAAAACCCAGAAACAAAAAAAAAGACTGAGGAGAGATTCTCTGCTGTCAGGGTTGAAGCCAAAGATGTCATTCTCATTCTGCAGTGCTCCTGGCTGGCTGTGTGTAATTACAGTAACTTGGGCATTTATAAACCTTTGGGTTCTCATCTGTAAAATGGGAAAACTAATTCCCCTTTAAAAGAGTTTGACACCCCTGTGACATAGACTCAAATGAGTTTATGTGAAAGTTAAGTGGTCCATAGTAGATGTTCAGTAAATGTTAGTTGAGTGTGAAACTAGAGCTTCTGGGAGTGGGATGGAGGATCTTATGATTTGTCCCCGGGTAGCTGGCATTAGGAAGGAGACTGAAGTTTTTTTTGTTTTTGTTTTTGTTTTTAAATATTTTTTTTAAAGATTTTATTTATTTATTTATTTGACAGACAGAGAGAGAGAGATCACAAATAGGCAGAGAGGCAGGCAGAAAGGGGGGGGTGGGGAAACAGGCTCTCCGCTAAGCAGAGAACCCGGTGTGGGGCTTGATCCCAGGACCCTGAAATCATGACCTGAGCTGAAGGCAGAAGCTTAACCCACTGAGACACCCAGGCACCCCCCACTTTTTTTTTTAAAAGGTAAAATCTTTGAAGAGAGAGAGCGAGCACAAGCAGGGGGAGTGGCAGGCAGAGGGAAAAGCAGGTTTCCTGCTGATAAGAAGCCCAATGCAGACTGGATCCCAAGACCCTGGGATCATGACCTGAGCTGAAGGCAGACATTTAACCAACTAAGCCACCCAGGCATCCCCAGGAGACTAAAGTTTTTAGTGAAAATGAAAATCTGCAGTTTGCTATTTAACTCCTCTGTGTGCTCTACTAACCATCTGTAAAAGGGGTGACTTCTTCAGGTCTGTTCTCTCCAAACACAGGCTCATGTCCCCAGATGGAGGGTTTTCTTAATTTCTGCTGAATTCCTTCTCTGAGGCAGGAGAAGGCTCAAGGGAGGTGGTTTTCCTTCCCGGCAGGACCAACTATCCCCCTGAGAATGAGCCTCCAGAGCTCAGCTTCCCCCAACCATACCCCACCACGTCCCTGCACCCCTGATCTGCCTGGGGAGATCCCCCTGAGCAAGGGAAGCATCCTGGGGCAGAGGGCTCTTGGGACTGCAGCTGCTGGGGCTCGAGTTTCTTAAGGAGGCTCCTTGGGCAGGCAGGACTTTGCCCTTGCTGTGGGTGAGCCAGTGAGAGCTGCCGCAGGGGCTGGAGGAAACATTCAGGAACAGACTCCCCAGAAACCCCGGAAACATGAGCAGCAATCCAGAGTTGGAAACTCTAAGGCCCCTCATTAAAAGAATGGTTTGGCCTGTGAAGTTAAATCCATACAAGATCTCTGGGACGCCTGAGTGGCTCAGATGGTTAAGCCGAAGCAGGTCATGATCCCAGAGTCCTGGGATCCGTCCTGCATTGGGTTCCTTGCTCGGCAGGGAGCCTGCTTCTCTCTCCACCTCTGCCTGCCTCTCTGCCTGCTTGTGCGTGCGCTCTCGCTCTCTCTCTCTGACAAATAAATAAATAAAATCTTAAAAAAAAAATCCATACAAGATCTCATATTCTGGTTTCGGAAGTGCTGATGGCCGCAAGTGACCAGAAAGAAGACTGATGGCCTCGGTGGAGGCAGCCGGGAAAGAGCCCGGATTCGGGAAACAGAGAGACCTACACTGGATTTTAAAATACAGACGGTGAGGAGCTGTGGTGTTGGATCCCACTTGGGAACGGTTGCTGGTGGGAGACAGCAAGTGCGACAGGCGTCTCTAAAGCTGCACTGAGATACTTTTTGGTTTGGAAAGAGTGAAGACCCAGAGAGGGGGGAGATTTTATTTTTAATTAGCAAGTGCAATTGACAGATTTCATTTGAAGTGGTGAGTATCATACAATTGCTTAACTATTACCCTCTCCTGCCTACCACCGTCTCCTGTGGGTGATCACTGCAGAGTGAAAACCTACACATTGGCCTGCATTCATTCACTCGTCAGAGTACAGTAAAGCACCTCCAGCCCAGCCTTTTCCTGGGCCCTGGGCATTCACTGGGTACAAGCAGACTGAAGACAGACTTTTGGGCTTTGGTGCAACTCAACTTGTATACACTTCATACACACAGCCAAACCAAATAAATGATGGTTTTAAGCAGCAAATGCTTAAAAAAAGAAGAAGGAAGGGGAGGGGGAGGGGGGAGAAAAAGGAGGGAGAAGAGCAGGGGGAGGAAGGAAGGAAGAAGGAGGGGGAGAAGAAGAGAGGTGCCTGGGTGGCTCAGTCAGTTGGGCATCCGCCTTCAGCTCAGGTCATAATCTCAGAGTCCTGGGATCGAGCCCTGATCCCAGCTCCCTGCTCAGCAGGGAGCCTATTTCTCCCTCTCCCACTCCCCCTGCTTGTGTTCTCTCTTGCTGTTTCTCTCTCTGTCAAATAAATAAATAAAATCTTTTTAAAAATAAAATAAATCTTGGGGTGTCTGGGTGGCTCAGTAGTTAAGCCTCTGCCTTCAGCTCGGGTCATGATCCCGGGGTCCTGGGATCGAGCCCCGCATTGGGCTCCCTGCTCAGCGGGAAGCCTGCTTCTCCCTCTCCCACTCCCCCTGTTTGTGTGCCCTCTCTTGCTGTGTCTCTCTCTGTGTAAAAATAAGTAAATAAATAGAAACAGAATAAAATAAAATAAATCTTTTTTAAAAATTAAAATTTAAATTAAAAAAAAGATTTAAGATTGTGGTGGGAGAGAAATCGACAGTCAACAAGCAAAACAAATCAGTAAGATGAGCTCAGAGAATGGTGTGTGCCTGCTGACGATACGCCTGCTGAATGTGGGAGAGAGTGACTCAAGTATGCAATTTCAGGACATTTCTGTCTTTTTCATTTCACTTTTTGCATTTTCCAAGTCTGTCGCAATGAAGTGGTATTAATTTTGTAATCAGAATGAAGTTAAGGAAGGAAGAGACCACTGCACACTCCCAAGAAGTCACCCAGAGGGAGCACAGGGGAGCCCGTACACACCGGTGGCGGGGGAGCGTTGATAAGGGGTTTTTCCTTGCCCCGCCCCTAACTTTCTATGCTGTCGTCATTATAATGAAACCCGGTGCACAGGGAGCCGAAGTTGGTCTCCTCGGTGCATGTTTACCTCCTGCCTATTTAACCAACACAAGAACAGCTCCCACGGGCCATGATCAAAACATGAGTTCACTGCGTTTGGTTCCTCTGAGAGGGCAAGCTGGCCAGACCTGGAACCCTGTGTCTCCCTCTCCGGGGAATGTCCTGAGACCCTAGAGGGAGCCTGGCCTGGGACCTGACTCAGCTTCCCAAAGGTCCCCACAGATGGGTAGGTTTGGGGAGAGCTATGAGCTGGTATGAGGGACATAAGGAAACCACAAGGGCCCATCAAGATTGAATCCCTGTGCTTTCCAGTGTCCAAGTGGTCCCTTATGTGGACATCTTGCTATGGCCACAGGCCCCCAGAAAGGCTGGCACATAGAGAAGGACCTCTGACCTCAGTAGGGGAAAGAGGAGGTCCTGGAGGTATCTGCCTCCAGCTGGGGCCATGGGTGGGCAGGGTTCCAGCGAAGGGAAACTGGGGCAGGGGCTGAGAGAAGATTTGAGACAAGAGCCAGACCAAAGCATCCAGTTTTAGGGCGAGGGCCAAGAGCAAAAATTGAATCCGAAGCAAAGGTCAGGAGACGTAAAGCCTGGGGAGGTCCCTGGAGGCGATGCCCAGGCCAAGGGAGGGAGGTTTTCTGGAGATCAGCCCAGTCAGAACAAGGAGAGAGAGAGCTTCTCTGGGCTTCTAGCCCCTCTGAAAACAGCCCCCCTATCCCACCCACGTTGTGCTCTTCTGTGTGTCCTTTTGGTGGCGTGAGGCTGGGATGTGTGAGGAGGCCGTTTTGCAGGAAATGGAAGGGGACAGCTACTTCATCTCCTCAAGGTCCAGCTCTGGTGCCAAGAGCCCTGAGCTGAGCCCTTTTACTACCGAGCAAGTTGCTGTGTATTGAAAACAAATTCCTTTCTGGAAGCCTGGAAGAAAAATGCTCAGGTACTCACAGTGATTGCTTCAGCTAATGGATTATGGGGAAGATTGTTTCCTCCCGCCTACATTCCTATTTTTAAAAATATATATAAATTGTGAGAGTAATACAGAAATAAGAGCTTGTTGTGAGAGTCTGAGGATAGAAAAGACTATGGACTAAAAACTGGAAAGCCGCCTTTGTCCCCTCCCCTGGGATGCCTGCTGATTTCACTTTGGGGTGCATAACTTGTATTGTTTTTATGTTTAAAAACAATGTTAGGGGCGCCGGGGTGGCTCAGTGGATTAAGCCTCTGCCTTTGGCTCGGGTCATGGTCTCAGGGTGCTGGGATCGAGCCCCGCATGGGACTCTCTGCTCGGCGGGGAGCCTGTCCCCCTCTCTCTCTGCCTGCCTCTCTGCCTACTTGTGATCTCTCTCTCTCTGTCAAATAAATAATAAAATCTTAAAAACAAACACACAAACAAACAATGTTAAAGAACAAAGGTTGCGCCGGCCAGGGAGCACCAAGTTCTTGAGGAGGAGGGTTGCTGACCGCATTCGCAGGGCCTGAGAGGTCCCCTGGTATGCTGGTCCGTGTGCCATGCACGCTTCTCCTGCTCACTTCGTTTCTGGGTGGGAGGAGGGTTCCCAGAAAAACCAAGTCTCTCACCTGGAAACCTCAGCCCCTGACAGGCTGCTGTGCACAAGGAGATCCCTGTTAAAATGTCCTTGAGAAACCTAGAATTCAAAGCAAATTAAGACATGCGAAAAAGAAAACTCTCCAGCCGGGGAAACAAGCAGAGAAACTTTGGAGACATGGGAGGAAACTGAGGCAAGAATGTGGGCTGATCGACCCCCAGCCACCTACCTCTCCAGCTCCTGACTTCTGCCACCCACTTTGCCCCTACAGGCAAATACAATGGGAGAAAGAGGCTCCTGGCTGCTGATCCTGTGGCCTGGGGGGGGGGGCCAGGGGCCATGCAACCTTGCTGAGCCATGCCCAGCAATGGGAGGAAAGATAAGCAAATAAATAAATGATGGTTTATACATATTACACAGCCACTAAAAAGGATGTTCACAAAGAGCCTTTAATAACACAGGGAAATGTCTGGCTCTGCAAATCTAAAGTAGGTTTGCAAGAAAGGCCTGGGCTGTGCATTATTTTTAGGAAATACCCCTCTCTTGCTTCTCTTGGTGGTTCATGTTGCAGGCCGGCGTATTCAAGGCTCTGAGAAGTCTTCCAATCAAGCGCCCGTACTTAGCCTTATTTAATTCAGTGTTTTCCTGATCTCTTTGATGATAGAACCCTCTTCTGTGCACCCGTTTCCCAGCCACAGGATCAAGGGGTGTCACCCCGCCCGCCTCACTGTCCCCCTGCTGGGTGGTCGTTGTGTCTCCCGCAGACGGTTGGCTCCCCATAACTCCTCCCTGGAGGCCCCAGGAGCGCCTTGACCCACAGACGTTGTCTTTCCTTCCTCCCCCTCGCCTCCAGCTCCCACCGCACAGCCTGGCATGTGGGAGTTGCGGTAACACCTTTTGGAATGAAGAGTCCATCATGTTTATTTCCGGTGTAGATATTGATCATCTGACTGTTCCTTCCTTCTTCCTTCATTGGTGCTTCTGATGGGTTTTATCGGCATAGGATGAACCATCAAGCCACCCCTCCACGGTCCCTGATTTACTTATAATAAGGGATTAATCACCTACCAGGCAGGAGCATGGGTTTAGAGCAAGGGTGGGCAGACCATGGCCCATACGGCAATTCCAGTCCCCTGCATGTTTTTGTCTTTCCATTTTATTTTATTTCTTTCCAGTGTTCCAGCATTCATTGTTTATGCATCATACCCAGTGCTCCATGCAATCCGTGCCCTCCATAATACCCACCACCAGGCTCACCCAATCCCACCCCCTCCCCTCCAAAACCCTCAGTTTGCTTCTCGGAAACCCACAGTCTCTCATGGTTCGTCTCCCCCTCTGATTTCCCCCAACTCACTTTTCTCCATCTCCCAATGTCCTCCATGTAATTCCTTATGCTCCACAAATAAGTGAAACCATATGATAATTGACTCTCTCTGCTTAACTTATTTCACTCAGCATAATCTCCTCCAGTTCCATCCATGTTGATACAAAAGTTGGGTATTCATCCTTTCCAGTGGAGGCATAATACTCCATTGCGTATATGAACCACAAGTTCCTTATCCATTCGTCCGTTGAAGGGCATCTTGGTTCTTTCCACAGTTTGGCGACTGTGGCCATTGCTGCTATGAACATTAGGGTACAGATGGCCCTTCTTTTCACTACATCAGTATCTTTGGGGTAAATACCCAGTAGTTACTGCATGTTTTTGTAAATAAAGTTTTATTGGAATCTGGCCATACACATTCATTTCTTTGCATTATCTATGGCTCCTTTAGGGCTGCTCTCTGGCCCCTTACAGAAAAAGTTTGCCAGCCCCCAACTTAGAGGATTTGGTCATGCGTTTTATTTATGATTCGCCTCGAGTGATAAGGAAAGGGAAAGTGTCTATGTTGCAAATACTGTTTCAAAGCAAAAACGAAGCAACTTGTTCTTTTCGGCAATTACTAACTGCCAACCAGCTGCGCGTACTAGCAGTAATAATGTTGATGATGATGGCTTTCATGTTGGTCATCTTGGCTCTGAGCGCCCTCGGGAAGACGAACGTGGTTGAGCAGTAAGAAGGAAGCATCTGCTTCCGATCTGGCCACTTGAAGAGCAGATAGCTCAGTGAGAAGCAGGCCCCGCTTCTGGAGAGACGGGGTAGTTAGGACAGGCTCCACTTAAGACAGAAGCAAGAAACAACAAACGTCTTCAAGGTTAGGGTCCTGGACTAAGGCAACAGCTCCCAGGCCTCCTGGGACGGGTCAGGTCCTCACCACCTGTCTGTTCTCACCCCTCCCAGCCTGTCCCACAGCCTGATGTTCTTTGTGGCATAGGCCACGCCCCACCTGACCTCTGGGTATTTGCTCAGGCTGTTCCCTAGGATGCCCTTCCTTACCATCTCCTCCTCCCACACCAGCACTCAGCTCAGCCCAGAGCTCAGCTCCGTGAGGAGCTCTCTGGCCCCTCCTCAGCGCTGCTGGGGTTCTCTCTGCTTACCCCCATCTTCACACAGCCCCAACTCCGTCTACTTTGCGTGTCTCTGCCTTTCTAGGCCATGAGCAGCTTGTGAGCAGAGACCAAGCCATGTGACACAGCTGTGGTCAAAGTATGCAAAGCAAAAGTCACGAGAGGGGACTTGCAGGAAGGCTCCTAAAACAGAGCCCACCCAACCTTCGTTGGCCCTTTCCGCCCTCCCCCTTTCCTCCTTCTTGCTAGCGGGAATGGCTGGAGCCATGGCAGCCATCCTGCGGCCACGCGGAAGGTGGAATGTTGGAATGCAGAAGGGCAAAAGCCCCAGGCTCAGAGAGTGAAGCCAGAAGACTGCAGGCACCGGGATGATGACCCCATGGGCACACTGCCCCTCCCAAGGCTGCCTACCTCTGGACTTCTTATTAAATGAGATAAAAAGAACCCTATCTTGTATACACTGGCGTTGGGAGGGCCTCCACCAAAAACATGTCTTAATGGATTCAGCGAGGAGACAATGGAACTGTCCTTGAGCATAGGAGAGGGCGGAGGAGCAGAGGAGAGAGAGAACGGAGACCGAAGAGGGGAGGGTTGACCCTGCAGCCATCTGCGGGGACTAGACTGTTGCCACCCAGGTCTGCCACACCTCAGGCTGCTGCAGTCCTCAGGGGAAGGGGAAAGACATCCGAACTGACCAAGTTTACGTCTCTGCCACCAGGCCACATGGGGGCAAAGGAGAAATGACGTTTCTTGCATCCCCCAGGTTGGTCTGACTTATAGGCTGGACCCTACCCTTCATAAATAAGTGGGAAATCGAAGCAGGGACCAGAATTGGTCCCAAGATCTGCAGTGTCAGGGAAAAGCTGGGGGCCTCCAAACCCTGCAGTCCCTCTGCCCTTCCCAGGCAGCGTTGGAACCCCTGAGACAACCCTCCGGAAAAGTTTGGTCAGAGAGGTAAAATTCCTGGAGGAATCCTGAATAATTCTTGGGATGGCCCCTGCCCTAGCCCACCCCCCCTACACATACCTCCTGCCCTGCCCTCTGCTACTAAGCCCCCGAGGATCGAGGATCGAGGATCGGAATGTACCCCGCCCCAAGCGGACTTCATCATCCGCCCCGACGCCCCTTCCCAGCTGCTGCCCCCAGCCCTTCGCCACGTCCTGGACGGTCACGACGGAGCCACCATTTATCATAAGTGGCATCGACATCAATAAGGAATTTACGGAGCAGGCGCCACAGGTCACGATGGCCTTAGGACCTTAGCAGGTGTAAGGAAACAACTCATCCGAGAAGTGAAAGGCTTCAACATGGGGGGGGGCGGGCAGTGAATCTAGCTTCGGGGGGAGCAGCGGGAAGCCTGGGCGGGTGGGTCACCTGGCTGCAGGGGCTGCAGGCAGCTCTGTACCAGTCATCCCGGATTCCCCCCAAACCTACAGGGCCTTTCCTGGGCCCACCCACGCGCAGGAGGAGAAACTTGAGATTCACCAAGGCCTCCCAGGAAGCCCATTAAGCAAAGAGGAGTAAACCCTGAGCTCCACGAGGTGGGAGGAGCTTGGCTGCCTCCAATTTGCAGTCCTCAGAGCTTCCTTCCCGGGATGAATTATTCAAGTCCACCGCCAGGCAGCGGATCAATTATGCAGGAGGCAGGCCCTGCTTCCAGCTGACCGGCTCTGCCCGGGGCTCCAGGGAGGGACCCTCTACAGCCCTCCCGCAATGGGGCGGTGTGGGCAGGCCTCCGTACCAGGGTCTCTGAAATCCGTGGCTGAAACCCAGCTGGTCCTCGGGGAGCTAGGCTGGGAGCTGGGCTGCGGACATATCCAGGAAGGGGAACTTTTTTTTTTTTTTTTTTTTTTTAAACCATTCCCGTGCCTCCTCTGCCTGGAGGGGCCCGTGCGTCCCTCCGCACAAAGGAACCCCGGGTACCGACCCAACCGTGGGAGTAGGGATTCCTGCCGCAGGGTGAGGGTGCCAGAGACGTCCCCCACTGTTCCTCTAGGACCCAGAGTCTGGCGCGTAGAGACTCAGAGGAGTCAGAGAGTTCATTCTGGTGGCGAGTAGAAGTTTTCATCCAAGCCGTAGCTTGAAGACACCTGTTTGACTTTCTCCCGGTGGCTAACAGGTTCTAGCAGGTTCTAGCAGGTTCCAGCAGGTCCACAGCTGTGGGGGCCAGAGGCTGGTGAAGTTTTGTGCTTCCTTGGGAATGGTGCCTTGGGGGCACACCCACCATGATGACCCTCTGACACACACACACACACACACACACACACGCCCCCTACACATGGGCCACCTCCTCCACAAAGGGACCCAGCCTCCCTGGGAAACACTCTGGGAAGAGGGATGCAGTCCTCTGCAGCTGTGAATTGCCAAACTTACCCAGGGTTTCCTCTCTTTGTCCTTCTCTTTGTTTCTCAGTCTTGCCTAGATTTTCTCAGTTTGTTACACTAGATCCTGGCAGTAGGAAAGAAAGGAAGTGACTATTGTCTTTGGAGGGGAGATAAAAGACTGGAGAAGACACGTCTGAGGTGAGACTAGGCAGTTAGCTCCCTTTCAGGCATGCAGACTGGAGATTCCTCAACTTTAACGTGCAAATGAACCACCTGGGGATCTTGTTAAAGGTAGATCTTGTTCAAGTTCAAGGTGTGGCCCAAATTTCTGCCTTTTTGCCAGTTCCTGCTGATGTCCAAGCTAATGGTCCAGCAACCGCACCCTAAGTAGCAAGGCTCTAGAGTCTATCCCAGTGGCTCCCAGCCTCAAAAGACCATTGAGATGCCCACTGGAAAGCTTTCAAGAATCCAGATGCTCCAGCCCCACCCCGGGGCCGTTTGAACAAGACTCCCTAAGGGCAGTGGCCAGGCATCAGCATTTCCTAATGTCTGCAGGTGATTCCATTGTCCAGCTGGGACTGAGAAGCCTGCCCTAGACCAGCTCAGAGAGCTTTCCAGGGCACACAGGGTCGGGAAGTGGGGAGGGGGCGGGTAGGGCTGGGGATGGAGGACAGTGGGGCCTCAAGGGTCAGGACAGGGTGCCCAGAACCACCCAGACTCCAGGACACTCTCCAGGCTGGGGCCAGGCTGTGCTCCCCACATGGATCGAGCCCTCACGTTTCACCAAGGAGGGCCATCAGACTCCGAGAGCCCTGTGGGTGTGCAGAAGTGATGATCACCCCATTTACAGATGGAGAGTTGAGGTTCAGAGAGGCCAGACCCCTGGTCCCCGGGCACCACCATCCGTCATGGGAAGCCTCCTGCATTGCAGAAGCTCTAACTTTCCCCTCGCTGATTGTAAGACAGGTGTACCCCCTTCATGTTCGGAGTTTCTAGAATTGGGTTGTGTCTGATGAACTATGCTTTCAGGCATCACACCAGGCACTAAGGCGATGTGATTGTGACTGGCAGAGCCCACGCATAGGAAGTGTCCATTCACCTGAGTCTTATTAAATTGGTAGGCTTACAATGGTGGCATTTCATCTTCATTTGGATCCCCGGGTTGTACTTTAAATATCTTTGGAAAGATCAGGAGAGGCTCCTGGTGGAGGCCACTTTCCTGCTCTTGGCTCCCCTGACCTCTGTCCCAGGTTCTGCCCTCATCTACTGTCTTCCCCTGCCTCCTGCGAGGAACTCTCTCCTTCCTTCCAGAACTTTCCCTTTAGGTCAAAGTTCATATGGTCCAGAGAGCCTGTGCTTTTCATCTTGGTGTCCTCAGGGTCCAGAACAAGGCCTGGCATCTAGTAGGTGCTTAATGTAGAGGCAGCTGGAAGCCGAGAGAGGTAGAAGGCCTGCAGTGACCTCCGGGCTGAGTTCAAGTGGGCTCAAGAGATGACCCACCTCAACATGGCCATAGGCCCTAACTGGCCAGTTACAACAGGCGCAGTTCCTAAGATTACCAAAAAGGAGAACATTCCCCATGTTCCCATCCTCCCTCACTCTGCCCTGCAACTGTGGCTTCCTCACCACCACCACCTTGCCTCGGGGCCTCTCCCTCACTGTCCTGCCTGCTGCTCCCTCCCAATATACTCAGTATATTTCCATCTCCTTTGTCCTGTCTTGGGTGGATCCTTTCACCGCCTGCACCACCAGCCCCCATCCCCACATTTGGTGCCCCCCCCATCCGATCAGAGTGCCCCACACTTAGTACAAGTGTGTGGAAGGAGGGAGGGAGGGGGCCCAGCCCAGGGTCCTTCCGGCAACCTCCCTCCCACTCCCAGGCAAAGGTTGCTGCTCCCTTCTTGGCTCTCCCAGGGACCCCCCACTGAAACACCTCTGCGCTGCCCTGGTCTGAGTTGTGTCCCTCCCGAGTTCCCATGTTGAAACCCTCCCCCTCAAGCTGATGGTATTAAGAGGTAGGGACTTTGGGAGGTGCCTAGGTCAAGAGGGTTCTGGGATTAGCGCCCTTATAAAAGATACCCCAGGGGGGAGGGAATGAGAGGGGAGAGCGTGTCTCTCTGCCCACACTCACCTTCCGGCTTGGCCTGCCCTCCAGCAGCCTGGGAAGTGGATCCTTCCTCCCACCTCCCCCCCTCCTGCAATTTACCTTCCTTCCACAGGGCTTTCCTCTCTGGGTGCCAAAGCATGGCCCCAAGAAGCCAACTTTGGGGTCGGCCCCAGGGATAGGGTTGTTCACCATTTATTCAGTACCTCCTGTGTGCCAGGTGTGGTGTGACCTGGGACAAGTCCCTGAACATCTCTGAGCCTCTGTTTACCAATCTGACCCAGGGGCTAACCCCAGTATATGTGAAACCCCCAGCATGTGCCCTGCTGTGAGCAGGTGTCGGGCTCCCGCTCTCTTCTTTCTGTGCCTGAGGTCCTTCTTCAGATGCAGAAAGGACCCCTGAAGGAAGGTGGGTCCGGTATTCCTCACTGGAGAAACTGAGGCCTGGGGAAGACAAACTTGCCCAGGGGAACACCTCGAGCGTGCCCAGGCTGTCCACTGCCCAGCTCCCGGCCTTGACCCTGGAACCAACAGGTTGAGTGCACTCCCTTCCCTGCTCCCTGTTGTTGGAGAACCCTGGACCCCAGCAGCACAAGACACAGGCCCACGGGGCACGTGCACTTTCAGCTTTATTTCTTTCCATGCCGAGCGATACAGAGGAGCCGACTGGAGAGTGTGGAGAGTGTGGCGCCGGGCGGCAGTGGGGGGCAGTTCTCGCTGCTTCCTCTGGGACATGGGAGAGGCTGCCCCAAGCTGGAAGACTGCTGGGTTCAGGCAGCCAGGGGCGGGACCCATGATGGAGCTGGGAGAAGAGGGGTGAGGCCTCAGGGTGCCAGGCTGCTTATGGGTGGGCAGCAGGGGAGTCAGGGACCCACCTTCCCAGTCTGATCTCTGCAGGGTTCCTGGTCCTCAGGCTTGTTCTCCTCCCGACAGAGGGATCAGGCTCCTTCCACAACACTCAGAGCCTCTGAGTTCCATCTGAGCACCTTCTTCTCCCTGGGGTGCTGAGCCTGGGGCCCCCAAGGCCTGGTCAGAAGACCACCAACTCATGAGCCACCATTTCTGTAGACCTCATGACTCACCTCCTGGCCTGAGCTGCCTTCGCAGGTGACACAATTCCTCTGGGCTCACTTCTTCCCTCCCCCAACAGGGGCATTGCTATTGTGGCCTCAGAGGTCTTGTCAAGCAAAGCCAGCCCCTCGTTTAGGGTCTGGAGAGGTTGGCGTCTGCTCCCCAGGTGGGAAACTGACGTAGGAACGCAGGCCCCAGAAGGATCCTGCCAGGGCCCCTGGGTCCTATACCCCTCCCCTGCCACGAAGGCCCTCCTAGAAGGCTCAGAGCTGCCCTTGGGACTCCTGGTAGACAGAGCCTCTGTGCTAACTGACTCCCTCCCAGGAGTCTCCGAGGAGTGTCAGGGAGACAGGCAGGGGCCCTGAGAGCAGGCGCGAGGGCCCTGAATGGGTGCCGGGGAAACAGTCTTTGCCAGCCTGGCGCTGGTCTGGCTGCAGCTGGAGAAACCTGATGGCTGGGCAGGGCCCCCCAGGGCGGGAAAGCCTGGAGCTTTCCTCTCTGAGAGTCTGGGAGCTGAAGCCAGCGAGGTAGGTGGGCATAGGAGGGGCCCCTGTGGGCAGATCCTGTGCCAGCCGAAGCCTTGGGAGAATCCCGGGGCCAGAAACCAGACAGGAGGTCAAAGGACCCTGCTCAGTCCTTTCAGGTGTCCGTTAGGTCCTGAGACAGAGGCCATGGTGTCGCCCCCTGCCTCCGGGCATGAGTGTGCCCAGGACCTCCCACTCCCCTAAAGACTGGCCCCTTCAGCCAGGCTCTTCCCTCTGTCTTAGAACTCTCTAGACCAAATCAACAATAAACCTTCAAACAAAAAACCCTCTGGCCCACTCCCCTCTTTACAGCCTGGGAGATCCGGGGAAGTCCTTCCCCTAGAGATGGCCCCAACCTCCTCCCCCCACCCAAGAGAAAGTCTCTGTGCTTTGGGATGGCCAGGGGCTCAGGCTGAGTAAGGCACAGAGAGCATCAGGTGCTGCTAGGCTGGGAGCCGGGGCGCAGGCCCCACCTGAGCGCCCCCACATGGGGCCCCAAGTGTGCAGCCTGGACCATCAGGGAGGCCGTGGCAGGAAGGGAGCTCAGATCCGGGCTCCTCCTCTCCTGGCTGAGTGGGGCTGGGGTCAGGCCTCAGGTGACTGCACAGGGAACAAGGGAACAAGAGGCAGACTGGGTCATCCTGGGAGACATGTTGGGACAGGAGTTCTCAGCAGAGATGAGCCTGAGACTGAAAAGCTGGAGATGTCTATGGGTCCTGCAGTTCCTGATCCTGTCTTCACCAGCCTGCCTCTCAGTGTTGCCACCTGTCATGTATGTAGCTGTCACCTCTGTCCAGACAGCTGCTCATCTTGGGCGCCCAAGGGGGTCCCAGGATGGACTCGGAGCAGCAGCTGGGCCCCTGAGCTGGGATCGCAGCAAGCACATGGCACGAGGCATAAATAACTCTTTTTACACCCTGTCCCCCCGCCCCAAAGAAGAGTACAAAAGAGCAAGTCCCCCATCTTGACTCCGGGTCCTCAGACATGTGGGGAGTGTGCAGCTTCTCTCCTGCCACGGTCCGGTCCCTCTCGTCTCCGTCTCCTCTGCGGGGCTGGTTCCCCCTCCAACAGGCAGTGTATGTGGTGCGGTGAATCCCGGGAGATGGTGGGGATGAGAAACCAGCCAGAGCACGGAGGCCAAACACAGGGCCCTGTCCAGGAGATTAAACCCCATTATTCATTCTTGGCCCTTTTTTGCATCTGAGGTGGGCTGACAGTGGGGAGGCCTGGGCGCTTCCCTCCAAGTCGGTGCTTTGGGAGTGCATGGACGTCCCTGTCCTGTCCTCCCGCAGGAGAGGGGGCGCGGGACCGTGGAGACCTCGGGCTGCCCAGGGCCGCCTCTGCCAGCGCAGCGCCCTGGTCCGTTTCATTTCTTCTGCACTGTAACGAGAAGAACGGTCATGGCAGCGCGGAGCTCAGAACAGGCCTTCAAGCCATTATTTGGAGGATTTGGGGTTTTGTTTCCGGGTGGGAAACAGCATCGGGGTCGCCTGATCGGGGTCTCTTGGTGGAAAAGAGCTCCCGCTTGCGGCAAGGAGGCAGCCTCTGCTGGGGATTCGTGCACCACGGGACACCCACCCTCCAAACAAAGAACCATTGAGGCCTGAATTTTAAAAATTCCTTAAATGGCTTAAAAAGCCATTCCCTTTGCCAGTTTGAGTTCAGCAGGGGTCTTTCGCCATGGACAAAGTTGTGGCAAGTGTGACAAGGAGGAGACTGAGGCCCAGAGAGGAGGCTCCTGAGCTAATGCCCCTGCTGGAAGACGCTTCATTTCAGACACTTGGACGGGGGGGTGGGGGGTGGGGGTGGGGTGGGGAATGTGGGTTTTAAACCCAGGGCAAGCTGATTACAGACCTAACCTCTTCTCCCCTCTCCAAACTGGCCAAATTTGCCCTTGACCCCACCGCTGAATCCCAGGCTTTCCACCCCAGGTTGAACCCCTGGGTTCCAGATCAGTGCCTCCTTTAAGGACTGGGCCAGGAATCTTATTGAAATGCAGATTCTGATTCAGTGGCTCTGGGCCTGGGCCTGAGATTCTGCATTTCCGACCCTTTCCCCGGGCTCAGCAGCCACTGCCGCTGGTCCATGCACCACGTCTGGAGCAGCAAAGTCTTTAGGGGAAGAGCTTAGACTGACCAGTGCAAGAGGCAGAGAGGCTTGGGGTCCTCACCAGGCGGGTGTGTGCAGGGAGGCGAAAGGACAGCACCGCCCCACAGAGCCCAGACGCTCAGAGCTACGACGGCCCATTGAGCCGCTGAGAGTTTCCTTTGAAAAGGGTGCCCCTGCTTGGTTAACTTGCCTGGGCCAGCTCTGGGGGCTCACAAGAGGGTTACTGCCAAATTCCACGACTTGCATTGTTTATGTCTGGTCCCTGCTGGCTATCTCAACAGGAATGCTTGCAGGGAAAGCCCACCATTCACCAAGCAGCATCACAGCCATGACCTTGGGTGACACTCTCAAGGCTCAGCCAGACACAACTCTGGCCCGGGACCCAAAGCCCTCTGAGCTGGGATAGGAGCTGGCCACCTCTGCTTCCCAGGCCTGGGCTCTTTGCACACCCTTTCCTAATGATCCAGGCATAAGGCAAGGCAGAAGCCCGTCCCACTCAGCTGGGGATGGGGTTGCTTCTCAGAGAAAATCAGCCTGTGTCCCCTACAAGCATTGTTTCCACTGCCCCCTCCCCAGGGAGCTGGGCTGCACCCTTCCGTGGTCCTCACCCCAGGCAAGCTGGCTCGCTGAGCTCCACGCGGCTGGGCCTCACCTGTGAAATTGACAGTCACGGCCACGATGATGATAATGATCCCCATGATGATGAAGGTGATACTGAGCAGCCGGGCCAGGCGGCCCAGCCTCCGGGCGCCGTCCAGGTCCCCCTGTTGCACGCTGCTTCGGGACTGCAGAGAGAGGGTGGCAGAGACCTAGGGAAGGCTGTTACCAGCAGACTGGGGTGGAGGCACCCCTTGCCTTGGCCTCCAGAACCCACCCAGCCCCCACTGCGGCCTCTATTCCAGCACCCACCTTGGGTATGGGAAGCAGGCTTCTCCTGCAGAACTGGCCTGGACTCAGGAGGCTCACACCCCTTGTGGGAACCCCCCGCTGAGCCTGCCCCTGGCTGGAAGCAGAATCAAACAGTGCAGGGCACTTGCTCTGAGGACGGTGTGTGGGCAGGGTGGCGGGTGGCACGGTGAAACCCAAGGGTCTGGGAGGGTGGCCCAGAGCCAGGCCATGCTGAGCAGGTGGGAGCAGATAAGCCAGGCCTCCCTGGGCCCCTGTCCAAGGCTCACTGCTACAGCCACACGAAGGAGGCTCATTGGCTTTTTCTGTGGTCCGAGGTGCCTGCCTCCTTTCCTCTGTAACCCCCCTCTTCCACACCAGGAAAAAAAAGCATCATTGATCCTCCCTCCTCCCAGTTCCCACCCAGGAATCACATCCTTGTTCAACCGAGCTGACTTCCGCAATCGAGAAGGTTTGAACTTCAGAGACTAGGGTGTGTGGGGAGCCACGCCAGGCTTTACAGGGGCCCGTTTGATACTTCACTCTTTCTCAGTGAGCTCAGTTTTTCTCGGCCTTATTTAATTTTGGTGAAAGCAGGTGGGTGAGTGGGGGGATGGCCAGAAAAGATCTTGGGAGATCCTGGAGTGGCTCGGTAGGGGCTGTGTCCTAAGCATGTCCGTGGAGGTCCCACACACACCCCTGCCCATAACGGTTCAGGAGTCAACCTGCTGGCCAGGGCTGGCCTGGGACCTTCAGGCAGGAGTTCCCTAAAGGTGTGACTGCTTTCAGGGTCTTAGGCCACTTATTTGGTTATTTTATTTTCCAGTTATTGGAGGGTCCTGACTTCGCATCGAAATGTAGTGGAGTCCCTTGATGATGGAGGCGGTGTTGGTGGTGACGATGATTTATTGAGCGCTTACTTTGTGCCCCGCAGCTTGCTAAGGACTGTACCTGAACAATCTCACTGAGGCTCAGAACCATCCCGTGTGGTTGCCAGTGTTGCCCACTTTTAAAGTGGCTAAAGTTCAGGGGAGATACCCTTCCCCTCACTGTTCTCTTCAGGAGGGCACCCCTGCCTCCCAGGTCCTGTCCTTGTCTCCTCACAGAAACCTAACCAACCCCCACCGCACCCCATGTCTCCCTGTCCAAGCACCTCCCAGGACAGAGCCACCTCCTGCCACACTGTTTGATGCCATCAGATTCACTTTGCCTCGGATCTGCTCCTAGACTTGTGCTCCTCTGCCCACTTGCCCCATTACTGGCCACAGCCTGGAGTCCAACCACTCGGTCACAATACCTGTCCCTTGCCACCCTACCGATAAGTTTCCTTTCCTGGTCAGTTTCACTGCAGTCCTCCCCAGCTGCCTGCACCTGCCCTGGGTCCGTGCCACTTCTCACTCAAGCACAGCAGCCTCCTGAAGATCCGTGCCTCAGCTCTATGCTCTCTTCATCTCCATGCCGCTCCCTACACCACCATTCCACTCCACAGAGATTTATGCCAGACCCCATGCTAGGCCCCTGGCATGCGGTCATGGGGTGGGATCAGAGAAGAGGTGGAGAGTCGGGAGCTGATGCACAAGTTCAAGGAGATGACAGTGGCTTAGCCTGTGACCGTGCCCAGCATCTTCCATGGCCCCCCACTGTTCCCAGAACAATCTGAATCCAGGTTAGCTTTGCATTTCCAGATTTTATCCTCTACTCTTCCCTTCCACCACCTCTGGACTCAGCCAGTCTGAACCCCTCCAGGTCTGAGCACCTGCTGGTGCAACTCTCCTGCCCGCCTTCCTGCTCCCCTCAACCACCTGTCCACATCCTCTCCATCCTTCGAGGGCTTCTGGTGGGAGAGAAGGAACCGGAGAAGGGGAGAACAGCGAGGTCAAGAAGGGCCCTGACTATCACAAAATGGAATCTGGATTTTGTCTTGTAGGCATTGGTGGGGGTGCTAAACTGGGTGACTCAAATAGACGATTTCATCAAAACAGGAGAGGGGCGGCCGGGTGGCTCAGTCGTTAAGCGTCTGCCTTCTGCTCAGGTCATGATCCCGGGGTCCTGAGATGGAGCCCTGCATGAGACTTCATGCTCAGTGGGGAGTCTGCCTCTCCCTCTCCCTTTCCCCCTGCTTGTGTTCCCTCTCTCGCCGTCTCTCTCTCTCTGTCAAATAAATAAATAAAACATTAAAAAAGGAAAAAACAGGAGAGAAAAAGATCCAGTCAGAGGGAGAGGCTGAAAAGACCAAGAAGTGATGGGTGCCCCAGTGTCCCAGGGCAGCCGAGAGAGATCTGAACTTGAGCACAGGCTGAACTACAGTGAGCAGAGGAGACGCTGCTGTCCTTGGAGACTGGACAAATGTGGGTACAGGTGGTGTCACACCTCAACAGGTCTGTAGGTGGGTCTGGGCAGAAAGTTGTGAGCATTCACACCTCTGGACCTCGGGGTGCCCAGTGACAATGGGCAAGTGTCATCCAGTGAAAGGTGAGAGAGAAGGTGGGTTTGGCTTGCGGCATGGGCGGGGCTCTGGCAGGAGCCATCCTGAGACTCACAGGTGAACCTGGACCTGGCAAAGACCTGACAAGGAGCAGGTGCAGCCTCCCAGCTCCCTAAAAGGGCAGCCTGGAGGGAACACAGGTTTCAGAGCCAGACCTCCTGGGGGCCTGTTCCCACCATCCCCAGCTGTCCCAACTGCATGACCCTGGATGAGGGGCTTCTCTCTCCTCATCCTCAAATATAATCACGTATGAATTCCTGACCTTTCTAATGTCCCTCAAGCCTGTCCCTACCTCTCCAGCTGACTCCACTGCCCCAGCCCAATCCCACAACAGAGTTCATCTGGAGACTGCACCGGCCTCATCCTCCTGAGTCTCTCAACAACAGCCTTGCCCCCAGCCAACCTCTTCTCAACAGCCATAAGCCTGGTCACACGGCTCCCCATAAAATGGATATATTTTTTAAATTAATTTTTTCCTATTTCTTTTTCTAATTTTTACAAATTTTTAAGTGAGCTCTATGCCCAACGTGGAGCTTGAACTCATGACGCTGAGATTAAGAGTCGCATGCCCTACTAACTGAGCCGGCCAAATGTCCCCAAAGGGACATATTTTTATGCCTCGGTGCCTTTTCATGGACTGCTGTCTCTGCTGGAATGCCTTTCCTCATTTCCGTGATGCTACATCAGCAGCTCTTTCTCACCGTTCAAGAGTCACCTCCACTAAAACTTTCCTTGGTGCCCACAAGCAATTAATCAGCCCCTCCTTGGGGCTCCCGCAGCATCTTACACCGCGCTCTTTTCCTCCCTTCCCACCTTGTGTCATCAGTTCTTGTGTCGGTCTCTTTCCCTAGATTTGAAGACAGGGACCGTTCAGCCTCAAGCTTGGTGTCCCTCTTCTGTAACCTAGGGACTGGCCCTAAGAGGCCTTCAGTAAGTATGTGAGGAAGTAAAGAATAAAAGAAGAGAAAAAGAGCACGAGGAGAGGCTGTTTTCTCACCACTGAACTTAGCCAGTGGAATGGTCCAAGTTAATAGAAGATTCATGAGTGAAATGAAGGCAATGGGTACCCGAGGAAAGATTTCTGTTATCTGGGGGCACCTGGGTGGCTCAGTGGATTAAAGCCTCTGCCTTCGGCTCAGGTCATGATCCCAGGGTCCTGGAATCGAGCCTCGCATCAGGCTCTCTGCTCTGCGGAGAGCCTGCTTCCTCCTCTCTCTCTGCCTGCCTCTCTGCCTACTTGTGATCTCTGTCTGTCAAATAAATAAACAAAATCTTTATTAAAAAAAAAGATATCTGTTATCTGGGTATTGGCCTCACCCACTAACCCATCTAACTAACTAACTCCTCCAGCTCTCTGCATGGCCAGCCCAGGTCACCGAACAAAGGACTTCAACACCAAGGAAACACCTTCCTCTTGGGAGGAAGAGGGGGCAACATACAGACAGGCTTCAGGAATTTCCAGGAAGTTCGGCTTTAGAAATGCTGGGGCTACCTTGAATCATTACCAAGAGACTCATTCTCAGCTGTAAGCATGGCACGCAGTGGAGAGGGGCACAGGGTTTGTGATGAGTCCTTCTCCTCACTTGCCAGAGAAATCGTTGCGCATGGGGCAACGATTCAGGACCGTGGAGAGAGGCATACATATGGTTGCTTGGGTAGGACAGGTGGGGAGGGGAAGCGAGGGAGGGAGAGATGAATTTTTCAGCCACTCTAAACCCAATCCCTCTTCTTTATTCACAGAGCCATCAGCCTGTGCATCCCAGTCATGCCTGTTCCTTTGAGCCGGAGGGACAACATTGAGGAAGATGCACTGGGAATGGCCAGATGACCAAGGTAGACTTGACTGCACCTGCCTTGTTGGGTCATACACATTATGTGTCATATGCTGTCCACATAAACCTCACATCTCTTCTGTAAATCTTAGTTTTCTGATCTATAAAATGGAGAGAATAGCTGCCTTGAAGAGTAGAGCCCCACTTTTATATCTAGAAGTTACTTACCACTAGCTGACACTCTTTTCCGAAGTCCCCCCATTAGTTCCCAAATGAAAAAACCATCCCTCGACCTCAGGGATGGAAGAAGACCCTTCATTACTTGTAATGAGTAAATTACCAGCTGCATTTCAAACCCCACTTAGTGGCATCCTCTTCCTCTTCTACAAAATGGCTCAAGTTGAAGACACAATGATAATTGCAATAATGGTTGTAAATGACTGTGAATTAATAGATCATTTGTGATTGCAATGGTTGTGGGAATGGTAAGGGAGAAAATGAATTCGGGTTAATAGATCAGTGAGGAAAGGCATTGAAAAAAGTCCGAGAGAGCTGGTAGGGCTGGGGAGGGTTGTGGGTGGGGTAGGGAAGGTTCTGTGAAGAGCTGCCAGGGGATGAACCCAGCCAGGGGAGGATGGCAACAGAACTTATTGGGAAAGAGCTTCCACCCCCACCCATGAGGCTCAGGCCAAGCCCCAGCAGGTCTGCGGAGACCTGCTGACATCTGACAAGATGTGATCAGCTGATCGCTGATGAGCTATTTGTCCTTCCACAGAGATGGAGCAAATCCCAGCTGGTCAAAGCCAAGGAATGTGCTTCCCCATGTCCCATTCATGTCCCTCTCTCTACGACAATGCAATTCTTACTGGAATGTAAGTTGCTGGAGGGGATGTGGGGGAGTGTGGTCCTGGAGAAGGAGTTGGGGCAGCTGCTGTGTGGTGGGTGGGAGTGTTTGGGGATGCTTAGGACTTGGAGACAGCAGCTGTTTGCCAACCCATTGAGAAGTATGTCAATATTCTCAGCCACACGTCTGCGTGCCAGCTGATCAGTGCTGGTTGGGGCTCAGTGCTCCTGCTGGGTGAATGCATGAATGCATGAAAGGGAGCCTGACACAGGTCAGTTAAATAACCAGGTCACCCAGAATGCCCGAGAAAGGGAGTGTTGAGCCATTCTGAACCTCTTCTGCACTCCTGCCTATGGTAGGAGGAATCAACAGAGAAGGGGCTTCTCTGAGGCTTCCACCAACACCACAGACTGGGCTGCTCCTCCCCTCAGTAGTGGCATGAGGGCTGGCCCTCCAGTCTCCCCCAGACTGGCTAAAGTCAGAATTTGTTGGCCACTGGGGATCTGCCCTTTGCTCTGAGACTACAAAGTTTTGTTTGGTGTTAATGATAACAGTAACCACTGCCCTTTTCTATGTGGCAGACTCTGTGCTGGGTGTTTTCACACATATTAACCCAGTCAATCCTCCCGACAGATTTATGGGGTCGATGGTCTTATGACACCTATTTTACAGATGAGACAACTGAGGCTACAGAAGGGGGTTGAGGGACTTGGACACGGTCACATGGCCTGGGACCCACACACACAGGTCTATCTGATGCTGGTTTAAGCACTGTTGTCAGCTGAAATCCTGGGGTCCAGCTCCTTTGGTGAACAGGAGACCTTGCTGACATTGGGAATATGGCCATTTCTCAGCCTGACCCAGGAGTAGAAAGGCAACCTTGGGAGGCTCATTGGAGGCTGCTGTGCTGAGCAGGTCTGGGTCTGGATACCTGGGATCCCAGCCTCTCGGGTTGAGCCCCTGTCTAAGCCACAGTGGGAGGGACACTGCTGGCCCATTAGCCTCCTACTGACAGAGTCAGCAGGGGTGGGGAAGGACAGCTGGGGGTTGGGGGTGAGGCAGGGAGAGTGAACAAAAAGAAGGAAGGAAATGGATTCAGCCCTTCCTGCACAAATGCCCTAAAGGTTTGGCTTTCCTGGGAGGGACACACCATCCTTGTCCCTAGAGGTAGATGGAGGGCGGGGTCATGGAGACAACACTAGAGTCAGCATCCAGCTGACATGCCTCTTACCAGTTGAGTGACCGTGGGAAAGGCACTGCTGTAGTGTCTCTGTTGTCTCATGTGTTAAATGAGAACAATTAACCCTTACCACGGGGCTCCCTTGGGCTCCTACCTCCTGGCTTCTCATGGTTCTCTTTGGAAATTCATTTCCACAACTGTACTCCACTTCACCGCCACCCCCACACGATCCCTCTGCTGAAACCTCAGCCCCTGGCATCTCTCTCATGCCTCTCTCGCATAGCAGCTGTCCTTCGACTTCTTGGAGCCTCAACCTGTGACCCCTCCCTCTCCTCCAAGGTCATCACCAACTTCTCAGCCTCACGCCGTCCCAGTCCAGCCTGATCCTTGAGTGTGCCACCTCTGCCCCCACTCACCAGCATCGTTCTGTGCCGGTGGGTCCACCCTCATGGCAACCCTGCTATCCCCAGCCTCAGGTGGGCCAATGTCCCATCTGTGACTCTGTACCGATAGCTGGAGAAAAAAATGCACCACTACACAGGCTGCTAACAACTCAGACCCATGGAGTCCAGCCTCAGCAGAGCCCTCAGGCCTCTCTGTCCCTTGTCACCTCTCCTCTCCTCTGTCACCAGCTCCTTCTTTCTCAGCAAATGGCCTTATCCTCCACATCCCTGGTGGCATGGAGCCCATATAGCATGAACCAGCTCCTTTTCCTTTGAGTGTTTCTATCTCCTTCTGCCATCATGACCTTCCCTGCAGGCTCCCAGGAACAGGGTCCTTCTTCGAGATCCCATCTCTGCACTCTTCATGAATGTCATCAGTCACCTCTCTCCTTTTTGCCTAATGCTGTCCATCACCAGGGTCACCGGGGGTCTGTAAATTGCCCAACCAGTGGACACTCCTTATTGGATCTGAACTCTGCACTGCATTGGACCATCCCTCCTCCTTTCAAACTCGCTCCTCCATGGGTGTCTCCCCCTCTCCTCTAGTTTGCCTCCCACCCCCTGAAATCTTTTCAAAACTCTTTCCTGTCCCCTTCCCTCTGCCCACCCCTTAAATGCCGCAGTCCCCAGAAGCTGGGTAACCAGGAATGTGAAGAAAGTGCTGCTACTTTCACTTCAACAATTTCCTCATCAGTGCCCTCCTTCCTAAGCCATTGCTTGGTCCATACTTCATCAGCCCTCCTAGAATCTCAAGAGCCTCCTATGGTGTCTCCCTGCTCCTACTCCTACCAACTCAAGCTCATTTCCCCCAGCGCAGTTGGGTGTTGGTTTTAAAATATGAACAGACCACATCACGCCTCTGCTTAAAATTTTTTAGGGGCCCCCCGGAGCCACTAGGATAAAACTTAAATTCCGAGAGTGAGTCCCTGCCCACCTCACTCCATCACCATACTCTTGCATCCATAGGCCATGTCAAATACACCATGTCATCCATCTTCCCAAATGCCTAACATGGCACCTCATTGGTAAAAGAGGTGTGTTCGTTAATGGGGCACCCAATCATTCTCTACCACTTAGTCGCCTCCAAAAAAGCAACTTGCCAGTCAAGTGAGTGATTGACTGAATTAATAAATGTATGGTCTGTGTTAACAACTCTTGGGTTTCCAGAAACTCTTTCTGCCCCTTGACAGGGTCTTGGTCAAGACCTCTTTTGCTCCTGCAAAATTTCCTTCTCCCAACTGCCAGGCTCAGAGGGGCCCCTTCCGTCCTTTCTCTTACCCCACACCAGCCTCTCCACCACAATGGAAGCCTGACCACACCTCTCTCTGGCTCCAGACCTTGTGATGTAAATGCCAGGAGAAGCTTGCCGCTGGTCCCAGAGGACCACACGCTGTATGATTCCATTGGTATGAACTGTCCAGAAGAGACAAATCCATAGAGATAGAAAGCTTAGTGGATTGTCAGGTCTGGAAGGGATCAAGGGAGAGATGGAGTAATTAAAAAAAAAAAAAAGGCATGGGGCTTTTCTGGAGGTGAAGAAAATGTTCTGAAATAGACTGTGGTTATGGTAGCGTGGATCTGTGAAAATCTTTGAATTGTACACTTTGAACAGGTGAATTGTATAAAATGTGTATTATAGGTCAAAGCTCTAAGAAAACCCCCCAAAAGCCATGATGGCTTCCCACCCCCGGCCAGGGAGATACTCAGGTACCACTCAGTTTATTGCTATGGTGTAAGAGCCCTTTCCTCAAACCCTTTGTGTGGTTCATCTCCCTTTACCCTCACACAGCTCTCTAATGTAGGTGTTATGTGACACCCATTTTGCAGACGGGAATACTGAGAAGAGAGATTTCAGTGACTTGCCTGAGGCCCCATGATACGCTGTGATTTGGTCTAGCAGGAGCACTTCTTACAATGTGTTATAGGATCTGTTTCCAAGTTTCTCCCCACTGGAATTGAGGCTCCTGGGAATTGGTGATAGTGTCTGGTTCTGACCTAGCACCGGATTCCCCGCCCCTGGCCCAGCGACCTTCAGAACTGACTCAGGAAACTGAGAAGGCTGTAGAATTGTGCTGGGAGTGGGCTCAGTGGTCTCAGTCTGGGACCCAGGCGCCTTTGACAAAGGCAGCATCTATCCAGCCCGCACACTGCCTCCCCCACAAGGAGATGGATTCCAGCAACTCTTCTCTCCTGGGTCCTTGTGTGGTTTCCCTCCCCGAAGCCTGTCTCCCCTCCTGGGGCTTCTCCCTGTAACTAAGAGGTTGGCCCTGCCCAGAGCTCCCAGCTGCACCCCTGGGACCTGGTTCTGCCCCCAGCTGCCTCGCAAGGGCAGCAGGCAGCACAGGAAACGCCTCAAAGACCCCCACCTCCAGCCCCTGTTCAGCCCTGGCTCTTGTGCCCATCCCGAGTCTCAGGAATGCCACCGGGATCCCCTGACATCCTGGCAGGTTGAGCTAGATTTGACAGGGAATCAGGGAAGGCATCCCCAGCTGGACACCAGGCCTCCATGAGGCAGAAGGATGTGTTTGAGGAAACAGGCGCTTTCTCAGAGGACAGCCCTGGGGGGGCAGCGGGAGTGACCCCAGGTCCTAAGGACTTGGTGATAAATGACTCAGCAGGGGCGTCACTCCAGAGGGAAGCAGACAGCATCCCCCGCCCTGTCCCCCAGCCCTGAGCAGCCCGGGACTGGGAGTTTACTACTCCTGCTTTCTTTTTTCCTTCTGGAAGCCATTGCCTGCCTGGGCTTTCTCTCTCACACCCCCTCCCTCCCTCCTCTTCCTGGAACTCAAGTCACTTGCCAACATCCACGGACATTTTCTGGGGATCTTCTATAAGCAGCTCTATCCAAATGGCTTGGTTTGGGGACAAGTGAAGATAGTCTACTCAGAACCCTACAAGGCACTTAAGTGTATGAGAAGTGAAGACTAGCCCACATGCTCCTAGGCAGGGCCGGCCATGCCCTCTGACATACATTTCCCCCCCATGGCCCAGACCTCCCCTACCCTAAAAACAGACTCAAGACAGATGCTGGAATCAGTGTGAGCGCCAAGGCCCAGAGAGCCCCAGCAAAAACAGCCCCCCGCCCCAGGTCCCTGAAGGAGCAGCCTCAGGGGAGCCCGGCCCCAGGGCCCCGTGCGCGTGGCAGGGAAGTCACGGCCGGCTCTTGGAAACCAGCGCTGGCAAAGGCCACTGGAATACCCAGGTGGCCTGGGGTAAGGGGTGGAGGCAGCTGGCTCCCCTCCTGAGAACTCGGGGTCCTGAGACCCCACACTGGCCCCAATCTCTACCGACCCACAGCTCCACTTGGGATGACACCCCCTGCAAACGACCAGCCCCCCAACTTGGCCGCCTGTCTGCAGTGTAGAGTTTAGGTCGAGGTGGCTCCTGGGGGTCCCCTCCCCAGGAGGGTATGTGCAAAGTCGGTGCAATGCAGAAGAGCAGAGAGGAGGGAGGACAGCAAACAGAAGGTCTCCTGGTCCCGGCCCCCTCTCCAGCAGGAGGGGTAGAAGTCCTGGTGAGAAAGGGAGCCTTCCTCCAAGCCTCCGCCCCCAGCTCTCTGTTCTGCACGCCCCAGGCAGAGGGTCTGGCGCCCACTGAGCCCTGGAAGGGAGAGCCACACTTACCATGATGGAAAAGATGAGGGGAATCAGATTGAGAGGCCACACGGGGCAGAAGCAGGAGGCAATGGCAAGGATGAGGTAATCTTTGGGGACCTCTTGGTCTTGGGCAGAGGAGGCAGTGGCAATGGAGGACGCCCGCCTAGAGCTGGCCCGAGAGGCTGACCAGGGGAGTGTGGCTTCAGGGCGCCCCTCCGATACCACCTTGAAGGGCAGGCCATGGCCGTTCTGCTCCAGGTCCAGGGCCCCCGAGAGGGACGTGGACAGCTTCAGGGGCTTGTCATCCTTGCCTTCCACCTTCGTGAGGAGCTTCTCCATCTCCGGCAGGTCCAGGGGTGAGGCGGTGCCTGGCTCCTGGGCTGAGGGAAACTGAGGCTGCCCCGGGTTGGCCATGTTGGCTTGGGTCTGGGGTTGCTCCAGCTTCAGGCTGAGACGCTTGGCTGCAGAGGGAGCTCAGCACGCCATTCCTCAGCCCAGACTGGGGGCCGCCAGGTCCGGGGCTGAAGCGTCCCCCAGGGGAGCAAGGGCAGGGGTCGGGTTCTCCGGGCCTCCGAAGCCGGCCTGATGCCCCCGAGGAGCTTCGGGAAGCTGGAGCCTTCAGATCTATTCAAGTTTGAGGCCAACTTTGCTGGCGCTGCTGACAGCACAGATGGGCGGGGGAAAGTGACAGAAAGCAGCTCCGAGAGCAGAGCAAAGAGGCTCCTCTCCCCGGGTGAGGCTTAGGCTAAGTCAGAGAGAGGAGAGAGAGAGAGAGAGAGAGAGTACACCACACAGCCTCCCTCCCTCCCCACCCTCCTCCTCCGAGATGCTTTTCCTTTTCAATTCCCCTTTCCCCTGAGACCGTGCAGTGTGCTGGCTGCCTCAGCCCCGGCCCAGCCCAGCCCAGCCCAGAGGGACTTCGGTGGGCCTCTCCTTTCCACTGCAGCCACAGAGCCCGCCTCTCTGGTCTGGGGGCTCCAGATGGGGGAAACAGACCAAGTGGGTCACAAAGGGGCGTGTCTTCAACCGTCTTGGGAAACGCAGGCCTCTGCTTCTCTTTTGCTGGAGCTGGTCACACTTCCTCCTATCTTGGCGCTTCCTCCTCTCTCACAGGCAATGCTGAGCCCCGGACCTACCCCAGGGCATCCCACCTGACCTCTGGCCCCCAGACATGTCCAGGCCACAGCCTGGCTCCCTGCTCCAGGAGGAGAGGGAAGACTAAGCACCAAGGAAGGATCCTGCCTCAGTGGGTCTCTGAGCACCTCACCAAGGGGTGTTAGGAAGGAAGTGTGGGTCTATCTCCTGCCCATCTGAGCTTTTCTGGGGTGCTTTTATTTATTTATTTTTTAAAGATTGTATTTATTTATTTGAGAGGGAGAGAGAAAGCATGAGCAGGAGGGGGGCAGAGGGAGAAACAGGCTCCCCACTGAGCAGAGAGCCCTGATTCGGGGCTCGATCATGACCCGAGCTGAAGGCAGATGCTTAACCTACTGAGCCACCCAGGTGCCCCTCTGGGGTGCTTTTAAAAAGCAGCAAAGATACTCCTGGTCAGGAGCTCGCTGGTCTGAAGGACCTCAGTCCTGGCCGTCAGTCCTCTCTGATTCTTCCTGTCGCTCTTCACTCCCTCTCCGTCTTCTCCCTGTTTCAGCCTCCTCCTCCAGGCTCCACGTCTCCCCGGTGTCCCTGATCTTTCTCTCCTTACAGTGTTTCGGAAGCATGACCTGGAACCCCTGGGTGTGTGCCTGTGAGTGTGTTGGGGCGGGTGGTGGAAGAGGGTAAGAGGAAAGACTCTAAGCCCCTACGGTCATGCAGGTTGGGGGGTGGGGAGGCAGAAGCAGGATGGGGCCTCAGAGGTTGCGGGGTTCAGATCCTCTGATATCCCACATGTGAGGCCAGAAACGAAGGAACACTCCTCTCAAGCAGACATCAGTCCCTTGTCCTGGTCCTGGAGCCGGTTTGGAGCAAGAGGAACCACTGCAGTGGAAAGGAATAGCTTTGGTTTGTGCGTCAAGCTGGGTTCTGAAATGCTGCTTCCAGCAAGGGCTGTGCCTAGGTGGGGGGAGGGGGGGAGGGACTTGGGGGGTGGGGGACATGACCAGCTGAGAGAGGGGAGAACAGGGCACAGAAGAGCCACCTGCTAGGGGCTCAGGGGGAGTCTGGGGAGCTGAAAAGGCTCCAGAGGCTCATAAGTTTCGAACATACTGTGTGGCTTTGGCACACATTGTCAAGTTTGGTAAATCTGAGTATATTAAATTAAGAATTTTTGCTTCATAAAGGAAACCCATTGTTGTTTGCAAAATGCAAGCCTCCAGGGTAGGCAGTGAGGTTATTGCTGTCGGCCTGCAGAGAGAGAGAGAGAGAGAGGACTTCCTCCTCATCTAGGTTCTTAAAGGAAGCTCTTCCTCCCCAGGCCAGGGGTGGGGCAGGAGAGTGTGCTGGGCTTCATTGCCCAGGAACTTCTGGAAATGTGCCAATGTCTTTTTAAACATGAGACCTCCTACAGAGGGTGGGAAGTTGGGTGACTGGGACCCCTAGACTCCAAGTCAGTTTCCGGCTTGGACAGAATTCTGTATTACAGCTGGAAGCTGACCCTGGGCCCCCGCCATGGGGCCTCCAGCTGCCCAGCCCAAAGATTCCATAGCCTCTGGTCCAAAGGTGCCTCTTGAGCCGCTGAAATATAGCTGGTTCCAACTGAAACGTGCTGTAAGTATAGAAAAACTGGGTTTCGAATACTTAGTACAAAAAGGGATGTAAAATGTCTCATGAATACTGTGTACATTTATTACATATTAAAGTGATAATATTGTTGTCACACTGAGCTGAATAAAACAGGATTAAAATGAATGTCACCGCCGTCTTTTGGCCTTTTAAAAATATGCCAACTAGAAAATTAAAAAATTAGGGGCTCCTGGGTGGCTCAGTGGGTTAAAGCCTCTGCCTTCGGCTCAGGTCATGATCCGGCTCTCTGCTCATCGGGGAGTCTGCTTCCCCCCACCCCGCCTGCCTCTCTACCTACTTGTGATCTCTCTTTCTGTCAAATAAATAAATAAAATAAAATAAAAAACTCTTTAGAAAACTAAAAATTAAAAGCATGGGTTGTATTACGTTTTTATTGGGCAGTGCTGGCCTCAGACAGAATGAACCCGACATAAAGGGGTCTTACATGACTTATATGACTTAATAAAAACACTAAGAAAAAAAAAAAAAGCCAAGAAGTCCCCAGGGTGGCTCGTGGCTGTGAGGGTGCAGGGTGGGCTGGCTTTCAGGGGTGGGGGCGGGCCAGTCTTGCCACCTCACTGTGTGCTGCTGGGCTCACGGTGCCATCTAGTGGCCTGGTAGTGAGGAGGGGAATGACCAGAGGTGGGGTTGCCTGCTCCCTCACTCCCCCTACACCCCCCTCCAAGGGGAGAGGCTGGGAGGCGCCTCAGGTTGGGGCTCCCAGGCTGGGAAGCCCAGCCCATCGAGCTGCTGGGTCTGCAGCCTGCAGTGGCCACCTCCCCACGCCCCCCACTCCCAACTAGGGTCTTCCACGGAGGCCCATGGGCCATACTCATCATCCAAAATGGATTTGGGCTGCCATCCGTTTCCCATAGACACAGAGCTTCAGACTTCTAACGTGAAGATTCAGGGACTCTGGGACCGGTTTCTGCAGAGCAGCCTTCAGAAGGGGACATGGGGCTCCTCCAGCTCCACCCCCACGAGGTCTGCCTGCCTGCGGGGATTTGAGCTGTGAGCCCCTGCAGCTAGACAGATGGACTGACCTCTCTGTTCCACTGCTTCCTGGCCTGGCTGCTGAAGAAATTCACTTCCTTCCTTCCCCCACTTTTCTGATGTGGCTGTGAGGTCCCCGGTGCCGCAGGTGTACCCCCTGGCTCCCTCGCCCAGGGTCTGGCCCAGTTACAGCTGGCTGGCCGAACCAGAGGAAGATGCAGACAGAAACCACATGCCCAGTGTGTCCACATGGACACTAATTCTTACCTCTGTCTGCCCTGGGCTCAGCTCACCCCACACCAGGAGCATCTGGGATCTGTGTGAGCACACATGTATGCCCATAGCCCACCCCCCCCCAACCGACACACACTGTAAGAAAAACTTGATGTGGGACGTCTGGGTGGCTCAGTCAGTTGGGCATCTGTCTTCAGCTCAGGTCATGATCTCAGGGTCCTGGGATCGAGCCCCACATCGGGCTCTCTGCTCGGCGGGAAGACTGCTTCTCCCTCTCGCTCTGCCTGTTGCTCTGCCTACTTGTGCTCTTTCCCTATCTCTCTGTCAAATAAATAAAATCTTTTAAAAAAATAAAATTTGCTGTTTTCCTGCTCCTATCAGCAAGCCCCCAGGTTTTACCTCCAGTGAGGTCGCATCCCTCTGAAGGCACCCTCTCGGGATGCTAGGATCGCTGTCCTTGCTCAAAACATTTCCCTACCCCTCTTTGGAAGGTGCTCTGAGGAAACAAATCTTTCCCCTTGAAAAGGCAATTATGAAGAACCTAATAGATACTCTGTTTGCGTCCCGCCAAATTCTCTTAGGGTATGTTCGTGTACCTACATGCCTGTTTCCAGTTAGAATCGTGGGCACAGACCATTTTGCAATCTGCTCTGCTAACTCACGATTTTCATTCTATTAGAACACCAGAGTTTGCTTTGCCAAGCCTCAACGGTTGGACATTCGTATGATTACAAATCTCTCCCTGTGCCGTGCCTCTGGGGCTGCCTTTTTGCAAACAGTGTTTTCAGTTTTGGATGACTCCCTTGGAGTCTTTTTATTGTGACTTTGCCCATTTTTTTCTACCAGAAAAGGAACAGAGACGCAGGACAACTAGCAATCTATAAATGTGCCCTTTTCTCCACATCTCTGGTGATATCAGTCTGACGGTTGTTACCTGTTTTTGCTGGTGTGTCTCCTTCATTGCTAGACAGACAAGGTACTGCTCCCTGTGATGGAAGCAATGAGGATAAAGGAAGGGCCTGGAAGGCGCAGACTTCCTAAGAGCAGCCAAGAGACCTTGTGTATTGGAGCCCGTCGTGAGCTATGAGGCTGCTGCCAGTGTCTGTCATTCTTCTCTGGCCCCCTCTCCTTTGAGACTCTTCCAGTGGACGGCCGCTCTCAACCTTATAGATACAGGATTTCTCTCTTTAGGTATACTAGTCTTTTGTATCCTTTTTTTTTTAAGATTTATTTATTTGGTGCGCCTGAATGGCTCAGTCATTAAGCATCTGCCTTCAGCTCAGGTCATGATCCCGGAGTCCTGGGTTTGAGGCCCACATCTGGCTCCCTGCTGAGCAGGGAGCCTGCTTCTCCCACTCCCCCTGCTTCTGTTCCCTCTCTTGCTGTGTCTCTGTCTGTCAAACAAATAAATAAATAAATATCCTTCAAAAAGACTTATTTATTTATTAGAGAGAGAGAACATGAGCTGGGGAAGGGGCAGAGAGAGAGGGAGGGAGAGAATCTCTAGCAGATTCAAGGTGTTCTGGCCCAGAAGACCCTAATGTGTCAGGGAGAGGCAGGGAGAACCTGTTAGGTCAACACATACACATAGGCACACACAAATACTCACATGTCCACGAGTCTGTATAAGCAGTCACATAATGTGTGGATGTCAGAAAATGTTTATGACAACAAACAACAACAAAAACAAGAAAAAAACCCTTTGAGGGATGCCTGGGTGGCTCAGTTGGTTAAGCGTCTGCCTTCGGCTCAGGTCATGATCCCACAGTCCTGGGATCCTGCCCCATGTCGGGCTCCTTGCTCAGCAGGGAGTGTTTCTCTGTCTCCCTCTGCCCTTCTCCCTACTTGTGCACACGCGCGCTCTCTCTCTCTCTGTCTCTCATTCACCCTCAAATAAATAAAACTTTAAAAAAAAAACAAACCCTCTTTAAATACTAGGCAAACACCTAACAGCATGGAAACACACACACGTGTGCACTCAAACAGGTAGTCCTGATGAGACAGTAACTAATGTGTTGTGGACTTGAGTTTATAAAACACCTTCCCAGGCCTTCTCTCTTTATAACAACCTTGTGAATAGAATATATCTTAATAGCTTCCACTCAGTGAGTGCTCACAGGGCCAGGCACTATGCTAAGTGCTTGAAATGCATTCTCTCGTGTAGTCTGCGCAACAGCCTATGATGTAAGTGCTTATTTTAGCCCGTTATATAGAGCGGAACACCAAGGCTCAAAGCCCTTAAGTCATTTGCCCAAGGTCACTCAGCCGGACAGTGCAGAGACTGAGAAGTACTTTCACATCCCTCCCTGCGATCTCACACATCTGCTGCACGTGCGCGATTCCACCTGCAGGGGGCGCCCTCACCATGCCTGAGCTGAGCGTGCCCGCGAGCCAGAACACTCACCTCTTTCTGTCCTGGAACTTAAGAAAGCAGGACTTGCTGGTCATTTTACTATGTTTCCAGGGCATGAAAACCTGGAGCTGAAGCGAGGCGGAAGCACTGTCCAAACTGGTCATAAGATTATAATAATATACAAACAGTAACACCTTCTGTTACGGAACACATTCTCCTTGCCAGAAACTGTACATTCTGAACTAATGTTAACCCTTTGTCAGCGGTGAGGGACTAGAGGTCTAGAGAGGCTGAGTGATGCCATGGGTTGCGCAAGGAGTGAGGGACTGGGCGAAGGTTGGACCCCAGGATGGTCTGGCTCTTTCCTTTCCACTATCAGACTGTGGCACTGCCTCCCCACAGATGGAAGGCTCAGTGGGCAGGCTGGGGCCAGATTCTCACATTCTGCTCCTGGTTGAACCCTGTGATTCCTCTGCCCAGAATCAGAACCTTCCTGGGGATCTGTGCTGCAGACGCCTGACTTGTGGAATTGGGAACCCTAACACTTATGGGCTGGGGACAGGAGGACAGGACGCCGTTTGCCAGCCAGTGTTTTGCTTGCAGAAAACAATGATATCTTTAATTATGGCCTCACCTTGACTGTTTGGAGGACTCCTTGCTCATCTGTGGGTCTATACACATCTCTCCAGCTTCTGTGATTCTCCCCATTCTGAGCTGGGTCCCTTTTCTTCCCCCAGCTGGCAAGTGTCACTTGTCACTCCAAGGAGACCAGAGAGCCCTCAGGCCTCCCCTCACATCTGGGTTCTCAGCGTGGCCAGCAACTACCCGTAGATCAGCCCACCAGCATGAGTGAGGCCAGAGATCAGCTCGGGAGTGCTCAGTGCAAATGCTCTCCAGACCTCTCAAGGAGGGCTGGTTGTGCCTCCCACTTTCTCAGCAGAATTGGCCTGAGGCCCTCATCTCATTCCCTTAACCTCTTCCCCATAATCTTTCCTGGCTGCCCCCTCATCCTAGAGGCCCTGGCTAGACTGGACCCTTTTTCCCTGGGAGCTCCAGGCACCCAGGATCAGGGTACAGGCGGGACTTACTGGCCTCCTGTCCCTGGTCTGCCCTAGGCTTCCTTTCCCCGAGACCGAGACCGGCCCAGACCCCACGTCCCCTAAGACAGCAGCTCATTGGGGTGTCCCATCCAGAGATGAGACAGACTGTATTCCTAGTCTCTTGGAGCCACTCCCCCTCTTCAAATAATGTCCTCACTCCCACAGTGCTCCTCAGCCTCACCTGGGGTCTTGCCATGGATCAATGCACCAGGTACATACCTACCTGTGGGCATAAGGCCCTGGGCCTGACATTCCAGAGTGAGCTCCCAGACTTCAGGCCGTCCTGCCACCCTGGGCCATAGGGCCCAGGGGACACCTGATAGCAGACAGAGATGATAGCTTTTCCGTTTTTATTTGGTTCCTTCCGTTGCTTCTCTTACATCACAGACTTGGGGGACCGCCGCAGGCAGGGATGTGGATGCCACATTGTTACCAGATGACACCGGGTGTCACCCACACTCCCCACATACAAGTCCCCCTGTCGGAAAGCTCCCTTTTGCCTAAAACAAAACAAAACAAAACCAGCAAGAGAACATAGGGCTCAGAGGCACAGGAATGCGAAGTTCACTTTCCAAGAAGAGGTCATCAAGTCCAAACAGAAGAAAGAGCCCAGCAGGGTCCTGCTCCTTTCCCAGAGCCACCATCCCCGGCTGGGATCAGGGCGGCGAAGAGGGGTGCTGGGAAGTGCAGCCCTGGTCTCTGGTTCCCTCCCAACTGGCAAGGCTGCCTCCCCCCTCTCTCTCTCTCTCAGGCCTCAGCCCTTCAGTTTTTCTTGGTCCAGGACGTTTTCAGCAGTCTTCCCTCCTGTAGCCATCCTGCCATTGGCGGTTCACTGGCCGGCCTGCCTCCAGGCGCACCGGGTCTCTGCGGGGCCGGTCAGCAGTGCTGGAAGCCCAGCCCGGGGCCCGCACGCAGGTGCCCCCGCGGCCAGGCGAAGGGAGCCCCGGGACCTCGGCGCCAGCTTCCCGTGGACGCCTGAGCCGAGCCCTGAGCCTCGGCCCCCGCCCGGGGCCGTCCGGGGGACATGTGCGGGGAGCACGAGGCGCAGCGCGGCGCGAAGGGGCCCGCGGAAGGCGGGGCGGGCGGCGGCGGCGGGCTAGAGCCCGCACCCCCGCTGCCCCCGGCGCGCGCGGCCTGGCCGTGGCACTCCAGATGCCCGCAGGGCCAGCGGGGCGCGGGGCTGGCGCGCAGGACCAGGGAGAGCGCCGCGATGCGGTGGATGGCCCTGCGCAGGGTGGCGATCTTGGAGAGCCTCTTGCCGCCCAGGTCGTGGCGCAGCGCCCGGCGGAGAGCGTTGAAGGCCTCGTTGTAGTCCAGGATGCGTTTGCGCTCCCGCACGTTGGCCGCCATGCGCCGCGCCTTGGAGCGCACCGGCCGGGTGCGCGTCCTGCCACCCGCGGTCTCCTCGGCCTCGCCGTTCTCCCTCAGCACCCCAAAACCCCTCCCGGCCTCCAGGCAAGAGCCCCCCAAGTCCTCAGAGGAGCCCTCGGCCTCCTTGAGGCCTCTGAGGCCTGGCCCTGGCCCGCCTCGGTGCATGGCCTTCCCCAGGCCTTGTTGCCCCCGCTCTGGCTCACGGGCTGACAGTCCACCTTCTGAACGCTGACTCCTGCAGGCTGGACACTCCCCAGACGGGCCCTCTCTAGTTGGGCTTTATGGCACCACGTGGCTCTCCACCCTTCCCATCCATCCATCTCCCTCCTCCTGCTTTATTACCTGCCTCCAGGTAGGCTGGCGAGGGAGGAACCCGGAGGAAGGAAACAACCAAGGAAGGAAGCATGCAGATTCTTGTACGAGGGGACCAGACGGTTAGCCCGGCCACGCCCAGGGCAGTGCTCCAGCCGCCAGGGAGGACTGGCTCTGCCTCACTCCAGGGTCTCTCTCTGGCGACCAGGTTGAACGTTGTACCTTGCAGACCCTAAATACAGTGCCAAATTTGGTCTCTGGCCCGGAGTGCTGATAGGGGCACCCTAGGGTCGTGGAGGGGGTGGGGGCTAGTTAAGTGCATTTCAAGAAACTTGAAAGTTCTTATCAAGACCTGTGGACGACACAGACGCGCATAAGGGACCCATAAGGAGGAGATATATCTAATACAGCAGGGCCCTGCAGGTAATGGGGACTTGGAGCTTCTTGCTTTTTCAGCTATCAGAGTGAGGCTGGCTAGGGTTCTGGGTTTGGGTTTTGATTGGGCCTTACTCTCCCTCTACCTCTCTTTGGCTCCCACTTCTGAAGGCAGAGCTGGCCTGAGTCAGCAGAGGTGTGATGGAGATGGTCTTGTGGTCCTCTGGCTCCCTTTGTGGTACCCGTTGGGGCATCTCTTGGTATTCAGGGCCTTTGGGCCCCTCTGTCTCATGACACAGCACTGCCAAGTTATGAACTCAGTGAGCCCATCCCACCCACCCATTCCTGGGGATTTGAATTTTAAATAGAGTCTCAGAAAAAGAATAGTACTTAATCCTAGAGAAAAACCCTCAATACAAGTTCAGGCATCCACAAGAGAGTTATTTGGAGCACCAAGGTCAATCTCATTCCCAGCCACCATCCAAATGCCTCCAAAATGCAAAGGTTTGCTGTGGCATCAGCTGGGATGGGTATAGGGTTCACATCCATCTCACCAAAGAGCATGCCAACAACCCCATTATTTCAAACTATTCATTGCTCCACGGAGGAAGAGAACAGGCACCAGAAAACACATTATGTATGTATCTGTGTGATTATTTGATTTATTGTCAGTCTTGCTCACTAAGGACGTTTGTATTTCTGGGGCTCTATTCCCCAAATCTGCAATATCTGTGAAAGTCAAAAGTGAATGAAGGCAGAGAAATGTTTTCTCCTCTCTACTCAATCTGTTTCCCATCACCCCACAACACACATACATGCACACACAAGCATACAGAGAGGCATGCCTCCAGCGGGATTCTACACAAACCAGAGGCCACAGATGGCTGAACACCCATGTCCACCCATCCAGCTCAAGGAACAGGATGTCAGTCTCACTGGGTCTCAGGGCAAGAGACAGAATCGGGTCAAAACCCAGAGAATCCTCTTTCTGAGTATTACTCTACGGCCACCTCTGCTTCCATTCCACCCCTATCCAGGTCCCTTAGCCCCTCCAACCCAGTCTAGAGAATTGAGTCACTGTCCTGCTCATGGCTTTGCCCAGCCCTTCAGAAAAGCCGGGCCCCAAGGGCCAAGGGTGGGCAGGTCAAGAGGTAGCAGGTAGACAATTTGGTCCCAGAAGGGCCCCGTGGGAGAAGTGATTTGGTGGATGGAAACCCATTCCTACCTTACCCTCCCGCCTGCCCCAGCCAGTGTCCCCTTCTGAAACTTCCCCTAGCAAGTGTCCCTTTCTGAAATTTCTCCCATCCAGGGCACAGTTGGGCATATGAGTTCTTCCAGAGAATTCCACTGGACAGGGAGGCAGGAGACCAGGTTCTAGTTCTGCTACCAACTTGCTACATGACTTTGTATCTTCATATCTTCTTCTCTGTACCTCAGTTTTTCTTTGCAAAGAAGACATCCTCTCTACAAAAGAAGGTAGGCAGGACCAGCTACGTAATTCGCAGGGCCTGGTGCAAAAGGAAAATGTGGGGTCACTTGTTCATATTTATCGAGAATTTGAAGATGGTGACAGCAGAGCATTAAACTGAGCTTGGGACCCTTCTAAGCAGGGTGGTGTGCACAGGTCCCATGCCCATGAAGGTGGCCTTGAGTGTAGGACACAGTAGTGTAGTGGTAATGAGCACAAGCTTTGAATCTAAACTCATCTAATAGTTGTTTCTCTCGTAAAGACCTTGGAAAAGGCTCTGAACCTCAGTCCTCTACCTACAAAATAGGATACCAGCCTCAGAGGTCTCAGTGAAATGGATCCCAGTAAAGAGTGGTCCTCGGGGGGGGGGGGGGAAGTGGTCCTCGAGAAATACTACAGCTGCTTATCTTCAGGGTAACCTCAGTCCAAGTGTGATCATTAACAGGTTTCCCCTCTCCCATAGTGTCTCCAGGGAGCCCATGACCCTCTCACCTCATCAGGAGGAAATAGATGGGCAAGCCCAGAGCCCCCCCCACTTCATCTTCACAGAATAGACATGACCTATCCAAGGAATCCTTCCCTTCCCACCGATCCCCAGAGCAGTCTCACAGAGGAGAGAGCAGGAACTGAAGGGAGGATGTCAGTAGGGTGATTCACAAGGTTTAAGTGTTTGCAGCATCTTTCCTTCCTCCTAGCAAGAACTCACAATCCACCGGGAGCAGGCTGCTGCTTAGTCCTAATTAGTAATAATGGCAATCATCATCTTAATAATATTGGTGTTGACTTGTATGGAGTGCTTATTTAGGCCAGGCATGGTACTAAGGGCTGTTTATTTATTTTTACTGAGTGCTTTTTTTTTTTTTTTAGGATTTTATTTATTTGAGAGAGAGAGAGAGAATGAGAGAGAAAGAAAGCATGAGAGGGAAGAGGTCAGAGGGAGAAGCAGACTCCCTGCCAAGCAGGGAGCCCTATGCGGGACCGATCCCAGGACTCCAGGATCATGACCTGAGCTGAAGGCAGTCACTTAACCAACTGAGCCACCCAGGCGCCCCTACTGAGTGCTTGTTAAACCTATATTATCTTAGCCCAACAACAATCCTATATGGAGGGCCCTGTTATTATAATACCCATTTTACAGACTGCGACCCGGAGAGAACCTAAGTAGCTTGCCCCAAACCAGAGGGCTGAGCTGTGGCTGAGCCAGGATTTCAAATTAGGCAGTGTGGCTCCTACTCAAAGATCAAGGTCTTAACCCATCTGGACTGGACCTGGTTCTCAACTCAGGGAGTCCCCCAACCCCCACCAACCACCTGCTGTTTTAGAGGACTGACCCCTCCCTCTTTGAAACAAAAGCCATTAAGAAATTCAAATAGTTTCAACCAAGTGTAAAAAAAAAAAAAAAAAAAAAAAAGCTTGGCTGATAGAGGGGTTGGGGGAGGGAGGGAGGGTCCCCCCCAATGAAGAAAGACAAGTAGAAAAGAATAGAGACCATAGGCTGGAAGCCAGGGAAAGTCCAGAGGAGCCCAACTGCTCACCTCCTGGAATGAGATTTGTTGCCTGGGGTTTCCTTGGCTAATCTTGTTTCTGGCACTGGCTGAACTGATGGCCACGGGGACCCCAGGAAGAGCACAAGAGAGCAGGAGTGACAGACGACCAGTGGCCCCCTGCTTACCTTCCTGCAGGTGAGCAAGGGCCCAGTAAGCCAGGAGTCAAGAACAGCCTGGAGCTGTCTACGCACATGGGGAGGGAAGGCTCTAGGCCAGAATTCTGGATGAAGATCTGCGGTCCCTAGCCTCTGCAGCCGCTCCCTAAACATCCCCCCTCTGTGAAGTCAGCTGCGAGAGCCCCTCCCCGCGGGGTCCCCCTCTTTATTTTTATTTTTAGTTATTTTTATTTTTTTAAGATTTTATTTATGTATTTGAAAGAGAGAGCACGAGTAGGGGTGGGGGGGAGGAACCGAGGGAGAAGCAGACCTCCTCCACCTCCCCACCCAGCTCGCTCTGTGCTGAGAAGGCAGGGCCAGGGCCGGGCCAGAGATAGGGTTTGATCCGGAGGTGGGGTTCAATCCGAGGACTTTGAGATTATGACCTGAGTCTAAGACAGTCACTTAACCAACTGAGCCACCCAGGCTCCCCTTTATTTTTATTTTGTTTAAAATCAGTTAACATCCAGTGTATTATTGGTTTCAGAGGTAGAGTTCGATGACTCATCAGTCGCATACAACACCCAGTGCTCAGTCCATCTAGTACCCCCCCCTTAATGCCCAATACCCATTTACCCCATCTCCCCGCCCACCTCCCTTCCAGCAACCCTTAGTTTCCTAGAGTTAAGAGTGTCATATAGTTAGTCTTCCCCTCTGATTTCATCTTATTTTCTTTTTCCCTCCCTTCCCCTATGTTCATCTCCTTTGTTTCTTAAATTCCACATATGGGAATGTGGAATTCAGCTCTGGTCATGATCCCAGGGTCCTGGGATGGAGTCCCGCATCCGGCTCCCTGCTTACCGGGGAGCCTGCTTCTCCCTCTGCCTGCCATTCCCCCAGCTTGTTCTCGCTCGCTCTCTCTGACAAATAAAAAATAATAATAATAGTACATAAAATCTTTTTCTTAAAGATTTTATTTATTTATTTGACAGACAGAGATCACAAGTAGGCAGAGAGGCAGGCGGGGGAGGGGGGGAAGTAGGCTCCCTGCTGAGCAGAGAGCCCATGCGGGGGCTTGATCCCAGGACCCCGAGGTCATAACATGAGCCAAAGGCAGAGGCTTAACACACTGAGCCACCCAGGTGGCCCTATAGTACATAAAATCTTTTTAAAAAGTCCACATATGAGTGAAATCATACAGTCTTTCTTTGATTGATTTATTTCATTTAGCATAATACCCTCACAGTGATTAAAAGGGGCACCTATACCCCAGTGTTTATAGCAGCAAGGTCCACAAGAGCCAAAATACGGAAAGAGCCCAGATGTCCACTGACAGATAAAGAAGATGTGGTGTATATATACAATGGAATATTACTTGGCCACTAAAAAATGAAATCTTACCATTTGCAATGGCGTGGATAGAATTAGCGGGCTCCCCTTCTTAACTCCATCTCAGAACTTAGCAGATCAGATCGTGCTTTTATATTCATGCTGGGTCCACATCTAGGTCCCCTCTGTATTCCCAGTCCTAGCACAGTGTCTGGTATACAGCGGGTACAAGGACATTTTTTCTGAGCGTCGAAAAATGGTGCAATCCCTGATATTTAAAAAATTCATGAAACTATGGAAACACCACACTGGTCTGATCAAACAAGCTCTGTATTCAAATCCAGTAAACATTTGTTGAACATTTACAAATACCAGACCCAGTATTATAGGCTTTCCCGTGTGTTGACAACCACAAACGTGTATTAACTTAAATCTACAGAAGCTCGGGATTAAAACAGAAGGAAATAAACTGCAGGCACATAGAAATGCTTTAATATTCCCCACCCACCCCATTCCCTGGGCAGGGGGGTATTTGATAGTTGTCAAAGCTGTGGTCCTCCGGGTGCCTGGCTGGCTCAGTTGGTGGTGCAGGTGACTCTTGATTTTGGGGGGTTGTAAGTTCAAGCCCCATGTTGGGTGTGGAGATAACTTAAAAATAAAATCAAGGAAGAAAGGGAGGGAAGGAGGGAGGGAGGGCTCTCAGAGTGTGTTGTAGAGTATCTGAGACCTCATCCCAGATCTGTGGAACTCAAAATTCTGTCTTAACAGCAACGTGGTTGGAATGCTCAGAAGGATGTATTTGTTTCTCCAGCGTCTAGCTCGTGGCTATTACACTTTAGCTTGCATAAGAACGACTGCTGCGGGTTCGCTCCATCGTGCTTCGCATACGACAATATAAGGTTTATTCAAGGATAATTTTGATTACACGCAATTTTCTTCTTGCACATTAACTTTAAGAAATCCCTACCCATGTGTTAGAGGGAGGGAAAATTTATGCCAAGAGACAACTATGGGTCTCAAAAGGAACAAAATAGCCATAGAAAATCAGCAAGGAAAAAACAAATGAGATTGGAACCACCGACATCTCTTCTGGTCCCCTAACATGAACCCTCAAACCGACCTTAAATCGAGGTTAGGAAAAGCCAAGAAAATGCCCAAGCAGCCCCAGTTCCCAGGCCTGGGAAGGGTCCCACCCTTCCAATCCCTTCCTCCCCCAGCCCCCAAACAGCTCTGGCTCTTCTTTCCCGCCTTTCACACATTTCCAGGCCAGCTCCCCCCACCCCTCCGCGCCCTTCCCCGCACGGATCAGGAGGTGGCCCACGGCTCCAAATTCATAATTCTGAGCCACACTCTCCTGACAAATGGCCGGGGCCGCCCGAAAGGGGCGCCTCCGAGCCCCCGCCCCCGGCCCGCTGCCCACGAATCCCGGGGAGCCGCGGGGACCGGGTGGGCTCGCGGGGCGCCGTCCCCTAGGCGCGCGGCTCGGCAGGGGGCTCCGGCGCGGGGAGCGCGGCGGGGCGGCCGGACATCAAAGGCGGGCAGCGGGGCAGGCATTTCCGCGGCACCTGCGGCGGCGGCGGCCCGGCCCTCCCGCCCCGCGGCTGGAATCCGCCCCCGCCCGGGAGCACGGCTCCTCCCCGCCCCGCCACGGCCGGGCAGCGCGGGGAGGAGGGGCCGCGGGCGTGATTTAGGGCCGGGCGGTTCCGCTGGCGGCCGCCAAGGTGCCTATTACCTCTCGGCTGGGCCCGGATCGCAGGAATTCCTGCTCTCCCTCTGGAAGTTCCGGCGTCGCTCGCCCGAGGGCGGGCCCAGGTCCCCCCAGAGAAACAGCCCGGAACGGGGGGGGGGGGGGGACGAGCTTTCCGCAGAAACGGAGTCCGCGGGGGGCCGAGAACCCGATCGCGCCGCAGAGCCGACCCGGGCGACCCTGCAGCCTTCCTTCGCCTTCAGCGGTTCGGTTCTGAGAGAGTGTAGGGGTCGTTTGGAATCTGGCAAATGTGGGCTCCGTTTCAGGCGCTGCCCATTCCTTCATTCCTTCCTTCATTCCTTCCACGAAAGTGTACTGACTGCCCTCTAGTTACTGGTGCAGATTAATGAATAAAACAAAAACCTGTCCTCACGGGAGTCACATTCTAGTGCGGAAAGCAAATAATCAGGAAAATAAGTCATTTATGGAGGAAATAAGTACTATTAGACATACTTTAGGAGGCAATAAATGTTGGGAGAGGGGGAACAAAACAAACAAAACATCAGAGAAGACAGAAGAGTGGAGAGTGTGTGCAGGTTCAGGGGTTGGGGGAGGTGGGGTGAGGGAAAGCTCACTTGAGAAAGTGACATCTGAGTAAAGACCTGAATGAGACAAGGAGCTGTGGCTATCTTGAGGAAGAGCTTCCGGGCAGAGGGAACAGCATGTTCAAAGGTCCTGAGGCAGGAAAGTATGGACAAGCTTCAGGAGCATATGGACAAGCAAGGTAGCCAGTGAGGGTAAGGGAGTAACAGGGGAGCTTGGGTTGGTGACATGGCCACGTAGGCTACTGCAATATCTTCAAGTTGTACTTGGGCAAGAGATGGGAAGCCATTAAACACTGATTTCCTCGGTCTTTAAAAACAAAACAGGGCGCTTGGCTGGCTCTGTCAGGGAGCTTGCGAAAACTGATATCGACGTTGTGAATTCAAGCCCCATGCTGGGTGTAGAGATTACTTTTTAAAAATCTTTTTTAAAAAAAGATTTTATTTATTTATTTGACAGAGAGAGTGAGAAAGCACAAGCAGGAGGAACAGTAAAGAGCAGTAGAGAGAGAGAAGCAGGTTGTGTTGGTGTCCTCCCTCCCCTGCCAGTGCTCTTGGGGCCATGTCCTCTTCTCTCCACCCCACCTCTTCTGGGGACCTTGGCTCATGGGTTGCTGCTCCCTTGGCCTCATAGCTTTCCCTCTCCCACTGACTCCTTCCTTGGAAATACAAATGTGCTCAGGCTGCTTTCTCCAAACTAGACTTTCCCTAGAATCCGCAGTGACTATCTTCTTCCTTTCATCTCCTGGCATCAATTCTCACCCCTCATAAAGCAAGTATGGCTCTTGCCACCCCCAACCGCCAGTCTCCTGAACCCCTCTTCTTATTCATTCATCTCCCGACCCCCACCCCAGCCCCTGGATCTCAGCAAGCCTTTTCTGGTCAATTGAGTTACACATTTATTGAGCATCTACTTGCCAGGTCTTGGATTGGGTACTGAAGATACAGTGATGAACAAAATGGACAGGGTTCCCGTCCTCCTGGAGCTCACCACCTAGCGCAGAATACTGTCTCATAAACAAATTATTTCAATAGCATCAAACAAAAAAACTCAAGGTTTAGAAGTGATGTAGAGGATGGAGTATGAGTTTCTCTTGGGGGTTAGGAAAGGTTTTACAAGGGACATGATGCCTGAACTAGATTTCAAAGGATGAATAGGAATTTGCCAAGAAGACAAGGGCTGGAAGGGCATTGAAAACTGAGGGAACAACATGTGGGAGGGCCTGGAAGTTTAAGCCATTGTAGTACAATGAGGACAATGCAGTAAATTCGCTTTGCCAAGCCATGATATGAAAGACCAGGGAGGGGCACCTGGGTGGCTCAGTTGGTTAAGCAGCTGCCTTCGGGTCAGGTCATGAATCCAGGGTTCTGGGATCAAGCCCCGCATCAGGCTCCCGGCTCAGCGGAGAGCCTGCTCCTCTCTCTCCTGCCTGCCACTCTGCTTGTGCTTTCTCTCTCTCTCTGTTAAATAATAAATAAAATCTTAAAAAAAAAAAAAAAGACCAGGGAGTGGGACATGAGGCTGGGGATTACTAGGCATCATGCTAAAAAGCTTGGCTTTTGTCACTGTAGGTCCCTGCGTACCACAAAAGGATATTAATTTGTGACACAGTCGCATATGGTATATGGATTGTAGCTAGAGGTTCTTGGAGCAGCATGGAAACTGGATCTAAGGCAAACTCCAGTTAAGAGGCTACTGGAAGGGTCCAGGTGACAGGGGAGGGGTCTGAGCCATGCAGGTTGGTGGGGGGCGGCACTGGAGTCAATGCCTGTTTGGAAAGTGGCTTTGATACACGGGGGGGGGGGTGACCAACTGGCTGTGGCAGATGATGAAAAGGAAAGTGCTATCCTTCGAGAACCAGAAGCCAGAGATCTCTGAGCAGCCCCCAGTGATGGGCCCTCCAAACTAGGGTCCAACTGTGGACAAGGAGAAGGCTCAGGAAGGGCAGAGAGCTAGCTGATGGCATTTTGGTCACCGTGGTGGTGGGGGGTGGGGTGGGTGGTTGTTAGGAGGGGGCTGGGGCACTGGGACATTCGGTCCCGGTTTTTGTTGTGGTTGTTGTTCATTAAGTAGCATCAGATAGTCTTCTTAGCTGGAGGGAGGGAGGGATGCTCCCTGGTGGGGCTCTGGGTGAGATGAATTCCTCCCAGCTGGAACAGACTAGAGTCTTGACTTGAATGTGGAGCTGGCAAGACAGGAGAAATTGCTCTGCCAGTCCCTGGGCCAGAAGCCTCCAGTGTCTTTCGGGGGCAGGAGGTTCCTGCCTAGGCCTGGGTCCAGCCACCGAGTTTCCTGTAATTCCCATGAGTTTCCCAGACTTGATCCCCAGCCTTTCTTTCCATTGATCTTAGCCCTTCTTAGCCTCAGTTTCCTCATCTCTAAAATGGATCAGTAACTGCCTCCTAAACAGATCATAATAAGTAAATGACACTGTGCACAGAAAATACTTGGTGCTGTGCTTGGTGCACAGACAATACGATTTTGGTTTTTGTTTGTTTTTTTTTTTAAAGACTTTATTTATTTATTTGACAGAGAGAGAGAGAGATCACAAGTAGGCAGAGGCAGGCCGGGGGGAGGGGGAAGCAGGCTCCCTGCCGAGCAGAGAGCCTGATTCGGGGCTCTATCCCAGGATCCTGAGATCATGACCTGAGCCAAAGTCAGAGGCTTAACCCACTGAGCCACCCAGGCACCACCCAGGTGCCCCACTTAATACAATTTTGTTATTAGGATCATTATTCTCTTTCTGGCAGACTGACCACCCAGGAGTTCTTTCTTCCAAGCTCATGCAGGCATAGGACCCCTCCACCCTACCCCAAAATGCCCAGCCCGTAGAGTAACTTCCCTCATCAAGCACATCACGCACATCCCGATAGCTTGTTCTTCCTTGCTCTAAAGCTAGAATATTCCTTGACCTACACTCACCTCTGCTGTCTCTATAACACTTCCCAGCAGAATGGTTGTTTGGGCTCTGGGATAAGACCATCATTAATTTAGCTGTATAGCCTGGGGCAAGATGCCTCAGTTTCCTTATCCGTAAAGTGGGGACATGTAGAAATATAGCTTCATCAGATTTGTCCCGAGGATGAAATGAAACAGCACCTTATGCTTCCAGCCCAGCGCCTGGCTCCTCTAACGTGTTCTACGAATGGTATCTTTCTCCTGCCACAGCCAGTCGCCACTAAAGTTGTAAATCACCCAGGAACTAAGAGCATCCTCCTCCCTTCCACCCCAGGACCAAACTCCTTATCACCTCCACCCACTAATGACCCGGTGATTGGCTTCTCATTAAAGCAATGACAAAGGGCCTCTGTGATTTTAGCCTGGTTCTAATCAGCCATAGATCTGCCCCAGGGTCAGTCAGGGGAGAGGTAGGAATTCTGGGTTCTGGGGCCAAGCTTCGTGTAGACTGAGGACTCTGTCTCCCTCTCTTCCAGGGAGGCAGCCACTGCCCTGACCTGGAATTCTTAGGACGAGGCACTGCTATTGGGGCAGAAAAACAAGGTTCCTTCTACCCCCCAGTGGCCAGAAGGCCAAGAGCCATGTGTCTCAAGGGGCCATCTCTGCCCTCCTGAAGTTCAGTGTTCTCATCTGTCAAACGGGAACACTACTGATAACACCTACCTGGGTGGGGTCGGTGTGAGGATAGATGATAAATTGAATGTATATTTCTACAACTTTGTAGGTATACATAAGTGGCAGTCATTGTTGTTACTGTTATTGCTTTCATGATTACTGGATTTCTATTTTTATTATTATTAGAACCCAGGTGCCAATTTTTCCAACTCCATTTGACAAATAGCTTATTATGTCTGCAGTGATTCATACCGCCACATTTCTATACTGGCACTCTCAGCCATTTCTGCTGAATCCTTCTGTGATCTGGTAATCCCAAGCCTCCTTGTTCATTTTCAGAATTATTTTGGATGTTCTTGGCCCTTTACACTTCCATGGGAATTTTAGAATCCTTTTGTCTAGGATAATCGTCCCTCTGATTATTCTTCAGTGATTCTTTTTTTTTTTTTTTTTAGATTTTATTTATTTATTTGACAGACAGAGATCACAAGTAGGCAGAGAGGCAGGCAGAGAGAGGGGGAAGCAGGCTCCCCGCTGAGCAGACAGCCCGATGCGGGGCTTGATCCCAGAACCCTGGGATCATGACCTGAGCCGAAGGCAGAGGCTTTAACCCACTGAGTCACCCACGCGTGCCCAGTGATTCTTTTATATTTCTTCTTTGTATGTTTCTTTCTCAAGGTGGCTTCCCTCATGGTGGCAAAATAGCTGCAGGAGTCCTAGGAGTCACGTGCACACTTCATCATGCAAACAAGGACAAGAAATTCTGGGCTCTTGGGTGGCTCAATTGGTGGAGCAGCTGCCTTCACCTCAGGTCAAGATCCGGAATCCCAGGATCAAGTCCCGGTTGGGGCTCCCAGCTCCACGGGGAGTCTGCTTCTCCCCCTAACCTTCTCCCCTCATGTGCTCTCTCTCACTGTTTCACTCTCAAATAAATAAATAAAAAGGAGAAGAAATCCATCATGTAGGCTCCTCAAATCCTGATCCATAGAAACTGTGAAATAATTAATGTTCATTGTTGTTTTCAGCCACTAAGTCTTGAGGTAGTTTGTTATGCAGAAACAGACCATGAATACAGCAGCTACACCATGTCCCAGCCTTTCCTGCAGTCAGCTGGGCTCGCTGAATTTGAGCAGAAGCGATGTAGGTCACTTCCAGTCATGTTCATAATAACTTCCCACATCCAGCCTCCGCACTCCCCTTCCTTCTGGCTTGAAGACGGAGGGCAGCCATGGGAGCCACGAGCTGAAGATGATGGAGTCAAAAGGGAAAAGGAGTCTGGGGCCTTCATGCCTGGGGCAGAGCTGCCTCTAACATCACCCTAACCAATACACTTTTCATACAGTGTCTAACAGATCTTTTACAAATACAATCAATGTTCACTTAGATTTGCTCATACATTCATGGATTTCTTTGCCCTGCCTTAACCGCCTATATCTCAGACATTCCATCTGGGGCCATGTCTGTCTGTCTGTCTGTCTGTCTTTCTTTTTCTTTACTTATTTATTTATTCTCCCTCAGAGAGGGAGAAAGAGAGAGCATGAACAGGGGAAGGAGGAGGCAGAAGGAGAAGCAGCCTCCCCACAGAGCAGGGAGCCTGACGTAGGATTCGATCCCCCAGGACCCTGGGATCATGACCTGAGCCAAAGGCAGACAATTAACTAACCAACTGAGCCACCCAGGCATTCCTGGAGCCATTTATTTCTGCCTCAATGACAGTCTTTAGAGTTTTCTCTACAGAAAGCCTGCTGGTGATGGCTCTGTTTGAAGATTACATTTTTAGAAAATCACTTTGAAGATAAGATGTTGTCTTTTTATTCCATCCCTCTTGATGAGATGCTTGTTTCAGAATAACAGTTGCTCCTTGGAAGGTAATTATTTCCCCAGATTGGTTCTGAAAGCTTTGCATCGTTTTTTAGTGGTTTCGATTGTTTTGTTCACTAGGACACATTTAAATGTGTGTGTTTTTTAGCTGTTGGGCTTCTTGAATTTGTCATTTGTTATCTCTTCTCAGACTGGTAAAATTCCTCACCTTTATCTTCTCAAATACTGCCTCTGTTGCTTTTTGTTTTTTCTCTTCTTAGCCATCCCATGACACACAGGATAGACTTTCTCACTGTGTCCTTGTCTATTCTCTTCACTTTTGCTGTATTCTACAGACAATTTTTAAAAGCATTTCCATAAACTTCCGTTTAGTTTGATCCCCCTAACTCCTCGTGTGGTAGGTAGGGAAGAGTTCCTCTTTTTTTTTTTTTTTTTTTTTTTTTAGATTTTACTTATTTATTTGACAGAGAGATCACAAGTAGGCAGAGAGGCAGGCAGAGAGAGGGGGAAGCAGGCTCCCTGCTTAGCAAGGAGCCCGATGAGGGACTCAATCCCAGGACCCTGGGACCATGACCTGAGCTGAAGGCGGAGGCTTAACCCACTGAACCACCCAGGCGCCCCAAGAGTTCCTCTTTTGCCAACAAAGACAAATGAGATTCAGCAAGGCAAAGGTATTTTTCCCAAACTCACGCAGCTCCTGGTGGAGCAGGAAGACAGGCAGTCAAGTGGTAGCCAAGATGCAGTAGGGTCTACTCAAAAAAGTTTAAGCTCCAAGGACAGATAGCTAGGGAAGGGCATGAGTCCTGGACATACTACTCTCTAGATTAGTGACCTTGGCAAAGTCACTTAATCACTTCTTGCTGAGATTTCTCCATTTGCAAAATGGGAACCATAAGGACTACCTTGCAGGGCTGTTTGGAGATGTTCACGGGATAGTATATGCAAAATTCCTGGCACCGAATAGGCATTCAGTAAATATTTGATGAATGGATTAATAAAGTGTTTAGCCTGGTTTGGCGCAGTCTCTCAATCAATGTTAGCTATTGCTATTCCGTTTATATTTTATTTATATATAAACATACTACAGTTTGTTGCTATCAAGATTGTCATTTCCACAAGGCCCTCAGAATTTGGGAGACTGTCAGGTGTCCTGCCCCTGCCCCTCAGGCTCCCCTAGGCGTGCCCAGTGCCCGCCCGCAGGCCCGCCCCGCCATAAATCAGGCCCCTGGGCTCGGCCTGTAATTAACATGCCGCAGTGGGCCGGTCCGTGGCGGCCCCGCCCACCCTGTCCCTGGGGCTTCCTGAGCCCTGGTCCTCTCCAGGAGGGGGAGGGAAGGCGCAGGGAGCTGGGGGGTCTCTCCCAGCCCCCTGATTTATCGCCCTCTGTGTGAAGGAGATTTATGAACTAAGAGAGGGGAGGCTGGCAGGAGATAAAGGGAGCGGGATGGCCAGAGGCCAGGGAGGCCGGTGGTCACCCACGTAAATCCTGTGGGCAGGCTCAGGACATCTTCAGTGTTCTGGTATCTGTTTACGTGTTTCAGGAAGTCCCAGGGAGGGGAGGCCAGCACCTGACGCCAGTACCTGCTTGGGGTGGGTCTGGGAAGTGGGGAAAGAGAGCAGAGTCTCCCGGCACTGCAGATGTCTCTCTTAGTTTTAAGACAGCCCTTTGCCATGACTATTTTTAAGCTCCTTCCACAGTTATGTAAACTGAGCCTCCCAGTGGATTAGCAGTTCGAGGGAGGTCAGGTGTCCAGACTGTATTCTTTCTTGGGTTAGGTGAGGACACACGGGGACACAGGTGAATTCCTGGTCTTCACAGGAATTCACGGAGGCTTCAGGGAGGAAAGGGGCTTTGGTTCCAGGGACCTCCCGCAGATGAGCAGGACAACCAGGTCTCCCTCTCCTGTGAATATTCCTGACACAGCACGAGGTGAGGTTCCAGCTGCTCCTAGAAAGATCTTTCTTTCTTTTTTAAGATTTTAATTGTTTGAGGGGCACCTGGGTGGCTCAGTGGGTTAAAGCCTCTGTCTTCGGCTCAGGTCATGATCCCAGAGTCCTGGGATCGAACCCTGCATAGGGGGCGTCTCTGCTCAGCGGGGAGCCTGCTTCCCCCCCCCCTGCCTACTTGTGATCTGTCAAATAAATAAATAAAATCTTTTTAAAAAAATTTAATTATTTGAGAGAGAGAGAGAGAGTACAAAGTGGAGAGGGAGAAGCAGACTCCCTGCTGAGCAGAGAGCCTGAGGAGGGCCTCCATACCAGGACCCTGAGACTATAACCTGACTGAAGGCAGATGCTTAACTGACTGAGCCACCCAGGAGCCCTGGAAGAAAGATCTTTCAATGGATTTTGAGCCAGACAGACTCAGGCTCAGCTCCTAGTTCCACCTTTGATCAGCTGGGCACCTGTAGGTAAGTTATTATTTTTTTTAAAGATTTTATTTATTTATTTGACAGACAGAGATCACAAGTAGGCAGAGAGGCAGGCAGAGAGAGAGAGAGGAGGAAGCAGACTCCCTGCTGAGCAGAGAGCCCGATGCGGGGCTCGATCCTGAGATCACGACCTGAGCCAAAGGCAGAGGCTTAACCCACTGAGCCGCCCAGGCTCCCCTGTAGGTAAGTTATTTAACCTCTCTGAGCCTTGGTTTCCTCATTTAAAAAATTAGGAAAATAAAATCCTCCTCATTGACTGGTGTGAAGGTTAAATAAGACAAAACATAAAATGCATTTAAAACAACTTCTGGCCTCCTATATAGCAAATATTTCTTCCCAGGGTACAGGGCTAGAAGTTTGTTTTTGTTGGAGTGAGCTACACGGTCTGCATCAGAAGTACTCAGGATGGAATTTCATAGACTCTAAGAATCCTTTTTTTAAAAACATTTTATTTATCTATTTGACAGGGAGAGAGAGAGAGCGCGCGCGAGCACACAAGCAGGGGGAGGGAGAATTAGGGTCCCTCCTGAGCAAGGAGCCCGATATGGGGCTCAATCCCGGGACTCTGGGATCATGACCTGAGCTGAAGCCAGCTGCTTAACTGATTGAGCCACCCAGGTGCCCCGACTCTAAGAATCCTGAGACAGAAAGCTGATCATCTTATTTCAGGGTCCTGAACCTTGGCTGACTTCAGGTGTTGGGGGTGGGAATGGTCTCTGCATCCCACTCAAATTCATTCATAAGTACTTACGGAACATCTACTATGTGTCAGGCACTGTTCTAGTCTAGTAAATGAAACGGACAACGGACTCTGTCTTCATGGGTGGAGACAAATAAATAATATGTAGTTTATCTAAAATGTTACATCTAGGGGCGCCGTGGTGGCTCCGTTGGTTAAGTGTCTGGCTTCCGCTCAGGTCATGATCTCAGGGTCCCAGAATCCAGTGTCCAGCTCCCTGTGCTGACGGGGAGTCTGCTTCTTCTCCCTCTCCTTATGCCCCTCCCCCTGCTCTTCTGCGTGCCTATACTCTCTCTCTCTCCCTCTCTCTCAAATAAGTCAAGAAAATCTTTGAAAAAAAAAAAGGAAAAAGAGTTATAGCTGTAGGCTTTTATCAGAGTGTCACAGGAATCAATAACCCAAAAAAGGTTAAGAATCACTAATCTAGTCCAATACCCTAAAAGGGAGCCCCAAATCATAGGACCGGCCAGGACTTGAGTCAAAGTCTCCGAGAGTCCAATGTCTCTCTGTCCCCTGCACCGTTCACCCAGAGAGCAGGTAATCTAGGACCTACTGGGCTTTCTGTGTGTAGTGTGAGTTCGTATTTTTGTGGGTGGGTTTTATCACAGAGCCAACCCTCCAGGGCTCACCTCCACCCCTACCTCATCCTGGCACTTCACTCTTGGCAAGGCCCCACCCTCTGTGTCCACAATGAAAGCAGAAGTCATGTGGTGGCCGGGCCAGCGCAGGGAGATCCCCAGCTTCCCAACTTGTAACCCTTCTGTGTCCACACTCTCCTTTGCTTCTGTGTCAGGGAAAGAAGCCCTCCCTCTGCCCAGGTCATCCCTTCAGCCTCCTGGACAAACTCACTCCATCCATTATTCCTCCTCGGTCATGTGTCGGTGTCACTCCCCCTGGCTCCTTCCCCTCAGTCCAGAAATAGGGCACTATTCCAATTATCTACTGCCTCATGACCGACCACCCCAAGTGGCTTAAAACACCAATCTGTTATATCTCATGATTCTGTGAGTTGATTTGGCAGTTCTTCTGCCTCATGATGTCGGCTAGGGTCACTGATGTGACTTTATTCTTCTGGGATCTTTTCTGGAGCTGGGAGGTCCCAGAAGGAGCCGTCCTGCACACTTCCCACTTTTGATGGTCCACTACCCCCCCATATCCACACATACACATATGATCCCAGATCCGATGGTCCACTGAACCTGTTGGTTTTACCTCCTGGTTTGTCTCCAGTCTCTCCCCTCCCCTCCCCCCTCATGGCCACTGCCTCATGGTAGAAGAGTTCCCAGACTGCTCTCACTGATCTTGCCTCGGTCTATCTATGCTTCATCTCTCCCTGCACTCAGCTACCCAGACAGCCTTCCCAAACAAGTCTGGTCTCTCCCCTCCCTGCCACCGCAGGCAGAGCGGACCACCACACTTCACAAAGTTTGTTGTGTAGATGTGAACAGGTGTTAACAACAACAAAAGTTCTCTGGACGAAGACATGTGAAAAATGACAGGTTTGAACAAAACCAAGCAGGTTTCTTGGCTGCCTGCCTCCTGGGAGTCTCTCTCCACTGCGCCCGTACGCACAGAAACAGAGAGTTCGCAGCTTTGCCCAATTTCCTGACACGGGATCCCAGGACAGGCTTTCCAGAACACAAGTCTGTCGAAGAATTGTTAACTGGTCAAAACCAAATAGGAATGCAGCTTAGCGCAACAGGAATGATCTTCCAGTAACCTCCTCAACCTCTCCGTGACTCTGTTTACTTGGCTGTGAAATGGGGGTGACAAGGACCACTCAGAGGTGGTTGTGAGGATTAAATGAGACAGCCCTTAGAACATCACCTGACGCGCACAAGCTATTCAGTAATGGCCGGCCCGGACACCACCCGCTCTTCCTTGAGTTAAGCAAGTAAAAGAAAGAAGCTTAAAAAAAATAAAGAAAGAAAGGAAAGAAAAGAAAGAAGCTTCCAGAGGCACTACCAAATTCTTTCTCTTCCAAGGTATTCCCTTCGCGCTGTTTCAGAGTGTCTCATCCTGCAAACATAGTTAGCTCAGAAAAAAACTTTTTCCTCCCGGAATCAAAGGCTTTGGAACTTTGGAAAGAAAATTGGGAAATCTAAACCAGAGGTGTGGGAACGCGAACGAAATTTTAAAAAGTGTGGTGTCTCAGCGCCCTCTGCTGGTCAAGATGCGAAACTCCAAGGAGACCGTCAATCCAGGCCTCAAGGCCCTGCTCTTGGGAGCGGCTTGCCACACGACACTGTGACGCGACAGGAAGTGGCTCTTTTCTGTCCTCCGGTCAGCTTCTTCCTCCGCTGCCCTCAGCCCTCAGGGGCTCTTCAAATGTCACCACATGCAACCCACAGTTTTTTCATAGGTTCTTTCAACAGGGAGCCCACCCTCTACTTCTGGGTCAAGGAGGAGAAATTGAGGCCTTCAGGTGTGAACCCTCAACTTCCGGCTGGGCCTCACAAACATCTCTCTGCACCACCTCTCCTTCCCTCCGGCTGGCCGGGGCTAACCCTGCTGCTGAGCTGAGGAGCCCCTTCCCTTCTGTCTCTTACAAAACCTTTCTTTCTTTTCTTTCTTTCTTTCTTTCTTTCAACTTTTTGAAAAACACACTATTTTTTTTAAATGACTAGATTTACATAGATTTACTAGACTTACATAAACATTGAGAGGATAATACAGAGTCCCCATAAATTCTTCACCCAGTTTCCTTTCAAATAGCATCTTAGAAACAATATCTTCTAAGAAGTGCTCTTAAACATTTCAATATAAGCATTACCCACTCAGCAAACACTGTGCTGAAATCATCTTTTTTTTTTTTAAGATTTTATTTTTACATAATCTCTACACCCAATGTGGGGCTTGAACTCATAATCCTGAGATCAATAGTCACATGCTGTACTAGCTGAGCCAGTCAGGCTGTCCTGAAATCTTTTATTTATTTATTTAAGATTTTATTTATTTGACATCACAAGTAGGCAGGGAAGCAGGCAGAGAGAGAAGGGGAAGCAGACTCCCCACTGAGCAGAGAGCCCGATATGGGGCTCGATCCCAGAACCCTGAGACCATGACCCAAGCCAAAGGCAAAGGCTTAACCCACTGAGCCACCCAGGCATCCCTGAAATCATCTTTTAAATAATCCTTTGAGGGGCGCCTGGGTGGCTCAGTGGGTTAGGCCCCTGCCTTCAGCTCAGGTCATGATCTCAGGGTTCTGGGATCGAGTCCCGTGTCGGGCTCTCTGCTTGGCGGGGAGCCTGCTTCCTCTTGTCTCTTCCTTTGCCTGCCTCTCTGCCTACTTGTGATTTCTGTCAAATAAATAAATAAAATATTAAAAAAAAATATTCTCTCTCTCTCTCTCTCCCTCTGTGCCCCCCAGCTGAGCTCATGTTCTTTCCCCTTTAAAAAATAAATAAATAAGTAAATAATCCTTTGAAAACCTTGTAAGAAGTCTTTTAAAACATATTATCTGTATAAGCATCAGACAACGGCCCTATGTTTCACTCACTGAAACAACATTGCAATGAATGCATATTTCAGTTCACTTCTTAGAAATGTCCTATAAGAGGTGTTCTTAAAAACATCAATAGAAGCACTACTGAGCGAATATATGTTCCACTCACTGAGATCACACTTTGCTGAAAGCCTCTTTCAAATAATTCTTAGAAAAATCTTGTAAGATGTGGGTTTTTCTTTTTCTTTAGAGAGAGAGAGCATGTTGGAGCAGGGAGGGGCTGAGGGGGAGAGAGAGGAAGAGAGAGGAAAAGTCTACTGAGGGGGGGAGCCTGACCCAGGCCTCCATCTCAGGACTGTGAGATCATGACCTGAGCTGAAACCAGGAGTCACATGCTTAACTGACTGAGCCACCTAGGCATCCCATTTTTGTTGTTTTTGTGTGGGTTTTTTTTTTTAATTCAAATTCAATTAGTTAACAAAAAGTGTATTATTAGTTTCAGAGGTAGAATTTTTTTTTTAAGACTTTATGTATTTACTTGACAGAGAAAACAAGGTGAGTGGCACGCAGAGGGAGAGCAGGAGAAGCAGGTTCCCTGCTGTGCAAGGAGCCCGATGAGGGGCTCGATCCCAGGACCCTGGGATCAGGGCCTGAGCCAAAGGCAGATGCTTAACTGACTGAGCCACTTAGGATCCCCTTAGAGTTTGGTGATTCATCACTTACATATAACACCTGGTGCTCATTACAAGTGCCCTCCTTAATGCCCATCCCCCAATTAGCTCATCCCCCCAGCTACTTCCCTCATGTAAGATATGTTTTTAACTTTTTTTTTAAGATTTTATTTATTTATTTGACAGACAGAGATCACAAGTAGGCAGGGAGGCAGGCAGAGAGAGAGGAAGGGAAGCAGGCTCCCCGCTGAGCCAGAGCCCGATGCAGACTCGATCCCAGGACCCTGGGATCATAACTTTAGCTAAAGGCAGACGCTTAACTGTCTGAGCCACCTGGGCATCCCTAACTGTTCTGCATAAGCATCACAGAATTGCATATGGTGCACTCATGGAAACAACCCTGTTCCTGTCACAGAGCTCCTAAAATCCTTGGATCTTCCTAAGTGATGAGAGCAACAAAGGTGTCCTTTGTTGTATTAATGAGGTGACTTTCGGACCATCTCTAAGGATGGGGTCTGGTTGCCAGGGGGAGACAACCATAGGATTAGATTTGGAATTTCCATTCTTCTGGAGGAGGGGCACATCATGAGAAGAAGACAAAGAACTCAAGTTTCTGGAAAGTTGAGTCTGGGTTGGCTGTGGGACCTGCAAATGGAGATAGTCACAATAGGTAAAAGTTGATACAAGCAAGAAGCTAGAGGAGAGGTTAGCATGGGGGTAGAGACTGGCAGCAGCACTGCTGGTAGCTGCTGATGCCGGGTGAGTGGATGACATCGCCTGAGGAAACACATAGAGTGAGAAGAACGGTGGGTGCCAGAAAAATCGTTAAGAACAGTGAAGTAAAAAAAAAAAAAAAAAAAGAACAGTGAAGTCGCAGTGGGTGGTAAGGAGGAGCCCTCAAAGGAAGCTGATGAAGGAGGCCAGAGGTGTAGGAGAGAAACCACGAGAGCAGACTCACAGAAACCAGTGAGTAGAACATTTCAAGAAAGCAGCCATAGTCCTGAATTGAAGAAGTCGAAGAAGACGATCAACCATCTTGACGACTGGATTATGGTACCGGCTGTATTATGAGGTTCTTCTAGGATACAAGGAAGGGACTTCTCAATTTACCTTAGGATGGTGGTTCTCAAACCTGAGCATGGATCGGAATCACACAGAGGGCTTGTATAAAACATGGTTCTGGGACTGGTTCCCAGAGTTTCTGGCTCAGTAAGTCTGGGGCAGGTCCTTACAATGTGCATTCTAACAAGCTCCCAGGGGAGGCTGAGGCTGCCGTCCTGGGCCACACTGTAAGAAACACCAACTTTGGGGCACCTGGGTGGGTCAGTCAGTTAAGTACCTGCCTTTGGCTCGGGTCATGATCCCCGAGGTCCTGGGATCGAGCCCCATGTGGGGCTCCCCCTGCTCAGTGGGGAGCCTGCTTCTCCCTCTCCCCTGGTTGTGCTCTCTCTCTCTCTCCCCCACCATCTCAAATGAATATTTTTTTTAAAATCTTAAAAAAAAAAATCAAAAACATTTTGATCATGTGACTCTATTATCTTTTTTTAAACAGACTTTATTTTTTAGAATAGTTTATTTATTTATTAAAGTTTATTTATTTATTAAAGTTTATTTATTTATTTGACAGAGAGAGCAAGATCACAAGCAGGGAGAGAGGCAGACGGGTGGGGGTGGGGCGGGAAGCAGACTCCCTGCTGAGCAGAGAGCCTGATGCAGGGCTCAATCCCAGGACCCTTGAAGGACTTGATCCCAGGACCCTGAGACCATGACCCCAGCCAAAGGCAGAGACCTAACCCACTGAGCCACCCAGGTGCCTCCCTACAGCAGTTTTAGATTCACAGCAAAATTGAGCAGAAGGTACAGAGATTTTCCATACACCCCTTCCCTGCCCCCCCCCGCACCCCCTATTATCCCCATCCTCCACCAAAGTGATACCTTTCATGCAGCCAATCAACACACCTACGTTGACACAGCATAATCACCCAAAGTTCACAGTTTAGTATTCATTCTCAGTGTTGTATATTCGATGGGTTGGGACAAATATAAAACAACATGTGTCCGCCATTACAGTATCATACAGAGCAGTCTCATTGCCCTAAACATCTTTTGTTCTCTGGCTAGTTCACCCCTAGCAACCAACTATTATCTTTTATTAATTTGCAACTTTAAGTTATTTTTATGAGTTTCTTAAATCCCACTGCTTGGGTTTGAATTTCCTTTCTACCATGGCTGGGTGACCCTTAGCACCTTGATTAACCTGCTCAAGCCTCTGTTTTCTCATTTTAAAGTGGGGGTTGCTAATAGTATCTGTGTTGTAAGACTGCTCTAAGATTAAATCAGGTAAAACTTGAGAAGTGTTGGGCCCAGCCCCTGGCACTTGGTATGCACACATCCGGGGCCACACAGTTACTGTGGTTATTATTTGTTATCTCTTCCTTTGTCCCAGCATGCACCTGGCATTGGAACCTCCAGAGAGAATCTGATAGGCTGATGTTGTCAATAAGGAACATCCCTATTGGACAGATTCTCACAGGCTCATATGTGGGCGGTTGGTTGGTCTACGTCCAACCTGTGCATAGCCAGTTTGGGCTTGGGCCCCGTTTCCGGAACCAACCTGTGAGCGCCAGAAGAATGGTTCAGTCACATGACCCAGGACAAAGCAAGAAACCCTTAGAAGGTAACCACAGTCCTCACAGAAGGACTCTGGCGGTAGCAGACACGCAGATCTGTTTGATTCATGCAGTAAAGTTGGTTTGAACAGGAAGAGAATAGAGGAAGAAAATGAGGGAACAAGGGATTAAAAAATATCTGTTACTATTGCTTTAGGGTTGTTGCAAGAATTAATTGAATCAATCCACATATATTATTTAGCATAGGTGCTGGGCACATTGTAAGCATTCAGTGTATGGTAGCATGGAGGAGGAGGAGGAGGGTGACAACTGTCATCAGGTCTGAAGGCTGACGAACAGGTTACGGATGGAACGAAGGGGAGAGGGAGATAACGGACAGGGATTGTGCTCAAGAGAGAGGGACTTAAGGTTTCAAAGCAGGAGCAGCTCCTAGGGAGGTAACAGTATAGGACGAGGTCCTGGAGGTGGGAGTGTGACGTGCAGAGACCTGGCAGCTCCTTTCTCCCTACATCTACAGATAGATTCAGTGTCCAAGCTTTGTGTTACCCTGGGGTCTCACCCAATACCCACCGGGGTCTCACCCAATACCCACCAGTGTCTCAGCTCCACAGGGAGCCCTTTGCTCCTCCCTATGGCTTTCCGATGCACCCAATTCTCTCCCCTCTCCAGGACTGCAGGAAGGGGCCAGTGTTTGCAGCCCTCCTGCCATGGAGAATGAGCGCTGCCCGGAGCAGACGGATGGCACACATTGGCGACGGGTGCGAGCTTGGGCTGCGGAGGAGGTTCCAGAACACTAGGCTATTTTTAGGCTCGCCCAGATGCCCAATTCCCAGCTAAGGGAGGGGGCGTGGTAGGTGGGAAGCAATCTTGCTTTCATCGTTTATTATTTTATTAACCACTGAGGATGCTGTTGTATGCAGCGAGCCTCACCCGTTTTCAATCACTAGTTTTCCTTTCCGCGATTTCTTCCTGCTTGTTAACGTCAGAAACAACTCTCCCCCGAGGGCCAAAGAAGGGTCAGGGAGAAAATGAAATTGACCAAGTGACAATGAATGAGGGCAAGGAAAAGATAAATATTCCATCCTGCTCCATCAGCAGTGGGAGTGGGTCCAAAAAAACACTTAGCCTCACAAATTGCTCACTTACCCACCCTGACGTGAGTTTGCTCCAAATGGTTTGGAAAACTATTGCTTCTAATCAAAGGCGTCAGGCCTGTGGCTGGAAGGGGGCCAGCATGGGCCCAGCAGGAGTCTGAATTGCGCCTGGCTTCATTATCTTTATCTAGTCCAAAGTTGTAGTGGTAAGTTTTTGTTTGGTTTCAAAGTGAGATGGTTAGGTCATTATTTGTTAAATTATAGCTTTTAATTAGCAGATCTATTGAAATGAAAAGCCTGAGATAGACTCACATGCCTCGAAGTTTTGTTTGGAATTTATAATTATCACTCTTTGGAAAAGATTAGTTGGGAGCGGTAAAGTCTTTTAAGAAAATCCTCAAATTATATGCTGGGGAGAAGGGAGATGCCAGTAAACTAGACATACCTTTTACAAGTGATGCTATCTGTATTATTACCAACGCCCAGGGTCATTTTATTTGCAGAAAAAAGAGGGGGACAGATGTTTTATAACAATTCTTGTACCTTTTCTCAGGTTGAGCCCAAAATGGGAATCGAAGGGGATAGTGGTTTGGGTCAGTAGAGTGGGTAGCCAAGGTTACAAGATGGGAGTTTTGTTTACCACTTATTCATTCCTGATTCCTTTCTGATTCCCCCAGGAAGTATGAGATATGGGGTCCCTGGATCCTTGGTAGCCTTGGTTAGATTTTCTCCTTTGGGGGAATTTGTTTTCTGCCTTTAGAAGGAAGAAGAAACGTTCTTGCTCTGACTTTTGAGTCTGAGCGGCCTTCCTCCCTGGTTGATGGGGCGCTAGTTGCAGAACGGCCCTGGGTCCAGCAGGGGGCACGCCGCCGCCACCTGATTTGGAGCGCTTGCCTCAGGAAACCACACCCCCACACCTCGGTCTCCCTTCTGGAACAGCCGGGGTGCAGATTACCTTGTCTGCGCAAAGGGCCTTGGGCTGTGAGAGGCCGTCGAGGTGGGCGCCCTGGCTTTCTTCTTACTCAAGGAGAGCATCGCTATCTGCACAGGGGCAGAGGCAGTGAGAGGCCCCGAGAATCTGAGTCATCTCTCCCAAGACTCTTGCTCTGATCTCTGTAAGTCCCACGGACAGCCAGTGGGAAGCCTCTCTAGAGCGCGGACTGAGCCTACATGCACCGTCCCTCCCATGACCATCTCTGGCGTTTGAACATCTTGTGCCGTTGGACCACAAACCCTATTAGGGTGGAGCCCACGGATGTCCTCTGATCTATTACCAGCACCCAGCATAGGGCCTAACCCACATACACAATAAACAAACAAACAAACAAACAAAGAAGTCATGTAAACCATTATTTTAATTATTTTATTCTTTCTTTCGTGTACTCTGTGCCAGGCATTGGGAATTCAGAGATTAAAAATGTAATCATCCTCGGGGCACCTGGGTCGCTCAGTTAAGCATCTGCCTTCAGCTCAGGTCATGATATGGGGGTCCTGGGGTAGAGTCCCATATCAGGCTCCCTGCTCAGTGGGGAGCCTGCTTCTCACTCTGCCCTCTGCCCCTCCCCACTGCTTCACTGCTCGTACTCTGTGTCTTTCTCTCAAATAAAATCTTTTTGGGGGTTTGGACAGGAAGAGAGACATTTATTTGACAGAGAGATCACAAGTAGGCAGAGAGGGGAAGCAGGCTCCCTGCTGAGCCAGGAGCCGGATTCGGGGCTCCATCCCAAGACCCTGAGATCATGACCCCAGCCGAAGGCAGAGACCTAACCCACTGAGCCACCCAGGTGCCCCTCAAATAAAATCTTTAAGAAGATAAAATAAATAATAATCTCCTCAAGGAGCTTACAATATGCACCTGAGACAGACATGAATGTGGGCAACTAGAATTTGTAGCTTCCCCTAATTAGTGGCTAACTAACTTCATTTAGCCAACAAAATCACATCAGTTCCACATAGTAGAGGTACATACCAGCTGGACATGACAATATCCTGAAATTCCAGCACTTCTATCTTGGCAGTGAACTTGACTCCCACCTTCTTTTTCAGGTTTTTGAGGGCAGGGCAGGGTTCCAATTCAGCTCCCCTCTGTCTCCTATTAACTTTGAAGCCCCAAATTACACTCTACATCCCATACTTCCTATGAAACCAGTCTACCCCAGAAAGGTCACTTTTGACCTGAGGTCCTTTGTCTGGGCATCAGTGTCTCTCTGCGTGATTTTTCCCTCAGAAGGGGAAATGAGAAAAAAAGCCTATTAATAAATAGCACATTGTTTCCTAAAAGAGTTTTGGGCTGTTTCTGTTTTGGGGTTTTGTCTGTTTTGATTTTGCTTTAGAGTGCAAATTTGACAGTCTGTCTCCTCATCTTGCTTTCATCGTTATTCCTAATGATCACATTTACTCCACTTATAGGATTAATCGAAGAGATGAAACCCTCTCCCTTTGGGATAGAACAGCACAGATAAGCAGCCCATAAATAGGAATTTTTTTGATGAGCAAATGTCAAATTTTATAGGAGATTAACTTTGGGGATTGGAGGGAGGGTTATTCCTATGGCCTGGAGCAACCAGACACATCTCTAGGGCTCTGAGAATCAAGAAAGGCAGAATACATGTTTGGGAAGTGGCCCAATGCATTTCGATCCCTGAAAAAGACTAGAGCATGAAATGAGTAAAAGAAAAAAACCTGAAAGCTTTTTGACTCTTGCAACAACAAAAGCCAAGAGTTAATCTTTATAATTTCATGGTATTAAAAATGTACTAGAATTAAAATGTTTTAAATCACACAATTACTCCAGCTCCAGCTGTGTGCACTGGTGTGGATCAAATACTGTCTGTCATTTAGATTACACTTGTCCCCTCCATAGCCCCTCAGCAAGGGTCCCAATGGCTGCAATTAAAACCACTGCTCTACACGGTTTCACAGGGAAATTCTACCAAACCTTTAAAGAGAAAATGATCACAGAGCTGTCTAAACTGTTATATACTATAGAAAAAGAAGAAACATTTCCAAAACCTTTAAAAAATATGATCACTGGACTGATACCAAGCCAGTAAAAGACTTCATGAAATAGATAAATATACCTCAAGGATGTTAGTGCAAAAGGTCCAAATGCAATCTTAGTACATAAAATAGAGCATATTAAATTAATATATCATGACCGTAAGGGGTTTATTTCAGGAATTCAAGACTGGTTCAGGATACGGAACTCTACTACCAAAACCCAGAACTTCCTCTTCTGGTAGTGGTAGACTGGGTAATTTTGAACAATCTTCTCCACAAAGAAAAAAATTCTAAGGTGGACAAAGTACAACAAAAAATGTTAAAGAGCATCAAAGAGTTGGGCACCTGGGTGGCTCAGTGGGTTAAGCCTCTGCCTTCGGCTCAGGTCATGATCTCAGGGTCCTGGAATCGAGCCCCACATCGGGCTCTGTGCTCAGCGGGGAGCCTGCTTCCCCCCTCACTCTGCCTGCCTTTCTGCCTATTTGTGATCTCTCTCTCTGTGTCAAATAAATAAATAAAATCTTTTTTTTTTTAAAGCATCAAAGAGTTAACAAGATAGGGATCGATTACTGGATGAGATCTGGGCGAAGTTGGGAGTACAGATTGGTTAGCAAAGCACTGGCGTCACATCCGGAAATATTTGCTGAGAGTCTATGATGTACTCTGGGCAGTCCAACAGGAATGGGGGGCAAAAGATAGAATCCACATAGGGTAGGGATTCTGGTAAAATACTCCATCCCATAGTATTTATATTTTTAATTTTTAAATTTTTAAAAAGATTTTATTTACTTGAGATAGCGAGAGAGTGGGAGGATGGGGTAGGGAGGGAGGATGGGACAGAGGCAGAGGGAGAAGCAGACTCATGAAGCAGGGAGCCTAACGCAGGGCTTGATCCCGAGATCCTGACATCATGACCTGAGCCGATCGACTAAGCCACCCAGGAGCCCCAATCCCATAGTATTTAATTCAGATAGGATCTAAAACCTCTGGGGGAGTAGATTCATTTCTTAATATACAGTATTAGAACAACTGAGTAGCCACGGGAAAAACAAAGGTGGACCCATACTTCAACATTTCATATAAGGATAAATTCCAATTGGATCAAAGTTTAAAATGGGGGAAAAAATGAAACCATGAAAGTAATAGAAAAATAGAAGAAATAGAAGAAAGTAATAATAATAAATAGAAGTAATGAGAGGATTCTCTTAAAATTCTGAAGGCAGTAAGGCTTTTCTCATTGTATCACAAAATCCAAAAGCTACTACTAACACATCGATACATTTGGCTACATAAAAAAATCCGCAAGGCACATAACATAAACAAAGTCATAAGACAAATGACAAACTTGGGAAAGCATTTTCAACTTATATTACAGGCAAAGGGCTAATTTCCCTAATATTTAAGGAGCTCCTGAAAATTGATGAGAAAAAGATTAATAGCCCAAGACAAAAATGGGCAAAAGATAATAAACAGATGGTCCACAGAAAAGAAAAGAAACATGGCTCTTATGATGAAAAGATGCTCAACCCCAGTCATGATAAATCCAAATTAAAATCACATTGAGGGGTTGCCTGGGTGGCTTAGATTGTTAGGCTAAGTGTCTGCCTTCCGCTCAGGTCATGATGCCAGGGTGCTGGGATTGGAGCTCCATGTCGGGCTCCCTGTTCAGTGGGGAGTCTGCTTCTCACTCTGCCACTCCCCTTGTTTGTTCTCTCTCTCTGTGTGTGTCAAGTAAATAAATAAAATCCTTTTAAAAATCAAACCACATTGAGATATTCTCTCTCACTCATTATCCTAGTAAAATTCGCAAAATTTGGTATCACACTGTGGACTAGCAAATAAACATTCTCATACATTGCTGGTAAATTGACACCCTATATCAAGGACAATCTGTTAGTATTTATCAAAATTACAAATGCATGTACCTTCTGATCCAGTACCCACTTCCAAAATTCTTTTCTGCATATATCCTTACATGAGTACAAAATGACATTCATATAGGTTATTTATTATCATTGTAATGGCAAAATATCAGAAACAGCTAAATGTTCAATGACAAAGGATCGGTTACATAAAGGATGATACACCTTCATATACTGGAATATTATACAGCTGTAAAAAGAGACTAAGGAATCTCCTTCCGTATTTCACGGAAAGTTCAACAAGATACATTCTAACCAAAAAAGGCAACAGAACAGGGTGTTGCCATTTGTGTAAAAAAATGAGGGAAACCATAATGATTCCACCAAAAAAACTACTGGAACAGATAAATGAATTCAGTAAAGTTACAGGATCCAAAATCAATGTACAGAAATCTGTTGCATTTCTATATGCTAAGAATGAAGCAACAGGGCCACCTGGGTATCTCAGTTGGTTGGGCATCTGCCTTTGGCTCAGGTCATGATCATTCCCTTGTTGGACTCCCTGCTTGGTAGGGAGCCTGCTTCTCCCTCTTCATCTGCCCACCACTGTCCCCATTGCACTCTCTCTGTGTCAAAAGATAAATAAAATCTTAAAAAAAAAAAAAGATGAAGCAACAGAAAGAGAAATTAAGAAAACAATCCCATTTACAATTGCACCCAAAGCAATAAAATACCTAAGAATAAACCTAATTGAAGAGATGGAAGACCTGTACTCTGAAAACTGTAAAACACTGATAAAAGAAACTGAAGATGACATAAAGAAATGGGAAGACATTCCATGCTCATGGATCGAAAGAACAAATATTGTTAAAATGCCTACAGATTTAATGTAGGCAATCTACAGATTTAATGTAATCCCTATCAAAATACCAACAGCATTTTTCACAGAACTAGAACAATCCTAAAACTTGTATGAAACCACAAAAGACCCTGAAGAGCCAAAGCAATCTTAAAAAGGAAAAACAAAGCTGGAGGTGTCACAATTCCAAACTTCAAGTTATATTACAAAGCTGTAGTGATCAAAACAGTATGGTACTGGCACAAAAATAGACACACAGATCAATGGAATAGAAGAGAAAACCCAGAAATAAACCCACAATTATATGGTCAATTAATCTTTGACAAAGGAGGAAAGAATATACAATGAGAGAAAGTCTCTTCAGCAAGCCGTGTTGGGAAAACTGGACATGCAGAAGAACGAAACTGGACTGCTTTTTTACAGCGTACAGAAAAATAAACTCAAAACGGATTAAAGATCTAAATGTGAGACCTGAAACCATAAAAATCCCAGAAGAGAGCACGGGCAGTAATTTCTCTGACATCAGCTGTAGCAACATCTTTCTAGATAGGTCTCCTAAAGCAAAGGAAAGAAAAGCAAAAATAAACTACTGGGACTACATCAAAATAAAAAGCTTCTGCCCAGCAAAGGAAACAGTCAACAAAACTAACAGTCAACCTACAGAATGGGAGAAGATATTTGCAAATGACAGATCTGACAAAGAGTGAGTATCCAAAATATATCAAGAATTCATGGGACGCCTGGGTGGCTCAGTTGGTTAAGCAGCTGCCTTCGGCTCAGGTCATGATCCCAGCGTCCTGGGATCGAGTCCCACATCGGGCTCCTTGCTCGGCAGGGAGCCTGCTTCTCCCTCTGCCTGCCACTCTGTCTGCTTGTGCTCACTCTCGCTCCTCTCTCTCTCTCTCTCTGACAAATAAATAAATAAATAAATAAATCTTTAAAAAAAAAAAAAAAAAAGAATTCATACAACTCAACACTCCAAAAACAAATAATCCGATTCAATAATGAGCAGAAGACATAAACAGACATTTCTCCAAGGAAGACATCCAGATGGCCAACAGACACATGAAAAGATGCTCAACATCACTCATCATCAGGGAGATGCAAATCAAAACTACAATGAGATGTCACTTCACACATCAGAATGGCCAGAATCAACAACACAAGAAACAACAAGTGTTGACTAGGATGTGGAGAAAAAGGAGCCCTCTTGCACTGTTGGTGCAGCCACTGTGGAAAACAGTGTGGAGGTTCCTCAAAGAATTAAAAATAGAACTACCCGGGGCACCTGGGTGGCTCAGTGGATTAAGGCCTCTGCCTTCGGCTCAGGTCATGGTTCCAGGGTCCTGGGATCGAGCCCCGCATCGGGCTCCCTGCTCAGTGGGGAGCCTGTCCTCCTCTCTCTCTCTGCCTGCCTCTCTGCCTACTTGGGATCTGTCTGTCAAACAAATAAATAAATTTAAAAAAAAATAGAACTACCCTATGATCCAGCAATTATAATACTGGATATTGGCCCAAAGAATACAAAAACACTAATTCAAAGGGATATGTGTACCCCTATAGTATTGCAGCATTATTTACAATAGCCAAATTATGGAAGCAGTCCAAGTGTCCATTGGTAGATGCATGGATAAAGAAGATGTAATATGTATATACACTATGTATGTATGTATGTGTGTATATACATATATATACATATATATGTATACACACACACAAACACACACATATATACAATAATAAATGTAATGCATGTAATGGAATATTATTCAGCCAGAAAAGGAATAAAATCTGGGGGGGCACCTGGGTGGCTCAGTTGGTTAAGCGACTGCCTTTGGCTCAGGTCATGAACCTGGAGTCCCGGGATCCGTCCCACATCGGGCTTCCTGCTCAACAGGGAATCTGCTTCTCCCTCTGACCCTCCAATTCTTGTGCTCCCTCTCTCTCATTCTCTCTCTCTCAAATAAATAAATAAAATATTTATTTATTTTATATATATATATATTTTTTTTTTTTTGACAGACAGAGATCACAAGTAGGCAGAGAGGCAGGCAGAGAGAGAGGAGGAAGCGGCTCCCTGCTGAGCAGAGAGCCCAATGCGGGGCTCGATCCCAGGACCCTGAGATCATGACCTGAGCCAAAGGCAGAGGCTTTAACCCACTGAGCCACCCTGGAGCCCCAATAAATAAAATCTTTAAAAAAAAGAAAAGGAATAAAATCTTGCCATTTGCAATGACATGGATGGAGCTAGGGAGTATAATGCTAAGTGAAATAAGTCAGAGAAAGATACCATGATTTCGATCATGTGTGGAATTTAAGAAACAAACAAAAAAAAATGAGCAAAGGAAAAAGAGAGAGAGGGAGAAACCAATAAATGGATTCTTAACTCTAGAGAACAAACTGATGGTTACCAGAGGAGAAGAGGGTGGGGGGATGGGGAAATAGGTGATGGGAATTAAGGAGTGCATTTGTCATGATGAGCACTGACGATGTACAGAATTGTTGAATCACTATATTGTACACCTGAAATTAATATAATACTGTGTGTTAACTATACTGGTTTTTGTTTTTTTTTAAGAGAGGGAGAAACGGTGGAGCGCAGAGGAAGACAGAATCCCAAGGCAGTTCCATACCAAGCGCAGAGCCCAATGCAGGGCTTTATCTCACAACCCCAAGATCATGACCCAAGCTAAAATCAAGAGTTGGACCCTTAACCAATTGAGCCACCCAGGTGCCCCAATATTGGAATTCAAATAAAAAACAGAAAACAAACAAACAAACAAACAAAAATAGAGGGAAAAATAACATATATTCATAATACCTTGTATATGGAGAACAGTTTTCTTTTTTTTAATTTTATTTATTATTTGACACAGAGAGACACAGCAAGAGAGGGAACACAAGCAGAGGGAGTGGGAGAGGGAGAAGCAGGCTTCCCACTGAGCAGGGAGCCCAATGTGGGGCTCAATCCCAGCACCCCAGGATCATGACTTGATCCCAAGACAGACACTTAACAACTGAGCCACCCAGGCGCCCCTGGGGAACAGTTTTCTAGAAGGATAAACAAGAAACTAAAAACAGACTCACCTGTTGGAGGACATGGAAAGTGAGTGGATGGGGAAAGCCTAAGAGGAAGACTTTTTACTGCCTTTTATGTTTAATGTTTGAACAACGCGGATGTCTTATTTATTTACAACTCTGGGTGTAACCTTCAGAGTCATGGCCAACTTTCCTAACCCACCATTAAAGCAGCAGATGGATTGTATTTCTTATCAACTGGAAGATACTGCCCCAAGTCAAAATTTCTACTGGCCACAGGCACTGATTGATTTATTTATCTATCTATCTATCTATCTATCTATTTATTTATTTAAGATTTTACTTACTTATTTGAGAGAGAGAGCGAGAGAAAGCAAGCGTGAGCATGGGGAGTGGCAGGTAGAGGGAGAAACAGACTCTCTGCTCAGCAGGGAGCCCAACACGGGACTCGAGCCCAGGACCCCGGGACCATGACCCAAACCGAAGGCAGATACCTAACCAACTGAGTCACCCAGGCACCCCCAAAGACACTGATTTCTAAACACCAGTTGGGGTTGGGATGGGCCTGAGGTAACTTAGGAGACAGAACGGAGCTCACTGGCCCCTACTTTGATTTTGCCCCTGACTTTGACCTAAAAAACTTTTTAAAAATTGTATTAAAGCATACATAACATAAAATTTGTCATTTCAGCCATTTCAAGTGGGTGATTTGGTGGCATTAAGGACATTCACAATGTTGTGCCACCATCACCATCATCCATCTCCAGAACTATTTTTAATCTTTTTTTTTTTTTAAAGATTTTATTTATTCATTTGACAGAGAGAGAGAGACTGAGAGCGGGAATACAAGCAGGAAAAAAAGGGAGAAGCAGGCTTCCCACCGAGCGGGGAGCCTGATGTGGGGCTCATCCCAGGACCCTGGGATCACAACCTGAGCCCAAGGCAGATACTTAATGACTGAGCCACCCAGGCACCCCATCTCCAGAACTTTTGCACCATCCCAAATGGAAACTCTGTACCCATTAAACAGTAATCCCCCCCTTTTCCCTTTGCCTAGTCCCAGGGAACCTTTTTTCTACTTTCTGTCTCTATAAATTTGCCTATTCTAGATAACTCGTGTAAGTAGAACCATAGAAATTTGTCCTTTTGAGTGTAGCTTATTTCATTTAGCCTAACCTTTTCCAGGTGCATCCATGGGGCAGCATGTACCAGAATCTCTTTCTAATGGCTGAATAACATTCCATTGCATGGATAAATTACATTTTATTTATTCATTCATCCGCTGAGGGATATTTGGGCTGTTTCCACTTTTTAGCTATTGTGAATAACACTGCTGGAAACGTTGGTGTCCAAGGATCTGTTTGAATTCCTGCTTTCAGTTCTTCTGGGAATAAACATCTGGGAGTGGAATTGCCCTAATTTTGGCTTTTAACCAACTGAGCTGGCCGGGGCAACACTCCTGTGATTAAGATTAATTACTAGATGTTAAGAACGTTGACTGTGAGGGACACCTGGGTGGCTCAGTTGGTTAAACATCTGCCTTCGGCTTAGGTTGTGATTCCAGAGTTCTGGGATCGAGTCCCACATTGGGCTCCCTGCTCAGCGGGGAGCATGCTTCTCCCTTTCCTCCTGGCTTGTGCTCTCTGTTTCTATCTCTGTCTCTCTTAAATTAATTAATCAATGTTCCGGGGGTGGGGAGGAAGAACCTCGAGTGCGAGTTAGAATACAAACAGTTAACAGTGTAAGACAGCCAACATAAATGCATCACAACCAAATGGCCTTCACAGAGGAATGTGAGACCACAGGTTTTAATACCTCCCCTCTGTCGCCACGATGATTTCCACAGATGATCCACAGTTGCGCTGATATCTCATGCGGGTTTTCATCCTCAGACCATAAGGAATCCAAAAGACGCCCAGCACCCCTCCCTCCGCACCCCTCCATAGAAAAGACAGATGGGTCTGCAGCTTCTACCTGCTCCTTGTAAATTGGAACCAGGGCCGTGCCTCTAACTATCACAGTTTTTTTGGCACTCAGCAAAGGTGGCCTGTGGTGACACTAATGTATCACTTGCTAATGAGAACTCTGAAAAAGGCGCAAGCTTAGTAATTTGCTGATAGCCTCCTGACGGCCTCTAAGAGGGCTTCTGGGCAGGGACACCCCAAAAAGCATTAAACTGTGCCAAAGCACCAGTGAATTCGTGAAATAAGCTCTCTGCCCTGCCCACATCTCTGGCATCAGTGTGAGCTCACCATGGATCGTGGGTGAGTGGCTGTTTTCGAAACTGCTTCCTCTACTTAAAATATTTCAAACCCACAACACCTGGGTGGCTCAGTCGGTTGAGCGGCTGCCTTTGGCTCAGGTCCTGATCTCAGTTGTCCTGGGATTGAGTCCTACATCAGGCTCCCTGCTCGGCAGGTGAGCCTGCTTCCCCCTCTCTCTCTGGTCTGCCTCTCTGCCTACGTGTGATCACTCTCTGTCAAATAAATAAATGAAATCTTTTTAAAAATATATTTCAAACCCCTTCTCCAGTGGGTTGAGCATTGGTGTTTTTGGCCGTGGGCTTGGCCACCAAGAAGTGCCCATGAGAAGGAGCACAGCTGCCCCATATTGAGCCTGGGAGCCATCCTCACATGGCCTGGAAGCCAGGCAGATGCAGAGGAGGCTGACCCTTGCCTCCAAGAAGAAAAGAGAAGGATGGCATTTGCAAAATCAGCCTCCTCTGCCTGGAGGAGGAAGAAACAGAATGGACCAGTGAACTCTTGGTAATGGAAGAGCGCTTTGAGGACCCTGAATTCAACTCACAGCAGACGTTTTTCTTCGCCAACTCCTCTTCTCCTGCCAGCGTCACCCTGACTTGTCATGGGAAATTAACGTATTCCTGGTTTTCAGCTATGTGGTTTTAGTATAATTAACCCCACCCCCAGTTCCAGGGATCGATTCTGATTAGCTTAAGACAGAGTGTCCCAACCCCTGGATGCAGTGATGCAGTCTAGCCCAAGCCAATAAAATGCAAGGGAATGACTGCCGGTGTTTCTGGCAAAGAAGAGCCCCTTTGTTTGGGGAAAGTATGCAAATAAGGGAAGACGTAGTGCCTGGAGTTCCTGGCAGCCATTGTGCCACCATGAGGGAGAACATGCCTGAGATTAAAACCAATACTAAGGATGATGAGGAACCAACAGAGATGTTGGGTCCTGGGCACATTGTTTGAGCCTATATCAAGCCCCACATGAAGTGGGCCCCATCTCTAAACTCTTTGATTATGTAAGCCAATAAATGACTTATTTTCTAAGCCAATTTGAGTTGAGTTTCTGTTATTCACAACATAAAGTCCAGCTAATTCAAACCTCCACAACCAATGCTACAATAAATATAGTTCTTCCAGTGAGGGGAAAAAAATTGTTAGCTGTTTCTGTGACATAGGACTAGATGTTCAGCAGAGGATAGGGTGGGAACATGGAAAGAGGGAGTCTTGTATCACCTTGAGGAAGAGAGACCCTGCTGACAACCACTTATTCATGAGGAGAGATGCTATGCCCAGGTGGCAGTATTAGGAACACTCCTGTACAAACTGGAGAAAGAAGACTAAGGCAAGTCTGTCTTAGTCTTATCTCCCCCTGCTATCCCCACTTCCTCCCTGTAAAATGAGGATGTTAGATGCGTTGAGCTCTGAACCCTATTTGGCTCTAGCAATCTGTGCATCTTTATTTCTGTACAAAAAAACACAGGTTTTGGAACTTTGCTGACCAGAGTTCAGATTCTGCTGGCATCAGCTGAGCCACCTCAACCAAGTTACTTAACCTCTCTGAGCCTCAATTTCCTGAGCTATAAAATGGGGATATTGGGCACCTGACTGGCTCAGACAGTAGAGCATGTGACTCTTGATCTTGGGATCATGAGTTCAAGCCCCACGCTGGGTAGAGCTTACTTAGAAATAAAATAAATTAGGGGCGCCTGGGTGGCTCAGTGGGTTAAAGTCTCTGCCTTCCGCTCTGGTCATGATCCCAGAGTCCTGGGATCGAGCCCCACATCTGGCTCTGCTTGGCGGGGAGCCTGCTTCCCCACCCCGCCGCCTGCCTCTCTGCCTACTTGTAATCTCTGCCACGTGAATAAATAAACTCTTTTAAAAAAATAAGTGAGATTTTAAAAAATAAAATGGGGATATTGGGATATTGATCGTTCCTTCTACATAGTGACTTTTGTGAGGACTAAATGAAATCCCAAGTATAAAAGTGCCTGGCACGTGGTATCAACCCTGTAAATGACAGCTCTCCCTACCCCAGCCCACTGCCCTTCCCTATAAATGTGGGACAAGCGGCGGCAACTTCCGGCCAGCAGTGCCGGAAGTCCGGCTTTTGTAAATAAAGCTTTATTGGAACACAGCGATGCTCTTTCATTGTGTGTTATCTATGGCTGCTTTCTAGCTATATGAGAGTTAAGCAGCTGGGACAAGGACTGTAGGGCCAGAAGCCCAAAATCTTTACTTCTGGACCTTTACAGAATAGCTCACTGTCTCTTGATGGGGAACAGAAGGCCTGACCTTGCTGAAGGAATTTCAGTCACCAGGCAGCAGGTAGAGGAAATATGAAGGAGGTATGAAGGAATGTCTTGATGCCTCTGGGTCTCTCCTGCTGACTCTATGGGCAGGTGAGCTTTCCTGCTGAGGGCGGTGGCCAGTCTCTGAGGAGAAAGCACCAGGGCAGGGGAAAGTCCCAGTGGAACATTTGAAGATGGGACAGGACTCAAACCTTCTCTGGCATTTTAGGAAAGGGGCGAAAAGGGAGATTCTCTCTTTAGACATCACAGATACACACGTGTATACACGTGTGCACACACACTGCTTCAAGGAAATTGCCAGAGTGTTTAAGTATATAAAAAAGTAAAGGTGGCAATAGATGTCAGGTTCTGCTCTGGTGTGAAGAAGAAATGACTTCTTTTGGAGGAGTTGTTTTTAATGGGCATGGTATCTGGAAAGGATTACCAATACCAGTGGATCTCGCGACGCTTGGGTGGCCCCCTCACTAAGCCTTTGGAACTGAGCTTAATGCCACAAACAGGGTGCCTGACCCACCGTCCAGGGCCATTTATCATCTTCTCTGCACAAGGAACTGTGGCGGCACCTGGCACGCTCCACAAACTTAGCTGTTTGTTTTCCCAGGTGGTAAGAGCCCATAGTCAGTCCCTCTGACTAAGTGCTATTTGCACCCCTCTGAGCTGCAGGCTGGTCTCCACAGAAGAATCTGGCAACTCAGTGCTTCCTCTAACGGATAACATCAGGCCCAGGGGCCACTGAACACTGCATAGTTTTTTTCTTAATAAGATCTTGTTGGGTGAGGTCAGGGGCCTCATCTCTGGGCCCTATCTGAGTAACGGAACACCTCTAGGCATTTTTTCTGTTTGTTTGTTTTTCTCCTTAGCTCTGTGAGAGAAGCCCAGGGGGTGTATCCCATCTTCTTCCCAGAACTCAGGGCTGGAGATCACTCCCCTCACCCCCACCTCCCTGGAGAAGTGGCCTTGATTAATTTGCCCTTTCTCCTTCACCCTCTTCCTGTTTTCCTCTCTGTCTCAAAGACAGAAGCTAATGCTTGTGACATTTTTCATGTGTTAACCGTTTGAAGCCTTGTCACTCTCATGAAGTTGGTAATACTGTGATCCTTATTCTGCAGAGGAAGGAACTAAGGCAGACGTCATTAAGTTATTTGTCCAAGGCCACGCAGCTAGGAAGGGGCAAGGGTGGGAGTCAAGGCCAGGCTCCCTGGTTTAAAACCACTGTGCTTTTCTACTTCCCCAGATTCCACACGCCATATGCGTGCACACACACCGCGCATACTCTCAGATCCTCCCTGATATGGACCCCACTGCTGGAAGCAGGGTGCCGTCTGGTCTTCTGGGATCTGTGCATTGTCTCTTCTGGACTTCATGACACCCTCCCCTGCTGGGCTCTGCCCCTGTCCAGGGGTGACCTGATAGCAAGTCTCACCCTCAGGATGATCACACAGCCCTGCACTGCCCTAACCTCGGCTCCTCTGGATCTGGCATAGCTGCTCTCATTCTTCAGTAGCCTTTGGTGTTCCCTGGGCATGGGAGCTTGTAGGCTCCTGAGGTGTGAGTCCTCTGTCGGTGACACCACAGAGACGTTTGCTGGTGCAGATGGGGACCACCCACCACCAGTCCTGACCTGGGAGCCCCAAATGGGAGAAAATGGATGGTCCTAAGGAGCAGCATTCTCATGTCTATTTCACATCATTTGCTCCAATTTCCCCATTTTACAGACGAGGACACTGTCTGTGGAAGAGATGTGGACACAGGACAGTGTCAGAATGCCTGTAGGGCAGGGATTCCCCGAGGGTGGTGCTCACCCCCAGGTGGGTGGTCCATGAGATGATTTCAGGTGGCACTTGCTTGTTTATTTTAAGAGTGATGTGCATATGTTACTGGGCACTAAGGAAGTATACAGGAGGCGCCAATGCTATTAATGTGTAACATGCCTGTATATGACTGCTTAAGAGGAGGCTCAGTGACTAAAAATCCAGTGAGTAAATAGTAGCACCGGACATTTGTTGATCTATGCAAATGACCAAAGTTTGGGAAATGCTGTTGTGGACAATACCAGCAATTTTATAGAGGCTTAAACCAGCCCTGGCCTCTTATGAAAACACACCCCCCCCCCAGCCTCATTAATTACCAAAGAATTGCAAACTCCAATGAGAATGAGATACAGTTTTTCACCTTTCAGATTGGTAAAGATTATAAAGATTATATGTTCTCACTTTGGCAGCACATATACTAAATTTAGAACACCACGAAGAGGATTGGCATGGTCCCTGGGTACAGATGACATGCAAATTCATGATAACTCTCCCGTGAGGCTGTTGTAGGAGTGATCAGGTTGGTGTTACTGAGAACGGGAGCTCTTTTTTTTTTTTGAGATGGAAATAGGAGGAGAGTAAGTAGAAATTCTGTCATCCCGTATATGAATTGGAAAAGTCACTATAAATTCATTGTGGGGTAACCCGCTGGGGTGGAGGCTGGTGGCACGGGCAGTGAAAGGATTCACCCAAGGCAGAATGAAGAAGACAGAAGTTTATCGAATACAAGGGAGCAGCCGGCAGGACAGCAGGGAAGCAAGGGAAAGACTGTCTGCCAGGAGGCAGGGCTGAGGGGCTATAATTCAGGAGGGGAGTGAGGAGGTATGGAAATGTGTGGAATTTTCCTTCTTTGGTACCTGTGCCCGGTTGTAAGTTGCCCTTTGGTCAGCTAGGGTCTGCAGCTTTTTTTTTTTTTTCTTTTAAGATTGTATTTATTTGACAGAGGAAAACCCAAGCACCTATTTGACAGAGAGTGAGCAAGAGAGAGCACAGGAGCAGGGGCAGAGGGAGAGGGAGAAGTAGATTCCCCTGCTGACCAGGAAGCCCAAAACGGGACTGGATCCTAGGACTCCTGGGATCGTGAGCTGATTGAAAGGTAGACCCTTAACGACTGAACCATCCAGACGCCCTGGGCTTGCCTGTTTTGAGGTGGGTCGCCTCCAGGGCTTACGCCTGCTCCCTAAAAGCGGCCTCTACATTCATGATGTAGTTTAAATTTAAATATTTCCTAGTTTTTTCCACTGAAAAGATCTATAAATAATGACTAATGCAATAGAAACAAACACCTCGAATACCTTAACTGACGTCTCCAAATGCCATTTCCCACTAAAAGGAAAACTGGGCTCTTCGGAGAAATGGCTGATTTTATGCCTGGGACAGGAAATACAACAGACAAGATAAGCCTGGAACATCTTGTCAAATAATAAAACAATAAAGCTATCAAAGGCCACTGGACTGAGGTCAAAAGCCTAGAAAGCCCCAGCTTGAAGAAGCTCCTGCTGGCAAAGATGGGAGAATCGGAACATCAGTAAAGACAACAGCAACAGTGGAACAAAACACATGAGCATAGTTAAAGCCCAAAATCAATTATTATATTAAAAGCAATTCAAAACAAAATAAAACTTCATTGTTACCTCTCAAGGACACTAGTAAACCAACTCATTTTATTATTTTTTAAGCTTTTATTTATTATTTATTTTATTTTTAAAAAAGATTTTATTTATTTGACAGAGAGAGAGAGATCACAAGTAGGCAGAGAGGCAGGCAGAGAAGGTGGGGGGGGGGAGCAGGCTTCCTGCTGAGCAGAGAGCCCAATGTGGGGCTCAATCCCAGGACCCTGAGATCATGACCTTAGCTAAAAGCAGAGGCTTAACCCACTGAGTCACCCAAGTGCCCCTAAGCTTTTATTTTTAACTAATCTCTACACCCAAAGTGGGGCTTGAACCCACATCCCTGATATTAGAAGTTGCACAGTCCACTGGCTAAGACAGCCAGGCACCACTAAACCAAGTCATTACTTTAAAAAATTGGAAATAGGGGCTCCTGGGTGACTCAGTTGGTTAAGCAGCTGCCTTAAGTGGCTCAGGTCATGATCTCAGGGTCCTGGGATGGAATCCGGGTCGATCCATATTGGCTGTGGACTCCCTGCTCAGCGGGGAGCCTGCTTCTCCCTCCCCCTCTAACTCCCTCCTGCATGAGCACACGCTCTCTCTTAAACAAATAAAATCATAAAACATAAAAATAAAAAATTGAAATAAAGGTAAAAAATCAAGCACCTATCATGTGTTTCCCCTATGAACTGTATCTCTGGATAGCCAAATGGTCAATGAGGGCAAATGTCTCTTTATGGACATTTTCCAGCTACTAAATGAAGAAGGGATGATAGTATAACATCCTTTGCAATCATCAGCAATGGGGGCTAACTTCACAAGAAGAAACCTGACCAGAGATGATGACATTTTTCCAAAGAAGACATTCAAATGACCAATAAGCATATGAAAGGGTGCTCAGCTTCACTAAGCAGTAGGGAAATGCAAGGCAAAACCACAACTGAGAGAGCAGCTCACATCTGTAGGGTGTCTGTTATCAAAAAGATAAGAGATAATAAGTGTTGGTAAGGATGTGGAGAAAAGGAAACCCCAAGCACTGTTTTAGGAATGCAAATTGGTGCAGCCACTATGGAAAACAGTACTGGTGGTCCTCAAAAAATTAAAAATAGAATTATCATATGATCCAGTAATCCCACTTCTGGGTATATATCCAAAGTAAATGGAATTACCATCTGGAGGAGATATTTGCCTTCCCATGTTTATTACTAATACATACTACAATATGGTTGAACCTAGAAATCATTATGTTAAGTGAAATAAGTCAGAAAAGTCCAGAAGAAGGCTGGTGGCTAGTGGGTTGGCAGGAATATAGGGAGTGACTGATAATGGGCACAGGACTTAAAGGATTCTGGAAATAAATAATAGTGATGGTTACACAAGTGAGAAAATATCTAAACACTACTGAACTGTTCACTTTAAAATGGCAAGATTTATAGCATATGAATGGTATCTCAATAAAAAACCAAAACAAAAATATAAAAGCCCATAATGAATCTACAATAAAAAATTACTAGAACTAATGCACAAGTTTAGCAAGGTCTCAGGATACAAAGTCAATATACAAAAACCAATTATAATGTTATATACCAACAATGGACAATTAGAAAATGAAATAAAAGACAATCCCATTTAGGATAGCATCAGGAAAAATAAAGTACTTAGAAACTGAGCAAAAGATATGCAAACCTACACACTGAAAACGTGAAATATTTAACGTATGGGGAGATACACTGAGTTCATGGTCTGAAAGACTTACTGTTCAATGGCAGTTCTCCACAAATGTATCTGCACATTCAATGAAATCCCAAACAAAATCCAAATAGACTTCTCTGAAAAATCAACAAGCTGATTTTAAGATTTATACCAAAAGTCAAAGGACCTAGAAATAGCCAAGACACATTTTTAAAAGGGCTGTTGGAGGGTTTTCACTACCTGATTCAAGACCTATTATAAAACTGGGGTAACAAAACAGCGATATTGCTGTGAAAACGGACATAGACATCAACACAACAGAATGGAGTCTAGAAATAGAGCCACACTCACATGGTCAATTGACTTTTTACAAAGCTGCCGGAGTAATTAGATACTGAAAAGAGTCTCCTTACTAAATGGAGCTGCAACAATTGGATATTCACATGGGAAGAAACAGCCTCTGCCCTGACCCTCTATTATACCCCCAAATTAACTAAAAGTGGATTAGAGGGATGCCTGGGTAGCTCAGTCGGTTAAACATCTGCCTTTGGCTCAGGTCATGATCCCAGGGTCCTGGGATCAAGCCCTGCATTGGGCTCCCTGCTCAATGGGAAGTCTGCTTCTCCCTCTCCCACTCCCCCACTTGTGTTCCCTCTCTTGTTGTCTCTCTGTCAAATAAATAAAATCTTTAAAAAAAAAGTGGATTAGAGACTGCGACACTAGCCCTAACATTATTAAACTTCTAGAAGCAAACATCAGAGAAATCTTTGTGATGTTGGGTTAGACAAAGATTTCTTTAACAGAACACAAAAAGAACAAAAAATTTTATAAACTGTAAATTGCATATACATATCTGTAAACCGTAAAAAATTAATAAACTGTATGTCATCAAAATAAAAACATGTTCACCAAAATAATTGAAAAGGCAAGCCACAGACTAGGAGACAATTATTTGCAGAATACATCCGACAAAAGGCTGGAATAAAGAATATAAAGAAGTATTACAACTCAATTATAAGAAGACAAACATCCTCTATGAAATGAACAAAAGGTATGTACAGACACTTCACGAGGAATATATGTGAATTGCCAACCAGCACATGAAAATATGCTACACATCGCTAGTCAACAAAGCAACATAAACTAAAATGGCTAAAATGAAAGAACTGACAATACTAAGTGTTGAAGAGGATATAGAGCAATGGGACCCTCATACCCTGCTGGTGGTAGCAGAAAATGGTACAGCCACTTTTGGAAGCAGAATCTTACCAAGTTAAACATACAGTTGTCATACAGCCCAACAATTCCATTCCTGTGTGGGTGGTTTTGTTTTGTTGTTTTTTTTTTCCTGGAGAGAAATGAATATGTATCTCCACACAAAGACAACCCAAACATTCATCAACTGGAAAGTGGATGAACAAATACGGGTATTCATAGTATGGAGTACGACTCAGCAATAGAAAGGAAGGAATGATCTAAACTTTACCAACTCTCTTAATCTCGTCAAACTAGAATCCATTTATCTGCAAGATGATGATATTACTTCTTCATAGCACTTATGACAGAGGCTGAAATTGATAAAATACATTAAAATGCCTATTCTCAACCCTGGGGGGGCAGAGGGAAGGGAGGAATGAAATATAAATACACTTAACATGGATGAGACTCAAACACATTATGCTAAGTTTCAGCACTCAGCCTGAACACCACAAACTGCCTTCATTCATAGAAAATTCCAGAAAAGGCGGGGCGCCTGGGTGGCTCAGTGGGTTAAGCCTCTGCCTTCAGCTCAGGTCATGATCCCAGGATCCTGGGATCAAGCCCGGCATCTGGGCTCTCTGCTCAGCAGGGAGCCTGCTTCCCCCCATCTCTCTGTCTGCCTCTCTGCCTACTTGTGATCTCTCTCTCTGTCAAATATATAAATAAAATCTTAAAAAAAAAATTCCAGAAAAGGCAAAACTTTAGTGACAGAAATGACAGAAAACTATGGTCATTTGGAACTGGGAGTCAGGAAAAGGGATTGACTGCAAAAGAGCAAGAGGGAATATTTTAGGGGGTCCTGGCTGGCTCAGTTGTAGAGCATGTGACTCAGGGTTGTGAGTTCGAGTCCTATGTTTGGTATAGAGATTACTTAAAAATAAAAATCTTGGGGCGCCTGGGTGGCTCAGTGGGTTAAAGCCTCTGCCTTCAGCTCAGGTCATGATCTCAGGGTCCTGGGATTGAACCCCATATCGGGCTTTCTGCTCAGCAGGGAGCCTGCTTCACCCCCACCCTCTGCCTCCTCTCTGCCTACTTGTGATCTCTCTCCCTATCAAATAAATAAATAAAATCTTTTAAAAATGTATTTTAAAAATGTATTTTTAAAAGATTTTATTTATTTATTTGACAGAGAGAGACACAGTGAGATAGGGAACACAAATAGGGGGAGTGGGAGAGGGAGAAGCAGGCTTCCCACCGAGCAGGGAGCCAGACATGGGGCTCGATCCCAGGATCCTGGGATCATGACCTGAGCTGAAGACAAAGGCTTAAAGACTGAGCCACCCAGGTGCCCCCAAAATAAAAAATCTTGTGGGAATGCAAGCTGGTGCAGCCACTCTGGAAATAAGCATGGAGGTTCCTCAGAAAGTTGAAAATAGAGCTACCCTATGACCAGCAATCGCACTACTGGGTATTTACCCTAAAGAAACAAATGTAGTAGGGCGCCTGGGTGGCTCAGTGGTTTAAGCCTCTGCCTTCGGCTCGGGTCATAGTCCCAGCGTCCTGGGATCGAGCCCCGCATCGGGCTGTCTGCTCAGCGGGGAGCCTGCTTCCCTTCCTCTCTCTCTGCCTGCCTCTCTGCCTACTTGTGATCTGTCTGTCAAATAAGTAAATAAAAAATCTTTAAAAAAAAATTTAAGAAACAAATGTAGTGATCCGAAGGGGCACGTGCATCCCAATGTTTATAGCAGCAATGTCCACAATAGCCACACTGTGGAAAGAACCTAGATGTCCATCCACAGATGAATGGATAAAGAAGATGTGGTATATATATATATATATATATATATATATATACACAATGGAATACTATGCAGCCATCAAAAGAAATGGAATCTTGCCATTTGCAATGAGGTGGATGGAACTAGAGGGTATTATGCTGAGCAAAATAAGTCAATCAGAGGAAGACAATTATCATATGATCTCCCTGATATGAGGAATTTGAAAGGCAACATGGGGGGTTTGGTGGGTAGGGAAGGAAAAAATGAAAAGATGGAATTGGGAGGGAGACAAACCATAAGAGACTCTTAATCTCACAAAACAAACTGAGGGGTGCCCGGGGGGTACGGGGGTAGGGACAGGGTGGTTGGGTTATGGACATTCGGGAGGGTATGTGCTATGGTGAGTGCTGTGAAGTGTATAAGCCTGATGATTCACAGACCTGCACCCCTGGGGCAAATAATACATTATATGTTAATTTAAATAAATAAATAAAAATAGAATAAAAATCTTAAAACAAACAAACAAAAAGATCGCATAAAGTAGAGGCTCAAGGGTCCAGATGGAATACTAATCATTCATTCATTCATTCATTCATTCATCATTTATCATTCCTCAGGAGATGTGTGGTAGGTTCTGGCTGTTTGGAACCACATTAAGTACTCTGGCAGCTGGAGGAAGAGGAAATGCCAGCCGGCTAGAGCCAGGATTTCCTCAAGGAGCCATGGAATTAATTAGTGTGGTGTGACCAGTGCTGGAACCAAGGGAAATCCCTCTGCAGATCAGCATGTCTCACTAGACCCAGGGAAGGGAAGGCATTAGAGAGAAAGTCACAGGTGAGCTGGGCTTTGATAGGTGCAAAAGGCTCTCTCCAGGCAGAGGAGGAAGCAGCCTGGCAAAAGCAGACCCCGAGACCAAGGAGTAACTGGGGGAATGGGGAAGCATCTGGTGTGGCTATATCACGGGGGGTGGGGAGGATGGGGAGGCTGGAGAGGGTCTTGGTGGAGAGAACAGAGAGGGAAAGCAGGGAAGCACACAAGGACCTAGTGCAAATATTTTAGTCGGGAGATTATCCCAGAAAGCAGAAGTGAGAGAGACAGACAAGAAGGGAAAGTCAACAGAGAGTTCATTATGGATTGGTTACCACTATGAACCACTGGGGCTCATTCCTATTGGACCACTGAGTCAGAAATGCCCTCCAAAGACGGGAGCCCGGGGCATTTATTAAGCAGCTCTCATTTCCACCTTCCCTGGGATGCCCTGGGGATATTAACATCCATCCCCCTTAGAAGCTTCCATCTGGGGGGCACCTGGGCGGCTCAGTGGGTTAAAGCCTCTGCCTTCAGCTCAGGTCATGATCTCAGGGTCCTGGGATCGAGCCCCGCATTGGACTCTCTGCTCAGCAGGGAGCTGCTTCCTCCTCTCTCTTTCTGCCTGCCTCTCTGCCTACTTGTGATCTCTGTCTGTCAAATAAATAAATAAACTCTTAAAAAAAAAAAAAAAGAAGAAGAAGCAGCTTCCATCTGAGATGCCCTTGAGAGCTTTGCGACTTTGGGAAAAACAAAAACCGGGCCAGAAAGTGGCAGAATCATAGGGGTGGGGGTGCTTGAGGTGAGAGCACAGCAGCTCATGGGAAGTGTCCACTGCAGCTGCAGCAGAAATCTGAGATGGGCCAAAGGGAGATGGCATGAGACCCAAAAAGTATTTGCTCAGATTAAGGGACTGAATGGGTGCAGCTAGTGGAAGAAAATATTCAGGAAATGGGGTTGGAAAAGTAGGCTGGGGTCAGAGGATCCATTGTGAAGAGTCTTACATGCCAGGTTTCAAAGTTTAAACTTTATTTGCCAGACCGGAGCACCTAAGAGGTGTTCAATAAATATCTATTTTTTAAAGATTTATTTATTTATTTTAGAGTGAGGTTGTAGGTGGGGGAGGGGGCAGAGGGAGAGGAGAGAGTGTCTTAAGCAGACTCCCTGCTGAATGCAGAGTGCCCGACTCGATCTCACAACCCCAAGATCATGACTTAAGCCAAAACCAAGAGCTGGATGCTTAATGGACTGCACCACCCAGATGCTCCTACAGGGGCTCAGTAGATATATTTATTGAATGAATGAATGCTAATGACAGATGCACCTGGACCAACCCCTTGCAAATCCACTGGGCTAGAATCCAGTAGACTAGCTGTGTGGCTTCCAACCTCTTTGATCTTCTATCTCTCTCTCTCTCTGAAGTAGCAACAATAATACCTTTTTTACAGGGTTGTTGTGAGGACTTAGATGAGATCAAAGATGTATGGCAACTAGAGGTATGGATTCAATAAATGTCAGCCACTCTACCCCTGCCCCCATGATGACCCAAAGCCAAGTAATAAAGCTGAACTATCCACCAGCTAGAGACAATGAAGGTTGCTCCTGGGATCTGTTTACAGAAGATGTATGCTGGCATTTCCAGCTATATTGGTCCTTGTGGAAAAAATTAGTGGCATTAGTTAACAACTTCCTTGGACCAAAAGGGAATCATACTGCTGTTTTAATTAAAGGACAGAGTTGAAACTATCCTCCTAGGAAATTTACAAATTCAGAAATTGATGCTTGTAGTAACTTACAGGGTTTGGTTTTTTTTTTCCTTTGTGCATTTAAATGTACATATCGAAACATCTTCCAATCAATATGTTGACTGGAGCCATCCATCCTTACTGTGCTGCATTTCTCTCCCATTCTGAAATTTTAACAGAAGCCAAGATGTTTGTGGACTCTGTTTGATGGACTACCCCTGCCCTGGCTCTCTGTAGGCATCGGGAGCTCCTCAGTACTTCCCAGTGGACAAAAGAGATTGTGGCAGCCTCTGGGGAGGTAGGGAGAGAATATGAAGATAAGGTGGGACAGAAAGCAGCTTGAGGAACTAGGTGAAGGATGGAGAAATCACTCAAACTGGGGACTACTCAATTAATTTATTTTAAAACATATTCATTCCTTCCGTTTGGCACAACTATGATGAGTCATGCCACTAGCACACCAATTTTTTTTTTTAAGGGAAAGAAGGAAGAAAGGATATTGGGAAAATGAGTAAACACATACTTTGTCAAGGAAGGAAATTCTAGAGTTGAGAAGCCTCTGTGGGAACCACATCTGCCCCTAGTCTGAAGTGATTCACAACTGGAGAAGCTGAGCAGGAGCCACAAGGTGGAAATTCATTCATCTTCCTGCTCATTCATTCATTCATTCATTCATTTCTTTCATGCAACAATGATCAGTTATCTCTACCACCCTCTGCAAGAAGCAGTAAGAATACAAAAGTGGAAAAGATACAAACCTGTCTTTGAGGGCTCTACAAGTAGAGGAAACAAAAGATGTCACTAATAGTTAAATAGATTGGAGCAAGGGCAAAGATAAAGACGTGGAGGAGATGCAGTGGTGGCACAAAGGGGGGGTGGTGGTGGCAAAAAAGTCTTCTCAGTTGGAATCCCCCAGGCAGCAGGGAGTTATGCCTGTGTGTAAGGATGGGAGTTCCAAGGAGGAGGAAAGGTCACTCGGAAAGAGGGAGATATCTTTGAGGACAGTGCGGAGTTGTTAAGTCTAGAGCATAGGAGGAAGCTATAGAGGTGGGCTGGGACCATGTATGGGAGGACCTCCTGTGTCCTGCAGCGACTAGGCACCATCCTGTAGATAATGAGGAGCCAAGGAAGGGTTTTGAGCAAAAGCATGGCACTATCCCATTTGTGGCTAAAAAAATGTCTTCCTGGTATCTTTGTAATAGCCAGCATTGAGGGATGGGCTAAAAGGGATTGAGGAGTGGGGGTGGGCTAGCCTGTTCAGACAGTTCAGGTGAGAGGCAAATGGCAGGTGGCTAGAGGAAAAGGGTTGCTGAGCTTAGCTCTAGGGCCCAAAGGGCAGGAAGAATTTCCAGTCCTTAGAATATCAATTTCCTCATCTTAAAAATGAAGGAAACGTGAATCACCAATAAGGTTCCCCCGTTGCAGCAAGCACGAGACAGTTGATCAGGATCCCTCTCTGCGGACACTGGGGCCTCAGCCGAAACGCTGGAAAGAGGAAGAGCAAAGTGCTTTGCGGCCACGTGCAGAGGGGAAGCAAAGCAGGAGCCCCCCATCCACTCCACCGCGAGCGCCCAGGCACCTGTGCCCAGCTCCTCCTTTCTTTTCCTCCCTAGGGGAACTGTGCGAGGCCACAAAGAGGAGGTGGAATTGGAGAGCCGTCTTAGATGCCCAAGTGTCTAAGGCTCCTGCTGCCATGGTTTGATTCGGTCAGGCGGGAGGACGCTCAGCTTTGAAGTCACAGGGGCCTCTGGCAGAGCCACTTGGAGCTGTCACCCTTGCCCATTTCTCCCCCGGAAAAGCTCCAGTGAGCACTGGAGAGAGCGCATGAAAAGAGACTCACAAAAACCAAAGTTCACTCCCCAGTTCTGGACTGAACAGCACTGTTATCCTGGTCACGTTAGTTCAAGGCGCTCAATAAATCCTGGGTAGGGATAACCCCGCCGGGCGGAAGACCGCTCCCTCTGACACCTGTCCTCGTGGCCGCGCCACCTCGCCTTTTCCCGCACCTTCTCCCTCCAGGTCCCAGGCTCCGTGCCTGCTCTGGGCAGACGAGGCCGCGGGGAGCCGGGGGGCGGGAGGTTGGCTGGGAGCCTGGGGCGCCCCCGCGCGCTCCCTCACCCGGGCTCCCGCCTCCCCCGGCCGCGCGGCCCCGCGCTCGGGTGCAGGGAGCCGGCGCGGACAGCGCGCGGCTGCGGGAGCGGCGCCGCGGAGGCGGCGGGGAAGGTACGAGCCCGGCCTACCGTGGTCAGCTCGGAGTGTCGCGGGCGCCGCTCCGGGGCGCGCCAGCCTCGGGGGGGAGGCGGCCCGGCGCCACCGAGGCTCCGCCCCCGCCGCGGCTCCCCCACAGACCCGAGCCCGCCCGGCGCCCTGGGCCGGGCGGCGGGAGCTGCAGACCGTGGGCTCTGCGCGTCCGGCCCAGGGCGGGCCCAGGGCCCCCGACGCCCGCCTCCACCGCGGGTGGCCGCTTACGTCAGGGAGGCGAAACCCAGAAGAAGGGGGAAAAAAAAAAAAAAGGCCCCAGGGCGGAAGGGGAAAAACTTTTATTTTTTCTTCTATTTTCTTCAGGGGCTGAAGTGAAGGGCAGGCGACTGCACCAGCGCGGGCTTCCGGGAACAGCCCGGCGCGACCCCAGCCCGCTGCGCGCGGCGGAGCCGGGCCCCGGAGGCCCGAAGGGGCGGCCGCCATGTGGGACCCTCAGGACTTCGAGCGCCACTGGCAGGCCGAGTTCCCCGGGGAGAAGGCCCCAGTCATGCGGCTGGACTCGGTGCTGGACATGGAGCGGGAGCTGGAGCGCTGCAAACTCAACCTGAAGCGGCTGCAACAGGTGTTGGCTGAGGAGAAGTTCAAAGTCTCCTACCTGCAGGCGGCCCTGGCCGCGGAGAAGCGGGACCTCGGCTGCGGGCGCTGGGAGGGCGGAGACGGCGACCGCCACGGAGCTTGGGCGGAGGAGCCGGCGCCGGCCGGGCCGGAGCGGGCGCCGCCACCGCTCGAGAAGCAGGGCGCCGCGGGCGGCGGCGGAGACCCCCCAGGCCCCTGGCGCGGGGACCCGGAGGCGGCCGCGAAGGCCGAGGCTCCTCCCTACGCGTGCCCGGACCTTCCCGCCTGGCCCGGGCCGGCGGGGGCCGGGGGCGCGGTGCGCAGCCTGACCGCCGCCATCCACCAGCAGCTGGTGCAGCCTCGCCTCCTCTTCAGGTCCCAGGAGGACCACGCGCCCCCCGGCCATGATGACACAGTCCCCAGCGCCCAGGGAGAGGAGCTGCCCTCCGGGACCCGCGCGGGGCGGGGCTCGGAGGAGGGCGAGCCGGACGCCTCGGTCGCAGAGGATAGGGGCAACAGCAGTGACCACGACTTCGAGATGGTGGATTTGAACGAGAAATTCGTTCTCAGCCACTTGCTCGTGGGCCCCTTACGGCTCGGAGCCCGCGATGAGGCCGAAAAGCCGGCGCGGGCGGGCAGCCCCCATCGCTGGATGCACCTGATCCCCGGGGGCCGGCGGCAGCAGCGCCGGAGCCGCGACCTAGAGCAGCTGGAGGCGGAGGCCAAGGACGGGCGGAGCTCGCCCCTGGCGGCGGAGGAGCATCCCCGGCGTGGGGCTCGCGAGCACCTCCCCCCGTGGCGGCGCAAGAGGTTCCTGCGGGTGCCGGAGCGGGACTCGCCCAGCCACAGCTCTCCCGAGAGGGGCAGTGACTGCAGCCGCAATAGCTCGGACCACGAGGACGGCTTCTCTGCAGGTAGGCGCACCCCTCGCGCATCCCGGGGGCTCCTGGCCCCTTCCCGCACCTTTCCCTGACTCCCCTTGTTGGTCCCGTTTAACCTCGGGCGCTTGGGAAGAAAGGAGATGAAATTCATCTGTTTACCTTGAAACCACTTGTAGAATTGGGGGGGAAAAAAAAAAGATTGTGCAACATGATTTCGCCTCAGGCGAGTTTATGAAAATAAGCAGTATGGGGATGCCAGGGGTGAGGGAATGGTGTGCCTGGCTAGACCCTGGGAGGACTCTTTCATTTCAGGCCCCCGCCCTTATGCTCTGTGGTAATAACATCACCGCCTGCCCTCCCTCCAGCTCCTCTTCCACAGGTCGGTCAGATTCCTTTGCACCACGGGATAGTACCTTTCTCTACACAAACTACAGTGGCTTCCCATTTCCCCCCAGATTCCTTGATGTGAAAGTTTAAATCTTGCACGTAGTTTTCCCAACTTATCTCTTATCTTCTGAGAGCCTGTGTCTTGTGTTCTGGCCAAATGGCAACACCCTCTCACTCAGGGAAAGGTCCATAATCCTCGCTGCCCCCTCCCTTTGCTAGCTGCCCCCTTCCTAGAAGGCTGCACCTGATCTCTCAGCTTCCAGGAGCCTGAGTGGAAAGAGGAGGGCATTGAATCATAGTTTTCAAGCTGGCCTGGTGCCCAGAGATCATGTCTAATACAGTGTCTTAGCTTGACAAAGGAGAAAGCTGAAGTTCCGAAAGATTAAGTGCATGTTGAAGTGAGTTGAGATCCTACACGGGGCTTCTGTCATTTGTTGTTTCCCTGGACATCTGCCCTCTGTTTTGAGGACAGGACCCGGTCCTAGCCATCTTTGAATCCCCTTGTGGCAGTCAGTATGGTGCCTTGCACAAGGTAAGTGCTCACTAAATATTTCTTGAATAAATGGATGACTGCATTGTACTGAATGTCTCCCCACCACCCAACTCCTCATAGGTCAGGGAGTGGGAGTGGGAGTGGGGCTGAGGAAGAAAGGACAGATAGGAACGTGAGGATGGCCTGGGACTGCTCCTTTGCTGCCCCTGGAACCCTCAGGATCTCTTCAGTCATAGGGAAAGCTTAAACTGATGTCTGGTTGGGTCAAATCGTGATCAGGAACTTAAGATGCCTTCCTGCTCAGTGAAGGAGAAAAAAAAAAAGAAATCACTGATTCTGGGATTGTTCCAAAATCTCCATTATTAGATCTTATCTGGGTGAGTTTGCATTTGAATGAAAAACTGTCCACTTTGCTAAAAGCACATTTGGAAGGTCCATCAAGTCATCTGTTGTGATCAATTACACTTATTCATTAGCAGAGATTGGCTGCTTTTCCCATAGGTAATGCTTTTGCTGCCCATGCTAGTAACATTTTTATGTGCCCCTTTAACTTAAGGGAAGAGTCTGAAGATTTCACTCTAGTGCCAAGTTCCAGATACCGAATGGCAGCTACCCAAGTGGCCCAGAGCTGCTTCAGAGCTGGCTCCAATCCCATGTTCCCGGAGACCCACATCAATCACCCCTTCAGGTATGCCCCATGCACTGCATTTTCCCCAGGAAGTTATTTTTATTTCTGTTTGCTGTCTCTTCTCTCCCTAAGGGCGATCTAGCACAAAGATCATCTTGATGCAGATTAGGAGTTAGCATTCCCTCTGGCCTAACGAATTTCAAAAAGGTGCCTGCTCTGGGTGGACCAATGATAAAAAGATTCTCATTCCTCTGGATTAAAGACTCTGGCCCAGTCACGTGTCTGGCACTTGCTGGCTTTGCCTAGTGTGCTTGGGCTGATATTCTAGGCCTCACTCCAGGACCCCCTCTGCAGGTCAGGCTTGTGGATGGAATCCCTGGACAGCTGTTTGTTGGGGCCCTGTCTCCAAAACCTCGCCTGTGAGGAAGTGACTGCATGCACACAATCCCATAATGTGTACATGTGCACATGGTCTAGGAGAAAGAGCTGTCAGGCATACATAGAGTCCCCAGGGTGGATGGATTAAGGGCAGGGGTTTTCACCTGGTGGGTGACAGCCCACTGAAATCAGTGTAGGGGAGGAATGAAAGCACTGAGAGGCTTTCCTCTCACTCTTGGCTATCCCTGCTTTATTTTCTCCTTAGCACTGACCAGATTACTGCTTCAGTTACTATGATTTTGCATGTTGATCTTATTCACTCTCTTTCCAGTAAATACAAGGTCCAAGAGGGCAAGGATTTTTAACTTTTTATCCTATGACATAGCCACAAAGCCTAGAACAGTGTCTAACACATAGTAGGTATTTCATAAATAGTTGTTGAACGATACATATTTTTTTAAGATTTTATTTATTTTTGACAGAGAGAGAGAGAGAGAGCTCACAGGGTAGGGGGGCAGAGGGAGAAGCAGATTCCCTGCTGAGCAGGGAGCCCAATTCGGGACTCAAACTGAGGACCCTGGGATCATGACCTGAGCCAAAGGCAAATGCTTAACCGACCGAGCCACCCAGGCGCCCAAGTGATATATTTTTTAATAGGACGGAATAGAAGAGGAAACATGGCAGTGAATTGCCCATGGTAATGGTATTTTCTGTTTTCAAACTTTGTTTCAATTATGTATAAATGTGTGAGTGTATGTTGCGTCCTGATGTAGAATGTATTTCTTGCTTTGGATCAGAGATAAAGGTTTGAAAATGCTGATAAAGACTATGGGCTTTGAAGCCAGACTGCTTGTGTGAACTTGGGAGAAGTTATTTGAATTTTCTGTATCAGTTTCTTCATCTGTAAAATGAGACTAATAAACACTGCTTACATCAAATCGTTGATATGAATAATAAGTTATAATAATAATATATCATTATATATTATATATATAATTAATATATAATATTATAATATTATAATATTATATTATATTATATTATATTATATTATATATATATAATATATATATTATATTATAATAATATAATAATAATAAGGGATTTTGTTTCTAAAGGACTCTTAACACAAAGTAGGCACCCACAATATTTAACTGTGACTACAGGTCATTTTCTTTGAGTTGAAGCTTCAAAGATTCTCATTCCCAGACCATTCTGAATCACAGATAGTTTGGTTTTCTATGATGCATGTGTTTTGGGTTTTTTTTTTTTTTTTCCCCAGCTTTGCTATGGCTCTTTCTAGAAACCCGGGAACAGGGCAGGACCCAGGACCGAGGCTTGGCTCATGAGGCTCTCTTGCTGGCTTGGCCCTCATGTTTCTCCTTCTTCCCCAGCAATCATGCCCATTATTTGTATTCAGAGATCCTCAACTGAAGGTTGGGTTTTATTGGGCCATTCACTCTTGAGGTCTTAAGGAGAGAGAGAGCCATGGGAGAGCCACATAAAAAGGCCGAGGGGCAGAGATGCCCCCCTCCTTGGAAAAGGACCATTTTCTCTTATGAGAGGTAGATTCCCATACAAAGACACATTTGGATCTTTTTCTACACATAGTAGCCAAACCTGAGTATAAGTTAGAATGCCCGTTCTTCTTCTTTTTTTTTTTTTTTATCTTTCTTTTTAAAGATTTTATTTATTTGACAAAGAGAGAGCAAGAGAGAGAGAGAGAGAGCACAAGCAGGGGGAGCAGCAGAGGGAGAGGGAGAAGCAGGCTCTCCACTGAGCAGGGAGCCTGATGTGGGGCTGGATCCCAGGATCCCGGGATCATGACCTGAGCTGAATGCAGACACTTAAACTACTGAGCCACCCAGGCACCCTGTGTGCGTTATTATTATTTTCTTAGTTGCTGATGTCCCCAGAAGACCCCAGTCCATCTGCTGCAGCCATCAGAGCTGCTGCCCACCTGTGGGGCTCCTGGGTGGACTTGGTCTCACAGGGGAGCAGACCACCTGCTGGATTTTAGAGCTCCCCTTTTCAGCGGGGCACTCTTGGGCAGACACAACTGCATGCCAACATGTGGAGGCCTGGTATTTTTCCTTTCATGGTGACATGCTTCTGTGCCGCTCCTGCCATAGAGGTTGGGTGACATTTCCTTCTCAGGGCTTCTGCATCCTTTCTGGAGCCTGTGGACTCTCCTGTGCCACATCTGTACTCCTTGTGCCCCAAAGTACACTCTTCTGGCAAAGCGCAAAGTTGGCTTTTCTGCATCAGGCATCCCTTTGACTGGCAAACTATTCATCTGATATTCTGGTTGTAGTTCAGATGACAAAGGAATTATCCTTAGTATTTTAAATTGGCAGCATTTTCTTCTTGCTTTAAACTCTGCTCGGTGGAGGGCAAGTGGTCTCCGTTTTGGCTGGCCCTTGAAACCCATTCATTTGTTCATCATTCATCGGTTCCATTCAACAAGAATTTATCAAGGTCTTACTTCATGCCAGGTCTGTGTTAAGGCCCGAGAGTGCAAAACCCCATGACCTGCCTTTATGGTTCTCACTAACTCTTTGGCTCCTGGGGTAGAAACCGTATGTTTTTAGATAAAGAAACAGCTTCCCTAAGGATTGTCCCTCTGAATGTTAGTGACATTCAGGAGTCTAGAAGAGGAAGAGATCCTAGAGTAGGTCTACTCCTGGCCCTCTTCAGATGGAGCCCTGGAGACCTAAAAGTAACCTCAAGGTCACACGCTTGTGACCCTCAAGGCTGGGCCCATGCACCAGGACATGGCTCTTTCCATTGTCTTGTGGTCTTTTCTTTCCTAGAATTTGAGGCAGAGAACTCTAAAGACATAAGTTCTGTCAAAGTCATGGTGACAGGAGCAGTAGGCCCCCTCCTTTAGCCTCCGAGCCATCTCGGGGTGTTGGGGGGGGGAATTACTAGTGCCATTTTATAGGTAAAGTGCTGAGGCCAAGAGAGGTAAAGACATGTACCCAGAGTCAAACAGCTTGTGCTAGAATCAGCTTTACCTTCCAGCATTTAGTGCTGTCCTGGGCCAGCTGTAGAATTCTAGATTTCCGTACTGGGGAGGCCCTGCCATCAGAGTCTGCCAGGCTGCCAAACGAGATTTTTTTATTTTTAATCTTCATGGGAAATGCACTTCCTATTAGGTACTCATGTTACCTAAATCATTTGTAACCTGATGGGTTTCCCCCCACCTTTCTTGTGAGCAACTAATGAGATTTTAGCTCCAGGAAGAATTCCTCATGTTCAGTGGATGTATCTGACTAACTTAATTCAAAGTATTGAGTTTTCAGCCTTAGCTGTGATGGAGTAATTTTTTTTTCCATTCCGTGGTGTGGAGAGATATTAAAACACTCTCTGAGACACATGAGCCGCTGGTTGGCTGTGATTCATTTGTCACTAGAGCTGACATTGCATCACTGCCTGCTTGGTTTCTTAATGCTTGCTTCCGTCCACCCTTCACCCCCGCCATCTCAGCACTATCTGCACCTCAGGGGCGCTCGACCAGCCAGCCAGGGCGTAGGGGTGGGTTTGTTTAACAAGTCCTTCCTCCTCGACATGTAGGAAACACAGCCAAGACTCCAAACTTTTCTTTTCCTTGTCTGTTTGTTTTTCTTCTGGTTAAGAGAGCATTCACAAAGCAATTGACTCTATACTTGGTTCTGGATCTTTATGTTTGAAAATCAGGATCCTGGGTGGCTCAGTCATCAAGTGTCTGCCTTCAGCTCAGGTCATGATCCTGGGGTCCTGGGATCGAGCCCTGCATCAGGCTCCCTCCTCATCGGGAAGCCTGCTTCTCCCTCTTCCACTCCCTCTGCTTGGTTTCTCTCTCTCTTGCTGTGTCTCTCGCTGTCAAGTAAATAAATAAAATCTCTTTTAAAAAAAAAGAGAAAGAAAATCAGGATCTTGACATATTTTCCTGGCTTTGGAATAATGGTACAAACACACTCCTCATCTGAAAAATGGAGCGGATGGGAGCCAGCTTACAGGATGGTAAGGCTTACACTGGCTAAGTCACAGACTAAGCCCCAGGCTCCTTGTCTGCCAGATGTGGGTGATGATAGGACTATGTCGTAGACGTGTCATGAAGCATAAATGAGATAAGTGTGTGGAGAGTGCATAGCCCAGGGCCAGGCACATACACATTTAATAAAGTTTGGTGGTGGTATTGTTCCAAGTCCAAGCCACAGCTCATGCTCCTGTCTCTTCATGTGATGAAGTTCCCCCAGCCTCTTCTGCCTCTTTCTCTCCTCTCTTACTCCCTCCAGGTCCACAGGTGTTTTGCTCCTTTGGAGGGAAACAAGCTTTCTTCTTCCTTTTTTAAAGATTTATCTATTTATTTTGGAGAGAAAGAGGGAGAGCGTGCGTGAGGGGTGGGGCAGAGAGGGAAAGGGAGAGAAGCAGACTCCTCGATGAGCACAGAGCCCGCCATGCCACAGGGCTCAATCTCACGACCCCAAAATCATGACCTGAGCTGGAACCAAGAGTTGGATGCCCATGCGACTGAGCTCCCCAGACACCCCAAGCTTTCTTGTTCCTTTGTGGTCCCTGGTTCTTCCCCAATCAATCCTTGTTTCCCCTGATATCTACAACACTGTCATCTGGCTTCTCTTTATTTCCTACTCTCTACCCACTTGCTTTCAGCCAATGCTCATTCCTGCCAGTGTCTTTTCCTTTGCTCGTTCTGGCACTTGAGATGCCCTTCCATCCCTACCCACCCAGTCACAAAGCCAACCAACCCTTCCTTTAAAGCCCAGCTTTTCCGTGGAAACTTGTGTTAGTTAAGACAGGGGTTTGCTGCCTATGACAAAACCCCCCAAAATAGTTTAAGCAAGATAGAGGTTTATCTCCCTTTCAAGTAGAAGAATGCCAGAAGCAAGCAGTCAGGAATTTGGGCTTCTTTTGTCTTCATGCTTTTCTCTCTCAAGGTTGTCTCATGGTCCAAAATAGCTGCTGTAAATCCAGCCATCACACTCATGTTTCAGATGAGAATTAAAAGAAAGGGAGGAAGGACACATGAGTGAGTGGCATCTGTTGGTCTGCCTTTTAAGGCACTTCCTTGGTAGCCTCTCCTAACAATTTCTGTTTAGATCTCATGAGCCACCTCTAGCTACAAGGGAAGCTGGGAAATGCAGTATTTTATCTGGGCATATGGCCACCTCAAATAAAATAGGGGCTCTGTTACAAGGAAAAATGGAAGAATTGATATTGAGTAGGCAGCTAGCAGCCTCTGGCACAAGCCTTTAACAACTACTCCAACCCATCTTGTGGTTCTTAGAGTGAGCCCCACACTCACACAATTGTCTTATTATTGTGCCCTCTATTAATTCATTGACCCAACGAACAAATGATGACTGAACCACTGCTCTGTGCAAGGCACAAAGGCTTTTATATGTTTGCCATGAAGTGTTGCTTTCCAGCTCAGAGGTTAGCTCGGCTGCTTGAGAGCAGGACCCTGGCTTATGCCTCTTTCTCCCCCGCCGTACCCTTCACAGGGCTGGCCCGGGCCAGGCCCTCGATAAGTCCCTGGTTGATTTTGGAATCTCACAAATGGGAAGTTCGGGGAAAACATAAATCTCCTGCCTGGGTCCTGGGCTGGAAAATTCCATCTGTGTAAGGTCTGTTTCCGTATCACTGTGGTTTGGAAGAGCCAGAATGAGGAGCAGCGTGGGGCACGGGTCATCACTAAACATCAGGGCCGCGTTGTAGTCACGTGGACTTGTCCAGGGGTTGGGGCAGGCGTGGCTATTTTGGAAACCCGAGGAGTTTGTATATCAAACTAGAATTACGAGCACAAATCTCTGCGCCCCCTTCCTCTACCACCACTCCGCGTAGCTGTATTTGCGCCGTGCGAGTCTTGCTCTCATCTCTGCGCTGCACAGCTGCAGACCCAGCCTGCGGGCGCTGCGGAGAGCGTGGGCATCCGTGCCTGTGGCTGTCTTCCCGTCGGAGCCTTGCTCTCTGCCGGAGCCGAGACCGTCTGAAGAGAGCTTGCCTAGAGCTTATGTCACATCTTGGGGCTGCTGAGAAATGATTGTTTTAAAACTTTCATTGGCACTTCGGAGGAGACGAACGTGAATATGTTTAGCAACTGCTGCCTGCGAGGCACTCTGTTAAGTGTTTAACCTGCAGGATCACATAGAAAACTCAGAACAGTCTACTGTTCTTTTTTTTTTTTTTTCTTAATTTATGTGACAGACAGAGACCACAAGTAGGCAGAGAGGCAGGCAGAGAGAGGAAGGGAAGCAGGCTCCCCGCCGAGCAGAGAGCCCGATGTGGGGCCGGATCCCAGGACCCTGGGATCACGACTCAAGCGGAAGGCAGAGGCCTTAACCCACTGAGCCACCCAGGCGCCCCCAGTCTACTGTTCTTTACTACTCCTCTCATTTGGCAGTGGAGGAGGCTCTGACCAGTGACCTCACAAGCCCAGGTTCCCTTTGAGCTCAGGGGTGGGGTTATTTTTTTCTCCCGCTTAAAAAATTAATTCTTCTTATAAGGAGATAATTCACATCGGATAAAACACCCTTTTAAAGTGTACAGTCATGAGTTTTTAGTGTATTCACAAAGTTGTGCGACCATCTGTTGTCTCTAATGTCAGACTGTTTCCATCAGGCGGCTGGGGGGGGGTGGCGTGTGATGGTGTCTGAGTCCTAGGCTTCTCCTGTGACCACACCAGTTCCTCTTCTCACTCACCACATGCAGTGATTTAAAATAACTAGGCCCAGGCGCCTGGCTGGCTCAGTTGGTTGAGCGACTGCCTTCAGCTCAGGTCATGATCCTGGAGTCCCAGGATCAAGTCCTACATGGGGCTCCCTGCTCAGCAGGGAGTCTGCTTCTCCCTCTGACCCTCCACTTCTCCTGCTCTCTCTCTCTCTCTCTCAAATAAATAAAATCTTTAAAAATAAAATAAAATAACTAGGCCTGATTTGGGGGGAATATCAGGACGCGTTTGGGTGAGATAGGCGCAGGAAAGGGCCATCTGACTTTTCAGTTGCTGTCCCGTCATTGCCGATGGTTCTGGTGCCCATTTGAGTTCCCCTGGGCCGCACCCCACGTTGTCTGTGTTTCCTGGACTTGGCGCAGGGGGGCAGAAAACCCCCAACTTGAGTTCCATGAGACCTGCCAGTTCTGCCCTAGGGTTGTGGGTGGCAGGGTGAGAGGCACTCTTGCTCTGACCCGTGTCTTATTCACCTTGGTAACCCCAGAATGTCACAGCACATACAGGAGGTGCTCAAACAATGTTCATGAATATCTACATTGCCCCTGACAGAAACCAGTGCATGGATAGTTCTGCCTCCAGCCCTGACTGTCTTCCACATGAAAGCCAACCGGCTTGCTTTCACCCCTAACTCTAATTGTGCACCCCCTGCTTGCATTCTTCAATGACTTTGTCACCTACAAAGTAAAGTCACAGCTTCTTAGATGCAAATGTACCAAGCCATTTGTGATCCAGTCCACCCTCCTCTCCGCCCTCCCCAACCCCATACAGGCAGACACTTTACGAGCTCTAGCGATTTGGAACTGCTTGTAGTTTGTAAACATACCTTGCATACTTGTTTCCCTGTATGGGCTACACCCTTTCCCTGGAAAGCCCTTTCCGTATTTGCCCGTATGACAAATGACTATTCACTCTCAGGTCTCAGCCAGGAGGCTACTTGATCTGTAAAGCCTCCCCTGCTTTCCCCAGTAGATCCGAGAGCTGGTCAGTTAGGAGTACACTTGGCTGCAGATAAGACAAAACAGCTGTAGTGACTGTGGTATGCAGAAGAATGGCCCCTCAAATAATGTTCAGGTCCCAATGCCCAAAACCTGTGTTACCTTACAGGGCAAAAGGAATTTGGCAGATGTGATCAAATTAAGGACCTTGAGAAACCCCAGCATGGCTCAGTTGGTTAAACGTTCCACTCTTGATTTTAGCTCAGGTCATGATCTCAGGGTCATGAGATTGAGCCCCACGTCTGGCTCCACACTCAGCATGGAGTCTGCTTGAGATTCTCTCTCTCCCTCTACCCCTCCCACCACTCAGGCACACTCTGTCTCTCTCTCAAAAAAAAAAAAAAAAAAGACCTTGACATGGGGAAATTATTCTGGATTATCCAGGTGGGCCCAAAGTAGTAATGAAGGTCTCAAAAATGGAAGAAAGAGGGGTACCTGGGTGGCTCGGTGGGTTAAGCCTCTGCCTTCAGCTCAGGTCATGGTCTCAGGGTCTTGGGATCAAGCCCAGCATCAGGCTCTCTGCTCAGCAGGAAGCCTACTTCCCTCTCTCTCTGCCTGCCTCTCTGCCTACTTGTGATCTCTTGTCTGTTAAATAAATAAATAAAATCTTAAAAAAAAATGGAAGAAGGAGGTAGAAGAGGTCAGAATGATGCAATATGCAAAGGACTCAACTCACTGTTGCCAGCTTTGAAGAGGAAGGAAGGGGGCCTTGAGCCAAGCAGTATGAGCAGCCTCTAGAAGCTGGGAAATGCCAGGGAACTAGTTATCTTCTAGAGCCCTGGAGAGGAACCCAGCCCTGCCAGCAGCTTGATTTTAGCCCAGTGTCCGACCCTGTCGGATTTCTCCCCTATAGACAATACATAGGTATTGTTTTAAGTCACAAAACTTGTGATAATTTGTTAATGGCAATAGAAACACACAATGACTTGACCAGGTAGTGATTTGTTTTCCTCCAGTCGTGAGAACTCCAGAGGCAGGCTTTCTGGGATGGCTGAGCAGTGTGGTCAGGGGCCCAGACTTTCCCCATCATGTTGCAGAAATGTGTTTGTCCTCCTGCTTGTTGCCTCAGGGTTAAAAAAAAAAAATCTGCTGCATCACCAGATATGTGCTTGTGTTTCAGAAAGGGAGTAAGGTGCAAAGGACTGTAGCAATCGCACTGGCTGTCGCTTTAAAAAGCTTTCCCCCCAAGTCCTACCTAACAACTGCTGCTTTCATGCTATTGGCCAGCATTACATGGCCATCATTATAGCTGCAAGAAGGGCTGGGGGAGCAGGATTTCAGCTCTTCTGCCTCTGTTGTAAAGATGATTAAGGAGAGAAGGAGGCTGTGATTGGCTTTTGGAAAACCAGCCTAGTGTTAGTCACATAGTTATTCCTTGTACTTTGTACATTTACTCATTTGAGCAATTATAATATGGTTTAAAAAGGTTTGCCTCTCTGTCTTCCCCCACTGGATTCTAAACCCTGAAAGTGTAGGGGTGTTAGAAAAGGACTACTTTTGGGGCACCTGGGTGGCTCAGTGGGTTAAGCCTCTGTCTTTGGGTCGGGTCATGGTCTCAGGGTCCTAGGATCGGGCCCCGCATCAGGCCCCTCATTGGGCTCACTGCTTGGTGGGGAGCCTGCTTCCCTCTCTCTCTGCCTGCCTCTGTGCCAACTTGTGATCTCTGTCAAATAAATAAATAAAATCTTAAAAAAGAAGAAGAAGAAAAGGACTACTTTTTAAAATTCTAGTCTCCCTGCCCCAGCACAATGCTGGTGCATTGTATTTGGGGTTTTGTTTCTTTGTTTATTTTAAAGATTTAATTTATTAGAGAGAGAGAGAGAGTGAGTGGGGGAAGGGGCAGAGAGAGAAGCAGACTCCTGGTGGAGCAGGGAGCCCAACGTGGGACTCCATCCCAGGACCCTGGGATCGTGACCTGAGCTGAAGGCAGATGCTTATCTGACTGAGCCACCCAGGTACCCTTTCTTTGCTTTTATCTTCATCTCTTCCTCCCCCTTCTCTTTTTTGGGGGCCAGTAAGACCTATTGATAAGACCTATTCTAGAGCCATTATCCTCAAGGGCTGTGGTTTTTTTCTTCCTGAAACCATTTTCTTTTTTAAAATTTTTTAAAAAGATTTTATTTGTCAGAGAGAGCAAGCACAAGCAGAGGGAACAGCAGGCAGAGGGAGAAGCAGGCTCTGTGCTGAGCAAGGAGCCCAATGTGGGACTCGATCCCAGGACCTTGGGATCACGACCCTATGCAAAGGTAGACACTTAACCAAGTGAGCTACCCAGGCATCCCTTCCTGAAGCCATTTTCAAACTTCATATGCCTCCAGGAGATGTTGACACATGCCTTTCTAGTTTACTACCCTGTCTCCTGCCCACCAGTTCAGAATCTGCCATGTTTGTGCCCCTTTTCCTAATAGGAGGGTGTTGTTTCCTGAAGGTGGACAATACAGAAAAAGGATAATACTTCAAATCTCGCCAACTAACAGAGACCTGTGCTAGTTGTTAGAACTGTAAACTAAATATTTGGATTCCCCCTTGCTTTCCAGGAGCATGGTAGGTAGGATTACATTTCTGGTTGCCTTGAACTTGGGTAGAGACCGTTGCCTAGTTCTAAACAGTGAGTTTGAATGGAAGTGATGTGGGCAGCTTCTGCCCCAGAGCAGTTAATGCTGGTATGAGACCTCTTTTCCCTTTGCTGCTGGTGTCTGTTCAGTCAGCCTGGCCCCAAGAGGGAGGGCAGAGCAGAGCAGAGCTCCTAGTCAATCCTCGGTGGACAGGTACTAGAGTGAAAAATGAACTGTTGTCATTTTATTTTATTTTAATTTTTTTTAATTATTTATTTATTTGACAGAGATCACAAGTAGGCAGAGAGGCAGGCAGAGAGAGAGGAGGAAGCAGGCTCCCCGCTGAGCAGAGAGCCCGATGCGGGGCTCGATCCCAGAACTCTGGGACGATGACCTGAGCCGAAGGCAGAGGCTTTAACCCAGTGAGCCACCCAGGCATCCCAAACCATTGTCATTTTAAGCCCCTGAAATGTCTGGTGCTCTTTGTCAGGGCAGCGTTACTAGCTCGTCCTGATGGATGCAAATATCTGACTTACATTCATAAAGAAGAATGGTTCCTTGGAGCTTCAGATCAAAGTATTTTCCTCAAAGCCTCTAAGTTCCTAGGGCACCTGGCTGGCGAGGCCAGTGGAGCATGTGACTTTTAATGTCAGGGTCACGAGAGTTCAAGCCCCATGTTGGGTATGGGGCTTACTTTAAAAAGAAAGGAGAAGAACAAAGGAAATGCAGGATCTCAGGCTCCACCCTGAACCTGCACTAAAACAAAACAAACCAAAACAAACCTCTGCATTCCCTTCTTACTGAGACCAAGCAGTAGCCACAGCTGTTTACGGGTCTCTATCAGAGGGTGGGTCTCAAAATGTGAAAATCAGTGTGAGAAATGGCTCAGTTGTTTCACCACTATTTTGTTAAGTGATTTGTTAGAAGGATTTATAAGACTCCATAGCATTTATACTCATGGCTAAGATTGTTTTACAGAGGATACAGAGTGAAAGCAGCAAGAAAAATGTATGTACCGACAGACCTGAGAGGTCCAGCAAAGGCTTTGATGTCTTTCCTTGTCTGAGGCCGTGTGGGAGTGCTCCCTCTCTCTAAAAGCAAACTACAAAGACATACATGGAATATCTACTCCTTACACAGTCTGTTTGAGTCTTAAGGGTTGAGACTGTTATGGGGTGCTCATCTCATGAGCATATCCTGGTAAACAGCCAGCCATGGCAACCAAAAATAGGAACCCCAAAATGAAACCAAATGTACATCACCAGACTTGATGTCTGTGCCAAAGGACGGAACAAGCCATCACAGCGTGGGCCATTGTTCAGGTACAAAATCATGAAATCAGTAACATCGTGTAAAGGATACTAGAATTAAAAACCATGGAAACCTACCTTCTCCACAGTGTCATTGATCTGGTGGTATATTAACTTTATATGTGAGGGTGGAAGGCCTCAATGTCTGATTGCTCAGATCTCTGATAAATGCAATTTTCTTGGGGATTTTGCACAATAGGGTGCCGCTCAGAAAAGCTTCGGAAGTGCAGTGCAATTTTCCGAGACCTTTGTGTGTTAATTAGACTTTGGGGGCCAACAGTGGCAAACGTGCTCACCACCTACACGTTATTTCAAATCATAAAGAACAGATTTGTAAGCAGAAGTTCGAAATTGTCAGCCTATAATTTGGGACCACCTGACTGTAATGAAATGGTTTTGCTGTGCAGAGTGTTTATTAGAAGTATATGTTACACTTACTTTATCGTCCATGCAACTGAGTCTTATTATGCCCAGTCTCTACTTAATAAGTCCAGAAACACTGAATCACATGCCCACGTCACACAGCTAATAAGGGACAGAGCCAGGATTGGAACCCAACTCTTTCTGGGGCCAAAGTTACTCTAGTACAACCCACCACTAACTCTTTTTTTTTTTTTTTTTAAAGATTTTTATTTATTTGGGAGAGAGAGAGCGCATGAGCAGGGAGGGGCAGAGGGAGAAGCAGACTCCCCAGTGAGCAGGGAGCCCAGCATGAGGCTCCATCCTAGGACCCTGGGATCATGACCTGAGCTGAAGGCAGAGGCTTAACCAGCTGTGCCACCCAGGCACCCCTCTTTTTTTTTTTTTTTTAAGTGAACTCTATAACTCATCATGGGGCCCCAACTCACAGTTAAGAGTCGCATGCTGTAACAACCAAGCCAGCTAGGCAGCCCCCACCACTAACTCTTAATCTCTCTAGGCTACATCTCCTCCCCTGTTAAAAAAAAAAAAGGTGATTAGACTAGAGGTTTTCCAGGCCTAATCTTTACAAAAACCACTAAGTTAGATGAACTGGTACTTTGTACCAAGTAATTGTTAAGAAGCTGGCTTTGAGTCAGAGACACCTGGATTTGGATCTAGTCTACAGGCCAGTTGTTATTTTATGCCCTTCACCAAGTTACTTCACCCTTCTATAAACCTTTTCCTATTCTGTACAATGGAGATAATTACACCTCACCTGGTGTTGTAAAGATGAAATGAAATAAGGTAGAGAAAATACGTAGCCCAGGGCCTGGCATCCAGTAAGCTCTGTGCAGATGCACACAGCCACTGGCATGATGGGCAAGAGCATACTGTCTAGGACCACACTGCCTGGGTTTCAAGCCCAGCTCTGCCACTTCACGGCTAATTTTTTTGTGCCTCAGTTTCTGTATCTGTAGACTGAGAGTGACAGTAACATGGTATCAATACCAAATTAAGTTGGTGTAAAGATTAAAATAGCTTAATATATAAAGCCCTTAGAAAAGCGCCTGATGCACAATATTCGGTGTGTGGTGGTTAATTTTATTAGTATGATCACAGTTATGACTGATTTGGCTGGAGATATTGCTGAAATAGACAGTAAGGGTGAGAAACGGTACGTGGCTCCTCTCATCGCCTGGGCATATCCTTAACGGAAATGCAAGGCTTCTGGAGATCCTGCGGTTTGAGTAATCCAAGAGCTGGAGCAGCGAGCATCCAAGACGGATGCCTCGCAGCTGCAGCCTGGGGAGGAAGGTGAGGCCCCGGCACCGTCCAGCTGAGGTTGGTCCTATTATGGAGAAAGCCCTGCTTTGTATGCAGCTGCCTTGTCTTCAGTTTGGCTGCATAATTGCGCCTTTTTGTTTTATTATAAAGCATCTTGAGGAATTCAGAGCCCCCTCCCGCTGATAGAGTGAAAGCCACAGAGTGTCTGTCTTTAATGAGCCTCGGAGGCTCTGAGGGCCCTACCAAGGCAGCCAGGCAGGGAGCACGCGCACAGGCCCACTGGCCCCTGGCTCCCTTTGAGCCCCAGCCACCGCTCTGGGCTTCATTATGGGGCTCTCTGAATACCCCAGGATCCTCCAGGCCTGTCCTCATTGTCTCAGAAGGGGACAGAGCTGCTTCCTGAATGCTGGGCCTATTGGTAACCTTTGTGGGCCGGCAGTGAGAAAACATAAATTAATTATTCATATCAGTGGGCCTGACGGGAGCTGTTGTTTGCAGAGTTGACTCCCCTTCTGGCTACCAGACTCTCAGAACTCCCCAGGGCCTCTGGGCAAGCAGGAGACGGCACAGTCCTGGGAGACAGCTGCCCTGAGAGCCGGGGTGGCAGGTGGCCGGCTGGCCCTGGACCACATGCGGTCTGCCCAGGCACTTTGTTTGGGCTGTAGGGGGTTAAAACAAAAGCGAACCAATCTAAAACCCAGAAACTCGCCAGGAAAATCTGGATTTCTGGCTTATTCTTGAAAGATGGGAAGATCTGCGGTACCTGTGGAAATCATCAGGTCGTGCAGGACTGCTGACTCCTTCAGACCGGGCGTGATTTCACTAACTGCCTCAGCTCTCGTCTGGTCCTGTTTTCCGTGGGTATCGTGCAGCGAACAAACAAGCAAGACTCTGGATGGGCTGCCTGGCCTCGCCTCCTGCCTCTGCCACGCATGAGCTGTATGACCTTAAACAAATTACGCAACTCCTGTGGTCCCCGGTTTCCTCATCTGCAAAATGGGGCTTATAGTAATAGCTTACCCAGTAAACGGGTGAGAACTGAGTGAGTTCGTGTCAGAGCTTCGAGCTCCTTGTCGCGTCGTTAAGTGCTGCTTAGTTGTCAGTAGCTACTAGTATTGCACAACTGGCCTAGTGTTCTCGGCATCTGAGATGACAGTCCTTGTTGTTAAAGTTTTCCATGGAAGAAGAAAATATATTTCTTTCCTAGTGTGTGTCTTCACTCTAATAAGTCTTTCTTCCCTCCTCCAGCCCCTACACTCACCACCTTGGAGCGAGCCATCAGCATAGTGCTGCCCTCTGCTCTAACATGTCCGTGGCTTAGCAGGCAAAGTTTCTTCTGGTTCCCATGACAGTGGCTGCAGGTGTTCCCGATGGGCAGGCCTGTTTCCCGTGGTCACTCAGAGCCCAGGCTCCCAGGCTCTTGTGCAGGGCCCTCCTCCAGGTCCTGGGAGTTCTCAGCTTCCATAGGGCACTGGGCAAACAAGAGAGTGAAGACACACATGCTTCTTAGCTCTTCTTAACCCAGAAGTGATACCCATTTCTTTTGCTGGCATTGCAATGGCAAAGACAAGGCCTGTGTCCCCTCTTAGACTCAGGAGTCCTGGCAAGTATAGCCCCTAACAGGCAGCTCCTTTCCCACAACAGCCGAGCTCTGGGAAGGGGGCTGGGGCCGGAATCTTTGGTGTACCCTCAGCTGTCTTTGCCCTCACAGTCACAGTAAAGACGCCCGAAATCAACATCTCCCCAGGCTTATTTCCTTGTTGCTACTTTTAGCTTGTAGAGGGTGACTGCCTTGTTTTTGTTTTTTTGTCTGGTTTACTGCGGGGAGAAGAAGGGAAACAACCTTTCTGTTTTTAATCTCACGCTTCAAATTCCTATATAGCACAAGAGCCTTGATTTGGGATATCAAAATTAGATTTGGGCAGTAGCATTTCATCTGAGTTACTTATTTGGAGAAACATGCAAGTTAGTCATGGTGCTTGTATGTACATTGAGATCGCAGCCAACTTAGAGGAAGAAAGACATTTATAATCAGAATTTTTATATTCAAATCTTAAATCTCTCTCTTTTTTCTTCCTTTAAGTTGGGTTCAAGTAGGTAACTTAAACTTGTTACAGCAGTTACTCGTGGAGGAGGTATATGTATATAGAATACAATCAAATGTATGTATCATAAATTTTAAAAATTGATGAAAGCCAAAGTACATTTATTTTTAGGAGGGACCCTATAAAGGCGAATCTTTAGGATTAAGGAAAAAAGAAATGAAAAGATGTCCTATGCAGCACCACACATCTCTTCAAAATAGAAATTTCCGCACACTGCCTTCTTTTAAACCAGTTTTTTTCTTTGGAACCACAGGGCCTGTCACATCTTTGAAGAAGTGAGATCACCGTGGGGTTAAGACGGCATCTTTGCCACAATTTGCATACAAATCTCTGAGAAGCCAGCACAGAACTTTTATGACCTAAGACAGTGACCTCAGTGACCTTCATTCAGACTTCATTAGTGTGCTTTCTGGCTCCCAGATTGACTGACAGCTTTCTCTGTCCCTGCCAGTCCATCTCGAGGTGAATCAGTCGTAGTCACAGAATGGAAAGAAAACACAAAATCTGCAGGTTTTTGTCTGGGCCCTTCCCAGGCTGACCTGACTCACACCCCGAGCACATTACAAAAGCAAGAGGTTTTAGAAACTGAGAGGTGGAAATTGCCAGCTCTCTTCCTTGGTCCCTGGCTAAAGCTTGGTCGGTGTCATACCTCAAAGAAAGATGTGTGTTAGGAGAAGCTCTGGGTCTCTGCTTGTGCTTAGATGAGTTGCCTCTTACTGATTCTCCATTCAGGGATTTGCTGGGGAATTTCACAGCTGATTGGCAAAAGGGTAAAAAACCTCTTGAGTCTAAACCTGCCATGCCCACTATGGCTCCTCTCCCAGCACTTGTCTCTGTGTTTCAATTTCACATTTGTTTCACTCTGCCTCTTATTGTGGTAACTTTCATGTTACTCCCACTTCACAAGGCTTGCTGGAGGCAGGGACTGACTTACTGTGGTCAAGAATGTAGACCCCCGGAGCTACATTTACCAGCTGTGAGGACTTTAAAAAGTTATTTAACCTCTTCGTGCCTCTGTTTTCTCATCTGTAAAATGGACGTGTGAATAGCATACACCTCCCGGAATGTTGTTAAGAATTGAATAAAGTGCGGCGCCTGGGTGGCCCTGTGGGTTAGCCGTGTGACTTCAGCTCAGGTCATGATCTCAGGGTCCTGGGATCAGTAGCTCAGCGGGAAGCCTGCTTGTCCCTCTCCCTTTGCCCCTCACCCACTCATACCCACTCTCCCTGCTCCTGATTATGCACGCACTCTCTCTCTCAAATAAATAAATAAAATCTTTAAAAAAAGAAAAAAGGAATGAAGTAATCCATGGTAAGTACTCAGCTTGATGCATAGTGAACACTCAGTAAATGATAACTCATATTCTTTTTTTTTTTTTAAGATTTTTTAAATGTATTTGACAGAGATCACAAATAGGGAGAGAGGCAGGTAGAGAGAGAGGGGGAAGCAGGCTCCCTGCTGAGCAGAGAGCCCGATGCAGGGCTAGATCCCAGGACCCTGAGATCATGACCTGAGCTGAAGGCAGAGGTTTAACGCACTGAGCCACCCAGGCATCCCTCATATTCTTATTTACCCTCTGTTTTTCTAGCATCTGCCATTGAGCCATATATGTCCTGTGTGTTTGACAAATGTGTACTGATTAGCCTGATAAAATGATTGAGGAAATTGCTGAAGTATTCTTCTTCTACTTCTAGAATAATCTCGGTAAGGAACTGACTGCAGGTCAGAGTCTTCTCTGCAGGAGCACTGTAAAAGGATTCCTAGTGCCCACACCCACTGATGTGGAATCCAGTGGATCTGGGAACAACCTGGAATCTATACTTTTAGCCAGTCCTGGGGACTAGTGGCAGCTAGCCCAGCACCCTGAAGTTACACAGGCTTTGCTAAGTGCTCAATATGAGGTAGTGGTCAATATCTGGGTTTTTTTTGGTTACTGTTGTATTGTTTTTCATGTGCACTTTTCTTTCTTTCTTTCTTTTTTTAAATAGAGATTTTATTTTTAAGTAATTTCCATACCCAGCCTGGGACATGAACACACAACCTTGAGATCAAGCGTCAATCACTCCACCAACTGAGCCAGCCAGGTGCCTCTTGTGTGCACTTGTAGAGTTTGTCTTATCAAAAAGGAAATTTTGAGGGTGCCTGGGTGGCTCAGTGGGTTAAAGCCTCCATCTTTGGCTCAGGTCATGTTCTCAGGGTCCTAGGATCGAGCCCCACATCAGGCTCTCTGCTCAGCGGGGAGCCTGCTTCCTCCTCTCTCCCTGCCTGCCTCTCTGCCTACTTGTGATCTCTGTCTATCAAATAAATAAATAAAATCTTTAAAAAAAAAAGAAATTTTGTTATAATTGCCATCAAATATGGAAAACAGGGTGAGGCTATGTACATTACATCTCCCCCTTTTTTTCTTTTGAAAAATTTTTATTGCAGTCAATTACACATAACAATAAAGTTTATCAGCTTAACCATTTTTAAGTGTGCAGTTCAGTGGTATTAAATACATTTATAATGCTGTACAACCATCACCACTATCATCCCCGTAACTCTTTTTATCATACAAAACTGAAACTCTATACCCATAAAACAATAGCTCCCCAACCCCCACTTCCCCACTGCCTCTGGCAACCACCATTCTGTCTGTCTCTGTGAATCTGATTACTCTGTGAGTACCTCATGGAACAAATTACACAGCGTTTGTCTTCTTGTGACTGGCTTATTTCACTCAGCATGATGTCCTCAAGTTTCATCCGTGCTGTAGCGTATGTCAGAATTTCCTTCTTTGTATTTTATTTTTAATTTTTCTTTTTTTTTTTTTAGATTTTTTTTTTTTATTATTTATTTGTCAGAGAGAGGGAGAGAGAGAGAGAGCGAGCACAGGTAGAGGCAGAGGGAGAAGCAGGCTCCCCGACAAGCAAGGAGCCCGATGTGGGACTCGATCCCAGGACGCTGGGATCATGACCTGAGCCGAAGGCAGCTGCTTAACAACTGAGCCACCCAGGCATCCCTAATTTTTCTTTTTTTTTTAAGATTTTATTTATTATTTGACAGACAGAGATCACAAGTAGGCAGAGAGGCAGGCAGAGAGAGAGGAGGAAGCAGGCTCCCTGCTGAGCAGAGAGCCCAATGCGGGGCTTCATCCCAGGACCCCGGGATCATGACCTGAGCCGAAGGCAGAGGCTTTAACCCACTGAGCCACCCAGGCGCCCCTTATTTTTAATTTTTAAAAAGATTTTATTTCTATGTTTGAGAATGATAGAGAGACCGAGCACTAGGGGCAGAGGGACAAGCAGACACCCCGCTGAGCGGGGAGCCAGATGTGGGGCTCGATCCCAGGACCCTGGGACCATGGCCTGAGCCGAAGGCAGACACTTAACTGACTGAGCCACCCAGGTGCCCCAGAATTTCCTTCTTTTTAAAGCCTGAATAATATTCCACTGTATGTCTGTACCACATTTGGCTTATCCATTCATCCATTGATGGACACTTGGGTTGCTTCCACATTTTAGCTGTCATGAATAATGCTGCTGCAAACTTGGAGTACAAATATATTTTTGAGACTCTGCTTCCCATTCTTTTGGGTAAATACCAGAAGTAGAATTGCTGGAAAATGCCTGGTAAGGCCCATTCTGCCCATACAGCCCCAAAGGTTGACATTAAAAGGAAGCCATAAAAAAAAGTCCCGTTTACTTAAGAACTTTAGGTGCTGGGATGCCTGAGTGGTTTAGTCGATTAAATGTCTGCCTTTGGCTCAGATCGTGATCCCAAGTTCGTGATCCCAGAGTCCCACGTGGGGCTCTCTGCTCAGTGGGGAGCCTACTTCTCCCTCTGCCTGCTGTTCCCCCTGCTTGTGCTTTCTCTCTCTCTCTCTCTCTCTCTGAGAAATATATAAATAAAATCTTAAAAAAAAAAAAAAAAGAACTTTAGGTGCACCTAAGTAAAAAGTGGAGGGAAAGGCCTTTTGTGTTTGTGTGTGTGAGTACATAAGAATTGCCAGACAGTTGATAAAGTAATCCATTTGTGTTAGGAGCCAGTAAGCAGTTAGAGAGAGGAAGCAGCCCAGGGTGACCTTTGGCCTGAGCACAAACATAGCATCAGCAAGCTGAGTGACACTTGGATGAGGACACAGAGAAGTCCATTGTGGTCTCCTATTTCAGAACACTTGGCTGGTTGTGGCTTGAATCATGTAGGTCACCCTGTTGATGCCCCCAGATAGCAATCGTGGTGTTTGAAGGTGTCGGGTTTGGAATGCTCACTGGCATTCATTCCCCCTGCTGAGCTCTGGGGAAGGAGGGCAGTGGGGTGGGGACACGTCTTTCCACTCAGGTTACAAGTGACAACCCCAAAGTCCCAACACAGGCTGAGCTTCTACCTTTCTGAGTTTCATTACTTTCTGCCTGTACTTCCTCCCTGTCTCAAAGAGATCAGCCTTCACTCGTTTAGACATAGGTGGCATGAAATACTTGTGTGTGTATTTTCTTGGGGAGCCGAGATTAATGTGAAGTTAAGACAACCACTTCACAGCAATTTATAAATTTGCTGAACATGTAAATAGTTAAGCAAACCTGCTGGGCTTTAATAATTGGAACTTTTTCTTGGGTTTTTAAGTCACTGGATAGCATGGAGTGCTTATAACCTCCAAACTTATCAATAAGAAAGGTCAACAAATACCTCTACCATAATTCTCAATGTTTATGGAGTATCTAAATCACCAAGTATTAGAGGGTTAAAAGAGAAGGATTTGTACGCCATCCATGGAGCGCCTTGGTGGCTCAGTTGCTTAAGTGTCTGACTCCTGGTTTTGACTCAGGTCATGATCTCAGTGTTGTGAGATCAAACCCTGCATCAGGCTCTGCACTCTGCTGGGAGTCTGCTTGAGATTCTCTCTCTTCCTCTCCCTCTGTCCCTTCCCTACCTCTCTCTAAAAATAAATACATAAATCTTTTAAAAAACGAAACAAAATGTCATCCACTTCCAAGCAGGTTGCAGAGAGTAAAGCCTCGTATGTCTGATTTCATGACCGTGTGAGATCAGTTCTGGGCTACCATAAACTCCTCTCCAGGAGAAAGGGATGCAGCCACCATTAAAGCGATGTCATTGACACCTGAAGTGTGCCAAACATGCGTCTGGGGAAAGGGTTTAAACCTCTGCTTCAAGACTCATCAGTTTCACTGTGGGAGCAGGCTGGCAAACAGGTTTTCCCTGCAAGAATGTAAACACAATAGAGACCCATGCTAAGGACTTGCCATCTTTAACTGCCTCCCAAGACACAAAGAAGGTTTCAATAAAACTGTTGGTGACCACTGTGTTCAGATACCAAACAGTAACAACCACATCTTTGCAGGCTGACCAGTGGTTACAGAAGTCGTCGTACCTGCTTCACAATCTTGAGGGCACATCCTTTGACATTTTTCTTTGTTTCTTCAGCTCCAGTGCCCACATGTGTTCCAGCAGACATCCCAGCAGCTCCCTTTTGAGGCTTTCCCTTAGAGTCAAAGAGGGGACAGTGGTCAGTGCTACTAAACCCAAATCAGCAGAGAACTTGAGTTTCATTAGCAGTAAGGACTTCTCACTGCACAGGCCAGCAGGTGACCTTGGAAACAGAGACGGCATTGGGGATGCACAGCACAGCCGTCCTTGGGACAAGACAACGTTAATTCCTCCATGCTGAGCTCCTCCCAGGGCACCTCTCCTGACACCCAGTTCCTTTAGGCCATCGACAGAGTGGCTTCCTGTGTGTTCCTTTGCCCAGGAACCTCGTAACCTGAGCCAAGTTGGATGCTTAACCAACTGAGCCATCCAGGTGCCTCAACCATTTTTTTTTTTTTAAGGTTAGTAATTTGTTCTGGTTTTCCTCTGAAACCAATATTTGGGCTTATTTTTTCTGGAAAAAATCAATCATTTCAAACTTTAGATCAAGTTCACACTGTGAATTCATGCTTTAAGCTTAACCCTCCATTCTAAACAAAGCTGTAAACTTTTTTTAATTAAAAAGGTATAGCTGTGCTCAAAAATAAGATATATATCTCTATGAACCAGAAATGGAATAAAAGCCACAGTGTGAGAAAGGCAGCTGAAGCCAGAGCCTGTTGGGCTCTGGGTCTTAGGGAGGGAAGGGTGCGACAAGAGGGGCATCAGGGTACTAAACTGCCTGGGTGCTCCTCCTACTTCTCCTCTACCAGTCTCCCAGACAGCTGCCCCTGACGCTTTCCTGCTCCAGGATCTACTTCTTTTTAAAGATTTTATTTATGATTTGTCAGAGAGAGATACAGTGAGATAGGGAACACAAGCAGGGGGAATGGGAAAGGGAGAAGCAGGCTTCCCTCGGAGCAGGGAGCCTAATGTGGGGCTTGATCCCAGGACTCTGGGACCATAACCTTAGCCAAAGGCAGACGCTTAACGTGCCCCCAGGATCTACTTCTTCCCTGCACCCCACTTTACCCACTGTTTTGGTAGCAGCCCTCTACTGGGGATGTTGGGGCCTGTGATTTCTTCTTTCCATCTAATACTCTTATCCCCTTCTTTCAGGGATTACTTAGCATTCATGTCCCTGAGAGTAGTACCCTGTGTCAGGGTACCTTGTTATAGGTTTTGTGTGTTAATCCATGATTTTTTTAAAATATTTTTAAAATTTATTTGGCAGGCAGAGAGAGAGGAGGAAGCAGGCTCCCCGCTGAGCAGAGAGCCTGATGTGGGGCTTGATCCCAGGACCCTGGGATCATGACCTGAGCCGACGGCAGAGGCTTTAATCCACTGAGCCACCCAAGCACCCCTTAATCCATGATTTAGATCATGTCTAGAGATTTGGGTTAAGAAAGGGAGACATATGACAAGTTTATTCTAATGGTGTAAAACATACAAAAAACCTTCACATCCTCAGTCTTCCACCTTGAACCAGAAGCCCCAAAGGAAAATTAAGTTAGAATTGAGATCTCAGTTTTAAAACTTAACGTGAGTATCTACCATGAAGCAGTCCCCGAATTATGCATATAGGTATTTTTTAATATAAAAGATGTAAATAGTACTGAAGTCCTTGGAAGAAAACATCAGTTCCAGTCATCTATCCCCACCACTTTCACTCCTCTCTCCAGAAAGAACCTGCAGTCAACAGTTTGTTGTAGATAATATATTGCTCCAGTCCTTTTATGGCACACACACAAATATTTTATCTCATTTGTGCATTGTTTCATTTGTTCTCACAGCCACAAGAGGCTAGTATTATTAATCCATTTTATGGATGACGAAATCGGGTCCCAAGAAAGTTGGACAATGTGCCAAGTGGCCCACAGGTAATTAGTTTGAATCCATGTTTCTTATTTTGAAATGAGCCAGTGCCTCTTTCTCAGGAAGTGGAGGAACCAATCTTGAAAAAAATAAATGAACTAGGGGCGCCTGGGTGGCTCAGTCTGTATGAGTCTACCTTTGGCTCAGGTCATGATCCTAGGGTCCTGGGATGGAGCCTGGCTCATCCCTGCTCAGCAGGAGGCCTGCATCTCCCTTTCCCATTCCCCCTGCTTGTGTTCCCCCCCCCCCTGTGCCTCCCTGTGTCAGATAAATAAATAAAATCTTAAAAAAAAAAAAAAAAAAAAGAATGAGCCTTGCTCAGTGATTACAAACCCAAACCGGTCTGAAGGAGTCTAAGGGACCCTGGAGTCTCCCACTCTGCTACATTCTCCTTGAGCAGTTGTCCTTTTGGAGACCGGAGGGAGCAACAAGCCCTTGCCTAATTGAATTTCAGGTGACCCTCATCTGGATTTCAGATCTTACATTTTGCTAGGACGTTTTAAGGCCTGTGAAAAGACATCGTTGAAGAGCTTCCAAGAAAGGTTTTCAGGTGCTAGGTACTCTCACAGTTCCCCCAAGTGCCCCTGGGGAAAATCCCAGAGATCCTCACAGCACCTCCGGCTGGGATGAGTTGGGGGAGATGCCAAGAGGAATTAGGCTGGCCTGGCGCCTAGGACAGGTGCGCCTGTTTTCTTGCTCATGCCTCCTCTGCTCCAGGGATTTCCCCAGTGGATCTGATGACACCGAGGCCAGGAAACGGAAACTCTTTGATTTATTTGTTTGTTTTAAAGCCTGAATAAAAGGTCAGAGCTAGGGGTACCTGGGTGGCTCAGCGGGTTAAAGCCTCTGCCTTCAGCTCAGGTCATGATCCCAGGGTCCTGGGATTGAGCCCCCGCATCAGGCTCTCTGCTCAGCAGGGAGCCTGCTTCCCCCTCTCTGCCTACTTGTGATCTCTCTGTCAAATAAATAAAAAATATCTTAAAAAAATTTTTTTTCAAAAAAAAAAAAAAGTCGGAGCTAGCCCCTCCCCTACAGCCCGCGCCTGCTAGAATGTCCGCAGTTTGCGGCTAGTTGTTTGCAGCGCGGCGAGACCCACACGAATGCCACACCCCCTGGCGGGTCCCTTCCCACCGCGACAGGCAGAGTCTGGGGCCTTCCTTCACCCCGCAAGGTGCCAAGGGTGTAGGCAGATCCCGGAGGGTTTTGGCATCTGCCTTCCCCGTGCGAGGGAAGATAAACGAGGCCCCAAGCCCAGAATACATTTGCATCTCAGTAACTGCGTAAACCTCAGAAACCGAGGCCGACTCCCCCGCCGGGGTCCTGGAGCGGCGGGCCGCCACGGGACTTCTGTGATGTTGGATTAATCATGCGTGCAGGTGAAGGCAACTCTGGTTGTCTGCCAAGTTTAGCTTCCGTGCTGCATTTCACATTTAAATGACGCAGCGCAGGGTCTGGAGAGCAGGAGCTTGCAGCCCCGCCCCCCCCCACCCCCGGGAGCTGTCCGGGAGCCCCGTTACAGTCGGAAACCCCACCCACGGGGGCCTCACCAGGACCCGCTACACACAGACTAATGGAGGAACTAGAAGGGCTGAAGGAAGAACTGAATTAACCGTCTCTGCAGGCGTCTGGAACCTTCTCGTTTAAATGAGAGGACCATTTGTCTTCAAACCAACTGTTCCCAGCCCATGTTTCAAACCCTAAACCTAGCAGGCTTTCATCAAGGGTCTGTGGATTAGGAATGGATGATTATGAATCATCTTCCCTTTCCTAGTGGGATCATCAAATTTCATGCAACATTTACCAAGGGCTAATATGTGAGACATGAAGAGGGTGTTACACACCCTAATGGGTACATCATAGCCGGAGGTCCTTCAGAAGAGGGTTGGGACATTGGGCTCTTTGTCTTCCAGGGAAATGCCCATAAGTGTGGCCTCATCATTTGTGTGTGTGTGTGTGTGTGTGTGTGTGTGTGTGTGTAGGTATATACTAATTTCTAAGAAATTTTTTTTCTTAGTTCAACATTCTGGTATTAGAGTTTACTCTGGATAATCCAAGATATACAAAAAAAATTTTTTTTTAAGATTTCATTTATGTATTTGAGAGAGAGAGAGAGAGAAAACACACAGGAGCAGGGCCAGAGGGAGAAGTAGACTCTTGGCTGAGCTGGGAGCCCCAACGCAGGACACCATCCTAGAACCCTGGGGTCATGACCTGAGCCAAAGGCAGATGCTTTAACGACTGAGCCACCCAGGACCCCCTCAAGGTTTACGATTTTCACATAAAATTACCCACATATCTTACTTTTTTTGAACACACTTAGCTACTTCAGACCTATTTCCCTTTTGCCCAAGGAGGGCAGTCTACTTGGTGTCCTGGAGAAAATTCTCTTTGTCAAGAAAGTGTATCCTATCCTGAACTGAATTTTTCAGCTTCCATTGTTTTGGAGGTCTTTGAAGGACCTTTACCGATCTGGAAGCCCCTGGCTCTCTCAAGCCTGACAGCCTTGACTTACAGCGAAGGGATTACATATTTCTAGACGGATCTTCCTCTTCTAACTCTAGCAGCTGCACTTCTGAAGAGAGAATGGGGCTGCTTTGACTCTTTACAAAATGCTAATGAGTTAACTCCGCAATGAAGATGAGACACCCACAGAAAAAAAGGGTGTGGTTTGGCCTCGGTAACCTCAGCACATCTCACAGTATCTCTTTACAAGTTTTGCTGTAATCTTGGGGGTGGGAGAGAGGTGTACTCTGTGTGTGTGTGTGTGTGTGTGTGTGCACGCGCGTGCAAAGCTCAAGCAGCATAATGGTGATAGCTAACGGTGCTGAGTTTGTAGACGGAGCAGGCACCCGGCCCACTGTCTTCACATCTGTTCTTCTATGTCAGCCGTCTCAGATAAGGCAGTTACCATGACTATCCTCATTTTACAACGAAAGAAACTGAGGCCTGGTAAGATTGAATTAAGGACACCAGGGCTCAAACCCAGGTCTGTTCTGTCTCTGGAACCCACATCCTGACCATTGAATGGCACATCTGGAGTAGCAGCGGCCCAGAAACTGGCCCCATGAAGCTCTTGTTGACATGAGCGGCTCTGGGGGACGCTGCAGCCTGCAGGGGGCCGGAGCTTTCAGCAGCAGTGCCCAGGGGAAATAGCAGGTGTCCCCGCTCTCCCCCTGCACCTGGGATGGGGGGATGGGCTAACCCAGCCTAGAAAAGAGTCACTCCTGCGTGGGTCTGCTTTTCTTAAGTAATTATCAGTTTCTGCTTTGGCGGGCAGGCCTGCAAACTCCCGAGCCAGGAAACAGGAAGCTTTTGACAAGATTGGCAAAACTAAGGTCTGGCATTCTCCTCTAGGCTATCAGTTCTGTTTTATCAGCAGCCATGCCCAGCAGATAGAGTGTCCTGTACACTCAGTCCCATTGAGTGTACAGGGGAATTCGCCTGGGCACTGCTTCCTTTCATTGGCTGTGGGGGCCAGGATCACTGCCTTAGAGGGAGTTTCATTGGTTTTATCTTGGCAGTGTGGGGGCTTGTAAAGTCTTAGGAAGCCTGTGGCCACTCGGGAGGTTGGTTGAAAGTAGAAGGGCCATTTCTTCCCATTCCCTCTCCCAGAGCATCCCAATCAGCGTTCTAGAATGTGTTGAAAGTGTGAGGAAATGCTGATGTTTCAGACTCTTGGTCTGCTTGTCCCAGCGAGCTGTGTAGACACAGGTATTTCCTGCCTGTGGCATGCTGTGGAAAAAGGTTGATAAGCACATCTCTCTCCTGTTCTCCTGAGATTGCAAGAGCAAACCCAGCTTACTTTGTCCCTATCACAGGTTGGGGTTTGGGTGGTGAATTCAAACCCAACTTTTTTTCTACAATTCTCCTGCATCTCTCACTGCTCCCCCTCAGTTTCCATTGCTAAAGGGCTGATGTCGCTAATAGCTAATTCAGCCAATCCCCAGACTTCCTTCTAATCCCAAAGCTGTGGCCCAGCCCCAAGGAAGGAAGAGTCCCCAGGCCTTCTCGGAAGCAGTTCTGATTCTGCTGAGGACACTACGGATGAGACTTTGTCGCCAGTATTCGTGGGCAGTATTCCTGTGCAGTGCTGACAAGCGGGTGTTGGTCCTCCCTCCCCCAGGAATCAGAGACATGTCACTTGTACTGGGACCAAAGGTGTTTGATGAACTAGAGTCCCCCCACCCCTGCGGCAGGGTGGGGGGGGGCTCATCTTTGTATTTGGGGCTAAGGTGGCCCTGAGCCAAGTGAGGTTATAGTTCACCTAGGTAGAGCTTGCCTTGCTGGACACAGGAGAGAATGAAAGCTGGACTGGCCATAGATCAGTGGCTGAGAAACTCTGAGCACAGTCTGGAGAGCTGCTTTGATTGTAACTATGCAAAGACCCTGGCTGTAGCCATACCCAAAAAAGCTGGAAAATGCTAATGCCCATTTTACTCTTTTATTGTAAAAAAATGTGTTTGTGACTTTATTACTTTTAGAACAGGAGAAAAAAAACGGAAAAAACTCACTAGTTAAAAAAAAACAGCTAGGGCCATCTGGGTAGCACAGACAGTGAAAGCTTCCCACTCTTGGTTTCTGCTCAGGTCTGACCTCAGGGTTGTGAGATCAAGCCCCACATGGGGCTCCGTACTCAGTGCTGAGACTGCTTGAGTTTCTCTCTCCCTCTTCCTCTGCCCCTCCCCAACCACTTGCTCTCATTCTCTCCAGTAAATAAATAAATCTTAAAAAAAAAAAAAAACCAGCCTATATGCTTCACACCTGCTACACAGCCTTCAGTTGACATGTGGGATGCCTACAAGTGAGCAAATGACAGGTGTTAATTACAGTGTGGCTTCTGAGCCAACTGCATGGGTGTTCTAGGCAGGACCTGGCTACAGTTAATGTTCCCCCATTCTTTCCTGCCTCCTGCAGACCTAGAAAGAGCTTGTTTGCCCAAGTGTCTGTGACCATGACCACATCTGAGCAAAGCTTCCACACCTTGACCAGCTCCCCGAGAACTAGGGTCTTCACGGGAGATAGAGCATCGATGGTGGAGTCAGGCACCTGTGCTTGCAGGATCGGGCAGGCCACTGGGAAGTCAGCTTCTGTCTCCAGCCATGTTCTCCTTGGCCAGACAGACCTCTTCCTTTTGAAATCGGCAGAAGTGCTGCTGCGGACAGACGTGCCCGCGTGTACTGATGTTGGCAGTAGTGGTCTTTGTAGGAAGTCGAGGTTCCTTGTAGGCCTGGAAGGAAATGTGGCCTGCTTGCGTGTGCAGCTCCATATGTGGTCTCCAAGAGAGAACAGCAGGAAACCAGGGGCTGCAGGGGCCCGGGCTTCTCTCTGACTGCTTCCTCATCTGTGGTTAGTCATGGTGGGAGGCAGATGGGATTTCTTTTACAAAAGCAGTCCTTTTACCCCCAGAAACAAAACAAAACAAAACCCCAGCTCAGCTTCCCTAAGGGCCTCCCAAAAACTGAACCCCCAGTGTGGAGGCTCTGGCCAGCCAGGGACAGCAAAGGTTCTGATCTCAGCAGCTTCTAGCATGGGTCTGCTCCAACAGTCTGTAGCGTACATTTGCCCCAAGAGCCAGGGATCTGAGGGCCAGAGGAGGCCCCTCGTGTTAAGGGGAGGCACCATGTCATTCCTCACCCATGTGGAGTGGTGGCTACTGTCTTCTGCTGCCTGGCATAGAGCCTAGGTGTGGGGGCCACCCCTGGGGACTGCTCTCCGGTGAAATGGAAAACCAAGTCATGATCTTACCTGGGGCTGCACTGGTCTCCCTCCGGTGGTCCCAGGCCCCTGGAGAGAAGTGGAGAACAACCATGCACTGCTCTGGGGTCCAGGGAAGGGGCCCTTCCAGCACCCTTGTCCCATTTGCTGGTGATGACCTGTGACTACCCTCATGTGATGAGCATGCGGCTTCCTGGAGGAAAGAAACTTGCATAATCAGATAGAAATAGGAACCTGGAAAAAAACTCAGTGGGGCATGTAAGGGATTGGGCAATGACTTATCTAGAAGGCTTTGGGTCGTGAGAGGGGGTTGGGTGTCAGGGCGAGGAACCAGGTTTCATCTGAGTCATGGCTAAGAATCTAAGGAGATTTCTAGAGCGTGAGGCTTCTGAGGGCTCAGGAGGCAGAAGGACAAACCCGCCAGCCCAGAAATTCCTCAGAGCCTTTACCCTTTGAAGTTCCGTGGAAAGGGTCCTTCCTTAGGAACGTGCATCTCTCATACCTCACCATGTGATGCCATCTTCCCCCAGGGCCTCTAGCTTTGCTCAAAACACAAAGGATTTTTGGACACATGTTCCGAGTGTACTTAGGGCCAGGGCAATGGAGACATGAACATTCGGATGGGCGGGATGTAGAGCGAACACCTCAGTTTTCTCACCTTTCATGATACAGACAGCAAATCATCATGTCGTACGCCTTAAATTCACCCAGTGTTACTTGTCAGTCACACCTTAATAGCCTGCAAAGAAAAAAAAGGTAAAAGTAGTGTGCCTAATACAGTGCCTGGAACGTGAATATTGGGGAAGCCAGAGACACACTGACTGAGGGCTTTCGGTAATGGGTGCCTCTGCCCACAGACTCACAGGGACAGGACGTGAGTCCCAAACTTTTGTTGTTGGTGTTGAAGGCAAGAGGTGTCTCTTCTTTATAAAGACAGGCCTGAGAAAAGCTGCAAATTCTGTCGTGTCCCTGAATTCATGCTGAGGCCGCACAATATATTAGCAGCTGCCTGTATTCTCCCCCCAGATCCCCAGAGAGCCTTCTCTTCCAGGCATCCATTCTGGTTCCCCTCTTCACCCCTATTTCTGCCTAATTACATCTCTGCATAATTGCTTATGCTTGCCCCCCACTCCAATGCCCTGTTGCCCCACCCCACCATTTTTGCCATTGAAAATGAGCTGTCCTTCCAGGCCCTGGTTCAAATGACACTTCCTCCAAGAAGGATTTAGTCATCAGAAGTGGTGACCCCTTCTTCCCCTCCACAACATACTGTCCACACTGCTCTCTGGACCTGCCAGACACTGCCTTGCCTCTTGGGGACTTCTAGGCATGTCTCAAAGCCACTATCACAGGTATCCTGGGTGGAGGAACCCAGTCTTATATAGAGCTCAGGGAATATTCAATGGGCTAATGAATAACTTTTCTAACCCTTGAGACCCATGGGACTTCCTGAAATACTGGGGAATGAAGGGTGGGAACGAAGAAAGTTTCCCCTCCCTTATAAACCATTTCCTGGTCATCTATCTCTCAAGGAATCATAGGCATGATGCCTTTCATCCCTGCATGTCAAGGTAAGGAAACCAAGGTCCAGAGAGCGAAAGGAGGTTCCTCAAGGTCACACAGCAAGTTAGTGGCAGAGCCAGGGCCTAGACTCGTGGTGTGCTCAGTTTAGTGTGTTGGGGAGGCAGGAAAGTATTGAGGGGCAAAAACATAAATTCTGGGGCAGTCAGGGATACTTTGATAATTGAGTGATTTAATACATGCAGAGTCCTTAGATCAGCCCTTGCCCCGGAAGCACAGTATAAGTGTGCATTGCTATACCCTTTATTATTATTCCTCTGCCCATCATTGGCAACTACTACCTCCTCCCACCAGGTCCCATCATTTCAGGGGAGAGAAGAACCCTGGGAGTACTAACTATGCCAGAACATCCTTCCTAGGCAGCAAGGAAGAAGCTAGCAGATAGCTTTAGAGGATTAACCATCTGGTGTACTGACCCTAGGAGCCTAGGGTGACTTTCCTGGACCAACATAGACCCAAGGCCCAGCCTTACTTTTTTGCAGGTGCCCAGCAGACTGGGTGAGTCTGGCACACTGCCTGGGCTGTCTGGCCTGCCCAGGGGTCACCATGGCTCAGGGCAAGCAGCAGCCATAGGGCCTACCAAGCCCTGTCTATCTCTCTGTGACGCAGCCTGCAGACCCTCTCAAGCCAGGTCCTGGGAAGAGACAGTGTGCCCACAATCAGTCTCCATGTACTTCTCCCATCCCTGAGCTGAAAGCAGGATTTCCCATCTCTCTGGTTGGAGGCATACCAGAGTCTGGAACCCAGTGAGTGACAGCTTCAGCCAACAGCCCCAGGGACTGGGGAGTTCGGCGTCACTGCAGGCCAGTAGCGTCTTATTTCTCAGGCTCTCAACTTCCGTCCCCTGCCACAGCACAGGAGGAGAGACAGGTCAGGTGCGTACCCAGGGACTGCTTTTTCCCAGAGGAGCACTGCAATTTGCTTCCCTCTAAAAACAAATGTAATTGCAAATTTGGGACCAGCCCAGGAGAAGGACTCTGAGAATTGAGACCACAGTTCCCTTAGTGGGCTGAACCATTTCCTGGTTTCTATTCCATTTCCATATTGGAGTCTGATTGGGTAAAAAGGAGTACAGCATTAAATGCTGACTGCTTGTCAAGGGAGCCCTGTGCTTTGGGGAGTTTTTAGTTGGGATTTCATGTGAACAGTTAGGAATTAATTAGAGCAGCAATCCTCTTGCCCAAATATGATTCTAGGATCCTGTTGTTTGCCCTGAGTCTGTCCAGAGAGCGTGACCCCTCCATCTCATCACGACATCCCAATCAGCCCAGACAGTTGTTTTCCAGCTGGAGGACCTGGGCTGGCTGAAACATCTATATTCCCTCATTCCAGGGCCTTTGTGACCAGGAACAGGTTCAGCCATCCATTCATTCATCCACTGAAACCACTGTTTTAAGGTGCTGGGGTTACAGTGGGGAACAAAAGAGTATGGTTTGAATCCTCTTGGGGGGCTCAGTCTAGCAGGAGAGTTTACATAAGCACTAAGTAGGGGCATCTGGGTGGCTCAGTTGTTAAGTGTCTGCCTTCGGCTCAGGTCATGATCCCAGGGTCCTGGGGTCGAGCCCCACATCGGGCTGGTCCTGAGGTCAAGGCCCACATCGAGCTCCCTGCTCAGCAGGAAGCCTGCTTCTCTCTCTCCCACTCCCCTTCCCTCCTTGTGTTCCCTCTCTCGCTGTGTCTCTGTCAAATAAGTAAGTAAAATCTTAAACAAACAAACAAACAAAAGTACTGAGTAATCTGAAATGCAGGCCTCCCTGGTCTGGTGGTTAGGGAAAGCTTCCTAGCAGAGGTGATATTCAAGTTAAGGTTGGAGGGAAGACGAAGAGATGTCCAGGCATTTTAACTGGAAATAGCATTCTGGGCAAAAGTTCTGAAAACGCAAGAGAGAGCAAGGAGACTGTGCCAGATGAGGCTGAAAGGAAGTAAGGACCCAGGCCACAGGGCCTCGTCTGCCACCAAAAGGATGTGGGTCTTTATTCTGACAACAGTGGGTAGTGCTTTAGTTGCTGTGGGATGCTAGGAAAGTGTTTCCTCCAGCTGGACCATCTCGTGATGACGTCAGCCTTGTGGGCCTGGGACTGCTCGAACCACAGACTCCCGTCAGATGTGACTGTTGTGTGGCTTTCTTTGGCTACCACAGCCAAAATTTCATTCTTTTCTACTCACCCTTCATTAGAAGACCCGTCACATGTGTTGGTTTCCTGCATCAGCTGCTGACACCAGACTGGGTTCCTGAGACTGTGCTGTCCGGCCCAGGACAGAGCGCGGTGAGCTTGGGGAAGGGGGAAATTAGGCGTCACAAGGTTTCATGACTAGAACCTGAAAATGATGCCTTATGTAAAAGACGGGTGCCCTGGGTCAGTTCCAGGAGAGAAAGCCGGCGCTAGGTTGACTCATCCACGCGGGAAGGATAGCGAGGTGGTCCCTTTGGGGAAGGAGGTGACTGGTCTTCTGTGATCTTCTCAGACACTCTCTGCTGTTCCCAAGGGTCTGCTATAGGCCCCCCAACTGGCTGCTGCCTCCCCCTTCCAAGGGCCGTGACCACCCAATGTAAGCTGCGTACAGGTGTATACCTAGCGTCTGGGAAGGGGCATCCCTTATGCAGGTGGCCTGGGCCAGACCGCTTCCTTTCTCTACCTCTAAGATTATAAAGATGAAATTTAGAGAGGACATCAAAGGCAGAATGCCGGGGAAAAGAACAGGGGGAGTGAGCGTGCCAAAGAACCCTCCTTGTTTCTGCCCAGCCAAGTCACCGCTGTTGACACTTGTGGACAGTTCAGCATTTTGCGGGACACTTTAACATCTCTGGCTTTAAAATGCTCCTACAAAAATAAATACATAAATAAGATGCTCCTTCACATTTGCAAACACTTCCTGGGGGCTGGTAGCAATTACCCCTTTCCCTGATGGAGAACCACAGTTCCTATGTTTATGGGGACAGGGTATACACAGCTGTGCTTTAGGTCCTGAAGCTGGCGGCCTGGGACACTGGAAAAATCCCCCCATTTGAGAATCTCTTAGAAACCCTTTTGTTCAGAGGGATGGTCATTCTTCCCAGGTTACTCATGGGAGCTCCTGATGTCTCTTGACCCCACAGGGAGTCCCTCCTGCCTTCCCTAGCCTGGTCACTCACAATGGTCGCCTGCAGCTCTGTGCAGAATCTGGTGGGCAAAGCTGAGATTTTAGCTCAGGCATTTCCCAGCCCTCTGTGCTGGATTGTGGCCAAGGTTGGCAGGACTGCTTCTGGTGGGTGAGTTGCTGCTCTGTTGGGCCACCAGATGGCACTCGGGAGACACCTCCCCCTCGGTCCACCCGCCACCCCCCCTCCCCAACCCCGCGCAGTCCTCCGCAGGACTGCTGGTGGCAGGAGTGACTGCAGAGGGAACTTGCCTTAAAGAGGCCTGCTCCTTAAAGAGACACGGCCGCACACCGCAAACTTGTCCGGTTCACCCCAAAACAAGACCACTGATGACAAGCACCACTGCCTAGGCTCCGAGGCTCCTTTGTCATTGCCTTCTTGAATGCTGAGCTGCCAGCTCTTGGAGCCAGTCTCCTTGACAGCCTATCCTGAGCCCCTGCGACCATTCCTGGGCCTGACAGGGACTGGGCCAGCTCCCGCTGGTGGCGTCACAGTTCCTGGCAGAGGAGCACAGGGCTGGGGTGCATCTGCAGAAGTCTGGCTGCAAGAACAAGACGCACAGCCAGCTGCAGGGGAGCAGCGGCCACAGGAGGGCAGAGGGCTGGCCTGTGAGCTCTGACCCCAGGGGGGCACACCACTGCTGCACTCTTGGACCTGGGAAGCTTGGAACCACTGAACTTTGTCTCTGGGTTTTGGGGTCTTAGAGAATCCTTCGTCTCTTCTCCTGGCCTCTTTCCAAACGCTGATGGGAATGCCGTGGTGAGTAAATTAGGAAGGGGGCTCCACCCCCTACTGTTGAGCCCTCTGATCCGCTCTCCAGGAAGCCTCTCACGTTGACCTCTGGGGGGTACAATCTGAGCCAAGTTGGGAGAGGGCCACTTTAGGGGCTTGGCATGAGACCCTCCTGAAATTGCAGCTTACCCAATATAAATCCGAGGCAGCTACTCAGCCCAGGAAGCTGGGCTTACTGTGGCCACTGGCCCCGGGGGAGCTGGGCTTCACTAGAGCCTCTGGGAACTGTGTGGGGCCATGCCGGGAGCTTCTCAGCTACAGAGACTGGGATGGCACTCTGCCTCTCCCTGGCCACCATGCTGAGGGAGGCGACAAGGGCGTGAATGCAGTTCTCTGGTTTACATCTTGCCAAGGCTGCAGATTATTTATGACTCAAGCTGACATAAACTTTGATGGAGAAATAAATAATTGGGGAAGGGTTTGAGTTCATCTGTGCTGTCTATAGATCTCACTGTCTCTGGAAATATAAGAGGCTGGGAAGAGACAGGTAGGGAGAGGACAAAGGATAGAACTGTCTGGCCAAGCCTGGGTCCCTGAGAGGTGATGACCCAGCAGACGCCTAAGGAATTTCCCACTTTCTAGGCCCACGGTGGCAGGGGTGGGGGAAGTGAGCCTCAGAACAGTGCCACTTTACTGGACCAAGGTAAAGGAAATGAAGCAAGGAGCCAGAAACAGCCCCACAAGTTTTGCTAGGAAGCAGAGTTTATGGTCTGCGAAGGCAGATAGGAAGCCTGGAAGTCGTCTGCCTGATCTATGAGGGCACCCACCCAGAGATTTGAAAACTGAGCTCGATAAGACTAGAGACTGGCCCAAGGCATAGAAGCTGTGGGGTTCGTGGGGACTGGAATTCAGGAGATGGTCACTGGATTGATTGCATCCAGATTGTGTCCAGGGTCATTGGCCCTGTTGTGGTAGATGTGGCTTGGAGAACCAGTTCTCCTTTTGCTTAATCATTGGTGGGCTTGTGGGCGCGGGTGGGGGGTGGTTGGGTGTGTGAGTAGGGTTTCTGGAATCACACTGCCTTCCTTGCATTCCTACTATGGCTTCAATGTCTTTCTCCGAGTTTAACTTCATTCTGTTGATTCATTTGTTCACTCATCACAGCCCAATACAGAGACTACACATCTCATTTCATTTCTAAGTGTCACCAGCTGCTAGCTGGCCGATACTTAGCCTGTCTACTTCTAGGGAACGGGAGAGAAGAGCAGTACCTCTCTTGTTAGCTTATTATAAGGATTAAGGGAGATAATGTACGTGAAGCCCGTAGAGCAGTGTCCCACACCCAGCAAGCACTGGGCAAACGTCAGCTGTCATTCATTTTACATATTCAACCTATATTGTCAGAAGCCCGTCTGTCGGGCTTTGGGCAGGGAGTCTGGTCTGGGGGCACAATGTGGTTATGGCTGCTTTAGAGTCTGCCTGAGCCTCAGTCATCTACTAGGCGAAATGCTTTGGATACCCCAGTGGGGAGGAAAAATGCAGCTGCAGCTTTTAAAGAGCGGATCTGGCAGGAAGGGTACAAAGTCTTGGTTTTTTGGCTATCATAGTCCGGTTTTTGTTTTTGTTTTTTAATTGGAATACAGAGGCCCTCCACCCCTACCTGTACCTCCAGCCTCTGCACACTGGTGCCCCCTGCCAGCCCCAGCATGGGGAAAGGTGAATGGACATCCTTTTCACCAGCAGTGACTTCCGGGTTATCAAGGAAGCAGGGACTTCCCGGCCTTCCTCTTGTGCACAGTGGAGCTGGGTTGCTAAGTGAGGAGGGAAGAAAAGCGGCAGCACCGAGTTTTGGTTTAAAGCACAGTTACCCTTTTTCCATCTGGCTAAGTGGCTGGTAGAAGCAAGAGTCTGTTGCTGGAAAGGCAGTGAGCGGCACACCTGTGAATTAAGGGCAAGGCCGCTGACCTTCAGAATGGGATACATCTCCTTCCCATTCAGCCTCTCATCCACTGCCCAGTGCTACAGACAAGGCAGCCGACCCTTCAATCCCCGCTAGATGCATGGGTGGTAAGGCAGGAGCAGGTGGTCAGCAAGGCCAGTAGGGAACTGAGAGCAGCCTGGTGCACAGGCCAGAGGGAGGGCTGGCGACGGTGGAGAATTTCACCCAAAAACCTGGATAGAGAATGGTTCATGTACGCCTAGAGGATGAAGTGTGTTGGGTGCTGATTCAGTGCCTTGGGGTTCGAAGGCAGATCTACGCTTTGCTGAATCAGGGCAGTCTGTCCACAGGAGAGCCCCTCCCCTGCTCGGACAGATTGGGATTGCTGGCAGAGCACTTAACCTTTGGCAAAATGCAGAGGAGAATGATTCCTTAACTCCTTCCTTCCTCAAATGTCGAATGTGGTATTGGGTCTCCCCAGACTCCTCCCCACCCTTGGTGCCAGGAATCTGGAGGCTTCTTTTCCAGTCTCGAATCACCCTGGTACTCGAAGGCCCATACACTTGTCTCCCAGCCAAGATTAGAGTCCGGCTGTGTGGTGTTACCGATCTACTGAAAGCCACCAGAAATGGCTTCAAGGGCATCTTGGAGTAACTGCCCTTTCCTGGGAGTGTGTGCGAGAGACGAGTGTGTGTGGGGATTGAGGAGGGCTGGGAAGGCTACTCAGTGCCTCCGTTTTCTCATCTAGAAAATTCAGGGAGCTGAGATGGCAGTGAGGTTCGCAGTGAGATGATCCTGTAAGCAAAGCACTGGGGTCCAAGCCAGGTGCTCCGCAGACGATCTCCGTTAATTACTACAAGCGTTCCTCCTTACTGCCTCCAAGACTATTCTCTCCCTGTACCCTATATTGTGTTCTGGAGTGGGAGGTCCAGGATGGGATTGGACAGAATGTAGGGGGAAAAAAAAAAAAGCAAACTGTGGCAATGCTAAGGAGAGCAACTGTAACATTTTAGCTTGAAAATGCTGAAAATAGCATGTTCAAGCCTTTGTAGATAAAAATGTAAAATGTATGCAAATGTATGTGTCTCACGCAGAAACATACATCTCCGGCCTCCTGACAGTGAGTGCCCTGATGTGGCCATCAGGAAAATCCCTGTAGCATACAGAAAGAGCCCAGGCTGCCTTGGTGGTGCTGGTTGTTATTGGGGAGGGGGCCATGCTGCTGCCTCCCAGGGCTGCGCTCCTCTTGCCACCTTTCTTCTGGGTTCCGTGCCTTCTGAGAGTCCCACGTGGGAAGAGAGGCTCTGGGCCCCTCGCTGCTCCTCCGCCCTCACCATCCTCCCTCTGGTTCCTCTGAGAGCCCATTTGCTTCCTCTCCCATCCCGGCTCTATTTCTGGAGCATCTCATTGGAGATGCACACCACCCCCCCTCTGCCAAGCTCCAGGTGCCTGCTTGGTCCTCCCAGTCTTGTGTGCAAGTCAGGGATGGTGGGAGGGTGACAGCTGAGCAGGGAGGGGCCACAAGAGACAGTCAGAGTCTGAGCCAGGAGAGTTGAGTTGGGGGCGAGCTGAGTGAATGTGGGGAGGGGCCAGTGTTACCTCACAGTGGAAAAACACCCACTGTAGCCACCTGTGAAGGCTTTCCATGCCCTCCCCCCTGCACGTACGGGGGGGGGGGGCTCACCTCACCTGCTGTGAGTTGGAGCCCTCTACGCCAGCTGGGGCTGGTTGCAGGCTTCCTTTCAGCATTGTGGGTGAGGGTCTGCTCCTCCCCTCAAGAAGAACTGGATCTGTGGTTGTTTGGAAGGATGCGGAGCCCTGCCGCCATGTGGGTGGGTCCAAGGAGAGCTGAGTCCTATGGAGCCTTCTGCTTCCCTTCTCTTGGGTTCAGGAGGGGAGCTTCAGTGCCCCCTGCCCTTGCCCACCCTCCCTTCCCTCCCCTCCCTCCCCTCCCTCCCCCGCCCTTCAGAGTTCTTTGACCAGAGGAGGCCTACAGGACCAAATCTGCAGCAAAGTTGCCTTGGGGTCCCGGGTGATGGGCATAAAGCCCCCTCAACAGACTCTTCACTGCCCCTGGGAGATCTTACCAGGAATTTTATTTCTAAAAGTTCTATTCACAGAGCCACCTTGCCTCCAGACTTCTCTCAACTTGTATGTGATTATGCATGCAAGGTATGTCTCCTGGGCTGCGACTGTAGGTCCCCAAGGAAGTCTCCTGGGGAACCCAGTGAAGACCCTGGAGTCTCTCCTGTCTCCAGTGTGTCCTCCACTGACCCTCGTCGACCCCCAGCCCCCTGCCTTTCTCCAGCCGCTGCCCTCTGGTGTGTAGGGCAGAAGGGCCGGCTTTTAGGTCAAGGGTGTTTAAACAGATGAGGTTATTAAGGTTTGGAAGGAGTGTCCCGGCGGCCAAGGCTTTCCTTAACCCGCTCCGCGCCGCCCCCCAGGCTTGCCTAGGGGAGGGGCCTGACGGCCGCACCGGCCCCAGAAACTGCGCTTAGAGATCCTGGGGTGGCAGGTGATGTCACCCCTGCGGGGCCCATAGGTCTCCCCGCGGCACTTAGTCTGCGGGCTGCCAGAATTCGGCTGAGCCCAGCGAGGGGAGGAAGAGGCGCCTGGGCCTGCGCCGCAGCCCGGAGACCCCGCGCAGGACCACTCCTCCGTCACCGGCTGGAGCCCCTCTCGCCTGGGCGTCCGAGGGGACTGGGGCTGCTCCCCACACCCCCGACCGGGTCTGGAGGCGTGCTGCGGCGGGGGAGGGGGCGCGGGAGCCTCGCGCGGATTGGTCGCGGCCCCCGCCCCCCGCCCCTGGCCGCCGCGCAGCCCCGGGGAAGTTGCTAGTCTGCGGGCGGGCTGCGGGGCCGCCGCTCGGGGATCCGCAGCCGGGCTCGCCGGGGCCGCAGTGGCCGGAAGGGCTCCCGGGGGCGCTCGCCTGCGCTCGCCCGCCCTCCCCTCCTCTCCCCGCAGCTCCGCCTCGCTCCTCCCTGCTACCTGTTTCCCTGCCTCCCCCCGCCTCCACCCCGCGCCCGGCAACTTCGGCCTCCGGGGCTGGCCGCCCCTCCCGGCTCCCCGCCGGCCGGCCCGCCCGCCGCCCGCGCCCTCCCTCCTTTGTTGTGCGATGAGGGTCGGGTTTCCGATCTGACGGAGCCGCCGCCGCTGCCGCGCCGAGCCGCGGGCATGGAGCCGCTCAGCCACCGGGGCCTGCCGCGTCTCTCCTGGATCGACACCCTCTACAGCAGTACGTGTGCTCTCGGGCCGGGGAGGCCGGGCGGGAACGGGTCTCCGCGCCCCGACGGCCCCAGGGCGCGACCTGCCGGGCTTGTCTGGGGAGCCCCGCGCGGAGCTGGGGGCTGCGGGCACCGCCGGCCAGGTGCCAGGGGGCCGGGAGGTAGGGCGGATGGGGGCAGACGTGGGGGTCCCCCCAGCGATCGGCCGCAGATAGGGTCCCCGGAGCAGACTTCGAGCGGGTGGGGGCCAGTGGCCCGACAGGATCCGGAGAGATGTGTCACCCCTTTCCCACCTGTTGTGTAACTGAGCACTCCCCAGCCCTCAGGAAGGAGAGCTCTTGTAGGGTGCTCCCTCCGCTTCCTTCTGTCCACGCTGAAGCAGAAAGGCCATTTTGACAAAGTCCTTGGCGCTTGAGTTTGTTACCTCGGGGACATCCTGGGGCCGTTGAGTGTTTGGGGGTGGAGGTGGGGTCGGGTGGAAGGGACTGTAGGTGCAGATTTCCATGGGGGCCATTTGGATCGAAGGAGCTGGAAACCTCCGGCTCAGCAGTCTTTCCTAACCGCCTCATCACTTCCCCCACCCTCACCACCCCCCCAAAAAGAAAACACACACACACACACACACACACAAAAACCTCGGATTCTCCACCCCCTCGCTCCCAAATCTGCCTCAGTCATGTGATTGCTCTTGCGCTGCCGCTGGGGATGTGTAACTGATCACTCGTACATTCTGGGGGCTCGTGGAGAGCCGTGAGCGCCCCCACTTTACACCCTGCCTTGCGGAGGTGACGGAACCTCCGCCCTTCTCTCCACCTCTCCCTTGAAGCACCTTCCCCAAAGCTTTCAGTGAGGTAGGAAGAGGGTCCTGCTGGCCCCTACAGAAGCTAGTAAGTGGCTTTTGCCTTCTCCGAGCACTTCTGGGGGACCTTCCCACTCTCTCGCTGTGTCTGCTAGCGCAGAGTCCTGAGGCAGGGTGCAGGGGTTCCGGGAGGCCGGGTGCTAAGTTCAGTTTCTGGACACTTGCCATGGGACAAGGACATTTTTAAGGGTTAACCTGGCTCAAATTCTTGGTGACAGTTATATGGAGGGAGAGAGGAATGGACAAAGATGGTGCCTTGAACCCCAAGGCCTTGCCCTGTAGGCTCCTCAGTACTCATCTTCCAGCCTCTGACCTCTGTATCCCCTTGGGTCCCTATCATTCCCTGTACCTCCCTCTTCTCCTTCCTCCTTCCCCTCCATCTTTTTTTCCTCCCCCCCCCCTTCAGCTCTCCTTGTGATGGTTCATTCCACTTTGGTTTTTCAACATCAAAGGGGCAAAGCTGGATCCCCTGGGTGTCAGTCTTACACTGAGCCCAGCCACTCCATCTGCTCCTTCCCTGGCAGAAGCCAGCACCGTTGGGTGAAGGTCAGGGCCCATGGCTGTGCGGCGTGTGTGTGCACACGTGTGTCTGCATGAATGGGGGCATACATCTGTTCAGAGCCCTGCTGTAGATCCACTCCTGACCCCCAGGAAGGATTAGTGACCTCTTAGCTGTGCTCTTGCAAATAAGAGTAAACACAATGCCTCATATTCACGTGCTGCTTCTGTTCCTGAATATTCCTGGCCCTTTTGCAAAACCCAGTAGTGATTTCCCTACTTCTTGAAGCATAGAATGCTATGGAGATCTGTCTCTGGCTTTCTCTCTATTGCCCTGACGTAGACTCCTCAATCTAATTATTTCCAAGTTTTCCTATCTCTCCCCCCAACCACCACCCCTTGGAGCAGGGAAGCGAAACTATCTGAGAGGTCTCCTTGAACATTACTGCTGACCAGAGGAAGATAGGACCTGGACGGGGCATTGGACTGAAGCCTTCTTTGGGGGTGCCTGCTAAACAGGCCTGACAGAGGCAGGCTGGCATCGGAGCTGTCTGCCCTGCTCCTTGCTGCCCTGGCCCCTGGGCTCCTGGGGCAGCCTGGGTTGGGGTCGGGGGAGGCCCTGAGTTGGCAGCGATGTGAGGAGTCCCTGCCTTCCTCCTGAAAATGGCTTATGTGAGAGCCACAGAATGAGGCTTCCTGGGGAGGTGCTGTGCAGTCATGTTTGGGCTGTTAGCCATGAAGTTTCCTCTTGACAGGAGCCTCAATTAAAACAAATACCCGGGCTGTCATTTGCCTGGCAGCCTGGTTTTGTGGCTCCCAGAGGAAGTTGCTCTGCCTCTCAGAAAGCTGTTTGCTTACAAGGCTCACAGTCCTGGAGGGGGGGGGCAAGTCCCCACAAAAGCTACATCCAGCCGGCATTATAAAGGGGATGTCTCCAGGGCACAGGGTGGCCCGTGTATGTCTCAGAGATGTGACTGGAACCCCCCCCTCCCCGTGATAGGGGCCCTTCCTCAGTGCTGCTCCTGGTAACCAGGGTAATAGCATATCCTGAGGAGCTTGAATATGCTAGGCACTATGCTGGGCTCTCTCCAGCCATTCTCTTCAGGCCACACAACTGAGCAAGACTTGTGGTCTCATCTCTGTTTTGCAGGAAGAGAGCTATGGTAAACTCCGATCATGATCCAAAGTCACATAACGGACAAGTGACAAGGCTAGAATTTATATCATACCCCACGTTGTTGAGGAAGACTCTGAGCATCACCTAGAGACGTCTGAGCTTACCCAAGGCCTTGGGATGTCATGGGATGGGAAGTATCTGTCTCTCTGGTCCTCTGTTTAAACAGGATTCTTCCTGAAATGGTCCAGCAGGAAAAGTGACCTCAGTGATTGTGAGCTGGAGCTGTCTCTTGCAGGAACTGAGAGCTGGTCCTAGAGCCACAGTGGGGGGCGGTTGAACTCACTGAGGTTGGTGATTCTCTACTTGTAAGGTGCTAGACTGCCAACTGGCCCCTCCTCTGACTTGCTTCTTGCTTTTGGGATTGTCGGCTCATTCTTCCTGGCTTCAGCATCGATGCCAGGAGGAGTGTGCACATTTTCATTGCAGGTGGATGGGTGTTTGAGAAGAGGTAGACAGCAGAGCCCCTTTGTCCCTATGGTAGAAGTCTGGAAGGGATGCTGTGATGGGATTTGTCCGACCCGAGAAGATGAGTTGACTCCCAGCTACCAGTGTGATATGGGGCTGATTGGAGCAGGGTCTTTGCTCCCGACAAGCTGGAGTGGCAGATGAGGCTTCCAGCCACCCCTTCTTGTCTCTGTACCACTCGTTTTCCTACATTAATGTAATAACATCAGCTTTGCCCCTTGGGGCCTTGCCTCGACTCTCTCCCCATAGCTGGCGTGATTCTTTCTGTAGGGCTGTGTTCTTCCTTTTATCTTCTCTGTGTCTTTCTCTCATCCCCTTCTCCACTGAGCTCTTAACCACTCTCTCGGTTTTCTTCTATAGCATGGGATAAGGTTGGATTTAAATTAAGTTCTGTGGAATAACAAAGTAGGGGATGCTCTGAGCCTGCTCCTCTGAGTGGATACCATATCCTCCAAACAGAGCTGAACTGAGACATGGATGGCAGGCAATGATTTGGAACCTCTTCAAATGGGAAGTCTTTCTTCTTTCACCCCAGGCAACATTTCCAAGGCATATTTCTGTCACTTGTGATATTTCCATGTCTCTTGTAGACTCAGTACCCTATCCAAGAGCCCAGAAAGCATTTGGGGCTGTGGGCATACAGCCCATCTGTGGGCATACATACGCATCTCCAGACCATCATGAACCAGCCTCAGTTTCCCATCTTACTCCTCTGTCAGCCATGCCAAGGACCCGGCTACTGGCCTGACAGACTGTGGGTCTGATCAGAGCAGCTGTCTCACTCCAGCCGCATCAGACCACCCTAGATGTCCTTGTGAGCACCTGTGGTTGGGTGCTTTCTTCCCCCTCTGAAAAGCCCCAGCGTTTATTCCTTCTCGTTAACACTGGTCCATTATTGTCACGGCTGCTGGAGTCTCGGAGGTGGGGCTGGCAGAGTGAAGTCATCTACTCGGAGGAGAATTTTTGTTACTGTGATTGTTGCTGCTGTTCTTTGGAAAACAGAAGAAATGACAGGAACATTTGTGAAGAATTAGCTAAGTGGGTAGAAGACAGGTGAATAGGGAGAGAACCCGTTCTGCCTCACTCTTGCGGGTGGGACGGAAGACTTGGGCTGCTCTCTGCAGTCTGGTCTGGTTCCTGGGTGCCCTGTGCATACTTCTCTGTAATGTGAGGCCATGATGTCTCTCGTACATTCCACGCGGATTCATTCATGTTCATAAGCTGCTTTGAAGGTGAGGAGTGCTGTGGGACTGTTGCTCAGCGGTCCAGCTCCTTGTGGTCCTCATCACAAACAGAAGTCTGTGAAGGGCTCGCTGATGAGTGGAAAAGGGCTACGAAGGGGGTGAGGGGGCTGGCAGGTGCAGAGTGCTGGACCCAGTTCTTAGGTGGTGCCTAGGCCAGCTACCCCGGTGTCATAAGCCTTCAGTGACTTTTGGTAGCATGAGTATGAGAGGGAGAAGGAAACTCCTGGGTTCTTGGCTCCTTTAACTTCTTACTCCACCAGAAATCCCAGAAACCCATTCATTGGCCCATTCACAAGTTTCCAGCTGTGTGGATTTGGTAATTGTAGTAGATTGCAATGGAGTCGGAGACCCCCCAAGGGAGTTCCACGCGTTGCTAGGGCTTGTGATTGTGCAGTTAGAAGACTTCACTGTCAGAGTTGGTCCTGCAGCTGTTTGGCTCAGCTTGAGCCCTCTGGGGACAAACTGGGAACTAGGCAGCTTCACGGTCAATTCCACGTCCATCCTTGTTCACCTCTGCCAGGTCTCTGGCTGTGGCAGGTGGAAGCAATCCATGGGGCTTCAGTACCCATCACTTTCCACCTACAGGGTCTTAGCACTTTCCACTGAGTACCAGTAGGAAGAGGCCTGCAGCTTACCTGTCTCCAGAGCAGGACAGGAGAGACTGATTTTGATTTGTGGCCTTGTGCATTTCTTGGGGCAAGATAGGGTCACTTGGAGCCATGAGCCACGATCCTCCTGACTGGCAGTGGGAGTGTTCTGCTTGTTCCTGAAGCTTGGGGAAAACCTGCCCAGATCCTGTAAATGGGGAGAAAGAAATCAGAGCAGTAGGAAGTCTATAGAAACACCCCCATATGGGGATTGGGGGATAGATGCCCAGTCCACCCCCCTGCCCAAGGCATCTGGCAAAGAGCCCTTCGAGGTGGGGCCAACTGGTACCGTGACTGACTGGACGAAGGATAACGTTCTCTGTCCCCAGATTCAGACCTTATCTGAGCCTCTCACTCAGTTTTCTGCACCTATGCTTTTTTCCTATCTTCTCTTCTGCCTTTCCTTCCCCTCCACACACCAGGATAAAAAATGAATATGGGTTTCCTAGTCATAGAGAAACTACTGGTCAGTGTGGTCTTCAGGAGATGATGGGTTGGGTTCTGCAGTGACCTAATTGGTCAGGTGCCATTTCTCTCCACGCTCACTTCTGATGCCTGCATATCCCTCTAGACCACAGATAGACACGGAAGATATGGTCAGGTGTTTTGCCTCAGATGAGGAAGGTCTCCAGAAAGGGCTGGGGGCCTAGAAAGCCTTGGGTGGACCAGTGCTGATGGAGCTCAAAGTCCTTGTCATTCCGGGCAACATGGCCCTTGGCCTGTCTGGTGTGTTGCCGGAGCTGGGGCTGCCTAGAAGAGCCCCATATTGGCTAGGGATCTGTGGGTTTACTCAGGGCTGTTGGGAAAGGCTGTGACCATAATTACCTTTATGGGATTGAAAGGTTGATCGTATTAGTGCACTAGGCTAACCTCTTCCTCCTGGGCATTGCCTCCTGGCTAGCAGCAAGGGTTTAATGGATCAAGATTATGGAGACCAAAGATGTTGTGTAATTAAGCCCAGTTATTTTCCTACCAGGGAGTTCTCCACAGCAACAATTCTCCACAGCAAGAATTGATTTCCTCACTTGTGGTCACCCTGTTCAGCTGCAAGTTACCCTGGGCCTAAAAAGCCTAGGGACCATCTTTGTGATTGAGTTTTTCCCTTGAAAGTGAAATTTTAGGAGAAAAAGCCCTTTCTGAGAGTTTTAGGGTCAGAAAGGCAATGAGTTCCATCCATATGATGACACACCTTAGAGTAGTACAATGGGGACCTCTTTGGGAAATGTGTCTGGGTTCCACAGAGGTACATAGAAACCTCACTCTTGGGTCTCTCACTGGGCCCAATGGAAAGAAAGCTTAGGGTGCCTAGGTGGCTCAGTGGGTTAAGCTTCTGCCTTCATGATCCCAGGGTGCTGGGATTGAGACCCGTTTGAGCCCCATGTCGGGCTCCTTGCTTGGCGGGGAGCCTGCTTCTCTTTGTCTCTCTGCCTCTCCACCCCCCTGCTCATGCTCTCTCTTTCTCTCTCAAGTAAATAAAATCTTCAAAAATGAAAAGAAACGAAAGCTCGTCAGTCCTGCTGAGGTTGTAGAAATTACGTTTTCCATTTGGTCTGGGAAGAACAGACATGATGTAAAACCAGCCCTACTATGGGCCAGATTCTGTGCTGTGCTCCATACTTCCCTTAGGTTATCCTAAGAGGAGAGAACAGAGGCCCTGAGAGGCTAGGTTATGGCCAAAGATCTCCAGTTTGAACTGGATCAGATTTCAGGGGGCACTGTCTCTCTGCTTAGCCTTCCAACAGCTATAATGATTGTAGCCAGTACTCTGGAGTAGCTACAATATGTCATCACAGTCCCAGGCATTAACCCTGTGCGATCACCAGTCCTCATCAAGGCCCTACTTTATGAGGCAGGAGTTCTTATCTCTTTTTTATAGAGAGGAGACAGGCTCAGAGAAGTTAAGTAATTAATTCCAGGTTCTAGAGCTAGACGACAAGCCAGGCTTTGAGCACAAGGTTGGCTGGATTCTAATAACGTGTGCTTTCTCCCATACTCCTTGCCTTGCACAACAGTGCCGGTCAAGGCCCTTTGGCAGCTGGTCGTTCATGGAAGCTGGTTGATCTGTTCACCTCTCTAGCTAAAATGACAACCATAAAAACTATCTTGGCTCCCCCGTGGGGTTCAGGTAGCTCTCAGCCTCTGGGTGACCTGTAAGTGCCTACCAACAGTACAACCTCTTCCGAAGGAATGATCCCAAGGAGATCTCCCTGTGGGCGCTTAGAGCCCATATCCCAGCATTACCTTGTCCCTGGGATCACTGGCAAGAAACACTGATGGTTAACAACAACAACATAGAGTTTTAAGGGAAAGAGAGAAAATAGACTTTGGGGGCAGAGATGAGGTACAGCTAGTGCCCAGTTTCTAGAACAGAGCAAGGGCAGAGGCGAGGAGATGGGGACTGAAGGAGGAGGGGACTTGGCAGAGCCTAGTCGTGCTGGCCTCACTCTTCGGCCTTTTAAAATTCACCTCCACAGTTTCCAGAGGAGAATAAAGGGCCTTGGCCCTAAATTAGGCCACTGCACACCAAGGTCCTTTGCCGAGGCCCAGGGCCAGTTGGGCTGCAGATCTAGCTTCTGCCTTTGAACTCACCCACACCCAGCATGCTAATGATGGGCTGGTTCCCTGGGGAGGGCAGAGCCTCCAGCCCCTCTCCCCATTCCCCCAGGGCCCCAGAGCCCCCTGCCAAGGGGTCGGTCTGCTGTGGCTTTCACCCTAGCAGACCCTTCTTTCAAGACAGTTGCAGAAAGGGTTTGCGTGTGGTGAGCATTCCGGAGGTGATGAAACAGAGGACTGCCTGCCCTGAGCTGAGAACCAAAGCCTAGAGGTGTAAGTTGGGGATGAAGGAGGGGGCAACCCCCCCCTACTCCATTCTCTTCCTTTCCCTTCCCTGCCCCAAATTGCATTGGCAGCTTACTTCCTCTGAGTCTGCAGGCATCTTTAGGAATCCCTGTTTGGCTGGGTGTAGGGATCCATGACCTCACCCCCCACCCCACCGCACCCCACCCCCGGGCTGCTCCTCTGTTTATAGCTATAAAGACTTTCAGTTGCCCTTAAGGCCTTAGTTGCTACTGCCTTCCCTGGGGTTCCAGACCAGAGGCTCAGCCTTGACCAGGCCCAGCCTCTCTCACCTGAACACGGCTGGGGAGTGAGTGCCTGTTTCATCACCTGTGGCAGAAACTACTATTGTCAGCTCTGTGTTATGAGAGAGGAACCGGAAAGCCAAGGTGGGGACCTTCTTAGGGTGTAGCATGAAGGGCACTCTGCTCATGGGAATTAGCAGCAGCTGGGGACACCTACCAAAGGAAGATTGGGCTCTAACTCTTGCAATCTAAACATAATCCACATATTTTCTGCTATAAGCTAGTACATACACAAAGTAAAACAAAAGTTTCATTGGACAGTACTTACCCTTTCTATAATGTTTGCAGTGCACTTATATTTTTATGCCCTTCTGTTCTATTCCATTTTGTTGCATTCAAAGAAAACCTGGAAAGTGCTGTCATGACCTACTACATTGATTTCGTGACCTACAGTAGGAAAACAGTGGGCAAGATGATCTCCAAAGGGCTTTTATGAACTGTAAGGAATAATAATTTACCAAACCGTGGTACTTTCTATACCTTTGTTGGGATTTTTGCCAGAATCCCACAATTCTGTTCTTACGAACTTACTGTTTTTCTTCAGTTCTATTCGGTGTTTAAAATATAACTTTCTTAGAAAGGGAACTAGTAGCAATATGTACCACTTGCAATAAACCAAAAGTTACCTTACAAATAAAAACTAAACAAGATTATTAATTCAAATTATGCACTGTTGCCCTTGGAAAGATCTAGGTCTAAGACTCCTGTGTTCTTGTTTAAAGAAAAAGGAACAGAAGATAGAAAGGTGTTAAAGACATACTAGCATCAAACAGAGTCTTTCTTCTTCAGTAACAGGGAGATTGAAAGGAATCAAGAAGGGAATAATTTTCTCAATATGTGCTTGAGTGTGCTTTAATGCAGTGTGGCTATCAAGCAGGTGCTAATCAAAGGGCCCTTCTGTGTTGGCATTCTCTTCTTCTATGTACCCAGAGTCCGGGGTCCCCTATTTCCTGTGGTGGGAGAAGAGAGGAAAAAAGACAGTTTTCTCCTAGTAACAAATATACTAGAGCAGAGTCTCAAACTCAGTCGTATATTTGAATCACCTGAGGGTCTTATTAAGACACAGAAGGTCTGAGGCCCAAGACTCTGCATTCTAGCAAGTTCCCAGGTAATGCCAGTGTTGCTGATGGTCTAGGGACCACAGTTTGGGGAGCAGAGCTCCAGGGTTCTTAATTACCATCCCTAGGAGACTGACTGCAGACCGTGAACCAAGTCAGACCTTCTGTAACCAGATTCTAGCCAGGCGAAAAGCCACCCATGACCTCTCTCTCTCTTTTGAGCCCACTTTTCAAATAAAAACAAAAAGAACAGAGCCATTGATTGGACATCTAATGGGTACCACACTTGAGCCAGTGTTCTCGAGTTCATGACCTCATTTAATCCTCACAGTGAAACCTGTGAAAGGTTGTTATCCTTGTGCTGAGGGCAGAAGAGAGAGCCGCCGTTGGGGTTGGCCTCTGCTAGGGATTTCTCCCTAGGGGCACACCAGGCCTCCGATGTTCACCCCCTCCCTGAGTGGCAGAAGCTCAAGCATCTGCCTTTCTGAGTGCCTCTGTCTAGACGAAACCCATGTCCTCCCCACCCCCTTGCCCCCCGAAGGGCCAACTTCAGTGTTAATGAGCAGAATGCCTTGGCTGTTAATTTTCTAGCACATCACTGAGAGGGTTAATGAGTGACCAGCTGGCGTGCCATTCAGCCATGTGGAAGCACCATTTCCCCCTGATTTAGGTGGGCAAACATTTTACAAACCCCATGGTTGCCCCTGACTAAACGTTCCCCCTTTGGGCATGGATGGTGCCTACCCTCGATGTGGGCGCCGTGTGCCATCTTTGGGTGTAGAACCTTTAGAGACTGGAAGCAGGAGCAGGTTCTCTCTCTTGCTCCCTAGAAAGGAAGGATGGGACACATCTGATGTCCAAAATGCTGTTTCTGGCTCAAGCACCCTGTCCTGGCTGATCACCGCCACAACAGCCAGGCCCTCTCAGCGGACGCCTGACAGACCCCTTCTCTGACGCCACCCCCTTTCCAAGTGGCCATAGCGATGACAAACCCACTTGCATTGCATTCCTTTGCCCAGAAACCTTCCATGGGGCATTGTATTTCCACATGAACTCCAAACGGCCTTCAAGCTTCCCCATGCCCGGCAGTGTGGGCCGGGGGTTCCTCACACTGTCCATTCAGGTTTCCCAGCATCCTGCAGCCACCTTCTGAGCTCTGCTGAACTCCCCTCCACCCTCAAGCCTCACCTGGGCTCCCACCACCTCCAGGAAGCACCCCCATGCCTGACAATAGCCCTCGCCTCAGTGAGGGCCCCAGCTCAGAACCCTGACTGCTCTGGGGGCGGGGCGGGGTGGGGTTCTTACCTATTGTTTTGTGTTTACCTATGCGCGTTTTCAGGCTGTTGTCATTTCTTCCCTGCCAGACTCTAAACTCCTTAGCGGCATGAAGACAAATAACAAAGGCTGCCGTTCATGGAGTGCCAGACACTGTCCTTAAGCGCTTTGCAAACAATGTTCTATTTAATCTTCAGCCTCCTGTGGCGGTCCCAACTATTTTTATCCAGTTTTATAGATGAGGAAACTTTTTTTTTTTAAGATTCTAGAGACATTAAATAGCTTTCCTGTAAAGGGCTGAGCTGGGCTGTACACCCAGATCTGGGTGGATGCCCCAGCCCGCAGTCTTCACCAGAAGAACCCAAGTGCCAGGGCCCTCTGAATGAGAACTGTGTGTTTGAAAAGCTCTTCGGCACACCCCCTCCAGTCTGGGGACTGGCTCTTAACCACCGCCTGCTTCTCCCTTTTCCGCACCTCAAGCTGTGCCCGCACACAGGTGGGAACTTGGAAGGGCTTTGTGATTGGTGGAGAGGGTAGGAAGTAATGGAGTGTTCTGCGGGGGTCCGGGTCCATCGTACAAGGGCCCCTAAGAGAATCATGGTGCAGGGGAGATGCAAGGAGGCAGCAGGGCTGGGCCTGAGGAGGGCAGTCAGAAAAGAATTTTGGGAGAGACCGAGTCAGTGACCCTCTCTCAGCCCCATCCATAGCTCAGGGCTTCACTCAGCTCTGGGCATATTAATCAGCAGGGGCATCTTGTGAAAATACACATTCTGATCCAGCAAGTCTAGGGCAGGGCCTCCCATTTGGCATTTTTTTAGAAGATATTTTTATTTGATAGAGAGAGAGAATGTGTGTGCACAAGCAAGGGAGCCGAGGGAGAGAGAGGGGAAGAAGCAGACTCACCACTGAGCAGGGAGCCCAATGCGGGGCTCCATCCCAGGATCCCTGAGATCATGACCTGAGCCGAAGGCAGATGCTCAGCTGACTGAGCCACCCAGGCACCCTCCCACTTGGCATTTCTAGCAAGCCCTCCACTGATGCCCTGGGTAGGAAGGACCTAGACTCCTCCAAGCCCTTCTGGAGGATCTGACTGAGTCACTTGCCAGTTTAGCGCCTTCCCACCTCCCTCCTTTCTGCAGGATAAAATCTAAACTCCTTAGTATGACATGGGAGCCTTTCAGACACTGTCTGCAGCCCACCTGCTGCCTTGCCTCCTCGTGCTCCCTCCCGTGCTCCCAACCCTCCAGGCAAACTGAATTCTTCATGGTTCCTCAGACACACCATGCCTGGTCATAGTTTGGTATTTTCTGCACAGGCTGTTCTTTGCCTAGAGGAGCGCTCATTGGCCTTTAGATGAGGATGCTGCTGAATGTCACTTCCTTGGGAAGTCATTGCCTGGGGAGTGAGCTCTAGACTTAAGCTTCTGGCACTGGAGAGAAGTCCCTGAGAGGTTTCTAGAACCCTTCCCTGTCCCTGCTCCCAGTAAAGGTCAGCCGTGGTCCCTGGCCTTGGAATCAGGTGACTTCATTGTCCTGCTTCAGACATTCATTGTTTCTCGCCACCTTTGAGTAAAAATAGAGCTGAGAATGACTGAAGTGAAACTTGCCTTGGAGTCCAGGAGGGCAGGGATGGGGCCCCTCCCTGGGAAGGCATGGGGGCGCTCTTTGGAGCCCCGGGAGGGGGGAGCCATCTGTGCGAGCTCTGGGGAGGAGGCCTCGTGACCGGGGCCAGGGCCCCGGGGCCCTGTGGTCATGCCCTGGACCCCAAGAGGCCAGCCTGGGCTCTCCTGTCAGTATTCTTATGGCTGCTATCACTTTAAAAGTTTCTCTCTGGGCTGTGGAAATATTTTAGGACTTCCGGAGGGGTTTCCTTCAGTATGGTGCTTGCTTCCGGAGTTTTCCCCTGGGCTTTTTGCCTCCAGGTTCCAGCTCCAGGAGGGGCAGCTTCCGGAAGGGCTGGGGCTGCCGCCGTGGCTGCCTGCAGCCCTCCTCAGAACCTCCTGCCCCTTGGTTGCCCACCCTGACCCCCTAGAGGCTAAGCAGACGAGCAGTCTGTGGATTTGACACAGAAATATTGAGACTGTTTTTATAGACTTGACAGGAAAAAATAATGATGTGATTCATGGGCAAATGCCAGTGGTAACAGCTAGCATTTACCTGGCACTTGCCAAATGTCCTACATTGTTCTAAGCACCTTGTGTCTATAAATTCTCTTCTTGGTAACAGTCCTATGGAGAAGACACTTGATGAGAACACAGGTGCACAAATTAGGCAAGTAACTTGCTCAATGACACATAGCTAGTTAAGGGATGAGCTGGGATATGAACCCGCACAGTGGGGCCCCAGTGTTCTTGCTCTTTAACAGGACTCGAGGCTACATCTTGCCTACCAACAGCCACTGTTAAAGATGTAAAGTTTCTTTAAGGTCAAGGACATGGAAACCTCCAGGGATGGTTTCACAGAGCAGGTGATAACACAGCCTGCTCCCAGAGGGAGGTGTGACTTCATGATTTCCCTGGAGATCCCTGGATGGAAAGAGGGTTTCGGGCAGGTGTGAGGAGCGCACGCTAGGGTCCCTACCCACCTGCCCACTACCCTCCTGAATGTTGTAGAGACTCTGGCCACATGCCAGCCTGTCACCAGGTACAAGATACACTGATCCATCTTTGCTGAGAGGTGGTAGAAAGTGAGCATCCCTAACTGGCCCAGGCTCCAGGCCTATCTGAGGTCCATGCCTGTAAATCCTAATTCCAGGTCCTTTTCAGATTTATTAATTCACACATAATTGTGTCAGAATGTGATATCTTCCTTCTCCTTGAAAATCTTCATGATTCTCCAGGATAGAATGTTTTCCCTTTATAAAAGGAATGCATGCCGTTATAGAAGACAAGAAAAATGCCTAGAAATAGAGGGGAGAAAATCCATGTTCCACTGTTCTACCCCCGAGAAGAGCTTTCCTCTTAGCTCTTCTCTGTTGCCTCGGGTCTGGGCACCCAGCCCACCTGCGTGCTCCTGGCAGAGGTGAGGCTGGGGACCAGAGCATGACAGAAGCCCCTCAGAGCCCCGCATATAAGCACCAACCCTGGATGTTTGTGCCCAGGAAAGAGGATCTGGCAGCTCCCCTTCTCCAGCTGGCTCCTTCAGCCAGGGCAAGGACCGGAGGCCCACAGCTTCCTCTCCAGGCCATCGCGTGCCCACCCGCCCACGCCTCAGCCCATCCTGGTGGACGTGCCTGCTGCTATCCCAGCTTCTCTGCCCCAGCCCCTATCCCAGCTTGTGACTAGAGGCCCGTTTCCAGAACGCTCACATAGGGAGCATTAGCGGCTCTGTTTGGCCAGAAGCCCACATCCAAGTCTCTGCCACCTCTTCTCCCACCACGTGCCTCCCCCAGGCCCAGTTTCTCAGTGTTGTGGTCCTTCCTCATTTTCCGAAGGTTAACTCCAGTTAATTCAAAGAGAAATCTGAGACCAAGAGCTTTGTCTGCTGTTTCTGCTACTCACTCCTTCCAGTTCTCTGCCATCTTCTTCCTTTTCTCCGTGTCTCCCCCCACCCAGGTCCCCAAGGGACTCTTCAGTAAGTGCTTGTTGGCAGGTTCGGAGAGACCCTGGCTCAGCCATCTGGAGACCAGAGTCCCCAACCAGTTACCTCCATGTTCATCAAGGTCCAGCAGGAAACAGGTGGCGCACTCAGGCTGGGGAGTTTGGGGAGAGCTTAAATGGGACTGTGAGCAAAATGTGAGCAGGGTGAGGGGAGGGTCTGGTTCCCACACCTGGAGGCACAGAGGCCACCTGTGAGACTTGGCAGGAGCTGCAACCTTCAGGGGAAGCACACAGCCTGGGTGGCCCACAGGGAGGCGGGAGGGGGGTGGCAGAGAAATACCCCCTCCTACCCTCCCTTCCTCTGATTTCTCTGGAGCAGAAACCAGAGTGCAGAAGCAGGGAGAATGGACCTGGAGGAACATACTCCAAGACACTAGGCTGTGTCCAGGAAGATCATTCTCTCTGAATCTTTCCCCATCTGCGGAGTGAGGGTTATAAAACCCACCCTGTGTATGCTGTGAGGTCGCTGGAAAAATCAGCTGAGGCAATGAAGAGTGATGACACGTGTTCATCATCCTGTTTTATTTACACTAGAGTAAGGGGTGATTGTTGTCCATGATAAACACGCACTGGTTACCCCCCATAGAATGAGGCTTCCACATTCTCACTTCTGCTGGGGATCCTCTAATCTCCAAAGGATATGTGGGTGAAGGAAACAGCAGTTGCAAAATGGCAAAAGCTGAGATCTGAGTCTCAGAGCCCTGCCTAAAATGCTCATGTGGCATTGGGCAAGTTGTTAGTGAGCCTCTTTGCAGTGAGCTGCAGTACCTCACTGGGCCGATTTGGGGTTCAGAAGAGCATGGTTGCCGTCCTTACTAATAGCCAGCCTCGAGGGGGTGGGTAGGTTAGAAGACAGGTGACCTTGACCCAGTGGGAAAGATTTAACTTCCAGAGGGCTAGGGCTTTCTGAAAGGCCCAAGATGGGAGCTGAGGGTCTCAGCCTCTGTGGCGTCCATGGACTGGGGGGTCTGTAGGGTTTTCTAGCAGGCGTGGCCTGTCTGCCGCCCGCCCACTTCTCTCAGCCAGAGCCCTTGTCAGCAGCACTCCCTAGAGGCTGCAAGGGTCAAGAACAGCAAACTCCATCAAGTGACAGTGTCGCCACTGGGTAAATGTCCTGCCCTGGGAGACTTCCGTATAACTGAAGATTTGTTGAGTGAATGAAGGAACGAATGAATGAACACGTGAATAAATGCTTGTTAGTCTGCACTAAAGGATCTCTGTAGAACGCAAGAGCCTCAGGTGTGAGTGTGGGTTCTGGAACGTAGTTCCATCTTTGAGCCTTGGATCCCCTCATCTGTGAATTCGTGGTATGGTTCATACCTACGGGGCCGACATTGATGACATTCGGTTACGTAATGCGTGGAGATGCCCAGCCCCATAGGTGCAACTGTTGTGTCACTTTCTGCCCTTTTGCAATACACGAGACCACAGGCCCTTTGAACACAGGCCCTCAGGGCTCTGCTCCCGGTAGTGTTCGTGCTTTACTATACGGCCAGCCTCTCTGGCTCCAGGCAGGGCCTGCTGTGGGTCCCTCTGCTCTCAGTCCTAAGGGACCTATTCTCTCCAGACGGCACCTGCCTCCCTGGGGGGACCAACACTCACAGGGGCCTGCGTTCAGGGATAGCATCCTTCTTCCTTCGGCCGAATCCAGGCCCTACGGTGGTCCCCAAGCTCCAAGGTGTGGGTCCCCAGTCTCTGTCCTCAGCATCATTGACCCAGGCCCAAGGCCATGGAAGCAGTTCCTAATATTGACAATAACCATCAGTGACTTATATTGAGTCCCAATGTGCATGGGCAGTGATCAGTTCATTCTCTTGGACTCACCAGAGTCCCCGTGGCTAGCATGGCATGTCAGAGTAACTGATTTCCCTGGTAGTCTTACGTCCTTTATGCATTTAAAAACATTTTTCAGAAAAGGGTCCATGCACTTCATTAGATGGCCACGGCTCTGTGGCACAAAAGAGTGAAGGGTTCCTGCTCATTTCCTGCAAGTTCCAGGTTCCCTGTACTGTCAGTAGAATTCAGCCTTCTCTGGGTAACTCGGGGCTATGGCTATGACAATGGCCTTCACTGAACTGGGGGGCAGGCTCTTCTCCAGGCCTGGCTGCTCCCTGGCTGTATGACCTTAGCAGGTTCTCAGTGCCCTCAAGTATAAAATGGAATGGTTGGACCATGCCTGCGTGATTTTGATTTCTATTTTCTATCTGAAATATATAACATACATACGAAAGAGCATATAAAGCGTCTGGGTTTGGCTTAATAAGGACTTCCAAGACAAGTATCCATTTGTCCTCCATGCAGCTTAAGGAGACCTTTGCCAGGCCTGAAAAGCCGATGTGGGCCTCACTGAGTTCATTTGCTAATATAAACCCCACAGACTCGGGTGTTTAAACAATAGAGATGTGTTGGATCACACTTCAGGAGAGCAGAAGTCCAACGTCAGGGTACCAGCTGCTGTTGATTCCTTCCACGGGAGAATCTATCCTGTGCCTCCCTCCCAGCTTCTGCTGGCTGGCCGGCAGTCCTTGATGTTTTGTGCCTTATAGATCTATCACCCCGATCGACCTCTGCCTGCCCTCTTCACATGGTCTTCTCCCCATGTCTCTGCATCCAAGTTTCCCCTTTCTATAAAGAAAATAGTCATGTTGGATTGGTGCCCACCATAATGACCTCATTTTAACTCGATTAGCTCTGTAAGGACCGTATTTCCAAATGAGTCACATTCTGAGGTCTTGGAGGTTAAGACTCCCAACATCGCTTTTGGGGGGGGGACACAATTCATCCCATCACACTCATTTTCACGGCCCCCCCACCCCCAGTGCAGAGGTAATACCGTCCTGAATCTTGTGTTAACCATTCCTTCCTTTTCTTCAGAGTTTTAGCACATAGGAATGTATTCCTAAATAACATAACTGTGCAGGTTTGCCAGCGATTTATGTAAATAGAATCATGGTATAAGTATTTTTTTGTGGCTTGCCTTTTTCTGCTTAAAATTGTGTTTTTGAGATTTGTCTTTGTTCTCATGTACAGCTCTAGATTATTCATTATCGAAGCTGCATAGAATCCCATTCTATGAATAAGCTGCAACTTATTTAGTAGTAATAATGGTACTCCTATGTTTTTGGACAAAATCCATAGTAGGAAAATCGTTTTACACTGCAACACAGCACACACACATGCACACAAACTATATATATATAGTTTTATATATATATATATATATATAACTGAAACAAGCTTCACGAAACAATACCTACTCTTAGTCTGTGACATGCTCCTTTTTAATCCATCCCAAAAGGTGACCTGACAAACTGATTGCATCCTGCAACAATGGGTCAATTAGCAGTGGCTCATTGTGCCCCCTCATATGTCTGGCTTGATGGCCCTGGGGTTTTGTGCCCAGCAGGTGGGCACAGGGCACAGCTCCGCTCTTCTTGCCAAGGCTGTCTGCGCATGCACCCACTGGCATGGGAACACTGTGCCATCTGTCATGACTGTTGGCATCTCCCCACTCCTACGGGGCAACTTCTACCTGTGGCCTCGCCTTGAAGCGCATCTCCTGGGCCGTGGCGTGAGAGACCAGATCCCGGGCATGTTAGACACGTGTGCACTGTAGCATTATGGTTTTAGTCTGGCAGCAAGAAAGAGGGTAGTGTCTGGGACCAGACTGTCTGGGTTCCGAGCTTGACCACTCAGCAGCTGTGTGACCTTGAACAAGACATGTGACCTCTCTGTGCCTCATTTTCCTCACCTGGAAAATGGGGGTATTAGTAGTACCTACCTCATGGGTTGGTGTGAGGATAAAGTGAATTAATTGTTTGCATCTCTTATTATTGCTCCCGAGGCCAGTTGTGTGTCAGGGCCCGATATCTATTTCTTGGCTAATATCTCTGAACACAATGGCTATGTTGGGAAGAGGTCAAGACACTCAGTTAAAAGAAATCGGAGGTCAAGACGCCTGGGTGTCTCAGTTACTAAGCGTCTGCCTTCGGCCCAGGTCATGATCCTGGGGTCCTGGGATCGAGCCCCACGTTGGGCTCCCTGCTCAGTGGGGGCCTGCTTCTTCCTCTGCCTGCCACTCCCCCTGCTTGTGCATGAGCACGCTCTCTGACAAATAAATAAATAAAATCTTTAAAAAATAAAAAAAGGAAAGAAGCCAGAGCTGGATGGAAGGCCTGGTTCTGGACCAGGCTGCCTGTATTCATATCCCAGCTCCACCACTGACTAGTCCTGTAGCCATGAGAAAGTTATTTAACCTTCCCGGCATGAGGAAACGAAGGCACAGAGAGGTTAGGTAACTAGCTCAAGAGCACACAGCTAATAAGTGGTGGAGCCAAGATTCAAACCTCAGGGCCGTCTTCTCTCCAGTCTTCTCTCCTGAACAAGTACATGATACTGAGTATCATTAGAAGTGATTCCTTCTAAGTGGGAGCCAGAGAGAGCTGTTGGAGGGAGATGCTGCTGAACCGGGTTTGAATCTCACTTAGGCAAGCAAGTAGGGAAGGACACGTGCAGAGGCACAGACACAAGAATCAGTGCTGAGTTCGGGAATTTCCGGGGGCAGTCCGAGGTACTAGAGCAGAAGGAGTAAGTGCAAGGTGAAGGGTGGGATCAGTGCTGTGGCTCAGGAAGCCAGCAGGCTGGGCCATGGAGGCCCGGAAGGCTCTGCTAGTAGCGGGACTCCTGACAGTACTCAGTATCATGCCAGGAGCTCTCAGACTGTTGACCTCATTGTGAGAATTAAGAGAGTTACTACGGCAGCAGACACAGTACGTTCTTCCTGTCCACTGGATGGAAGCCTCATGAAGGCAGATGCTGAGTCTGCTTTTCCTCCGTGTTGCATCCCCATCCATAGGCACAGTGCCTGGCGCATAGTAGGTACACATCGGATATCCATCAATGGAATGGAGGAGAGCCGCCTTTACCCTCCTTGGAGAAATGTCTCATTGGATCCTTTGCTTATTTTTTTTTAAAGATTTTATTTTATTTATTTGACAGACAGAGATCACAAGTAGGCAAAGAGGCTGGCAGAGAGAGAGAGGGGGGAAGCAGGCTCCCTGCTGAGCAGGGAACCCAATGTGGGGCTCGATCCCAGGACCCTGGGATCATGACCTGAGCCGAAGGCAGAGGCTTTAACCCACTGAGCCACCCAGGCGCCCCTCCTTTGCTTATTTTTAATTGGGTTATGTGTCTTCTTGTTGAGCTGTGAGATTTCTTTACATATTCTAGCTGCAAGTCCTTTATCAGGTGTACGATTTGCAGATATTTTCTCCCATTTTAATGGGTTGTCTTTCACTATCTTGATACTATCCTTTGAACCACAAAAGCTTTTGATTTGGATGGCATTCAGTTTATCTGCGTTTTCTTTTCATGCTTTTGTTGTCCTTCGCCCAATCCAAGGTCATGAGCTTTAACCCTTATGTTCTAAGAGGTTTATAGTTTCAGCATTTACATGTAAAGTCTTCAATCCACTTGGAGTTAATTTTTGTATATGCAGTTTTGTATATGCAATTTTGTATATGCAATTAAGGGCCTACATCCATTCTTTTGTAGGCAGATACCAGTTGTCTTACCACCGTTTGTTGAAAAACTGTCAAATGGTCTTGGCACGCTCGTGGGAAATCAGTTGACCATACATGGACGTGTTCATGTCTGGCATCTCAAATCTACTCCATGGGTCTATAGACGTGGCAAGCCGCGTGTAGCTCCGAGCGTTTACCATCTCTGTCCATCTGCTCTCGGCCGTCCTGAGGCTCCTGCAGAACACGTTACCAGGATGTCCTCTGAACATCCTCTCCCAGTGGCCCCTGGACTTAAGCACTGCCCACATCTGTCATGGTGGCCCCTGAGAGGACCCAATGTGACCGGCCCCTGGAAGCCCATGGGTGCTGTGGAAGCGTGCTTTCCCTCCCTCTCCCTGCACGCGGGTACATCTCCCAGTGCGGAGTGAGAGGTCCCAGAGCAGAGCCTGTTTGTGCCAAAGCCCAGCTTCTGATTGGGTGGATGGCCTTGGTGTGGGCCAGGTAGGAGGGACCGTAGGGCGGGAAGTGGCTCTTGGGATGGAGAAGGGAGTGGGGCCTGCAGGAGGGAAGCATTCCTGGCACTAGAGGCATCTTCACCAGGACAACAGCCTTGGGAGGGAGAACCCGGCATCCATGGGTAGGCACTGGGAGGCTAGAAAGGGCCATTAGTGTTGCCAAGCTCCGGTCCTAACATGGCTTCCTTCCCTGATTCTTGAGAGAGAGAGAGAGAGAGAGAGAGAGTGTGTGTGTGTGTGTGTGTGTGTGTAGGAATGGGAATGTATGACTTGATCCCTCTCCTTTCTGAGTTCTTATTCCATGAGGCTGGGGGACCTGGGTGCTTTAAGAGGTCAGGTGGCTCTTGGCCAGAATGTCCTCTGTGTAGGATTGTTGCCTCACACTGACTCCAGCCAGTGAATGAGACTTTTGTGGAGTGGGATCAGGAGCTGGGAGGCTGGGGATCGGTGGTATCATGGGGACATGTTGGCTGCGGGGGAGTTCCAGGCTTAGGGGTACTTTTGTGCAACACAGGCAGAGAACACATTGGAGCAGGGAACTGTAAAGCATCACTTGTTGAATTCTGCGTTGCTGGGTTGCATGTGGGCTGAGGAAAGCGGGGGGCGGGGGTGCTTTCCCTGGTGGGGTGGTGGCTCAGAAGGCAGGGAGGGGGCCGTGTGGTGGTGGAGAGGCCCTTGGTGCCGTCTGTCACCCCTCCTCCAGATCCCCTAAGGCCTTAGAGATGAACCTTCTAGAACTGGCAGCCACTGAGGTGACACCGTATTTGTTAGGCGTTAGGTGTACGAGAGGGGACTCTATGACTTGCTTCAGGGCCCACCTCCCTTATTTCCAGTCATTGGACAGAACAGGGGGAAGAGCAGAGTTTTCTGTAGGGCGTGTGCCCACCTCCTTCCTCTGCGTTTGTCCGCCGCCCCACCCCCCCAACTCTCCTGCCTCCAAGTGGGAACAGAGCTGGGTGAGCCCAGTCGGAGCTGCTCACTGCCTGAGAATTGCATCAGCCCCGCCTGGCAGGCTGGAGCGGGAGCCTGTTGCTATGGTGACCACGAGGCTTCAAACCCGTGAGGAGGACAAGTTAGTCGCTGGGTGTGGTCTTCTCGCCTTGCAATGCTGTCATGTGACAGGCACGGTCCATGGGTCTGTACTTCTCTTCCACCGGGAGATGTGTCATCGACCTAGGTGGCCAGGATGGGGCAGCTGCTCCAAAAGCCGTGCAGGCATTGACCAGGTCTGGTGTGTGTGACCGGAAGACGCCTGCAGCTCCCTTAACCCTTCTGCCTCATTCTGGAAACATGGGGTGATTTGAGCAAGTAAACCAGCTTCTGGGGGAAGGAGGGGATCTGGGATGTAACCTGTCACCCAGTAGAGAGGGCAGCTCTGCATCCCAGCCCATAAAACCTGCCCAGGCTGTGTCGTGATTTTTTTTTTTTTTTTTTTTTAGCTAAACCACCTGCCAGAGTTCATCTTGCTAACGGTAATAGATGGCTTGGCCAAACCAGCACAGTACCTTGGTTCAGAATCTCTTCTCTCACATTTTGCCTGTAATGGGAAGGGAGAGGGAATGTCCACATTCTAGCCACATCAATAACCTGATCTGTGCCATCCACTGCACTAAATATTGCCTCATTTTATCGTCCCCTTACAACTTACTCTAGTAGGTCATGTTGTCCCCATTTTGCAGAGGGGCAGTCTCAGGGACCCAGACAGTTTCAGGTGACTTGCCCAAAGAGTTAAACCTCAGTCTTTGGGCTTCGTGTCCAGTGCTCTTTTAGATTCCAGAACCCGCTAGAATCAGGAGTTTTTAGGATGTCTAGTAATGACACACACAGACCATCTCCTGGTGGGGAAACCGTGGCAGTCTCTCCGCAGAGAAAACCATCTGTTCTGTGTGGGGCATGGTTGACTGGAGCTGTTTCTGGCTTCTGAACAGGACGAATGAGAGATGCGGGTGTTACCTGTGGACAGAGGAGAAGAACCCAGGAAGCAGTGAGGTCACTACCAGAGGAGGGCACTGACAAAGCCCAGACTGGGTTCATTGACGGGACTTGGGATTTCTGGCTGGGACCCTGTAGGGGTAAAGACTGATTGTCAGATGAATTCTCAGCAGAGAGAGATCTGGTGATCTGGTCCAGGGGAAGACCGAGAACCAGGAGTAAGTACTTGGGTGGTACTAGGACTCTTCTCAGTGTACTTTAGATGTAGTTACTCAATTCATTCTCACAGAAGCCCTGGAAATTTGGATGCTATTATTCTGTTCTGAACCTGAAACAGACAGAGAGATGTTAACTGACTTGCCCAAGGTCACACAGCTGGTAAGAGGTAGAGCTGGAACTAAAGCCCAGGAAGTCTAGCTCCAGAACATCTGGAAAGATGATAGGGAGTCAGCTTGTGTGGCCCACCATGGGGAGGGCGTGTGTACATGTATGCGTGTGTGTGCACACACCCCAATATACCGGCAGTGGGAGGAAAGGCTCCAGACTACACTTCTGAGCTTCTGTGTATTGATGGCTACGGCCTGTACATTTGCAGGAGCCCAAGGAGAGCTGTACCAGTGTGCACGAGGGCCCCTTCCTTCTTCCCTTCCTGCCTTTGTGGTTCCCAGGAGGCTGTGTGCTCTGCCACCACTCCTGTAGCGCTCTGGAACATTCTGCTGCACACCATGCACCTGGATTGTCTGATCCTGTTGAAGGGCCCCGGCTCCCAGGAATGAGCTTGGATCTAGGGCTGAGTGTGGACAGTGGTCCCAGGAGGAGCAGACAGTGACCTCTAAGTGTCTTTCCAAGGGCCAGGATGTGGGGGATAAATAATAATAATAATATCATCAATAATAACAACCCTAACATTACTTACTCCATGCCAGGCACTGTTCTTAGGCCCTTACTTGAGCTAACTAATTAATTTAACTGTCAGAGAGCTCTGTGAAATAGTGGTATTATTACTATTGTCATTTTATAAGGGAGGACACTCAAGCACAGAGAGGTTAAGCAAGTTGCCCAAGGTCACACAGCTAACAACTGAGATTTGAATTTAGATAGTGTAACTCCAGAGTCAGTGCTATAAAAGCACTGTGGGCTACTATGCCCTTTCCTGGCTCCCACAGGAAGCCTCCAGACCCTATACCCCTTCTCTTAACCTCAATTCAGAATCTTGCTCTCATTTTCCTAGGAGACTGAGATGTGTCCACTTGCCTGCCTGGAGGTCCTGTGTATGAGATGTGGCCTCTGACAGCAACCAAGCCCTGGTGTTTGTGGGTATTGTGCCCCTTCTTTCCTCTCAGGCTCACATGCCCAGATGTGGAAGGGACATTTCCAGGAGCACTCCTGGGATCAGAGGTAACTGACCTTGGCTGTTGCTGCTCCGGCCCTGTCCCACCAGTCTGCCTGCACTCAGACAATCCAGTGTAAACACCTGGGCGGACCGGGCCGACCCTGTGGGCCCTGGCACCTGTCTCTCTTGGCTTGTCCCCACACTTGTTATGAGAGCCAAGTTGAAACATCTCCTTTTCCTTTCCCTCCCCCATCTCGTGTCAGCCCCTGGGCCATGTCTGGTCCTGAGCTTGATTCTCAGAGGAGACTTCCTTACTGCGGAAGGTAAGGCTGGCATCTCTTGCAGCCAGGTGGGAGGACAGAACCCTGTGGATTTGAGTGAAGGACTTGGGAGGTGGCGGAGGGGTGGGAGCAGAGCCGGGGAAATGGTGACCTGGGGAGGAGTTGCATTTCCAGCTGTGACCCCGGGGTCATTCTGTGTGTTCTCTAGGTCATCGCTAGGGCCCGCTGAACACTGTAATGGGTACCCAGGTGCTGCCTGATGGGAGAGGGAGTATTGAATTGGAGTCGACAGATGTCTAGGGCAGAGCCAGGCTTGTCTGGTGCCAGGAAGTTGGCAGCAAAACAGAGATGAACTGTGGATGTGGAACCTGCCTGTGTAACTCCAAAAGTGACTCCAAAGCCCTCTTTGAAAATTAAGTGAACTCCAGGCCTAGTTTAGTCCCCATGCCCCCTGCTAATCCTCACCAAAGAGTTTCTGTCTCCAGTTCTGCTCCTTCTGCTCCTTCCTGTCTGCTTTTTTAAAAGTATGTTTTATTCTATTTTTAAATTGTGACAAAATACATAAAACAAAATTTACCATCGTAATCATTTTTAAGTATGCAGCTCAGAGGCTTTAAGTACACTCGCACTGCTGTGCAGCCGTCCCTGCCATCCATCCCCAGAACACTTGTCATCTTGCAAACCCGAAACTCTGCGCCCTTTAAACACTAACTTCCCCTTCTCCCCGACCCAGCCCCTGGCAACCATCTGTCCACTTCCTGCCTCTGTGAATTTGACTACGCTAAGTACCTCATGTAAGTGGACTCATACAATATTTGTCTTTTTGTGGCTGGCTTATTTCACTCAGCATCATGTCCTCAAGATTCATTCATGTTGTTTCTTCAACCTTTTGACTCTGGGTATTGCCTTGTCTCCTTTTGGGCCCACTTCACAAATCAGCAATAGGCCATCCTTGGGGCTTGCTTGGTCAGGGATGGGCTCGCTGACTTGGTCCTGGGAGAGTGGGTGGGTCACCCATTCGGTGGGAAGGCTTGGCCCTCTGGTGCTGGCTTCTACCATTGATGCTCCTGGAACCAACCCACTTGCCTGAAGCCATTCCATATTTCCTTCCCCTCTGCCCTCCATAGAGGGTGCTGGGTTCCTGGTTCCCTCCTGAATAGGAGGAGGGTGGCCGTGGTTCACCGTGAGCCTGGCATGGGTTGTGTTAGGGAAAGGGATTGTTGGGCACTGGGACATGCATGTGGAGCTTCTTTGAGACTGCGGCCAGCCGGCCAACCTTACACGGAGTAGTTGGAGGTCTTATTAGGATCGGCGGGTTATACAGCAGACCCAACTCAGTCCTTGGAATCCCCACGACTTAACACAAGCGCTGTTCACTGCTTGCTCACACCAGTGCCTCGCTGGTCAGAAGGGGCCTCTGCTCCACATGGTCGCCCAGGGACCCAGCAGATGGAGGCTGCCCCTTCTGAACCTGTGGCCTCCAAGGTCACTGAGGCAGGAGGAGGGGAATGGAGGATTTTGCATGATGGGTGACCAGAGCAGAGAGTCAGAAGGCAGCAGGGCCTTGATGGGGATATGTGTCTGTACCTCTGTGTGCATGTGTGTGCCTGTGCATGCCTCTGTGTGCGTCTGGGCAAAGAGCAGAAACAAGCTGGCTGGCCGAACCGCGGTGCCCTTCCCTGGCTCAGCCCTCACCTGGCTTGGTAGCGCTCCAGAGGAAGGGTGATTCGGTGGGTCAGAAAGAGGCCATTGACCTCGGAAGGTCCTCTCATCTCCTCTCAGCAGATGACCAAAGGAGGTTGGAACAGGCAAAAACACCAATGCTCTGTACCCGAGGGGACAGACAGAGAAGGGCGTGAATTTTGAGGCACCCTCAAAATAATAGAACAAGAATAGAATGATTTGTAAGGTCGAGGGAAGGTCTGCAGAGAGCCAGCAGCCCGAGCTGAATGCCAGCGAGTGTGGCCTCCTGGCAGCCGTGGATAGAGATGTGGAGTGTTTCTGTGGAGGTACGTGTGAAGGAGTGCAAGCGTGTGCAAGCTGGGAATATCTCGGCTGATTTCTGCAGAGAAGGGTGGGAGCCAGGGGCCACGCGGCCCTGGGATGGAAGGGAACCTGCGGTGTGGAGGGAGGCACTCATGGATTGTGATCCCGGCCACCACCAAAGTACAAGTTTGCTCTTGGGGTCTTACTGAGCCTTCTGGACCTTATGTTATTTATCTGTCTCCTGACTGTCGTTCCTACTTCTCAGCACTAGATTGAGAGTCATTTAATTTTTCATAAATACGCTAGGGACTCATGAAACCATATATGGGACAGGGGTCTCTGAAGAGGCCATCCCCGGCGGGTGATAAGTGGGACTGGATTTGAAAGTCATTGTCAGTAATGGTCCTTTGATTCTCCCTCTTCACTGCCTCCTGTCCATTCCCCCTTCTGCCTCTTTGGGGCCAAGTAGCATTTGCCACCACCATGCGGGCAGAGGGGAGGAAGAGCAGAGCCTTAGATCAGTCCAGGATCATTATTTGTCATCAGTCCATGGCAGTTCAGAGGGGAAACTAGAGACATGTTAAAGCTGTTAACTCTAACAAGGGTTAGAACTCCTGAAGGATTTGTCTCAGGGACCTCCTGGCCCCCCCACCCCAGACCCTAAATAATTGAATTGGTTGTTAGGGGAGGAATTTTCAGTGAATGGGATCCCCTCGTTGCCCGTTACCCAGAATCTGCTTGGTGAATGCGCTCTAGACTCCTGCCACCTAGTGGAGGGAGCCAGAATAGACCAAAGGCCAAATGAATGGGAATTTGACTTTCTAGAGGAATGTTTTTTGTCTGATTGATTGAATGCTGTGCGGTTTGTGAAATACTTTTCTTGTTTGGCCTCTGATAATGCTCTTAGGAGCAGCCACATGGAATGCACAAGGCGGCCGTGTCATCCCATTTCACAACGAGAACGTGGAGGCTCGGAAAGAATGAGCAACTTGCTGCAAGTCCAGAAGAGCTGGGCCCAGAACCCATATATATATATATTTTTTAATATTTTTATTTATTTATTTGACAGAGTGAGAGAGAGATCACAAGTAGGCAGAGAGGCAGGCAGAGAGAGAGGGGGAAGCAGGCTTCCTGCTGAGCAGAGACACCCCCGCCCCGTGCCCAATGCGGGGCTCGATCCCAGAACCCTGAGATCATGACCTGAGCCGAAGGCAGAGGCCTAACCCACTGAGCCACCCAGGCGCCCCCCAGAACCCAGATTTGTCTGACTTCTGGTCCCAGGCTTGACTCATTGTAAGCCACTGACTAGTAGTAGCAGGAATGGGGGGGCGCCCAGTCCTGCTTGGGGTCCATTCCTTTACTACATCTGGCACATAATAACGCAGGAGATGTTTGTTGAATGACTATGGCTCATTTACACAGAAAGGTTTCCTCCATGATGGCAAGGCCATCTAACCGTTCTGCACCAGCATTCCTGTATGTTCAGTGGGCATATAACTGCTTTTTCTATAGAGCAATTAGAAATTCTAGGCCCTTGTGCCTGAGACTTGGTCCAAAGTCTTTAATCTGTGGGTCAGTTTATTATTAGGCAGGTAGCCCTGGATAAGACTCTTGAGCCTCAGCTTTCCCCTGTGTAAAATGGGGGAGAAATATCCATGCTGACAACACCCGTGTATTGTGAGAGTGTTGGGTTGCTCTGTATGCTCTAAAACACGGTGCAGATAATAGCATTTCTCTTCGATCTCTCTGAGCCTGGACACTGCTGAAACTACCCTCTCTTCTCTGCCCAGGGCTGTCGGCGGGCCCCTGCCCCCTCACCTGCCACTGAACCCCACGACCTAGGATTCCTTTGTCCCAGGCTTTGGGGCCCTAGCTTCTCCAGGTGGTCCCTGTCTCTGCCTCCCTCCCCCAGGGAGCCTGTAGGTAGAGGGTCTGATCGAATCTCCGTGGTAACCAGAGAGGCCCAGCTGCACCCCCACGGGGACAGGGAGTTTGTTCCTAGCAGCAAGGCTGAGCCAGAACCGAGTGCTCCAACTCCAGCTCTCCCAAGGCACCTCCAGGAACCAGCTGTCCCATCACCTCTGCCCTTTGCTGGGTTAGTGACCTCCATGAAGTCCTCTGCGTGAGGAGCCTACGCTGTGGTCCAGGTGGCTGCTGCAGGCTCTGAGTGAATGGGACAGGGGCTGCCCCTCCAGCCTGTGTCCGGTGTACAATCCCTTTATGCCCTCCTCCTCCTCCTCTTCCCAGATAGACCTCCCAGTCCTTCATGACTTAATTCAAACCCCACCTCTTGCAAGTACCCTCTCCTACCCTTCTCATACCACGTGGCTGATGGCTTCCCAGGGCTGTTTCAGAATTCGGTTTCATTCGGTACAGGGTCCTTCTCTTAATCGGGTGGTTCTCAGCCTTACAATATGTTAGAATCACCTGGGGAGCTTATGACAGCCCTGATGCCCAGCCTCCCGCCCCCCCCACCCCCAATTCAGTATGGAGCCAGATAGGAGTAGTTTCCAAACTTTCCAGGGGATGCCAGTGTGCAGGGAGGTTTGGAACTGGTGTCTCAAAGTTGAAGATTTGAACTGTTCAGATGGCCTGTGAGGCCTTGCTTGAAGCCGACCCTCCAGAAATAGGCTGTTGGAGGAAAAATTGGGTGGGCCGCTGGGAGCCTAGCCCAGGGTCTGTTTCCAAAGCCCTCATTCTGTTTTTTGTTTTTTGGTGTTTTTTTGGGCAAGGACTAGGAGATCCCTGAGGGCACTCACCACACAGGAAGAGGACCAAGGTGGTAAGGACAGTTACTGTTTATTTAGCATTTGTGCTGGGCCCAGTGCCTCACAGTAATATATCTTCTCATTGGGACCCCACGGAAAACTCATGAAGTATAGACATTACGAGTTTTCCCTGTTTATAGGTGAGGAAACCGAGGCTCTGGAAGGTTAAGTAGCTTGCCTAAGATCACATGGCTGTTAAGCGGTAATACTGGGATTATAACCAGAATCTGACTCAAAGTGCAGACCCTGGACCACTGTGCTATCCCAGCTCCCCAGCCTCCCTCCTGTAGGCTTTGAGCAGGGGCTACAGAGAAGGAGGTATCTGGAAAGAGGTTGGTACGGGGGCGCCTCACCCTAGTGCCATGCTACCACTGAGGGACTCCCGGGGGTATCTCCTGGATCCACTGGGGTCACGGAGCCCTGAAGGTGTCCAGCCTGCTTTCCTCCTCCCTCAGCTGACCTCTCCTGATGCCTGTTCTTTCCAGACACTGTCTGGGTTCTTTAACCTAATTATGTTATTCAATGTCAGCTTACAACCAGCTTGTGACATGGGCATTGTTATCCCCGTTGTTATCTCAAAGATGAGGAATGAAACACAGTTCTTCCGGTTCTGTGGCAGCCCCTGTCTGGCATGGGTAAGAAGACCGTAGACTATGCATTGGCCTTGGGGTCTGCGATTCCCCCATGTTGCGGGGGAGGCTGAGTTTCATAGCCCTGTGTGCCTGAGAATGTGGGGAAGACCCACGGCTTAGTTGGAGGAGGAACCTGGGGGAGTTAGAAGATCTTGGGGGGAAGTGAGCAGATCTGTGCGTCTCCTGGGGAGGGGCTCGCACTGTGTCCAACAGGGTCCCTGCAGGCCTCAGCCCAACACCTGGCATCTGAGGGAGGTCTGAGCAGGAAGCAGAATCATTTTCTGGGAGTTAGTGACCGGACGCCATCCGTGCAAGAGAGCCCCGGGACCTTAGCTCCTGCCCCGCCAGTCTGTTCTGGGCAGTGGACCAAACAGAAGGGCGCAGTTCTTAACCCCATTCTTTGCAGCTCTGTTTCCCTCACTGGGAGCAGCTGCTTCCTTCTCTCCCTGTCTCACTTCCCATCAGGGGGCGCCCAGACCCTCCTCCAAATGGATCTCTTCCCTCACCAGAGTTTGGCATCCGTCTTTTCTTCCGCTTGTGGGCCCTGACAGCAACCCGCGCTCATCACCTTTTCTTGCCGTTCAGACCCACAGGTTCTTAGAAGAACCTTAGTGGCCTGGAAGAGGTTGGAAAGATCCCCCAAAACTGCCCTTAGCCTCTGTTTTGGAGGTTGGATGTGGCTGTGTCCATCATAGGTGCTGGGCAGCCTCAGAGGAAGGTTGTAAACAGCTAGACGCCTGTGTGCCTTCAGCCGGCAGGGCAACCCTTCCTCCCCTCCCGCACCAACCAGAGCTTAGGATGGTAGAAATGAAGGCTGGTCATTTGGGTTTGAACCTACCCCTGACAGGCTAGCTCTCTCCACCTTGCCCCAAAAGGAGCACGTCTGAGGTCTCTGTGGTCTGTCACTAGTTGGCTCCCATCCTGCCATCTGGCCCAGGCTCTGTTACATGTTTGGAATAGGTAACCCTATATTCACATGCATTCCCAATCTAGATGACTCCTGGGAGCTCTGGGAGGTAAGGGGGGTCCCAAGATTCTGCCTGCCTTGTAACGCAAGACAGGAACACAGGCATTGGGCAGAATTATCTAAAGTTAGCGATATCTGGCAATGATATGGCTGGCAAGACCCCCCGTTAGGGAATGGTCCCACTGGGTCCTGCCTAACTCTTAGCTTGGTTCACGAGGCCCTTGGTGTGCTGGTCTGTGCCCACTTCTCCCGTATTATCTGCCTCCCCACCCTCTTGCTCACTCAGTGTTCTAGCTGTGCTAGGCTATTTATAGTCCCCTCGAGGGGCCCTGCTGTTTTACATTTTGTGCCTTTGCCAAGCCTCTTCTCGTTGCCTAGAACTCTGCTCCTATCCCCATCCGCCTGGCAAGCACCCACGCATCCTTCAAGATTCAATTAATAATATTAATAATAGCCACTAAGATTGATAGGGTGCTTACTACGTGCTAAGTGCTTCGTGTGCGTTATTCCAGATAATCCTCAAAGCAGCCCCGGGCACTTGGCCCCTTCATCATCCTCTTTCACATTCACTGGGTTAACCAGTATCTGTTCAGAGGTGGCTGCCCTGCCAGGCACTCTTCGGAGCACAGAGAGATTAGGAGCCTGGATTGGAGCCTTAGCTGAGGGACCTCAGGGTCTCGGTCAGAGCCACAGCAATAAACCATCTCCCTGTGAGTACCACCCAACCCTTCAGCCTGTCCCTCACCCACACTGTTGCCTACTCCCTCCTCTCTGCCTCACTGGTAAGGTCCTTCTGTCATGGCACCAAGGACATCCTCTTGCCCACCAGACAACCTTCCTCTGCTGGGCTGCGAGGGTATCACTCAGGAATGTGTTTATTTTAAGTGGCAGAAAACCCAACACTTAGGGGCTTATATTTTTCCCTTCAGTAAAAAACGAGATGGGCTCTTCCTGTTGCGGCTCAGTCACTCACTTATCAGCATCAAGGGGAACGTCCGTGTTCTTTCTTGTTTGTTTCCTCAGGCAGCAAAATGGCTGCTGTAGCTCCAGTCATCACACTTGAGTTCAAGGCAAGAAATCCATTTTTAATCATCAAAGCAGGGGCCTTGCCAGAGGCTCCATCCTACTGTACTTGGCTCTCATGGGCCAGTGGCCACTCCTAGTTGTGAGAGTTAGAAAAAGCGAGCATCTTGCCTGGGACTGGGTCCTTTGTCCCCTCATATAAAACCAGGGTAGGTAAGCAGGGATGAAGGAAAGATCGATGTTGGGTAGGAGACAAGCAGTATGTGCCAGCATCCTAAAGAGCGGAGATCGTGTATTAATTTCTCCCAAAATCTTAGAACCTGAATGCTTTATGATTATTTTTGTGCTGCTGCCTTGCATTTATTCTGTGCACATACAGACACTTTTATTTTTTCAAACATAGTATCATACTGTACACACTATTATTTCCTTTTTCAGTTCATGATATACACCATCCATATAGTTTTAATGGCACATAGTAGTCCATCTTGGAGAAATACTATACTTTACTCAATGAATTCTGTATAATCATTCAATTTGTTTTTAATATTTCATAATCATAGATAGCCCTGTGATTAATAACCTTGTAGCCTTATTTTTAGATGCACTTCTTTTCTGTTAAGATTCAATTTATTTATTTGAGGGAGAGACAGCACAGAGGGAGAGTAAGAGGGAGAAGCAGACTCCCTGCTGAGCAGGGAGCCCAACACAGGGCTCGATCCCAGAACCCTGAGATCATGACCTGAGCTGAAGGCAGATGCTTAACTGACCGAGCCACCCAGGTGCCCCTAGGTACATTTCTAATTATCTCTTAGGACATAGTCTTGTCTTATGCTGGGTTAAAAGCTGTGCAAACTATTAAAGCTTTCAAAACCAGTTACCAAACTGACTTTAGACAAGTTGTGTCATACCCTCCAGGAGTTGGGTTTTTTTTTTTTTTTAAGGTTTTATTTTAAGTAATCTCTATACCCAACATGGGGCTCAAACTCACAATCCTGAGATCAAGAGTTGCATGCTTTACTGACTGAGCCAGCCGGGTGTCCCCATAGCCTCCAAGAGTTTCTGAGGTTGCCTGTTCCCTGACAACTTTGGGTATTTTTTTTTTAAGATTTTTTTTTTTAATTTACTCATCTGACAGACAGAGATCGCAAGTAGGCAGAGAAGCAGGCAGAGAGAGAGAGGGAAGCAGGCTCCCCGCTGAGCAGAGAGACCGATGCGGGGTTCGATCCCACGACCCTAAGATCATGACCCGAGCCGAAGGCAGAGGCTTCAACCCACTGAGCCACCCAGGCGCCCCTGGGTATTTTTTTTTTAAACCTTGCAGATTTGGTAGAAGAAATTGCAAATATATATATATATATACATATATATATGTATATATATATACATTTTCTTTGATTACATTTTAAATGGATATATACACTGAGCATTTGTAGTTCCCCATTTAATTTTCTCTTCACTTTTCTGACATTTAGAAAGTTAAAGTATTTACCTTTTTCTCATTTTGCAGAAGTTTGCAAAAGTGCTTTATGTATTCAGGAGACGAGGAATTTCCTGGGAGAAGGGGGCAGCAGAGATGGATTCAAAGGCTAAATAGGATTTCATAGGGTGGACAAGGGGTGAGGAGGGTGTTCTAGGTCTAGGAACAGCACATGCAAAGGTCCAGAGGGGGAAAACAGTGTCGTGTGTCTGGGGACAGTATTAATTTCACAGGGGTGCCATAAAAAAAAGTTACCACAAATTTAGTGGCTTAAAACAACAGAAATTTGGGGCGCCTGGGTGGTTCAGTGGATTAGGCCTCTGCCTTGGGCTCAGGTCATGATCTCAGGATCCTGGGATCGAGCTCCACGTCAGGCTCTCTGCTCAGCAGGGAGCCTGCTTACCCCTCTCTCTCTCTCTCTGCTTGCCTCTCTGTCAAATAAATAAATAAAATCTTAAAAAAAAAAACAACACCAGAAATTTATTTTCTTCCAGTCTGGAGACCAGAATCCCAAATCAAGGTGTTGGCAGGGCAGTGCTCCTTACTGAGATTATAGGGAGAGAATTCTTGCTTGCTTCTTCCAGTCTCTTCCAATCTCTCTTCATAGGGCCTTCTGTGCATCTGTGTCCTCTCTCCTTCTGTCTCCCATAAGGATACATCGTCAGACTTAGGACCCATTCAGTTATCTTCAAGTTAATGACATCTGCAAATACCCTCTTTCCAAATAAGGTCACATGAGGGACTGAGGTTAAGACCTGAACGTTTGTATCTATATTTGGGGGCTACTATAGAACCCACTGCAGGGACCTGGAAGATGTCTGATATTACTCAGCAGCAGAGGATGACCCTGTAAAGGCAGATTCAGTTGCTGACCATAAAGGTACTTGACCTGGCGTGTTTGGAATTTACCCTTGAAGTGAATGGGGAACTGTTGAATTTCTAACAGGGGAGAAACACAGTCAGATTTTCAGTCTGGCTCATGGGGAGTTAGTGTTGGACTTGTCCTTGTAAGAGCTGGTGAAAGTGGGGAAGAAGTTGGGGAGTGGAGAATAGTTCAGGATGTAGAAGATGAAGACCAGGAAGAAGGCGGGATCCAAAATGACTCCTGGGTTTCCTACTTGAGCAATCTAGCATATTAACTTTGGGAAAAGGGTGGATTGAGGTCCCTGAGGATGCAGGTGTCCAGGAACCAATCAGAGAGATGGGTCTACAGCTCAGACCTCTCCCTGGCACGGAAATAAAATTTGGGAGAGGGAGCAAAGCAGGGGTGACAGAAGCTTGGAGAGCACCAATTTTTCCCCCATCGTTTTATTACAAATTTTTTTGAACATACATAAATGTATAAAGAATTGTACAGCGAGGGGTACCTAGCTGGCTCAGTCAGTAGAGCATGTGACTCTTAATCTCAGTGTTGTGAATTCCTGAGTTCATGTCATGGAGTTGGGTGTGGAGCCTACTTAAAATTAAAAAAAAAAAAAAAAGAATTGTACAGTGGATACCCATGTACCCACCATCTAGAGTCTATAATTATCTGTACTTTTTGGATGTTTTCTATTTTCTACACTTGCTTTATCACACATCTCTCCGCTTCTTTGAGCATCATCAACCCATCTTGTTTTTTATGTGTTTCAGATAGTAGCACACTTCACTTCAACACTTAAGCATGAATATCATTAACTAGAATTCAGTGTTTAGTAAAATGCACAAATCCTAAGTGTATTTCACAAAGGTGATGAATGCATCCACCTATGTACTCCAAATCTCTCTCAAGATACAGAACATTTCTCTTTTTTTTTCTTTTTTTAAGATTTATTTATTTATTTATTTGAGAGAGAGAGAGTGCACACGCAAGAGGGGGAGAGACGGAGAGGGAGAGGGTCCCCAAGCAGGCTCCCCGGTGAGCACAGAGCCCGACGCAGGGCTCGATCCCATGACTCTGAGATCATGGCCTGAGCTGAAATCAAGAGTCAGACGCTTAACCAACTGAGCCACCCAGGCATCCCAGGATGTAGAACATTTCTATCGCCCAGAAAGTTCCCTGTGCCCCTTACAGTCAACTGCTGTCTCTACCCCAACCCCAGAGGTATCCACTGTTTTCCTTTTCTTTCCTTTTTTTTTTTTTTAAGATTTTATATATTTATTCGACAGAGAGTGAACACAAGCAGGGGGAGCAGGAGCAGCAGGCTGAGGGAGAGGGAGAAGCAGGCTCACTGTCAAGCAGGGACCCTTGATCCTAGGACCCTGGGATCATGACCTGGGCTGAAGGCAGAAGCTAAATGACTGAGCCACCCAGGCATCCCCCTTTTTTTATTTTCAACCATAGGGTAGTTTAGTCTATTCTAGAACTTAACGTAAATGGAGCCATACAGGATATGCTCCTTGGTGTCTGACTTCTTTCACTTGGCACAATGCCTGTAAGAGTTATTTCTGTTATTGCGTGTATCCGTTGTTTTTCGCTTTTTATCGGTGAGCAGTATTCTGTTGTAAGGATACTTAAAGAATACCTATTTTTAAGGGGTGGGAAAAGACTTAGAGACCGAGGAGACTTAGAAGGAACAGTGAAGGCAGTAGGAAAAGCACCTAGGAAGAATGTCAAGGAGAACCATCTGAATAAGTTACAATTAAGTTTGAGTACCTATAACATAAAGCTAAATAACAGAAGCTTAAATCACATGAGTATTTTTCTCTCTCATGTAAAAGAAGTCTGAGGGCGCCTGAGTGGCTCAGTTTGTTAAGCATCTGCTTTTGGCTCAGGTCATGATCCTGGGGTCCTGAGATGGAGTCCTGTGGCAGGCTCCCTGCTTAGTGGAGAGTCTGCTTCTCCCTCTCCCTCTGCTCTTCCACCCCTCCTCCACTCATACACAAGAGTGTGCGTGTGCTCTCTTTCTGAAATAAATAAAATCTAAAAAAAAAAGAAGAAGAAGTCTGGCAGTAGACAGCCCTGGAGTGGTATGGCAGCTCATTGTGCCATCACGAGCCTGGGTACCTAGCTTTCTGCTTGGCTAGCTTCAGTGAAGGCTTCTATCCTCAAAGTCACCTCATGGTTTAATATGGCTGCTGGAGCTCCAGCCATCCCATCTGCTTTCCAAACTTTGGCAACAAGGAGGAACCATGGGGGCAGGGCGAGGAGTGGCGTGCTTTCCAGCTAAACCTATCATTTTTAGCAGCCTTCCTTCAAGTTTCATACATATCCACTTAACATCTCATTGGCTGGAACTTAATCACGTGGTCCACACCACTAGGGAAAGTGGTCTTTTAGTTAGCCACTGGGCACAGTGCCACTGCAAATATAATGATATTTCTGTTACTAGGAGGGGAAACGGATATTGGCTGTTAGCAGCCTCCTCTGCCCTCTCTCTCTCTGAGACCTGGTGGCCAAGCCTTTGTATCCGCAGCTTCTCATAAACTGAAGCCTGTGTTCAGTAGATTTCCATCCTCCTGAGTCCCCAGGGCACCTTCTTTCTCTGAGGGTTGGTTTCTCTGTCTTTTCTGTACCTTTTCCTGGTAAGGGCCCTCCTGGGTCTCTGACGGACTTCCTGGGCTGTCAGCGTTTGACAGGTGGTAGAACAAAAGGGAAAGTATTTAAGAACATTTGCAGAGAGCTCTATGTGTGCACTGTCCTCCACTCCTGGGCCTCTCCCACGGCTGTGGCCGGCACCCCTCCCTCCTGGTCTTTGGTCAGCCTCCCCTGATCAGGAGAGCTGTGGAAGTCGACTTCTCTGGAAGTTAGAAACTCAAAGGGAAAAGGGTGGCATTTGGAGACATACCTGGGTTCAGAATCTTTCTGGGCAGATAGATCTTCCTGAGACTCACTGATAAACTGGGGATAGTAGCAATAGCCTTCCAGGTGTAGCTAGATTGAGAGGAATGGGAGACGCAGGCCCATGGCTGGCCCTCTGATGAGGAGGAATTGGAGCTTACCCAGATCTGGGCCCATGACCTCTGGGAACATAGGTCAGTGTACAGGAGAGTCAGCATGGCCCGCTGGAATCTGAGCTTTTGGCCAGCTCAGGGTTCACCGTACTGCACACCCCTGGCCTTGACTCCAGGCACTCACAGGGCAGCCTGGAGCCCCCTGGAGGAGAGAGGGAGGTTAACAGGATGTCTCATTCCCTCCTTGTGTTTCTCAATGTGAGGAGACGTCACCAGACAGTGGCCCCCCTTCTCCGACCACGCCAGACTTGGGCTGACTGGGTGCTGTGGCTTCTTTGCCTTCCCACTACCCGCCTAATAGCAGAGTCGGCTCACCCCCTACCAGCCTCATGCATAGGCCCTGCGTTCTCCAGCCAGCGGGCCCTATCTCCGTGTACGTGGCTTACACACATTTCCGTGGCTGGATCCTGTGGTTCTTCACATGCATGCCTGTTCTGGGGGAAAAAAATAATAGCTTACATCCTCTGACAGCTTAATGGGCCGTCAGCACGGGGATTGGAGAGAAAGTCAGAGGGAGCAGGTGCAGCGAGCCTGGGGGAAGCTCTTGGCTGCCAAAGGGCCAGATTGGACTGAGTACAGCCGTGGCCAGATGCCCTGGTGACCTGTTGACACCGTTCTCAGGCTGCTGGCTGCCCAGGGGCTGGTATGTTGTGACAGAAGGGGAGGAGCCAGGGCCCCGTGGAGAATTTGGCTCAAACCTGAGACCTGAGCAGGACAGTGCATTCCTCTGCTCATTCATCTCCTCCACACACGTTTCCCGAGATCCTGCCGCACGCGGTCCTGTGGGTTCTGGGCACACACAGTGATGACCGAGACACCCAGTTCCTGTCCCAGGGGCACAGAGACGACTGGGCAAGAGCAACCGAGCCGCTAGAAGGCCGTATTGCTGTCGTTTTGAGCAGAGACGCCAGGAAGACATCTGGGAAGAAGCTCCGTCTGAGCAGATGATGGGAAGAGGCCCAGACAGGGTGAGGGGTGGCGAGAGGGTCGCTCATGCCGCTGCAGGAGAGACCCCTGTGGTGGAGCTTGGGGTTCCTTTCTGCAGGTCTGTGCCCCCGTGGGCCTGGCCTGCCGTCCCCGAGAGGGGCATCCGTGCGTGGGCTCCGCAGCCTGGTCAGGTAAACGGCAGCTCGACTTCCCTGCGGCCTTTTCTTCCCTCTTCTCTGAAGGGAGCCTCCATTGAAATTATAGAAATAAGTGCCAGCTTTTGAGTCTGCCATTAAACCACATCCCTGCCAGGCCTCAGAGCCACCTTCTCGCCCACACTCGGCCAGCCCTGGGCTCCATCTCGCGCTGGGGCCTTGTTCGGAGAAGGGAGGGCTCCCCGGGGGCAGTGCCTCAGCCCTCCACCCCGAAAGCTGCTCTGCGCCCCATGCCAGGGATCGGCTCCGTGTACGAATGGTACCCAAGGAGGAGGGGCTCAGGAAGTGACATCGCTCGGCCCGCCCAACCTCCTTAGTCCCTATAAAAAGCAAAATGGTGACTCAGAGAGGAGAGTTGGAAGCATCCTGCCTCCTGCTCCCACTGTGAATTTTTAGACTTGGAATGAGGCAGGAGGCAAAGGAAACAGCGGCTCGAAATCCGCGGCTGACATGCTATTAAGCAGGTGGCAACAGTAGAGCCGCTCCTCCCCGACTCCCAGCAGCCCTGGAGCTGCAGCCGCGGGGCCTGCTGGCGCTCCCCAGCCCCTCACGAGGCCCGGGCCCCCCGCGCAGCCCCCGCCTGGGCCAGGCCGTGCATGCTGCGGCGGGGGGCATGGCAGCCGGCGGTCGCCGTCGGCGCCCACTGCGCTACCAGTCCCTGGCGGCCCTCGTGGAGGACTCTCAGTGGCCTTTCTTGTTCCTTGTCTCAGACTTCAGCTACGGGGCCGACGACTACGACGGAGAGGGGAATGAGGAGCAGAAGGGGCCCCCGGAGGGCTCGGAGACCATGCCGTACATCGACGAGTCGCCCACCATGTCACCCCAGCTCAGTGCCCGTGGCCAGGGCGGCGGGGATGGCATCTCCCCCACCCCACCTGAGGGGCTGGCACCTGGGGTAGGTACACCTGCTTTTCCTTGGGGGTTGGAGAAGATGGGGGAGTTCTAGGGGAGGGGGCCAGGCAGGCCTGGGGGTCATGGGTCAGGCTCTGGTTGGGATGCTACTGCAGGGGAGCAGGGCTGGGGAAACATGGACCTGGATGTTCTTGGTGCCCTCGTCTTCTCATTCCGGTCCTGGGCCCCTTGCAGACTAGGCTCCCCGCCCCCACCCCCACCTGCTGCTCTCTCTGCCACCCCTGCCTCTTCTACCAGCCATCTGCTTCCCTGGATACCCTCACTTCCTCTCTCAGCTTTCTCTTCCAGCCCCTCTCGAGCAGGATGGGGTCTGGGGGAGGGAACCAGCTCTTCTCTCCGGCCCGGAGCCGGGCAGGGGCTGCACACGTGACCCGTGGGCTGTAGACGTCCAGATGCCGGCTCAGCAAAGCAAGGCTGGTCTCTTTGCTCTCTGCGGGATGGAGTGAGCCGCTCAGGCAGCGTTCCCCGAAGATCAAGGGCCCTATTCTGCCCACCTCTAGAAGGGAATGAGCCCTAATGGTGTCCCCCTCTCCTCTTGTCGACTGACGGGAGCTCTGCTCCAAAGAGAAGCATTTTACAAGGAATATTAAGTACGTGCTTTGAGACAGGCTAAGAGGTTTGCAATCCTTGTAATTAATGCTGCTTCTGGCTGCAGGGCCCGGCTCTGCCTGCAGCCAGCTTGTATAGGGGCATCTAAGCGAGCAAGACAGAGGGGTTCCTGGGGGCTGTTTTTCTGGAGTTGGGGAGCATCAAAGCCATTCCTCCATGTGGGGGTGGGGGTGGGGCTTGGAGGGCCCAGTCCTGCTCAGTAGAGGGCTTATCCAGGTATGTTTTGGGCAGGGGACCCTTTCTTCCATCCTTCCTGAGGAGCAGGCACTGAGGTATCGGGGAGTACTTGTTCCCATCCTAAAGGGCCCAGCAAGCCCCACTCCAGCAGGGGGCCTGCTGGTACTCTACCATTTCTGGAGAGCCCCCTGCTTCTTTCCCTCCCAGCCTCCTTGGCCACCCTCCGCCCCTCCACAGAGCTCTCACCCCCTCTTCGCACACCGGGGTGGCTGTTATAGCCTTTGGCAACAAGGGCCTTGGCAACCAGCTTCCCACTTGGGGGAAGCCACATTGTTGCCATGGCAACAGAGGCCGAAGCTGAGCTTAGTGGCTGCCAGGCAGTGCAAGTTTGGAAAGATGGTGGGGGCAGGTGGGAGGTGGAGGGGCTGGGTGAGGTTCAGGACCCCCATAGCCGGCATTCTGTGCTGTTTTCCTGTCATCCCTAAGGAAGGTGAGAGACCACCGTCTTGGACAGGCAGGGGAGGGTTTTCTCCTGATGAAGGAAGGAGTATTCTGGGACCTGAACTGAGGCCAGCCAGGGGAAACAAGGAGAAAACCCTTGCTTCCCATCTCTGCCTTCGGGTCTCTGACCTAATAGAGCTCAGAGGACCCCTGGAGGACTCAGCTGTTATCCCCACTAGGAGCAGGTGCAGGAAGATTCATGGGAGGACCCAACCCAGGGCCAGGAATGCTGGCTGAGAGCTGAGAACGTGTAGCTAAGTAGAGCTGCTCGCTGGCAAGAAAAGTGCCTTTGCCATCTTCTTCTCCCCTCTCCGCCTTCCTCCTTGCTCCCTGTCCCGGCTCCTTCCCTCATCACATGACCACCTTGCTTGTGCGCTTGCCCATCCATTTTTAGATTCCTTGGTGAAAGGTACTGTTGGGTGTTTTCTCCAGTGAAACAGGCACAGCAGGGGACCCACCCCACCCCACCTCCCTGCCTGGAGCTCCGAGGCTTTGGGGCAGTGACTTTTTTTCACTTTGTGGCTGCTCATTTTGCTGGGTGGCTTAGGAGGGAATAACATGGTTTGAGAACTTTGAAGTCCAGAGATGCTACAGTGAGAGCTGATGAAAGGGCTTGGGGCTTGGGAACCCCAGAGTTGAGTTTTTACACCATTGGCTAGAAGACATGCTGAGGGTGGGGAGTATTTATCCAACCTGGGGATCCTGGTGAAGATTGCAGCCTGGTGCACCCCCTGCCTGCAGGCCTTCCCTCCTAGAGTTAGTTTGCATTTCCCCCCTTTCTGCTGGATCACTGGCTCCACCTAGTGGACTCCACAAGTATTGCTGTTTACATTGTGGTGCTGGAGAGAGTTGACACACCCCTTCCTGAGTACTTGGGGGTTATTTTGGTTAAAAAGAAAAAGACAAAAACAAACAAACAAAAAGAAAACCAAGGTTTCTGCTGCTTGGCTCTGTTCATTTGGCCAGGCAGGGCCCCTCCCTGCCAGGCTTCCTGTTGGGGCCTTAGGAACCAAGGGGACTTTTGGACTAAATCATACAATTGTTCTAGATATTCAGATGTCTGGCCTCTGGCAGCTGGGCATTTCATACCCAATTATGCCGCCAACTTGTTCCGGGAAGCCCAAGGTTTGGTCTTTGTATTTGGTCAGGGTACTCCAGAGAAGCAGAACCAATAGGATCTGTATGTAGATCTAGATCTGTAGAGAGATTTACGATAAGGAATTGGCGCACGTCATTATGGAGGCCGGGAAGTCCCAAGACCTGCCATCATCAAGCTGGACACACAGGAATGATGTATAGTTAGTTCTAGGTTGAGCCTAGAGCCCTGAGAACAGCAGAGGCCAGTGGTGTAAGTTGCAGCCTGAAGCCAGCAGGCTCAAAATCCAAGAAGATCCGGTGTTTCAGGCTGCGTCAGAAGCCTGGAAGAGACTCACGTCTCAGCTCAACTGGCAGGGTGAGTTCCCTCCTATTCAGCCTTTTTGTTCTATTTGGGTCTTCAGTGGAAAGATGAGGCCCACCGCCCACATTAGGGAGAGCAATCTGCTTTACCCAGATTCAGATGTTAATTTCACTCAGAAACGCTCTCACCAACACACGCAGAATAATTTTGACCAAATGTCTGGGTACCCGTGGCCCAGTCAGCTTGACACATGAAAGGAACATGAGCTTTGCCTAGATGAACACCTGCTACTCTCTAGCTGTAGGATCTGGAAAAGTGACATAACCCCTCTGAGCCTCACTTTCCTCAGTTTTATTTCTTTTTATTTTATTTTAAGATTTTATTTATTTGAGGGACACCTGGGTGGCTCAGTTGGTTAAGCCACTGCCTTCGGCTGGGGTCATGATCCCAGGGTCCTGGAATCGAGTCCCGCATCGGGTTCCTTGCTCGGCAGGGAGCCTGCTTCTCTCGCTGCCTCTGCCTGCTTGTGTGTACTCTCTCTCTCTCAAAAAAAAAAAAAAAAAAAGTTAAAAAAAAAAAGATTTTATTTATTTGAGAGAGAGAACAGAGGGTGGAGCAGAGGGAGAGAGAGAATCTCAAACCGATTCCACACTAAGCATGGAGCCCAATATGGGGCTTGATCTCACGAGCCTGAGATCATAACCTGAGCCGAAATCAAGAGTTGGATGCTTAACCGACTGAGCCACCGGGGTGCTCCCTTGCTACTCTTTCTAAGTAAGACCAACTCCCCGAAGGGGTGGTGAGAGGAGGGACTGGGATGCCTCAGGTAAAGCCCGCAGCACTGGCTCATACTCATCCTGATGCTCCGTCCTTTGTGACTGGGACCTACAAGACTTTTCTTGCCAAGAAAAGTTTGGAGCCAAGACCATTGCAAGGACCTAGGCTCATGGCAATTGCTAGACAACAACTGAGTCTTCCTTTTGCAGCCTCCTTTCTGAGGTTGGATCAGTCCTGCCAGGTGTGGGAGCCCAGATGAAGCCAGGTCCCTGCAGTGTTGGCAGGACAGACCCATACTCCTCCCTCCCTGCCGCACCCCTACAGCCTTGCCCTGCTGCTCCTATGGTAGATATGCCCCAGCTGAGCAGAGCTCCTTAGTAGGGCCAGGGCCGCCTACCAGTGCTGGCTCTATTCAGCTGAGAGTCCTGTGCCTGGTTCCACCTTGGGAAGGAAGGGCAGGGACTCTTGATCTCAGCTAACAAGTGGGGGCCGGCTTTCCTCTGCTAGGACCAGGGTCTTACAGAAAAGCTTACTCCCCCCGAGCCATAGACTCCTCTGTCACCCCTCTTGAGAGGCACCCTAAAAAGCAGAAGCAAGGCAAAGATGTGGGTGTTGTCTCAGTGCTAGAGCACTTACCAGCTGTGCGACCCGAGGGATGTCACTCACCCTGTCTGGGCTCCAGTGTACCAATCTGTAAATGGAAGATACTCAGAATTTCCTCCTTCCTGACCTCACGCAGCTGTCGGGAGGTTTCCGTGCAACGGGGTTAGGCAGAGCTCTGTGCAATCATGAAGTTTGTACATGTGTGGCTGGGACTGCTCCGTGTCAGACTCATTCTGTAGTTCCTGGGGTACCCAGAGGTGGTTCAAATAAGAGGCTGAATTGAGGGGTTCAGACTTTATCTAGCAGGAGAATCCAAAGTAAGGGTGGCAGAGTGTTGAAGGGATCACCGTTGTCCTCTTGGCCTCCCCAACCACCAGCCACCCCCCCCCCCCGCCCCCAACGCTTGGACTTGCCCTGAGCCTAGTTTCTCCAAGGAGTGCCTGCTAGGGCTTTCTTTTGCTTAGATGATGTGCTGGAGAGCCTTCCGCCCTCAGGGCTGTGGGCTGGTTGCTTCTGCCAGGAGGGCCTCCAGACCCCTCCTGTCCTGCAACTGCAAAGAGAACGCACAGAAACACTAAATGCAGGTGCTGTTAAAGTACTTTATAAACACTCGCTTGCTTCGCCCTCACCGCGACCCTGTGAGGAAGGCACCACCATTGCCCTGTGTTAAGCTACGGAAACTGGGGTGCAGAGAGGTAACACCACCTACCCAAGGCCCCCCAGCTGGTAAGTGGTAGGATCCTCGCCTCGGCCACTCTCTGTTACCTCTCCCGAACAGGAGCCTTTGCGCCTTTGTTCTACCTCTTTCTGGCCGTGTGGCTTTGAGCAACTTGCAGGCTCTTGGTACCCTCGGCTGTAAATGAGGACAAATGCCTCCCATGCAGAAGGGCTGTTGCCAGGACCAAGTGACACAGGACCTGTGAAAACACCTCGTGCCGGCCACACAGAACACTGCTTCCTGAGGTGGGAGTTGATTCCGGATCTCTCCTGGGATCTGAACCCGATTTTCCAGGAGGCCCCATCTCAGTTCCCAGAGGTACTCCTGCCTCGTGAAGGCCCCTGAAGGGAGAGGGGAGAGGGGCACCGCTGTGAAGGATTCAGGGGGAAGAGGGGCACAAAGCGGAGGGCCCAGCTGCTGGGAAGGAGGTGAGAGTGGACTTGGGCTCTTTGTCACTTGGCCACAATCTGCCTTCCCTTCTCCCCAGCCCCCACCTCGAAGGTGTTCCCCTTAAGCCCACCTTGCTAGACACCAAGCCACTGCCAGGAGCTTGAGAGCTGAGCAGGGAGGGGAGTGCTGGGAAATCGAGATACAGCCACGGCTTGGCCTGCTGCACTGGGCACTGGTGGGTGGATATTAACCCTTCCTCCCTCCTCAGCCTGGTTTCCTTTGGTAGGACTGTGCTCCTTTCAGCCCTAGCACCCCACGTCATATGACCACATGCCATAGGAACCATCCATCCCATCGAAACCTCGTGATTTGTCTTCTGGGGAGACCCTTTGCCTTGCCCTGTGAGCATTCATGTCTACTCACTAATTATTTTCAGAGCACCCACTTTTTTACAAGAGATTGTTCCAACTGATGGGGAATTTGCATGCACAGGGACTGCCTCCCCACCCCTCCACATACACTCTATTTCAAGGCCATCTATGCAACAACCTTGAGAGATATCCAGCATCCCAAGGGAGGGGTCATGTGACCTCAGGTAGGGGAACCAGGGAGGGGAGTCTGGGGGAGGCAGCCTCAGATAGCAGGAAGTGTTCTGCCTGGGCACTGGTCAGGAAGAACATTCTAGGTAAAGAGGGCTATGCAAGTTCTGGAATGTGGGGAAATCTCTGGAAGTTTGAGAAAAGGATAATGGTCTGCTGGGTACTGGGTTCAAAGGAAGAGGTGGGAGGTGAAGCTGGGAGTGAGCTAGGGCCCCCCACTTCTGTGCTCCCTACACCCTACCACCCCCGCCAAAGAAAAGGAGACTAGCTAGTGCCTAACAAGGGCTGACACTTGCCAGGCACTGCCCTACATGTACTAGTCCTCATTGCAACCCTGGAGTTGGTACTGTAATCCCATTTTACAGACAAGGAAACTGGGACCCTAGAAGTTAGAATGACTTGGCCAGGGTCACACAAATGGCAAGAGGCAGAGTGAGGATTGAAATCCAGAATCTAGGGAAGTTCTTTTTCCTTTGTTTGTTTCACTGCATAAATAGTGTCATGTACTGACTGACACCCAGCATTTGCTTTATGTAATTAAACTCTATGTATGATTTTTGGAATGACTTCTACAACAGAGGAGGAAAGGCAGAGGAAGGAGCACAGTTATCAGGAAGATGATGCATCTGATTCTGTCTTTGGCCTTAGCAGACTCTGCCTACTCCTGGCACTGGCCCCTTTGGAGCCAGTTCTTATTGGCCCAGAGTCTCTTGAGCTCCAGCAAATCTGGAGGTGAAGCTTCAGCTTTTGCCCAGAAAGTTGGGAGGGCTGGGAATTGTCAGAGAGGAGGGAGAAGAGGCTTCTAGCCCAGGATGAGGCCTGAAGGTGAGAATGGCCCGGCCCATTAAGGGGAGAGTGAGTAGGAGACTGTTGTCAACAGTTGGATTGGCTGAGTTGCCAGCAAGGGCCCCACTGCCCTTGTTTGGGCTGACTTGGTGGCTTCCTGTGGGCACAGAGGAGCAGTGTTTTAGAAAGAATAATCTGATGTCACCGGGAGGTATGACTGTTGAACAATGGTCTCCTCATTCCCTGCTTAAAACCCTCCAGTGCGTTCCTTTTCTCTTTTCTCCTAGTGGCAAAATCCAGCTCTTAGCATGCTGTTAAGGCTCGGCTGGATCTGACCACTTGACCCCTGCCCACTTCTGCGGGTCATTACCAACCTCTCAACTAGAATGTGAGCTCCAAGATGGAGCTTTGTCAGTTTTGTAACCAGATGTTTGTTCATCCAAAAACTAGTGCCTAGAACTGTGCCTGGCATCTAGTAGATGCTCAGTAAATGTTGGCTGAATGATTGAACGCACACTCTTCCCCAGACTGAACTCATTTCCTGTGCTCACATAGTCCTGTCTGTCTTCCCCCGCTGCGCCTGCTGGCGTGGCTAACCCCTGAACATTTGGGGGTATGAATTTCAATGTTGCCTCCTCCGGAGAACCTTCTATGACTCTCCCTTTGCTGCATCAGCTGCTCCTGTCTTGTGCCCCCAGAGCTCAGTCTACTTTCCCAATCGTAGCACTTGCCACACTTCTTTTTTTAACTTCTTTATTTTCCCTGGTTACATCACTGAAAATTCTAACTTTACAGAAATATGTAATGTAGAAAGTGAAAGTCTCCTGAAGTCCCATTCTACAGACAGAACTTTTGTGAAGAGTTGGTTGTATACTTCTCCTTATATTTCCATGTGACATATTAGATATATGCTCCCCCCCCCTTAAATCATACTGGTACTGTTATGTAATTTACTTTCCTTATTTTACTTAATAAGTCTTGGACATTTTGTACATCAGTAAGTAAAGATCTACCTCACTCTTCTTTCTTTATGACTTTATGAATATCCCATTAGTCACTTAACCATCCCCTTCTGCTAGACATTTGGCTGTTTCTAGTCTTGCACTGGTATAAACATCACTGCAGTGAATATCTTTGTACAGAGATCTTTGTGCCCTTGGTAGGAATGTGTTTGCAGAAAAATCCCTTAAAGTGCAGATGCTGGGTCAGAGGATGTGAACCTTTAAAATCACGGTAGATATTTCCACGTTATCCTTTCAGGGAGAGTTGCACTTCAGCCCCATAGTTCTGAGATCGTGTCCTACTCCTGGTACTGCCTTGGCTCACGATGGTCAGTCTGTCCCCAAGCCTGTCAGTTCCATAGAGGGAGACATAGTGTCCCACTGCGGCTGCATTGTGAATGCCCAGTGCACAGGAGGCCGTTAATAAATACTTACTGATTTAGTGGCTAAGAGAATGAGGGATGGAGAATGAGTATGAGGGAAGGCTGTTGGGTTTGGGGAGAGGAAACTCTCAGTGGCTTTGAAAGTGTGCGTTTGGCAAGTGTCAGAAATCTCAGTGAGTTAAGCATCTGACTCTTGATTTCAGCTCAGGTCATGATCTCAGGGTTGTGAGGTCGAGCCTCATGTCCGACTCCACGCTGGGTGTGGAGCCTGTTTAAGATTCTATCTCTCTCCTTCTCCCTTTGCTCCTCCCTACCTCCCTCTTTATAGAAAGGAAAAGAAAAGAAAAGAAAAAAGAGAAAAGCTCAGTAAGTGACCCATGGGGCAGTCCATGCCTCTCACCCTCCATAGTGTGGTTCCAGCCTACTTCTCCAAGTTTACCTCCTGCCCCATTTCTATTCTGTCCTCCCTCTGTGTTTGCTCACCAGAAGTTCTCCTTTCTGGCCTTCCTCCCTTTGCCTGCAAACGCTTCCCCTTTTCCAGCTACTGCTCAGAAGCCACTCTCCCGAGAAGCTTTTTCTCTAAGGCAGGAATACTGCTTTGTCCTGTGCTCCCACTGTGGTGATCACCAAGACACTGTCTCTTTTGTTCCTGTGGCCTTCACTTCCCATAGGTTGAGGGCACTCTAACCGCTGTGTCTCCGGGATCCGTGTTCGTAATGCCAGGCTTCACTGGGTATGAAGGGGCAAACACTGTGACCAGGTAGATAGATAGGCGAGACCAGGGCTCGAAATGGAGTATGATTGTGACCGTGTAGGGGTGAGATGCTGCAAACTTTGGTTGGGGTGGTGGCTTTAGAAGAGGAAAAGAAGGCAGAACCAAAGGGACTCGGTGAAAGGGATGTGGGGAGTGAGGGAAGGAAGAGTCGCAAGATGGCGGCCCTGCCAACAGAAGTGGAGAAGCCAGAAGGGGAAGCTGGCTTAGGGAGGGGGAAGGGTCATTTGCTCTGGATATGTGGAGTCGAGGGGCTGTTGGCGGGACTTCCAAGTGAAGAGAGCCAGCCGACAGTGGAGATGTTGTGCTTGGAGCTGAGCAGGTTGCTGGAGCTACACGTGGTGACGGGCCACCATCGGCCGGGAAGCGAGAAGGGAGGAGTTCGTCAAGGGGAGAGAGCAGCAGGCTGAGGCCGGGATCCTGAGCGGGTGACTCCAGGAGGCAGGAGAAGGAAGGGCCCACCTTAGCCGGAGCGGTCAGACTGCCGAGGCTTCGGAGTAGGAGAGAGAGGCCTCTCACTTCAGAATAAGGCAGTTTGGAGACCTTTGGAGCAAGCTGCTACTCTGGAAAGAGGTGCAGGAGCCAGATTGAGGCAGTGGAGTGTGGAGGATGCAGAAAGGAAGCTCAGGTCCAGGGCTGGCTCAGGGCACTCGGAGGGGAAAGGAAGGGGAGCGTCGCTGGGACTTGTGAGTCATTCCCACCCCCCCGGGGGGGAGGACTGAGGGCCTCTGAGTGGTGTCTGTGTGCCCGATGGCGATGGAAGGGCATTCTCCTTACTCACTGGAATTTCCAGCCAACTGGGGTGGGGTGGAGCAGAGACGCCTTGGATGTTTAGGGAGCAGCTTCTGAGAGGTTCCAGGGTTTGGGGAAGAAGTGGGTGTTGATCTGGTTGTGCTGGTTATGGGCGTGGGGAACGAAGACCGGGCTACTCCAGGAGACTTCCAAGGGTATTTCATGCCCCCTTGGGCAGGGAAAGGGACACAAGAGGGACCCTTGGGCTCTCAGGCCCTTCTCCCATTCCACCTGCTCGTCTGACTCATAGGGGCAGCCCTGCCATGCTCTTGAAGCTTGCAGGGTAGGAGACAGAAATGGTGGCAGAGAGCCCTGGCGCTGGCACACTTGTGCCCTGGGGAATGCCAGGCCCAGTTGTTCCCAAGCCCCGGGAGCAGCCTCACCCGCCCAAACCAAATGAGGAATTGTGGCTGAAAGGGCCCTTCAGATGTGCTCTGGCTATTTATAACCCAAGCCGGGAAGGGACAGGGAAAAACCAGGGACCGAGGGAGGGAGCGGGGTGGAAGGTGGGGTGTGCGTCTGTGGAACCCTGTCAGCCCTGAGGCCCCAAGAGCCTACCCCAAACCCCTCCATCTGTATTTCAGCTTTAGTGACAGGGAGTCAGCCGCGAGGACAGATTCTCTGCTCTAACAAAATGGCGGGAGCCCCATCTCAAGCTCAGAGCTCCCACAGACCTTTTGGGGGGTTGGGATAGACCATTTCCATTCTTCTCTATTTCCCTCTTCTCTCTTCAGCCCTCCACCCAGCTTGGAGGCTCAGCCAGGGGCCCTTTCTCAGTTGAGGTGCCCAGTGGAAAGGAGAGGCAGAATGGCACACAGTTGACCTTCCTTTGGAACTCCTTTCCAAAGAGTTTGAATCCTCCCCGCTGTGGCCATTACCACCTGATGGGGCGTAGGATGTGTCCCTAAGGAGGCTGGTGATAGATACACATACCAGTGGACAGTTCAGACACCGCATTGCTAAGAGCCACGCTGACTGGTTCCAGCAACTGTGTATTGACTGGGAGAGAGAATTGTGAGCTAGAAGCATCAGGAAGATTTCAGGGACTCCCTGGCTGGAGACATTGTGGAGGGGCTGGTCGGAGACTGAGGGGGTTGGCTTGAGTGGGGCTGAAAGGCTCACCACCAGAACCCTGAACTTCCACTTGGTCTACCTGGGTGGTGGCACTGATGATTCGGGTCTACACGGGGACGTGGTGGGTTGGTCGTGTGTGACGCTGAACTGGATTCCAGGATGCCAGTTCCGGTGAGGAAGTGAGACAGGGGGGATATTCAGGGAACACGACCACCACCCTGTGTCTCCCGGACCCACACAATTCCCAGCACCCCTCAAAGAAACAACCAGCTGCAAGAAGGCAGCAGCCTTGTCTGTGGGCCTGATTCAGGTCACCTGTGTGTTTCATTTAGACATTTTCTTTGGTTTTAACATCACTGACCTGCCACCATTTTTAAATGGAGAGATCGGCTAAAAATCTCCATTGCCAGCTTCTCTAGGACAATCAGAGGTGGCGCAGCCCGCATTGTCCCAGCAGCCAGCAGTGGGAGCTGGGTGGTGGCTTTCCCCTCCACCCAACAGCCCCTCCCACCCCCCACCCCCACCCCCATGCCTACCTTTGCCCTAGGTGTTGTGTGGTGAAAGAGCTTTTCCCAGGGGCTGCCCCTGAACGCCTCCCCCAGGGGAGTAAAAGCATTCTCCTCTCTAGCTGGGGCCTACACAGCCGCAAACGTAAACTTCTCTGTCTGGATGGGCTTAGCCTCTGCCGCCCTTGAGGAAGCCAAGGAAAGCAGACTGGGGGCGCGAAGGGCAGCTGGTGTTACCCGTCCTGGGTTTCCTGTACCCTCTGCCATGGGGCTGGGCTCTGCAGGGCAGAGGCCCCTCTCGAGGCAAAAGAGCCCCAAGGAGGTGGGAGTGCGCGTCCCAGCAGCGTCTGTGAGTAGGAGATGGGGCAGCTCCCGCCAGCCAAGGTGGGCCTGCCACAGACCCCGGCTGGCACTTTTTGGTGCTGTTGTGGCGAGGCGGCCGAGGCCTCCTTTTGCACAAAGCCTTGTGCTCCCAGCCGCCGTGGCGATAGAAACTGTTTCCTTTCACCAGGCCCTAGCCTCCTCTCCGCAAAGGTGTCAGAACCTGCGGCGGAGATGAGAAAGGGGCTCAGCCTGGGGCTCTCCCCGGGTGCGAGCGAGGTTCGCCCGGCCCTCCCGGAGGCCGTGCGGGCAGCTGCTCCTCCGCTCCTCCCCCTGCCGGCCCGGGCTCTGGTGAGGGGCTGTAAATAAAGCCTGTCTCTGGAAAGCGGACCTCCCCCCGCGGCCGGCCCGTCTGCGGCCTCCCCTCGCCCCTCCTCCGCGCTCCAGAAGCCTCCGCCAGCCGCCGGCCGGTGACCGCAGAGAAGGAACGGCTCCACCTCACGAGTCAAGTCGTGCATTTCCTGTGTATTAATAGCAAACGCGAGCCTCCGAGTCCAGAAAGGGCGGGATCTGTGGGGCCGGCGGTGGCGGCGGCGGGGCGGCCGGCCCGAGCTCGCTAGCGGCGGCCGGGGAGCGCGGGGCCCCGCCTGCGCCCGGGCCCGGCACGCACAGCGGGAAGGGCCGCGGCTGCCGGCGGGGGCGCCTCCTCCTGCTCCGCCGCGCGGTCTCTCCAGGGACAGCCCTAAGCTCGCGGCGGCGGCGGCGGCAGGGCTGCCGGAGCTGCCGGAGCGCCGCTTCTCCTCTCCCGGGCCGGGGGCGCGCGCGAGGCGGCCCGCAGCCCCGGCGCGCGGGAGGGCCGGGAAGCGGCAGCAGGAAAGGGTTCATAATGGAGCCTTTCATCGGGAGCCGGTGGCCGGGCGCCAGGACTGACTCCGGGGAGGCCAGCATGCTGGTTTAGGCCTGCCCTGCACGCTCTTCCCCTCCCTGCCCGCCTGCCTCCCTCCGGGGCGGCGGCGGCAACGGCTGCTGCTGCTGCGTGGACCCCGCTTCCTGTTTGCCCTCCGCGCCTCCGGCTGCCATGGAAGAGGAAGAGGAGGCTATAGGCTTTTTGGACAAGGTTCTGGAGGATGAAGATGTGTTTCTCCTGGAGGAGTGCGAGCTGGGAACCCCGACCAGCCCCGGCTCAGGGTCCCCCTTCTTGGTGGCCGTGAAGGTGGGAATGTGACACGCCCTGGGTGCTTGTCGGGGGAGGGGCAGGGCTAGCTGCGCTCGGCTGCCGAAAGCTGTGTGCGGGCAGAAATGGCTGGTTTGCGCACAAACCTAGTGGCTGGGTGGAAGCCCCGCACTCTGGCCCGAGAGGGGCTGGCGCATGCCTGCGAGGGGATGCGAGGGGCTGAGCTCTCCGGCAGCTGTTCCTGGGGGAGAGGTGCAGTGCCTGCCTCCTCCCCCTGGGCCAGTTGTCCTCAGCGGGAGTGGCAGCCGGTTTTCCCCAGGCCAGCTGTGCCGGGGGCTTTCTCTGGCAGTGACATGAGTCACCCGGTGGGCACAGCAGTGGTGTGAGCCTGCTGCCCCAGAGGAGTCGGCTGACTCGAAACCAGGAGGCCATAATTCATTGTTTCCATGGCAACAGTAGGATAAGTGCACTTGGGAAGTTCGGGCCAAAGGGGCCACTCGCCACTCGCTTTCTAGCCGGGAGACTTTGTCAGGCTGAGCTAAGGCAAGAGAGCGTGGGGGAGAGACTGGGAGCCAGAGGTCACTGAGCTTCCTTGAAGGAAAAGAATTGGATTAGCTGAACAGGGGGTGATAACAGTTGGTTTGGAGGCAGGAGCCAGGAGGATAGGCACTTTTCCCAAGGTGGATGTAGGCAAGAAGCATCTGCGGGCCCCAGCACACTCACTCTGGGGCTGTGAACATTCTCCCCAGCGATGCCCCTGTCCTGTCATAGGAGTTGCCTTGAAGGCAGAGCAGGAGGGGGGCTGTGCATCCATCCCCCTTTCTTCTCTTCCCCTCCTCTCCAAGGGCGGGGTCCCTGTGCTGCCTGGGACATGGCACCCTGCGCCACTTATTCTTCCTTTCTTTCTCATCCACTTCTGAGAGCCCTAACCTCAGCCTTTTGCTTACCTCCTCTGTGTTCTGCAGCTAGAAGGGAAGGCCAGTGGGAATGTATGGCAGGGAGTTTGCAGATGGCTGGCTGGCCCCGTCCAGGCTGCCTAGCAGAGTGTCCATCTGTCCAACCTCCCTGTTGGGCCGGTCTGCACCCCAGAGGGCGTGGTGCATGGGGGCATTGCTGTGGGCAGGAGGCTGCCGCTGAGCCTCTCTGGGCCTCTTTGTCCCTCCTGTAAGATGGGGAATCACAGCCGTGCCACACCCACACTACAGTGTGGTTCCAAGGGCAAGCTAATGGAGGTGAAAACAGGCTGGAGACCCACAGGAGTGGCTGATGTGCGGCGTCTGGGTGCAGCTGTAGCTGTGGGCCTGGGTGCGGAGGAGAGAGGAGAGGTAATGGGAGGCTGGTAGTGGCTCACATCCCACCCCTGGTTCTCTCATCTGGTGCTAGCTCAGAGCACTGGGGTTCAGTCACATCTCCACCAGGCCGGCAAAGGTCTCTGCACTTAGGGTCTGAGCAACCTCCCCACCAGGAACAGGATGGGGGAAAGTCTGGTAACAAACCAAGAGCACTGGCTGGAACCAAGAGCCGAATAGTGTGTGGGATGCGAGGTGTAGGGGGTTCCCTGATGGGCCTTCTCAGAACCCCTCCCCAGCACAGATGGGATCCTGCTCATGGGCTTCCTTATGGAACCACCCTTACTCTAGACTCTGGCTTATACCTGGGTCTTAGCCCATATTTCATTCTGCCCAGAACTCTAGGAGTCTGCCTCCTCGATTATGCCCTGTTTTCCTCCAGGGCAAGGGCCATATTGTATTCACTGCTGAACACTGCAAAGAGCTTGGGATGGGGCTGGTGCTCAGTGAATGTGTGGAGGGAGCGAGGCTCCGTGGAGCCTGCAAAGAAGGTACCCTGTTCCCGGCCTTGTTCTACTCAGAGGTGTTCCAAGGAGGGAGCACACCAATGCCTGGGGGGCCCAGGCGCACACAACCCCTAAAAACCCAGACCCTCCCAGATCCCTGTGAGCGCCTAGGTGAAGTCTTCCCCTCTTTGCAGCCTTAGTTTTCCTGGACTTGTCTTAGCATGGGGGACGGGGCCTTTCCTGAGTGTTGGTGAATTCCAGACCTCCCCCCCAACCCCCATCTCATCCTGAACACCTCCAGGATGCCCTCACTCTCTACCAAACTTGATCAGCTGGAGAGGGAGCCAGCAAGCAAGGTGGCTGCAGAGGAGTGGGGAGAAACGTCATTGTTCAACTTGTTGTTCAACACACACTGTCAGGTTGTGTTCTAGTCAAAGCACTCTGCCTCGCACTGGGGAGGAGACGGGATGAACGGGCATGATCCTTTCTCATGAAGAGTTCACAGCTCAGGGCGAGGGGGCAAGTGTACAGATAAAAGGACTAGAAAGAGAAAGTCCTCAGGGTTCCAATAACAGGGTACGAACTTCAGAGGTGGAGAGACCAATTCTGTTTTGGTCAGAGCTGGACGGGGTGCACGTGCGTGCACGTGTGTGTGTGTGTGTGTGTGTGGTCAAGGGGCACTTCTGGAGGGTGCGTTCCTGTCCTGGGCTAGGGATGGTCTTGGCAGTCTGCACGATAGACTCCTCTCACCAGCTGGTGGGAATCCAAGGCCGTTCTCTCTGGGCTATTACTTTCCTTCAGGAGTACTTACCTTCAGCAGCGGCTGTGTCCCTGAGCATGTGTCCTATAAATCAATCCTGCTTTCAATGTAATTTCTGAGATGCTTCCGTCTTCCCCCAGGGACAGAGGTGGATAGGGCAGCAGTTTCCTCCAGAGCTGGGGCTGGGGCTTGTCGTGTCTTTCAACCCAGACCCCCTTTTGAGGACTTAATTCTCTATAAACTAATAATCACGTTGATACGCTAGCCACACCATCTCCTGGCGGTAAAGGGTTGTATGCTTTCCAAAAATCTTTCGCACAATTCTATTTCAAGGTACGCAGGGCTGATTGCGGCCATGCTATCTAAAAGATGCTATTTAAAGGAACTCCTTTGTCGGGAAACAAAGTCGTTTTGTCATGCAGATTAGCCCATCAGGTGTTATTCTGGGCCAGTTTTTAACAGAGTCAGAAACGCCCACATTTGTTTCCTCCCGCCCTTAGGCCCCCACATGGCCACGCCTGTGTCCCCCACTGAGGTGTTTCTGGGAGTGTGAAACCCACTTAGGATGACTTGAGATGTGATTTTAGGCGGCACCTGGGTGTATTTCTTGAACTTCAATAGTTAGGCTTATATTTTAATGTGTATTAGGAAAAATATGACTTGTGCATCTTATGATTTCAAATATCATGTTTGGGATGAGGCTGGGCTTTTAAGAAGTCAGTTGTAAAAAAACGATATTAAGTAGACGGTAGTGTTGGAGGTGTGAGTGACAGAACTGCAAAGATGGGAATCAAACACCTGACCTTTGGAAGCCCTGCTGGGACCTGTCTAGGGCCTCAGACAGCAGGGAGCCTGGAATAGAGGGATCCACTCTCCAGGAGAGTAGGCTGTGTCCCCCCTTTCAAATTCTGCTAAGGCAGTAGCTGAAGGAGAGCTCCCCAGTGCCTAGCACTAGCAAGAGGAGCAATGGCTGGATGGCCCTGCGTTGTCTTGGCTCAGAGAAGGGCCAGCTGTCCTGAGGCTGGTGCTTGGAATGGGCACAGCCCCCTAGACCTGGTGGCATCTCTTTTGCGCAGTTCCTGCTGGGTGCACCCCGAAAAGTGGTGCAGCCCATGAGCCGAACTCTGCTGGGTACAGAGCCACTTGGCCCTAAGGCTCTGAATGGCAGGTGCCCCCTGCCTGTTCAGTCCTTGCTATTGTCTTGGAGGAGGTCACAGTTCCTGGACAGATCGCATCTTGGTTTGGCCTAGACCCAAACCTTCAGAGGCTTTTATTTATTTAGCTTCTGCGCTCTCTAGAAGACTAGGCCAGAGCTGGCTAACCTGACCTTGTAGACACTGTCCCTCCCAGAGGGACTTGAATGCTTGGATTTGGGGGCCTTGAGCTGACCGACTTGCAGCCTCGCAGGTTGTGGGAAATTCTGGGAGTGAACCAGCCCACAGTGGCTGCGTTTCATGAGCTCTGCTTGGGGAGGATAGCAGAGACCATGCAACTTCCCTGTGCTGGGGGACCCACAGGCAGTATGGCACAGACTGGGGGGGGGGGTGTCCCTGAACTCTGCAGAGAACTGGCCCTGAGCATTCTGGGCACGTGGGCACCACCCCTGGAGGGCTCTCTGGGCACAGAGACTGGCGCTCTCTCACCTTTGTATTTGTATCCCAGAGCCCGGTACATGGTACAGAATGAATGAATGTCCAGCCCTGGTGTTTTTTGCAACAAGAATAGCCCCACAAGGATTGAAGAAACAGTTGTGACTTTCCAGATAATTCTAAGCCAGGAACATGGGGGTATGAGGAAAGAAAAAAAAAAAAGGAAGAGGTTTTTGGTGGTAACCGAGAATAGGCCTCCTGTTGATAATGTGCTTAAGCTCTCCCCGACCTTCACCCCATGCCAGCAAAACTTCGGAGGGAGAATAGTCCATAGTGGGACTCTTGGGGGGTGACTTTTGACTTTTGGGGAGCTCAAATTGGACTCAGAGGTGGGAGTCTCTTGAGGAGAGGGTCTTGCTGAACTGGGCTGTTGCAGGGACTGTCACAGGCTCTGTGCTCATGCCAAGGTGGGGGACAGTGTGGCTGGATCTGCGGTGATCAGGTCTTCATCCCTGGTCCTAGTCCAGCCAGCCTTCCAGGGAAGCTCACAATGTCCTTCAAGTGATTTCTTTTACAAGATGTTTGCCAGCCTCTCAGATAAATCTTCGGTTGTCAGGGAACAGCAAGGGGGGGGGATCACTGGCCCCCCTGCATGGAAGGTGAGTTCCCATTTGTCCTGCTTGGGAAGGAGCAGGGCTGGTGCTGTGTGCAGGGAGGTGGCCTCAAGTCTGACCAGGAGGGCCTGGGACCAGCTGGGGCCCTGCTCTGGTCTCCGGCTCAGATCTCATTCCTTGAAGGGTGTGCTGCATGCCTGAGCCCCCGGCAGCTGGCGGTTTCCATTCCTGGTGGTTTCCACTCTGTGCTTCAGGGGGATAATGACAACACCTTCCAGAGGGTGGGATTGTCCTGAGTTAATCCCTGGAAAGCTCTCCCCGTGGCTCCCGATACTTGCGAAGCCATCAGTACGGAACTCTTGCCCTTCCCTATAGCTTGCTGTCCCTACTGGTTTCTTAATGCTGCCGAAGCAAATTACCACCCATTTCGTGGTTTGAAACACAAATTTATCCTCTTACATGCAAGCCTTAAAGGGTGAGCAGGGCTGCATTCCTTCCGGAAGCTCTAGGGGCAAGAATTCATTCCCAGGCCTTTTCCAGCTTCTAGAGGCTCCCTGTATTCCTCAACTCATGGCCCCATCTTGGTCCTGGAAGCTGGTAGTATAGCATCTTCCAATCTTTGCAATCACTTTCCCTCCTCCTGCTCCCCTTCTCTGGTCACATTGCTTTTTCTGAGTCTGACCCTCTTTCCACTCCCTCATAAAGGCCCTTGAGATCTCATAATCCGGTGTCATCTTTCCATCAAAAAATCCTTAACTTAATCATACCTGCAAAATCCCTTTTTCCATATAAGGTGACGTGTATATATAGGTTTGGGGGACTAGGGTGCCGACATCTCTAGCAGGATATTGTTTTTCGATCAAATAACATTTCAGAGACTAGGGGTAGTGGCCTGTGGCGCAGATTGGATACCTGGGCTGCTGGAAGGCCAAGGATTCAAGCCCTCCCCTGGGGCATGGTGGGAAAGCTGTGGGAACACAGTGGGGCAGGTTGTGCAGCTGGGGAAAGCCACTCGTCTCCAGACGTCAGAAATTTTTTTTTTTAAGATTTTATTTATTTATTTGATAGACACAGATAACAAGTAGAGAGACAGGCCGGGGGAGGGGGTGGCGGGCAGGGGAAGAATGCGGGGCTCCATCCCAGGACCCTGAGATCATGACCTGAGCCGAAGGCAGAGGCTTAACCCACTGAGCCACCCAGATGCCCTGGACATCAGAAATTTCTGATAACTTCATATACTCTCCCAGCCTGTGCCAAATAAGTAGGGTGTGCATCTGATGCCCAGAGAGGGTTCTGTGTGTGATTCTGGGAAAGCACTTGATGCTTGAAAAAGAAAATGAGAATGGGAGTGGGGGTGGGGAGGTGGTGTTACTCTTTTAAGCAGTGGGAGAGCCTGGAATCTGGTATTGAAGAACTGGGATACAATCCGAGCTCTGCCACTTCCGGACTGTGTGACCCTAGCCTCGTCCCTTCCCTCCTCCAAGTCCTATTTGCTTCCATTTTTCCATTATTTGCTTTCCATTTTTCCATGATGGAAAAATCTAGTACCCGCCTCAGTGAGGTATATGAGGGCTAAAGGAGCATGAGAAGGACTTACAAGGCTTAGTAAGTGTAAGGTGCCCACGTGCCAGGGGTACTGTATGGTGTGGGCCTTCAGGGCTCTGCAGAGGAGTGTGATGTTGCTTCATCCCCCCACCTCCACCCCTGGAATCACCGAGCAGTGCGCGTCAGGCCGGAGGGTCTGTGCTGCAGAGAAGAGCCAGAGTGGGAGCCCGCCTGTTAGGCAGCAGGAACCAAAGTGCAGAGGCCCAAGCACTCCCAGCAGGTTGGGAAGACCCAGAGAGAGACCTGCCGGCTGCATGGGAGGTGGGCAGGGGAAGGTCAGCCGGGTCAGAAGAGGCGCTAGGAGCCAGCAAAGGTTAGTTTAAGCCAAGACTAAGCCAGACTCCATATCACAGGGCATTGTTATATATTTATATTTACTTGTTTTTTGTTTTTACTGTCTTTCCTCTAGATTATAAACCACCTAAGAGTAGGGATTATAGTTTGTTTGCTTCCTGGTGTATCTACAGAGTTCAGTGGGTGTTCAGTAAATATTGTTGCATGAATAAGTAAATGAATGAATGACCTAATTGAATCCCCAAGTAATCACTTTTTGCAGCATTGAAATTTTTGTTTCTCTTTTTTAAATTCTAGTGTAGATAGTTATATTAGTGCTGTGTTAGTTTCAAGTATATGATATAGTGATTCAGCAGTTGTCTACGTTACTCAGAGCTCATCATGAAAAGGGCACTCTGAACCCCCTTCACCCGTTTCACTCATCCTCCCACCTGCCTCCCCTCCGGCCGCCACCACTTTGTTCTCTACAGTTAAGAGTCTGGTTTTTTTGCTCATCTCTTTTGCCTTTTGTTTCCTGAACTCCACATACGAGTGAAATTGTATGGTATTTGTCTTTCTGCAACTGACTTATGTCACCTGGCTTTACACCTTCTAGGCCCATACACGTCCTTGCGAACGGCAAGGTTTCACAGCACTGATATTAAGTCCTTGGCAAGCATTAGGTGTAAGGTGGTGTCCTCAGAAGGTTAGCCGGGCTCTGGTGTGCGGTGTGAAGGGAGGAGAGAGAGATAGCGGTCCATTAGAAGAATCCAGGCTGCAGAGCCAAAGCCCATAGCTTCTCCCACAGGGAGGGACGGAACAGCGTCATTTTAAGAGACGAGCAAGATGGACTTCCAAGGCTAAGTGGGGCATGATCGCCTTGAAGGAGAAGGAGTTCTGGAGTGGGGAGGAGGTTAGTGAGGATATGTGCCTTGCACAGTGAAGCAGTCGGGAAATGCTGGGGGATACAGGGGTGAGGCTGAAGACCCCACAACCAGCACCTTCTGTTGCGGTGTTGAGCCCTTGGGGACAAGAAGATATAGCTAGAAGGCCACAAGATAAGGCTCCCATGGCCACTTCCATTCTCTCTACCCCTCTTCTCAGTTTATGAGTATAAAGTCATGTTTATGAGTAGAGATTCCTCCAGGAGCCTTTTCCAGCCCCTCTTGGGTCCTCCTATATGACCGTACCCTGCCTCACTCATGGCTCCGGTTTCCTTTCTTTTTTCTTCTTTGAAGTAGGCTCCACACCCAGCCTGGAGCTCCACTCAGGGTGAACTCACGACCCCAAGATCAGGACCTGAGCTGAGATCAAGAGTTCACCGCTTAACTGACTGAGCCCCCCAGGCGCCCCCCTCTGATTTTCCTTGTCCGTATTCTTCCACTAAACTGCCCCAGGTCCTTTGTTACCATGGAATAGGTGGCTGGATGGATGGCAAACAAGGAAATGTGGGAAAAAGAATGTGGGAGAAAAAGCGAGGTGTGAGCACCAGAAATATGGATGATTGTTTTTCCTTTTTTGTTCCGCATTTTCCAAATTATAATAAATGTATTTGGCTTCTATTCCCTACCAAAGTGTCTGTGAAAGAGGAGGAAAAAGACAAGAAAATAGATCGCTCAGGATGTTAGCCTCCTTTCTCATGAGCTCTTGGTTCTTGGTTTGCTTTCCTACAGGTGGAGGCAGGGAAGGGCCTGGAGATGAGGAAGCTGGTTCTCTCGGGGTTCCTGGCCAGTGAAGAGATCTACATTAACCAGCTGGAAGCCTTGCTGCTGGTGAGTCTGTGCTCCGGCCTGCCGGTCAGTGTCATCCTTGCAAACTGCTTTTGGGGTGGGAGGAGAAGGGGGACCTGGACCAGTCCTTCCCTGTGGGCAGAGTCTGACAGCCTGGCATTGGGCAGCCGGGGTCATTGCCAAAAAGGGGCCTGTGCCTCTCAGCCCCAGGCCTCCTTGACCTGCCCTGGGAAAGGTGGGAGAAGCACAACCATGTTGGAGATGAACATTCCCATGGCCGCTGACCACGCACAGGCACCACTGATCAGTGATGGTGCTCTGTCCAGGTAGGGGCCCAGGTGTAGCCCAGGTGAGGACCTAGCCTCCACCTCCACACTGTGCTCTGGGTAGTCTCTACCAGTCAATCAAGCCGAGTCCTCTTTGTCATTCCCTGGTCGCAGCCCTTTCTCCTCCCACAGATAGTGAGCCGTGGCTCTCCTCAGGCCCCCTGGCAGGAAGTGTGAGGTGGGCGGGTGTCTGTATCGTTTGAGAAGCACCATAGCTCTGAGGCATTAGACCAACTCCAACCCTCTGTGAAGATGCCTCAGTTTCCTTCCAAGGTGGCAGCACTGTGAGACTCAGACTGGGAGGGAAGTATTAGTAATATGAGGTAAAAGTACTACACAGATGTGACGCCTTTTTCCTTTGAAGAAAGTACGCCTTAGATGTGGCTAGATCTTATGCAGAGGAACTGGGGAATGTAAAGGCCTCCCCCTGGGTGTTTTGCAGCCTGAGACATGGGATGATAACAGTAAAAGGGGGAATAGGAAATGTAGATGAGTGGAGACTCGTTCTTTTTTTTTTTTTTTTTAAGATTTTATTTATTTATTTGAGGAGGGAGGGAGGACACATGCCGAGGGAGAGGGAGAAACAGACTTCCTGCCTAGCAGGGAGCCCGACAGGGGGCTCAGTCCCAGGACCCTGGGATCATGACCAGAGCTGAAGGCAGAGGATCAACGACTGAGCCACCCAGGTGCCCCAGAAACTCATTTTTGTAAGAACTATAAGATACACATTTATATACCTGTCGTGATATGAGATGTTGCCACCTAGGATGCCGGGGGCCTTGGCATTTATTACCCCAGGAATAACTATCAAAATGTGCAGATACTTTGCCATGCCTGGGTGGCTCAGTGGGTTAAGTGTCCGACTCTTGATTTTGGCTCAGGTCATGATCTCAGGCGTCATGAGCTTGAGCCCCACGTCTGCTTGTCTCTTTCCCCCTGCACCTCCCCCCACTCACATGCTCTCTTTCTACCTCCTCTCAAATACATAAATAAAAATCTTAAAAAAAAAAAAAAGAAATATGCATCAAAAAAATTAATAAAAGAAATGTGTAGATACTTTGTGACCGCCTGGGCTCAGTCTGGGAGTTTATTGGTAGGCATGACAATGTTGTTCAAGATCTGGACAGTCCAGCAGACAGACAAGGACTGTGGTCTGGGGCCAGAACTAAGGCAAGACTTGACTCTGCCATTAATCATAGATTCATGGCACTGTTTTTCTTATCTGGATCTGAACCCATTAGTGCATCACGAAATCAATGTAGGTTGGAGCCAGCATTTTTTATAAAATGAGAAAGAAAATACCAGTGTACGTTGTGCATAGTAAGTACTATTTCACTTAACTTCGGGTGTGTTGTGTGTGTGTGTGTGTGTGTGTGTGTATGTATATATATACATATACCTACATACATATATATATATGTGTGTATGTACTGGGCCACATTCTTTCTCATGGGTATTGTCATTTTGGAAACCCTGGCTTTGGGCAAGTTGTGCATAACCTCCTTGAGCCTCATCTGAACATGAGAATAATCCCGTGACCTTCTCTGTCTTCTTCATGGGGTTGAGAAGCTCAGGTGATCCTTTTGGGGTCCCAGGCACTCAGAGTAGCTGAAGGAAGGAGGACAAGCGGAGGACCAGTCAGACGCATGTGACACACCTCAGGAATGGAGAATTGCCACAGCCAAGTGAGGGGGTGTCGTTGTCATTACTGAAAGGATGTGTGTTTGAGAGGAGTTCCAACAGAGGACCTTCTGACAGCCGGCCTGTCAGAATCCCTGCTTGACCGCTCTCAAGCTCGAGCCCTTCAGAATATTCATGAACCCTTGTGGCCCATCTTCTCCATCTGCAGACCCCGATACTGATACTAGTACTGCGTTTGTGGGGTTGTTGTGGGGACAAAAGGAGTTTGTGTGTGAAGCTCTTAGAACAGAAACTCTTAGAACAGCATTAGCTGCTGCTGTTGTTTTGTCCAGTCCTGGGAGAGACTCAGGTTGGGGCCTGTTTCTGTCAACACAGCCTTTCCCTGAAGGAAGGGGAGGCGCGTCCTCAGAGGAGGCCTGGCCCTCATGGATTCCAACCTGCGTGTGCCTTCTCGTCAGTCATTGGGCCTAAGGTGAGCTTCCCTGTGTCAGGGCAAAGACAGCAACAGAAGTAGGGGCCAAGACACTCCCTCCCTGCCTCACCTTTCTAACAGCTCAAGCCTCAAAGGCAAAACCTGTGAGGCTCAGGCCTACGGGCCACCCAGGACACATCCCTCCTCTCCCCCCAGCTTGTTCATCCCAGGTGCCTGATTGGTTCTTGAACAGAGGCCAGGAGGAGAGGGGGGAGGCTGACTGGGAGACCTGGTCTAGGCTGGAGGGCTCCAGGAAGAGGGGACGGACCCTCCACAGCTACAGCCTCAGACTGTGAGCCTCCGAGATAAGGAATCAGGCCTCTCCACCCAAGGCCTTGAGCTGGGAGCCCTCCCCTCACAGCTTTCTGGTTACTAAAGCCTTTGCCCTTTAGGGGGTGATCTGACCGAGGGGCCCCGGGGAAGAAAATCTCTCCTTTCCGTGGCCCACTCCCAGATCTCCTACTCATCACCCAGCCCCTCTGGCTCCTCCCGTGTTTGTGTCAGACTGTTCTCAGCTTAACACTTCCTGATATGCAGATGGCTGGGCGTGTGTGGTGTGTGTACCCAAGGCTGTGTGCACACACAGACACTGTTGGGACTCACACAGGAGCCTCTGTTCCTGCCCCCTGGCTTGTTGGCTGGGGCAAGGTTTGGTAATCTGGAAACCTCCGGTTCCCGGTTGGCTCAGATTACAAACGGAGTGGGCCTGCGCCCCAAGCTGGAGTGGGGGGTGGAGGAAGGAAGACAACCAGATGCGTGTCATTCTGCGTCTCATCCACTGTGGGGAATGTGGAAGTGAGCTCAGGGGCTGCCTCTGGCCATTGCTACAGCACTTCCCACCACAGGGCCTCGTCGGCCCTCCTTTCTCAGCCTCAGATTTGGGGTTCTCAGGTTCCTTTTCTCTAAAATAGGTTAATGATGCTTCCCTCCCTGGGTTCCGGGAGGAGGAGTAACTGAGATGATACGTTGGCAGCCTCCAGGCCTTCTGGGATAGGAGGTGGAGGAAGTGGGCTGATTTCTTGCCCCTGTTTCGAAAGGCGGGTTGCTGGGGGACAGAGCTGACAGACGGCTGTGGGAAGGCCCTCTCTGAGTCAGAACCCACCTGGCCCGCTTCCTGAGAAGCACTTTGTGGAAAGTGGAGAGCCAGGCCCGACTCCCAGGTCACTCAGTGATCCTCTCTTTTAAGAATCTGTTTCTCCCCTGACGAAATAGAGAGCCAGGGCTAGCCCTGCTTTCTGTAGTAGGATTCTGGGAGGAGGGAGCGGCATGCTAGCCCTTGGGGAGAAGAACAGTGTTGGACGCAAGTTCAATGTTGGGTTGCTTTTGCCTTTTAGCCATCTGGAGCTGGGGCCTGGTTTCAGGGCTTCACCAGATAAAGTAACTGCTTTCAAGGGTCTCTGGCCAGCCGTGGCTCCCACACGCCCAGCACTTTCCCTGCTCCCCTCCCCCCGCCCCCGCCCCGCCAACCCCGGTGAAGTCAAGCCTGAGACCAAAGGGCCCCAGCCTTGTCCTGAGAACCCTCTGACGTCCTGAGCACAGGCCCCATCCATGTGACCCGCTGTTGGTGAGCACCCATTGCTTCCCTTTTTGTAGACAGAGTGGGAAGTTCAGGAGGAAGCAGAGCGATTGGGTCTTGTCTTTGCCGGGGTGGCTGATGTGTGCTTCCCCAGCAGCTTCTGAGAAGTCCTGACCCTTTGTCTTCCCAGGGCTGTACCCGCCCTAGGTGCCTTTTTTTCCCCTCTGCATGGGGACGGCACCCAGGCAGGAGCAAGGAGTAGAGGTTCTGGGACTCTGTGGTGATTTGTCTCTCCACTGGATCCTGGGCAGGGACAAAAAAAAGGATAAACTAGGACAGCAATCTTGAGGAACAGCTCTGTGTCCTTCACAGAATGTTGGGAGCCCTGAAGCTAAGGGCGGCCGCCCACCTGGGGTTGGGAGAACGGTGTTTCCTTTCTGTGGTTCCTGGTTCTTCTGTTTCCCTGCTTACCCACACCCCACCCTCCACCTGCTCAGATCTTCCCAACCTTGGAGGCCCTGTTCCTGTCACCACCTCTGTGAAGCCCCCTGGGCTATACCAACACTACCTTGGGACCACTTGGTTGGTATTTACAGTCCAAGACGGGTAATACCCTGTCTGGCTTTGTCCACTACATGGTCTGGTTTACCCACATGGCTTATAATGTTCTCCGGAGCAAGGATCTTGAGTCAGAAAAATAATCTCCTGAGAAAAGAATTGGCCCTCCGTCACTCACCTGCCTAAATCCCTTCAGGGAAAGGCAGGTCATTGCATTTCTTGCCCCTGCCGGGTCTGGCCCCTGCCCAGTCCTCCAGCTCTCCTTAGGCCCCGCTCCTCCCCCTTGCCCACTGCACATGGGCTCCCTGGCTTTCTCCAGCTCCTCTCTTTCATCAAGCCCCTGCCCACTGTGGAACCGGCATTGAGGAATACTGTCCTCTGAGCCCCCAGGCTTCCATTTCAGGGTAAATGTTCCCTTCTGGGAGAAGCTGTCCTTCCCCACCCTGTCTCAGGAGGTCCCCTTATTTCCTTCATTGTGCCCAGGTGGAAATAGTGTGTATGACGGTTTCCTTGTGTTTTGTCTGTCTCCCCTGTTGAATGGGGGAGCTCCACGGGGCAGGGATTGGACGTGTGTGGTGAGTCACTGAATACCTGGTCTGGCCTCACATTAGGCACTTGGTACATTATTCGTGGGGCAGATGATGATAATAGTAGCAGCTAACATTATGGACTGCCTCCTGGGTACCAGGCACCTACTTGATATTGTTTATAAATTATGGCTCTTGATCTTCCCATCAGTGTTCTTGAGAAGGTAATGTTACCCCAGTTTTACAAATGAGGCTGCAGAGGCCCGGATGCTAAGTGACAGAGCTAAGACTCAAACCCACACCTCCTGGCCTGCACCAGGGAAAACCCCATCCTACTGCCCTTGCAAAGCCTGGGCGTTAGGGTTAATTGGTCCCAGTGCTATGAGGCTCGGAAGGAGGGCTCTGCTTTTCCCTGCCTTTTTCCTCGCTTCTGGACTTTTTAGAGTTGGGAGGACAGGGCAGCTGGAAGTCAGAGCCTCATCTGGGTATTTGGGTAGATGGGACTTCCTCTTATGGACAGCATTGCTGGAGCTTGGCTGCTCTGGTGGTCCTCTCTCAGACCAAGCCAGTGATAACTCCGGTCTCTGTTAATGTCACTGTTCCAGCCAGTCTAGCCTCTAGTCACCTGTTATTGGCTGGAATGCTTCTCTGGTTAGAAAGCTCACTAACCAATCCTATGAGGTGATGGGGACCTGCCCCCATGACTTCTCCTGGCTGTTCCTAGGTTTCCAGAGTGACTCAGACTAAGTCAAAGGGCTCTTTCCGCACAGCCTTTCCTCTAGATGAAGAACATTAAGCACGTCTGACTCAGGCTTCTGTCTTCTGAGTAAATGTGTCTGCCCCTCCCATACTTTCTCTAAGTGACAGAGGTCCAGACCCTATCTCCTGGAGGGCCTCTGGAGTGCAGTCTAGGCAACTTTGCAGGCTTTGGGGCTAAGGGAAGGCCAATCAAGGAAGAGTTCCTTATCTTTTGGTATCAGGGGTTTTTTTTGGTTCAACTGTGATTTTTTTTTTTAAAGATTTTATTTATTTATTTGACAAGCAGAGATCACAAGTAGGCAGAGAGGCAGGCAGAGAGAGAGGGGGAAGCAGGCTCCCTACTGAGCAAAAGCCGGATGTGGAGCTTGATCCCAGGACCCTGGGATCATGACCTGAGCCGAAGGCAGAGGCTTTAACCCACTGAGCCACCCAGGTGCCCCTTAGCTGTGAATTTTAATAGCTTTTTTCCCCCTGATGATAAAAATTAATATTTACTCGGGTACCTGGGTGGCTCAGTCAGTGAAACATCTGCCTTTGGCTCAGGTCATGATCTCAGAGTCCTGGGATCGAGCCCCACATCAGGTTCTCCACTCAGCAGGGAGCCTGCTTCTCCCTCTCCCTCTGCCCCTCCTCCAGCTTGTATGCTCTCTCTCACTTGCTCACTCTCTATGTCTCAAATAAAATCTTTTTAAAAAAATTAATATTTACTCATTGTAGGTGGTTCAGAAAATGCAGAAAAATCACACTGAAGAAATTGCACCCAGGTCCCATTCTCCTACCGTCCCCCTGTTGGGCATGAAGGCAACAGCTGCAGCTCCCCACCAGTGTTAGGGAGTGTCCTGAGTTACTGTTTGTCCCTGCATCCACCCCACTTGAAGGCCCTGGAGCATCTTGGTGGAGATAAGCTCAGTTGACAGATAAGTTTCATCTTTCTTACCTGTCAATCTCAGCGTGGAGAAATAGTCTGGGACTGTGACCAGGCTCAGTGAGAAAGAGCATTGTGATTGACTCATGATGTCTGCCATGGTCCACCAGCAGTATCTGCCTTGGTTGACTTGCAATGTCTGCCATGGGTCCAGGAGGTAGGAGAGTGGCATCTGTGTCACCTGCTCACTCTCTGTACTAAGGGATGGGAACTTGAACTGTCAGTGCAGCTGAGGTTGGTCTTGAGTCTCTTTGAGACTCTACCCCCAAATCCTAGAATCGTGTTCTGATTGTTGGAAGGAAATGGCTCAGGGCTTGAGTTCCCAATCAACCCTCCCTTCCACTGATGGGTGACAAGGGAGCTTGTAACTCAGCGCATGAGGCCACTGTGGAAGAAAGGCATGGATCCTGTTAAACCAGTAAGCGAACCCAGTACAGGCTGGGGGCCAGGGACCCCTTGGGCAACACGGGTGTGGGGGAAATGTGTCCTGGCATTAACCTGTGGGCCGGTGGGGGGGGGGGGTCCTCTGGACCAGGCCCTGGCTGTCAGGGTCCCCCTCCTTGTAGTAGGGCATGGCTTGTTGGGGCCTATAGCAGCAGCTACTCAATGCAAACCACACTTCAGGGGTTTACTGTTTGTCCCTGTGTCCACCCCACCTGAAGGCCTTGGAGCGTCTTGGTGGAGATAAGCTCAGTTGATGGATAAGTTTCATCTCACCTGTCAGCCTCAGCATGGTCTAGAGCGTCTGGGACTGTGACCAGGCTCAGTGAGAAGGAGCATTGTGATTGACTCACGATGTCTGCCATGGTCGACCAGCAGTGTCTGCTGTGGTCGACTCGCAATGTCTGGGTACAGGAGATAGGACGTGGCCACGTGCCCTCCGTGGCCTTGTTGAGGCCCAACTCCAGCCACGGGAAGTGCGTGTCTGTGCCCTGGAGCTTCTGCCTATCTGGTTCATCGGTTCTTACCTTCTCTCTTTCTCCCTCCTCACTCCCAGCCCATGAAACCCCTGAAGGCCACAGCCACCACCTCCCAGCCCGTGCTCACCATCCAACAGATCGAGACCATCTTCTACAAGATCCAGGACATCTACGAGATCCATAAGGAGTTCTATGACAACCTCTGCCCCAAGGTGCAGCAGTGGGACAGCCAGGTCACCATGGGCCACCTCTTCCAGAAGCTGGTGAGTCTCCCGTGGACGGACAGCACTTGTCTGGTGCCTCAGTGGAGCTGCTGGTGTTGGGAGATGTCTAGGAATCCCCAGCCTTCTTGATCTCCTAGAAGGCCTGGGTCACTTCACTGAGTCCCGGAGGAAAGCCTGGACCTCTGCTCTGTGGGGCCCTGGGCCTAGTGTCCTGACTCCAGGCCTCCCACCGTAAAGCCTGAAAGTGCTTCTAGGGATATGAGGGGCTTCAGGGCTGGAATGAAGGCTCACCTGCTGGGCTTCGGGTCGCCTATCCCTCAGTGGACAGAGAGGCTGACAGTGCCAGTGGGAGGCAGGGACTGCTCCCTTGAAACACTGGGCATTTGCCTCACCGCGGTGCTGCCTCTGAAATGAAGCGGTCAGACGGATCAGTGAATGGTCCCCTCCTGGGGACCCTGGAGCAAAAAGCATCAAGAACTCAGCCCACCCACCATTGCAGGGGAGAGACAAGGTAGAATTAGCATGCAGACATAGTGTTGGGAAAGGCTTTCAGAGGTCTTCCAGTTCCCAAGGTTTCTGTGACACCTTCTCCCCTAGCTCTGAGACTATATCTGGCTGTGTCCCCTGGAGGACCCCGAGGTCAGACCTACAGCGCCCCCATCCCCACTCTTTACTGACCTTTCCCTGCCCGTAACTTCGCCTACCTAGGAGGCAGCAAGGAGACTGCCAGTCCGTGGTCTTTGTTGTCTGGGTGTGAATGGAGGTGGGCAGGGAGCAGTGCCTCTCCTTTACCTCCCCTGCAGTGGTGGGACTGGTTGAATGGACAGGCCTGTACGCTCCTTACACTGGAGAAAACTCTTGCTAGGATTCTTCTAGGGCCTCAAGCTCACAGTACGTTCAGAACTGAACTTATTGTCTCAAAACTTCTTTGCTCTTCTTCCTTCCTCTGTGTCAGTGGGTGTTGCCACCATCCCGTCCCCCATCCATCCATGACTCCCTTGGACTAGTCCTTGGTACCCCCCTGCCCCACTCCCTTCCCCATCCCCACTTCTGGAGGATGCTCACTGCTGGGCCTGCCTTGCCCTGCTCCCTCTGGGGCCCTCCCCTCCCCTCAGGAGTGGCTCCTGCTTCCAGGCCCCACTTCCTGCCAGCCTCCCCACCTCTACTTAGCAGCAGCAGAGTTACCTGAACTCCTGACCTCGCTTCTCCCCAACTTAAATCCCTTCAGTGGCTCCCCCTTGCCTGTTGAATAAATGCCAGGCTCTGAGGAATGGCTTATGAGACACTTTGCATGCTGGCCATCCCTGGCCTCTGGCTATCCCTGGCCTCTGGCTGTTGCTTCCCCTGTCCTTGTGTGCTCCCTCCCCCCACTGACACTGAACTTTCTATTCTCAGTTCATGCAGCAGACACTCTTGACCTCTCTATTTTTTTTAGCTCCAGCTGCCTGAAATGTCCTTCCCCAACTGCTTCCAGCTTAGAAGTGACATCCTTGGCGAAACCTTCCCCCAAACTTCCAATGTAGCCCCTTTGTTTATCCCCTCAGTGAACATGGGAACCTCCTGTCTCCCTAAAACCATAAGCTCTCAGAGAATAGGCTGCATTTTCTTTAGCATTAGACCCCAGAACTAGCCTAGTACTCAATACATGATGAGTGAGTAAATGAACGAGTGCACCATGACCTTGACTACTGTGACTAGGGAGAACTTGGAAGGGCATCGAGGGGGATGTACATCACAGGGCCTGAGGTCTGTGTCCCAAGAGGCCAGCAGTGTTGTAGGGACAAACATAGCTTCTAGAGCTACAGCTGACTTTGTTTTGGTTTTTTCAAGAGTTACTTACTTATTTGAGAGAAAGAGAAAGTGGGCACATGTGGAAGAAGGGAGGGGCAGAGGGCAAGGGAGAGAGCCTCCCAAGTAGACTGTGCTGAGTGCAGAGCCCGATGCGGGGCTCCAAGTCGGGCTTGAACTCACAACCCTGAGATCATGACCTGAGCCAAGAGCAAGAGTCAGGGGTTTAACTGACTGCACCATCCAGGTGCCCCTGGCTGTGGCTGACTTTGAATCCCGACTCTGCTACAGATTAAGCCTGTGACTTTGGGCACAACCTCTCTGTGACTCAGCTTCCTCATCTGTGAAAAAGAGGATAATAATAGTATTTACCTCACTAAATTGTTGTGAGGACTACGTGAGTTAATACCTGAAAAGGGCTTGGAACAGGGCCCAGAACATAGTAAATTAGTAAATACTCAATAGTCAGCCATTAGCATTACTGTTACTGCCATCACTGCTGTCACCACCGTCGTCGTCGTTGTCCTCGCTATTCTTAGCAAGAGGCACCCCGGAAGGTGGTATTGCCGGGGAACCCCACACTCCCGGTTCCGGCAGCCCCAGAGTGCCTGCTCTAGTTCAGGGACGGCACGTACCCAGTCATCACTCCCGGCCTGGTCCCAGGAGCCTGAGCGGATGGGCTCGGGGGATAGCCTCTCTTTGGCCTCATCAGAGAACAAACGAGAGGAGGGTGGGGGGACCTAGGCCAGCGCATAGTGGAAATGCTGTCCCACTTTTATCTCTGTCACTCGGACCCTGCTGACCCAGTGTCCCCCATTCAGCTCCACAGGCCCCGGGTCGTGAATTTGCTATCCCCCCCACCGCCGGCAGCATGAAGGGCTCTCTGTGGCCCCTGGGGCTGCTGTCCTGGGAGGGCTGGGGAGGAGCCGGGCAGCCCAGGCATCTGGAGGTGGTTTATTTTCAGCTGGTCTCCATTACTGAGAGAAGGGAATTAGCATCTTTGCTATTTGTTTTATGAGATCACCCCAGTGCCAGGCTGCTGTTTCCAAGCAACCTCCACATCCCAGTTAATGGCCCTGGCAGGCCGGGCCTTAGGCTCTGCAGACGAGGGTACACCGTGAAGATGGCAGTGCCTGGGATGGGCCCTGACCCCCGTGTGCAGGTCTTCTGCCCCGGGTGGCTCCAGCTCCGACTCAGCTCCTGCTACTCCCTTAGGCCGTGGGGTGGGAGGATAGCGTTCTGACCTGGGCAGCCAGCCCTCATCGTTCTTGTGGGAAAGGGGGACAAGGAGGGCACATCACCAGAAGAAGAAAAGCAATGATTTTTACTTTGGTTTAGGAAGCAGCTGTCTAGCACCTCCCCCGTAGCCTGGGACACCGGTGGGCTGGTACTCCCCCTGGAAAAGGAATTAAATTCATCCCTTCCTGCACTTTCCCCAGATTTGCCGGCTTTGCCAAAAGTCTGGCCCATCTGAGGCTGAGACCTGCGCAGCTCTGGCCTCCCCATTCTCATTTTCCCCTCTGGCTTTCCCGGCCCCCTACCTGCCAGGCTTTCCACCTGCCCCAGATCTTCGGGATCTGGAAGAACACGAGAGTTCTGCAGAAAGCAAAGTGGTCCAGGGTGGGCCTCCCAGGCAGCCCGCTTTCCCCAGCACCTCAACATCCCCCCGAGGAAGCCCCGTGGCAGCTGAACCTCTGTTGCTACTTCACTGCAAAATATTTAAACCAGAAATTCTAGAGAATACGTGTAGCAAACAACTGTGCACTCATTCCCCCAGAACTGACGGATGTTAAGCTCTGAAGATAGACTTTTTAATCAAGGAAACAAAGCATTGTAGATGAAGTCTCTCTCCCTTCCCCTCACCCTTCTGCTCAGCACAGAAGCAGCTACTGGAATGGATTTGGTGTGTTGCCTTCTGGGCTGCAGTTTGTATTTTTATTATGTATCGTATCTTTTTATGGCATTACATGTACTTTTTCAACATATATATTTTATGTATTTCGCAATTCGATCATTTGGGAACTTGTCGGTGTTACTACCCATAGATCTCGTTCCGTCATTTTAACTGCAGTGTGGATATTAATTACTGCATTTGTGAGCATCTGTTCCCAGTCTCTCTATAGGAGGGAGAGTGGAACAGTGCATCCCCTTGCTCATGTCTCCTTGAGGACATACAAGGGCAGGTTTCACTAGAGCAGTGCCTCCACAGAACTAAAATGCGAACCACGTATGTAATTTTAAATTTCCTAGTAGCCCTTACTTAAAAGTAGAAATAGGGGTGCCTCGGTGGCTCAGTGGGTTAAAGCCTCTGCCTTTGGCTCAGGTCATGGTCCCAGGGTTCTGGGATCGAGTTCTCTGCTCAGCAGGGAGCCTGCTTCCCTTCCTCTCTCTCTGCCTGCCTCTCTGCCTACTTATGATCTCTGTCTGTCAAATAAATAAATAAAATCTTTTTAAAAAGTAGAAATAGGTGCAGGAAATTAATTTTAAGAATGCATTTTATTGTTAAAAAATATGTTTTTAGCCCAAGAGATCCAAAATATTGTCATTTTAGCATGTAATCAATATTTTAAAATTAATGAGATCATTTACATTCTCTTTTACATATTAAGTCCTTGAAATCCAGTGCGTATTTCATACTTACAGCACATCTTGGGGCACCTGGGTGACTCAGCCGGTTAAGCATCCGACTTTCGATTTTGGCTCAGGTTGTGATCTGATCAGGTTGTGAGATTAAGTGCTGTGTCCAGCTCCGAGCTGGGTGTGGAGCCTGCCGAAGATTCTCTCTTTTCCTCTCCCTCTGCCCAATCTCCCTTTCTAAAAAAATGCACACACACACACACACACACACACACACACACAGAGCACATCTCAGTTTGGACTAGCCACTTCTCAGGTGCTCACCTGCCACAAGTAGTAGTGACTGACTCAACTGGACCCCAGACTCTGGGGTTTGTATGTAGAAGTGGGTTTGCTAAGGAGTAGGCTGAGCTGTGCATATTTTTAGCTTTATCAGTTATTGACAAATTACTGTCCAAATAACAGGCCTGACGCCCCCATAAGCAGTCTGTAAAAGCTCTAATTTCCCCCTCATTCTTGCCAACCTTTGATATGATTAGACTTTTAAATTTGGGGCAGATTGATGGGGATGACATAGTACCTCACCGTGCTTGTAACTCACATTTCTACCCTTTCCTCTCTCAAGGGGAAATGCATATGCAAAGCACAGGAAGACATTCCATAAATATTTGAGGAATTAAGTTAATGAGCCTCGGTTTCCCCTTTTGCAGAAAGGGGTGATGGCATCCATTCTGCCTCTGAGAGCTGAGGTTCTGTGTGGTTATAAGTAGTGGGAAGCTTTGTGTTAGGTTCAGAGCGACATGCAAATGTGTTCTGAGGCAGGTAAGATCTCTGGCTCCTTAAGAGGCTGAGGATGTGGGGACAGGGACTGAGGGAGGCCAAGGGAAGTGGAGACTGCATCTCTTTTTTAAAGTAATCTCTACACCCAACCTGGGGCTCAAACCCACAACCCGAGATCAAGAGTAGCATGCTCCAGTGACTGAGCCAGCCTGCCACCTTTACCCCGCTGGGACTGCACCTTTAAATGCTGTGCCTTACACTCAGCCTGGGGAGTGGGGTACTGGGCAGGCCACGGGTGCCCTCCCGGCTCCAGCTAATTCCAGGCTATGAAAGATGGGTGAGGCATTGGGGGGCTTCAAACCCCGGGAGACCTTTATGATGCTAAATAAAGCCAAATGCCGTTGAATTTCTTGCGTGCCAACAAAGGCCCTGCCCTGCTCCCCCCATCCCCAGTACCCTCTTGTTAACCTTATTGGCTGAGCTGGTTTCCATGGAAACTGTCAAGTTCAAAGGGATACTATAGTATGTTCATCCTGCCTTTCACCTCTGTTACGCGTGTAGCCCTTTGGAGCAAAGTTAGAGGTTCTGAGTGCTAAGGGAGCTCCAGGTGCCCTGCTTATGCTGTCATCCATTCATTAATCCTCCCTCCCATCCCACTGCCCTCCTCTCTCTCTCCTCTTCTCCCTGCAGGCCAGCCAGCTCGGTGTGTACAAAGCATTTGTGGATAACTATAAAGTCGCTCTGGAGACAGCTGAGAAGTGCAGCCAGTCCAACAACCAGTTCCAGAAGATCTCTGAGGTGGGCAGCTCCCTGCACAGCCCCTGCCTTCTGGCCTCTGGGCCCGTTGCCCATTAGGGAAATGGTTCCCCTGAGGGGAACACTTAGACTGACATTTGCTTTCTCGCACTTGGCATTTTTCCTCGTAATATAAGAATAATGATGTGTTTGATTTTGTTATTCTGTTTAGGTTATTCTGTATCAGAACAGAGGACATGAAAAAGAAAAAAAAGAAGGCAGTATTGTCACACACTGTGGTGACCTTGAGCAAGTCCCTTCCCTTCTGACCTTATTTCCTCTTCTGTCCTGTGGAGGGGTCTGGATTCTTCAGCTCATTCCTGGTTTGCTTGATAAGAACCACCAGGGGCACTGTTTAAAATGCAGATCTCCAGACACCTTCCCTGGAGCTTTAATTCAGAGAGTTTGGGGTGGGACCCAGGAGTCTATAATATTTTTGAAGCTTCTCTGGGTTATTTTTATGATCAGAAAGATTGGAAGAGTTCTGGACTAGCTTGTCTCTTAAGATCTTTTACAACCGCACGACAGAGAGAGGACCAGGGCCATTTGTGAGGAGAAGCAGCCGTACACTTTGGCTGGAAGCCTGCCTCTCCCTGCTGTTGCCGGGAGCCTTCCTTCCATGCTCCTCTGCTGGGCAAAGCTGTGGCATTGGCTGCCATTGCCTCTCCAGGAAGCGTCAGGGAGGAGCTCTATTCTCCGGGAGCACGGCCCAGCCTCCCTCTTGCGTCGTTGAAAGGATCTCCACAGGACCCCCGAAGCTGCTGCCCTTGCTATCACAGTCCCAGCTCCAAGCTTGGGGCAAGAGAACCTCTGGGTCCAGGGAAGGGGAGCTCCTTCTGCAGTTTTGGAAATTCTGCCTTACAGGCCTCTACAGACCCTTTGCTTTCCCATCTCCGCTCTGATGCTAGAAAAGTCGGGGAGATGCAGGATAGTGTTGGTGAGACTCCTGGGGTGACGGGTTCTACTCCAGTTTGGAATCCGCTGAGAGGCAGCACACAAGTTGGACAGCTGGAGATGAAAATGTCAACTCGATTACTAGTAAAAGCCAGGTTGGAAAAATGTGGACTTGGATCCGTAGGCACATTGGGCTTGCTAGCACTTCTCCTCCATAGTGAAACACATCTATCAGGGACGGAAACGGAGCTAAGCTCAGTTTCTTCTCCCAGCCCCAGCCATGGTGCAGTCAGTCACCCTGTGCCTGGGAGAACGGCTGGGTGGGGAAAGTCCCTCTGTTTGGGGTCACGAGGCGGGAGAAATGGTGCTTCCCCTCATGGCTTCCAGCCGTCCCTGGGAACAAACTGTAACTGCCCGATGTGTGTCCCAGGGTCATGTCTGGTCCAGAGAGTGGCGAACCTCGTCTTAGCCTAGGCTGACTGTCTGTTCTCTGGTCGGCGGAGACCCCCCGCACTCCTCCTGAATCCCTCTCCCAGACTCCGGGCCCCGGCGGCAGAGCAGGCCCCGTGGCCTGCTGCCAGGTGGCTTCTCACCCTGACTCACACGCTGACGCTGTTGCTTCCTACTGGCACTTCCACTTAATTACTGCAATTAGGGCCCTTCTCCTCTGCAGCGGGAGCGATTTCATACCTCTGGGCTACACTGGAGGGGGGCACGGGGACACGTTTCCTAAAGCTGGGAATCCAGTCACCCTCCAGAGACAGCCTTGGGGAGCTGAGTACCCACCCTTCTCCCCACCACCCCAATCCCCAAGCTCAGTCCCTAGGGGTTTTCTCTGTCGAGAAACAGCTTGAGGCCGGAGTAGGAAATGTGGGGCTCCTGCTGCCTGGGTGTGTCCCCCCTGCCAGGCAGAGCAGAGCAGGCACCATCCCCTGGGTCCCTGACCTTGGCCTTCGCTCACCCTGGCCTCCCTGTTGACACGGCACTTGGAGGCCCCCCTCCACACACTCAGCCCTGTCTTGCCATGGGGATTGCGTTACAGCTCCAGTTGCGGGCCCTAGTGGTCTGTAGCCAAGGGCCAGAGCTGGAACCTCTCTCTCCAGCGGCTGAGAAAGTAGGATCAGATAAGCAATCCTAAGAGTCTCTCTCCCGGGCACTTGGCTTGGGGGCCAGGAGGGATTTTTGCAGTTTACTCCCTGATGTTAGCACCCGTGGGTGAAGGGTGGCAGGTGGGGTTGGGGGCTGGATGAACCCCTCTCCATCCAGGTAGGATCTAGATGGGACTGCCCTGTGGAGCTCAGTCTCTGTCCTGGGTACGTAGGACCCCTGGCTCCTTATCTCCAGGGCTGCCCACGCCCTAAGGGTACACCTGCCTTTTGTCCTCTCAAATCCCATGTACCCCGGGCTGATGGTAGACAGAAGCCCTAACTCATGGCTGCTGCTGGGGGATCCAGCTCTTTCCACCTCTCCAGAAGGCCCTCAGAGTCACCAGGGTGGGGTGTTAGGGGGTGTGTCCGAGGAGCACCGGAGCTCCAGACCTCTCTGGTACCCAGAGCCCCTCCTTCCTGCCTACATCCAGCCTCCTCCGTACTCCACACAGGCCAGGAGACCATGGGTGTGGCACAGGGAGTCTGGAGTCCGTGAGTCAGGGGGAGACCTGGGCTCTGGTCTTTGTCCTCCTGTTTGTACCCTGGCTTCCAGAGCACTGCTTCTTCCTGCTCTGGCTGCTATGAGGGAGGGGGAGGTTCAGGAGGCAGGCCACGTAGTGATTCCTCCCCTCTGTTCGGCAGGAACTCAAAGTGAAAGGTCCCAAGGACTCCAAGGACAGCCACACGTCAGTCACTATGGAAGGTACTCTGGGGAGCGGGCTGGATAATAGTTACCTTCCTTTGTCTGCTCTGTGGACTACGGTGCCCTGCTTGTGTGAGCATGTGCATGGGAATGAGAGAGAGAGAGTGTGTGTGTGTGTGTGTGTGTTGCACAAATGCGAGGAATCCAGCCTCTGTCCCTAGGCAGCCGGCCAGCTACAAACGTGCTCCTCCTTAGATTGCCAGCAGGCAGCTCGCGCCCCTCCTCCCCTCCCCCCTCCTGCCTCTCCACGCGCGCCTCCCCTCCCCTCCCCGCCCCTCCCCTCCCCCTTGCTAGAGGAGCACTCTGAAGCGGCTGCTTGATTCAGGCTGTGCAGCAGCAGCCGGCAAGGTGGCTGAGTGGCCAGGCTGCTGATGGGAGCCACCGAGCGATGGCCGCAAGCTCCTGCCGCTGGGACGGAGGCTGCCATGGAAATCCTCCTCATCATTCGCTTCTGCTGTAACTGCACCTATGGTAACCCAGGCTCCCCCCTACCCAGGGGAGGTGGTGTAGCTTCCCACCTCTGGGGGCTGGCCGGAGTGGGTTGACATGTGGCCGGCAAGGTGGGGGGGGGGAGGGCGGCAGAGAAGGGAGGTGGGTACAAGTGGTCGGCTCTGTGCTTGCCCCTGTTCTGGCCAGCTTGCAGGCTGGAGCTGAAGTCTGGGGCAACCGGGGGCAGGGTGGCTAGGAAATGAAAGGACCGGACTAGGAGTGTCCAGGCACCCCCCCCACCCCAGGCTCTGTGGGGATCGGTGTTGGGGAAACAGCCCGGGAGGCAATGGGCAACTTCCTGGTGATGCTGTTAAGGAGAGAAAGTGACAAGGCTGTGTCTGCAGGCGTGGCAGCCCTGAGGCTGGAGGGGGGTCAGCAGGGGCCAGTCGGACCATGGCATCTGGTCTGGGCAGCGTTGTCTGGGCCCAGGAGGGGCGCCAGCCCCTGCCTGAGGGACAAGTTGGGAGTTTCTTTGTTCCCGGAGACAGGAGAGGAGCTTGAACCGCCAGGGTATTGTGTGTGTGCTCCCGAGTGCACGGGCTGCCTTCGAGACCTTCTCTGCTCGGGAACCATGGTGGCAGTGGGAGAACGTGGCCGCAGTTGGGAGAGCAGGAGGAACCTGGGCTGCTCCCCGGGGCTTGTTTGTAGCCACGGGAGGCCCCTAAGCTAAGGTGCCGGCACTTGGTGCATGCTGGTGGGAGAGGGGGGCGTGGCAGGCCACTGCTTTGTGAAGGTCACACACCCACCTGTCCGTGGAAGGGACCCTGGGGGTCCCTCAGCAAGGGGGTCCTGCGACAGGTCCAGGCTCTTGCTCAGCGGGGGTGGAAGCAGGCCTAGGCAAGGAGGGGTCTGGAAGTGGACGCTGCCCTCTGAGGCCAGAAGTGCCTTTGGCAGGAGTGGAGGGTCAACAGTTGCTTCCAGTGGCCCTCTGCCCTGCCCCCCCCTCCATGTTTTGGAGTGGCAAGCGGTTGGTTTTAGGACCACCTTCCCTCCCACCAGCCGTTTTGTCTGCACCCTCTCAGTCACTTTGCCTTCACATCTCCGTGGTAACCTGGAGCTCCTTGGCAAAGGCTGAACGGAGGGGGGTGGCAGTTTGCTGGAGGAGAAATGATGAGGTTTCCCGGGCTCTTTCTCAGAGGCCACGGCCCTGGAGGGGCTATTGTCTGCTCACCTGCGCAGGCTGTCCCATGTCGAGGATCGCTCTTGATGGAGGAACCCCTCTTGATGGAGGAACCCCTGAGGCAACCCCTCTCCAGCTGCCCTAGCAGGACAACTGTGGGAACTCTAGTTACTAGCCAGAAGCTGCCCTGTGCCGCTGCCCTGTGCCCCCACCCATCGGCTCGAATTCTGACAGGCCAAGGTCAAGAGGAGAGATGGACTTGAAATTGGCCTGTTCAAAGATCAGAGGAGAAATGCTCTTTTTGGTCTGGGCTGGGATTGGGTCAGGCATCAACTCTGCTCCTTAGAAAAGACATGGGGTTGGCCCTTGGCTTCCTCTTCCCTTCCCAAAAGGAGGTTTAGTCGTAGTGAAACAGACCTGGGACTGGAGTTCAGCGTTTCTCTGGTCCCTGAGATACTGTCTTTGAAGTCAGTTTCACAATGGGGTGGGAGGGAGAATAAGCCCTTACCAACCACAATGTTTAGAATATTCTCAGCCCCTTGATGCTGAGAAGGGATGCTGCTCCTGGGGGGCCCCCCCGGGCGGATTCTGCCCTTGAGGCCTACTCTGGCTTAATGGTTCTTTGCTGAGCACCCACTCTGCAGGTCTCTGAGCCAGATGCTGGGGATGGGATGCAAAAGGAAGTCATGTGTGATCCAGGCCCCCACCAAGGAGGGGGCTCACCTTGGTGACAAGAGAGACCAGCTTACGTACTCCTTCCTGGTGAATCTTTTCCAGGATCCTCCCAAAGGTCGCTGAGCTTTTGCAGATGCTAATCTCCCATGCTTGAAGTTAGGAGCATGGGTAGACCTACATTCAAAACCCAGCCACCATTTGCAGCTTTGTTATTGGGAGCAAGTTACGTAACTTCTCTGTGCCTTCGAGAGGCTTCCTCATCTGTAAAATGGGGCTAGTGATAATTGCTTCTCTTTTTAATCAGAGGAAATAGTGCATATAAGATAGCGCCACTGAACACAGAATAAGTACCCAGCAAGCTGCAGAGAGGCCAGCTTGCTCACGTCAGTGGTCTTTTAGGCATTGTGGGTGTTGTTTGCAAAAGCACTGGTCAGGGAGGGCTTCCTGGAGGAGGTGGGGAGACAGGCATTGCAGCTTGGTGAATGGTGTCTATCTCTGGGACAGGATTGGCATGGTGAGAAGGGAGGGAAGGGGAAGCAATGGCAGGAAGCAGCCCGGCCTGCCAGAGCTGTGGAAGAGATGAAGGGGAACGGGTGGGCTCTTTACCCTGCATTGTCAGGGGAAGGTGGTACCCAGGGGCCGAGGGGAGCTCAGAAAGAACATTGGGGTTGTTCTTCCTCCCCTTCTTCCCTCCATATCTGCCTGTGGCCCCAGGGCCCTCTCCCTACCATCCCCTCTCCCCACCTTTCTCCTAGCTGTTCTCTCCCAACCAGGGCACTCATTCCACATCCCTAGTCAGGTAGACTCGAGGTGACTGCAGGCATATTAATAACCCCTCTGAAACCCGACCCACCATTTGTGCAGACCTCTGAGCTTAGTCAGAAACCTCTTCCTCCTGGGACTTGAGAGAGGGACAGAGAGAGCTGACATTGCAGTATCAGCTTTCCCCAAGCTGGAACTCTGGGGCCTACCCTGGCAGGTGTCTGCTAAACTTGCAAGTTCTCCTGGGTCTTTGGGGTTCTCTGGTGTGATTTCTCCCTGAAGATGAGCTAAGCCACAGGTGGATACTTAAATAATGTCACTACACCATCCACCCTCCCCCACCCTCGGCTGGTACCTGGGCTCTACCCTCACTGACCCAGGATACCCCAAGCCTGGTCCTGTTCATTTTAGCTCCCATAGACTGTGGGGAGGATCTCTCGCAATTGCCAAGAAGGGGCTACAGATAAGTCATGGGATGTGTGTTGGCATAAGGCAATAGTTTTCAACCATGGCTACCTATCAGTCTGCAAAGGAGCTTTTTTAAAAAATGCTGATTCCCAGGTTCACCCAGCAGAGATTGGGGTTTCATCAACGAGATGGGGAGAGGGAGACAGGCAGCTGTTTCTTTTAAGAGCTCCCCCAGTGATTCTAAAGGGTAGCCAAGCAGAGCCGCAGATAAGGCTCAAGGCATACCACTGAGACTCTATCTTCTCCACGGCCAGCAGATTGTTCCCCAAAGTGTCCGCTTAGCAATGCATGGGCTATTTATGTCTAGGGCTTCAGGGGACTCTTTGGCTTGGGGACTCTTTGGTTAGGCCCTGCGTGTCAGCTCTGGGACTGTCACAGCCATCATCCTGGGGCAGGAGGGCAGAGGTCATGACCCCACGGACAGAGGCATCCAGGTGTGGGACTGAGGCTGAGCCACCTCTGTTAGGGAGCGGCAGGGCACAGCTGCTTGCAGAAAGCTCGGTTTGGAAGTGTGGTCAGCCAGCTGCTGCCTCCACCTGTCCCTGCTGGATCCCAGCCATCTTCATTTGCTGGCCTGGTTGGCCAGGGGGTGTGGGGAATAGGCCCCCTCTCCCCCCACTGCCGCTGAGTCTGCATTTTCCCAGCCTCATCAGCCCTCCCAGAGGCCCCACCTGAATTCCTTTGGGAAATCTTTGCTCCCCCAGCTGCCACTTGCTTGAGAGCAGAGGCTTTGCGTGAAGAGCTGGCCTGCCTCCCTGGCCCTCAGACTGTCCTGTTTTGTCGGGGAGTTTGACAGCATGGAGGGGGGTCTCCTCGTGGAGATGAGGCGGCCTGTGTGAGTCAGAACGAAGCCTGCGGTTCCCAGCTGGTGACGCCAGGCCTTGGGCCAGAGGAGTACAAGGATGATTGGGTGTGTGGGAGCCTCCTTGCTGCGTGCTGGGGTGCCAGAGCACCGTGGGGTGAGGCTAGCTGTGGCTGTATGAGATGGGGTTGAGGGTACAGAGGAGCATCTTTGCCCTCTCTAAGTCTGGTCAGACAAGGAGAGGCCTTTGGGATGGCCCTTCGAGAAGTCATGTCTGGCAGGAGATGCAATGAGACGGGTGGGGGATTAGGTGGGACCTGGGCTGCCAGCGCCGCATGGCTGCGTGTGGGTGCCATCCGACCCACCCTGGGGAAGAACAGAGCTGCGGCTGCCTGCACCTGGGCATCCCGGTGGTTGGGCTGTGAGGCGGGTGGAGGGATAAGGATCATCTCTGAGGCATCAGGCTGCTCCCTGTGTCTCATCTGTTCTGTGTCCTTCTCCCTGCCTTGGCCAACAGCTCTGCTCTACAAGCCCATTGACCGTGTCACCAGGAGCACCCTGGTCCTCCATGTAAGTGTCAGCCCCTGAGTGGCCTGCAGAGTGGGGTTAGGAGTTCACTAGGAGATAGAGCCCGGGGTGGGGCGGGCACTGGAGTCCGTGAGAACCGCCCCCTCGGGGAGCTGGGCAGAGGGGCCCTGGGCCCTGAGCCCTGACCGTCCCTCCCAGGTCTTGGTAACCATGCCAGGGGGACCCCAGGGCCTCCATATAGCTTGGCTGCAAAGCTTAACGTTTGGTCCATGCTGCCATGGGGGAAGGCGCTTCCTGCCTTCCCACCCCTCGCCTCATGGTCTCCAGGGTACTTGGAGCAGCTGTGGGCATGCGTAGAGGGGTGTCTCTCCCAGCCGCTTGGGGAGATAAGACCCACCCCCCTCGCTTCTTCCACCAGGGGAGGGAGTAATGACTTGATAGTAATAAAGGGGCACCACAGCCCTCACCCCCCGTCTTGGCCCCTCATTTTGAGTTCAGATTTCACAGGCATGACCAGATCAGAGCGTGGGTCCCTTAGGGCCCCGCCTTGGAATTCCTCTGGTGAAGATTGAGTCCCCACTGTCTTCTCACTGAGCCCCAGAATGGCTGCCTCCAACTCACCACCCCGCCTCTTCCCAGGACCTGCTGAAGCACACACCTGTGGACCATCCAGACTACCCGCTGCTCCAGGATGCCCTCCGCATCTCCCAGAACTTCCTGTCCAGCATCAATGAAGACATTGACCCCCGCCGGACTGCGGTCACCACTCCTAAGGGGGAGGTGAGCTCAGGACCCAGCCCCCCCCTCGCCCAGGCTAAAAGGGCACAGCAAGCCACATCACCCTTCCCTGCTGTCCTGCCCCATCTTCGGTGCCTCTCCAACCTTCATGTCCCATGCCCAGCCAAGAAAAGGTCTTCAGATCCTGGGAGCTTTATGTTAAATGTCCCATTGATCGTCATATAATTCACTGAGGCCTAGAGAGTCTCTGCAGATCTGGCACAAGGTCTCTTGGCCATACTTACTGGAGCCAGATTCTCTAGCCAGGGTTATCTGTCTGCAAGCCTCATGCACTGTCCCCCAGTCCACGGGCTTTGGCTATGGCATTATTGAATGCAAACCCCCCACTGTGGACAGTATGAGGCCCTCAGGGTCCCTGGAAGATAATGGCTCAGCCTGAGGGAGCCGGGGAATCTGAAAGCAAGAGCTCTGAGCTGCGGGTTCTCAGCCTGCATGAGCAGTTGGGGCAGGAGCTCAGCAGTGAGCTCAGCAGTAAGAAAGGCTAGAACGGGAGGTGGCTAAGGCTACCAGGTTGCTGGAATATCCCAGGTGCAGAAGTGGTACAGCAGCTCCAGTTCCTTGGGGGCCCTTGTTGGTGGAAGGGCAGGGGTACCCCCGAGAGGGGAAAGCGATCTGAAAAAGTTACTCACATGGGTCAGCAGCCTGGCCTTATGCAGGGCTTCCTGTCCAGGAGAGTCCATTCGGGGCCTTTAGAAGTGAAGACAGGCTGGGTTTATGCTCCTTTATTACATGTATGAGCCTCCAGTGTCTCCTGAGGAGAGAAGTAATAGGGATGGGGTATGGAGCATGACTGATGGGACACAGAGAGCTGTCCCCATGTGTGACTCCCAGCCCTGGTTGGCAAGCCCTGGAGTGTCACTGGTTTGTCTGACTCGAGGTTATCTGAAAGATCTCCGAAGAGTTTAGAGCACTGTCAGTTTCAGATCGTGTTCACTGGAGACTTGACCGTGCTCACCTACATTTTACAGCATACGTAGGTCACAGGGTCTATAATACACATGGGAAGTGTTGGCATGGATCGCAACAGCCCCTGAGAAGCCCATGGGCTGTGCAGGTGTCAGTGCAGAAACTCTTACCTATCCAGAGCCCAGGTTAGAGATACCTGCAGAGTCCTCCAGGAGTGCTCCAGCCCCACCAAAAGTAACCTGAGTCTCCCATCCACCTGAGGACAGCTGTAGAATCCACTCAGAGGCAGCCAAAACAGACTGAGAAGGCCTGTGAGTCAAGGTTGAACTGAAACAAGATCAAGTTCTTAAGCAGGATTGGGGGAGGGGGAGATGCCCCAGTGCTGGCGGGGGTGGGGGTGTTCATGCCCCACTGTGGAGGAGCCAGGTCATCCTGGACTAGGGTATATCCAGGTGAGAGCTGATGACTGCTGCAGGAAAGTGTAAAGCTGCCATTTAAAAAAAAAAAAAAAAAAGATTTTCTTTCTTTATTTGGGGTGAGGGAGAGAGAGCATGAGCAGCGGGGAGAGGGAGAAGCAAGCTCCCTGCTGAGCAGGGAGCCCGATGTGGGGCTTGATCACAGGACCCTGGGATCATGACCTGAGTCGAAGGCAGACGCCTAACAGACTGAGCCACCCAGGCACCCATAAATCTACCATTTAAAAAAAAAAATCTACCATTTATTGATCACATATTATGTGCCCGCCATTGGGCCCTTTAACATAGACCATCTTGATGAATCCAACGGTACAGGGCAACCATCATTATCCCCATTTTACAGATGGTAAGACTGAGACTCAGAGAGGGAACTTGCCCAGTGTTAAACCAGAAAGCCCAGGTCTGTGTGACCTTAAACACCAGGTGCCGTGTCCCCTCCCCAAGGCCCCTCCCAGCAGGATGGTGCCCCCAGTGCTGGCTGGGCCCTGGGCTGACCCCCCCCTGAGCAGGAGGGGATGGGTGTGCCATCTCCCTCAGACGCGGCAGCTGGTGAAGGACGGCTTCCTGGTGGAAGTGTCGGAGAGCTCCCGGAAGTTGCGGCACGTCTTCCTCTTTACAGATGTCCTACTGTGTGCCAAGCTCAAGAAGACATCCGCAGGGTGAGTCCAGGGGGCGGGGTGGGAAGGAGCTAGACTCTGCCCCCTGAGAAGCCCTCCCAGCCCCAGGATTTATTTTCTCCTTTAAAAAAATTGATTAATTAATTTCATTTTACTACATATTCTTTTTCTAAAAATAAATTGTGTTTTTAATTATAAAGATAATATAACCAAATTACAGGGGAAAAACCCATCACCCACCCGAACATAAGCATCGGTCTCCTGCTGCTATATTTCCTTCCAGTTTTTTTAAACGTTCTTGTGTTTTTTCATGTACTTGTAATCAGAGTGAATGCCCAATTTTGGTCTCTGCTTTTTCCATTTCACGTCATAAGCATTTTCCCAGTCTCTGCCTAATCTTCATAATCACCCTTTTACTTGCCTGCGTGATGTTACAAGTGGATATGCCATAATTTACTTAAGCACTCTCCTTTTATTAGACATCTCTACATTTTTGCTAACTATGATCCCGTGAATATTCATTAAGTCTGCTGTCATTGCGGAGTGCTTATGCCATTCCAGGTGCCATGACAAATGCTTTGACTGTTATTTCCAGTCTTCCCCAGAACTCTCACAGAGGAGAGAAAAGTCTTAGAAAAGTTATATCCGTTGCCCAAGGTTGCACGACTAGAGGTAGAGAAGATGGGATCTGAGCCTTAGTCAGATCTGAGAGCTGCTTTCCACCTCCGTGTCTTAGACACTGCCTCCCAGTCCGGGGGGACAAGCCTTAAGCTCACCTCAGCACTAGGGGCCCAGAGTGAGGGGGCAAACCCACGTCCTGGGGGAGGTGAGGGAAGGAGAGTTTAGTATGTGCTTCAGTAAAGAGGGTGACTTCCTGGAACTAGATGAGATCATTCTAGAGCACAGGTGGCAGTCATAATGAGCAAACACACCTGTGCCTTTAGTCCTTTGCCCGTGACACACATTACTAATGAACCATGACACTACTTCCCATTGGACGTGGATGTGGCTTTATAATCTTCCACCCACTACCCCCATGTGACCTCTGTCGATCAGGGATGGCATTAAAAATAACATGTGTATTCCATCTCCAGCCCAAAGGGCAATGACTATGAGCTAAGTATAGATAGGCCAGGGGGAGGGAGCGTGGGATGGGGATTAGGAAAGCGTTAGAGGTTTGGGATATTTAAAAACATCAGTCTGATCGGGCCTGAAGATTGACAAGGCCAAGGTCCAGAGCCCTCACTGCTGCCTGACCACAGCCCCTGACTGTCATTTCTCCATGTGGGTTTCCTGATCAGACTCCTCAAGGACACGGATCATTCTTGCATGAGACAGGTTCTTAGCAAATCCCTCTCAGGTGTTTTTCTGGTCCTAGCAGTTGAGGCTTGAAGAGCCAAGTTCTCGCTCGCTCACGTCTCTCTCCGGCTTGTTTGCAGGAAGCACCAGCAATATGACTGCAAATGGTACATCCCCCTGGCCGACCTAGTGTTTCCATCCCCCGAAGAGTCTGAGGCCAGCCCCCAGGTGCATCCCTTCCCAGACCACGAGCTGGAGGACATGAAAATGAAGATCTCTGCCCTCAAGAGTGAAATCCAGAAGGAGGTGAGCAGGGCCTGGTATCTGAGCTGAGACAGGGGGGAGGGGAGGCCCTTTTCCTCCAGGCCCTTTGGACCGGGTGTGGCAGGGTGGCAGAAGGAGGGGAGGTTGTAAGGCTTGAGAGTCTGATAAGGGAGACGGGATGCACGAGTAAGATGCCTCAAGTACCAGCTCACGGAATGACTGTGGTGGTGGCACATTAGCACAGAGCAGATGGAAGGAGGGCCAAAAAGTCAGTGCTCGGATTTTAGTGGGGCTAGTCATGGGGAGCTTCCTACTGTATGTCAAGCACCATAGAAAAGGAAAGCAAGAGAAGAAGGCCTTCCTGGGGAAAAGAAGGGTGGGTGTAAGAGAAGGAGCTTGAGGAGCCTCTCAGAAACTGACAGATCAAGTAGGCAAATAAGTAAGGGGAGAGGGGCTTTGAATAACACAGTTAACACATTCCTGCTTGATCTGAAAATGCACAGAAGCCTGTGCCCATACCCAACATTTATATACATCTGTCATGTCTTAAAACCACAAAGGAAATCGGAAATTTAAAAAACACATTTTTGGTAATTTTTTTTTTTTAAGTAAGCTCTACCAAACATGGGGCTTAAACTCACAACCCTGAGATCAAGAGTCACATGCTTTACTGACTGAGCCAGCCAGGTGGCCCTAAAAAAATTTGGTAGCATGCTGGTTATATTCACAGCCCACACTGTAACAAAATCAGAAATGAACAACTATAGTATACTTAAAGTATATGCCTAGAAAATTAAAACTTGCAAGGTACAGAGGAAATCCTAATGGAAACTGCAGACTATTTAGAACTGCGTGAAAATGAGAGTACGCGTATCAAAACCAGTAGGTGTGGCCAAAGCACTCTTTAGAGGAAAATGTATAGCCTTAAATTCATATATTTGAAAACAGTGGCTAGAGGAAAGTCCCCTTTCCCTCAGGAGGAGGCTTCCCCATGCATGTCATAAAGGGCGGGAGAGGCTTGGTTTGTTGGCCTGTTTTCCCTTTGCCACCTGTTGGCTCAGCTTAGGCCACACCTCGCCGGAAGCCTTTCCTGCTGTGTACCCACTGTGTCTGGAAAGGTCCTGGGGTCTGCCTCTTTATTTTGCATTATTGGTCCTGAATTGTAATCGCACAGGCCACCTTCTCTGTTCCCCATTTGAATTTGAACTCTAGCAACAGTGCTGTTTTTTTCAGTTCTATGTCTCCAGGACTCAGCACATAGTAGGTACTTTGTAAACAGTTGTTGAGGAATCTGTGCCTCGATGGCTTCTAAGAAGGCTTTCAGCTTAGGGGCGCCTGGGTGGCTCAGTTGGGTTAGGCCTCTGCCTTTGGCTCAGGTCATGGTCTCAGGGTCCTGGGATCAAGCTCCATATCGGGCTCTCAGCGGGGAGCCTGCTTCCCCCTCTCTGCCTGCCTCTCTGTCTACTTGTGATCTCTCTCTCTCTCTCTGTCAAATAATTAAATAAAATCTTTAAAAAAAAAAAAAGCCTTTTAGCTTAGACATCGCTCTTTGAAGGAGTGGAAGACCATAGTAATGACCCCAGGGATGTCTGGGGTATGGGTTGACCAAGGACTGAGGGTCTCTCTGGGGGCACATCAGCCCAGAGAGGGGTACAGGTGTCCTCCTCCTGACTGGCCTTGACCTCCCTCTCCTCCCCCCACTGCCTCAGTGGAGCATGTCTCCCCACCTGGCACTGCCCCCCAGCCCCACCCCAGGGCATCCTCCCTGCCTGTTTCTCCGGTCCAGTTGCTGGTGGACTTTGTCCCCTCCCTCCTGCTCCAGGTGCGCAGACATGGCCTCTTCTGCTCAGTCAGACCCACACTTCCTGAGCTCCACTAGCTGCTCACTGCAGGGGTGTGCCAGACACCTCACGGAGTCCGTGTCTTGCCGGTGACTGACCTCAGCATGTGACATGATGTGAGGAGAGTCACTGGAGAGGCACATTGTTGTTCTCTGAGTCACAGAAGAAGCAGTGATTGATTCTTTCAATAATACTTTCTTAAAACTTATTTTTGTTCTCATCACCAACCTAACGCTGGCTTGTTATCACAAGAAATAGGATACTGAAGCCTACAGGCTGTAATAGATTATCACCCACCCCCCACTGTTAACAGTTTGAGGTGTATTCTTCTAGACTCTTCTATGCTTATACCGGTGTGTCTTTTTTTTTTTTTTTTTTAAATGAGACGAGACTCTATGTGCCATTTTTGCCTTTTAAACTTTTCCCTGAATGGTGCTCTGTAGAGCTCTCCAGATCTGGCAGATTCTTTTTAACAGCTGTAGCCTATTCTATCGCTTGGCTGCGCAATGATATATGAGATACTTAGATTGCTTCTGGTTCTTCTGGTCCTTCCTCTTAACAGGCAAGACTGGTAAGCCTGACTGCGCTCCTGTTTCTCTCTGGTCCCTTCTCTGCAAAAGTGGGATGGCTGGGGCAGAGGGCTTGCTCTAGTTGCCAGATTTACCTCTGGAAAGGTTGCCTCCGATTATATTCCCCACCCCACGGCCCCAGCAATGAGAGAGTCACTCTTCCCCCACCCTGTCACAACAAAGGGCTGTGAGCACTTGTTACCGTTTTGCGAGTCTAGTGGGTAAAAAAAAAAAAAAAAAAAAGCAGCAGAGATGAATTCTAACCAAGGAGCTTGAAGCTGGCATTGGAACTGAAACTTGAAGGGTATTAACAGTTACTAAGAGGGAAGGGATCCTTCACAACATATAAGCCTGCAAAACTGGGGAAGGGGACATGGGCTGAGACTTAAGGGCTTGTTCCAGAACAAGGCATGGTGTGGTGCAGCTGAGGTGGAGGGGTCAGGGCGGGGTGTGGTAGGACCCTCAGCTGGACACAGAGGACAGCCCCAGCCTTGGGAGGTCCCGTGTGCCAGGCCAGCTGTTAGGGCCTTCTGCTTGACAGTGTCTGAGGTTTTGAAGCGGGGTACCCAGGATCTGATTTGTAGAAGTGACTGAGTGATGACACTATTAGGCTGTTGGCACTGAGAGAAGATGGGTAGGGGAATATTGGCTTGGTGAATGGGGACAGGAACTCAGGACTGGTTGGTTTGTGTATGCAAGGTATGTGCACGTTTACCAGCTTAAGGGTCAGCTTGCCCTGGGAAGGCAGCTTTCTCCCTGGACACCTAGGCTCCCCCAAGATGTCAGAGCATCATAAAATACAAAAAAAATAAATAAATAAAAAATAAAAGACACAATGAATGCACAAGGAAATGCTTTGCTTAGAGCTGCCGAGGGAGGAGGGGCGTGTGTGAGGGAAACCATCTGTGCCCTCCGGCCCCCACAGAAAGCCAACAAAGGACAGAGCCGGGCCATCGAGCGCCTGAAAAAGAAGATGTTTGAGAATGAGTTCCTGCTGCTGCTTAACTCCCCAACGATCCCGTTTCGGATCCACAATCGTAATGGAAAGGTCAGAAAGGGGTGGGGACGGGACAGAGGTGGCCTCTTTTCTTGGTCCCGGGGCTGCCTGTTCTCTAGGGCTCCTGTCCATGACTTGTGGGACTCAGGGACTCAGGCCCAGTTCGCAAGGATGCTGCCCCAGCTCCTACCCCGGACTGCTTCCGCCGGCTGGTGTGGAGCCAGTGCCCCCTGCTGGCCATCACCAGCACTGCCACTCCTGTGGCTGGGCTTCTGGGAAAGGAGGCTCTCTTCCCAGCTCCCACCTTCACCAAGCCTCAGGGTGCATGGGCAGGAGGGAGCCAGGAGTGCGCTTGGCCACATGGTCACCCCACTGAATTCTCTTCTCTCTTCAGAGCTACCTGTTCCTACTGTCCTCAGACTATGAGAGGTCAGAGTGGAGAGAAGCCATTCAGAAGCTACAGAAGAAGGGTAAAGTTGCATTCCCCCTCTAGGCTGCTCTGAGGGTATCCATGGCAAGGGTGGCCTTCTGTGTTTTCACGCACTTTCATATCCTCAGTCTCCTCTGGGGCTTTCTGTAAGGGGCCAGGGTGGGTGGCACTTACTGAGGCCCAAAGAATTGAAGCGATTTGCTTAACAGCACAGAATAAATTAGCAATAGGACTGGGCCCAGAGCCCAGGCTTGTCTGTCTGTCTCTCTCTTGCTCTTGCTGTTGCACACACGCAGTTGTGAGCCACCTGTGACTGTCCCCATGTCCCTACAAATCTTACCCCTCCCTTCTGGGGACCAACTCTGCCCCTGGAGCTAAACTGTTTTCCTGCAGCCGCCCCCAGAGGAGAGCAGCAGGTCCTGGTGGATCTGTGATGACATTGTCCTGTCTCTGCTCCTCCTGCAGATCTCCAGGCCTTTGTCCTGAGCTCCGTGGAGCTCCAGGTGCTCACGGGATCCTGTTTCAAACTTAGGACTGTACACAACATTCCTGTCACCAGCAATAAAGACGGTAAGATCTGGAACCCAAGGTTGTCTGATCAGCAGGTCCAAGCTCCCAGTGCATTGGTGGAACCTTCCATAAGGACCTAGCCAGACACGTGGTTGTAACAACCCAGTTTCCAGGCACACAGAGAGCTCAAACAGGGGTTGTTCTCTGCTGAGTTCCCAGATGGTCCCAACTGCTCCCTGGCCCCCTCTGGCTTGAGAGAAGGATCTGGCACCTTCGTGCACTGGAATCGTGTTGTTACATGTTCCTGAGGTAGTCAGATGATGGAAGCGAAAGATCGAAGCATGGGGCCTGGTGGTGGTGGAGGGGGAAGGGTAGGTGGATTAGCATATGACAAATAAGGCCAGAAGTTTGCAGGGGCAGATCTTGGAATGCCAAGCAAAGGAGTTTGTTCAAGCCGAGGGACCAGTGGGAGGTTTTTTTGAGCGAGGGAGAGCCTTGATCAGGGCTGGTCCAGAATGGGTAGAATCTGGCTGCCCCGTGGATGCTGGGGAGGAGTTTTGAAGGCAGGCTCTCCTCCCCTTATGGGGTTAATCTGCCCCCTGTCCCAAAAGGGGGCAGATGTATATTGGTTAATTTTCACTTTGAAAGGCTACACTGAGGAGGACAGCCAGGGAGGGGATAAGCAGTTTTCAGAGGGGGAGGAAAAGTGCCCCTGGCAGAATGGTATGAGATCCCTGGCCCGGCAGGGAAGATGGGGATTGGCCTACCAGGCTGAGTGGAGGGAGAAGGGGTACCAGCTCAAATTCCAGGAAGCAGTGGACTCTGGAAACTTCTTCCTCCAGCCACCAGGTGGTGCTGCGAGACCAGGGCTCAGATGGTATCTCACACCCTTTTGGCCTTCCTGGGAGCCTGGGGTGAGAAGGGGGGCTGAAGCCGGCCTCTCGCCAACCCTACCCAGGTGGTTCCTCTCTTACAGACGACGAGTCTCCCGGACTCTATGGCTTCCTCCATGTCATCGTCCACTCTGCCAAGGGATTCAAGCAGTCAGCCAGTAAGTGCCCCTGACCCCCAGCCTAGCCCCATGGCTAGGAAGAGCAGGGGCCATGGTTCATCCTTTCACAGGAAGTCCCTGTGGACCCATTGAAGGGGCCTCCCATGGCCCATCAAGTCTGCCTTGCTCTCCCCAGGCTGGGGCCCTGACATGTGGGTGGGCATTCCCCCAACAGTCAGGAACCAGCTACTCTTGGCAGGAGGGTCGTTCCTGCCTTGTGTCTCCAAGGTCTGCTCTTCCCCAAGCCCTCCCCAGCTCCTGGGTGTCTGAAATCCTGGACCCTAACCCCACATCTGCCCGTGTCAAGCTGTGGGACCTTGGGCAAATCTCTTAACCTCTCGGAGCCTCAGCTTCTTTCTCCTAGAGATGCCTGAGTGCCCTGCTGTGCCAGCACCCTGCCACACGCGTCCCTTTTCCTGCCTTCTTTGTCACCATCACCCACATCCTTGCAGTTCTTAGCGTTTGGCAAGATACGGTTACACTTATCTAATCCCCCACCCCCCCATAGGAATTTTTCTTCCCATTTGCCAGAAGAGAAAACTGAGTTATAGATAAAGGGACTGAACCTCACAGAGGATCAGAAACCCAGGGATCCTGACTCCTCTCCTCCCCACCTGCCCCTTCCCTCTCCCTCCTCTTTGTCTCTGGAGGGCGAGGTCTGCCCTGGGTCCCCCCACCTGTCTAGCACCACGCAGATAGCCATTTGACAAGCATTTCCTATGACGTTCATGGGGGTCCCTTACTGCTGGGTGTCTGGGTACCTTACTAGGTGCTGGAGAAAGCTCAAAGGTGGCCAGTGTGTAGGTGATGCCTTGGCCTGTTCCAGAGCCTTTCCAAGTGCATTTCTGCTCTGATGCCCCTGACATCACTCCGAGGTCCCTAATACTCCATTTACCGAAGCCCAGACCCTTTGCTTTAGAGCAGTGTTTCTCATTATGGCCAGGACCACAGAGCTCACCACTCAGGCCATGCTGCTCTTACATGCGAGGCAGCCTCCTGGACCCTCCCCAGACACATGGAACCCTTTTCTAGGGGGCACTGCCCAGGAATAGTTCTGATTGGTAAAGTTCTAGAAGGTTGTTCCACACACCTGAGTCTGTGGCCCAGCATGCCCAGATGCCTTACCCTCTCTCTTTGCTCCCTGTTGGCTGGGATGGGCCTCAGGGAGCAGGGCCATGGAGGTGGCATGGCCTCCTCTCCCAGAGCAGGTATTCTCCCTCCAAGCTCGGTTGGGGGTTAGACATGAGGTGAGCTGCTACAGAAATCTCTCCTGACCTCCAGATCATCCTCCCCACCTCCCTCCACCGGCCTCCGATGCTGCTCATTTGTTCACTCTGACTCAGCGGGCTCAGGCCCCATGAATCTTCAGCTGTGGCTCTCTGTCCCAATACGTTCATTACATCTGCACAGTCAGGCCTGGTGTGTAGGCACCATTGTTAGTCCTGCTTTGCACATGAAAGCACTAAGGTAGAGAGGTTCAGTGATTTGTGCAGAGCTGGGATTTGAACCCAGACAGTCAGACTCAAAGCCCTCCTTCTAGCTCATGAACTATCCCCTAACCCCTGACAGTGCTCACTCACATGAAAGTCAATAAATGGGGATGGCACTCTCGCCCTCCATCTCTCTACCTGCTCTCTGACCTGGCAGAGGCCAGGGTGCTTAAGGCCTCTGGTGTTGTTCGCCTGTTAATCTGTGCCCACCTCGCAGCGTGCCCTGATACCCAGCTCTGTCTGGTCCCCGTCCTACCCGGCCAGAGACAACTCGGGGGCAGCTCCATCCACTCTCCCTTCTGAGGAAAGCCCTTGAATGGGGCCTTGAGGGGCATGGATGTCCACCCTCTGACCTCTGCCCCTCGATTCCCCCTGCAGAGGATTGGCTCTGCTAGCCCCAAGGCCCTTCCCATGCGCCATTCCACTGGGATGCAACCATGCCCGCTCCCGTGAACGGGGATGGGTGTCAGGGTCTGAGCCCCACAGGGAGGGTGTGGATTTGCAGAGTGCCTGGGGTGGCCCCCCAGTGCTGTGTCCCCATCAGCTGGGTCTCACCGGGGGCTTCTGCCTGTGTGGGGTTGATATGGTGAGGGGAGACAGGCAGAAAAGAGAACTTGAGTTAAAGTCAAGTGCTGTGAAGAAAACAACAAGCTAGGCTTTTGGGGCATTTTTGATTGTCGCCGTGAGTGGGGGTTACTCCAGATTTTCAGCACCCAGAGGTCAGACGCCCTCCAGAGACTTCCGCCTCAAATACCAGGTGCCCTGTTGAGGAACCTGGGGTTGGTGGGTGAAGGGAAGCCAGCCCAGCCAGTGAAGACTTTGGCCTGAGGCTTCAGTGGTGACGAGGCAACCGAGCAAGGACCAGGGATGGTGGGACTGCAGCTGTAAGGGCCTCAGGTGGGAGCAGTGGGGCAGGTCGGAGGGCGGAGGCCAGTGTAGCTGGAGGGCAGAGAAGTGGAAAGGAGCCAGAGCCCCTAGGGCTGGGGGAAGGGGAACACAGAGGGTGTCCTGCAGGGAGGTTGGGGGGACAGAGGCAATTATCTGCCTTGCCCTCCCGAGGTCCCGAGCCTTGGGCCTCACTCGGTGTGTCTCTGCCCATCCCTGCTGCAGACCTGTACTGTACCCTGGAGGTGGATTCCTTTGGCTATTTCGTCAGCAAAGCCAAAACCAGGGTGTTCCGGGACACGACAGAGCCCAAGTGGGATGAGGTGAGTGGAGGCGGCTGGTGTCCCTGCAGGGACCCCTGAGCTTGTCACCAAGCATGCCCACCCCACTCCCTGTGCTCCCTCGATGTTGATGGGGGATGGCCGAGCCTGCTGGCTGGGTGACTTCCGTCTCCCTAACCTCTCTACCCTCCATTCCCTGCTCACTTAGCGTCTGATACTGTGTTTATGGCTAGATGTGGGGTTTTCAGCTCAGGCCCAGACTCTACTACGCCAGCAATTCAAAGCCTTCTGGAGCTGTAGCAAGGGAGGAAGTTTCCTGCATGCCTTCTGATGTGCTCCTCTTGGGCCCTGAGCAACCCCCCTCTCACCCTTGCCAAGTTGGGGCCCACACTTGTCAGAAAGCTGTGTGTGTCAGCCTTGGAGATTCAGGGTCGTCATACTGTCTTTCCCCAGGAATTTGAGATTGAGCTGGAGGGCTCCCAGTCCCTGAGGATCCTGTGCTACGAGAAGTGCTATGACAAGACCAAGGTCAACAAGGACAACAATGAGATCGTGGATAAGATCATGGGCAAAGGGCAGATCCAGGTGAGGGCCATGGCACCAAGGCAGGCCTCTGGGAGCTGCCAGGAGGTGGTATTACTGGGAAGGAGTCCTTCTCACCTGCCTTCTTGGTGCAGGTGCCTGGCCTTTTGTGACTTGGGTTCAAAACTGGTTTGAGACAAGTTCCTCAAGGTGGTGGTTCTCTCCTGCTGGAGATGATGTCTTTTTTTTTTTTGGGTGGGGGGTAGATGGTGTCCTACTTTGCCTCCAGAAGCCCATGTGCTCTGGCTTCCTCAGGCTTCCATCCCAGGTTCTGGTTCATGATATGCACACCTCTGCACAACGGACAGGAGGGATGACAACTACCTTTGTTTTCACATCCCGATTGTGGTCTGCTGGGGACTCTTGCCAGGAACATTGTATTAAGGATTCTGAGGCTGTATCCATGAATGCTGTGTTTGGTTAGTAATGTCTGGCATTGGAGGAATGAAGCCTTGAGCATTTGCCACTGGACTGGAAGGGCTTGGGATTCCCCGTGGTTTCCTGGGGGCTGGTCTCTGACTTGCTGCTACGGTTGCTGGGCCTTACTCCTGCCAGGAGTTCATTGACTACAGGTGGGGTCTCTGGGTATTGGTAGAGCCAGGTGCTGAGTCAGGTTGAGAGTATATGTGCCTCAGCTGCTTCTTGGAGGCCCTGGTTTGCAGCCTCTGTCTCTGGAACATTCTGCCAGTTCTAAAGATGACTGCTGTTCATTTCCCTATCAAGAGGATGCAGGTCTGGGGGGCTGACATTCAGAGCCATCCACACTCCATCTGGCACCAGATGTGGCCTCATTCTTGGGACATGAGTGGTCTCATTGAGGGTGGATTCTGGTAACCCTGAAATCAAGGGAAACTGGCACTGGGACTGAGCCCATGAGCATGCGGTGTTCTGAGCTTCTTAATAACTGCCCAGATGTCATCTGGCCGGGGTTGGGGTCGGGGTTGCGGTCAGGGGAGCTGAATGGCGCTTTTTTGAAGGAAGAGTTTGTTCTCTGATGCCCTGTGGAGGCTGCGGAGTTTGAGATCTGGCTTCTGGCTCGGTGTTCTTGGTGGTAGTGCCCTTTGGGGACCCGTGGGGGCCTCCTCTTCTCCCCGCCTGTTTCACCTGAGTGTTTGAACAGCAGAGTGGCATCGTTGGGTGGGGGCCCAGCCATCTGCCCCATGTTCCTGTGCATGTCCCTTCCTCATGCCGTGGGACCAGCTCTTCAGCACCGTCGCCCAGGAGACGATACTGCCAGGCAACCGGAAGCCAGTCCTTCATCATTTAGATGAGAGAGAGGTCTGCAGATTCAGTCCTGGGACCCCACTTCCTGCAGGGATGAGGGGTGAGAGCCCTGTCTCTGCAACCCTGGGCAGAGGGACCCAGAGGGACGGGGCAGGGAGGGGGTTCTGCCTGCTCAGCCCCAGGAGGTATCCAGCCAAGAAACGTGTGGGTGCCCTTCTCCCTGGGCCATGGGTGGCCATGAAAGGGACGAGTTAAGAAGGCTGTCCAGGGCAGCCCTCTCAGGGAGCACCACGGGCCCTGACGCCCTCCAGAACCCAGATTCCAGGGCCCCATGGCATCATCCCCACCTGGACTTTCAGCCCCGTTTCTCCCCTCCTCCTCGTTTCTGTCAGCTGCACAAGCCCCAGGGGAAACACACCATAAATCATTACATCGTGGAGACAGGAGCAGATGGAGGCTTTGGGGGAAAGGGAGGAAGCCAGGTTATGTTTGGCAGAGCAGAAAGCAGAGTCTGGTAAGGAAAATGTTTCTGTGTTTAAGCTTCGAGGAATGTTAAATGCCTGGGAGTTGATATTAAAAGAAACACAAACCTTCCTGCTGCCAGCTGACCTGGGCCTGTGAGTGGCCAGGCCGGAGCCAGCATTCCCTAGAGGACTTCGAAGTCTCCCAGCCCTCACCTCCTCAGGGCCCAGCCCCAGTGCAGCCCTTGGCCCTCAGCCGTGGAGCCGTCTTGCCAGCCTTCCTGTGGGTCGGGGAGGGGTGGGGGTGTCCCTCGAGGTCTGCTTGCCCTGCGATGCCCCTCGGAGCCCCTGAGGATGACCAGGCTGGGTGGAAAGCCTGCACTGAGCCATTCCCATGTGGCCAGGCCCACCAGAGCCACAGAACGGTCTGTTCCCGCAGCTTCTCCACCTCCCTTTCTGCCACGTGTCCAAGGAAGGAAATTGGCACCAGCCTCTGGCACTTGGTTCTGCTCCCCTAAAGCAGGCCCCGAGGATGGAGCAAAGGGTGGCTTTGTGGTAGGGGCTATCCTTGCTAACATTCAGGTCGCCTAAAGGCGAGGCAGGGGGAGGAAGGCCCACCTCTGTCCCCATTTGTGCCCCTTCTCACCCAGTCCATCTAGAGAACAGCACGGGGAGCCCATTTCCTGAGTTCCAGGTGTTTGTTCCCAAATGAGTCTCCCTGTGGGTTTGCCTGATGTGCAGTGGGGGCAGGGAATCTGGAGCAGCAGGCTGGGGGACAGGGGCAGCATTTAGGGACGGGCAAATAGCAGCACTAGTCAGCAACACATGTGTGTAGCACTTGTGCTCTTGGAGGCAGATGCCCAAATGTGATCTCCTCTGATCCTTGCCATGGCCCTGCAAGGGAAATGACAACCACACCATCCCCAGGAGGACTCTGAGGCCTCTGCTGCCTCTGCTTACCTAGTGCAGGGAAGCCAGCCCTCTCCCCTCTGTTGGGTCTCTATGCCCCAGACCTCCGACAGGGAGTCTCTCAGCCCGGGTCCTAGAGAAAGAGCCAGGGCAATGTCCCACCCCAGCATCCCACTTCATGGTGTAAGTGAGCCTGAGCCACCCTTAGTCTGGCGTCCTCTTACCTTGGTGGCAGACACTTACGGCCCGGTGCACCTGGAGGGAAGCAGAATGAGCACAGGCACAGGGGAAAGAGCCAGTGCGGGGAGACCTATGTTCCCTCTGCATTGTACCCAGCACCGGCTGGCTGCTCCAAGGGCCGTAGGGCCTGGCTTCAAGATGACACAAGTGTATCAAGACATGCCAAGCCACTAGAAAGTGCAACAACATGCCAGGAATGATGATCACAACACCCGAGAGCTTCTTGGGAGCCCAGGACTGGGCTGATGCTCACAGCTGCTATCTCAGGGGTCCCCTCTGGGGAAGCAAAGTGATCACACATACGTAGATGAGAAAGTGAAGGCAACGAAGCGGTGAGTAACCTGTCCAAAGCCAGGCAGCCCATGGGGAGCGAGCCAGGACCGGAACCAGGACCGGAAGCAGGACTGGAGCCAGGACTGGCAGTAACACTGGAACCAGGACCAGAACCAGGACTGGAAGTAAGACTGGAAGCAGGATCTGAAGCAGAACTAGAACCGGAACCAAAAGCAGGACCAGAACCAGGGCCAGAAACAGGACTAGAACCAGAACGGGAACCAGGGCTGGAAGCGGAACTGCAGCCAGGACTGGAAGTAAGACTTGAACCAGAGCTAGAACCAGGGCCGGAAGCAGGACCAGAAGTAAGACTGGAACCAGGACCAGAAGCAGGCCTGGAAGCAGGACTGGAAGCAGAGCCAGGCCTTGCCCTCTGCAGGTGCTCTCCCATCGACCACTGCTCCCTACAGGATTAGATGGAAAAGTATGTGGGAGGAATTCAAAGAAGGCAAGATCGTTGTGGGCTGGAGTTAGGGAGGCTCCCAGGAGGAGCTGGAGGGAGAGGAATTAGAGAGCACTGGGTTTTTAAAATTCCAAATGCAGTGTTTACATTAGAAGGAAGATGACAATTATAGTAAAGAAATGTGATACATAATCACTAACCATCCCTACTCCCACTCCTCTGAAACAACCATTCGATTTTGTGCCTTTTCCCTTCTTCAGGCATAGAAATTTTATATAGTTTTAATTACAATGTGTATTTTGTATTTTTTCTGTTTTCCCATAATCGTATCATAAACCTCCCTTTTTTTAGGGCTGTATGTAGTCTTTATAATGATCTTTTTTGTTACGTTGTCAAAAGTACTTCTTATACCATATAAAAATCATTTTACATGATGGCCAGCACTTTAATTGCCATTTTCGGCTCTATGTTACTCTAGCAAGGTGGGCAGGCTCTGGATATGCAGAAGGGAGCAGGGTGGGCATTCAGGGGGAAGGTCCTTCATGGCTATGCAGGGAGGCGGGAGCATGCTGGGAGTGTCCCAGGAAATTAAGGAGCCCACCTGCCCTGAGCAGGAGGGACTATGAGCACACAAGTAAGAGGAAGGTTGATGGAATGAATGAAGAGGATCAGGAGGGTTTTAGGTGAGAGGACTCCTAGAGGGCATTTAATCCAATTCTGTTTTGGGTGGAGAAGGAAACTGAAACCAGAAAGGATAAGTGACATGCCACAGTGGTTGAACAAGGGTTCTAAATTCAGGAGCCCAGTCCCAGGCTGGTGATGTTTGGTTGGCTGCCAGACAAATGAGGGAAAGAAAATGCTTCTAGATGGGGCAGGGACAGACTTGAATGTCAGTCTGTGACCCTCAGGGGTCTGCCCTTTGTCATTACAAATTTAGTGGAGCCCTTCTTCCCCACCCTCCACCACCACCCCAGCTGGATGTGTTTCTCCTCTTCCAGGCTCAGGAGTCCTCCCTTTGTTGTCCTCCCTCCTCCCCCAAGGGGCCAGTATCTCCAGATTCAGCATCCAGGCCACCCCCACTGCCCTCCTCTTCCTTGCTGCATCCCACCCCCCCCCACCCCCGGCCAGCCCAGGAACCTTTCAGCCAGCAGGCCCCACTTTGTTTGCCTCGGCTTCCGGGCCCCAGGGGACTCCCATATATTTATCCCAGTCTATTTCCAACCATGCCGCTCTAGGCTCCAGATGTGCTATCCCCCAACTGGGACCTACCCACTGGCTGATTAGCATATTCCCAGGGCCCAGCCCTTGTTGACTGGCTGGGTCAGAGGGGAGAGCTCTCCCTGAGGACCCCACAGCTCAGTTTCTGCCACTGACTCCAGACTAAAGAGGAGTTTGAGACCTCAAAGCCACCTAAGCCAGAGGAGCCCCTCCATGACCCTGTTCATTGCCACAAACCTGGGGACACCCCCTACCCTCCGCTCTGTGCCACACCCCCACACCCCAGTGTAGAAGGCAGCTTCGCTTTGGGAGTGCTCAAGACCCTGGCCTAGGAAGGGGCAGGGTCCCAGACCAGGAAGGGTGAAGCTCCAGCTTCAGGCTGCTGCCCTGCACCCCCAGTTGCAAAGTTCAGGCCCAATGGGATGCATCACCTCCATCCTCTTCCCTTCTGAAGCCTGGAGCCCGAGTCTGAAGGGGAAAAGGGGAATCTCTGTAACAGTCTTCACCTGGCCTCTTGGAAGCTTGTTGAGGGTTCAGAGCAATTATCAGTGACACTCAGGAGGAGGTCATGAAGGCCAGTCCCCTGGCTTCAGGACTAGGATACAGAGCTCAGGCTGGCAAATCTGACAATATTTAGACCCTTACTTTTTTTTTTTTTTAAGATTTTATTTATTTATTTGACACAGATCACAAGTAGGCAGAGAAGAGGAGGAAGCAGGCTCCCTGCCAAGCAGAGAGCCTGATGTGGGGCTCGATCCCAGGACCCTGGAATCATGACCTGAGCCAAAGGCAGAGGCTTAACCCACAGAGCCACCCAGATGCCTCAACCCTTACTTTTTTGTTCAACTGTGGTAAAATGTATGTACCATAAAATTTATCATTTTAGTAATTTTTATGTGTACCACCCAGAGGAGTAAGTACATTCACATTGTTGTGCGACCATCACCACTGTCCATCTCCAGAACTTTCTTTCTTTTCTCCCCCTCGCCCCACCTCCAGAACTTTCTCACCATCCTAACTGACCATACCTATTAAACAGTAACTGCAGAGGCATCTGGCTAGCTCAGGTGGTAGAGCACACGACTCCAGATTTCGGGGTCATGAGTTCAAACCCTGTGTTGGGCATACAGCTTACTTAAAAAACAAAACAAAAAAACACACAAAAACAACAGTAATTCCGCAGGCAACCACCATTTGACTTTCTGTCAATGATTTTGACTCTCCCATTCCAGTGATTTCATGGAAGTGGAATTCTGCAGTGTTTGTCCTTTTGTGACTTCACTTAGCATGATGTCTTCAAGGTTCATCCACACGGTAGAACATGTCAGAATTTCCGTGCTTAAGGCTGAGTAACATGGTATGCATGGGGCACGTTTTGTTGATCTACTCATGCACCAACGGACATTTCAGTTGTTTTCATGTTAGACTTTCACCCTTTTAATTGAGAAAAAGAGCCTGGTCTTTGAGGATGGAGATTTCGTAGCCTCCTTCTCTCCAGACCCAAGGTTCCCTATCCCCACCCAGTTGCTCACCAGTCTCCAGCTATCACAGGACCCCAGCTATCGCAAGGCCCCATGAGCAGAGGACACAACTGGCTACTATTAGCCTCTTTTGGTTAAAACAGTTGCCTCCTGGCTTTCTCTCCCCCGAATCAGGCATCCCTGTCTCCTTGACCTTATTTCCTCAGATCCCTTCTGCCTTCCCCTTGGTCATGTTTTTTTTTTTTGTTTTTGTTTTTTTTTAAAGATTTTATTTATTTATTTGACAGAGAACACAAGTAGGCAGAGAAGCGGGCAGAGAGAGAGGAGGAAGCAGGCTCCCTGCTGAGCAAAGAGCCCGATGCGGGGCTCGATCCCAGGACGCTGAGATCATGACCTGAGCCGAAGGCAAAGGCTTTAACCCACTGAGCCACCCAGGCGCCCCTAGTCATGGTTTATATCTATCAAGTGTGAAGGAAGTCAGAAGGAGCTCAGAAGATCACCATCTGAGTTCTTTGATATCTGGGGGGGGCCTCAGTTTCTCTGTCCGTTAAATGGGGATAATTATCCCCATTCTACCTTCATCACCAGCTTATTGTGAAGCTCAAAAGACAGAATGTACCAGAGCTGTGATGTACACATTCGTCCTGTCATCAGCTTATTTACGCATTCCTGCTTGCTGAGCACCCTCTAAATGTCAGGCACTGTGCTGCGGACACAGAGAACGAATAGGACCAGGGTGCCTGGGTGGCTCCATCGTTAAGCGTCTGCCTTTGGCTCAGGTCATGATCCCAGGGTCCTGGGGTTGAGCCCCCACATAGGGCTGCCTGCTTAGTGGGAGGTCTGCTTCTCCCTCTCCCATTCCCCCTGCTTGTGTTCGCTTTCTTGGTGTCTGTCTCTCTCTAATAAATAAATAAAATCTTGAAAAAAAAGAATGAAAAGGACCTCACCATGTAGTAAAGAAGACAGAAGAGAATTTTGATTCATCAGTGTCAATGGGCCTTTAAGGCCAGACAGATCTGGGGATCAGTCCACCTTCCTCCATTCATTAGTTGGGAGAACAGAGTAAGTTACTTTACTTTTGGGGCCTCAGTTTCCACACCCATAAATGGGTCCTCTTGAAACTTGAATGTAGAAGTCTATGAAGCCCTTGGCACAGGGATGGCACAGAGTCTGTTCTCATCTAATGATGACAGCCCCTTGCCCAACTGGGAGGTCCAGGTATGGTGCCTTCTGTCTTCTTGGAGGGACTCCAGGTTTAGCTTTACAAGCAGCCCCCTGTCCCCCCGGCCAAAGGCTATCACCTGCAGGAGGCCCCCTGTGATGGGCCTTAGGCTGGCTGAGGCCACATCTGTTTTCTTAGGCTGATGAAGTCAGATCCAGCTTTGATGAACTAACCTCAGAGTATACTGGTGGTTAAGGTTAGGGCCCTCACCACCTGCCTTAGCCCTGGCTTAAGCAGCTCTGGGCTCTTCCCCCTTGGTGTAGCTCTCCACTTAGCATGATGTGGTCAGCCCAGAGCACAAAGTGAATGAGGAGCCGGGAACAAGGGGCCATTGTTGGCCCGGAGTCGTTTCTGGTTTCAATTACTCTGCAGAGCAGGAGGAAATTCAGAGTAAGCATGGGTCAGGAGCCTGCTAGGGCAGAAGTCAAGGGCTTCCCTACCCCACATCCCTCTCTCTGGTCCCCGGGGGTTCTCTTGTCCCTGTTTGACCCTGCTTTATTGATCTGGGAGCCTGGGCTCTGGGGCATTGGTCTGGTGGACCCAAAAACGCTTTTAGTTCTTGCCCACTCTGGTTCTTCATGGCTGGTACCAGGAGGTGCTGGGTCCTTCCCTGGGTGGGATGACAGAGCGGCATTCACATGGGTCCTTACCATCTTCTCCCAATGTCCTTCAGGCCATACTGAGCACAGCTGGGCCTCCGGTCCTGGGAATGGCCTGATTTTGACTAGGGGAGGAGTGGGGGCAGCTGGGAGAAAGCCTTGGGGCTGGCTTCTCCCTTTCATTCCTCCACCCCAGGCCCGCTGTGCATGACCAGGGGAAGCGTCTGTTTCTAGAGAGTGTGATTCCTACCCCCACTGCCTGCTGTTCTCACCACTGGCCCACGTGGGCATCTTCCCTTTGCTGCTGTCCTCACCGCTATGCCAACCCAGAGGCACGTGGGGGCTGGGGAGGGTGAGTGCCAGGACTGTTCCTCTTCCTGCCTCAGACCCTACTTCCTCCCTAGAGGCCTTGGGACTGGAGCCATGGTCCCCCCACCGCTGGATTGCTTTGTCCTCCACGAGACAGGTCCAGATGCCTCAGTGACCCTCGGAGAGCCCGCAACATGATGGGGGGCGGGGAGCCAGAGGCAGGATCCCTTGAGAGGGCCGCCCTGCTGCCCAAATGCTTCCCCGCACTTGCACAACCTCTCTCTTCCCGCCCTTGCTCTGCAGCCTGTCTCCCAGGTGTTCCCGATCTGGGGAGGCCGACCCTGCCCAGTGGATTCTGGAGACAAGAAGCATTCAGTAGGAAGCAGCTGGAGGCTCAGATCTCCCTCGCTCTCCCGTCCCATCTGAGAATGTCTCCTGGAGCCCGCTCCCTGGGACACCCCCCCCCCCCCACGGCTCAGGAGGGGTGGGTGTTGAGCAGAGATGCAGATCCAGAGAGGACCCTGGGGACTGACTCATTCAGGGCCTGAGAAGACCCAGCTTCTCAACAAACCAAAAGAGGGGTGTGCTTTTCCCAGCTTTAGGGGGGTGCTCCTAGATTCGGGCGGAAGAGCTGGATTTGATCCCAGCTCCACCACCTAATTAGCAAGGTGGCCCTAGGTGACCTCTGCTCCCTCCCGGACCCATGTGAATAGTAAATGAGATTACAGAGGTGACTGTCCCTGGCCTACTGCACACTCTCAGTAACTGCTAAGCTCCCCGCAGGTGGAGGCTGCCGCTGTCTCCCTAGAAAGCCAAAAAAAACGATCCCTAGGGTGGTCTCACTTTTGATTGTTGTGAAACCTCGGAGAGAAAGAAAGGGCTTAGAGGAACTGCCAGGGCCATCCCTGAGCGAGGGCTGAGGCCGGTATGAATCCTGGGAGGGGCACCTCACGTGGGCTCTGCCGGCCTCCGTCACCGCGGGTGCCGCAGACCCCACCATGGCCCCTCACCTCAGCCCAGCGTCTGCCGTGGCATTGGTGGGGGGGGTGGGTGAGTGGTGGTGGCACTTGGTAAGGCCCTTGCTCCCAGACACAGCCCACTCGGCCTTTACAGGTGGGGACTGAGCTGTGCTGGCTTCAGGGCCAAGGTGACCCAGAAAATGCCAGCCTCAATGACTCGATAAGCGTTATCCCGTTGTAAGGCCTCTGAAGGGAACCCACAACAGCAAAGCCGAGGCCCCCAGTTTTCCCAAAACAGACAAGTAGAGATAAGACACAAGCTTCAGATCCAGGACTCCGACCCGGAAGTTTCCTTAAAAAGCCCCTAATCTCCCCAGCCTCCACATCTCCCCACCCTGAGGGCGAGTGGAGGGGGGTGGGCAATGGCTGTGGTCCGGAGAGACAGCAGTTCTCAAGAGAACCGTCCCCTGGAAGGAGGCTTGGGGGCTCCAGGTTCTGCCCACAGCACTTGCGGATTGCTGGGAGGGACTGTCAGCCAGGGGCCTCTGCTTTTTTCTGGTTTTATCTGATGGGGGGAGCAGGGAGAGTTTAGCAGAAGATTTCATTTGGGAGGAAAGAGAATGTCCTCTGTTTAAAAAAAAAAAAAAAGAAAAAAATTGTTGATGACTTTTGTCTGGTCCCAGCTCCTGTTTTGACAGGTGTGGAAACTGAGCCCAGAGGGAGAGAGTGACTGCTGAGTCTCCAGGGACCAGGCAGGGCTCTCACCTGGGTTCCCTGCCTCCCAGGAGCATTCTCCTATTCACTTGGAGCTCAGAGTTGGGTGGGAAAGGAGTTGGGTAATGGTAGAGGAGAAGAAAGGCGTGGGGGCTCAGTGGACGCTGACTTTACTTCCAAACCTTCCTGCCTGAGGCTGTTACGTCATCAGCCTGAGGCTGTTATATCGTCAGCATGAGGCCTGTTAGGGGGCCTGGTGGTGCTCTGCTTACACACACACACCATCCTTCCACCGTTCTGGGAGACCCTGGCTGTACACCTCTTTCCTGTGAGAAAGAGCAGGCAAGAGGCCAGAGCAGTCTGGGTGTTGGTCTGGCCATGACTTTTATGGGGAAAGAATGGAAGGACATGTGGTGGGTGTGCTGTGCTGTGCCCACTCTGTCCCTGGGTGGGTTTTGTTTTAGATAAGCAAGATGTTCCCAAAGACTCAAGTGGAATTTCCAACAATTTCCATGACCAATACACCATGAGAATCACTGTGGCTGGCCAGGGATGGGCCATCAGGCTTGTCCCACCGAGGACAAGCTCTATGGTTATTCAGGCTTCTACAGCCTATCTAGAGCCACCAAGCGCCCTCAAGACAGCTGCCCAGGGTAGCCAGGCAGAGTGGAGAATGAGGCTGTGTGGGGAGCCATATGTGCCTTGTCCTGTGCTGCCGAGCAGCACGGGCCCTGGGACGTGGGAGGACTGTGCCATACCGGGGGCGGGCCTTGAGGCTGGTGTTCCTGAGCTGAAAAGCTGGGACCCCCGTGCACGGCTGGTCGGTGAGTTGGGCCCAGGCCCCAGGGAGTTTCTGGCCTGGACTGTCTTAAAAGAATCCTGATGGCTCTTACCTCCTCGCTGGGGTGGGCGTTAGACTGGGACCCGTTCAAGGTCCTCCCTGCTGGTGTGGGGGATGGGTAACTTCTCAGTGAAAAATGAATGAATGAGTCACAACTGAAAACACAGCATCTAGGCTCCATGCTGCCATTGGCTGTTTGGCGACTTTGGAGCAAAGGGTTTCTGTCCCTGAGCCTAATGCAGACCTTGAACATAGCAGATATGGGGGAAAGGATGGATGGATAAATAGAAAAACATAAACAGGTCTCACTTTCTCATCCTCTGGAGATCTCTGCCCTTCCAATGCAGTTAGGATAAGTCTGGGTTAGGAGGAGGTGAGAACACGCATTAGGCAGGCGGGGACTATGGAGCCAGGAATCTCCTGGCTAAGGGGAGTCTCCCATCCTCCTTTCTCTCAGCTGCCCTTCAGTGTCCGCCTCCCCCATTCCCCCGCCAGTTTGCATAGCCTGCACAAGGGCTCCGATCTCTCTTGGCACCCCCAGGCCCTGCTGGCCACCTGCCGGTTCTCGGCCTGGACTCCCGTGCCCATCTTTGGGCAGGAACTGCCAGGAGCTTCCTTTCTGCAACCCTCCAGCCTCAGAGCCCACCTTGCCCCCCAGCTCTGCTCCTGTGGGGCCTGCCCCAACTGTGCTCCTCTGGAGCTGAGAAAGAGCATTCTTGGCAGACCTCCTGGTCCTCAGCCTCAGCACAGTCCTAGGCTGCTCTCACACTCCCAGCTCCTGCACCCAGACTCTCTGGGTAGTCTGTTGGGGCTCCCCTCCCCTCCACCCCTCGCTCCCAGGCTGTGCATTGCGGTGCCTGTAGCCTTGGTCCGACTGGCTGCGCAGAAACCCCCTTTCCTGATTTCGGGTCATTTGGCTAGAGGATGGGGAGAGGGAATCAGTGTTCCAGTCTAGGCTGGGGAGAAGACAAAAGTCATTCCAGTGGGAAAATGGAGGTCACTCCAGAAAGTGGCAGCAGCATCCCGAAGTTCTGAGAAAGAGCCTTCCGAGAAAGAACCTTCCTCCTCGTGTTCACAGGCTGGAGGATTTGCCTGGAAGCTGCTCCCACCCCCAGCTGTCACCAAGGCAGCACTGGTGGCAGTCCCTGCCTCTCCCGCCCACACATCTCAGGCTGCATATATTCCCTGCTGACCTTTTTTCCTTCAGTGATGCTGCTGCTGATCACTTTAACCTGATTTTGCCTCAGCCCCAGCTGTGGCTGGGTGCCCAGACCCAACCGGCCTGGGTATATACTCCTCTCTAAGTAGAACCCGGGACCCTGCATCTCCCCAAGGGTGGCCCTTCTCATTCCTCCTGCAGAGCGCCCAGGGGGTAGGGGGGTGGGGTGGCAGGAATGAGGGAGGACAAGACCGTCTATTAGGAATGTTTTTAATTCCAAAGACAGCGTCGTCTGTTCACGTGGGCCTTCCCGCCCAGGCTCTGTTTATGCAGACGGGGGGGGGGGGGGGGGGGGGGGGCCCTTGAGTGTCCTTGGAGGCGGGTCCTGCCAGGTGTGGCTGGATGGAAGGGACAGACAGAGGCAGGGGGGGATGTGCTCCCTTCCTGGGTGGTCAGGACAGCCCAAGCCTAACCTGTCCAGCAAAGATGTGGAAGGATCCACCGTGGGTTGGGAGGAACCAGAATTCAGACCTTCGCTTTTGACGAACTGACAGGGAACATTTGTCTTGCCGCCCTCCCTCCCCCCCCCCGCCCCCCGCAGCCTGCTCCTAGACCATTGATTCCAGGAGGGAGTGAGTCAGGCAGAGGGAAGAGAAGGCAAATCTGTATTGTCCCAGAGAGAGCCCCCAGCCCACAGGGAGGCAGGGAAAGATGAACATCTCAAGGGAAGAGCCTTCCAACTCAGCTACCCATCTGCTGAGGCGCTTATGTCACCATGGAGACGGTTGGCCAGCTTTCACCCAGTTGGAGCTTGCTTTACCCAGACAAGTATTGAGCCTGGGCTTCCTAAGACAGACAAGCACAAGGCTTTGGGAACAGGATCTGTACTGCCCTCCTCCCACACACCCCGTGGGGGTGGGGGGCGCACCTTGCAATGCATTCCCCCAATACATCCTGCGGCGTATGATCCAGATAGAAGGAGGAGAACCTTAGAAAGCCAGCACAGGGCCAGTTTTGAAGTAGGCCAGCTGGTGGTGCCAAGCACACTGACATGGTCAGCAATTATAATGGCCCCTTACCAGCCAGTTACACAACCAGCCGTTGCACGTTAGCCAGAGGAATGCAGAAAAAAGCCAGGGTGGATGGCCTTTTTCCATAGCTCTTAAGGCCCATGCCATTCCCTCCTCTTCCAGGAAGCCTTCTGTGGTTCCGCTGGCTAGAAATTTCCTCTCCTTTCTCTCAACTGTCATTGATTGCACTTTATCTGTGTGTTCTTACGGCTTAAGGCTGGGTTTCTTGAGAGCAAAGATGATGTTTTGTCCATCTGGGTAGGCACATGGCAGGTACCCGCTTGCTATGTCCCAAGTGCATGAACGCTTCCTGTTAAGAGGTATTTAAGCCCATGTCTTGCTCTCCTCTTGGGCTGTCAGTTTTATGACAAAGCACAGGCTTTGGTTTCGTGTCTGTGATTCCTCAGCCCCCACCCAGGGTCAGACACAGAGTCGGGCCCTCAGTCAGTGGCTCTTGAATGAAATGAATGAGTTGGAGAAGTGAAGGTTGTAGGAGTGAGCCAAGCCTTCTGGAGGAAAGGGGTTTTGTGACAGCCAAGGTGAGGAGGCTGCCTGGCCCCTTAAGGGACTGGAGGGTGACTGCTTCAGAGGTAGCCCCTGGTGCTGGTGCTGGGAGAGGCAGGTGGGGAACTCCGCCTCGGAGTACTGGGCAAAGTGTTATGGGCCAAGCCTGTCTAACTGCCATTTGTTTGGGCAACTTCGGCCCAGGTATGAGGAGGCTCTGTGCAGCCTTGGCAGCCCAGGCCTGTCTGCACCATGTAGAAGCAGGTGTGGAGTGTGGAACTGACCCAGCCACCCTGCAGGGACCCCTCCCCACTCAGAGCCCAGCAGAGCTCCAGGACCCCACCTCCACCAGCCAGGCAGGAGCAGTGTGGGACCAGAGCCTGCTGTACCAGGATCTCACAGTTGTGCTGTGGGCCAGACTTCGTGTCCCGGCCCGCCATGGCCTTGGGCAGGATGTTGCACTTCTCAGTGTCCTTCATTCCCTCGAGTGGAAGATGGGGCTGCGGGGACTTCCTTCAAAAGGTGGGGTGAGCATTAAGTGAGTTAATCTGTGTGGAGGTTGAGCATGGTACCTGTCACTCCGTGAGTGCTCATTAAGAGGCAGCTCTTACTATGACCCGATCTTGGCTATCTTTGCAGTGAAGCTGCCCTTCTTTCAACAAAACACAGGGTGTCTGGGGTTAAGCCCCAAGACCTGCGTTTTGGTGGGGATCCAGCAGGAGCATTCCAGGTGCCAAGGGCTGGTTCTGGGCCCTCCTGACCTGGGGTCACCCAAGAAATGCATGGACCCGGCGCCTCTTCCTGACTCTAAAGAACCAGCCACACTTGAGTGAGGCCCAGATGCATGAGCACCCCCAGCTGTGGAAGAGACCTATCACTCCCTGGCTGCGGTGGCCTGACCTCAGACCAGAACTTGACCTCCCCAATCCCAAGTCCTCCAAACCCAACAACCGAGATCATAAGCCAAGCATCACCAAAGTTGTGAGCCTTAAATGAACTGGATAGCTGAAAGCTCTCTGCATGGGACCTGGTTCATGGGTGGTCCCATGGACATGTTGCTTTCCTTCCTTCCTCTGAGCCTAGCAGTGCATCTTGTGATGCCCTGGGTGCCTCTGGGGTTTGTGTCGCCTAACTGTCTGGGGTTCAGGCCTTTCTCTTTACCCGAGACCCCAGACTCTAACCGGAAGCTTCACATCTCACTCTGGTTAGACTGCTTTCCCAACTCGAGCATCAAGAGCAAGGTCTTTCTTCTCTTCTGAGAAGTCTTCTGAGCCATACCCAGCCCAGACCCAGGGGCTGATTGGCCCTTTGACACTGGATGTCCTCTGCCCCCAGTGGCACAGCCTGCATTGGGCTTTTCGGGTGAGGTTCACAGGGCCATGATTAAAAGTGGCTGGGTAAGAGGCACCTCTCGCTGGGCATTTTAACCGGTGTCATTCTTGGCTTTTGGCTCATGTCCCTGGAGACAGCCCATAGCGGCCAGTTCCTTCTGGTCCCCTGAAGCCCGAGAGGCTGCCCCACTGGGGATCTGCTTTATTCCTCACTTTCCCAAGAGGAGGTTTGTGAGTGCCATTCCACATGTGTCTGGTGCTGTCACCAAACTGGCATTTGAGGAGGGCCTTGGGGCAGAAGTTGGGAGCAGGGGGAGCAGAGCTCCAGGACAGTGCAGGCCCTTTGCCTGGGACAGGGGCGGTTGCCAGAGGGCCAACCGCAGTTCCTGCCCCTACAGACCCCTTCTGGCTTCCTCCCAGGCCTCCCTTACACAGCCCTGACCCCCAGGGAGCAGCCTGGTGGTGAAGGGGTTAACCGGGGATCTCGGAGCGGAAGGGACTGGGTTGTGTTTAGCTGCTTGTCAAACTTTATTTAGGACTTGAGCTGAGGGTCAGTGAGCCCGGAGCCCCAGCCTGCCAAGAGTTAAAAACCCGGAGGTTGGGTTTTTTGGAGGGTTAGCCTCCAGCGTCTTCTTTGAGTCACTTCCTTCGGTGGGGGCGGGTCCCCTGCGCCGTCTCGGGCGGTCCGTGGCGCACGCACTGGGGCGTCCCCGCAAGCGGAGCGGGGACCAGCAGGCGGGAGGAGCGGGTTGCCCTCGGTGCGCTCCTCTGGGAGGCAGTCTCCAGGGAGGGGAGGAGAAAGCGGAGCCTCACACCACGGGCTTCCCTGCCCAACTGGAGTAACCACAGTCCGGGCCAGCCTGGGGGGTGAGCACTTCCCGCTCCCTCGGTCTTCGCGGCTCCCGCCGAGCACCTCGGCCGGGCTGCCCGCAGCCTCTCCCGCGTCCGGGTCCCCGGAACCGGCGCCGCGGGCCGGGGGCAGTCTGGGCCAGCCTCTGCCGCCGCCGGCATGACCGACATCCTGCCTCAGCCGGACTGCAGCCTGAAGGCGGTTTGTGAGCCTCTGGAGCGCTGCTGCCTGGATCAGCTGGAGGAGCCGGGGAGCAAGCGGCCCCCCAACACAGGCGCCCGGCTTTGGGGCCGGGTTCGCAGCAAACTGCTCCGCCAAAAGGTGCTAGCGGTGGCGGTTGGGAGGGGGACCCAAGGGCGGGAGGGCTGGGGACTGCCGGGATGCTCTGTTTCCCTCACCCTCCCTTGGAGATCCGCTCCAGCTCCTGCCTGATCATGGAGTCCTAGGACAGAGACGGGGGTATGTGTGGGTCTGCTCCAAGTGGCCTTAATTTAATGATTAATGCTGTTGCCACCTCCACCCCTGACCCCTGCTGCTTTCTCTGCATCTGTCCCCAGCTCAGAAAAAGGGGTCCTCTCCTGTGGGAGAGGACTGCCAGGCTCCTTTCTGAGTCTGTACAGGCTGGAATGTGAGTGGTTAAGCAAGGGTCTCCTGGGTCTCATTCTCCCCCACCCAGCCCAGACCAGGCCCCCTTCCTGAGCCCAGTGGACATTGCTGGCTGCCCCTTTACAGGGGGGGACACTGGCAGAAGCAGCTCAGCACCCCTGGCCGTGGAAGACTTCTTTGTGCAGGGTTGTGGGCCTTCTGCTCCCCCGGGGTTGGGGGGAGGTCATGTGGCAGTGGGGGTGCTGCTGAGGTGGAGGGCTGCAGCCTCCGAGGGGCTGCCCAGTCGGGGACCACCCAGATGATGGCTGGCCCCATGCCAGTGAGGCACCAGAGTGCCAGGGGTTTCCTGACCCAGCAGGCAGCTCTGCCCGAGCCGAGCCAGGGCAGACCGCCTGGCCCGCCTGCAGCCCCAGACCTTGGTGGGGATGAAAATTGGAGATAGAAGAGGACTGTCCTACATCTGGGCAGCCTGCCTTGGGTCTGGCTTTGGGCCCTGGCATCGGGGGTCCGCGGAAGAACCAGACCCGGCCCCAAGAACACAGTAAACCCTTAGATAATTGCAGCCTGAACTGGCCGCCTGAGCAAGATGTCGCAGGGGACCCATCCTGGCAGGCAGGGGCTGGGCCCATCCCTCAGGGGAGGCTGTGGCTACTCCATGGGGCTGATGGAGATTTGCAAGCCATCCTGCAGCTCTGAGGAGCAGGGAGCCCTCTGGCTAAGTGCTCGGTGCCAACCAGCACCTGCCAGGAGGAAGTGAGCTTGGGCCCGTTGGCTCCTTGTCTCGTTTCACCCCCTACCCGTGGGGCATACTTGACCTCCCAGAGGTGACATCAGTCCTGGAAAGTGCCAGCAGGGCAGCAACTTGAGCTGTCCTGCTCTGGCCCCTGGGTCACCTTCGGCATCCCCGGGGACCAAGCTCGCCGGGCCCTGCTGGCCTCAGCTGCTACCGGAGCCCCTCTGTGCTGAGGCAGCTGTCTGTGCCCGGCGGCACGGGGCCAGCCCTTCCCTGCACCCCCTCCCCGCCCAGCCCCTGCTGAGGCCAGCAGACACCAGCCCCGGGCTCGTTGTCCATTCCCAAACCTCAAGGCCGGTGAAAAACGGACCCCGCAATCTCCCGGCCCTCTGCCAGCCAAGCAAAGCCTTTCCAATTTACCTGACTCTTTGGGGAGGGGCCTGGCAAGTAGAGGGGCAGTCTTTAAACCTCCAGATCCCAGACTTTCTGTTCTTTTCCTGTGCATGTATGACCGGCACCTCCAAGAATTCGCTTCAGAGTCGCGCCTCTGGTGGTCTCTCACTTCTCCTAGTCTGATGGTGCCCATGGGCAAGGGTGGCGGGGGCCAGCCAGCCAGGTGCTGGCCTTCGGAGACACCCGCTATCCGTGCAGCTACAGGGTGCTCTGGCAGTGGGGTGCCCTAGCTCTTGCTGTGTGACAGAGTATATCCGCCTCACAGATACAAGGGTCTCTATGCTGGCGCGGTCATGCGTCCTGCTGTGGCCGCCTCACTGTGCCCAGGCTAGCAGGCAAGCAGACGGACTCATGGGGCTGGGCCCGCTGCCGCTTCCCTTCTTTCCTCAGCTGCATTAACCTATTTTTTTGTCAGTGCCGAGGGCTCTTTGCCAGCCAGGGGGCTGGGACCAGGCAGGAGCTGAGGTGGTGTGGGGGAAGGGTGCTGGGGACTACCCAGCCTGGCAGGAAGGGTCTCCCGTGAATGGATGCCAGGACACCTGTGGGCCTCCTACTCCCGTCGCCCTAAAGGGGTGTCTGTGACTCATCGGGGGACCCCATGCTGGGGCAGAAGAAGTTGTTCAGATGGAAGAGTCCTCATATTAACCTGGGGGTGGGGTCCCTGACCCCAGGAGTCTGCAGTTGCGGGTCTCAGGGAGCTGTGTTTGGGTTGGTTCTTGTCCCCAAGAAGATTGATTCTGGGGCTGAAGCCTCATTCCGGCCTCTGACTTGGCAGTTGGTCTGCTGTGCAAGCATTGAGCAGAGGAGACACGTGGCACTGGGGTTTGCGGGTTCTGCCAGCGCTCTCGGCACTACACATTTCTACTTTCCTTTTCCTTCATTTTGTATGTTTCAACTTTCTGCTTCAGATCACACTGACGGAGACTAGGCTCGGTGCCTGCTCTTCCTGCCTTCCCACCTGCTTCTAGATCCTGAGGTGGCACCTGAGAGGCTGAAGGAGGAGTCCCATCCCCTACTCCCTGAAGTATCCAAAGGTTGTAATGGGGTCACTTGTGGGAGCCACAGAGAGGCTGGCAGGACCCCCCATACCCCACCCACAACGTAAGGCAGAGGCCAAGCCAGAAGCATTTGGGGTGGGGGTTCCTGGAGGTGGGAACTCAGGCTGGATTGGCAGGGTCCAGAGGAGTGGGTGGGAGAGTGGAGGACAATTCTTGATGACCTTGTCTCTGCTTGAGGGTTTGCCACGTGGGGCTGAGAATTCCCCACCTCAGAATTTCTGTCCAGATGCTAGAGGCTGGCAAGGTGAATGGAAGTGTTTGTTGCTGAACCACAGGATTCAGGGATACCTGCTGCTCTGTGATGGGGTCTGCTTTCCTCTGTCTCTGGGGAGAGTCAGAGGTGTTACCTGAGGAAGGACAGGATGGGGACCCCGCTTTGGGCCACTTGTCTGGGGAACCTTAGGGCTTAAGAGGGTCCCTTTCTTTGCCGTCTCAGTTCCGACCACAGGACAGCTCCTAGCCCTTCCCAGAGCCTGCCACTGAACTTGACCATTCTTCGTAACAGGTAGCACCAAGTACGCAAACTGTGTGTACACCTCCCAGGCTCACGCAGCCATTCGCTGGCTGTTCGAGGCATTGAGGGTATGAGGGCTCTAGGCTATCAGATGTAGATTTGTCTTGGGCTCATTAACTTTATTTCATAATCTAGCTCCAGGCCTCAAGAAAGATCTTGAAACCTTACACAGTAGACCTGTGTCCTGCCCTGGCTGTTCCCACTCTGCCCTGCCCCTTTCCCCCTGCCCCACCCCTGTCAGCCTAATCTGGGGGGAAGGGACCCCTGTCCCTATCTTAACCATCCACATGCCCACTCATGCCCCTATAGCCATCTCTCAGCTCTAGGAAAGGGACAGTAGCCCCTCTCCCTTGGGCTGGAGACCCCTGCAGCCCGTCCATTTCCCCCTGGGCATCTGGGAGAGCTAGGACTATGACCAGGCTGGCTGGAGAGTTGGGGTGGGGCGGGGAGCAGAGCAACCTCCCGGCATTTCCCCAGCCACAAAGCTTCTCGTAGCTTCTCGCAGCACTTGCTCACTCCCTAGAGGGAGAGGACTTTACTCCTGGTGCCACATGGGTGGTCTCCTGACCACCAGTGCCCCTACTTCTCTACTTAAGCTGACTCCCAAGAGGCCTGTTCAATTCCACACAGCAGGAATCCACAACTCTGAGAGTCTGCTAGAGGTCATGGAGCTCCGTGCAAACACAGAGCCACCCACATGCGCAAATTGAATGCTGTTTTAGATAGGGTCACAGAGCTCAGCTTAGGGACCCCTGCTCTAAGTGCACCTGGCAGGGTGCTGTTTCTTTGCACCTGGGGAGGTTGGAAAGGGCATTGGCCCTCTCTGGCATCTCTGTGGTTTACAGGTGGCTTGGCCAGGCAGCCACGCTGGGCTTGGTGCCCTAGCTTTTAGATGGCCCTGGACCAGGGGGAGCTAAGCCTGCCAACCAAGGTGGTTTCCGAAAGGCCAGAGCTGCGAGAGCCCGGTGTTACAGGAGTTTCCAGAAGCAGTGAGGCCCCAGGAGGGCAGACATTTTGGAAAGAGCCCAGAAACTTCTGCAGGTGCTAGTTTGGGGGAGTTGCCAGACATTGACGAGGGAGCACAAGTCTGGAAAGGCCCAGCCCTCTGCCGAGTGGCCTTGCCAGCTGCCCAAATTGTCAGGAGCCGGTCACCAGGTACTATTTCAGCTTCTTTTTCCCAAACAGATAGTGTTAGGGACAGGAAGGGTATGTGTGCTCTGCCAGTTCGCTAGCTCCTAGAGGAACACACATTCCCCCATGTCTGGAACCTGCATGCCCATTCCCTGGGAGGACCAGAGCCAGTGCCGAATCCCAGCGAGCCTTAGATCGAGGCCTCATTGTCCTTTGTCCCTGGGGTGAGCCTAGAGAGATGGGAGGCCACCGTGAGAGCTGCCCTTGGGATTCTCCTGCAGAGAGGCCAGGAGGGCACCGTAACGCCGTGGCGATGCCTCAGCCAGGAGCTAGAACCATCTCTGTCTGGTTCAGTGATCCCTGCCAAGGCTGATGCCTCAGATGGACCCAGCCAGAGCCGTGACAGCCACAGTTCCACACCCCATCACGTGCCTGAAGCCTTCTTCATGCTCCGGCCTCCTCCGTGGGGCACCCCACCCCTTGGGCTTATGCGGCACAGGGTGCTGGAGACTCGACTGAGCTCGTAGCACTCAAGAGGCCTCCCCAAGTCTGCTGTCTTTACTGGCCATGTGACCTTGGGCAGATCTCTTCCCCTTTCTAGTTCTCTGGCATCAGGATCATGAAGGAGCTGAAGAGGATGATCTCCTAGATCCAGCTCATATGATGATGTTGGCCATGGCTCAAGATTCCTGTTCCTAAGCCTTAAACTCTTAACACACTGGGGAAGTCTGGGTGGGAGAGGTCACAGGGCTGTGCCTGGGCCCAGGCCAGCCATTCACTGGACATGGGAGAGGAGAGGTGAGCAGGAACGTGGGGCTTCTTGACCCCTGTTCCGAAGGAGCCTTGGTGGGAAGGCATTGTTCTCTCCATCCTCCACATCCCGTTTCATTCATTTGGTCCCTGAATATTGATGGGCACCTTCCCTGAATATACTGGGCACCCCAGAGGCAGAAGGCAGAGAGCCCTTAATCTCATGGAACTTTCTGTCTGTAGGAGTCAGGCAACAAATAAGATCATTTCAGGCTAGACAAGTGCTGGGAAGAACATAAACTTGGGTAATGGGCTAGAGAGTAATGGGGAGGGAGAGGCCTTGCTTGAAGAGGTAATTTTGAACTAAGACTTAAATGGTAAGAAGGATTCTGGGAGCGCCTGGGTGGCCCCAGTCGGTTGTACGTCCAACTCTTGGTTTCGGCTTGGGTCGTGATCTCAAGGTCAGATCGAGCCCTGTGTTGGGCTCCTTGCTCACACACGGTCTGCTTAAGAATCTCTCTCTCCCCCCCCCCACCCTTCTTCTCCCTTCCTCTGCACCCTTTCTGCACCCTCTCACCTTCTCTCACATAAATACATTAATTAATTAAAAAAATAGATTCTGGAAAGATCCAAGACAGTACATTCCAGGCAGAGGAACTGGCAAGGTGAAAACCCTGAGGCTGGTGGGGTGGGTGCGGCGTCTTCAGAAGCAGACAGAGGCCATGGGATGGGGAGAAGGGCACCCTATACGGAGCAGGTGGGGGCCAGCTGGGGCGGGACGTTCAGCTTCTAATGGAAGTGCGGCAGGAAGCCACGGGGAAGCTTAACCCGGGTTTTAGTGATGCTGCCGGTTTTACTGATGTTGCTGGGTTTGGAGTCCTGGCTGAGGACCAGACTCATTCTCAGCCCGTGCCGTGAGGAGCTGTTACTATCTACTCCATTTCACATATGGAAATTGAGACTCAGAGAGTGACCCAGAGTGACAGCCTGCAGGCTGCCCTGCCGGGGTGGAGGGTCAGAGCCCCGTGGGGGCCTGGGGCTGTTCCTCAGCTTCCCGGTTGTCTAGGTGCTCCTGGAGCCCGCTGGGGTTGGGGCGGGGTGCCCTGCATGGGGAGCCTTCCTGCCCGGAGTACCCAGCCCAGCACACTGTTAGAGAAATGAGCGCTTACTTCTGGTGCTGTCTAGTGAGTGCAGGGCGAGGGCTGGAGCCCACCGGGAGGCCCCTCAGAGCGGGCACGGGCAGAGGCCTCGCCAGCGCTGCTCATGCTCAAGAACAGGCTCTGTGCCCAGACTGCATTCCTGGCCTGGGCAGGGAGGATGAGGTCAGCTTCAGAGGAGGACTTGCACAACCCTCAGTGAAGCACTCTCAAGGCCAAAGGGAGGCCATGGCCGTGCTCCCCAGGCCGGCCTCCCACTCCCGACTTTGGAGGCAAGGCTGCTCTGGGCTTCCTCTGGGTTGCTTTGGGCCCAGCCAGAGTGACCCTCCCTTCTTTGCCCTGGTGCCCCCAAGATGGCCCTGAGCTGAGGCTTGGCAGCTTCCTGGCCGTTTGTCTGAGGCCTGGTTCTGGGGCGAAGTCCAGGCTGCGTGGAACAGAGAAAGCAGTGGGGTGCCGGCCGGCCCCAAGGAAGTCAGGGTCCTGGAGCCCTGGGAGGGATGCGCCCAGCTTTGGGACTAAGGACTAAAAGTGTGGCAGGCACAGGGCAGGCTGGGGCTCTGGAATGCTGAGCGAGTGCTAGGGAAGGCAGGTCACAGTGGGTGCTGTGAGGCTAACCTGACTTCAATAAAAGCCTCATTCAGAGCAGCTAAACCCTTTCCATATGTGGGCCTCTGAGAACTTCAAAGTCCAGGGGAGGGGGGGTTGGAGGAGGGGAGGCAGGATCCCGGTGTTTCGCCTACAGAGTCAGCACAAGCCCCTCGTGCAACTGCCCTGGGAGAGGGCACCTGACCCTGCAGGGTGAGGGCTGGAGGGGCCAAGCTTGCTTGGCCTAATCGTGAGGGAGCTAGCCTCTGGGAAAATGGCCTGTCCGTGGTCTCCCCTGGCCGGGCTGCTGAGCTGGAAGCCCAGCGTGGGCCTTGGCATCCCCCCCCAACCCCACCCTCCCTCTCAAGGAGTTTCTCTCTGAGCAGCCACGTTGACGGAATCCTCCCGTACCCTTCCCAAGAGGGAGGAGAGGCAGGCCTTGGCAGCTCCCTAGTCCCCCTGTTGCCAGCCTTCCCATGCCTCTCACGCCTGTGGTCTGTCCCAATGACAGACTGGGTTTGGTGTCCCAAGGGGACCCAGCCCAGAGTATATGGACATACTCGGGGAAGAGCAGGAAAAAGCCAGCCCAGTACCACCACCCTGGCCACTGGCCTGGGAGCCCCGGGGGCTTAGGGCCTGGTCTCTACAGCCCCACACTCAGCCTCTGGCAGGCACCCCCATAAACACGGCCAGCCATCTCTGCCTTCCCTTCAGCACCCCGTTCACCTCTGAGGGCGACAGCTCCAGCACACTGGATTTCTTGCCCTCGTTGTTAAGCACTTTGTTTTTATTAGCCCTAGAAACTACTCTGGCTTTGAGAGAAGTCCATGCCACCTCCCCGGTCAGGCCCAGGACGCCAGGTCCCGGATTCAGGAAGCCAGGCCCACAGGGATGGGAGGTCAGGGGTCAGTGGGCTCCTGGGGGCCTCAGGCCTGCACTGGGGAAATGAGAGAGTGAGGTTCTGAGGGAAGGGACCCAGTGCCAAGAGGCTTTTGGGGGAGGGAGGGGAAGCGGAGGCCTGGGAGCCCCAGTGTTACGTCCCGAAGTAATGCACTGCGGCCTGCTTTGTGTTTCCCTGACCACTGGGACCGTAGCTGCCCATAGACGGGGCGGTGCCACCACGGGCCCGTGTGAGCACATGTGGGAAGGGCAGTGGCCAAAATCACCAGAAGGCTTTCAGGCAAGCTGCGTGGCTGCAGGAGTACAGGGCAGAGGGAAGGCTGTGGCTCTCCCTCGGAAGGACCCAGGTTTGACCATGGACCGTGTCATCTACGCCGGGGAGCGAGAATGGGGACCCCAGACTCACTGGTGCCTCGGAAACCCCAGGCACCAGGAGGTGGCCATGAACAGCCTTCGAGCCAGAGGGAAGGAGATGCACTGGTGACAAATAGGCTGGGAGGAAGGATGTAGGCCTAAGGACTCCTCAGGACTTTCCTGAAGGAACGAGGTGCCCCCACTGGCCTGCGAGGCCACTGGGCTTTCCTGTCCTTGACACGAGGCTGGGGAAGCGCTCTGAGAGCCTGCGTCTCCATCTCCTTCCGTGGCCTCAGGATTTCGTTGCAGACACTGGGCGGTTCTCTTGTGGACATCAGTCCCTGAGGTCAGCTGTGTCTCCTTGGCAGAGGGCTGAACGTGCAGCCATGACCTGACCGAGTCTAAAGGCGAAGGCAGACAGAACATAACAGAGCCACTCCTGACGGCGGGCAGTGTGTGGCCCACCTAGAACTTTCTCTAGGATGTCCTATGGCTCCTTTCTGTCTCCTGCCCGTGCCCCACCTTGAGGAAGACCCAGCTGTGTGTGTCTTACCTGTGGGGTGAAGGAGGGGCCCCCTGGGGGTCTCCCCCAGCCTGGCCCTTCGCAGCCCCATCTGTCTGCCTCCCTTGTGCAATCTGGCCTGGCCTCGGTACCCACTGCCCCGGGCGGGGGGTTGGCACCTATCTGCTGGGACTCAGAGGTCAGCGGTCAGGTGCTCTATCCACTGACATCCTGGGGGCTGGCTCTTCCACCCCCGGCACTAATCTAATCAGGAAATAGCAGAGTCCACATTTCCCAGGGGTTATAAATAGCCACAGCCGCACAGGCAGCATCATTTCTCTGGAAAATGTGCCATGTCCCTCTCCACTCCTCGCCCTCCCTTCTCTGTATTTAAGTGACGTCCTGAAAATAGCCTTGGTTTCTGGAGGCTGCTGGTCTGCTGGGAGACAGATCTTCATGGCCGGGGCACGAGGGGCTAGGCAGGCCTCCCTCAAGCACCCACTAGGGGGATCTGGGAGACGGCAGTGGGGGAGACTCACGGTAAAACACAGAAGTGCCACCTTCCTCAGCCCTGGCCTCAGACCGATGGGAGGGTGCCAGCCGGCTGCAGAGGGACAGCGTCTCAGTGTGGCAGGAAGCGTCTCACCTCCTAGATAGTGGCATTGGGCAAGTTCCTTAGTCTCGTTAAGCCTCAGTGTTCTCGTCTGTAAATGGGAGTGTGAAAAGGCTAGACCTCACAGCCTTGTTACCATGTACCTTGTTACCATGATTGAGATAACCTATGTGAAAGGTTTGTCTTCACGCCGGACTCCTCGGAAATGCTCAGAATACATTAGTTCTGGGATTATAAGGTGGTATGGGTGCCCCAGTGAGGAAGTTGAAATTCAGGGAAGTTTAAGTGACTTGCCCAAATTCACACAGTTGAGTGGAAGAGTGGACATTTGGACCTACATAGGCCTGAGTCTCAATCCCTGCCCTTCCCCACTTGGCTGTGCCCAGACGCCACTCCAGGACCTGGGGAGGGACCCCTGGCTTAGGCCATGGCGGCTACTAGGAGGCACCAGGTCTCGGGAGGGGGGTTAGGTGAAGGGGTGCCTAAGGGACAGTCCGTGCCACAGACCTGGTGAGGTTTTGGGACAGAAAAAGTTTCAGGAGAGGGATATTTCAGGGGCTTCCTTTGGGACCCTTGGGACACTTGGCCCCAAGGCTTCTGGAATAGTGAGCCTGGACCACAGCCAGGCTGGTGAGTCCCATGTGCTTCCCTTGTGTGCAGAAGAGGCTCTGGGGCAGAGTGGGGCACATGGGGTTACTGGATCCCGTCCACACTGCTCTCCCTCGGTGTCTTCCTCAATTGCACCCTTCGTCTGGGCAGGGAAGCGACTCCTGGAGGCTGGGCCTAGGCCAAATGCAGACCCCAGAGCCCCCTGCCACCCATGCCCAGCGGGTGTGCGGATGGAAGGTGCAAAAGGACTTAGCTCAAGCTGGAGGAAGCCCCAGGGCCCAACCCACCCTGGGCTGACCAGACCCTGCTCCTCCGTGCTGTGGGCCTGCTGGAACAATGGTGTTCACACTGTGGTGCACGCGTTCTGGGCAGCGTAGGGGTTGGGGGGGTTGGGAAGCCCCAGAGGCTTCCCAGGGAGTACATGGGCAGGGAGTTTCCAGAGAATCGGTCTGCAGACTGCCAACTCCCATAGGTGCCACGGCTGCAAGCGATGTGCCTGAGAAGGGCTTTCTGCCTTCAGCTCCCTTCCTCTGCGGGGGAGCCCAAGGCTCGCTGTGGAACATGGCCCCAGGGCGCCAGTGCCTCCTGCTTGCCGACAGCAGGGCCTCTTGAAATGTGGGGGTGGGTGTGGGTGTGGAAAAGGTAGAAGATGCTGATGGCCGAGTTCCAAATCCGTTCATGAGTCAGGTGCTTTTCAGTTCTTTGCTTTCCACAAAACTGAGAGATCATTTAAAATAAATTTTGCTGGGGGTGCCTGGGTGGCTTAGTAGGTTAAGCATCTGCGTTTGGCTTAGGTCATGATCCCAGGGTCCTAGAATCGAGCCCTGCATTGGGCTCCCTGCTCAGCAGGGAGACTGCTTCTCCCTCTGACTGCCGCTCCTCCAATTGTGTGCTCTCTCTCCCAGCCAGATAAATAAATAAAATCTTTTTAAAAAATAAATAAATTTTGCTAATCGGTATTTATGCAATTTAAGGCAAACGAGAAGGAAAGAGTTCCGAGAATCCCGTAACATTGCTATAATAAGACAGCCCCATCTAGTTAACTTACAGGAACAAGATGTTTCACCCTCTACATGTTTAAAAGCAAAACCAGGGGCACCCGCCTGGCTCAGGTGATGGAGCCTGTGATTCGGGGTCATGAGTTTGAGCCCCACATCGGGTGTAGAGATTTCTCAGAAAATAACCAACTTTAAAAAAAAAACAAACCAGGGGCGCCCGGGTGGCTCAGTGGGTTAAGCCTCTGCCTTCGGCTCAGGTCATGATCTCAGGGTCCTGGGATCGAGCCCCCGCATCAGGCTCTCTGCTCACCATGGAGCCTGCTTCTCCCCCCCTCCTCTCTGCCTGCCTCTCTGCCTACTTGTGATCTCTGTCTGTCAAATAAATAAATAAAATCTTTAAAAAAAAAAAAAAAACCAGCAACCCACAAGCATAGTGAGGCTGCACCCAGTTCTACCCTAGCAAAAAAAACCACACGAATTAAAACAGAAAAAGTGTTCTGTCCACCTCGTGAAGAGACATAAGTCCTCCAAAGTGGTACCTTGCTACTGAATATTTATTAATACTTATTTGTAACATGCTGGTTAGTGTTTTTATTGCGTGCTGTCAGTCGCTGTAGTAACTCAAACATGTCTTGAATATTTGGACCCTTGTGGTCTCAGGAAGTGTTTCATTGCCATTTGTACAGATATTTTTTTTTAAGATTTTTTTTTTTTAATCTGCTTGGGAGGATAGGCAGATTCTTTAAGATTTTGTGGGTTTTTTTGAGATTTTATTTATGTATTTGTCAGAGAGAGAGCATGCACACAAAAGCAGGGGGAGAGGCAGGTAGAGAGAGCAGTAAACGCCCACTAAGCAAGGAGCCCAGCGCCCACCCCACGATTATGACCTAAGCCGAAGGCTGATGCTTAACCAACAGAGCCACCCAGGTACCCCTATACAGATATTTTTGTTAAAGCAAAATTTAATAGGGTGATGAATAAAACCCTTAAGATAGAAAAATACAAACTAGGACAAAATTCTTTGGGAGAAAAAAGAAACAATGCAGGGTGTCTGCAAGGGAAAGGAGAGCTTGTATTTTCCCCATGAATGATGGTGGGTAGCAGATCGCTGTGGTAATTGGATCCCACTGAATACATTGAAAAGAATGATGTCACAGTTTTCCTTTAAGATGTAAATATTTACATTGTCCTGGAAGCTATAGCCTTTGCAACTCTTTAAACTTGCTTTGGAAATATTCAGATGTCAAGTCGCAGATGTGCTGGGAGGTGCATAATTTTTCAAAATCATTGTGTGGGTGCGCAAGGAAATACAGTCTGCAGGCCACTGAATCAGAGGAGCAGAGTTCTGTCCCGTCCCCTGTGAGGGATGCCTCCTCTGCTCTCCCCATCTCATGTTCTCTTTCTTCCTTTCTCTGCAGTTGGATCCCCAGACTGTGGAGACCAAGAACTGGCACACAGATGTGATTGAGATGAACGGGGTGAGCTGGGGAGACAGGAAATGTCCGCATAGTGGGCGGGCCCCTGGCTGCTGTCCTCAGGGGTGCTGTCTTGCCCCCTGTCCCCTCAACCCAGCCCCTCTCCCGTCCCCTGTGCCCGCACCCTTCCCACTCCCACCCTGTAGGTGTTGCAGGGAGCCCTGGGTGGGAGAGGCAGCACTGGTCGGCCGTGCTGGGGAGGGGACCCATGTTTCGGAGGCCCTCCTCAGGCCCTCATACCCTGGGGGATTTGTGCCTGCCTCACCCCCAACCAGATCAAAGTGGAATTCTCCATGAAGTTCACCAGCCGGGATATGAGCCTGAAGAGGACCCCGTCGAAAAAGCAGACTGGTGTCTTTGGCGTGAAGATCAGCGTAGTGACTAAGTAGGTCCCCCTGGGGCATGTGAGTGGTGGCATTAGCACCCGGGGTCCCTCCCTGGACCCCTCGCGAGTCACCCCCCCGGCTCCGTAGTCAGGGATGGCCAGTTTGGAGAGGCCCAAAGTGGCCCGCAGATGTAGGCCTCCATCTCACACATGCTTCAGAAGTCAGCAAGCCCGCATTAAAAACCAGAAGATGACCTGTGAGCATCCTGGGCCGTCAGCTTCTTGTGGTCAGTGAGATACTCTGATGACATAGGCGCACATTGAGGTTTGGCCACGACCAGAGGGAATCCAGGAGGAGCTGCCCCTCCACTCCCCACCACCCCCTCCATGGCCTGGGTCTCCAGGACCTCAGCCACCTCCCTCAGGGGCCTACGGCTCAGCCCCACATAGCATTTGAAGCTGAGATCTGCCTTCTAAGGAACATTCTTGTCTCAGCATCTTTGCACTTGTCTCCCAAACCACCTCCTGCCTCTGTCCCTTTCCTGCAGCAGGCCAGCCTTGGGCTGCTTGGGTAGGGTGGGGTGGCATGGCCTCTTAGTCCTCTCTGCAGCCCCAATCCTGACACCAGAGGCCCGGGTGTGTGGGGGAAGTGGAGGCTTGGAGTAGCCAGGGAGGGGAGGCCCTCTGCCCCCCCCTCACAGCCCCTTCCCACTAGGCGGGAGCGCTCCAAGGTACCCTACATCGTGCGGCAGTGTGTGGAGGAGGTGGAGAAGCGGGGCATCGAGGAGGTCGGCATCTACCGGATATCAGGGGTGGCCACGGACATCCAGGCACTGAAGGCCGCCTTTGATGCCAGTGAGTGTGGGAGGCCCGGGCATTGGTGGGGAGAGGGCGCTCTTAGGGGCCCAGCAGGCTGCTCTGGGAGCCCAGGAGCACCAGAGGCCTTTCTCCACAGAGAGGCCCCAAGTCACCGATGGTGGAAGAGCCTTGTTCTGTGAACCACAGTCCCATGTGGCGTGCGGTGGGCCATCTCTGAGTCTGATGCAGGGACTCTGCCTGTGTTTGCTCATGTAAACACCCCCCCCCGCCCCCAGTCTCTTATCCACTGTTGCAGATGAGGAATGGAGGCTCAGAGAGGCCAAGTCACTTGCTCAGCATTGCTCAGCTTGTAGGTTTTGAGCCTTCTTTCAACTCAGATCTTTCTTATTCCAGTGTTTCTGGCTTTCTTGCTAGCTCTGTGGTGCCTGGGGGACTGGAAGGAAACAGAAGGGCTTTGAACCTGGGCTGGCTGGCTTGGGCTCCCCTCTGCTGTCTCCAGAGCCCTGAACAAGGGCCCTTTGGGAGGAGCACTGCTGTCTCCCTCTGTAAATTCCTCTGTGGTGGGGGCTGCCCTCTCTGGTTCTTTCCCCCATCATGCGAGTTTGTGCTATGATAGCCAGGAAGCCTGAATTGGGCAGGCAGTGCTAATATCAAGGGAGCCGAGGGAGGGGCTTGTGTTCAGGAAGCCTGGGGTGAGGGGCTGGGGATGTGCTGGCAACGCATACGGGTCCTCTGTGCAACCTAGAAGCTGAGGCTTTGTCGGAACATGATTTTTCATGTAAAAAATGTGCAGAGCCTTCCAGAGAGAGGCTTAGCGGTGGGGAGGTTCCAGAGAGGGTGTCTGCCATGTGGTGTGAGGACTCTGCAGGACTCTGGATGGAGAACGGGGCTCCCCTCCCCCGATGGGGCTGAGTCACACACCACCTGTGGGCGCTGTACCTACTTCCTGCCTTTCCTGGCAAGACCAGGGCAGAGATGGAGTGGGTGGGGGCTTCCCCAGCTGTGTGGTGTGGGATGGAGCAGGGCCCACCACCCCACCCCTGCCTAGCTGGGGACTGCGTGGAAGAGGGGAGCTCGGGTGGGTGCACTCCCGATTGTCCACATCCTCTGCAGATAACAAGGACATCCTGCTGATGCTGAGTGACATGGACATCAATGCCATTGCTGGCACCCTGAAGCTCTACTTCCGGGAGCTGCCCGAACCCCTCCTCACAGACCGACTCTACCCAGCCTTCATGGAGGGCATCGGTGAGGCTTTGGGGCACCGAGGGTCTGACCGAGCCGGCCCTTCCTGACAGCAAAGAGCGGGAGACCCGTGGCTCCCCTTGCTTGTGGATCTACCCAGTGCTCTGGGACGGCATGGCTGAGTGGCCCAGAGAGTGGGGTTTGACCCACTGGGGCCTGAGGCAGAGCCTGGACCCTCTCTTGCCTGCCTTTCTCCCCTCTTGTCTCCGTGGGCTGCTCTCTGTGCTTCCTCCCCAAATACTGACCTCCTTGCTTGGAAAGCCAAGCATCCAGGGAAATGTGCCCTGAGGTGGCCAGGGCCAGCGTCCCGAGCCAAAGCCAAGCCTGGCTGGAGTGTACCAGAGCTGGCTGGAACCCAGCCTTCCAGAGGAGCACTCTCTCGCTCCCACTGATGCCCTGGGCAGCGATGAAGCTGAGGGCCTCGGCCAGCGGGGCGCCTGGACACCTCCTTCCTGCCTCCCCCTTTTCTCCCTGCTGTCTCCTCCAGGGGCAGGTCAGGGCTTCAGCCACCACAGAAGTGAGGAACCCCGTGGAAGGCTGTCCATTGCCTGCTCTAGCATCAGAGGCAGTTGAAAGAGGAAACATTCAAAGCAGTGTTCTCATTGCCTTAAACTTAGCCTCCTAGACCAGGGACAGGCTATGGCCAGAGCTGTGAAGGCACATGCCGGAGGGGCGGGAGGGCACTCAATCCCAGCCAGCGTGCTTCCTGACTGAGCTTTGGGTGGGGGCTTCCACAGGAACCAGCTCTTCATAGCTCACCCTTGGGAAGATACCAGGCCCTTCCTTCCCTACAGGGTCTGCTCCCCTCACCCCTGCAACCTGGGCTTTCCCTCAGGGTCCCACAGCCTCCGGACCCTGGGAGGGCACTGGCTCGGGCCTCCCCACCCAGGAGCTGAGCCTCAGCCTTGCCCCGCTCTCCCCCCATCCACAGCCCTGTCGGACCCTGCTGCCAAGGAAAACTGCATGATGCACTTACTCCGCACTCTGCCCGACCCCAACCTCATTACCTTCCTCTTCCTGCTGGAACACTTGAAAAGGTAACAACTCGGGCTGGCCGGGGGAGGGGGCAGGGAGCCCAGGGCAGGCCCCTCCCTGCTGGGGAGGCCAATTTTGTGGGGGGATCCACCTCCTTGGCTCTTCCTCTTAGGCGCTGGCTTCTGCTGGGTCACCCATCACAGGGTGAGAGTTTGCTTTTCAAACTCTCGCCTCCAAATTCTTCTGTTTTCAGAAATATCGGGGTCCTAATAGCAACCTCCCATATCGGCAGGGCCAGAGCCAAGGACTGTCGATGGCTTTTGCAGTCCATGGTCATTCAGTCCACTTGCCAGTTGTAAAGGGAAGGCTGCAAGCAGTAGTATGCATGTCGTTCTGTTCTGTTACACACGGTCATGTGTCCTGGGTTGTAACAGGAAGTGTGTTCGTCGTGGGTCACGGTCAAAAGTTTGCAACCCGCTGGTCTTGACCTATACCTCATCTAACAGGGAACCTGAGCCCCGGCACAGGAGGAGTTTGATTGGGGTTGGCAACAGCTCTGTCCTCGGAAGGCACATGTCCCCAGTCCTAAGCTAAGTCCCCTCCCATCTTCTCCCCGACACCTTCTGTCATGGGGTCCAACCGAGAGCTGCTCAAGCTGATGCCTGCAGCCAAGCTCAGAACTGAAACCAGCCCTTCCAGGGTCCTCGTCACTCGCCTTTGAGCCCCAGCACCAGTCCGGGTGTAAATGGAGAGGAAAACTTTCCTGGTGTCCCTTCAATCCGCTTGCCACCCAGGAGCCCCCTGAGTTGGAGGCCACATGGTGGACCCGCTCCTCCCGGAGCCAGGTTCTCACTCTTGGGCCCGGGCTCCGGGCTATGGCTCAGCCAGGCCAGCTCTGGAGGGCCAGTGGAGACCTGGAAATGCCTGGGGCTGCTGTCTTGTTTTTCCCATCATGAGACATTTTCCCTCTGGTTTGGCCAGAACTGAAGCCCCAACCGGTTCCCATAGTTTGGCGAGCACTGTGGGGAGGACACACAGAGGAGGAGTGGGAGGGGAAAATTCATTAGGTTTCCCACCCTGGGAACTGGGCACAGTCTGTTCCCACATCTGGGCCCCTGGCTGGTGTGTGTGTGTGCGTGTGTGCGTGTGTGTGTGTAGAGGGGGACTTGGCCAGTTCCAAGCTGCCTCCTGGCATGGCAGTGTCTGCCCATCTCCAACGCAGTCAGCATGCACATCCGTGTAGTTGGGAGTGGGGGGTGCTGCTCGGGGTGAGTGCTCTTAACCCTAGAAACATTTCCTAGGCCTGAGGAAGGCCCAGGGCCTCTGTGACATGTTGGGTGGTACTGGGTCCGCCTGGACGCCAGCCACAGATGGCAGCCCCTGCTGTCACTCAGGGGAAATATCTACTGAGCATGTGGCCTATTACGCAAGAGAAGCAGAGAAAGATCCACAGGGAGGTAACTCTGGGGTCCCGGGAGGAAGACCCTTCTGGAAAAGTGCAGAATAGCCCCCAGGCTCCATCTGGGGTTAGGGTCGTCCTGCGTCAGCACAGCGGGCGGAGCCTTAGGTCTAGTTAAGGACTGCTACTGGATTTCCGGCCCCCTCCCCTGCCACCCCCCCCATTAGACTCGCCCCACCCCCCACTCCAGGCCACTTGGGGCAGCTTGGCTGACCCGGGGGAGCACGGGCTCTGGAGGCAGACTGCGTGGGGTCAGATCCCAGCTCTGTCACTGGCTAGCTGTGTGGCCTCAGGCAAACCATGTCACACCTCTGTTCTTTGGTGTCTTGTCTGTACGGTGGTAATGATAATGACCTCCCCATGGGGCTATGATGAGCAGGAGCTCCTGCAGGGAAAGTTCTTGAGTTAGGAATGACATCATCCTTAAGGGGAAGGAGTTGGGAGTAGGTCCTTCTGGCTTTGGCTATTTACCATCAAGGGATGGCCCTGGGAGCTAGGAATCTAATAGAGGAATGTCCTGGGACATAGCTGGAGACTTGGTCCCTTGGCTTAGTCCCTCCCTACCAAGAGGTCTCTACCCTCAGAGGAGAGAGAGGCTAGTACCTACCTTCTGGGAATCCTTTGAGGAGTTCTTATAGTTAAGGCCAAGCATCTGGAGCTCCGAATGGCTGCTGAGAAATGACTTTTTTTTTCCCTTCCCTTCCCCTACCCCTTCCAGGGTTGCTGAGAAGGAACCCATCAACAAAATGTCCCTTCACAACCTGGCTACTGTGTTTGGCCCCACGTTACTGAGACCCTCAGAAGTGGAGAGCAAAGCACACCTCACGTCGGCCGCAGACATCTGGTCCCATGATGTCATGGCACAGGTACCAGCGGCAGGGTCCGGGCCTGTGGCTGGTCGCGTTGTGCAGTGGGCTTCCCATAGGGACGGAGAGAGAACAGCTCGGAGTCCCCCAGCCCAGCCCAGCCCTGCTGAGCAGCTGGGTGGGCAGTCAGTAGGATGTCACCAGGGAGGCAGGGCTCTGGACAGTCCTCCCTCCGAGTCCAAAACAAAAGGCGTGAGCCTAGACCAGGGGCCCAAGGAACACATGTCCTGGCACTGACTGCAATACTGGGAGTGCCTCAGTCTTGGACAGCAAGCTCAGGGGCCCAGGAGACCTCTGGGGGCCTTGTCCTCCCCTGTGGAAGCTCTAAGATTGCTTCCAGGGTGAGGAAGCTTCTCTGAAATCTGTCCCTACAAGATCCGGGTCAGAGTCCAGTCTGGAGGCAGGGCCCGCCCAGCCAAAGCCAACCTCTGGAGCAGGTCGATGGAGGTTGGGGAAGCGGCCCCAGGCTGCCCAAGCCTCCGTCCCACGGTGTCCTCTACTGGTGCCCACTGGCACACACACCCGGGCTGCCACGGGGTAGAGGGGGGAGGCAAAGCGGCCTGAGATGGCCTGAGAGCAGGTAGGGGGTGGCACAGAGGGGACCCCAGCCCCGGGACTGCTAGTTCTCGCCCAATCAGAGGAGGGCCAGGAGGCCAGGGAGCCCTGCTGAGTCTTCCTGTCCCCTCACAGGTCCAGGTCCTCCTCTACTACCTGCAGCACCCCCCCATTTCCTTCGCAGAACTGAAGCGGAACACACTGTACTTCTCCACCGACGTGTAGCCCAAGGTGGGAACCGCTGCGGGGGTGGGGGCGGCCCAGGCCAGCCTCTCTGGCCAGGGGACCCAACACAGACTTGAAAGACTCCAATAGAAAACTCCCACACCCAGCACTCTATAGACTCCAAGGGACGCAGATTTCCAAGAACTGGAATACTTGCATCTTCCGTGCCACCTTGTACAAAGCCAGCTGCCCCAGCCCCCAGCCTCACCGCCGTGCGCCCCGGGCCCTGCCCTCTGTCCCTCTAGTTGTGTCTCCTGCCCCGTGCCTGGGGGATTGTTTCCTGTCTGTCACGCAGAAATGGTAGTGACCGACCCAGTATGGGCATACGGACTGCCTGCATTGTTCTTTCATTTCCTCCAGCACTTTCTTCTCCCCCCACCCCCACCACCAGTCCAGTCCAAGGGCTTTTATTTTGCGCTGTGTAACTCTGGCCAGCTTATCCTCTCCTGGCCCTGCTCCCAGATTGCAGTCTCCGGGCAGTGTCCCCTCGGTTTGCCTCCACCCTCCCCTTCCTCCCGGCCTGCCCACATGCATGTGCAGCCTTGGTTTTCACTCCATCACTCTGAAACTTGAGGCAGCCCTGGGCAGTGGTGGCAGCAGTGGTCCGTCCAAGGCTGTGCTTGCTGCCTCTCCTCCCGGGCCTCCCCCCACCCCCAACCCCGTCCTCCGCCTGTGGAAGCACACCTGCTTGGCCTTGCTGCCTGTGCAAATGTTGGACAGGGAGACAGCCGCACACGAGTCCTCAGCTTAGCACAGAGCTAGAGAGCCGATCTCTGCAATTTCCACCTGACAATCTCCATTTCTGGGGTTTATCTGTTCGATCTCCCACCTCCTAGTGAGGCATCTTTGACTGTTTCTTCTGCTTTTCAGTTCCTTCTCCCCTGGTGTTCTATTTCCTTTGAGTGGCAAGACTTACAAGTGACCTGATATCAAGAGAGCCAGAGGGTCAGGAATCAGGGGAGGCAGGAGAGTCCGGCCGCTGAGCAAATGGGACAGGTGGAACATTCCGAGGAGTGCCACGGAGCACTGGGGGCCCAGATTTGGGGGGAAGCGGCTCTCAGCAGGAAAACATTATAGTGGCTTTGTTAGGGGAGCCAGGTCTCTTGGATGGCAGCGAATATGGCTGAAGCAGGTGTCCAGAAACAGGCAGGCTCCGTCTAAGAGGCAGCCCTTCCTGACACCTCGCCTACCCTGCGGTGCCTTTGCCTTAGACTGTACAGTCCTCCGCAGCCACGCACTGCCACAGGGTGGCCCCCACAGCCATGCGTGCTCTGGGGCCTGGCAGAGACAGGCGCCGTCCCCAGTAGCCAGCCCCCATGGTGCTGCCTCCCCACCCGCAGCTTCCAGATGCGGCCTTTGGGGGAGCTCTAGGAAACTCTAGAAGTTGGGGAGTCACAGGCACCTGCCTCTCTTAGGGGCTGGGTTTTGCTAGGGATGTTCATTGTCTACACTCTGCTCTGGAGTAGAGGATTGGCAGGTTCTAGTCCCAGTGCTGAGCCCCACTTCTCTGTACCAGAACGGAATGGGAAGGATCCTCCCAGTGCAGTTTCCTCCTGTCTGAGCAGTAGCTGCCAGCACAGGGCAGTTGGCCCCGGGAGAACAAACACTCCCGGGTGGCGGGGGCTTGGGCACATGGCTTTCTGGCTCTCCTAGGTGGCAGAGAGCAGACTCTAGGGCCTCAGAATTGGAGAGAACAGCTCCTTTAGCTTGTGCTCAGGGCTACGTTTCAAAGAATGGTTTGCTGGCCCTGAAGCCATAGCACTGGCTCAGGAGACACGGGGTCCTTTCATGTGTTTACACCTGTGGCCCAGTCTTGGGCAGAACGGTACACATTCTGTGCACATCAGAGGAAAGAAATGCCTAAGAGGAGGGAAACGATTCTGATCACGTAGCTGCCTGTGAGCGGCTTAGCAAGGAGCCCCACGCCCTGGGACAGGAGGTGGAGAAAGACCACCACTTGGGTCAAACATCCCAGTGTATGATCCTCCCTGGAGTCTGTGCCCAGCACTCAGGAGTTGGTGTGTGGCATCTTGCTTCCAGAGCCATTGATGGGAGTGACCTGGAGGCCTAGCTACAGCTAGTTATAGCCCCAAACGGGTGCCTCCCACCTCCCCCAAATGAGGGGCTTGCTTCTCGGAATCAGGTAGCTACCACAGCCCCCAAGCTTGCTTAGGGAGGAAGGCTGGAGGGGCTGAGAAATGCAAAAGGCTCCGAATATTTATAAATTCCACCCCTAGGGTGGGAAAGGGCAGGTACCAGACAAGGACTAAGCTGCACCAAGGAAGGAGCCCATCCATGGGTTCTCCCAAGAGTCAGGGACTATGCAGCCCAGCACCCCTGGCCCCTATGCCCAGTAGGGCAGGCTGTGCCAACAGGAGCCCAGCAGACAGGCCACAGGAGTGCCGGGATGCCTGTCCCTGCTGGCAATGGCTGTGGGCTGCCAGTTTTTGCTGATACAGGTAGGATGGGAACCTTTATTAATATCTGAGTTTAATAAGTTGGTAAGGATATATTTTTTTTGTCTATGTTCTGTTTCAACTTATGTAGATTATTATAAATTGATGTAAACCACGTGAGAGGAAAATGTTAATAAAAAAAAAATGCAAAGCCCCAACATTTGCACACAACTCAGCCCTGTGGTGTGGACATTTGTATACTCAGTAGTCCAGGGAAGACCACCAATCTAAATATTTAACTCTTCCAGCTGTATCCACATGTGTTTCCAGGAATCTGTGCACCTAGTTAACTTCCCCTGAGCTTCCCTTCACCCTGTGGGGACTGTGGCAGTTTGGGGGTGGGGGTGAGCCCCCTCCTTGTGGTTCATAGTGGCCTCCAAGTCAGGCACCAGCCAGATTCCTTTCATGAAGGACAAAGGTCCCACCAAGACCTGGCCATCAGCATCCCTGAGAGATGGGAGAAAGTGCTCAGTCTAAGTGGAGGCTTCTTATTTTATGCAAACTCTTCCCTACATTCTTCTTGGAAGTGGGCGTCTTTGGGGCAGCCTTTTGGCCTAGTCTGACAGTTGGAGAGGCTGGATCCCCTAGGGGGCCCAGCCTCCCTTCAGGAGAGTCAGTGGGGTTAATACAGGTTCCCACCAGTCTAAGCCATTGGACGCTATGTTTATTCTGGAGATCAGGACCAGATGTCTCTGAAAATTGGTGTTTGGTTTATGAGCTCATACCGACTCCTTAGCCATCTAAAACAGGAAACTATTCATCTCCTTTCTTGATTGAATAGCCAGTGTGGACAATGCTTGGCTTATTGAAGTGATGGCTACGGACAGCCCCAGGGCTCATCTGCTCCAAGGCAGTCATACAGGCAGCATTCCTGGTACTCGCTGGGCATATTCAACCCTCCTTTCTAGGCTGCCTGGTGGAAGATGCCAGGCATCCGGGTACTTTGACAGCTGGCAGGCAGGAGCATCTACCCATGCTCTCAAGGTGCTTACAGGTGACTTTTTTAGGGACAGTATAGGAAACACTCCTAGCTTTGTTCCCAGACCTCTGAGGATACTCCAGCTGGGCTAGGACCAACGAAGCCTCATGCCTGTGAGACTGGGCTGGATATTACTTAGAATTCACCACAGAAGGATATAAGCCCAGAGCGAGTTTTGCTCACATTCATTGCAGAGGAGGTGGCAGGCGTGGCCAGAGGAAGGTGTGACCAGCTGACTTTGACATTATCACTCACATACATACACACCTGGGACCCCTGAACATCTCAGCCACATCTGTATTCTGGTTAAGGGGGCATAAGCTAGAAGACCGCAGAAAAAGGGGGAGAACGCAAAAAAAGGTGAAGGAGTCAGCATACAGCAGAGAACAGGAGCCATCACCACTTGCTGCAGGCTGCTGGAATCATGCAGCCCCACAAGCCTGTCCTCTGGCCCAAGGGAGAGCCTGAGCTCATTCCCTTCGTGTCCTTACCACAGGACCAGAATGAAGAAGTGCTCACAGCAGATCCCAACCATTAAAGCCTATTTTTTTGCGCCAGGGCACACAATTAGGCTGAGCTTCTGTTGTCAGAAAAAGGCCCCTAAGTCAAATAAAAAAAAACCACTAATATGTTAAAAAACACAAACAAAAACCCCTGATACCACAGACCAAGGATAGTGGAGAATGGCCCCTCACCACTGTCTGATCTTCACCAGCCGCTGCTCAGGGACCCACCAGGAGGACCACAGCAGGACTCCGCATGCCGTGTCCTTGAGCTGGGCCTGGTCCAGCGGTCAGAGCCTAAAACCAGTATGGCCAGGACCGCAGGCATTCCCATCAGCCAGCCCACAGCAGGGTTTTTAGAAGAGACCAGGGCCTATGCATGGAATTTCAACGTATCCCAGGACATGGCCCAGCTGGGCTGCTTGCAGGGCAGGCCCTGGCTGAAAGAACAGTGTCAGAGGAACACTACTCTGCACACCCCGAGAATCGAACATTCCCACACTTCACAGGAGCTTTCTCACTCTCCCTCCAGATGTCCAATCTTTGGGCCACCTGGCACCACTTTTGGGACTCGTGGAATCTGAAAATAAAAATCAACCAACCCTTTACTGATTCATTTATTTTATGGTATGAACGGCCTTTATTGTTCGTAATGGGAAGTGGAAGAGGGGAGACAGGACCACTGGCTCCTGGGGTGGCTCTAAAGACTTACTCTGTCGCTGTTCCCTTCCCCCCCCCCCAAAACTAACCAACCTTTTAAACTGTAATCTAATTTTTTTAAACAAAGACAGCAGACCACAAAATGACATAATGGGTCAGGTGGTGTAAATTTACTCTGCCCTGCCATGTGACATGGCTGACCGCGCGGAGTTCCAAAGCAGACGAGCCTGCTGGTACGAGTTCAGTCCCCTCTGGTCCCACCACCCCGAGCCGCCTGCAGGCCAGCTATGGGCAGGACGGAACCTTTGGGGAGCTTAATCCCTACCAGTCAGCACACTGCTGATCTGCCTCAGAGAGAGGCTGGCGCGGCACATTGCCCACCCCAGGAACAGAGCATGTGGCTCCTTGGAGGCGGAAGCAGGCAGCAGCCAGGTGGCTCCCTCATGACACCAGCGGTCTGAGGGAAAAAGTCTGCAGTCTCTGAAGTGAGTGCCCTGCAGTGGACAGAGTGCGGCCCCCACGGAGCAGCTCTGATGCTGGGCTGGCAGTGTCCTTCCCTGGAGGCAGGCTCTCTCACCGGAGGTAATAATCAATGGCAGCAGAGAAAGCAGCAAAACCGCCACACCCAAGGAGCCCGGCCTTTAAGCCCGCTGTGAAGTAAACAGAAATGACGTTACCTGCGGGGACAGACACTGAGCCAGGCTGCCTTCAGAAGTCTGCCTGACCACGGCGACAGGGACGCCCGTGTCAAGCTTCTAAGTCAGTCAGCCGAGCCACGGGATGTGTAAGACTTCCAGGAAGCCGTGTCCACAGTCTACACCAGTGGGCTTTATCTAGCTGTACATTAACTTTTCTCATTCCAAAAGATGACGATTTCCAGTTTCACAAAATAGCCCCTTACAGGCAGGAAACTGGTTAAGAGAACCAGCCCTTGGAAGCAAGTGAAAGCATATGGCCTGTTAACCCTGATTTGTTTATGAAATAAATTCCTGGGAAGGTGATCAAAGCAATCCTGGAGGGAGCTGAGCTTCTCAATGTCCCTGACAGAGCTGAGCGATGGGAGGACCAAAGGAAAAGTTACTCTATAAATCACAAGTGCCTATCTGAGGAGAAGCAGCTTTTAATGACAGCAAATCATCCTGTCTCTCTGAGGAGGAGAAAACAGGCTATTTGTTCTGGGTAAATCAGGGCACGGCAGAGGGAGAGTGGCCTAGCAATGGCCACCAGGAGGAGAGTCAGGTCACTGACACCCCGCACCGCATCCTTTTTTTTTTTTTTTTTTTTTAATTTGAGAGACAGGGAAAGAAAGCACCAGCAGGGAGAGAGGCAGGGGGAGAAGCAGGCTCCCCACGGAGCAGGGAGCCCAACGCGGAGCTAGATCCCAGGACCCCGGGATCACAACCTGAGCCAAAGGCAGACACACTCAACCAACTGAGCCACCCAGATGGCCCCCTCCAGACCGCACTCCTGATGGACACGCTGACAGAAGTGCAGAGAACTGTTTTCTTTGTTGTTTACTGCTGATAACCGGACACTTCCAGAATACTCCTATCGGGCTTTCAGGGGGTAGAAGTTTAAGAATCCTTAACTGCAGAAAGACATTACCACAGAACTTATACTGATAATTGTATAGTATTAAAAAAAAATTTCTGAACTACTTGAAATGCACGGACCTGAGAGTTCAGCAGCGCCTGCCATTTGGATCAATGGGCTTTCCGGGGCTGAACGAGACCTAGCCATGCTTCTGTCCTAACCTACAGATCAATATACGTGTGGAATTCCTTACTGGGAGGAAGCTCTTCCCACCATTTCAATGTGAGGGCAGTTCTTTTTTCTAAAATCTAGATCTTTCTGTGGTTCTCAGCCATGGGTGATTCCATCCCCTAGGGGAATTTGCCAATGTCTAGAGACACTTTCGATTTTCGCAACGAAGGGATGCCACCAGCTTCTAGTGGGTAAGTGGCCAGGGATACTGCTGAACATCCCACAACGCACAGGAAAGCCCCACTCTCCCTCCAGCAAAGATTTATGTGGTCCACAATGCCAGTGATGCCAACAATGAAAAACCCCGACTAGATACTAGAAGTTTCCAAAATTAAGTTAATGTGGAAGTAAACGTGATTTACTTAGAAGAGTATCAAGTGTCCACATATGCCTTGGGCTGTCCCTGGAACACTCATGTGTTTGGAAACGTCAGCTACTGCACGCTGTCCAAGGCCACAAAGAAAACCATGCGAGAGTTGTTTACTAACCTCTGAAACCAATGGCTCCTCCAGTGATGCAGCCACTAATGACACTGTTCTTCCAATCTGATTTTCCCCGGTACTGTGGGCGGAGAAGTGCAGTTTAGAGCCAAAGAAACAAGCCACACAAGATGATTAAGGGAAAAAAAAAAAGGGTTTCTAGCTGGCTAATTCAGTCCCTCCCCAAAGGAAACCTAATCCTTTTTGCTTTCCAAAATATAGTTCCTAAAATTTGAATGTGTTCATGGGTGCTTCCTGCAGGTGGTACCAGAGTGCTGAAACCAAGTTTCAGCACTTGAGAAGTAATCCAGATCTCTTCTCTGGTTCCCCAATAAGTCTCAAGGTCAAAATCATTCACCAGCTTGGAACAGACACATGAAAACATGCTCAACGTCACTCAGCACCAGGGAAGCGCAAATCAAAACTAAATGAGCTACCACCTCACGCCTGTCAGAATGGCTAAAGACATAATAAACAACAGGTGTCGGGGAGGACATGGAGAAAGAGGAACCCCATTGCACTGCTGGTGGGAATATGAACTGGTATAATCACTCTGGAAGAAGTATGGAGGCTCCTCAGAAAGTTAAAAATAGAACTCCTGGGGCGCCTGGCTGGCTCAGTTGTAGAGTGTGTGTCTCTTGAGCTCAGGGTTAGGAGTTTGAGCCCCACGTTGGGTATAGCAATTACTTAAAAATAAAATCTTAAAAAAAAAAAATAGAACTCTACCATACAATCCAGCAATCACACTGCTAGGTATTTACCCAAAAAAACCAAATATACCAATTCAGAGGGATACATGCATCCTAATGTTTATAGCCAAATTATGAAAACGGCCAAGTTTCCATCTATTTACAAATGGATAAAGATGTGATAAAGATATATACACACACGGGAATATTACTCAGGCCATAAAAAAGAACGAAATCTTGCCATCTGAGACATCATGGATGGAGCTAAGCAAAATAAGTCAGTCACAGAAAAACAAATACCGTATGATTTCATTCATGTGGAATTTAATTAACAAAACAAATGGGCAAAGGGAAAAAAGAGAGGGAAGGGCAAACCAAGCAACAGACTCTTAACTATAGAGAACAAACCGATGGTGACTAGAAGGGAAGTGGATGAGGGGGATGGGTGAAATAGATGATGGGGATTAAGGAGGGCACTTGTGTGATGATCACAGGGTATTGTATGGAAGTAGGGGATCACAGTATTGTACAGTTGAAACTAATATTACACTGTATGCTAACTAGAATTTTTAAAAACTTACAAAATAAAATAATTAACCAACTTCTAGCCTACAAAGAGAAGTAAAAAATAATGCAAGTCTAAATAAAGGCAATAAATGCCCAAAAAGTTTACCTTAGGGGCTATTTAATGAAAATTCAGTCTACCAAGTATCAGACATTTATGATCTGCTTTCAAATGAACATTTCTCATTAGAAGTCATAAGATGGGGTGGGGGCTGGGTGGCTCAGTGGGTTAAAGCCTCTGCCTTCAGCTCAGGTCATGATCCCAGGGTCCTGGGATGGAGTTCTGCATGGGGCTGTCTGCTCAACAGGGAGCTTGCTTCTCCCTCTCCCTGCCTCTTCCCCTGCTTGTTCTCCCTCTCTATGTCAAATAAATAAAAACTTAAAAAAAAAAAAAAAAAAAAGGAATTCGTAAGATGGTACAGGCAAGGCTTTTTCAGAAGGCAGACACACTTACAGATTCTACCAAACACTCAGTGCAAGAAAACATGGCGCCCACAATGGCAAAATTTTTGGCGTAGGACATTCCTCTCTGTCCCATGTCTTTAAGAACTTCTTTTGCTGTCGGTGTACGGTAAGGATCCTTAGGGTCAAAGCCCACATTGGTATCAATGCCGGCAGTGAAGACCCCAAAGGCACCTCCCAAGACAAATCCTAAAAACAAACACAGAAATGAAGATTTCTTTGGCATGTTTTCTGGGGTAGTGTAACGAGGTCATCATACTCAAATAGCACATTTTGGATGGCCACCAGCAAAGAGGACACCCCTACCTACCCCTCCAACTCCACCTTAACACTCAGACCCTCCAGTTACCTGGTTTCCACATCACACAAGCCAGGAACTATCTTGCTGACAGCTTCTCTATCTTCCTTCGGATTTCTTCCTCCTTTCTTTTCTTTTCTTTTCTTTTTTTTTCTTGGAAGATTTCATTTATTTATTTGAGAGAAAGACACAGACAGCGATAGGGAGCACGAGCATGGGAGGACAGGGAGAAGCAGGCTGCCTGCTGAGCGGGGAGCCCAATGCTGGGCTCGATTCCAGAACCCTGGGATCATGACCTGAGCCAAAGGCAGATGCTTAACCGACTGAGCCACCCAGATACCCCAGCCTCCTTTGATTTTCTTTTTCTTTTCCTTTTTTTTTTGCCTCTCATTTTCTGACATTCCTCAGGATTCAATCTTTAACCTTCTGCTCTCTGTCTATACTCATACATTCAGCTAGCAACTTTGCAAATCACTCCCTTGACAATGGTGACATTGACAACAGTCATTCAGTGACTACCATGCGCCGGTTACTGATGCTTTATAGGCACAGCTTCTTTTATTCTTTACAATAGTCCTGTGATGTTGATACTATTAATGTCTCCATTCTGTAGCTGAAGCGGCTGAGGCTCAGGGAGGTTAAGTAACTTCCATAAAGTCACAAAGATACCAAAAGGCAAACCACACACTGCTGCCCCAACTTCCTGAGCCTGCTGGACATTTCCATTTAGATGTCTTCTCATCACCTCAAAGTCAATATATGTTTAATGAAATCATGGACACCTTCCCTCCAGACTTTCTTACTTATGGCTCCTTTTCAGTCACTCCAGCTCCAAACCTCAAGGGCATTTCTGACGGCTGATTTGCTCCCCCCCTACAAACCTATGTTCACAAATATCCTAGTCTAAAACCTTTACCACTTCCACTCTGGAGCATTACAAAGACTTATTCATCATTTCAACAAATATGTAAGCAACTTATTAGTGTGAGGCATAATGATGAACAAAGACCCAGCCCAGGCCTCACCGAGGTTCAGTTTAGCCAATTCCTTATCCACAGACTTTTCTTTCCCTCGCCACACTCCGTGCGGGATCATCACATGCACCAATTACTGCCCTAATGCCTAAAGGCAAAAAGCCCAAATCCCCAACTCCACCCCCAATTTGAAAGGGCTACCCCCATTCTCTCAATCCTTCAAGATACAGGGGCAGTCTCACCCCCCGTAGCCTTCCCCAAACCAAAAAAAAACCCCTCTTTCCTTTCTACTACACTTCACATCTGCACTCACCATATTAGTTTCTTGACTGTCTTTCATTCTCAATGAGATTTCAATTCATCTGCAAATGTGGCCAACCTCTTCACAAGATGGACACCCTACATTCAAACATTTAAACCTTCAAACGTTTAAAAAGGGGGAGCAGGGGGGGCTCCAGACTTCTTTCCCCCATATGTTCACCGCCATCTGATCACACTGGCCACACTGGCATTTGTTTTTCAAACCTGAAGCCGGTTCCTGGCAGACGTTTGCACCTGCTGTCCCCTGCTGTTTGCACCTATGTCCCACCTTCCTGCCAGGCTCCTTCCCAACACTCTCGCTTCTGTATATATTAAAATTTTAGCTTCATGAGAACCAGGCTCTGGTCTCTTACCTTGCCTCGCCACCGAGCACGTGATGGTTACTTGTAACAATTTGTTTAAAAGAATGCTTATTTAAAAGCGAATCAATGAATGAATGGAGTCGACCATTTTATAACCAACCTCAGGGCCTAGAGAAGGGTTACTCGAGTTCACGCATCGAGGCAGGGGTGCAGTCGAGATCCAGGTCCACAGGCTCCTCGCCTCCCAGGCGCGTGGTTTTGGCAGAGGACCCCACTGCCGTCCAAGCCCTCAGCCTCCCAACGCCCCCCACCCCCAGTCTTGCCTCACCTCCCACGCAGGCCAGCGCTGCCTTGAAGGCGCAGCTTTCCATCGCCTTCTCGATCATCTTCTGTTCCTCACTCTTGGTCGGGCTCGGGATCCCGCCCAGGCTACTGGGCTCCAGGACCCGGGGCTGACGCTTGTCGCCCACCAGGTATTGCAGAAGAAGGCTGTACTGCAGCGGGGCTTCGGCGGAACCCGGCGCCTCAGGCGCGGAGCCCCCCACGCTGGGCGCAGTCGCCGCCATGACTGCAGCTGCCGCAGAAACCCTGGCGTTCTTCTTCCCGCAGCAGATTCCGCAAGCCTCACGTTAGGGCTCTGCACGCCTAGCCACCGTGTCGCAACGGCAGATTCGCCACAACGAGCAAGTCAAGAAACTGCGGCAGCAAAGTCCGCTCATGCATCCGGCGAAAGAGGTCTCACGTTCCCCCAAAGCCTCTTGCGAATACTGAATCAGGCTTGGGTAGCATCAAGATTTAGAGTCACCAGAAAGCGCCGTTTTCTCCGGGGATGCGGCGCGGTGAGTACAGGGACTGGCCGTCCAGCCATTTCCCAGGAGGCTTTGCGCGGGCTCTGGCCTCGCGGCCTCCTCGGGGGCGCCCGACCGCGGGAGGCGGCGGGGAGCGGGGGCGCGTCCGCGGGGCTGCAGCGCTCCGGGACTGCGGCAGGGGGCGCACGCGCCTCCCCGCGGCCCTTCCAGCTTAAGCATTCCTTACAGAGGTCAGTGGTGGAAGGTGCTTTGTAAGTAAACGTGGAAGCATGGTTAGATGTACGCGGTATATGTTTTGTTTGACAATTACACCTTTGAGGAGAGACAAGGGGCCCAACAAATGAGTGAGCAAACGAGCGAAGCTAGCCAAATGTAGGAAAAGGCAGGGACGGCGTAGGAGGTTGAGCCGAATGGCGGGATGGAGAGCGCAAGGGCTGGGGCTGGTACTCCAGCCAATCTTTGCAGTCAGAGGGACTGGTGATGTGGGACTAGCATTGCCCTGGAACGCCAGGTTTACGTTACGTGAAATGCAAGTGTTCACCAGCTTGTAGACTCAGAACCTAAAGGTAAACTGTAAGACAATACTCTATATGAACCCAGAGAGACATTTGCACAGTTTTTATTTTTTTTAATCTTAGAGACATCTTTTTTTTTTTAAAGACTTTTTTTTTTTTAATTTATTTGACAGAGATCACAAGCAGGCAGAGGGGGGGGGGGGAACAGGCAGCCCGCTGAGCACAGAGCCCGATGCGGGTCTGGATCCCAGGGCCCTGAGACCACGACCTGAGGCGAAGGCAGAGGCTTTAACCCACTGAGCCACCCAGGCGCCCCTTGCATAGTTTTTAAAGGAGATCCCAAGCTATTGCATTGCTCCAGACTAGCAATGTATTTGGGTGTTTTAGCTAAAAAACAACATAAATGGAAACAGGTGGTGAGCCTAGCCAGTACCGGATTCTCTGTGCCTGCCAACACTGCTCGCACCAGGCCTGAATGAGCTGGTGCAAAGGTCCCCCAGGACTTCCCAGTTGCTGAATCTAATTCAGACCTCATTTTACTAGACTTCTCCACTGCGTTTGACACTGTTGACTCCTTCCTCCTTGTCTGAAGTTTCTTCATATTTTTGGTGGAGTGTCTCCTATTCTTACCACAGCTAGGTACCCTGTCTCCTTTGCAGGCACCTCTGCCTGGCCTTTTCTTGTTGGTCCTCTCAGGGCTTCATCCTTTACTCTCTTCTCACACGGCTCATTCTCCCTGAGCAACTCATCCTCGTGGCTTCTACTCCATCTCCAATGCAGTAACGATCTGAAATCTTTATCTCCAGCTCAGACCTTTCTCATGAACACAAGAACCAGACGTTTCCCATAAGCACTTCTAACTCAACACGCCCTCCCAACCACCCTTCCTTTCCTTTCAGACGAATGAGGGACCCAGGGCTCTGATTTATGCCGAGGTCTTAAGAGCCCCAGTTGGGGGGCGCCTGGGTGGCTCAGTGGGTTGGGGCCTCTGCCTTCAGCTCAGGTCATGATCCCAGGGTCCTGGAATCGAGCCCCACATCGGGCTCTCTGTTCAGCGGGGAGCCTGCTTCCCTTCCTCTCTCTCTCTCTCTCTGCCTACTTGTGCTCTCTGTCAAATAAATAAATAAAATCTTAAAAAAAAAAAAAAAAGAGCCCCAGTTGGATCTGAGAGAAAGTAGGACCTGCCCCCGCCCCCGGCAAGTCCCAGGTAGGGTGGCCTCGGAAAGCAAGGATTGGTCTGAATAATTATCACATGGAACTACTTAGAGGCAATAATCAATCCCCAAAGGAAGGTTCTGCGTTAGAGTTCAGATGAGATCCAGGTCAGCACGTGAAGAAATTCCACATGGCCAAGATCCATGAAGGAAGGAGCCTTTTATGAAACATCCTTGAATCCTTGGCCTGGATCATAGATGGAGAGAGAACAGTTACAGACACTGGTCTGGTATCTCTCTCCACCCACTCATTTCCCTCCCTAAGTGGAATGGGTTTCACCTGATGGAAAACTTGAACCTCTTCAAGCATGTTCTGAAAGTGAGAAGTGGTTTCCCGTGTCTGTTTCCCTGGACTGAACTTTGCCCAGTAGTGTAGGGACTCTCTCCGGCCCTGGAGTCCAACAGTCTGTTACAGTTTGGTTTCCCACCCCAGGTTGTCTGTCCTGACCCCAAGGCTACGGGGGGAGCATCACAGTGGGTCACAGAGAACAAGGGACAGTTAAGGATAATTAATTAGAATTAGATTCGGGGCACCCGAGTGGCTCAGGTGGCTAAGCCTTTGCCTTTGGCTCAGGTCATGATCTCCAAGTCCTGGGATCCAGCCCCATGTTGGGCTCTCTGCTCAGCAGGGAGCCTGCTTCTCTCTCTCCCTCTGCCTCTCCCACTGATCGTGCTCTCTCTGTCTCTGTGTCTGTATCTCTCTCAAATGAATAATAATAAAAAAGATGAAATAGATTCGTGGGGAAGGTTGTAGGAAGTAGAACCCTCTGAAGGGAGTGTTGAGTGATGAGTCACTTGAAGGACGTCAGAGGGTAGGTGCTGAATGGGAGTGGATCTGATCGTATCAAATCCCAGGTGTTTTTGCAAAGTTCACACATTTTTCTCCAAATCCTAAGTCATTTTGCTGGCTTGTTGCTTGATGATACTTAATCTATATAGTAATAGTTTTCAGTGTCTCAAATAAAGTTGTGATTGAAAATCATTTATATTGGAAACGGTTTCTATTGAATCACTCGGATTTTCAAAAGGGAGTTAAGTCACCCCACTTCTTGGAAGCAGTGTTCAAGTCGTGTCTGATGAGGAACCTCCCTCTGTCCACCCCTCTAAGAGAAGCAGGATGAGTTCTCTACTGTTTGGATTTTCGAAGCAAAAGGAACAAAATAAACCTTTCTAGAGGAGGGCTGAAAAAGCAGTGTAGTTAATTTGATTGTTAATAAACAATCACTCCTTTATTACTGAGGGCAGAAAATTGAGACTTCTGAAAAACTTCCTGTACTGATCCTTATCTCTTGAAGTTCTAAAAGTTAGAAATAACAAACAAAAAAGGAGTCAACTAATGAACTTCTGGCCTAGCAGATAGGAAAGAGCCTCCTCTGATCTCTGATCAGGATTTTCTAAGCCACAGAGTAAATACTACCTTCATCGTAAGCGACAGAAACCAACTCTGGCCAGCTCCCACCGAAAAGAGGGATTTATTAGAAGTATAATGGGGTGGGGGTGCCTGGCTGGCTCAGTCGGGAGAGCATATGACTCTTGATCTTGGCGCTGCAAGTTTGAGCCCTACATTGGGGGTAGAGATTCCTTTATTATTTTTTTTAAAGATTTTATTTATTTATTTGACAGCGATCATAACTAGGCAGAGAAGCAGGCAGAGAGAGGAGGAGGGATTACTTTAAAAAAATTTTTAAAGGACAAATTATTTGTTTTAAAAAAAATAAAATAAGGGCCATCTAGGTGGCTCAGTTGGTTGAGCATCTGCCTTTGGCTCAGGTCATGATCCAGGGTCCGGGGATCGAGCCCCACATTGGGTTCCCTGGTCAATGGGGAGCCTGCTTCTTCTGCCTCTGTCTGCTGCTCCCCCTGCTTATACTCTCTCTGTGTCAAATAAGTAAAATCAAGATGGAAGGAAAGAAAGAAAGAGAAAGAAATGAAGAGAAGAGAAGGAAGGAAGGGAGAAATGCTATGGAATGGTATACGGCTGGCATTTCTTCTCAGCTTCGTGATCAGTGACATCATGTTGGTGGCTTGAAGTTGGCCATGATGGGAATGTTCACATTACAGAGGTGAGTACATGCTGTCAATCAGGGCTTTTTTGTTGTTATTACTGTTCATACCTGCCAGCATAGCATTCACGACAAGCAAACTTTCGAAACTGAGAACACCTTCCCCTTCCTGATGAAACCAGTAATTGGGGGATCATAGGACAGAAAAGTAAGACATGAACTGCTGGAAATATGCAGGGAAGTCCCAGGAAATGGTGAATGTTGCTGACTGATAATTAGAAAGAGAGGGGTTCTGGGGTGCCCAGCTGGCTCAGTTTGTAGAGGATATGACTCTTGATCTCAGGGTTGTGAGTTTGAGCCCCATGTTGAATGTAGAGATTACTAATAATAATAAAAAGAGGAGGGGTGTTTCTTATTTCCATGAATGTAACACCATGTTTGGTATCATTTGGGATCCCTTGTGTGGACAGAACGTGGCTGAGGAGCTCTTCTGGGGCTTTTATTTTTATTGTTTTTAAAGATTTTATTTATTTAAGGGCACGGGGGTGACTCAGCCAGTTAAGCGTCTGCCTTTGGCTCAGGTCCTGGTATCAAGTCCCGCATCAGGCTCCTTGCCCAGGGAGGGCAAGTAGAGTCCTGATTATTTGTTAGAACCGCTTCACAGCTCATCGCCTGTTACTCAGGAGCACTGTGGTCTGCAAGGAACACCGGCAGAAAGGCTTCTGATCAGACAGCAGAGTAAGGGCCAAACATTGAATGAATTGCTCAGACATGGGAACCTCCCATGGACAAGAAGAGTTGGTTGGACTGGAAGCAGGTCCAGGGCTCAGAATGCTGAAGCCAGCCTGGGTTTTAGAGACAAGCTTCCATCCCTACCCAGAAGGGACTTTGGCCCCAGGTGGGCTCTCTGAGATCTCAGGAGGCAGGAAAGGCTCTTGCCTGTGAACTGGGAGCATAAGCCCCGTAGGAGACCTCAGAAAGCACAGAAGAGCCTGTACCTATGGGGGAGTTAGGGGGAAAAAAAAAAGGTCAGATTCCCAATCAGGCTCCCTGAGGCCAGGAGAGCAGATCTGAGAGGTAGACCAGAGAGCTTACCTAAGGGTGTGTGTTTTTTTTGCAAACCCACAGGTAGAAGCTTCTAGGGGGCTACCGGGATTGGGTGGATCTAACTGCTCTTTCTGAGTTTCCCATCTAGGTGAACGTGCTTCTCTGAACTCGATTTTCTTCGACTCCTTGCTTCCTGCATTCCTCTAAGTACCATGTAGATAGCTTTCAAATCTATCCCTTCATTTTATAATTCATTACCACTGCCATGGTCTGGGCTCTAGTCAGTTTTCGCCTAATAGAATTTTAATTGTTGTTCATATCTACTGCCTTGCCCTTCTCCAAACCATCCAGAGCGATCTTTCAGCCCAGAAACGTGATTAGTTCCCTGCTCAGAATTCTTCGCCGTGCTAGGAGAAAATCTCCTGTCGCCTTTATAGCTTGTGCCCAAGAAGGCACATAAGGCTTCAGGCCACGTTCAATTCTCATTTGAACATTGCCACTCCCATTTGTTTGCTTTCCATATCTCTTTTGGATCTAGAAGGAATGGCTCAGAATCATTCTTAATCATTGGTGATCTGTAGTGTTGGAGAGATGAGCTCAGACTCTTTGACTGTGTGTCATTTCTTTGACTTGTGCCTTGTTCCCCAGTCAAGGACAATTATTAGAAAATACTTATTATTACTATTTCTTAATTCTTTTTTAAAAGATTTTATTTATTTATTTGAGAGAGAGAGAGAGAGAGAACGTGAGAGCGCATGCACATATGAGCAGGGGAGGGGCCAAGGGAGAAGCGGGCTCTCCGCTGAGCACGGAACCCAGAACCCTGAGGTCATGACCTGACCTGAGCTGAAGGCAGGCACTTAACTGACCAAGCCACCCAGGAGCCCTATCTCTTAATTCCCTTTTGCCTTTTACCTAAGATAGCCATTGAGAGCAAAGGTAGCCTGTACTGTTTCCAGTGACAGATCCTGAGACTGTAGCCTCATTTCCGTGGGTGGTCTTAATGCCCTGGAACAGATTTCCCTAACAGCATCATTGTTTGAGGGTTTTACTTCCTCGCCTACACCCAACCATCCAGATTTGCTTACTATCTCTTGGGCTATTGCTTTGGCTTTGCTTACAAAAAGCAATCGGAGACTTTGCAAACAGTCCTGGTGGTCTGGATTGTTAGGACCCACTTCAGACTCGGTTAATGAATCAGCTACTTTGCCTGGGTCTGCAATCGGGTCACGGCGATGCCGAGTTGGGATCCTGGTTTGATCTGAGACTCGTTGGAGGCGATGGAAATATGCATACTGTTTTTCTCGCACCTCACACTTCCAACTCAGAGAAGTGTTAGGAAGCTTCAGGAACTGGAGGCTCCTCTCGCTTTGCTGAGGGATGACATGAACAGTAAAAAGAATAGTAACGGTGACTCCCCAAAGTTACCTGTGAAGTGGTGCCAGCAAGATAAGCACCACAATTCTGGTTGTAACCAGTGGGGATGGTGCCCTACTTTCCCGTCCCTCATCGTGACTTTTGTCACATCCCGGCTCAACTCTCTGTCCAGGAATTTCCCTTATCAGTGGATCTGCCAAAAAGACCAACTTTTAAAAAAGGAACAGATAATGGGGTGCCTGGGTGGCTCAGTTGGTTAAGTGACTGACTCTTGGTTCCAGCTCAGGTTGCGATCTCATGGGTTGTGGGATCAAACCTCGTGGAACCCTATGGGATGTCCCCAAGAGGAGCCCCACATCGGGCTCAGAGCTGAGCATGGAGTCTGCTTGAGATTCTCTTCCTCTGCCCCTCCCACCCCACTAGTGCCCATGCTCATGGGCACACGCGCGCTCTCTCTCAAATAAAGAAATAGATCTTTTTTTTTTATAAAGATTTTATTTATTTACTTGAGAGAGAGAGAGAGCATGAGAGGGGAGAGGGTCAGAGGGAGAAGCAGACTTCCCGCTGAGCAGGGAGCCCGATGCAGGGCTCAATCCCAGGACTCCAGGATCATGACCTGAGCCGAAGGCAGCTGCTTAACCAACTGAGCCACCCAGGCGGCCCATAAATTAAAAAAAAATTTTTTTAAGGAACAGATAAAACACATGTAGAATCTTTTTTTTTTTTTTTTTTTTTTTTTTTAAAGATTTTATTTATTTATTTGTCAGAGAGAGAGAGAGAGTGAGCACAGGCAGACAGAGTGGCAGAGGGAGAAGCAGGCTCCCTGCAGAGCAAGGAGCCCGATGCGGGACTCGATCCCAGGACGCTGGGACCATGACCCGAGCCGAAGGCAGCCGCCCAACCAACTGAGCCACCCAGGCGTCCCACACATGTAGAATCTTTAATACATTAATCTACAGGTAAAATCTTTTATAGGAAACTCTCATTTAAATGGAATATATTTTGGGGGTACCTGGGTGGCTCAAAGGGTTAAGCCTCTGCCTTTGGCTCAGGTCATGATCCCAGGGTCCTGGGATGGAGCCCCACATCAGGCTCTCTACTCAGCAGGGAGCCTGCTTCCCCCTCTCCCTCTTCCTGCCTCTGCCTACTTGTGATCTCTCTCTGTCTGTCAAATAAATAAATAATCTTAAAACAACAACAACAACAACAACATTTGTTGAATCAATTATTTTTTTTTAACTAAGTGGACTTAGAAGACTTATAATCAAAATGTTCATTTTGTACTAACAGTTTTTTTTTTTAAATAATGGCATTTAAATTTTTTTGTATGAGACCTTTTTTCTCTTTCATTCGGAGATGCTCTGATGTACTTTAATATTTTTTCTTCTCCACTTAGTGTATCTTATCTTTTGAATAAGTTCTTATTTGAAAATTCAAAAGGTATTTTTTTTGGATTAAAACACCCCTTCCATATTTTTCTCATATATATTTTGAGCCCCTCAATTTCCTTCCCCAAGCAACCTGTTACTATTTCTTAAATGTCTTTCCAGATATAGTTCAGCCATATGTAAACATCTTTGTGTGTGCATATATGTATTTTTTTCCACTTAAAAATTTACAAGTTGGGGGGCGCCTGGGTGGCTCAGTGGGTTAAAGCCTCTGCCTTTGGCTCGGGTCATGATCCTGGGGTCCTGGGATCGAGCCCTGCATCGGGCTCTCTGCTCGGCAGGGAGCCTGCTTCCTCCTCTCTCTCTCTCTGCCTGCCTCTCTGCCTACTTGTGATCTCTCTCTCTATCAAATAAATAAATAAAATCTTAAAAAAAAAATTACAAGTGGGGACCTGGGTGGCTCAGTCAGTTAAGCAGCTACCTTTGGCTCAGGTCATCATCGCAGGGTCTGGGGATTGAGCCCCGCAGCGGGCTCCCTGCTCAGCAGGGAGCCTGCTTCTCCCTCTCCCTCTGTCTGCTGCTCTGCCTACTTGTGCTCTCTATCTCTTTGTCAAATAAATAAATAAATAAATAATCTTTTAAAAAATTTACAAGTGATAGCTTAGTATGCCCTACCTATTCTGTACCTGACTTTCTCTCATGCTACATCTTAGAGGCATTCCATATTAGTGTATGTAATGGTTAATTTTATGGCTCCATTTGACTGGGCCACGATGTGCCCAGCTGTTCAGAGGCAATGTATCCCTTATTTGGGTGTGTTACTTGGGCTCATTTACTGAGTGAGCCCCCAAACTGCTAACTTTGACTGGTGCCCAGATCAAAAGAAGGCTCTACAACAGGTCCAGGCTGTCTAGGGCACTGCTCTGCCACTTGGGCCATATAGACCAGGAGATCCAATGGGACTTAAAAGTCAGTGGCAGACAGGGATGTTGTGGGGAACCCCTGGCAGACCCCTGTATGTGAGGCCCTTAAGATTCTTTTTTTTTTTTAAAGATTTTATTTATTTATTTGTCAGAGAGAGAGAGCGCGCGCGTGCGCGCACAGGCAGACAGAGTGGCAGGCAGAGGCAGAGGGAGAAGCAGGCTCCCTGCCGAGCAAGGAGCCCTATGCGGGACTCGATCCCAGGACGCTGGGATCATGACCTGAGCAGAAGGCAGCCGCTTAACCAACTGAGCCACCCAGGCGCCCCGAGGCCCTTAAGATTCTTAAGCAAAACTCTGCTATTCTCTGTGCATAATGGTATTTTTTTTTTAAAGATTCCTTTCTTGGGGCACCTGGGTGGCTCAGTCGTTAAGCATCTGCCTTCAGCTTGGGTCATGATCCCTGGGTCCTGGGATTGAGCCACACATCGGACCCCCTGCTTGGTGAGGAGTCTGCTTCTCCCTCTCCCACTCCCTCTGCTTATATTCCCTCTCTTGCTGTGTCTCTCTCTGTCAAATAAATAAATAAAATCTTTAAAAAAAAATTTCTTTCTTTTTTTTTTTTTAAAGATTTTATTTATTTATTTGGCAGAGAGAGAGAGAGATCACAAGTAGGCAGAAAGGCAGGCGGGGGGTGGGTGGTAGCAGGCTCCCTGCCGAGCAGAAAGCCCAATGTGGGGCTTGAACCCAGGACCCCAGGACTCTGAGTTCATGACCTGAGCCGAAGGCAGAGGCTTAACCCACTGAGCCACCCAGACGCCCCATCCTTTCTTTATTTTTGTAGAAAGTGAGAGAGAGAGAGAGAGAGAGAGGGTGGGTTAAGGGACAGAGGGAGAGAATCTTCAAGTAGACTCCCTACTGAGTGGGGAGCCCAACATGGGGCTCAATTCCACACCACAACTGATGAGATCATGACCTGAGCTGAAACTGAGTCAGACACCTAACCAACGGAGCCACCCCAGGGCCCTAAATAATGGTATTTGAGAAACAGTACTCACTCCACTTGAGAAACAATGTTTGGCCTGCTCCTGAGTCTTAATAGAGGCCAAACACTTGACTGTGGACCACCAAGTTTCCATGCTACCCGAGCATCCATCATGAAGTGGGTATGATCTGACCCACCAAGCCATAAATGTGCAGCAACACTCCATCATCAAATGGAAGGGGTATCTAACGACTGGCCCCAAGCAGGTCCTGAAGGCACAAGTCATATGTACATGAACAAGTGGCCCAAGTGTCCATGCTCCCGGCTCCTGCTATCATGCCTTCTAAACAGTGGGCGGGACTCTGAGCAGTGAACCTGGTTATTCATTCTGCTTGGAAGGAGTAAGGCCCGATATGAGATTATATACTTATTTATGGCGTGTGGCTAATGGTTTGCCTGAATGGTCAGGGACTTGGAAGGAGTGCAATTAGAAAACTGGTTGCAAGAAACTTTGGGGGAAAAGTTATGTGGCAAAAATACAGGAAGATATTTATGTCTTCTGTGAATGCTCACCAAAGGGTGACCTCAGCTGAGGAAGGTTTTACTCATCTAGTAGGTGGGATGACCCATTCTGTGCCTATTAATTGGCCTCTTTCCACAGTTACTCCTGGTATCGCCCAGTGGGTTCATGGACAAAGTGGCCCTGGGGGGCAAGGATGGAGGTCATGCATGTGCTCCGTAACATGAACTTGCGCTCATCAAAGCTAACTTGGTTGTAGCCACTGCCGAGAGCCAGATCTCCCAGCAACAGAGACCAACACCAGGTGTCTAGTGTGGCACCGGGGCGATCAACAAGCTACCTGGTGGCCGGTTGGTTACTTTGGATTGTTTCCATCAAGGAAAGAAGATGTGTTGTTCTTACTTACTTATTAAGTAATGTGTTGTTCTTACTTACTTACTTAGATACTTACTTGGATGTGGCTTTGCCTTCCCTGCACACAATGCTTCTGCCAAAACTACTATCCGTGGACTTACGGAATGCCTTATGCCTCATGATGGTATGCCATACAGCACTGCTTTTGATCCTGGAACTCAAAAAGATAACATGGCAGTGGACCCATGCTCACGGAATTCACTGGTCTTACCGTGTTTCTCACCATCTTCCTCAACACCGAAGGTGAAGTTTATAGCGCTTGTTAATTGGCAATACCTTGTAGGGTGGGGAGAAGATCCTCTAGAAGGCTGTGTATGCTCCAAACTAGTTCCCACTGAATTCATGGGTGCAGGAATCAAGGGAAAGGCAGAGGAGGGGGCACCACTAATCATTACCCCTAGTTGCCCACTAGCAAAAATTTTGCTTGTTGTTAGCACAACTTTCTGCTCTCCTGGCCTGGGGGTCATCCTTCCAAAGGGAGGGATGCTCACACAAGGAAACACAACAACAATTCCATTGTCCTAGAAGTTAAGACTGCTATCCAGCCACTTGGGGCTCTTCATGCCTCAGAACCAGCAGGCAAAGAAGGGTGCTACTGAGCTGGCTGGTGATGAATCCTGACTCTGGAGGAGAAAGTGGGCTCCTGCTCCACCATGGAGGCAAGGAAGACTACGTTTGGGATATAGGAGATCCCTAAGGGCATACCTGGTGATTGTGGTCAATGCAAAACTACAACAGCCTAACCCAGGTGGGACTACTAATGGCCCAGACCCTTCAGGAGTGAAGGTTGGAGTCACTCCAACCAGGTAAAGAAACGAGACCAGCTGAGGTGCTTGCTGAAGACAAAGGAAATACGAGAAGGATAGTAGAAATGGTAGTAATAATACTAGCTGTGATCTCGTGAGTATTTCCTTCTTATATTGTTATGAATATGTGTGTATACACATATGTTTGGCACATGTCTTTATTTCTTCCCTCTCTTATTCACTTATAATGTAATATAAGATGTATTTGAGGATTGTTAATTTAACAGTATTGTATCAAGTGACAGCAGAGGGAGAAGAGTAAATATCACTGAAGGACTTCATCTCCTCTCATGGGGAAAGGGTTAGTACATTTTTGGTTCTACACAGGATATCTGTATCACGTTAGGTGGAATTGTGATCTTGTTATTATTGTCTTTATTTGGAGAGTAAGCGTGGTTTAAGGAGATATGGGCGCCAAGTTGACAAAAGGGGTTGACATGTGCTGTTTAATTTTATGTATCAGTTTGACTGGGACACGGGGTGCCCAGATATTTAGTTAAACATTATGGTGGGTGTGTCTGTGAGGGCATTTCTGGATGAGATGGCCCCCATGTGGGCCTCATTTAATTGGAGGAAGGCCTGAACAGGACAAAAAAGTGAGGTGAGGGAGATTTTGTTCTTCAAGCTGAGACTTAGGTCTTCTCCTAAGACCTGGACTCAGACAGAGCTCACACCTTCAGCTCTCCTGGTTCTCAGGCCTTTGGAATCAGACTAGAACTCTACTATCTGCTCTCCTAGGTCCAGCTTGCTGACTGCAGATTTTGGGACTTCTCAGCCTCCCTAATCATATGAGCCAACTCCTTATAATAAATCACTATAGATACTGGTTCTGTTTCTTTGAAGAACATAGACCAATACAGTGTACATTGAATTTTCGTTCTTTTCAATGACTAGGTTGTATTTCAAATGATGAATGTGGTATGATTTTATCATCTCTGTTGTTACACAGTTTGGCTCTTTCCAATTTTCCAGTCTTATTCTGATTTCACCAGCATATCTGTAAGTATCAGTATACACATATCTTTGCGCACATATGCTACTATACATGAAGACCAAGAAATGTGATTTAAAAATCTTAAAGGTGGCATATATATGTGTATGCGTATAGCCAAGGACACCTGGGTGGCTCAGTCAGTTAAGTATCAACCTTCAGTTCAGGTCATGATCTCAGGGTCCTGGAATCGAATTCTGAAACAGGTTCCCTGCTTGGTGGGAAGCCTGCTTCTTCTTCTCCCTCTGCCTGTCTCTCCCACTGTTTGTGCGAGCTCTCTCTGTCTCTCTCTGATAAATAAATAAAATCTTAAAAAAAAAAAAAAGAATAGCCAGTCAACTCCTATAACTAGCTAAATACCAGTAGGGACATTGTCTATAAGTGGGTCTTTTGAACTGCATACGCAGAGAAAGTGCTTTTCACAAGCCAAAGGATGTTGGCTATTCTTTACAGGAAGCCAAATGAGTCTCCTTGGGCTTCTTGTAAAAAACACCCACTAGAATTATGATTTTGGAATCATTTCCACCGCAAATCCACTCTTTCCACACCCCTTTAAAAGGCAGCTGCGCTATTTGGCTTCTAACCAAGGCCTGCTGCACCAACAATTCTCTACGTTTTATTTATATTTCATGTGCAGTATGTTCAAACTCTCACTTTCCCAGGTGCCAGATGCTGGTTTGGACATACTCCAGTGGAAAGTGCTTTCCTGTAAAATAATAAAAGTAAAATACTGAACAAACTGCCTCTTTATATCAGACTTGCACCTAGTGTACCAAAGTTAAGTATTCTAATCGTGACTTCACTGTTTTCCCAAATTTGCAATCCCCCCAATTCCCACTTCACCTAGCTCCACACCAAACACTTTGTCCTTTGGCTTCCATACGGTGTAAATGCTTCTAGTCCTTTTATACCTCATCAGTGTTGATTTTAAAATGTCAGAACATAGGATCTGTCTCACGTGATTTCAGTGGTGCCTAATGTAACCCACCAAGGGGTATTTCAAATATGATATAGATGAGAAAACAAGGATTTTAACTACTTTCAGGACTTCCCCCCCTTTTTTAAAAATAAATAATCTCTATGTCCAGTGTGGGGCTTGAACTCACGACCCTGAGATCAAAAGTTGCAGGTTCTACCAACAAAGCCTTCCAGGTGCCTCTACTTTCAGGATTTTAAAAGATATCTAGTAAGTTAATGTCTGTTATGTTCATAGCTTAATATATTTTCACTAAAAAGTGATGCTTTCTGGGGCGCCTGGCCTTCGGCTCAGGTCATGATCCTCCAGTCCTGGGATTGAGTCCCACATCGGGCTCCCTACTCAGCGGGGAGTCTGCTTCTCCCTCTCCCTGTGTGTGCATGCACTCTCTCTCAAATGAATAAATAAATCTTAAAAAAAGGTGATGCTTTCTGTGTGTTTTATGGTAAGATTATCCCTGCGGTGGCATAGAATTTTGGCACGACACTCTAAGACTTAACTCAGAATTTGCCTTTTGTGATATGGTTCTTGCCTGTTTAAAGGCAATCCTCACTTCAAAGATCCTCCTTGTGAAATGAGCAGGAATATTAGGTGGAAACTAAGAAAGTGAGCCTGAATTTTAGAGATTGCCAATCTGCTCTTGGTTTCCATCTCCACCTGTTTCACCATTTTGTGTGATAACATTTCACGGCACTGAAAACCAGTACAACTCCTTGTTCAATCCTAGACAAACTGAGAACTTCAGGCATGAAAATTTATGTTTGTGCCCAAATCTCGGAATTACATTGAAGTTTAAATGAACTCTTGTAAAGCGTGCCACGATTCGTGTCTGTGTTTGTGTGTGTGTGGAAAGCCGCTATAAAATAACAGAAATACCATGCCTGCCAGTATCTCTAAACATATTGGGCTCTGGCAGATCTCGTTTTTTTTCACTCTCTCCATTAGATGGCGGTAGGTGCCCAAGAAATAACTTCCAAAGGCGAGCTGGAGGGCGGTGAGAGGGGCGTTTTTTCCCTTTCACTAGGTTGTTGGTAGCTGAGCACACACACTAAAGGTCCTCTCTCGCGGGTTGGCAGGGTATGCATTTTATTTTTTCGTGTGTGTGTGTGAGGCGGGAAGGCTTGCCACGGGCCACCTGTTCAAGCTAAGCACAGGGTAGCATCTTGCCAGCTGGCAAAAAAGAAAAAAAATTCCTAGAATTTTTCTTAACTATCATCAGACTTGATAAAAACTATGGAACGGATTCAGGAGTGCAATCAGCATTGATTGAAAGACGCTGTGGCATCTGTTGCCTACACTTGTGGAGATGGAACAGAGCCACTCGCTGGAGGGGAATGGCTGCTGCGACCTGTGGACTGAACCCCCACATGGAGACTTATGACCCACGTGCAAGTATCGTGGACTCTCTCACATATCCCTAGCCCCAGATCAGAAGCTACCCGAGAAATAGAAGAGGTGGCGTCCTCCACTTCTCCTATAGTAGACAAAAACATACACGAAACATACAGTAGAGAAAGTAGTGCTAGCGAGACCCAGCCTGATGAAGTAATTGTGTACGAATATGCTAAGTCCTGTAAGCATTGCCAAGAGGCCAGGGGGGTACGAAATGGTCGATGAGGCTTTGGGGAGAGAGAGAAGAGCACAAGCGAGCGAGCACTCGGGTGGGGGGACTGTGGGAATGTTTGGGGAAGTCCGGAGAGAATCGAGAGTTCGGAAGATTGGAGGCCAAGTCCAGCTCCGCGAGGACTACAGCTTCAGAGAGGCCGGCTCGGCGGACCCCTCTCCTCTCTGCACTTAGCTGGGAGAAAGCCCTCAGAGTGGAGCGTTTCCGGCCGGTTTTCTCGCCCGGGCGCTTTCCCGGCCCGTTCCGCCGCGTGGTGGAAGCCCCTGCCCCGCTGACCAGCTGCAGTGGATCCTGGCCCAGCGCGTGGCCCGAGACTGCCACGGAGGGGGCGTGGCGAGGGCGGCCCGGAGGGGGCGGGGCGTGGGCGGGCCCGAGCGGGCGGGGCTCTCTCCTGCCCCGCGCCCGCCGCCGCCGCCACAGCCGCTGCCGCCGCCACCGCCGCCTCCGCCTCCGCCCACCTCGCGGACCCAGCGAGCGGGGTCTCCGCCGCCTGCCCGCCCGCGTGCCCCGGGGCTGCGGTGGGCCAGGATGTCGGGCTTTCTGGAGGAGCTACTCGGCGAGAAGCTGGTGACGGGCGGCGGCGAGGAGGTGGACGTGCATTCGCTGGGCGCCCGCGGCATCTCGCTGCTCGGGCTCTACTTCGGCTGCAGCCTGAGCGCCCCCTGCGCGCAGCTCAGCGGCAGCCTGGCCGCCTTCTACGGCCGCCTGCGGGGGGACGCGGCGGCCGGGCCGGGGCCGGGGGCTGGGGCGGCCGCGGAGCCCGAGCCGCGGCGCCGCCTGGAGATCGTCTTCGTGTCCTCGGACCAGGACCAGCGGCAGTGGCAGGACTTCGTGCGGGACATGCCGTGGCTGGCGCTGCCCTACAAGGAGAAGCACAGAAAGGTGAGCGGCGCGGGCCTCGTCGGCGCCCCCGGCCTGGGAGCGCAGCCCGCGAGTTGGGGGAGCAAGGTCCTCGCGGGCCTCGCCCGCGCCCCTCGCAGCCCCTCAGCCGGGCTCCTGCACGCGCTTCCCTTCGTGTCCCTCAGTGTCCCCTTCCTCTGTGTATGCCCGCCCCCGTCGGAGGACCCCGCGGTCCTGGGGCTCCCGCGGCAACTCCTCCGTGCGGGCGCCAGACCGCGTCCGTGGGGTAGGTTTGACACCCTCCGGCCTCGGACCCCGGCTTGCGTCCCGAGAAGTGGCGAGCCAGGTCCCCACGCGCTGGGAGCCTCGTAGAAGGGGCGGCCGCGCTGGGGGTCCCGACCCCGTGACCCCGGGCTCCCCGCCGGAGGCGCGGGGAGGGGCTGCTTCCTTCCCTTAGCCTCCAGGCTCCGGGCGGATACCTGTAGTGGGTGGGGGAGGCGCTCGCCCCCTACCCATAATGCCCAGACCAGGAAGTTTCCTCTCCCCGAAAGAAATCTGCCTCTCAGGGGACCCCGCCCCTCCCCCACCCTGTGACCCGGGACTCAGAGGCCAGGCCGCCCTGCGTCCCGGAGGGGCAGCCGCTGACCGTGGCTTTGGGAGAGAGGGGCGCTCACTCCTCTCCCCTTCTCTTCCCTCCGCCCCCACGGGCTCGACTGGTGGCCACCGGGGAGCTTTTCATTGTCTGCCTGTCCGGCGGTCCCTCCCCAGATGGCTCCCAGGCACGGGAACAGACCCGTCCGTGCGGCCCCTAGTTGCTGGGTCGGGGTTGTCTCGGCACACTTCGAATTAAACGCTGAACAGAGGTGCAGATTAAGTGGAGAAACGAGGATTGGGGGAAATTTACACTTCGCTGTCAACATTTCATTCCTGCTGAAACTAGTTTGGGTTTTCGAGTGTGTCAGTTGGATGAAGGTGTCTGTTTTAAGAAAACGAATTCGGGAAATTTCGTCGTGAATCGAAACAGGACAAGTTTTGGAGCACTCTTGCCTAATTGGTGTGCCTGACGCAACGTGTGAATCTAGCCCCTTCCCTTTCAGAGGGGAATCTTAGTTTATGGAGTGGACAGGAGAAGGGCCGTTCCGGGGGCTTTTAGGTGCCTCTAGGGAGGATGGTAACGGCATGCCGTGTGTTTCTTTTATGTGTACAGAGTCTTGTTGAGAAGCATGATTTAGATTTAGTAAGAGCGAAAGGCTTATACTGTGACCCCAAATGTCTCCAGTAAATCATTGATCCCCAGGCAGTGTAAGGTACAGACTTGGGATTTAAAGTATGAAATACAGTTTAACAAATACAGTTTGTAAATTTAAAGTATGAAATACAGTTTAACAAATACAGTTTGTAACAAATACATTGGAAAAACATGGGTTCACTAACCACACAGAGGCAAAACTTGGCATTTTAACCACTTTTTAGGTGATTTTGCTCCTATTTGATTTATGTACTTGATAGTGCATGAATGTGAATGGCCAGTCCTTTATTTGCTTAAGATGTATGGGAATTCTTTGTTTTCCTTGGTGGCTGTTTTGGTGATTTGTTTAGGGAGGAATAATGTTCAGAAAGTGATTTACCAAAAAATATTTTCATTGTTACCACGAATTTCTATAGTATACCAGTGTGTATAAAATGTCTTTATTGGGCAATACAAATGATTTCTAGTTTTTGCGAACACCTAATGATGGTAAATGTTACAGACCTAAGGCCTATTGTGTTTTTCACAGTGGATGAAGGATATTTGCTGGATGGTAAAAACATGAAGCAAATTGAGATGTTTTGCAAATGCCTTAAGCTTTTTCTTGGAAAAGGAGACTATTTCATATGATCTGTGCCATGCCTGGTTCTCTCTGCCCTGGCTAGTTCTTTTGCACACACACAAAAAGTGAGTCTCTGTCCCTAGTCTGGACCTGCTCATTCCACCGGGATGAGTCTGGACCACACAGGGCAGACCCTCATTTGAAAATACAGTTCAGAATGCTGAGCATGGCCAAACTGTGGTGCCGAGCATGTCAAAAATTCATTTTTTTTCTCGGTTTTTGTGTCTCGCATCCACTGGTTCACTTTGTTCTGTTTGTTCTGTTAAAGAAGTCCAGTTTTTAAGGCTGTAGTTTCTGCTTCTGGATGTTCACAAATGGGCAGCTCGAGATCTGATCCCAGATATATTCGTTGTGATACACCAGGTAAAAAGACTTCAGCTGTGTTTCTTATGGAAAACATACTTTTAGAAACTACAAAAGCAATGTACTCACTTTGACAGGAAGTATTTTCTCCCTTGAAATCAAAGAGAATAAACAATTCCCCTCTTTTTTTTTTTTTTTTTTTTAATTTCGAGTTTTTGTCTCTCCTGTCTGAAATTGAGACGCTTAGAAGTAAGTCTGTGAGCTCGTGATGGCAACTTCATGGTAAGAACAGTGAAGGAGGCCAGCGCATCCCCAGTTCAGTTCAGGGTGCTGAGTGGGTGAACACTTACTTACCTTCTTGCTGGTGGACCCTAACCATGTTGTCTCACCAACTCTAAAAATAGTTTCAAAGGATAGAATTTGTTTTACACAGAGGGGCAACTAGAGTTCCAGATTACTAATTTTTTAAAGTTCTCATTAACATTTGTTCTTTACAACCTTTCATATACTGCTTCCCATTGGGATGACAAAGGGTATGGTTCTAATTAGATATTGGCTGGCATTACTCTAAAGAAAATTGAAAAATTATGGTGGGGAAAGAAAATGCTGTGTGGTACTTTTTTCTTTTTTTATTAATTTCCCCTTTATGTAGTAAGAAAGTCTGGGGATGACCATATACGTTATGCTTGCATTTTGCCTGGCTCTGCTCACCTTGCTTGGAGCTGTGAGAAAACAGCAAGTAAAAGGACTCCAGCATTTAAGAAAAAAAAAAAAAATTTCCCAGTGAAAGGTTGTCCTGTTTCTACTTGCTTTTGTGGTAGGTGCAAAAGTAATTGAAAGCTTCTTTTTTTTTTTTTTTTTGGCTTCCAAGCACACACACATAAATAGCTGTATAGAAATTGTAATTAGATGATAATAGAACTTTGAGTGCCTTTTATAAGAGCACTTTTGTCAGGAAACATATAATCTTGAAGTTAAGGTAGTTAGACTTGTTTTAATAAGTAGGTTTGCTTTTTGTTTTGTTGGTAGACATTTTTCAGATTTCTGTAGAGAGAGAATGGGATGAGTCGGAAAGTTCAGGGATTTGCTCTATTCCTTCAGATGAGGATAAGTTGCTTAGTCGTCAGACTAGGAGAGTCGATCGCCAGGATCTATTTCAGCGTCTTAGAGGGGAACAAGGGTTTTGGTTTTAAAGCCACTGGACTCAGTTCTGCCTGGGCGGGTTGTCTGATGGACTACATTTAGTCAGTGTGGGTGTACTGACACGAAATGGTACGGGACCACAGGTCTTGGATCACACAGGTTTGCTGGGGTCTGGCTTGGCCTCAACTTCCTGCCAGACAGAAAGGAAAAGATAAAGTTGGGGGCAGGAGACCAGCACCCAGGAGGAATCCCTGGTCTACCTGCTCCAGTCAGCGGAGGTGGAATCTTCCTGCTTCCCTGTGTAGGTTGCTTGCCCTGGGTGGTTGTATTGGGTCAGACTCAAGTCAGAGGCTTGGTCTAGAATTTACCAGAATCCCTTTGGCTCTTTGGAAAGGGACAAGCTTGGTACTAACCCAAAGAGTCTTAGAGCTCCATCGCTTCCAGCTCATCCTCCCTCAAATCCAGATTCCCCAGCCTCTAAGAGAATGACCTCTGTGATCGGGACAGACCACTTGGAAGGCACTGAAAGATGGCAGAAAAGCACAGCTTTGGAAATTGGGGTTTTCTGCCTTCTGCGAAAGGAGCCTAGACCAGGCAGCATAGGCTCCCTCCGTTCGTTGTGTTTCCAGGACTTGGATCTGTCTAATAAAAGACCGTGGTTCACTTAAAGTAATAAGAGCAATTTTCCTTGAGAGGCTTTTTCCTTGTTCCATCATTTGTCATGTATTTTTTTAAACCTTTAATTTTTCTTCTCTGCATCATGAAGACGTCTAGTGTCGTAGTAGTGGTTAAAAATAGACACTCTTGTCCATCCGCCTGAGCTCAGATCCTGGCTGTGTCATTTGTTAGCTGTGGGACCTTGCGCAAATTACCCTGCTTGTCTGTGCCACAGGTCTCCTACCGGGAAAGTGGAGATGGTAATAGCACCTGCGTGTAGTATGTGCTCAATAAGTGCTAGCTGTTGTTCCTAAGTTGTGAAATTGAGGAATTCTTTCAGAGCTTGAGCCTCTGGAATGTATCACATTACAGAAATGCAAAACCGTTTGGATTTTTCTAACAAATGAGTTTTACCAGCATCCAGGAGGATATGGTGAAGGAACTCAGTGGAAAGAACTGAGGAGAAAGACCTAGAAGAATGAAACAATGAAAGCAAATGAATATTTTAAAAAATACCGTTCCTTAGGGGCACCGGGGTGGCTCAGTCAGTTAAGCGTCTGTCTTCCACTCAAGTCATGATCCCAGGGTGCTGGGATTGAGCCCCACATCGGGCTCCCTGCTCAGCGGGAGCCTGCTTCTCCCCCTCCCTCTGCCTGCCGCTCCCCCTGCTTATGCGCATTCTCTCTGTCTCAAATAAATAATAAATCAATGCATCCTTAAAAATAAATAAAAATAAAAAATACCACTCCTGAAAGAACTGAGAGTTCTGAGATTTACTGAGCCCCATACTCACACTTGCCGGTGAAACTTGAGACATCAGATCAGTGAAGCCCAGACATGATAAAGGGTAACAACTTTAAGATGATGAGACACCCTTCTTGAAGGAGATTAATTATGTACTTGGTGATCATTTTGTGGTTTGCCAGAGCTGTTAGGCGTGTCTGCCGCCGATCCTGCCTGCTTTAGTCTGGGCAGCCTGAGGGTTGCCGGATTGCCACTCTTGCAGCCTGGGAAGGGGATGATGCCCCCACTCTGGAGAGGTGAAGACCTCACCCCCTAACGCGGCCACCTCCCTTCCTAGCTCTGGAATGTTGTCGGATGGGTTTGCTCAGATGTGTAGTGTAGCCCGTGGTGGGTTACTGTTCAGGCCTCAAGGTAGCAATTCAGGCCTGACTGGCTAGCTGTCCACAGCCCCTGCTGATTGATATAGGCTGGGCTGTGAACCGGAGCACAAGAGGAGAGCTGCGGGTTTTGAGGTTAGGGTCATTGATTTCATTTACTCTCTCTACCCACAACCCCTCTTTTATCATTGTTCCCTTTGGTCTGAGGCCTTGGTTTAATATCTGCGCAAATTTGAGAAGGAGGGGTTTGTGTTATACACAGCTGCGGTGGGGAAATGAGCAAGTCCCTCGATATATGGTCGGTGGGGTGGGGGTGTTTGTTTTTTTTTTTAATAGTACTTGGGACTCCAGGGCTCCAGCTAGCCCCAACTGAATAGACTGGGTTCCTTGAGGCTTGATTTCCTTTAAGGGGGGAGAGCATAGGCTTGGCATGGGATGTTTTCCTTCTTCACGCACTGAATTCCCAGCAGTGCTCAGTGCTAACCGCCAGGGTGCTTAGTTTTCTGTATTTCATTAACTTGCTCTTCTGCTCATTCAAAGGCACTCCAAGAAAATGGCTACAAACTCAGGATCTTTTTGCTGGTCCTGACTCTCATGAGGTCCTTGCTATTGCTTTATACCTGGCCATTTTTCTAAAAGGAAAGAAGAGTCCTGGAATCTCAGGAGCCATCCTTGCTTCTCCTGCACCCCTCACATCCACATGGCACCGAGTCCTGGTGTGGATCTGATCTCTTTAATACCTCTCAGCTCGGACCTCTTCTCACCATCCCTACCATCACTCCTTGACTTCAGGTTTCATCTGGACCACTGTGCACCAGCAGCTTCTCCTGGGGCTCCTTGCTTCCAATCTTTTTTTTTTTTTTTTTTTAAGATTTTTCTTTTTTTATTCAACAGACAGAGATCACAGGTAGGCAGAGAGGCAGGCAGAGAGAGGGGGAAGCAGGCTCCCTGCTGTGCAGAGAGCCCGATGCGGGCTCGATCCCAGGACCCTGGGATCATGACCTGAGCCAAAAGCAGAGGCTTTAACCCACTGAGCCACCCAGGCGCCCCCCCCTTTTTTTTTCTTTAAGATTTTATTTATTTATTAGAGAGAGGGGTGGCACAAGAGAAGGGGTAGAGAGGAGGGGGGCAGACTCCACACTGAGCATGGAGCCCGACAGGGGGCTCAGTCCCACAACCCTGAGATTATGCCCCAAGAGGAAACCAAGAGTAGGACATCTAACTCACTGAGCCACCCAGGTGCCCCTCCTTGCTTCCAGTCTTGACCCCTGAAATGATTCTCAGACCACCTTCTCAAGCTGTCTGTTGTCAGTGGTCAGTTTTTTTTTTTTTTTTTTTTTTTTGTTAATTTCCAGTCAGTCACTCCAATGCACATGGCCTTTACTAAACATGACTCCATCTTTCCTTTCCGCCTGTGTTGAACCACCTGCAACCACCCTACTAAGTTGACCTCACACAAGCTGGTCTCTGTCCTGTTCAACAAGACGAGCCCATCAATCACAAACCTGATATTGTTGCAATGTTGAGCTGCCATAAATGTTTCTGAGTACTCATTCTCAGTTTTTGTACTCACCTTGTGTGGACCATTAACAGCTTATGGGCAAGCAGTGGCCTGCAGACCCACCTTGAACAGCACTGCTCTAGACTGTTTCCAGAACGGTCAGATCCAAAATCGTAACTTTGATTATGTCGTTCTCCTGCTTAAGAATTCTTTAGTAGTTCTTCATAGCTTGGTGTTCTCTTTCCTCCTGACTGGCTGAGTTGGGAACTTTTAAACTCAGTCCTGGTCTCCCTGTTTCCCTAAGAGGCTTTCCTGTCTCTTTTCCCTCTAGGTGAGCCGATTCTGTGGGCTTCCATAGCTCTTGTGCACAAATAGCCTAGCACTTAGGTTGTTTTTTATTTGTTTCATTTATTTTTATTTATCTTTAAGATTTTATTTATTTGAAAGAGAGAGCAAGAGAGAGCATGAACAGGGGTGGGGGAAAGGGCATAGGGAGAGGGAGAAGGAGGCTCCTGCTGATCATGACCATGACAGGAGCCTAAGTCAGTCACTTAACTGATTGAGCCATCCAGGCACCTCGAGTTTTTGTTTTTGTTTTCATTTAGACCATAAGCTCGTTGAGGACAGAAACCAACCAGAGGGAAGGGATGCTAATCAGTTCTTAGGTGCAGAGACGTGGGTAACCTGATCACAGAAAGCAGGCATGTGACTTTTCGACTGGGAACGTGAAAACATGGTAGTTTCCATACCGTGTTAAGTTGAAATGTGCACTTTCACTCTTACAGAGCTTGATTTTAACATTTAATATTAGTGTTGGGCTTTAATTGAATTGTATAATTGTATATATCTGCAGTATGTGGGTGTTTTTGTTTGTTTTTGTTTCTTAATGAGTGCTTCAGAGAACACTTACACAAGCAAATAGACGTGTAACTCAATTGCCCTGTAATTCTGTGCTCAAAAATAGGAAAAGACTCTACTGTCCACTTTTGAAATGTCAAAAATCCTAGGCCATTAAAATAGTCTTCTATCTGCAGACTTACCGTTCCAAGCTTTTGTATTTCATAGATAGTTTGTGTTTCTCAAGAATCTTTCTTCCAAGGAACTCAGAAATGCACGCCTATTACATCTTCCAGCAGCTAGTAATCAGTAGATACCAAACACTTTAACTTTTCAAAGTATGTTCGAGTTGGAGAACTGAAGCAAAGAGAACCGATTATTAGATTAGGGTCACAGTGTCAGATGAAAGGGCTCAGCTGAACTCCCTTAAATGCAACTCAGTCCTTTCTGTTCATGAAATTGTATCTTACAAAACGTTCACATCAAACGTTCTCCATGGAAGAGGAGGGAGCTGGAAGTTCTCTTTTCAACAAATGGCTTCTGGTGTGAATTCACTCTAGATCTGCATAGAAGACCCTGAAATAAGATAGAAGTAGTTTTAACTGCTGAAAGCATTTGCCTGGAAGATGGGAAAGCCAGAGCTGCTTTTCTGTTGCTTCCTTTCAGTGGTGGTGGTGGTGGTGGTGGTGGTGGTGGTGGTGGTGGTGGTGGTGGTAGTGGTGGTGATGGTGGTTTCTAAGGGCCTTTTAATGATTTGGCTTTTTTTAGATCAGCCAGTGAGTGAAGTGCCCCCAACTCCCTTTATCCTATGCAAAGCCTGCGGGCTGCTACAGTGCTTTTGTTCAGAGACAAAATTGAGCTTCAGGTATCCTGCCGAGATCCTAGGACTAAATCAGTCCTCCCTTTTATGAGGTTTTCAGAAACTGCTGTTCTAACTTCCAGTAAAATCTCAAACATGTGCTTTCTGCTTTATGACAAGTAAGAAGTATAGTAATTGAAAATTACTTGAGTGCTGTTATTCTCAAGTGAAACCCTGTAATGGAAACTTTTGTTCTGTGGCATCCATGATTAAAAGCAAACATAAATTTTCTGCCGCTTGCTGGTCCTAACTCTTGGACCAGATACACGGTGCATTGAACTACACTTAAGAAAATCCTTTTTAAAAAACCATGTATGCTTAAATTCAGGATTCCTTCTATCACCCACTCCCCATCTTATTATTTCAATGCAGACACCAATTACAGGTAAATTCAAGTAATATTTCGCCAGTTAAGAATGCTTTTATCTCAGATCATTGTTGCACAGTCATAAAACAGGGTGTGGTGAGTTTCACTCTTCTAGGGATAGGGTTTCTCTTTTTGTTTTCCTATGAGAATTTTATCCAGATGAATCCGTCGTATTGCTTTTTATTTGTCTTTTTTGGTCAGCGTGCCAGGGATAGAAATCTGAATGGATGTAGTCTGTTTAAAATCAGAAGATGTTGCCTTTTTTCCCCTTTAAATGTGATCAGGTCAAGACAGTTTTCTTTTGATCGTGGTGGCTCACAGCACAGCTGCCTCATCTGTTAGTCATTTCTCAGGGTTTGATGTGAAATATACAGATTGGGCAGAACAACCTGCGATGGGGAAAAACCACAGCTCTGGATGGCAGTGAGTGTAGGTGAGAGGACAGCTTTTTCTCCACTTTGGGCCCCTGCTTAGCTGCGGCTTAAGAAAGCGTTTGTCCCCATGGATCTTCACAAATTCTCCATTATTAGAAGTGAATGCTCAGAATCTGTTGCACAGGGGATAAGAGTATGGGCTCTGGGCCTGGGTTTCCTGGGTTTGAATCATACCTCTGTCACTCTCTAGCAACATGATTTTGGTGCAAGCTACCAGGCTTGTGTGTCTCTAGATCCCGGTCCTTAAAATGGAGATGATAATGTCCACTTTATAGGGTTGCTGTTAAGGGTTAAATGAGTTAGTGTTCTAAAAGTATTTAGAACAGTGCCGAGTGCCTAGTAAGTGCCTTTTAAATGTTTTCCCCAGGCGCTTGGATATTCCAGCCCCTATGTTATGCCTATTCAGAGTACAGGAGAGAACAGATCTCAGCTTTTATTTTTTTTGTATCACTCCTACCCTCAGCATTCCCTTACACTGGGCACCTAGACTCAGCATCTAGTGGCCGGTCATGTGATCTTGTTTCCCTGCAGTTTCTTACTAGGACAGCGATAATTACTGGCCAGTTGTTGATTTGATGACACATCTGTGTCTTTGAATATAGGTAGAATTTTAGACTGTCTCTTTGACTGCTTGCTCAGTTGTCCTGAATGGATTCCAATTTAACTTTTGAGCTGGGAGGGAGTAGTGGAATCTGGTGTGTGTATATTTCTCCTGCCATTTATTTTTTGACTATTATGGAAAACTTCAAACATCACACTGGTGGGGAAAATAGCACAGTGAGTCCCTATGTACCCAGAACCCAGATAGAAGGATCACCAACTCATGTACACCCTCTCTCCCTCCCCCTCTTTAGACTGCTTTGATGCAGCTCCCAGGTATCAGATCATTTCCTTCATAAACATTTCACTAGGGGTGCCTGGGTGGCTCAGTGGGTTAAGCCTCTGCTTTTGACTCAGGTCATGATCTCAGGGTCCTGGGATCGAGCCCCCGCATTGGGCTCTCTGCTCAGCAGGGAGCCTGCTTCCCCCTTTCTTTCTGCCTGCCTCTCTGACTTCTTGTGATCTCTATCTGTCAAATAAATAAATAAACTCTTTAAAAAAAATTTCACTAGGGAACTCTTTAAAAAAAAAATCACATTATCAAACCTAAAAAAAAAAATCTGGTAATTCCTTAATATCGGCAAATACCAGTCAGTATTCAAATTTCTCTGATAGTATCATAATTTATTTATTTTTTTACAGTTATTTGTTTGAATACAGATAAGGTCTACACATTTCATTTGGTAGCTGTGTCTCTAAAGTTTCTCCTTCCACTTAAACTTTCTCCGGGTCTGCCCCCTTGCCACATTCCCAACCCCTTCTCCGTATTTCCCCCTTAATCTATAAAGGCCTATAGAATGTTGACTCTTTGGTTCAAAAGTATCCTAGGCTGTTGTTGCTGAGATGTCGCGGTGTTGGCCACCTTGTAGGTCCTCCAGATGGGCTGCCCTTCTCCATCTGTCCGCCGGGGCCCTGACCTCCAGCAGGCTGCTCTCCTCCTGACACGAGGGCCACCACAGCTCTGGGTTTGTGTCCTGTCCTCTCAGAACTCCAGCAGAAGGAGGCCAGCTTGGTCACCCTCTCACCCCCCCATAGTCAGGGTATGTAATATTCTGATTGACCAAACCTAAGTCATATCCACACCTGTAGAGCCAGAGGGTGGGGTCACAGACCAAGTGGGCTGAGCATCAGGAAAGGGATGGTTGGGGAGGGGGGACGCTTACCAAGGAAAATGAGAATGTGTTACTCGAGGGAGGGGATAAGAATGAACTGCAGATGCCCAGTTGAGTCATCTGTGCTAACCCCATGGCGGCGTGCCCGCCAAGTGGTCAGCCTCTGCTGGAGCATTCTAGTGACCACAAAGTACCATCTCCTTGGAAGGCCATTCTGACATCAGCCATCCTCTCCTCGGGGATGGCCAGCCTTCAAGGAACTGTAGACAGCTCTTCTGTCTCTGAGATGAAAGATTCCCTTGGTCCTTTGGCCATTTCTCCTATGATTTGGGTTCAGATTTCATTCCCATCCTGGCCATTTGTGTCTGAGCCCTCTCCAAGATTATCTGGGACCTCTCTTAAAGGGTAGTCCCCAAACCTGAACACAGATGCCAGGGTGGTCTGTCCTGGGCACAAAGGGTCAAGCATTGTTAGCTTCTTTGTTGAGGTATTATCCAAACTTACGCCGTCATAGTTTGAGATTGCATTAGCTTTTCTGACAATCACGTTACACCGTGTTGACTCCCTGACCTTTTTGATAACCAAAACTCCAAAGTCTTTTTCATCATTTTAATACCTAAACAAACGAGAACACAGTCCCAAATCTTGTATCCGTTATCCTCAAGAATAAGCTTACTTAGGGACGCCTGTGTGGCTCAGTCAGTTAAGCATCTGCCTTTGGTCCCTGTCATAATCCCAGGGTCCTGAGATCAAGCCCCACATTGGGCTCCCTGCTCAGCCGGGGGTCTGCTTTTCCTTCTGCCCCTCCTCCCTGCTTGTGTTCTCTCTCTTTCTCAGATGAATTAGTAAATTTAAAAAAAAAATATTAATTTATTTAACAGAGAGAGACAGAGAGATCACAAGTAGGCAGAGAGGCAGGCAGAGAGAGTGGGAAGCAGGCTTCCCTCTGAGCAGAGAGCCCAATGCGGGGCTCGATCCCAGGACCCTGAGACCATGACCGGGGATGGAGGCCCAGGTCACATCACGGAAGACTCCTCCAGCCTAATCTTGGTCTATTAGTCAGTTGTCTAAACGACTTAAAATCCAGCCGGTTCTAAATTTGCCCAGTGATATTTATTATGCAGCCCGCATTTCTCCATCCAGTTCGCATTGACCGTCAGAGACCTGAATAGGTCGCTTGCTATAACTTAGGCATTTGCCGATTCCCTTTCAAGGAAAGATAGTCCGAAGTGACTTCTGTGTAGTGTAACCCATGCTTGCTTCTAAACTGATCACTTCTTTTCCAAAGTGTGTGTTTAGTAACTGTAATGAGCTGGAGCATCTGTTGAAGGGTTGGTGTCAACTCCATCGATCTGTAGTTTGCAGAATCTCCCCCTTTTTGCCCATCTTGAAAATCTGTGCTCCTTCCATCTGTTAGCTGCCGGTGAAGAAACCATGGCTGGGGGTAGGTGATCTTGGGGACACGTTTTCTCCCTCTTGGATGTAATTCATACGTTACAGGAGGAGAGTTTCGAGGTCAGCTGGGCCCCTGTGTAGTGTTGGTGCATTTGTTTCCTACAGAGGACGTTGTAGGAAGAGCCAGATCAGAGTAGGACGGCCAGAGACCCTGTCCATGTGTAGCTGGGAGCACCCCCCTTTGTTCTGGATGTCCAGATCCTGCCCTTTCTGAAGGCTGTGGCTGCCTTGTCCCCCAACCCAACACCTCCCTCTCCCCCACTGGCTCATTAGGGCACTAATAGAGCCTGAGGGAGTCTTTTCCTTAATGCCATTTCTCCCCATCGGGCTCAGGCAGGATGAGAATCTTGCTGGCTAATTAAGTGTGGCATTTTGTTTCAAAATTAGCAAGAGACAGGAAACTAGCTACAAAGCAACCGAGTGTCCTTGCGCAGATAGATTTTTTTGTAATATTTGACTTTCTAGGATGAATTACTCCGTTTACTTTCAAAATTTTACCCTATTTGAAAATGGGCTTGTTTTCTCACCCAGGTGTATTTTCTTATTCAAGGTGACGCGTAAACCCGTTCTACGCTTAGCAGTTTGGCACCTAAGAATTCTGACATTTCACATGTTAGGTTTGAGGATGAATTGGAATTAAATGCCTTAAAGCACTTTTCCTGGGGGAAAACACTTTCCCAAACGTTGCTGGCTTCAGCCCTCGGATGCATTGTTCCTACTTTTACAAACGTACTTAAGAGTAAAATACCACTTAATACCACTTGAACGTATTCGCTTTCATTTGGAGTCGTGGAGAGTATTAATTTGCAGTGACTGTGGTGGGACACTCTGGTTTTGAGGCTCTTTTCGAAGCACAGCTTTCCTGTGAAGGCTTTGTTAGTGACTTCTTCTGAGGTCACCAGAGCCTAGTTTTTGGCTCATACAGCCACTGAGAAAGTAGTTACCAGGAGAGTCCAGATTCCTGGAGCAAACATGGTGTGTGTCTTCATGAGGAGCCTGGAGTTTGTGGGTGTTCATCCATAGAACAAATGAATGCTGTTCACATTAAAAAGCCATTTATCTTTTCTTTACTCGGCATGCATGTAAACACAGTTTTCTACTTACTAACTTTTTCCCATTTGCAAGAGAAAGCCAGCATTTCATTTTTTAGTTATAAAAATAATCCTCTTTCTAGAGATAATCACTAACAGTGTCTTACATATTCTTCCAGTAAAAGAATAGATAGGGGCACCTGGATGGCTCAGGCAGTGAAGCATCTGCCTTTGGCTGTGGTCGTGATCCCGGGGTCCTGGGATTGAGTCCCGCATGGGTCTCCCTGTCATCGGGGAGCCTGCTTCTCTCTTCTTCTACTGCCACCCGTGCTTGTGCTCATCTAATAAATAAAATCTTAAAAAATAAAAAAGAATAGACATATCCCGCATATATGAATGTCTCTGCTTACATATTTTCTACACAGGTAGATTTAACATTTGAAATTAATTTTCGTTTTGTGAAAGGACCATGTCTTCACATGTTAAATAAAATTTCAGATAAAATGAAAGACATGCAGGGATAAGGAGATCTCCCTCCCACTGCTGACTGTAGCTTGCCTCCCCTAGAGTGGCTACCATGACCAGTGTCTTGCATATCTCCTGAGAGGTACTTTGTACATATACAAGCATGTACGTATGTGTGTGTCTCTGAGACACACTTTTAAAAAAAAAGCCAAACCTTTTAGCAGGGAACCTGGTGTGGAGCTCAATCCCGGAGCTCTGGGACCGGAACCACGAGCCACCCAGGTGCCCCTAAGCCAAGCCTTTTAAACAGATCTTGACTGTCCATGACAGGTGCTACTTTTTCTCTCCAGGGGGTAAAGACTAGAAATGTCATCACGTGGCCTTGTGATAACTTTGTATCATGCCTGCCTTGGTATTTGAACCCAACACAGAGACAAGGAACAGAATCCTCCCAGACACCACTATCCCTAGAAGGGAAATGGCTTAGCCTGACATGTTCCCTGAGTATGGTGGGCCTAGGAGACCTTTGAAAGCAGCTTTCCCTGTCCTTGCAGAGGGGCCCCCTCTAGAACTGACATAAAGCACTGAGAAGACTGTGTCTGTGGAATTTCCAGTCCTGAGCCCTGCCATTTGGCTAAATTAAGAGGTTCATTCTCTGAGCTGTCATTCTTCCCTTCCAAGAGTATTTGGGTCTATACAGGGACAAAAGACTTCCCCATGCCAGCCACTTGTATTATGCTTTGTCTTTTGTGATGACTGGTATTAGGCAAACCGTATTTAATATGTTTTTATTTACTGAGTGTGCTGCACGTTGAGAAAATCCATCACCCCCAGAATCCAAAGTTATGAAATAGTAAGGGATTATGTCTGTTATTTTCATTACAGAAGGATCTTCATTTTATTAGGCCGAACTGTTTTAGATTGTGAGCTCCTAAGAGATGTTCAAGATGTGATTTCTTCCACTTAGGGGGAAAAAACCTCCTTTACAACATCTTCGGGATGCATCTGTTGTTTGAGAAAAATGTACAAATATTACATCAAAAGTCATCATATCAAATAACACACATGGCTTTTCCCCTTCCTTTGAACATTCCTTACTCATTTTTGTAAGAGGCAGCCAAGAAAACTTACAACTACTTCAGTTGTAAGTTTGTGGATGCAGGTTGCTTACAGAAAATCAGAAGTTTGCCATGGGAATTAAATAGGTTTATTATATAGATAAATAGATAATAGAAATTATGAAAGGCAAACTTTGCAAAGATCTAGTGAACTTTAAAATGGGATTTGAGGGGCGCCTGGGTGGCTCAGTGGGTTAAAGCCTCTGCCTTCGGCTCAGGTCATGGTCCCGGGGTCCTGGGATCAAGCCCCGCATCGGGCTCTCTGCTCCGAGCCTGCTTCCTCCTGTTTCTCTGCCTGCCTCTCTGCCTACTTGTGATCTCTGTCCAATAAATAAATTAAAAAAAAAATAAATAAAAAATAAAATGGGATTTGACTTAAGAAGAGAAAGGGAATGAGTGTCAGTTGTTGTTTTTTAAAGATTTTGTTTATTTATTTGACAGACGGAGATCACAAGTAGGCAGAGAGGCAGGCAGAGAGAGAGAGGAGGAAGCAGGCTCCCCACCGAGCAGAGAGCCCTATGCGGGGCTCGATCCCAGGACCCTGAGATCATGACCTGAGCCGAAGGCAGAGGCTTAACCCACTGAGCCACCCAGGCGTCCCTGAGTGTTAGTTTAGAAGTGAGAATATTTTCTGAACAGTTGGTCATAAATGAGGATTAAATGTACGTCCTGTAGGACAGAACAAAACTAGAATGAGTCTTGCTTCACCTTATCTTCACGTAGGTATCCTTTCAAGCTGTGTAATAATAGTAAGACATTATTGGCAACACTAAATGTTCATTATGGAACGGTTAAGTAAATTACAATCTCAGAATCATGTTGAACAGCTATTAAAAATCGAGTGAATGACCTTTGCTGGAACACAGAACTGTACTTCAGATATTGTATTCAAAAAAGATCCTAAATTATACAGATACCCTGATTATAGTACAACACTGTTTCAACAGATGTATAAGAAGAAAGGTTGGACCAAATACCCCACATTGCTTAACATTATGTTAGGGTAGTGGTGTCTGTGGTGGTGGGTCCCTGATTTACAAGTGCTCTCAATGTAATCACTTTCGTAATGAAAACTTATGTGAACAAAATAATGGTGCTCTTGCCTGAAAGAGTGTGTATCTGGTTTGTGAATGCTTTGTCTTAGCATAGGGCTTTTTTTTTGTTTGTTTGTTTTGTTTTTACCCCCTTTTGATCTAGTTGGCAGTTAAGTGGCATTTTCAGAAGATGAGCAAGTAACCTTGCTCAGTCACGTGTTACTGAGCAAAGTAAGATGGAGGGGGAAAAAAGAGTTAGCGACAACCTACTTCAAGAAAGCCTTCTGGAGGGGCGCCTGGGTGGCTTAGTGGGTTAAAGCCTCTGCCTTCGGCTCAGGTCATGGTCCCAGGGTCCTGGGATCGAGCCCCGCATCGGGCTCTCTGCTCGGCAGGGAGTCTGCTTCCTCCTCTCTCTCTGCCTGCCTCTCTGCCTACTTGTGATCTCTGTCTGTCAAATAAATAAATAAATATTTTTTTAAAAGGGGGGGGGCACCTGGGTGGCTCAGTGGGTTAAGCGTCTGCCTTTGGCTCGGGTCATGGTCTCAGGGTCTTGGGATCGAGCCCCGCAATGGGGCTCTCTGCTTGGCGGGGAGCCTGCTTTCCTCTCACCCTTTGCCTTCCTCTGCCTACTTGTGATCTCTTTCTGTCAAATAAATAAATAAAATCTTTAAAAAAAAAGCTTTCTGGAAAGAATAACTTGAAAGTGACCTTTTCAAATGAGGGGGAGGGTGGTTCAGTGGATTAAGAAAGAAAGATATTATGGATATAAATAACCATGTGGGAATGAAGGGGGAAAGTTGAGAAGGAGCAAGTTCATTTGATCCAGCCCTGGAGAGAATTAAGTACCAAGTACCCGGTGGGGAGAGAGAGAGAGAGAGAGAGACCCGCCTGTTTGGAAACTGATGCGTGACCACAGGCTCCCAAGCTCAGGGCGAACATTGTTACCTTTTATAAGGAAAACAAAAGTTCCTTTGGCAGGTGATCAGGAGAATACATTTCAGGTGCTTCTGATTTGGAGGGGCGATTTCATGCGTGAAGACTCTGGAAAGCTGACCGCTTACACAGTGATCGGGGCCTCTCTCAGGGTTTGGGCTTGGAATGAGAAAAGGTCTGGATTCCAGACGTGCCAGGTAGTAGGAAACTGATGCCTTCGTACCAAAGAGGTCAAAGTCAAACCCAAGAAGCTCATTGCGGGCCAGGTTGCAGAAATGCCTTTTCTAATGTGCTTCGTTCGATCCAATAGAAGAAACCTGGCGTTAATGGCTTCTGTTTGTGAAATAAAGGAAAAGAAATCTCTCTGGGAATTTTCCACTACTGTGCAGTGTTGGGGAGAGGGGGAGCAACGATAGGGACTAAGAGGCTCCCAAGCTGGATTTCTCATCAGTATGCACTCATATTACAAAAATCAAGCCTGTGCTTTTCATTGCTTTGTATTGACACTGGCCAGCCTCGGTTAGTCGCGTGCTTTTTGAGTATCTCATTTGCCACAGGCAGTGTCAGGATGCAGCGAAATTAGTGGACAAAGTCCCTGGTCTCAAAGGCATTTTTAATTTTAATTTTCCTAGGAAGATAAGGCATGAGATATGTATGCGTGTACATACACACACACACATTTATATATGAACTTAGAGTCTCTGTTGGACGATGATTGGTGAGTTGATTCTAATAGGGATGGGGTTGTCAGCAGAAGCTCCGAGAACTGAGTTGGACGGCTCTGACCTAGTCAGACAGCAGCTAGAGAGGCTGACCCCTCTCGTGGGTGACCTGACTCAGACCTTCCTCTCCTGTTTTCTAGCTTTGAGACTGGGCAATGTACTCTGATTGTTCCAAGTCGGTTCCCCACCTGTAACATGGGAATGGTAGTAGTACTACCTTGTAGGGTTGCTATGGAAGTTTGAAGATGACAAAGAATTGAAAAAGCCCTCAGCATGGTGGTGGCCCATGACAGCTGGTCGGGTGGTGGTGACCGCTGAGTGTCCGGTCCGGCCAGACCAGAATGTTGCTGAGGGCAGGGACTCTATGCCCTTCATCTTTATGTTCTTCATCCTTAATACATTTGGTATAACTTATTAATGAATGTTAGGCAGAAATATTTATTGAAAGAAAGAATGAGGTGGTCGGGACCAAGAATCGAAGAGTTGGTGGGAGTTGGGTAGAAAGAGGACTGGAATTCCAAGCAATAGGGCGAGTCTCAAAGTTAAGAGAGACGTACATTCTTCTGTATATTTGTGCTTGAATCATAGTTAAACAGATGCTCTTATTATATAGCATTGGGCAGTGGGGTCTTTGAATGTTAAACCGGGAAGGATGTTGGGGATTATGTAGCTGCTGCCTTCCTTTACAGCTGAGAAAACTAAGGCCTGGAGCGAATGCCGCCACGTTGCTGACCAGCCTCTAGGTCCCAGGTCGGCTACTGCTGGGTCCATGATATTCCTTGATATCCTTCCTGGTGGCACTTTATTTATTTATTTTTAAAAAGAATTTATTTATTTATTTGACAGAGATCACAAGTAGACAGAGAGGCAGGCAGAGTCGGTGGGGGGGTGGGCGAAGCAGGCTCCCTGCCGAGCAGAGAGCCCAATGCGGGGCTGGATCCCAGGACCCTGAGATCATGACCTGAGCAGATGCTCAACCCACCGAGCCACCCAGGCACCCCGCTGGTGGCACTTTAAATAAAAATGGCCAGCAGCTTCGTAGGACATTGCCACATTTTGCTGGTAGCACAGAGAGATAAGCATCCTGGAAAGAGGGAAATATCACAGTCCTGTTTTTCCCAAGTGATTTTGTGGATCTTGGCCTGTAGACAACAGGACTTCGATTTTTCCCTGTCCTAGGAGCCTGTGCCTGCGAGCCAAGCCCCTTTCCTGAGGAAGGGCCGGGGTCAGGCCCGGGGCGCCGGTAAGACCTCCTTCCGTGGAAAGCCTCAAGTGGCTGGAGCTCATCGCTGAAAAAACAAACACGTTACTTTGCCGAACAACCACACTGAGCATTTACGAAGGGGATTCTGACCAAGGCTGAAATATGGGCGATGTAAAGAAAGGCATTTAAAAGGAGCCAGGTGTTTCAGTTGGTGAGTCCAGGCTGATGGGGCTCCGAAGTGTGAAAGAGAAATTCCATTCGGATGACTCAGCAGCCTTGGCATTTTTTTTCCTACTGGGCCAGCGGGAAAGGGAGAGGAGGCGTGTTATCTCGGGGCCTGTCCAGGCAGTTAGCACCCTTCCCGTGTTGAGGGATCGCCGGGACCTGAACCCCCGGGGTACCTCGCCGCGGGGCCTGGGGTCGCGGGAACTTGCCCTCTGTCTCCAGGAGATCATTCTAACCTGAGCAAGGAAGAGGGAAGCTGGAGTGGAGGGGAGCACAGTCGGCTCGGAGCCGCCCTCCTTGGACACACACTTGGCTGCGTCCTTGTTTCCAGAAAGGGGGCTGCTGGGCCAGACCAGTGATTGTCCTAGAGGGAGACTTTAGATGTCCCGAAACTTCGGGTGGGAAGCATTCCTCAAGGCAGTTCTTATTAATGCATTATCTTGGTGCGCTTGAACATACTCTCAGAAACCCTCCGCTGTCTTCTTGAAGCCGTGCTCTGCTGTTTGCCCTCCAGAGAGCGGATGCGGCATGGAGCCGTGGGGACCGTGGGCACGCGCGGTCCCCTCCCTCCCCGGGGACCACGCACAGGACTTGTTTCGGTCTTCCTTCTGCCTTACGACACTGCATGCGACACAGCCTGTGGATTCAGTGGTACCAAACTTAGGGCCACAGCGGTAGAGCCCGTGTCTGAACGCAGCTTATCTCCCTCCTTAGGACACGGTGCAGACTTGTTGCACACAGGGACCCTGGACAGCATTTCAGCACGGTGTCTAGGAGCCATTTTAAACAACGAGGACACCAAAATGCTCAGAAGCGTGAAAAACATGACATTAAACAGACCACACAAGGGACAGTTGTTTACAGGACAGGCTGGAACAAGGAGGCCGCGTGCTGCCTAGTCGGACCTCCTCTGGGACATGTGTGGCAGGCGGGTGACTCCGATTTTTCACCCGCGAATGTCTATGAATGACTGCAAAGGCATCACTAGATCAATTTGAAGGTCACAAATAAATCTGAGCAAGGAGGAAAATTTGCAAATATGGAATTCATGAATAACGGTGGACCAAATAAACATGCAGAGCAACGTTTATGCTATAATTGTGCTGGGTTTTAGGGCCCATGCCTTCGGCAAGTTCCTTTATTCCCACTACCTTTTTAAATTGTGGGGTTATAAAAAAATGCGAAAAATACACATTTGCAGAAGGAAGCATGCTCAGAATTGTCCATATTCCACCAACCACGGGTAATGATTTCTTACATTTTGATGCCTATGTTTCTGGAGTTTTTTCTATGCAAATGTGTACCTGTCATCTGTACCCGCACATGTTTTACAGATATCCATGCATAACTATGTTTAAGGACACCTGGGTGGCTCAGTCATTTAGCGTCTGCCTTCGGCTCAGCTCATGATCCCGGGGTCCTGGAATTGAGCCCCGCCTCAGGCTCCCTGCTCAGCGGGAAGCTTGCTTCTTCCTCTCCCACTCCCCCTGCTTGTTTCCTTCTCTCGCTGTCTCTCTCTCGGTGTCAAATAAATAAATACAATCTTTAAAATTAAATAAATATGTTTAAAACAAAATTAGGGGGTGCCTGGCTGGTTCAGTCGTTGAAGCGTGCAGCTCTTGGTCTTGAGGTTGTGAGTTCGAGCCCCATATTGGGTGTAGAGATTACTTTAAAAAAATTTTAAAAAAAATTAGTATCCTACCATACTCACTGTTATAGAAGCTGCAGTTTGCAGTTCCTCATTGCCAGAGCCCAACATGAGAGGTAGGAGTGAACGGTGAGGGACGAGACTAAATAGGCAAGCAGGGGGCAGAAGGCGAAGGGACATTAGGGTGCAGGACTGTGTCCTGATGGGAGCCACTGTTGCATTCTGAGAAGGGCCCTTCCATAATCAGATTAGATAACCATTATAGCCATGTAGACAATGGACTTGAGGGCAAGAGACCAGAGCCACACGGTGCAACAGCTTCTAGCCATGTGTGACCTTGAGTACCTTGAAATGTGGCTGGTCCTGAGATGTACCGTGTTGAATATATACCAGATGTCAGCAAGGTGGTGCCAAGAAAAAATGGAAGCTGTCTCATTAATCCTTTTTTTTTTTTTTTAAATCACTTGTGTGTTGGAATGATAATCTTTTGGCTATATTGGGTTAAGTAAGTTATATCATGAAAACTAAATTCTGCCAGATTCTTTCTACTTTTTAGTGGCTACTAAAATTTTTTAAATTGCGTGTAGATTGTCCCGATAAACCCCGTCGTAAGTTGAAAATACCGTGTAAGTTGAAAATGCATTTTGTACCTTAACCTCCCAAACATTGTAGCCTCGCCTCGCCTACCTTAAACGTGCTCCAAACACTTGCAGTTGGGGAAAATCATTGGACACCACGCTTGTTTTATAGTAAAGTGTTGACTATCTCTTGCAATTGATTTAATACTCTACTGAAAGTAAAAACCAGTGGTTGTATGAGTGCAGAGTGGCTGTGAGTGTACTGGTTCATTCATGCTGGCAGTGGTGTGACTGGCTGGGAGCTGTGGCTTGGGGCCTCTGTCCTGCCTCATGAGAGGGGAGGCACCGCACATTGCCAGCCCAGGAAAAGATCCAAATTCAAAGTTTGAAGTACGATTTCTACTGAAAACATATCGCTTGTCCATCACTGTAAAGTCAAAAAATCAAACCACTGTCAAGTCAGGAACCGTCCATATATCTAGTGGACAGCATTGGACGGAGAGGGAAAGATGGTGATGAAACTACACAGGGCAGTGGGGATGGGACGGGAGGGAGGGAAGTGGGTCTGAGAAGCCTTTGGAGATACAACCCGTGGCTGTGTCCTTGGCTTTGGAAGCTGCTGTGGACCAGAACAGAAAGACCGGGGAGACACGGCAGGATCTGTTCCAGACCACTGCCATAAAAGCGAGTCAAATGAATTTTTTCATTTCCCAATGCATATAAAAATTATGTTTGTACTATACTGTAGTCTGGTAAGTATGTGATAGCACGTCTAAAAATGTACATACCTTAATTAAAAATACTTTATTGCTAAAAAATGTGGACCCTGTGTGAGCTTTTGGTGAGTTACCATCTTTTTGCTGGTAGAAGGTCTTGCCTTTGTGTCGACAGCTGGGGACTGATCAGGCTGCGGAAGATTTGGGCGGCTGTGGCCATTTCTTAAAATAAGACCATAGTGAAGTTTGCTGCATCGATTGACCCTTCCTTGCATGAGCGAGCTCTCTGTAGCCTGTGATGCTGTTTGATGGTATTTGATCCACATTAGAGATCCTTTCAAAATTGGAGTCCATCCTCTCAACACAGCCACTGCTTTATCAACCAGCCTCATGCAATGATCTAAATCCTTTGTCGTGGGCTCCTGGGTGGCTCAGTGGGTTAAGCGACTGCCTTCGGCTCAGGTCCTGATCCTGGAGTCCCGGGATCAAGTCCTACATCCCGGCTCGGTGGGGAGCCTGCTTCTCCCTCTGACTCTTCCCCTTCTCATGTTCTCTCTCTCTCACACGCACTCTCTCTCAAATAAATAAAATAAAATATTTTTTAAAAAAATCCTTTGTTGTCATTTCGACAGTCTTCACAGAGTCTTCAGGAGTAGATTTCGTCTCAAGAAACCACTTTCTTTGCTCAACGACGAGAAACAACTCTTCATCCATTAACATTTTACCATCGTGGGTCGCCTGGGTGGCTCAGTGGGTTAAGCCTCTGCCTTTGGCTCGGGTCGTGGTCTCAGGGTCCTGGGATCGAGCCCCGCATTGGGCTCTCTGCTCAGCAGGGAGCCTGCTTCCCCCCACCCCCTCTGCCTGCCTCTCTGCCTACTTGTGATCTCTCTCTCTGTCAAATAAATAAATAAAATCTTAAAAAAAAATTTTTACCATCATGAGATTGCAGCAATTCAAATATAGTAATATTGGAAAAGTTTGAAATATTGCGAGAATTGCCAGAACGTGACCCAGAGACACAGAGCGAGCAGATGCTTTTGGGAAAATGGCTCTGATAGACTTGTTCAGCACAGGCTTGCCACAGACCGTCATTATTAAAAAAAACAAAAACAAAAACGCACCGTCTGCAAAGTACTGTCAAGCAAAGTGCAGTAAAATGAGGTATGCTCATATATATGTCCTCCCGGATGTATGTGTGCAAGTTAGCCCTCAGTGTGATGGCGTTTGGAGGTGGGGCCTTTACGAGGTGATTAGGTTTCCATGAGGTCACGGGATGTGGCCCTCATCGAGGAATCCGTGCCCTTATGAGGAGATGAGAGCTTGCTCTCCCCACACCCTTGTGTGAGGCACTGGTGTTGTGGACCAGGAAGAGAGCTCTCACCAGACACAGAAACTGCCAGCACTTTGATTTTGGACTTCCCAGCCTCCAGAAGTGTGAGAAATCAACGTCTGCTGTTAAAGTCCCCCAGTTTCTCGGTGTTTTGTTAATGGCAGCCTGAGCTAAGATAGGGTGAGACAGGAAGGAGTTAGTGGCTTCGAGGTGTGTCACCAGCTGAGACCTGGGAAATGGGAGGCTGTCGGTTTGCAGGGGGAGGCTAAGGAGAGTACAAGCAGGTAGAGATGCTCCTTTGTTTGCAGAGTGGTGGGTCTGGGCCTCAGAAAGGCCTGTGAGTCACCAGCAGATAGAGCCAAGAGAGTGGCTGCAATTTCTAGAGAGTGTGTAGAAAGAGAAGGTGTATGGTTCTTATCCTCATTGCACAGACAAGGATACTGAGTCACAGAGCCCTGAAATTACTTACCCAGAGTCTTACAGCCAATGGCACCTGCAGGGTGCTCCCCTGCCCCCGTGTGACCTGAACTTTTTTTTTTTTTTTTTTTTTTTTTTTTGCAACTTCCACACTTGCCCTGGCAAGAAGTGGGGCACTGTCCTTTGAGCCTTAGGAGTCTCTTAGACCACACACAAAAATCTTCCCTTCCTTTAGTGCTTGGCCTTGTGAGAGCAATGGTGATGGATGGCAAATCGTGGGGAATTCTGCATTCCACTGCGCTGAGGTCAGTGCACGCAGGAGCTGAGTAGCACTGGGTTTCCGGGCTCAGCCTTTGCTCCTGGGCCGGCTTGGCTCCTTCGGTCTGAGCCTTTGGAATGGATGAGCCTCCACTTCCTGGGTGCCTTCTGCCTTTGTTGACGGGGCTGGGCCCGTTGTTCTGCTGCTCCCCATCCTTCCTGCCCTATGGCCATTCCACTAAAGAATCTGCAGGACCCCAGGCCAGGGGCAGAGGGGCAGGGTGGCAGGGCGTACGTAGCCCATCCCTCTGGACCAGAACTGGCTTCACCGTGAGGAATGCTGCCCCCACCCCCCAGCCCTGCCCAGACTCATGCCTGAGGTTTTTCTGCTTTCGTTCACTTCCATACATGGAAGTGGGGTTGCCAGCCTCCGTCAGAGAGTGCCTGTAAGCAGGAGGTTTGTTTCCCCACAACTGACAGACACCCTCTGGCTCACATTTTTAAAATGCATTTATTGGAAAAGACTCCAGATTTAACCACCCATGTCTGCAGAAAGGGAACTTGGCCATCTCCACGGAGAGAACAGGCAGCAGAATCTGCAGTCTGGTTTCTGAGGGCTGGGACTACAACATTTAATCTCCAACTTTGCAATTGTTAGTTCTAATCTCGTGAGTGATGAGCTAGTAAATCTTAAAATAAGGAGAAAAGCTTTTCTGGGGGGAAGAGATCCATTTTATAAACACTCGTGTGCGTGCACGTGTGCATGAACATAGATTAGCATATGTACATTTTTGTCCCTGATTTAAGAGTATCTGAGGAGGACAAGCGAATATGTGGTTGTGCTCTGCTGGAAGGAAGCACCAAACCCAACCCAAACCTGGGTCGTCAGTCCTAATACCTGTAGACCTTGAAATTGCCTGGCAGCCCACTGATGTGTATTTTCAAAGAACTTAATTGGCTCTGCTGAGGAAATGCTTTTTTTTTTTTTTAAAGATTTTATTTATTTATTTGACAGAGATCACAAGTGGGCAGAGAAGCAGGCAGAGTGAGGAGGAAGCAGGCTCCCTGATGAGCAGAGAGCCCAATGTGGGGGCTCCATCCCAGGACCTTGGAATCATGGACCTGAGCCGAAGGCAGAGGCTTAAACCCGCTGAGCCAGGTGCCCCGAGGAAATGCTTTTTAGTAATGCACAGTGCTAGGGTTCTAGCCATTTTCCTTTGTGTTGGCTTCATAAACAATCAGTGATTGGAGCATGTTAAGATTTCGACTTCTAGAAAGGGATCATTGACAACAGTGGATGCTAAAGTCATTTTGAGAAATCATGAGTGTGTGTGTGTGTGTGTGTATGTATGATTTATTTATTTTAGAGCGAACACACGGTGGGGAGGGGCAGAGGGAGAGAATCTTCAAGCAGACTCCCGGCTGATCGTGGAGCCCCAGGGCTTGATCCCACGACCCTGTGAGATCACGACCTGAGCCCGAAACCCAAGAGACAGACGCTTAACTGACTGTGCCACCCAGATTCCCTATGAAAGTGTATTTCTTACGGACCCCTTTTTATTGGTTTAGTGTGTGATGTGCTGGTCCTCTTGTGCCAAAATTACCATATTGTCTTGTTCTTTTCTCTGCTACCATCTTGATTGTGTACAGTTCTTTGGATGTGTTTTGCTGGATTTTCTTTGTAATCTGCCTCACATCTCTGAAATTTGTTAAGTGTGGAATCTGAATTATTTGAAAACTGTAATTCAAGACTACAATTCTGGAAGCATGTAGCAAGCTCTGGTTTTGTTTTGGGGGGCTGGAGGAGGGGGCGAGAAGATCTATACCGGCCTGACCGTTTGCTCAGCCCACCCTCCTGCCCCCCCCAACACTCAGTACCCTTCCTGCCTTAGATTAGATCTTAAAAATAAAATCACACCTTCTACTCCTTTCTTATCATGATTTATTTTGAGCTGAAAATAGCAAGCCTTAAGCTTCTTGATCTCTGTCCTTTCTCCCTTCCCCCACCGGATCCCTGTCTTTAATTGTATAAAAAGATTTTGAAATTCTTCCTTGATTCTTTCCTGCCTCGAGGGAAAGGGGTGAATCGGCACCAGCTTTATTGCTAGAGCTCGTGATGTTGATCTGAATTCCTTCTCTTGCTCTTTTGCTAGTTAAAAGATTCCCTGCTGTGACAGATGGATGTGTGTTCAGAGGGCATTGAATTTGTAAGGTGGATGGAACTGCCTTCTGAGTTAAAGGGCTTCTTTTAAGCAACCCTGCTTTTCCTTCCTTTTATAAAAAAATGATTTCTCAAGCATCAGGCTGTCATCAACCTACTAATTGTTTTGCCTCCAAGCAGGACCAATACTTGGGGCAAATTGCTTCTGCCCTCCCTGGCTGCTGCTGGCCAAATGGCTGTTATCCCAAGGTGTCGGGCCTGCAAGCCGAGGCCTCAGGATGGGTCCTGTCTGCCTACACCAGCCCCAGCCCCGGCTGCTGCTCCCAGGCTCCCAGGGGGCCGGAGGGCCTTCGCTTTGCTGCGTTTTCCGGATTGAGGAAGGGGGTAGTGCTGGAAAGGAGGCCAGCAGGGAAAAGACTTAATCTCTGTTCTTCCTGTTCTAAAGTGTGGATCCCATATTCCTGTAGGGAATACACTTCCCAACCTCGGAGAGCGGTGGGGAGAGGCAGGGCATGGTGGCGGGATCTAGTTCTGTTAGCTTTGTGTGAAGAGCTTATTCCAATCGAAACATCAAGGGGTAAGTTTTCAACCCTGGCTGATATTCAGAGGCAATGGGGAGCTTTTAAAAATGCATATTCCCGGGGTGCCTGGGTGGTTCAGTGGGTTAAAGCCTCTGCCTTCAGCTGAGGTCATGATCCCGAGTTGGGCTCTCTGCTCGGCAGGGAGCCTGCTTCCCCCTCTCTTCCCCCTCTCTGCCTGTCTCTCTGCCTACTTGTGATCTCTGTCAAATAAATAAAATCTTTAAAAATATGCATATTTCCTGTGCTTGTCACTGTTGCGTTACTAGCATATACCACATAGGACATGCACCTATAAAATGAGTTGAATGCATGGAAACCGCATTCTTCCTGCCTATAATGTTTGAGAAGGTGAGTGGTCCGTCATTCATACTCGTAGAATCCAGAGTAGCTGTGAGATGTAGCCTTCCTTCCCATGTGAGACCCAGTAGTCAGCAGCTCTGGTCCGTCTCACTCAGACCCTGATGGTTACTGGTATTAATATGCTTGAAGGTCACCACTAAACTCAGGCATCTAGTGCTTTGTGATCTAGAATGATCCCCATAAAAGAAGGGGATGCTGGGGGCCTGGGTGGCTCAGTGGGTTAAGGCCTCTCTGCTTTTGGCTCAGGTCCTGATCTCAGGGTCCTGGGATCGAGCCCAGCATCGCGCTCTCTGCTCAGCAGGGAGCCTGCTTCCCCCTCTCTCTCTCTGCCTGGTTCTCTGCCTACTTATGATTTCTGTCTGTCAAATAAACAAATTAAAAAATCTTAAAAAAAAAAAAAGGGATGCTGAGAATAAAGAATCATAATAAGGGGAAGGATTATGGCTTCCATTTATTGGGTGTGCATTCTGCCAGACCCTGTCTAAGTGCTTTGTATGTATTTATTTATACTGTCACATTGATGCAGGAGGCCGGGTCTGAGGACCCCGAGGGGGGTCCCACAGGACCAGCAAAAGGGGCCCTCGGGTTCCTACAGGATGGAAATCAAGCTCGAGCTGAGAGGAAGTAAGAGCAGAGTTTATTGAAGATCTAGGGAGAGTAAATACGGAGCATCTGGGAGGCTCAGAGAGGAAAAGGATCATGAGTCTTGGCTTTGCTTTGGGTCTGGAGTTTTTGCCGAGGACAATGGTCTGGCATCCATGTCCTCTCAGGCATCTAGGAATTGGTTGAACAAAGATGAGTGCTCAGGGGTCCCTCGTAAGTCATTTATGCCCTAGAGCCAGGGGTCTTGCTTCAAGGTGTTTGGAGTCCATGCTCCTGAAAAATGTTCATGGGACGTCACTGGACACTCCTCAGATGTTCTCTATTGTGCTGGAAGACTCCAAATAAACCATCAGTTCCCTGGCCTTTATAAGGTAGACATTTGTTAAGGCAGGTGGAAGGTTGGGGAGCCGGTCCTAGCAAGAGTAGAAGCCGGAACAGAAGCAAAGGAGAAAAAAGCTTTTCCTTTCATGGGGTCCCTTTGGCTTCCCTGTCTCAACATGATCTCTGATGGAGGCACTATTGCACTGGGTAGTTTTGCCAGTCACCCTGATCCCTGGTTGAGCAAGTGTTTGAACTTGGCCCTCTGCTTCCAGAACCTGCCCCCGCGGCTGTGCTGAACTACCTAGTGGCTGACCCAAGCTGTCACGTGGAGGTTTCTTCTCAGCACAGAGCACCTTCATGGGATATACTTCCATGTGCTGCCTCGTTTAATTTTCATAAGAACCTGTGAGGTAGGCACTATTACCCCATTTCATAGAGAAGGAAACTGAGGTCCAGAGAGATGAAAAGGTGTGCCCACAGAGCCAGGAAATGGCAGAATCACCTGGTCGATCACATTTTTTTTTTAAGATTTTATTTATTTATTTGACAGAGATCACCAGTAGGCAGAGAGGCAGGTAGAGAGAGGGGGGTGGGGGGAAGCAGGCTCCCTGCTGAGCAGAGAGCCCAATGCGGGGCTCGATCCCAGGACCCTGAGATTCTAACCTGAGCTGAAGGCAGAGGCTTTAACCCACTGAGCCACCCAGGTGCCCCGGTCGATCACATTTTTAAGGCACGTTTGGGAAGCAAATACGGCCTGTCTTTGGCAGGAATTTCTCAGCTGGAGTGTTGCTGGAGATGGGTGGGCTAGGGTCTTGACCACACTGAACAGTCTTGGAAAAGAGAATTCAGGAGAGCGGCTGAAACTTTCAGTTCTCAGAAGACAGCCTTCTGAATTCTCAAGCACATACAATCCATCAGCCCCTTGTCTTCTTTTAGTGAACCCAGTTCCCCCAACAGACACACACACACACACACACACACACACACACACACACACACACACACACACACAGAGTCTTACCCTCCCCCAGGAAGGAATGTCTATGGCAGCAAAGAAAGAGCCCTTTGAGCAGCCAACAGGGAGAAAACAGCCAAGGTCCCAGGACTCCAGGGACATTTCCAGGCTGTGGTTTGCTGCCCTAACCCAGAGGAGCTCCTGATTGGCTGATCATCGCTGAAAGGTTAGCATTTCTGTGAAAGGGCAGAATTGACAAGATTCTGGAGAAAAAAGGTTAAAAAAAAAAAAGTCGTTGGAGACCTAAGTAGTTGGAGCAAATGGGAGAGACCCGCCCCCAACAACCGAGGGTGGGCAGAGCTGTGTGCGCTGTGGCCTGCTTTGAGGCACTGGTGCTGGACCCCTTGATTTGTTACACTGGGGGCCTTCTGCAAAGAAACATGTTCCTTGCCCCTTTTTCTAGAATCATACATCCTTTCTCATGTATCTTCTATTTCGTAACTTTTGGTAGAGATTTTGGAGTAAAAAGTAATTCGATTTTGCTTCGGCTTTATCCCGTGCGGAGGTGATGGGAAGTCTGGGCCAAACTGGTGAGGGCATCCTTCGTCTCAAAGGAGTAGCTCGGAGGTCAGATCTTTCAGAATGTTTACAAAATGTGGCATCTTCCGATTTCTAAGGGTCATCAGCTAATTAACATTTAAACCGTGTGTGTCAGGAGCTACCTCTAATGGCCTGATTTGGTGCTCCGGTGGCCTCTAGGTGATTTTGGCCTTAAGGGCTGCCAGTGATACAACAGCTCCTATCACTGTGCTCTTTGTACCCTGCAGCCTATAGGGCAGCTGGTGGTAGGGGGCTTTGCACAGGGAGACCCTAGGAACATTCGGGAGTCTGCAGCACATGGTTTCCAGGGAGTTTATGTTGTTCTTATGGAGGAAAAGCCCTACCTGGGTCAGAGAAGCCATGAAAAACAGAGATGGCATTCAGCCACGTGGAACCGTGTGGAATGAGTCGGAAGGCAAGCCTGGGACCTCCTGGAGTGGGCTGAGAAGCTAGGACTTGCCATGTCTGGAAGGGGAGGGGAGAAGGAACATTTCAGGCAGAGTCCCCACTGTGAGCTCAAAAGCGGTCATAATGCATACCGTCCTCAGAGCCCTTGGCTGTGTTCAGAGCGCTGCCAGCAGTGTGCTTCCCTGCCACAGGGCTGCGAGGTGAGGGTCTCACAGAGGGAAGACCGGCCTGCCAGGGACCGGGCGGATGCTTTGCAGACTATTCTCCGTGTTACCCATGAAACAACCCTGGGAGGTGGGTGGTGGTAATCCACTTTTTTCAAGGGAGGAAACTAAGGCTCAGAGATGCAAGGGGATTGACCCAACCCACACAGATTAGCAAGTGATCGTGATGGGATTCAAGTTCAGGCCTGTCCGAAACCCAGCCTCCTTCTGTCACAAAGGCGGTCTGGTCCACACAGCTGTAAAAGTCAGACCAGGGACTCGAACTCTGGTCCCGAGAGGGCCCCACACTGCAGGTGCTCTCTGGGAGTAGAGGAGTGCAAGCCTGCATTAAGGGTGGGCCTAGAGAGGCAGGCTAGTAAGTTTACCCTGGGTGTGTGATGATTTAAGCAGCCATTAAAGGGTTTTGAGCAAAGGCATGAGATGCTGATTGTGGTATTTCAGGAAAATTATTCTGGTATGATTTTGTTGGGAACTAGAGTGGGGAAGAGCGGCCTGGGAGGCTGATGAGAAGGCGCGGGCCAGGGTGGTGACAGAGGGCATGGCTTGTCACAGAGCCTTGTCACAGGACAGCAGGCTTGAGAAAACAGTTTTCAGCCCCTTTTGGTGCTTTCCACAAGTACTTTAAAAGAGAAATCCTCTCTGTTACAAATCACTGGTATGTTGTTGATTACTGAAGCAACCATTCCTAGAGTTTTCTGGTGAGCCCTTTGGGCAGCTGACTCCATTTAGAAAAAGCCATTTCCATTTTGCACCCAGTTTTTTCTTCTCCATGTGTTTCACAGTTGGTTTGTTATTGTTGGTTTTAAAATTTTCCCCAGTGCGGCCCTTGCCCGAAAGAGAACACTGACCCCGTTGGCCACAATTTTAAAAATGTTGACCTCTGCCCAAGCATTTCTGAATTTTTCTATTCCGTTTCTGAGATTGAGGACTGTGAACTCCGTGGGAATCCCCAAACAGAGCTTGGTGTTTTTGAGGTAAGAATGAGGAAAGGGACTTCCTTCCTTTCCTGCCTCTCTCCCCACCTTCATTCACCCCGCTGACTGACCCTGCTACTTGTAGAGGGACTTTTCCAGCACCAGATAATTTGTCAGAGATGAAAGAAAAAGGATCTGGTCCTCTTTCTTACTGACTGACTGATGGCAAGTTCTGCGACCAGTATGGTCGGGCTCGTACTCGAGACCCACAAGATCAATAGCCTCGTGGCCTACCATCTAGGTGCCCTGGATCTGGTCACTTTTAGTTATTTGAAACAAACAACAAAAATTCACCATTACTTTTGGCCCTTTGCCATCTGTTCAACCGAAGGAGCCCTCTTGTTGCTTGGGGAGGAGCGACTGGCTGAAGCAGAGCGAACGTGTGAGAGGAGCCATGGTGTCTACCTGAACACAAAGCAAGGCCTTTGCAGCTGACAGGAAAATGGCTCTTTCTGGAGGCGGTCCTCATACAGGGAAGGGTCTGTGTAAACTTGAAGCTCCAAAGTCAGAAGTATATTTGGAGTTTGGGGTTGATACAGGCAAGATTGGAACACAAGTCACCTAGATGCCAAGCTCACCTTATAGAAGTTTGAGCACAGTTGTATAGCAGGTGATATATATATATATATATATATATATATATATATATATTTTTTTTTTTTTTAAGTGGGAGAGTTATTGAGTGAAATGACTTTTTTTTTTAAGATTGTGTTTAGTTATTTGAGAGAGAGTGTGTGCATGTTAGCACGGGAGGGTGGGGGAGGAAGGGGAGAGGGAGAGGGAGAAGCAGACTCCCAGCCTCCTGGCTGAGCAAGGAGCCCCCACTCCAGTCTCGATCCCAAGACCCTGCGATCATGACCCAAGCCTAAGGCAGACACTTAACCCACTGAGCCACCCAGGCGCCCCACAAGATTTTTTTTTTAAGATTTTTTTTCTTGTGGTAGAGTATACATAATAATTTACAATTTTAGCTATTTTTCAGTGTACAGTGCAGTAGCACTAGGCACCTTCACGTTACTGTGCGACCGTCAACCACCATCCATCTCTAGAACTTTCTCGTCTTCCCCACCTGAAACTCTTGACCTGTTAAGCAATAGCTCTTCATTCCCTCTGGTTGGCATCAACCATTCTACTTTCCTGTTTCTATAAATTTGACTCCCCTAGGAACCTCACAGAAGCGGAGCCATGCAGTACTGGTCTCGTGTCTGGCGTCTTTCACCTCCTATAATGTCTTCAAGGTCCATCCGTGTCTCAGCATGCGTCAGATTTTCCTTCATTTTCTCAGGCTAACGCTGCGTCTCATGCGTACCGCGTTTGGCTTATCTGTTCATCTGTCCGTAGACATGGAGATAGATTTCAAGCTCTCTTCCAGCTTTGTGGTTTTATGAATCTCTGACTTACCTCTCATTTGTTTTCTGTCCATAAACTAGGACTGCCAATTATGGATTTTTTCGCGTGGCCGGGGTGATTATTTTAAAATATGTTAATAGTATTCTCTTGAAGAAAGATCTACGATTGGGTGACAAGGTGTTACTTAATTTTCAGTGCCTGAAGGCTGGAAGAAGTATGTAAGCTCTGGAGAGCGGACCCACCTGGGGGTGAATTCCTAGGACCTTACCAGCAAATACCTATTGCTTTTCCACTGTGATCTCAGATACCTCTGTCCAGTAGATCTCCTTGGAGATCTACTGCCTGTGACTTTTCTCTGGGGGCCCCTGAGCTGGGAGCCTTTGCGTGGAGCTGGGAGTCCGTGGTCCACAGGGACGCTTCTCGCAGGACACACGCCTCAGTTGAGAGAGTTAACATTCACAAACATTTTAGTCGCGAGAGAATTATGATGCCTGAGAAGGAGCTAACCCTAATATTTACCTTTAGAAAATGACAGGTTATTTAAAAGTAGTGAAATATGTTGGCATAGGGAAGGGAGGGTAGAGTCTCGAGCCTGCCTGTCTTGTGGAAAATCCGAGGAGGCAAACACAGGCTACGAATTTATGGCTATGCAGCAGACTCCTATTTTTAAGGGTTCTGGAAAGCCTGCTGGGTTGTTGTAAAATAAGGCAAATGGTAAGGTGCCAATCCTGAGTAGTGAGGAGACTTGTCTGGGCGATAGCTTAGTGAGGGGAGCTGCCTTTGACCTTAGCAGAATTGATTTTTGGCAGCTCTGCTGTTGTATTTTAAGGTTGCTTAAGGCTCTTTTTTCTTCATTTTACCAAAACATCTATTGGGATATTTTTCTCTTTGAAAAGTAATATGGGATCATGGTAGAACATTGGAAAATACAAAAAGCATATGGGGGGGGGAATCACCTATTGGCCCCTTTTCCTGTGTCTTCATATTTCCATGTAAGAATGTACTTTTTTTTCCTTTTTATTAAATATTTTATTTATTTATTTGACAGAGAGAGATCACAAGTAGGCAGAGAGAGAGGGGGAAGCAGGCTTCCTGCTGAACAGAGATCCCGATGTGGGGCTCGATCCCAGGACCCTGAGATCGTGACCTGAGCCGAAGGCAGAGCCTTAACCCACCGAGCCACCCAGGCGCCCCAAGAATATACTTTTCTTTTCTTTTTTAAAGATTTTATTTATTTATTTGACAGAGATAGGCAGAGAGGCAGGCAGAGAGACGAGGGGGTGGGAAACAGGCTCCCTGCCAAGCAGAGAGCCCGATGTAGGACTCGATCCCAGGACCCCGGTATCATGACCTGAGCCAAAGGCAGAGGCTTCAACCCACTGAGCCACCCAGGCGCCCAAGAATATACTTTTCTAACAGATGATCTCTAATAGCTTCATGGTATCCCACTATGTAAATATGCCGTGCTTTATTTAACAATTCCTTATTATGGGAAACTTAGGCCAGTTCCAAATGTTGCTATAATAATCAGTGTGGATATAAACTGGGTTTTATGTACATCTTCATGCATGTCTTTGGTTATTTGCGAAGAATAAATCCCTAAGAACTCCTGGGTCAAAGATTCCTTTATATCTTTAGGTATTTTTCCGCTTTCATTTGTTCTATCCTCAGTGTGCCTGCCTCCTTCCTTCCTTCCTTCCTTCCTTCCATCCTTCCTTCCTTCCTTTCTTTCTTTCGGGGGAGAGAGAGAGCAAGCACCGAAGAGGGTTCGGGGCAGGAAGGGGGGCAAGAGCAGAGGGAGGGGGAGAGAGAAAGTCTTAAGCAGGTTCCATGCCAGTATGGAGCCCAGTGCGGGGCTCGATCCCACCACCCAGTGATCACGACCTGGGCTGAAATCAAGAGTCTAACACTTAACTGACTGAGCCACCCAGCACCACCCCCCGCCCCAGTTTCATCTCCTTTTTCCTCCCTTTAATTACTTTTTTAAATTACGTTCCTTGTTCTCTTTTTATTGTTCCTTTCAGTTCTGTAGTTTTGGCTCTGTTGTTTTTTATTGCCTTTAAGTGGATCTTGTAAAAAATGTAACTGCATTTTTAGTTTTCTTACAGTATTTCCTCATTTTATTCAGCCCCCTCTCTCTCTTTTTAAACATTTTGGCCTCAACACACGCATGCATTTTGCACATTTTTCTCCTGTTTCCAGTGGTCTACTCTTTGTATCTTAAATGCAACTTCACTGTTGTGTTGTAGAATCTTTCTGGAAGCTTCCTAGTTTGTATTGTTTGTTTGCTCTCGAATAAAGTTTTGTCAGGTCCTATATTTGCCCACAGATGGGGCTTGTAATTTCAGCTTGGTTGCCCTCTGTCTGCCTCGTTGCCGACAGTCTCCTTGCAGATCTTGGGATTGTTAATACAAAGTTATGGCTAGTTCAGCTCTTCAGTATCCCCACGGCAATTGGGAAGATGCTGGACACACGGGCAGGTTTAGCAGGGAGCGTCTCTGTTCTCTTTCTGCTGTGTTGGTTGGAGCCGCTGAGCTGGGGGGGTCAACTTTATGCTCTGACTTTTTTCTTTTTTCCTTCCTGCTGTCTGTCAACCGTGACCATGGCCAGCCCCCCTGTTTGTCACATCTCTGCTGCAGACGCCACACCTCTGCCCTCGGACCTCCCATCCCGTGCTTTCCAGATAGCGCTTTCTAGAGCAATAAACAGCCCAAGTGATATGCTTGTTCTGTGTCTCTGGCCCCTCGTGTCCTCAAGCACTTGCCCTTCCGAATAAGAGGTCATTAGTGGGGTCCTGTCAGGGTCTTGTTCCCTTAATCTCTGTAGACTGCTGCTGTTCAGGAGGGTCCTTGCCATTCTAGCCTTGGTAGCCTTTTCAAATCCAGCCCCAGCTACACTATTTATATCTGGCAAATATTCCTTTTCCTTCCGTCATGTCCTTATATCAAACATAAATCTCCTGGGTTATTATTTAGTGAGGAGAGGCTAACCCGTAAGCCGATGCGATCCCTCTGTTTTTTTCCGCTGGGTGCAGCATTTTTCTTCCCTCGCTGGCCTGCTGCTGAGTGCTGCTCTGGGCTATATGACTTCAAAGCCATCCCCCCAGAGGCAGCTGTCCTTAAACTAAAACTAAAACGAAAGACATTTCGGAGCTCTTTAAAAAATAATAATAATAATAATAATACTAAAACGCCCTGTGAATCCTCTGCTTTTCATGTGGTTCCTAGCCTCCCTCTGACAGCATGACCTGTTCTGGGCTGCCAGCTCTCATTCCTTTGATGTCTGTCTCCAGGATACTTCCCTGGAATCTGAGCAGAGAAGAGTGAAATTGTCTGGTGTGAGTGTGTTGGGAGGGGCTGTTGGGGGTCGGGAGGGAGGGACCCCCAGTAACTTTGGGTACGTGTTCGGAAGGAAATGAGGTTTAACTGGCAATAACATTGCTGGACGAACATATGTTATTCTTGATTATGTGAGTATTTCAGTTTTTCTTTTCTTTTCACTGCCCCTCCCCTCCCCACAAGTTTTCCCCTAAACTGTGACTTCGGTATTCATTGTGTAGGATCATGGTCTGGTTGTTTTTGAGTGGTGTTTGTTGTTTCCCCCGAGTTATTCCTCTGGCCACTTCCCTCTCTGGAATGCCTGGCCTCTTCATTTAGTCATGCTAGCACCCCCGTTTTTTTTCCTTTAAAAAAAAAAAGGATTTTTTTTTTCTTATTACAGAGAATATCAAATATATACAGTAGTGGACAGAACAACATTGTGAACCCCCATACACCGATCGTCCAGTTACAACAATGATCAGTTCCTAGCATCTTTTTTTCCATCTGTTCCCTTTGCCACCCTACTTCCCCTCCTCCCCTCTGTTATTTTGAAGCAGATTTCAGACATCCTGTCATTTCAGCCATAAGTGTTTGACTATGACCTTTAAAAGATTAGGATTTAAAAAATAACTAATACTGTTACCACGCCCCCAAATTAATAATTACTTGATAATGTCAAATAGGCAGGCAGTGTACAGATAGGGAGTACAGATACTCCCTATTGTCTTATATATGTATTTAAGAGTCGGCTTTTAAAATTACACCTATATCTTAGTTAATCTCAAGCTTTCTTTGTTTACCCAGCTAAGGCCTAGCCAGCTTTAATTAAACATCCCCCCAAGACTAGCAAGGGGAATTGGTGTCTGGCCCCATGCTGCAGACCCTTCTAACCAGATAGCCCCGGTAGCTAGAGCCCTAGGCTCCTTCTCTATGGGCTTGAAGCCCCTGGAGGCTATGATGGTTGCTCCATAAACTTTGAGTCTCTGAGGTCACAGCAAATTTTTATTAAAGATGTTGTTCCAAATGGTGACATTTTATTTTTTTTTTAATTTTATTTATTTGATAGAGATCACAAGTAGGCAGAGGCAGGCAGAGAGAGAGGAGGAAGCAGGCTCCCTGCTGAGCAGAGAGCCTGATGTGGGGCTCGATCCCCAGGACCTTGGGATCATGACCTGAGCCTAACGCAGAGGTTTTAACCCACTGAGCCACCCAGGCGGCCCACCAAACAGTGACATTTAAAAAATGTTATTCCTGGGGCATCTGGGTGCCCCAGATGGTTAGTCAGTTAAGTTTCTACCTTTAGCTCAGGTCATGATCCCAGGGTCTTGGGATCAAGCCCCGAGTTGGGCTCTCTGCTCAGCTAGGAGCCTGCTGCTCCCCACCCCACCCCCGCTTACCCATCAAATCAATAAATAAAAATTTTTTAGAAAATAAAAAAATAAAATCTTTTTCCTTTATCCTTGTTTAACAAACTTGCATAGCACTCACTCCCTTTGTACCTAACATTGATCTAAGTGCTTATAGGTACATATTAGTTCTTTGTTCTCCTAACAGCCCTGAAGATTAGCTTGTATTTACCAGAGGGAAAATATTATTTTCCGTCTCTTTTATATCAGTAGGTTTTGTGATGGTGAACCCACATCCTGCATTTTCTGGGACATTCCCAGTTTTATGTTATTTTAACTTTTCTGGTAAAGGTGAGTCTGTATGTATAAACGTGAACTATCACATCTTTGTACTAGGAAAAAGTCTATTATGTGACCATGTAATCTGAAAACTGGTTCAGCCGACCACTCTGACGCCTGGCCAATGATCCAGACGCTTGTTAAGGCTGGTGCCGGAATATCCTTCTAGCCTTGCTTGTTTGCGTGGCCAGCGTTTGGCATGGGAGCGCCAAGGCAGAGCAGCCTTGGCACACCTGGTCATTCTCTCCCTACTTCCCCCTCGCTTCGTGTATTTCACACGGGTCCGATGGTCACAGCATCGTCTGGTCTTTAGGTCATTCCTGGGGCCTGAACGGTGTGGAAGGAAAGACTCTGAGACCGAGCCGCATAGCGTGTCCGTTCACGGAGGGCCTTTAGCTGGGGTGAGCGCGGGCCCTGGGCTCGCACTTGCCAGGTGACCACTTGCCAGGGCGGGGGTGGGGGGGCTCACGCAGCTGTGGTGCTCAGACAAAGGGCCGCTCTTCTGCGCTAGGGGGAGGGAAAGGTAAGACTGAAGGCTTTGTCATGGAGAACATTTTTCATCTAATGAGAGAAGGCGGCTTCAGCCAGGTGTGCTAGTGAATAGTGTTTACATTGGGTTGAGTCCTGATGGGACACGCAGCTTTACTCCACAGGTTAAATGGGCGGCAAGCTAGTGCTACGGAGAGACCAGTAGCGGACAATGGATATAAGCAGGAGGGGGACAGCGGATAGCGTAACCTCACAGCCACAGGGCCACAGATCTTATTTGGGGTATGTTTGAAGGATGCCAAGCAGACTTTGATCTGGGCAGCATGGTGGCTCTGCTCACTAGACTCCAGCCGTCCACACCCACCTTAATAGCACCTTCTCCCAGAGCTCTGTCACAGCAAGCTCCTTCTGTGACCCCTGGTCCTGTTCCACAAAGGACCTGGTCTGAGACACAGTAGGTGCTGCATGTGTTTGTGTGTGTGTGTGTGTGTGTGTGTGTGTGTATGTATGTATATACACACACACACATTGCATGTATGTATACATATGCATGCATGTATACATGTGTATGTGTGTACACATATACACATATGTATACACATATATGTACGCATGCACGTATGTGTGTATACATATATGTATACACGTATATGTATACATATATGTATGTGTACGTATATGTATGCACACATATGTATACACATATATACATGCATGCATATATACATATATACACACAATGTGTATGTGTAAGTATATATACATACATACACACATATATACATGCATATATACATATATATGTATATATATATACACATATCTATCTATCTATCTATCTATATTTGGGATGAACAAACACACAGCTCGCTGATCAGAACACTCGTTCACTGTAGCCCTCAACGACTTGCAAAGCCCTGGGGTCTTCTCATTTTCTCAAGAGCTTTCCAGGTCTTCTCTGAACTTGGATCACCTCTCATTTTCTAGATTCCTCTTGATTCTGCTTTGGCTGGAAGATTCTAGGGCTTTCCAAGCTGTCCTCTGGCCACACCCTGACCTGATTTCATGGCTGTCAGTTTCCAGAAATTGCCCTTCCCAAACCTCGTTGCCTACCCTTGGATTGGCTACCCTCAGAAGACCCTCTGGTGTGTGTCCCTGCCCTGTCGTCACAGCCATTCATCGGGTGGTAGCCCCCCGACATCTCAATGTTGTTCAGTGGGGGGGGGGTGTGTGGTGGAGATTTTGGATGTCACATAGACCACATAACAGCAGAGAAGTGAATCCTTGCCCAAGAATCCCCAGAAACCCAGGAATGGGAGAGGAGTCCTGGTTTAAGTGATAGAAGTGATAGAACCATTAGTGGCAGCAGACGAATGCTCTGTCCAACTAGAAAGTCCACTTGGAAACAGGTTAGGAGAATGTACTTAATTGGGTTGCAATTTGGCCAGACTTGGGATTTTTTTTTTTTTTTTTTGACCCTCAGTTTAAGAACTTTCTCAGAAGTGACCCCTTGGTTTTCTTTTTGCGCTTCCTAAGTTTCCCATAGTCAGCATTTATGACTTTTATCATACCGTTAAAAATAAATGCCTTCTTAAAAAAAAATATGAAATTCCAAAGATGTCACCTCACTTGTTAAATTGCACAGCGAGGCAAGTACCCGTGCCTCTTCCCATCTGTTTATTTTTCAGTTAATAAAGGGCAAGGGATGTTTGTGCTCAAGGCTTGAGGCCCTCAGGTGCTTGCATTGGAATCTGTGAATTTAGTCCAAATTGATAACGTTCTGCTAGTCGCGAAGGCTTTCATTTATTCTATCAAAGCCGCTTAAATGAAGGCGGATTTCTCAAACTGACCACGTAGGGTTGAGGATAAACAGCTTTCTAAGAAGTGTTTTATGAATAATAGGGATGTGGATTTGCTGTAGGGGTATTGAATAGTTTTTAGAATGCATTGTTTTAAGTTAGTGGGAGGCAGAGATGAAAGGACATCTCAAGATAAGCGCTGTGAGTAATTTTTGTTGGAGTGAGGAGTTGAGGTGGATGGGATTTGCTTTGGCACTCATGTGCAGTCCTGATGCAGAAAGTGTCCCAAAACAGAATGCTGCCTGGGACTCACGGCAGGACAGGGCCCTCATTTTGGCTGGGATTTGGGAATTGAGCATGTGGTGAGTCTAATATTAGAAAACCAGTTCTTAACCCTCCCCCGTTCCTTATCCTTAAAGCTCTCTGTCCCTCTTGCAATGTGTGTACCAAGCCTCTCCCCCTCCTTCCTCTCGTGCTCTCTCTGTAAGCAGTCCTTTCATTTATTTCTTGGCTGCTTATCTTCTTATTAATCAGATTTTCTCCCTTGGCCAAGATCTTCTCCCAAAGGCCTTGCCTTAGTCTTATGAAGAACTCTCGGCAGTTAGAAGGGTTCTGTGCTTTAGATGCGGATGTTGGCTTCTGCCAATGATGACTGCATCCTGAAGGAGGAAATCTTACCAGAAACACCGGAGTACCTTCTATGTGATTGGTTACAGTGTGTCTTGGTCCCAGGGGCACCAGGAATGAGACACTAAATTATCTTGCGTTTTGTAACTTTTGAGGATTTGGAAACAGGCAAATTTTTAGTCCTCTTAGGGGATTCGGGCTGCAGATATTAAAGTTGGTGGGAAGGGACTATTCCAAGTGGTCACAAAGATTGAAAAGAGGCAGGGTTAAGGGAGGGGAGGAACTGAAGGGGCGCCTGGGTGGCCTAGTCGATTAAGCATCTGCCTTTGGCTCAGGTCGTGATCCTGGGGTCCTGGGATCAAGCCTCACTCCAGGCTCCCTGCTCAGTGGGGAGTCTGCCTCTCCCTGTCCTTCTGTCCCTCCCCACTGCTCACGCTCGCTCTCTCTCTCAAATATATGAATAAAATCTTAAAAAAAAAAAATAGAAGAGTGGGGCTTGACCACCCATCTCTGATTTCCTTTGGGATTTGAATAATTCAGATCAGTCAAAAGGAGATTTTTTACTGAGCACAGCAAATAGCCTTTCTGAGTCTCTTTCCTCATCTTTATCCCGTTAGTTGGACTGGATAATTCCTAAGTTCTCTCCAGCTCCAAAATTCTGTGTGAACGTCAGGCATTCACATGGATTCAGATACAGTTGAAGGATGTTTAGACTTTGCAAGAAAAACCTGTGAACTGGTTGACTTGAAATACTAATCCATGCAAATAATCTTGGAATTAGTATAGTTAACATATGGGATAATAATACTACTGACAGTAGCTATATTTATAAACATTTACTATACATAAGACATGTTTATTATTTATTTATTTATTTAAGATTTTATTTATTTATTTGACAGAGAGAGAGATCACAAGTAGGCAGAGAGGCAAGCAGAGAGAGAGAGAGGAGGAAGCAGGCTCCCCGCTGAGCAGAGAGCCTGATGCAGGGCTCTGTCCCAGGACCCTGGGATCATGACCTGAGCTGAAGGCAGAGGCTTTAACCCACTGAGCCACCCAGGCGCCCGACATTTTTTATATTTTACGTGTATCAATTTAATCTACAAAACAACCCTATGAGGTAAGGGCTGATATTAGCCCCATTTTGTAGATGAGAAAGAGGTTAGGTAACTTTTGTAAGATTGTAGATTAGTTAAGTGATGGCATCTGGGTTCAAATGCAGGCAGGATTCCGTCCACCATTATACCCCACTGCCTCTATAACTAACTTTCCTTGAATGAGCCACATTAGATCCCCTAAACAATTTCCCAGACCTCAGGTAACCCGGACCCCACCACAGGCTCTGTCTGGCCCATTTTCCTCTTGCGCTGGTCGTGTCTCCTGCCTGGAAAGTGTCTGCCCTTCTGCACTCAGCTTGCTCAAACCCAGCTGTGACCTCCAGAAAGCCTTCCCCAGCTTTCTGGGGACCTCCAGCTCTTTGAGCTCCTTTCGGGAACGTCTGGTGTTACTTCCTCCTCAGCAATTTGGCACTCACGTTGATTTGTAATTTTCATTTTGCTTTCCAAACCATGTTATAAGCACTTTGAATGGAGGGAACAGGAATGAACATTTAGACCACCCTGTTTATGTTCAGGTGGGCCTTAGCCCAGTTCTGAATGGGCTTTTGGAACTTTCAACTTTCGTTTCCCTCGTTGAGGATGGTCAGGCCTGCAGATCAGCCCGCCAATCTCTGGACATAACTTCTCACAAGACTGTTTAGGAGAAATGAAAATGAGTTCTGTTTCATGGAGCTGGTAACTAATGTATGAAATTACATTACCCTCAGCAGGAGGATGTAGAGAAAACTCAGTCATTAATGACGGTCCCCTGTTCCCACCAAGGGACTCTAGGGTAGCTGTGTTGTCCTTTGGGGCTTTGTGGTGACGAAACACTCGGGTGTCCGGAACTGGGTATGATAAATTCATCTTGCCTGTCAACACCGACTGATGGGGAGAATGTTAGCGATCCCGAGGCTTTGTCTGGTTGCCGGGCCTGTCAGGGGCTCTGTGGAGGGAAATGGTGGCAGTCAGGAAACCTTCTCTGCCGTCCTGGAGCGCTGATGGCCTCCTACTGGGAGCAGAAGCAGCGTTGGAGCCCGTCATCACAGTGTATAGGGTACAGGTACTGTTTGCCCACTCCCACTTCGCTCTATTTTAAGTCAGAAATGGCCAGAGGATATCTGAGAGCTCTGTTGAGAATGCTAGGAGCCAGAACAGAAGTGAAGTGCCTCTTGCGTCCGTGTAATAGCAGATGACTTAGGCAAAGCCGGCCACATGGCACTCCCGCCCCCCTCAGCTGCTCAGAAGAGGGGCCCCCCCAGCCCACGTACTGCCCACCGATGGCTGGGGCAGACCGGTACCTCTCAGAAGCTTCTTCCTTTGAGGAGTCCTTTCTGCTGGTTCCCACCAGAACTCAGGGTAGGGTGGCCTCCCTCTGGCCCTGACCCTGGGGCGGGGAGACTAGCTCTTAGATTGCTTTAAGATGCTTCTTGTCTTAGAAGGGGCTCTGGCTTTCACCTGAGGTGAAGCAAAACTAAGTGACAGAGTCGCCTCAGGGCCAGAGAACAGCAGAAAATGGAAACGGGACTCGAGTGGGTGGAACAGTTTCACTTAACGGAGAGTGAGCAGTTCCGCTAAGGAGATGACAGATAGCCCCCAAAACTGTCCCTGAGTTTTGTTTTACTCAACGACCTGTGGTTCTCGAACCCGAGTCCGCATCAGAATCACCCGAAGGCTTGCTAAAATACAGATTGCTGGGCCCCGCCTTGGCGTTTCTGGCCAGTTGGACCGGGGGGTGGGGCCCCCGGATCCACACTTCTAGCTGGTTCTCAGGTGATGCTGCTGATGCTGTGGCCACCGGGCCAGGGATTACACTTTGGGAACAAGCACTCAGGACAAAACCATGCAACACTAGCCGGTACCCAGGCAGGGAGGTAGACTTTTCAGATGATCTTTGGCCTTTACTTTTTTCCTAAGTTTCTGGACAGATTAAAAATATTTTAAAAATTGGGGCACCTGGGTGGCTCAGTCAGTTAAGCGTCTGCCTTTGGCTCAAGTCATGATGCTAGGGTCCCGGGATGGAGCCCTGCATCCAGCAGGCTCCCTGCTCAGCCGGGAGTCTGCTTCTCCCTCTGCCCCTCCCCGCTGTTCGTGCATACCCACTGTCTCTCAAATTTTAAAAATGTATAAACAATTAAATAATATATTCCAACGCAGACTCTCCATTGTCCTCCAACACAGGGGCCTCCATTGCTCTGAGTTTGCGCTGTTCTTAGTTTATCCTCGGAGCCCTGTACAGAGGAGGATAAGCCATCAGCTAGAGCTTCCCCATCTCCCGGACATGAAACCCACCTGTGTCTTTCATTCTTCCTACCATCACGATGGTTGATTCCTCTTGGCACACCCCTTCTGGTAGCATCTCCATTAAAGGTTTACCCTTCCTCTTTGTATTTATATATGGTTGTTTTTCCGTTGGGTTCTCCTTTTAGCCTTGTAAAATGACCTAGTGTCCAGCTGCAATCGTCATTAATAGTGTCCCAAGTGTCACAGATTCCCACGGCTCGCTCTTTCTTTCCTGTAGATGAGCACCCCTAGCAAGCCGCCCTCGGCCCCGTAACCATATGCATGCCTCTTACATTTCCTTCTTTGTGAGGAGCGCTGGATGAGTGGGCTCGGGCTGGAGGAGAAGGCCGCCAACACCCAGATCCGGAGGGTCCAGATGTGGCCTGGTAATTGACTTCCCCTACCACCTGCATGCAGCTAGATCCACTCTTTATTTATTTTTAAAGATTTTATTTATTCATTTGACAGAAATCACAAGTAGGCAGAGAAGCAGGCAGAGAGAGAGAGGGGGAAGCTGGCTCCCCGCCGAGCAGAGAGCCTGATGCGGGGCTTGATCCCAGGACCTTGAGTCCATGACCTGAGCCGAAGGCAGAGGCTTAACCCACTAAGCCACCCAGGTGCCCCTAGATCCACTCTTTATTATTTAATTCACTCAACACTCTGCATTCAAGGCCCTGGTCATGAATGACCCATGGATGAGGGCTTTCCGAGATGAGTAGGTCTGAATCACTGAACGCAGCGGTGAGGACGGAGGGTAGAGGGTGCGCCACGTGCCCCTGGCAGGTGTGACATGTCACTGCGGGACCAGAGCAGGTGTTCCTTGTGCAAATGGCAAGTGTGTCAGAGAAGGCAGCCTCCTGCAGGGCCTTTCTGGCTCCCTGGGAGGTAATGCTGCTTGCAGTGAAAACAGAGAGTGCCTGCTTCCCATGTAAAGTTACCATTGCACTCTCCTCCCTGTGGGAAAGAAATAAAAATAAAAAAATATATATATGCTTGTGACTAAAAATAAACAGCATACATAGGTTTGTAATAGGGATCTTTCTCTGTTTCTTTCTGTTCCCCAAAACTACCCCTTTGAACTGTTGACGGCTTTTTTATTGTTGTTTAATTCTGGTAATTACGTCTCTAAATAATACATATTCCCACTCCTCTTTCTCTGTCACTCCTTTTTCAACGTTATTAGTTGCTTTTCTCTTAGGAGGGATGATTATTTAGCTCACTTAAACTAAACCTTGCCTTCCTGGTTCTCTTGATAGGATCCTGTCACCATTCGCAGTTCTCCCGATGACACTTTTCGCTTTACATCACGTGCTTATGCCTTTAATCTTCGTCCTTCAATAAAGACTTTCTGGTTGGAGACTGTTGGTGTCTTCCCACTTTCAGCTCTTTTCCACCTCTCAGTCCTGTTTTCTGTACCTTAACTTTTACTCCACCAAAGTCGTTGCTACTTACATTGTTATATAACTGTGATTCCTACTTGCTTGAGAATCTAAATATTGTTCAGGGCAAAGTCAGCTGGTGTATTATGATTATTCTTTCGTATAGCTTTTTGGTTTTGTTTTTGTTGATGTTTCTAGTTTTCTAGTTGTCCCCCCTTGTCTTATTTGACTTATGGCCTCCGTTTTTCCCTTTAAAACTCAATTCAATCAGGCATTCTATTGAGTGCCCCCTTTACCTTGGAGAGCCCCCCTTTCCTGGGATTCTTCAGTCTTCTTTCTAGACAGGTTGCTCTCTGAGTGTGCCACACAGCTGTCATGCTGGAACTTTCCTGAGTTGGAGTTCCAATGGGGTTTTATTCTAACTCCAGTCACTGATTGGGTCCAAGTTTTGTTTTTTGGGGTTTTGGGGGGGTTTTGGGGGTTGTTTTGGGGTTGTTTTTGTGTTTGTAGCCCAGATACCAATCACTAATGTTACCAAGGAGATCTTAAAGAGCAAAACGCATTTTTGAGAGCAGAGATTTAAAATTTAGTATATGAGTTCAACACAGGTTAAGTGTAAATGAGAGTCAGCTGTCTTTGGATTAAACGTTACTATAAAGTTTTTTTTTTTTTCTTTTAGAAGATTAAAAACGGAAGTAAAGCAAGGATTCCAAGGGCTGTTCTCTCTCCAGGGCAGGCCCGGGGCTTTGCGATCTGGCCTTAAAGTCTCCTCTGCTTGGGTCAGCCCCAATCAGGGCCTTCTCCCGGGGTTGAGGGATGGTGTGTGGTATGCTGGGAAACGGTAGATGAAGATTTAACCCGAGCCCTGAGTTGAAATTTTGCCATTGGCCCCTGTTAGCTAGTTGATCTCCCATATAAGACAGACGGTAAAGCCAGACTTCCTGGAATATTGGGAAGGTCAAATAAACCAAAGAAAAAGAAGGCATCCTGAAAAACTGGCATGTTCTGTATAAACAGGTTATTGTTACGAAGTTGTTGTGATCCGAGGTTGGCTTTGCTGTAGAAGCGAAATCAGCAAAGGCTGAAAGTGAGAGAAGACTGAATTGGGAGTTTAATGCACCATCAAAAAGAATTACACAGGGTCATATTTAATAAAATAAACCAACATTTTACTGCAGGAGTCACCAACTCAGAGGCCAGTAGGGGCCAGGCGGGTGAAGAGGAGTGAATTGGGCCCCCAGATGGAGGCCCATCCAGGGGGAAGGCCCCACTCACCTCCAGCTGATGCTGCCTTGTAGGAAGGAGGTCTTCTGTCTCTTCGAACTTAAAATACGGATTTTAAAGTAAAACTCGCTAATTTTTACATGCTGTCAGCTAGTTCAAATTCTTTCTTAACACGGAGCAAACCAAATGAAGCACATATGCCGTTCACCAGTTTTAAGGTCCCTGCTCTGCCGTATGGGGGGATTCCATGTAAATTGGAAGCAGATCATAAAAATTATTCTCAGTATTACATTTACGCAGCTGATCATACTATTTATGTGTCTCCTAGTTTTGTGATAATCTGTATGTGTTGGTGATATTTATTCCCTGATACTTTTCTTCAAGGGAATCAGGAATAACGTTGAGGCGAACCCGGCCAGAATGGAGTCCTTTGGGACACAGTGAGAAACCTCCCCCCAGGTTAATGTTCATCCAATAGTCCGGTGAAGGCATGTTGCTTTGGCCCCTTACCAGTTGGCCTTCTCTGACCTTCAGGCCTCCGTCTTGTCCACAAGACTTCCATGGAGAGAAGCTCGTTGAATGTTCTCCCGGTGAAGTCAGATATCCCAGATATACTACCTTTCCCCAAACTGCCATTGTTTGGAAGTGAAATACGAAGTTAGCACATTTTAAAGAAGCGGCGCCGTGCCTTCCTGGCCCCACTCCCCTAAACCCTCCCCTCATCGGCAAGTGAACGGCACGTTTGTATGAGGCTTGAATGGCCACAGACCTTCATCTGTGCCCTCCTTCCTTGCCCGCAACTGTCCCGTGACCTCAGCAACTCCTCCAGAGTTTTGGCCAAGGTTGGCTTCAGGCTTACAAACTGTGGTTTTCCTTTATCTGTGATGTTTATCCTCGCCTCTCTTAATTACCAGCAGTCCAGCTCCTCAGAGGAGATGGCTCTGTTGGTAGAAGCTTCTCTGGCTGCTGACATTCTGGGGAGTCGAAGGAACCTGACGTGGGGACTTCAGAAACTGAAGGACTGCTGGCGAGGGGTGGCCGGGCCTGTCTCCAGGCGCTATTTTGATATGCGCTATCACCTGTCTCCCATTTAGCCAGTCTCCTTTTTACCTCTCTCTTCTCTGCCCCCAAGAGCCCAGGGCCTTCTTTTTTCTTTTCTTTTTTTCCTTTGAAGATTTTATTTATTTGACAGGGAAAGCAGCAGGCAGAGGAAGAGGGAGAAGCCAAGTGCCCACCCAGCAGAGAGCCTGATGCGGGGCTCAATCCCAGGACCCTGGGATCAAGACCTGAGCCAAAGGCAAATGCTGAGCCAACTGAGCCACTCGGGTGCTCGAAGCCCAGGGCCTTCTGGTGGAAGTACCCCTGCCCTTCAGCCAGATCAGCCCAACCCTCCCCCTATCCCTGGCCAACTGTTGTTGTTGTTTTTTAAGTCTCCTATTCCAGTACTCCTCCCAGCCTTCCGTCAGATCACCCATTCCCCTTCCAGGGTATTCTGAACAGGTTACTGGCTGCATCAGGTGGGAAGACGGGCAGTCATATTTAAGAACAGAACTTTTCATTACCTAGAACCATGTTCCCAAGAACATGGGGAAGGCTGCTGTTAAAAAAAGAGGTGGGGGGGCACCTGGGTGGCTCAGTGGGCTAAAGCTTCTGCCTTAGGCTCGGGTCGTGATCTCAAAGTCCTGGGATCGAGCCCCGAGTCGGGCTCTCTACTCAGCCGGAAGCCTGCTTCCCCATCTCTCACTGCCTGCCTCTACTTGTGATCTGTCAGTCAGATAAATAAATAAAATCTTAAAAAAAAAAAAAAAAAAGGGCCGGAGGAAGCCACATACATAGTATATATACTTAGAATTTACAGATTTAACACTGTCCTGAATTTTTGAGTGCTTTAAGCAATCCCACAGGTTCCTGACAGGTAGTAATTTGTAATTTTACTGAGACATGGATTTGAATTGCAGCTTGGTTGTAAATCTTAACTAATTAAAACTTTCTTTGTGGGAAGGAAACAAGACAAAACAAAAACGGCTGTTTTGAAAAGAAAATCAGCTGCTAGTATTAATGATGTTAGGGAAGAAAAAGCAAAGATGTCCAAAGAAGGGCTAGGTCTTAGCCAGAAAAAAAGCAGTTTGGGATAAATTAAAGACGAGGATGATGAATTTTGCTGTGCTGGGAATAAGTCCACCGGATACTTCAGAGGGAAACAAGGAAGTTCATGAAAGTTTTAGCGGTTGCTTGAGCCAGGACAGCATTTTTTTCCAGTGAGATAGAGTTCTGGAGAAGGTTGAAAAGGGGGTTAACTTGCAGTGAGAGGTGAGACATTGAAAAGAAAAAAAAAAAAAAAATCAGGAAAAAGCCAGAAGCCTCGATCCCTCTTTCTGTATTTATGGGTTTGGGGATTTATGGAGCTGTCTGGATGTTCTTCTCTGGAATGTCAGGGCTCTCTTGTACCCCTGTCGTTGGATGTGATGGGACAGGTGCTCCGTGCCCAGCTGTCAAGAGTACTGTGAAAGAAATTCCTGCATTTCATTTCCGGGTGATCTGATTCGCTGATGTTTAAGTCTCTGTATCTCTTCCTTACCATCAGTCCTTCCTTCTGACTTCTTTCGCCAGTGTGTGTGTCTCTTAGCCAGAGGCAGTGAGTGTTGTACTGAAGGAAGACGTTTATGGTCAGCTAGTCCTTGCCACTCGAAAACACCCAACTGCCCCCAGGGCCCCGGGCCAGACTTCAAAGCAAGCAGTTACTTTGCCTTCCCATCTCTGTTTTAAAGAAACTCCTCACCTGTTGCACCCTGACCTGTCATTGTCTGGTTGTCCAAAATTGCCACCTAGACCCGTCTCCCAGCACCGTAAAACCCTAGCACCCGCCTGCCTTACTAGGACAGTCTTTCCTAGGGCCTGGAGTTTGGCAGATGGCTGTAATTGACACCTAACGTGTGAATGAAGCTTGGTCTTTGAATGTTGGCGTTTTAAAAGCAAATGAGGCTTGGTGGTTGCCGGAGCCTGGGGGAAATGGATTGGTGTGTTAGTGATTAATAGGTACGGGGTTTCAGGTTGGGAAGATGAGAAAGTTCTGGATGTGGATGGTGGTAATGGTTGCAGAATCGGGTGAATGTACGTAATGCTACAGAACTGTATTTGTAAACATGGTTAAAATTTTAGGGTATGTATATTTTACCACAATTTAAAAAAACGAATTATGTCAAATGAGGCTTTCCTGAAGAATATGGCGCAAACCATACAAGAATACAAGATCTTGGGGCGCCTGGGTGGCTTAGTTGTTAAGTATCTGCCTTCAGCTTAGGTCAGGATCCCACGGTCTTGGGATTGAGTCCCATGTTGAGCTCCATGCTCAGCGGGAGGCCTGTTTCTCCCTCTCCCACTCCCCCTGCTTGTGTTCCTTCTTTCACTGTGTCTCTCTCTGTCAAATAAATAAATAAAATCTTAAAAAAAAATTCAAGATCTTTTAGAAAATTTGGCAAATACAGAGAAACAGAAGAAAATAGGAATCCTGAATCTCCCTACTGTTAACATCTTGCATTTCACTGCCTTTGTATGTATCTCCAGCCTTTTTTCTGGGTAAATATAATTTTTATACAAAAGTGGGACTAAACTATATGTACAGTTTGTAGTTTTCACTCAGAGTGTTGCGGATATTCTCCTATGGCATTTACCATTCAAGACATCATTAGTTTTCACAGTTGTTTGATACTCCATCATTCCTGACACCCAGATAAGGCCCCCTTTCCAGTATCATAGGCTCTTTCATTGTGACCTCTGTATTTATTAATATAGAGTTTTTAATATGTATGTTTGGGGCTATTTGATGTCTGTCTCCTTACAAGAGTGTCAACGCCACAGGGATAGATATTTTGTGTGTTTAGCTTACCATCCTATCCCCAGTACCTGCCTGGCATGTTGTAGGTTTGTAGACAAAAAGTAAATAGAGGGGCACCTGGGTGGCTCAGTGGGGAAAGCCTCTGTCTTCGGCTCAGGTCATGATCTCAGAGTCCTGGGATTGATCCCCACATTGGGCTCTTTGCTCAGTGGGGAGCCTGCTTCCCTTCCTCTCTCTCTGCCTGCCATCCTGCCTACTTGTGATCTCTGTCTGTTGAATAAATAAATAAAATCATTAAAAAAAAAAGTGAATAGATTTCTACATTGTTGGACATTTCCTTTCCTGATTTTTGCTCATAAAGTATATATAAAAGCTCTTGTTTTTATATAAATCTTTTTAAGATTTTATTTATTTGTGACACAGAGAGAGAACACAAGCAGGGGGAGCAGCAGGCAGAGGGCGAAGCAAGCTCCCTGCTGAGCAAGGCACCAGATGCAGGACTCGATCCCTGGACCCTGGGATCGTGACCTGAGTGGAAGGCAGTCACTTAGCTGACTGAGCCACCCAGGCATCCCAAAGGTCATGTTTTCTTAAAGATTTTATTAATTTGTTTGAGAGAGAGAATGCACTAGCACGGGGAGGGGCAGAGGAAGAGGGAAAAGCAGACTCCCTGCTGAGCAGGGAGCCCGATTTGGGGCTCAATCCCAGGACCCCAAGATCACAACCTGAACCAGAGGCAGATGCATAACTGACTGAACCACCCAGGTGCCCCTAAAAGCTCTTTTTTTAAATAGATAAAACTTTGTACAAATTCATAATAATTTCCTTGCTAAAAATTCCTTTAAATCTAGTACATTTAGTGTTTTTATAATTATTAAAGTAATAATGCTCTGTGTGGAGTTTTAGAAAATAAAAAAGAAGGGAAAAGTAAACATCAGTCACAGTCCTTTTTCTGGGGTCTGGAATAGTTTAAATGGCCTGATAATATCTGTTAGAACGTTGAAAGAAATTGCCTGTGAACCTGTCTGAGCCCAGTGCCTTTTTGGGCAAGTGGTGATTTGACGACAATGTCTAGATGGTCTGTGGTTATTGTTATATTCAAGTTTTTTACTTCTTAATTACTTTTGGTCTTTTGTATTTTCCTCTGAGAGTATCTGTTTCATCCAAATGAGCTTTTAATTGGTGGAATTCTGAGGAAAGTTCTCAGCCTTCACCAGTCTATGAAGGAGTAATTAACATTGCAGTCAGCGGGTAAATCAGAGGTTTCCAGTGATGAAGAAACCTGGTTTCTAGGAGATGGGCAGCAAAGGGCGGAGGTGTGTTTTGGAATCCAAGAATCTCTTGGAGTTGCCCAAGTATTTCAAAATGTTCTGTGTTCTTGTCAGGATTAATGAGATGGTGCATGTAAAAAGTTTAGCATTCACTAGATGGTTATTTATTCTTCTGTGCTAGGTGCCCTAATAGTACCCCCTGGGGATAGAAACTGGATGGAGAAGATAAGGGCCCTACCTTTGAGGAGCCCATCATCATGTGTAGGGAATACAGAGCATCAACAAGCATAAAAAAAACTCAGGGATAGAGAACTAACGAGCTTTCTACTTGAGGAAGAAGCCTCACGTCCACGAGACATGAAAGAGAAGCATTGGCATTGGCTGTAGGAGGGATGAGGCAAGGAGGGATGCCCCAGACAGGAGAGATAACCCATGTGGTGGGTGAAGGGGTCAGAGTGTGGCGTGTTGCGGGGCAACAAAGAACCATAGTCATCTGTCGTATCTTCCATGTGATGCCACATGGAAGCTGGAAGGGCAGGTTGGGGCTAGGTTGTGAAGACCAAAAGAGCTGGTGCCTCTTCCTGATAGTCAGGAGCCATTGAGGGTTTTAAAGCCGAGCGATGGTATGATCATAATTATGGTTTAGAGAGATGGGCGATGAGAGAGACACACACACACAAGGCTGGGAACAGCTTGGGAGTGGTTGTGGTTGGTGCAGTGAGACACAAGAGAAAGCCTGTGTTGGTGGGACAGTGGTAACAGGGAAAGCAGACCAGGAAGAGCCTAGAGGAGCTTGGGAACTGAGTGGTTAGTAGAGTCGGAGTGAGAAGTAGAAGGAGATGATCGACATCAGGCCCCTGGGAGTCACACACAGCACCTTGGAAGAATTGGCACAGGCTTCATCCAGGCCCTTCCTCACTTTCTCTTGTCTCTCTGGCTCTTAGCCCCAAACTTGACCCCCGAACTTGAGCTAACTGGGTCTTTTATTAAGCTCTTGCTTTGAGAATGTACCCCTTAGGTTTTATTTGTGGCCCTACCCCATTTCTAACTCATGATCTTTACACTTGGAATCTATGCCCGTGACTACATTTCTCTTTACCAGAATGGCCCCAGGTAACATGGGTACACTGGAGCTGTGCCCTTTGCCTGGCATGCTGCTAAAGGTTTGAAGCAGGGAGCTGTGTTGATAATGACGTCATCAGCCAATACAAGAAATCCAGGGGAGAAGCAGGTTGGGGAAAGCAGTTACCTTGGCTGGGACATGTTTGACATTCCCTTAGAATGAACAGGTGGAGACGCCAGGCTGATAGAGCCCAGAAAAGAGGCCGAATGAGGAATGAATGAGCCATTAGCTGGCAGACCTTGTCTAAGTTGGGGGAACAGATGAGCTCATCCTTGAGAGAGGACAAGAAAGCCAAGGGTGCAGCCAGCCCTTGTATTTAGGGGGCAGGCAGAGGGGCAGGGGACGGAGACCAGCAAGGACAAATGACAGAGGCTAAGGAGCCAGGAGAGGCAAGTGAAGAGTTCTGAGGAAGAGACGGGGGGCCGTGGTGTCACGTTATGGTGTAGGCCCCTTTCTTTTTTTTTTTTTTTTTTAAAGATTTTATTTATTTATTTGACAGAGATCACAAACAGGCAGAGAGGCAGGCAGAGAGAGAGAGGAGGAAGCAGGCTCCCTGCTGAGCAGAGAGCCCGATGCGGGGCTTGATCCCAGGACCCTGAGATCATGACCTGAGCCGAAGGCAGAGGCTTAACCCACTGAGCCACCCAGGCGCCCCATGTAGGCCCCTTTCTAAGTGCTTTAGCTCTGTGGTCCTGCCTGGTCTTCAGCACAGGGAACTGAGTGGTTAGTAGAGATGGATGGATCTGTGAGACGGGTGCTCCGCTCTGTATGACACAGATGAGAAGACTGAGTCACAAGGATGGCAAAGCAACTTCTGGAGGTCACATAGCATTTACGTGGCAGGTTTGGGGTAACAAGAGCCCAGGTGGAAGAGTGGGTTGTGGGAGGTGGGGTGCCAACTTCTGAGACCTGGGGGCAGGGGTAGGAGATAAGGAGGGAAACTGAGGAGGGAGGGACCAGAAGCATCCTTACTGGATGTCCTCTTTTCATGGTGGAGCTGAGGCAAGGCTCTTGAGTGATGGCTCTGGGGTGGGAGAGTGGGCAGACTTGGAAAACACCTGCTGTGGGCACCAGCAAGGGAACTGAAAGAGAGTGACGGAACGGACTCCTAAGCGAGTGGCAGAATCCTCAGATGCCTTGGTGGCCGGAGGACTGGAGACCGGGTTTGCAGGGCAGCAAAAATCAAGAGCCGGCAGAGAATGTCCTCTTCGCTGCAGTGAGGTTCTAGCTGATGAGCCGGACCCTGCAGTCTCGGCTGGACAGTGACTCTGAATCAGGGCGCAGAGAGCCTGGGCGAGCACCACACATCTGGAGGGAACGCAGCTGGATGCTGGGCCAGGGGACATGGGAGGAACTGAGCTAAGAGACTACGTGAGCACCAAGGCCAGGGGGTGGCACAGGTCCTGCTGGGTTGTGAAGTCCGATTCCAGTGGGGCCAAGGTGTTCCCCAGGTGCGCCTCGCTGAGATGACACCTGTAGGGGTCATGTTGGCTTATTAGGCTGAACTTATATAATTGTAAGGTGCTGTCAGATTCCCCAAGGCCAAAGAGGTAGCTGTCTGGGAGAAGTGAAGGGGTAGAAAGCAGGATTTCTAAGTTTGCCGTCTGGGATTTGGGGCAGTCAGGTGTTAAAAATTCGGGATGTTGCCACGCTAAGGTGAACTGGAGGTCGAAGTCCTCAGTGTGGAGGGCATTATGGAGCTGGGTGGGCAGTGTACCCAAGTGATGAACACCTTTACGGTGCTGGCGGGAGTTGAGGTGGAGAGAGAAGGAGATAACATTTTGTTCTGTGGCCTGGAGGCTTGGGAATGAGCAGAGGGAGGTCCGGACAGATGAGCTCACGCAACAGTAGGTCTACCAAGATTGAACAGGGTGTGTTCCCAAGCGTTTTCTACCAGGATTGCTTTGCCTCTAGTCAGATTTTTCTGGATTCTTTTCCAACAGTATTTTCCCAGTTGTTTTTTTGCCTCCGGAGCTAGGTACTACCTAATGAATGTTGATTGATACGCCGTCCTAGCTTCCACCTGAGGTCCAAGTGAGATGAATGCAGGGATTTCAGTGGGCAAAGCATGGACAGCAGCGGTGGCGGCGGGGGTGGGGGGGACACACGGAATCTGTGACCCCCGATGAAAGTACGTATATAGAAAAGGATTTGACCCAGTCTTCACAGACTTGGCTGCATTAATTTAACTTCCAGTCATGCTTAGATTATAGAGCTTTTTCCTTGTTGTCGCTTGCATTTAATGGCATTTCAGTTTCCAAGAATTATCACATGACATTGACAGAGCCCTATCACAAAGGCTGCTTAAGGGGCGCCTGGGTGGCTCAGTGGGTTAAGGCCGCTGCCTTCGGCTCGGGTCATGATCCCAGCGTCCTGGGATCGAGCCCCGCATCGGGCTCTCTGCTCGGCAGGGAGCCTGCTTCCTCCCTTCTCCTCTGCCTGCCTCTCTGCCTACTTGTGATCTGTCTGTCAAATAAATAAATAAAATCTTTAAAAAAAAAAAAATAAATAAAAAAAAAAAAAAAAACAAAGGCTGCTTAATTGGAACAGCCCTTCCAGAACCATTTTAATAAGGAAAGAGGCTGTGCAGATTTGATTTAACCTAACTTTGTTGTCTGAGTCCTTAAATTCACCAAGGTCTCAACCAAACCCTTTTTAAGTCAGGAAGACAGAAGACGGTTAGAACTGAAGTGAGTTGTTGACTCAGCAGGCAAGTGAAGATGGGAATTAGGGGTCCCCCTAGCCCAGTTCACAAAGGAGGGTGCCGTGGTGAGGCCACCAATGCATCTTGGGCTCCTCCAGTTTCCTTTTAGATCCTCCTTCCTCCTCCCTCTATTCTGAACGTCACAAAGGAAAATAGCCTTAGTCAGGACCAGACTGTTTTGGGCCGGGGGTTCTGTGACTCTGTCTCAGGCACAAAGGGCCAGGCCTCACACAGTCATCCTGTGATTACAGAAGGGAAGAGCTCTGTGTCTTGGGGGAGTTGATACTGAATTTTCTGGGGGCTTTCATTTTCATTTTGGTACTTCTGGTAGGAGAATGTTCTGGGTTCTTTTCTGAGTTAGACATACAGCTTGACTTTTTCATTTAAATGAAACTGCTATTTCATTTATTCCACAAATACTTGATGAATTTCTGTTACGTGCCAGGTCCCGCACGGGCTCATGTGCCCAGAGCTCAGTAAACATTTTATTAGAATCAATTAGGGACACTTGTCCACAAAACAGACTACAAAACACATTCTTTTTCTTCCCTGACGTGCTATCCCCTGTGTTTGGAATGCCCTCCTCACCCTTTCCCGCTCTGCCCACCCTCTAGGACTTAGCTTGGCCATCACCTCCTCTGCAGAGCCCGATCGTGTCCTCTGTCCTTCCCGTTACTCCTGTGATGCACTCACTACGTGCCTGTTGTAGATCCAGAAGCTGGGATTTACCTCCTGGAAGCTGAAGCGGGTCGGAGTGTCCACCTAGGGTGGGTGGTCTGATTTGGGTGGAATGGTTAAATTGGTCCCAGCCAAGTCCTTGACAGAGTGCCCGGGGCCAAGCCAAACTGCCCCTAGGTGCCAGGGCTGAGTTCAAGGAGTAGGTGTGGGGAAAAAAGATGGGACGAGAAGAACAGGGGTCGGGAAAGAGGCAGTAGCTTGATCAGAGAGTGGGAGCGGGTTGAGAAGAAACGAGGAGGTGACAGGGTGGCACTTGGGGCTTGGCTTTTGGTTCCTGAGTCGAAGAGTCCCAGACAGAAGACTTCATCCCTTTGTTCACATCAGAATAAGCGGTCTTGTCGGAGGCAAAGTCTGTTTGATTGGGAGCTCCAGCATGCGTAATGGAACAGGAGAAAGTGAGCGTAGTATGAATGTGATCAGCGAAAAGAAGATAAAGACCCGCTGAGAATATCTACCTTCCACTTGGTTAGAATTTTTTTTTTTAATTTTTAAGAAAAGGATGTAATGTACAACATGGTGACTGTAATTACTGACCCTGCACTGTGTACTTGACATCCACTAAGAGGTTAGATCTTTAAGTGTTCTCACCACATACGTACAAAACGTGTTACTGTGTGAGGTGATGGGTGTGTTATTTGGTCCAATTGTGGTAACTATTTAACAATATATGTGTGTGTTGAATCCTCGCATTGTATACCTGAAACACACCCAGATTTTTTTTCCAGTTATATGTTAAGAAAGATGGAGAAAAAGAAAGAATAAATAGCAGAACACCGGGAAGGAAGGAAGGAAGGGAAGGAGGGAGGGAAGAAGAAGAGTGATGGAGGAATGAAGGAAGGGAAGGGGAAAAGGAAGAGAGGGAGGGAGGGTAAGTTAGTTTCTAAGGAAGAGGTTAAGATGGCGATTAACTCCGAGGGAGACCTGTTGGCTGTTGTAACTTCTGAGCACACTGGTAAGACCCTCCATACTTTGGGATAGCTTCCCAGCTCCAAGATCACTGCCCCATCTTTTCATCTTGCCTTTCCCCCGTTTGCCCGTAACATTTACCTCTGGGTTGCCGGGATCCCTGGAAACCCCAAACACTTAGAACTTTGATTCCTTGAATATTTACAGTAGCTAATCTAGCTGGGGTGCAATTTCACATTTTACCAGGAGGAACCATCGCTTAACCACACCTAAAAATCTCCTTGATTTTAAAGTTTGGGAATATATTGGGACGCCTGGGTGGCTCAGTTGGTTAAGCGGCTGCCTTCAGCTCAGGTCATGATCCCAGCGTCCTGGGATCGAGTCCCACATCGGGCTCCTTGCTTGGCAGGGAGCCTGCTTCTCCCTCTGCCTCTGCCTACCACTCTGTCTGCATGTGCTCGCTCTCTCTCTCTCTCTCTAACAAATAAATAAATTAAAAAAAAAAAAATTTTAAAGTTTGGGAATATATTTTTATTTATTTTCTTTGCCTCCCTTTTTAGTTCAATAAATTTGGAATTTAATATATTAATTTTACCTAAAACAAGGGATTTGACCTTTAATCATTTCCAAAAGCCCCCTGTAAGGGGAAATTATGTTTGAAATCATTTCGTTTTCGCAGGAAGAAGTAGAAAAGAATAAAATGGATCCTGAGCCACAGGAACCCGAAAGCACATCACTCCTTGAGGTTTTTCCCATTTGATACTGTGCTTTCTGGAAGATGCAATTTTCTGCTTTCATTTCTGTTGTCGACATGCCAGAATTTCCAGCAAAGTGGGCCCAGTATTTCACTGGAGGTTCCTTTTCCTTGGAAGCAACTCAAATAAAATCATCATTCCGTTTCTCCCTGTTCATTTGACATTCGACTAAAACAGTGCTCTGGCAGCTAGACAGGAGTGAGCCTCGGTACTTTTCTCCCAGTCGTTGCCTTGCAAGAAGTGCCTTTTCAAAATGCGGTTGAAAACAGTAGAGAGAAAAACACAGACCTGATTGCTTGGAGAGTGAAACCCTAGGGAATAGGGGAGAAGACCTGGCAGGGGGTCTGAGGGAGACCCTGGATGTTCCAGATCTGCCCCCCCGTATGTGGTCACTCATTTTAGTGTTGTGCCCTCCGGTTTCCGAGAGCTCTCACCCTTTGTTGGGTCAACTGCCATCACATTTCCACCTCCAAGGTACCCTTGTTTTATTCTTCCTTTGTTCTGCACCGGGGCTGGTAAGCATTATGCCGGGTACTAATTAATGCTCACTTTTGGTCGTCTCTTAGAATTCCTAGAGGTTATCCAGCATTCTACATTGTAATACTCCCATAGGTCCGAATCCTAATCCCACTTATGGTCCACTATAGAATCCTATTTTTTCTAATATGGCTTCCTTTCTAACCCCTCCCCCCACCTTTCATATTTTTATTTATCTGTTTTCTTTCTTCTACTTCTGCTTTTGATTCCATGAACTTACCACTTCCTCCAGGAAGCCCCGATTCCCCAGGTAGGGCTTGGGTGTGCCTTGAGTGCACCTCACCTTCCCATATCATAATGCTCTCTATTGAATTGCGTGTTTCATTAATTACCTCGTACAGTGGACTGTGAGCTTCTGGAAGCTCAGAAGCAAGTCTTTGTTAATCATCTCTGTCTCTGTCCAGTCCAGTGCTGGCACAGGTGGCATTTAGTAAATACTTGGTATGGGTTTTGTGTGTGTGTGTGTGTGTGTGTGTGTGTGTGTGTGGTTTTTTTTTTTTAGATTTTTTTTTTTAAGATTTTATTTATTTATTTGACAGACAGAGATCACAAGTAGGCAGAGAGGCAGGCAGAGAGAGAGGAGGAAGCAGCTCCCCGCTGAGCAGAGAGAGCCCGACGCTGGGTTCGATCCCAGGACCCTGGGATCACAACCCGAGCCGAAGGCAGAGGCTTTAACCCACTGAGCCACCCAGGCGCCCCAGTTTTTTTTTTAATTAAATTAAAATTTTTTTTTCAGTGTTCCAAGACTCATTGTTTATGCACCACGCTGCCCAGTGCTCCATGCAATACATGCCCTCCTTAATATCCAACCACCAGACTCACCACCCCCCACCCCCCTCCCCTCCAGAACCCTCAGTTTGTTTCTCAGAGTCCACAGTCTCTCATGGTTCATCTCCCCCTCTGATTTCCCCCAACTCACTTCTACCCATCTTCCCATATCCTCCGTGTTATTCTTTATGCTCCACAAGTAAGTAAATACTTGTTGAATTGTGTATATCCTGTCTCCTTTGGGAGTCTTGCTCTGTCAATTGCAATCTCAGTATTTGTTTTCTGTCTTTCCTCTGTGATCTCTCTACTTCCTCCTCCGTAAAAAAATCTTCCTTCTCTCTTCATGAACCCTTAATTAAGCTCTTATTCCATCACTGTCCTTTTTATTTCCAGGCTTCTCTTTGCAATAATCCATGGTCACCGTATCCATTGTTCCCCCACCCTCCCCTACTTCCAGTCTGATTGTATGAGCCCCCCATAGTTTTTCTTAGCACTTTGATGCATTCTTCTGTGAAAAGACTTCAGGTGACTCCAGTCCCCGTTGCATGGGCTTCAGTCTCTCTTTAGATGGCATACTTCTGAAAGGCACAGACTTCGCATCCACAGATCCGGACATGTGGCAGGGACTCCAGAAATGTTTGTTAAGTAAACAAACATTTGTAGGGGATTTGTTAAAAAAAAACCCTACAAAGAGCCTTTGCTTATCATTGTGGTGGCACATTGATTATTATTTTTAAGCTCTCCCGCCTGCACAGGCATTAATTTGGGACCGTCATGTTCAACTACCAAGAACAAATTAGAATGCAGTTAAAAAATCTTCCCTGAATTTGGGAGGACACACCATTCTAATTAGAGTCAACGTCCTTGCTGTAATGTAAGTGACTTTATGCCAGTGGAAGGGAAAAGAGAAATCTTTTTAAATGTGGTTTTTTTTTTTTTTTTTCCTGTTTCATTTCTCTCTGTTCTTTTACTGGAAAGGATAAGAAGAGGAAAGTGCTGGAAGAGAAATAGTTATCTGAGAACATCTGTCATCTGTTCATTGCCTGGGGACCTAGTGGGTAGTTGGAGAACCTGCCTCGTTATCATTTTTTTTTCTTTTGGTCTTGTGTTGAGCCATAGTTTCTTTGGGAAATTGACCAAGTCTTTCTTTGCCTTTTGAACTGGGCGTTGTGCTGAGGAGTCTCTGGTGTGGCAGGGCAAGGGCCAGAATCTTCATCTGTAATCACTTCTGTTTTGAAATGGCTAAGCCACGGCATCTTTTACTAGACGCAGAGTGGGTTGCTGGACTCTGGGAAACTGACAAGCATAATGGACTTTTCAAACAAAAGGAGAAAATGTGCCTTTCCAGGGCATGTGCCATTTCGATGAATTACATCATTGGGTGCTGGCAGTGGCTTGGTTCACAGCTTTTTGTTCTTCCAAGTTCTCACAGATTTCGGGGAAGGATTTTTGGTGACTGGTTGTTAATTTTGCTGTCTAACTTCACCTCTCTTGAAAGGAAATTAACATACAGAAAATTAAATGAGATTTTGTTGGTGACTGGAACAGAGAGGACTCTAATACAAAACTTCTGTGTGATTCAAAATACCAGAAAGCAGATCAAATGACAAGCCATGGACTGGGAAAAAAAAATCTTTCCAACACATACAACAGAGAAAAAGGCCCCCCTTTTTTTTTTTTGAAATGCATAAACAGCTCTTAAATTGGAGTTAAAGAATTTAAACAGAGAGAGAAACATAAACATGTTTGTGAACATGAGCAGATACCTGGTTCCACTTACAATGAACGAAGTGCAACTGATAAAATATATGTTACTATTTAGACTGGCAGAAAGAACACTGGATAATACTCAGCGTTGGCAGGGGTGTGGAGAGGCAGGTCCTCATGTGGTTCAAGAGAGTATAAACTGATGCAGTTTCCTTGGCGCTGTCACTCAGAATTAAAACACATATCATCCGGGTGCCTGGGTGGCTCAGTTGGTTAAGTGTTTGACTCTTGATATCAGTTCAGGTCTTGATCTCAAGGTCGTGCGTTCAAGCCCCACAAGGACCAATTGATAAATAGATAAAATGTTTATCATCTTTGACCTACCAATTCAGTTTCTGGGAAATTGATCCATCCGAATTTACAAATGTAAACAAAGATGTCTATACAAAGATATTCATGATGGCAATATTTGCAGGTGAGATGTGAAATAGTATAAATGCCTATGAGGAGAAGACTGGTTAAGTAAATTATGAAAAGATTTCTCATTTGTGCTGTGTAGACTGTGCTCATCTTTAGCCCCTCTGTGCCCAGGATCAGCTTATAGACTCTCAGCTCCGAATTCATCCTTCATTGCCTAATCTATGAAAGGGGATCCGTTCCCTTTGAGTATTTCTCTGTCTCCAGCTGAGAGGTAAGAAAGTGATAACATGCATTTTTAAAGCAAGGGGGCGGGGGGAGATGATATTTTTGCTTATAAACATAGGCACAGGCACAAACATCTTCTGGAAACTACATAAAAAGATGTTGAGAGGGGGCATCTGAGTGGCTCAGTGGGTTAAAGCCTCTGCCTTCGGCTCAGGTCATGATCCTAGGGTCCTGGGATCGAGGCCCCCACCCCCCCATCGGGCTCTCTGCTCAGCAGGGGAGCCTGCTTCCCCCTACCCCCCTCTCTCTACCTGCCTCTCTGCCTGCTTGTGATCTCTGTCTGTCAAATAAAAAATAAAATCTTAAAAAAAAAAAGATGTTGAGAGGCGTTACCTTTAGGGGTAAGACTGAAACCTGGGGAGACAGACTCATTGGAGTTTCCTACCATCTGCATGGTTGTTTTTCTAGTTAGAAAAGACTACAAAACTTTGGTTAGATGTTAAAGGAAGACGTTAAAGGAAGATTGTTCCTAGCTGGAAATGTGAAATACTGTAAAGATGTCATTTAATCAAAATTAATGTATAGGTTTAATGCAGTCATGGTAAAGAAAAAAAAATTCCAAGGTGAAGGCAGGGCATGGTTTTTATCGTTAAGATGCTTAGAGTACAGTTTGGGAAACAGAAACATAATGTTCACAGAAAATGCCTTGAACAGTTACAAAGCAGTATATCAAGTGCAAAGCAGTAAAATTGAATACATGTGTATTGTGGGAACTTGGAGTCCTTTGAGAGAATAGACAGAATGGAGTTAATCAGCAAAAGATAGTTAAAAAAAAAAAAGCTTATAAAAGATAAGCTATAACAAGAGGGACTCTTTTTTAAAGTCCATAGTCTCCCTACCCCCCCGCCCCCCAAATGGAAACTCCCTCTCCCCAAGTCTTCTTCATCTAGGGAGGGAATTCTTTCCACAGTGTATTTTTGCATTGCAAAGACCTGTGTGAGAACGACTGTGAAGGGCCCGCATTCCTTGTTCTGCCGCTGAAGAAAGTGGCTGAGATGCCTCTACATTTTCACTTTTGAGTTTGCAAATGACTGAAAATTAAGTAATCGAGGACAGACGGGACTGGGTTGACTGTACAAGGAGTACAATTGCTCCAAGAATCTGGAAACAATACTGACCACATTTGTTGGCCTTAATTCATCGAAGCAATAACACTGTATATAGAAAGTATGTTGTTTAAGAAAAAAAGTCTTCAGTTCTGAGTATTTGTTGCACTTGAACTCTAACTTGGAACTGATGATAAATTCTTTTAAAAAAAAAACCGAACAGCAGACAATATGATGCATTGGGAGCTTTAAAAAAAATTCCCACAGCATTTGGAAGACATTTCATCATCTCTCTGCCAGTTATAAAAATTAGAATTTTAGTCATAGCTTGTTTGATTTAGAAGGTGTGACATGTTGCTCCAACCTAGAACTGGAGAGAACTTTTATAGAAGAAAACAGTTGCTTTTGTAAGTCTTCATGAAATTTTCACTGTGAATGAATGAAATGACTCTTAAGATTTTCCCCCTGACAAATAAATTACTTTTATGTGAAGGGGATTTCATGATGATTCTTTTGGGGGTTTTGTTTGTTTTAAAGATTTTGCTTTTAAGTAATCTCTACACCCAACTCAGGGCTCAAACTCACCACCCTGGGATCAAGAGTCACACATTCCACGGACCGAGCCAGCCAGGCGCCCCTAGTGGTGATTCTTTTGTAATATTGATGGGAAATAGATGTAGATATTAAAGGAGATCTCACTTGATAACATTTCTTAAGATACATTATCTGTTACAGGCCATATCCCAGTAGCTGGCTTACCCGGGTCACATAAAGTAGTTAAGATTCATTTCCTTTGAAACACAAGTTTATGAAGCTTCCATTTTTCATCCCTTGCAAAGCCCCAGTAGAAATAAAGAAATGCTGTCTTGTGAATAGCCAAAAGTTGTCATGGTTTTGGTGGCTTTACTGCTTTTCTAATCAGCGCAGGTTAGTCAAAATGCTATACTGAGACTTCATTCTAAAGGCACATCAGTATTTGCCTCAGTTTGGTATCATTGAAAAACAAACACAAATTCCAATAATCTGTCCCTTGCCAGATAATAGAAAAATCATGGAATGTCAGGGAGGACACTTACATGTAACACTTGGGTTTATGAGCTTTTGTAATTTCAGAATTTGCCATGTTTGGAGATTAAAACTGAGAAACAAGACCAAAGTCTTTTTTTTTTTAAATCATTGAATTAATATTAACTTAAAAGAAGATAGCAAGACTTGTTCTCTAATAGGACAGATTACTGGCAGGGTGTGTATTTTTTTTTTAGGGTGTGTATTTTTTAAAAGCCCTAATCTCGGTCTCCAGTGTTTGTTTTTTTCTCTTTTCCAGTTTTGTTTTTTTAAACATGAGTTCTTTTTAACATCAAAGGTTACATGGATTCCCTCATAACAAAAGCAGGTGTACTTTTTTTTTTTTAATGAATGTGTATAGTTTATTTTTTTTTAAGATTTTATTTATTTATTTGACAGGCAGAGATCACAAGTAGGCAGAGAGGTGGGCAGAGAGAGAGAGAGAGGAAGGGAAGCAGGCTCCCTGCTGAGCAGAGAGCCTGACTCGGGGCTCGATCCCAGGACCCTGAGATCATGACCTGAGCCGAAGGCAGAGGCTTTAACCCACTGAGCCACCCAGGCGCCCCAAAGCAGGTGTACTTTTGAGTTTTGGGTTTGCAGATGGTTTTTGGCGCTCCAGTGGATGGAAGGAACTTCACGATGACCCTGAGGCCGATGTTCGGGCAACAGTGCCGGGCACTGTTCAGATTTAACCTCAGTGTCTTCAGTCCAGAGAGTTAGAACGTGGGCTTTTGAAACACTCAAACTGGGCTCTAGAGTAGAAAAATCAGGGGTCAGAACTGGCATGGTCCTTCCTTTGTAGCACATTCCCACAACAAGTAAACTCTGGGGAATGCTCAGTTAAGACCGTAAAAGTTGTTATGATTCATTTTGTTTCCGAATGTTAACACCTTTGCTACTGGTCCCTTTAAGTACAGAAGCAGAACTGCCTTTGATTAGGGGCCTCTGGTATCTGTAGGGGTGGTCTGGGTGGGAGAAGAGTGCAATCACAGGCAGGTGGGCCTGGCTCCCGAGCCCATGTGGTCAGGCCACGCTCAGTTGAGTGCTGTTTAGCAAGTATGAAAACAAGAAAACAGATATTCTACTACTTTTAGCAGAGACTCTTCTTCTTCTTCTTCTTGTTCTAGGTTTTTTTTTTGCCTCCTAGTATATTTTGTAGTTCTTTATGAAAGTGGAAATGTCTGAAGATACGCTCATGTCAACTTGAGAATACTCCAGATCTGATACCTGAAAAATCCCTCTCTCCCCCACATCTGGCTTGGTCCCCCATTCCACCCCCACCCCCAGAACACTACTAGGAGCTGAAGAACCTGGTGAGCTCCGTGTGGACTCAGGATTTCCCAAAACTCACTTTGGGCCATGCTGCCCCTGCCCGTTCCCCCTTGTCCTTAATGAAATGATGGACATGTGGAGCGGAACACACTTTGGGAAAGTCTGCTCTTAGATGTAATCTGGACTTAGAGAAACCTGGCGCATTTATGGCTTAGCTGTAAAGTGGGGCTGCTGTCATTGATGGCACCCGCGACTACTGCCTGGATTGGCATTCTGCGTCCAGGGAACAGCGCACCCGCCAAGTACTGCAGATGGCCGTTGCAAAAGAGGATTTGTTCTCTGCCTACAATTCATTCTCCAAAGACAGAAACTTTCTCTGGGTTCTCTTAACCTAAATCATTCTTCAAAACGTAATTACTACTCACTTATTCACTCAATCGCTACTCAAAGCTTGCATTATTGTCTGCATTATCCTAACAGTGGGGCGAGGAGGAGAACCTAGCAAGTCTTTGTTAGACTATCAGGAAATATTTAGACAATAGTTCTCCCCTGAATCTTATAGTATTGATTATTTCTAACCACCTAGATTCACAAATAATTTGTGAGAACACTGAAAAGAGTCAGGAGGCTGGAGGAAAGGGAACAAGGTGGGGTAAATGGGCGGATGGTGTGGAGGGTGGCTGTTCTCCATCTTTGTTCACTAGCTCAGGACATGTTCCCTGAATTGTCTAATTCTCTGGGAGGCAAGGCTCATTCTCTCTAGAATTCGTTGACCAGTGATATAGTCCTTTTTTTTTTTTTTTAAAGATTTTATTTATTTGACACAGAGAGAGAGATCACAAGTAGGCAGAGAAGCAGGCAGAGAGAGAGGAGGAAGCAGGCTCCCTGCTGAGCAGAGAGCCCGATGTGGGGCTCGATCCCAGGACCCTCAGATCATGACATGAGCTGAAGGCAGAGGCCTTAAACCGCTGAGCCACCCGGGTGCCCCCCCTTTTAATAATAATATATATTTTTAAAGATTTTATTTATTTATTTGGCAGTTCAGGCAGAGAGGAAGGGAAGCAGGCTCCCCATTGAGCAGAGAGCCCGACTCGGGGCTTGATCCCAGGACCCTGGGATTTTTAAGAAATATTTTAAAAGCATAGTGTATATTTATTATTTACAGGCCGGTCATTCAGAAGTACACAATTTAGCAGCTGGAACTCCGGGCTGTTCTTAGTGACACTGATTCCTAGGGCCCTGTAGTCCATACAGGAGCCACAAGCCTCACGTGGCTACTGAGCACCTGAAATTGAAATGTGCGGTGTTTAAAAATGCATCCTGAATTTCAGTGACTAAATATTGGGAAAAAAGAATGTAAAATATCCCATTAATACTTATTGACATTGATTCTATGTCGAAATGATAATATTACAATTATATTGAGTTAAAATCTGTTAAGATTTGTTAATGGAACTGGTAGGAAATTTAAAATTGCATAGGTGACTCACATTATATTTCTATTGGACAGTAATGGCTGGAACCATTTTCCATGGTTTGCAAAAGTATGATTTGTGTCTCACACAAATAATAAACCTTTATGTCTCACTACCATTCTGGGAGGTAATTGTCCTTTACCTTTGTGGGAAGGGGCAGGGTGACCTAAACTTCTCTTTTTAGAGGACTGCTTTAAGAAACTTATGAATTATTTTATAATCTCAGTATAATTTCAGTGTTTTTAATGATAGCACCTTGCAGGAAAGTTTTGATCCATTGGCCCTTGTTGGGGGTCAGTGGTGCTCTGAGCGTGATAGCGTATGTGAGCACACACGCGCATGTGTGCATGGGCTTGTGTGCGGCCGGGAGAGAGAGGGGAAGAGGAAGACGGGAAACAGACTCTCCAGGGGCCTTTGCCCAGCTGTGCGGATCCCCACCCTTCAGGAATCAAGATTCCTGAAAAAAGATTTGGATTCTCCACCTTTCTGCCCTTCCCCTTAAAGAACTCCAGCCCTATGGCTGAGTCCCCGTTCCTGTTGGGAGTGTACTGAGTTAGGGCAGAGCAAAAGGCTGAAAATCACATTAGAGAGAAACACTTTATAGCCCTTGACTCGAAGTAGAAAAGAGACCGTCGGGAAACATTTTTCTTTATGAGCCTTTTCTGATTTGTTGTCTCCCTTCCTCCCATCCCCGTTGGCTATGGGGTGTCATAGAAGTGGAGCCAGTTGTTCCTCGGAGGGAAGGCTGAAGTCGCGGGCAGCCCACAGGTGTCTTTCTCCACTGCCAAGCCCCGCGCGCGGCCTGCTCGCCAGGCCTTCCCCAGGCTTCGCGGGCCTTCCAGGATCACTGAGACATCAGCAGATGTTGTCAGGCATGTACCGACAGAGTTTGGTCTCATTCAGCCTAATTATTAAAATTCTTGGCAGGAATTCCACATGAATCACCTCCAAAAAAAATTTGCATTAAAGTTAATGCTACAAGTCTGACTTGAGCCCACAAAACTGAGAAAACGAAGCCCAGAAATGTGGCCTTAACGCTTCCTTGTCCACAGACCAGTGACTTTCCCCCTCCCACAAAGGATCACGCATTTTATTAAGAACCTGTGTTTGTTGGGGCGGGGTGGGGGGGCAGCTTCCGAGAGGTCACTCCAGAAGGGAGTTATTCTGATCCTTCTAGTTAAGGCAGCGGTCAGGGCCTCTGGCTGTGGAGTTTGACATCTTGGGTTTGAATCCTACTAAGCCATTTACGGATTGTGTATGACTTTGGCCTTTCTGAACCTTAATAATGCTCCATCTGGAAAATGGGCATAATAATGCCTCAAAGAGTTGTAGGTACTAAATACACTGTTGCATGTGATACTTGTAGCTGAATGGAAGAGGCAGGCCATCACCTGGTGACCGACCTCAGCTGCTTTTGTTAACTGCTCTTAAGTAATCATTCCTTGGGGGAACGGTTCTGGGTCAGCACGCGGTGTTGGCGTGGTAGGAGACACGAGCATATAAAGGTGCTTCTCTGCTTCTCTTCTCTCCCCTCCCTCACGTCCCTGTAGACACGTTTGCAGGAAAGAAAACAAGCCCTGGAAAGCCTGTGGATTGACAGTTGACTCTTGAGGCACCGAGCAGCGTGAGACAGCTGTAGGAGGACGCCTGCTTTCTGGTGACCTCTTTGGCATCCCTGCGGTCTCCCTCCCCAGTCTGTGCCTGCCTCTCTAGAGGTGGGCTTAGGACCTTCACTGTGATGGGGAGCTTCAGAAAGACATTTTATGCCTTCTGCTTGTGGATATCAGAGGAAGATATCTGCTTGCTCTTGGAAGATCGTTTTTTCCCCTATTACCACTATAGTTATTTTGTTTTGTTTAATTTTATTTAATTTTTAAAAAAATTTTTATAAACATATAATGTATTTTTATCCCCAGGGTACAGGTCTGTGAATTGCCAGGTTTACACACTTCACAGCACTCACCAACCACTATAGTTTTTAAGGATAGCGCTAAGGTTGATTGACGCCTGGGTTGCATCACGGATATCTGTTCTTTGTGTGTGTGAACAATGGTAAGACTGGTTAGAGGTAGGAGGTGAGTCGTGATACTTTCCCTCAGTTTCAGGTTCAGTCTTCACTCATCAGCTGGAGTAAACAGCCAGGGATATTCTGGGGACGTGACCTTGGAGGGCTGGAACCTCCTTCTGGTGTCACTGTCCAGCTGACAGACGTGACTACACTAGGCCATGTTCAAACTCCCAAGTGGAGGGGGGCAGCTTTCATAGGACGGGTGTTTCCAGGACAAAATCCAGGTGATGCATCACTGAGCTAACATTTAGGGAGTGCCTGCAGCTTGCCAGGCGTTGTGCTGGTTTTAAATGACAAAGCGTTCTTTAATCCTGGAACTGTTGCCTAACTAAGGACCCGAGAGGAAGCTGGAGGTTAGGACCGTTGCAGTACCTGAGTCACAGCAGAATTGGGGCAGAACTGGCAAGTGCAACCAGCTCTCCTGTTTCCCAGGCCAAGCAAGGTTCTTCCCTAGCACGAACTGCAGAAAAGGGAGGACTTAGCGTTCAGTAAGTCCGCTTCTGTGCTGGGCCCTGCTATCCCCCACTTCACTTGGATATCATAGCCCCACCTTCCAAATCCCTGAATTTGGAGAGGCTAAATGGGTGCAAATTTGAATGCCTGTCTGCCTTCCTAGAGTCCATGCTGGTTCCTTGGAACGACTCTGCCTCTTAGAAGATGCTTTTCGCTCAACAGATGGGGTCATTTTTTAATATCTGTACAGAACAAGCCTAAGCTTTTAAATATTGCAAACCCTTCTTTCTTGAAAAGAAAAAGGCAGACATTTTTGGCCCTCTTCTCTATAGGCGTTGGCTTTTGAGTGGTTTTTGGCCTTCTAAGAAAGAACTGAAGTTTAGGCCCAGTCCCAGCGGTAAGAGTGAAAAATTAATGTCATTCATTCTTCTTCCTCTTGAACTAGCAGATCCCTTTTGCCTGTAAATAAACTCACCACCTCCCCCTTCCCACCCAGGGAGGACCCTACACGCTAGCCACAGCTTGCTAGCAGTCTTCTGTGAGGACGGGTATTTTCTACCTGATTTGTGTCTGTCTGGTTTTTACAAGAGGCAGTGGTATGTGGTGGGAAGAGTTTGGGTTTGGGAGCTCCGTCTGGTTTCCTGGTTTTTCTGACCTTGGGCAAGTCACCATTTCTGAGCCTCAGTTTCTCTGTCTATAAAATGCTTGTTTCTCCTCCTACAAGCATTTTAGCTCCACCTTTAGTAAAAAATGTTAGTGTTAAAAACTGTAGTGTGAGGACAATCATTTAACAAAACCCTCGGTTTCTCTCTGTAAAATTTCTAAATTGAGTAGGATCCTTCCTTCAAGAAGCTTACTGTATCCCAGGAGAGAACCCCCATACCTTAATCACCATGACAGAGAGCAGAAGATGACATAAGCCTGGAGAGACAGGGGAAAGTGCTAGTTTTTTGGTTTTGTTTTTTTAAGGCCCAGTGCTGATTCCTATAGATACAGTAATGAATAAGGCAGTCTTTGCCCTTAAGGAGCTAGGTCTCCTAGACCTGCAGTATTCATAGCTCCTATTAATGTCTGCCGTTTTCTTATTTGTAGCTGTTCATTGCTTGTCCTCCATTGCTAGAACATGAGTGCAGGAGAGCAGGAACCCAAGTCTTAACGTTCGTATTTCCTATTCCTAGCAGCTCAGTATTTGTTGCATGAATGAGTGGAGGGGTGAATTATTAAATGAGATAAAGAGACACTTATGGAACAGAGGTGCTATCAGAAAACCATGCACAAGGCAGGGCGGGCACACGGGAGGAATCCCAGCCCCTTTCCCTTTTTGTTCGGTGGCGGGGGGAGGGGTTGGCAAGGTGGGCACGTCATAGTAATTTTCCAGAGGAGGTGACGTCCAAACTGATTCCTGACGGCAAAACAGTGAGTTAAGAGATAAAATTGGGGGGACGCCTGGGTGGCTCAGTTGGTTAAGCAGCTGCCTTCGGCTCGGGTCATGATCCCAGCATCCTGGGATCGAGTCCCACATCGGGCTCCTTGCTTGGCGGGGAGCCTGCTTCTCTTCCTCTGCCTCTGCCTGTGCTCGCTCACTCTCTCTCCCTCTCTCTCTCTGACAAATAAATAAATAAAAAAAAATCTTTAAAAAAAAAAAAAAAGATAAAATTGGGACCAGAAACTATTCCAGGCAGTGGAAAGTGGAAGGGACTATGTTCCCAGAGGATCACAGTGCACTAGGGAAGGTGTTCGCAAACCAGGGGTAATTTGGTACCCGTGGGGATATTTGTCCCAATTGGAGCGGAGTGAAATCAAACATCCTACGGTGATCAGGTGGCCCCCCCGCCCCAAAGAGCCGAGGCGGAGAAACCCTGAGCTAGAGGAAGAGAACTGCCTCGGGAGGCCTAGAGGAGGGCTGAGGTAGGAACAAGGGTGAATAGGAGAGGAGGAGGGGGTGGCAGTGGGTAGGTAGTTCTTTGAGAATTCAGTGTCGTTCAGCCAGCTCCATTCATGGAAACTTCTCGGCCAATAATATCAGGTTGCCTTTAAATAATCCTGAACCAAGAATTCTTCTAACACCAAGTTGAAGAGCTCACAGTATTGAAGAAGTCTTTGCTGACTGCCAGGGGACTGGGCATCCTGAAGCCCAATAGATGATGCTGTCTGTCAATTCTCTATTTCCTTTCCTAATAGCAGAACATTCCAGATGTCAGTGAGGCTGCCCAGCAATTTCTTTCTCTTATTAAATTTAAGCGATTGCCTTTCTACTTTGGACTGATGAGATATAAATGCATCAGACCCGGGAAGTTGCTTTCAAAAGGAAATGGAATTTGTTTCCTTTTTTTACCCCCCCCCTCCAACCGTTCTCTTGACCACATGACTCATCGTGCTAATTGATTGTCCTCTAAGCAGTATTGGGCGGTCCATGGTGGCTTTGTTCTTCCTCTGCTAGGAAAAAGCCAGGCCCTGATGCTGTAGCCCTTATTTTCACCTATCTGGGCATTGGAGGGTGGCAACAGCCCTTACCCACCTCTGCCTCCTGGTTTCCTAAGGACGGGGCATTCCAGTTCTCCAGTGAGCCTGCCTTGGACTTGCCCGGGACCTGCCAGGAGCTGAAGGTTGTTTTCTTTCTCCCACAGGAAATAATTTTCCTGGGCACGGCAGCCCTGGGTTGCCAATCCCTTGCTTTCACGAGAGCTCACACGTGTGACAGTGGCACTATTGTTGGGAGTGCTGGAGTTCCCATTACAGATCCTGTGTTTATCTGCTGCGGGGATTTTTCTGAGAGGTGTAGATTAAACAGTGAGGCATGCGAAGTCACCACTGGTTGGGGGGGGTGGGAGAGAACATTCTTTGTGATACAAGGCAATGGAGAAATGGGGTGAGCTGCTGATGGGGCACACGCTGTGGAAGCCTCAGTGGGTTGGGGTACCCCAGGGCCACTTGGTCCTTTCTATTATCTTGGAAGTCTGGAAGGCTCGAGCATCTGTTGGTAAGGCTTTGAGAGCGTCTTGAACTGGGGGAGAAGCTCCTGTTAGGAGAACAGCTGTGCCAGCTCTGTAGAAACTTCCCTGGGCTAGGCTTGATGAGATGAGACAGCTTAGTAAGTGTTTAGATTTAGTTAAAGTGAAGTTGAGGCAGAGATCTAGATAATAGCAGACACCATCTAGTAAGCACAGCCAGATGACCCACGTGTAACATTTGACTCCCCCAAACACTTCACTATCCATAGGCTACTGTTGACCGGAAGGCTTCCCAATAACGTCAGTTAGTTGCCTGACAAGACGTAGTTTGTATGTTACACGTATTATATACTGCGTTCTCACAATCAAGTAGGTAGAACAGAATGTTAGTAAGGAAATCGTAAGGAGGAGAAACATTTTCAGAACCAGACTGTAACAATCCATGTGTAAGTGGATGTGTGCTGTTAAGACCCGTGGCGTTCAAGGTCACTTGTACTGTGTGCGCTGGGCACCGTGTTAAGGGCTAGGTGCACACAGTCCTATTTGATCCACCCAACGGCCCTAGGAGGAAGAGGAGTCATTCTTAAGTCCTGTTTTACCAAAAGGTTCAACCTTGGAAGAAATGGATGGGGTAGAGGAAAATGGACGGTGTGGGGAAAGCTCTGGTCTTTCCGAGCTGGGCCAGGTGGTGTCCCCAAAGCAGCTTAGGGATGCTGAGTGCTACTCGTCCCCTTGCCTGGCTTTCCCATGGAGTGCACCCTGATTGTTTCCCCCAGTGTGTGTATGACCGTATCCTGTTCATCGGACTCTCCAGGGAGCCTCTTTTCTTTCTCTCTCTTTTAGAGAAGACGAGCCATCAAGGGAAGGGGTGATAAAGGAGGAAAGAGGAAGGAAATGGGGTCACAGGTGAAAGGAGTGACAGGAGTCAGAACTCAAGGCTGCAGGGGAGGCAGACGTTGTTCACATTTCAGGTGTGTGCATGTCTGTGTGTCTGCCAAATGGATGTAAACTTCATATTGACCCATCTCATTATGCATTCTGGGGGGCATACAAAGCAGAGGGCAGGATACATGGGTTCCTGTCCCCATCGTAACCCTGCCAGAGCCCTCAGAATCACCTAGGCAGAGGCACGTGGGTGGCTTGGTTGGTTAAGCGGCTGCCTTCAGCTCAGGTCATGATCCCGCATCCTGGGAACGAGTCCCGCATAGGGCTTCTTGCTCAGTGGGGTAGCCTGCTTCTCCCTCTCCCTTTCCCGTTCCCCCAACTTGTGCTGACTCTCTCTTTCTGTGTCAAATAAGTAAATAAAATCTTGAAAGAGAAAAGAAAGAAAGACAAGACGACCTAGACAGAACTGTGGCAGCTGCCACCAGGAGGACCCCAGGTTGGAGGGGGGCACCACTTAGATACCGCCTTTGACCTTTTGGAAGCATAATGTCCTCCATTCCTCACCTCCAGCTCCTGGGCTGTAGAGAGCAGCCTTGACAAAAGGAAGACCAGGGAGGGGGTTCTTACGGAAGACCTCATGCAGCGGCCCAGGCGCTGGCTTAGAGGTCAGGACAGGATTGGTCCCTCTTTCTTGGCTCTCCCTGGACCTTACTCACTCCCCCCCGCCCCCCAATAAGATGGTCCTCTAGAGGCATCTCTGCAACCCATGTACGCTCAGAAAACTCACCTTTTCTGTCCGCCATCCTGAAGTGGGACTGAAATCGGCTAGACTGGTCGGCTTACTCCAGGCACCCAGCCTGCCCCCTCCAGTGCGACTTCTCACCTGGAACGATTTTGCCCCATAAGGACATATGGCAGTGTCTAGAGACTTTTTTTAAAATTCATAAACTTTCTTTTTTCATTAAAATTTTTTAGTGATTCATTCTTTTTTTTTTTTTAAACCCATTTTGCCTATCCCTCCACCCCCCCACCCCACCCCCATCCCTTTGGGCAACCATCATTTTGTTCTCTGCATTTATGGGATTGTTAATGAACTTTATTTTGTAGGGCAGTTTTAGGTTTACAGAGAAATTGAGCAGAAAGTACAGAGTCCCCATGTCCCTCCCATCCCCCCCCCCCCGTTTTCCCTCTTATTAACCTCTTCCACTAGTGTGGTGCATTTGTTACAGATGATGAGCCCGTATTGATCCATTATTACTAACTAAAGTCCGTAATTTACATCAGGATTCATTCTTTGTGTTGTACCTCCTGTGGGTTTTGACAAACGCCTAATGACATGTATCCACTGTTAACGTATGACACAGAAGAGTAAAAATCTCCTGTGCCTTCTGGAGACATTTTTGACGGTCACGGTGAGGTGGCTGTCAGTGGCATCTAATGAGTAGAGAGGCCACGGCTACCGCCAAATGTTCTCTAATGCACAAGGCTGTGCCCCAACAAAATGGCACTAGTGCCATGATTGGGAAACCCCGCTGTACAGAGCCTTGTGCGGGTGTGGTTGTGTGTGGGGTTGGGGTGGGGTGGAGAGGCTCCAGGGCTGGAAAGGAACCTGGTGTTTGGATGGTGGGAGGCTTGGTCTGGCCGTGCAGTGGCAGAAAAGAGGCAGCCGGGAGGGTTTGGAAAGGCCCGAGGAGAAAACGAACTGTAACTGGCAGGCAGCATTCCAGCCCTAATCCCTACACACATTCCTTTAACTCTCACCCTCTTAAATTCAAACCCTGAGGTCTGAGTCCAATTAAAATGCCAAAAATTGTAATTATTGGGCTGTGCACGGCGGGGTGAGCTTAGGTTACTCTCAGATGGAATGCAGTCTCTGATCCATCCAGGACTAAAAAGCCCAGGTCTTGGATTCAGATCCCCTGGGTTTAAGCATCACAGTTAATCTTCTCAGCTGCCTCCGTTTCCTTTTCTGAAAAGGAAGACAGTTGTTCTCCTCGTCTCAGCTTACAGTACCTTGACGAGTTGGTCTCTGCAGTGTGTACACTGTTAGCTTTTGTGATGCCAACGTTGTGTTATGGGCAACAGGGCTTGCTGTTGGAGACCTAATCAAATACACATGGCCAAGCACTAGGCTTTTTTTTTTTTTTTTAAGATTTTACTTATTTATTTGACAGAGGGAGAGATCACAAGTAGGCAGAGAGAGAGGGGAAGCAGGCTCCCCACTGAGCAGAGAGCCTGATGCGGGGCTCGATCCCAGGAGCCTGAGACCATGACCTAAGCCGAAGGCAGAGGCTTGACCCACTGAGCCACCCAGGTGCCCCAAGCACTAGCCTTTTTATACTGGGACAGGCTTATGCGGATGCTGAGGTTTGCAGGTGAGGGTGGCAAGCTACAAGAAGGCTGCTTTTAAAGACAAGAGGTTTGAGGGCACCTGGGTGGCTCAGTGGGTTAAAGACAAGAGGTTTGTAAGGGAGAAATCCAAGCTGTCAGTCAGCCGTTTCTGAAAATGGGGTGGGGGGCGTGCGCGCATGAAGTGGGTGGTGTAGCTTGCATCTGCTTGCAGACCTCTCATTGCTCTGTAAATCTTGTCAAGTGGGAGCAAGGCCTTTATTCCCCTGATAGGCATGGGAGGAGAATCCAAAAACCAAACTCACTCCCCTGCAGAATGTAAATATGGATAGAGAAATATTCCTTTTCATAAATTACCTCCTCCACCGTTATCTTCCCGAAATCCTCTAAAACCCCAAATGTAACCAGAAAAACGATGTTGTGGAAAAAAATTTTCCTTCGTGGGTGTTGGGGCTGGAGAGGGAAAAGCTCCGCAGAACAAAAAAGGTTCCAACCAAGACATGTAAAACAAGTTTTATTAAAACGTTAATTATCTCCCACCTGCTGGTCCTTTGTGAAGTTCAGAGGAAAAGGGCTAATTGAGAACAGCATTTGATGTTCATGAGAGTTGCTGGGTTCTTTCCTCTTCTTAAAAGGGATTTGTTCTTAATCAAGTTTATTTCATAATCAGTAGGTCCAGACACGACGTTCACATTTGCATTTTTGACACTGTTTAATTAAGATCCTTACCTGTGAGGTGTCGACTTTGGTTGTTTCGAATTTATTGTCTCAGTAAGTTTGGATCTCAGGTTTGGGCATTTTTCCTTAGACTGATGGTGTGGGGATCGTGAACCGGCCATGCTCCTGCGTGCCCTTTGTGAGTGAGGCCATGTTTTGTGTTGGCAAATCCAGGGGGAGCAAAGACTAAGCATTCCAGTGCTTTGTTGCTCTCTCTGAAGTAGAAGTAGTATCCACGGGCTCTGAAGTGTTATGGCCTTAAACTTGAAACCCCAGGCACCACACTCATTTTGTATCCTGCAACCCCCCAGGATTAACCGGCCGGCCTTTCTCCTTTATCTCTACCTTTCCACCATCTTTTTGACCTGAATGGCACAATCATCCAGCCGTCAAGGCTTAAAGCTTTCAGCGTGTTGCAAGCACGGTAACTTCACCACTTAGTAAGCATTTGGCTTGAGCCGGGACTGGGCTTACTGCTTTGCCTTCTCACTGACTCCTCCAAGGAGACAAGGGTCGCCTCGCTGGTGGGGGGAGGAGCTGAGACCCGAACCCGTTTCCTGACCCGCACAAGCCCTTAAGCACAAGGCCGAGGTGCTTTCTCTTTGTGCTCTGAGAATCTAACTCCCAACTTCCTGGGTCTTGTTTTTTGAGTCTGGCATTTGGAGTGGATCAGTCAGTGTTTGCGTAAGTTCCCAGGTATCTAGAAGGTTCTCTGACATCCCCACTGTCGTTTTTCTCTGTGATTGATCATCACAGTTGTCTGAAGACCTTAGAGCACCCTACCTTTTAAAGTTCTTAAAATCTTGCTGAACCTTCTCCAGTTCTGAGATGTGGAGTATCCCCCCCCCCCATTAAAAACCCATTAAGCCCAGTGTTCTGTCCTTTTCTGTGCTTACTCCCTTAGGTGTGGTGTGAATCCAAGCGGAAGGGAAAGGAACACTTACAGAGCACACACAGACAACATGGCTTGTCTGTCCCAGTTACCTCAGCAACCTTTGAAGAAGTTACTGACATCTGTGTTCTGTGAACGAGGGAACTGAGGCTTGGGGGAGGCTCAGCAGACTTGCCCTTGCACTTCATGGCTAAGGGGTGGGGACAGAACAAGGATTTGAACCCAGGTCTGCACACCACCAGAGCCCATGTGCTTTCACCCTACATAATTTCCTTTCCATTGAATGGGAATTGGGTTTAATGGAATTTTACTTTTTCTTAGGGAAAAGAAGGTAGAGAATCCTTATAGAAACACATGGAAAACCTTTCTTTTTTTACCCCCTGAAGCCAAAGGGGCCATCTTAGTAATGGGGGTTTATTTACATCAAGTGAATGGAAAAACTGGGTCATGTCGCTGCCAGGAGCCTGTGTTTCTGTTTAATTGGCTAGCACACACTTTCTTTGTCTTTGTTTACCTTGTGGCTGGTTCTGACAATATGGGTTCTTTCCTTAGCCTCTTCACTTGGGAGAAGTAAGCGGTAGGATTTTAGTGGACAGAGAAAAGGACTGAGAACGCCCGGGATTTGGAAAAACTCCACTATGTGGGGCAAAAAAAGAAGTACGCTTGTTGACTTTGATGGCAAGAGCATATGAACGGGGGGCCGCCTGGGTGGCTCAGTCTGTTAAGTGTCTGCCTTCCACTTGGGTCACGATCCCAGGGTCCTAGGATCCAGCCCTGTATCGGGCGCCCTGCTGGGCAGGGAGCCCTCTTCTCCCTCTCCCTCCACCTGCCCCTCCCTCTGCTTGTGCTCTCCCTCTCTCTTTCTCTCTCTCAAATAAATAAATAAAGTCTTTTTAAAAAAAAAAGCACATGAATGACTGCCTCCTGCGTCACACCCCCCGAATCACACACAGCCCTGTTAGCACAGAACTTTGTACACACCCTCTTCTCCCCTATCCCACCAGTCCTTCATCACTGTGGTCTTCTCCCTGGGAGAGTACTGGCCAGTCCACCAACAAGTGTTTATTGAGCTCCTACTAGATAAAAGTTTGTTGTATCCAGATTGTCAGACAAAAATGGTAGAATAAATAATAGAACAAGATCAAGGCATTTTTCCTTTCGATTTAGATCAAAGTACCCAGAGGAGTAAGAGCTGTTCTTTCTAGATACCTTCTTTATGTCATGTCATTTCAGGATCACTGGAAAGGATTTTGATCCACTTTATAGAACTGAAATTTTCAGGATTTAGCCATTTCCTTTCAGAGCCTTAAAAGTCATTGTGTAATCTGGACTTTATTTCCTGTCTCTTCTTCCCTTTCTCCTGCTTTTCTCCTGTCGATGTCCCATCCCCCTCTCCTACACTACTCCCCCCCCCACCCCTAATCTCTGGCTTTTCTCTCACCACAGTGACTTTTGGTAGCTTAGCAACATCGATTCTCATGTAGCAAAGCTTCCTGTGAACTGCTGGCCCTCCCAAGGAAAAATCATGTGAAGCATCAGGTATCCAGCAGAAGCGATCTCCTTGGGCTAAATATCCCTTTGGCTTGGTAAGGGCAAAGCCCATTTAGTCCAGCCTGGATGTGAAGGGACCTTCTGCTTGCTTTATTTATTGACTTTTTAAAGCCAAAGCAATGTTAGCAGAGCCAAGAATAATGTTGGGGAGACTCTGTACAAGAACATACCCTTGCGCAGTTTCCTGATAGGAATCCAGTCAGCCTTACACTTGGGACCCGGGAGCTTTGGTTGGGGAAATCCTGCACGGCGATCCAAACGGGATGGGTCCTGAATGCAAGAGCCTTTTACTTCTGATGGGCTCCATCTCCTGCCAGCCTCCTGCTGCCTTTTCCATGTGGTCTCGTGCAAGGGTTTTGAGCCATATTTAGAGCCTTTGTTCCCATTTTCCCAGGAGAGCTCAAAAAGCCAGCATCTCAGTCCCCAGGTGGGCACAGAGCCTGTCTTCGGAATGGGGCTTGTGGAGAAAAAGGAGAGGGAAAGGCCATTTAATTGCAGAGACCATCCCTGGCTGAGAAACGCAACAGGAGAAAAATGGAAGACCGGAAGGAGTAGATCCGCTGCAGAATCCTTCAGCCTTTTCATTGCCGATCTCCTGCTCAGACGCGCACGTCTGTTAGTCACCATCCAAGGCTTGCGTGATTGTTACGGGACCTGTCCTGCCAAGGCCCCGTTCCTGGATCTCTCTCCCTTGTACCAGTTTGTCTTACCCGGGGGACCTAGCCTAGGATTGCTTTCTCTTAGATACCCCGCTTCCCCCTCAGATGGCTCTTGCCAGCTGATGTGCTCAGCCATGGTCCTCTTCCTTGCATTCCTCCGTCATTCTTCCTTGTCCTCAGTTATATATCTGGGGGAAAAAAAACCCCACAAATTAATAATAATAATTAATAGCAGATTTTTAAAAAGATTTTATTTATTTATTTGACAGAGATCACAAGCAGGCAGAGAGGCAGACAGAGAGGAAGAAGCAGGCTCCCTGCTGAGCAGAGAGCCGGATGCGGGGCTCGATCCCAGGACCCTGGGATGATGACCTGAGCCAAAGGCAGAGGCTTTAACCCACTGAGCCACCCAGGCGCCCCCAATAGCAGATTTTAATACTCGTTTTTATTGGATCTAGAAATTACAAGGACAGGCAAGTGGGCCACTCTGGCTGACAGTGTTTATTACTAAGGTGAGGTAACCAGTTCTCCACTGGGAGCTTCAGTTCACCAAGTAGCTGTGCGGGGTGGGTTACTGTGAGTGTGTGGACACTCATTTTGCTTCCCTGGGTGCTAGACTGGTTATTGGAGTATAGCTGCTACAGAACCATTGGTTCACACTCTAGAAATCAGTTCTACCAGGACATCCACGGGTGGTGAGATGCTTGGGATCAGACATCGGCTCGGGCTAATTTATTAACTCGCAGGGGGCATCCATCCCTGCTCTGGTGTCTGATCATTTGCATTCCATCCAGGACGTTGCATTTCCCTGTTCTCTGGTGGCTAGAAAACCAGATTAGGAAATAGATTTTTTTTTTAATTTTTAAAAAAAGATTTTGTTTATTTATTTATTTGTTAGAGAGAGAGAGAGAGAACGCCAGTGCACAAGCAGGCAGAGCAGCAGGCAGGGGCGGAGAAAGAAGCAGGCCCCCTGCCAAGCAAGGAGCCCGATGTGGGGCTCGATCCCAGGACCCTGGGACCATGACCTGAGCCGAAGGCAGTGGCTTAACTGACTGAGCCACCCAGGTGTCCCTAGATTTTTTTTCTTTTCAAAAAGGTAGTTGGATGGCAAGATAGAGGGATACTTCTTTCTACCTATTCCCAGCTCAACCCTTCTATGAGCACTGAATCCACCCTCCTCCCCCGACAGTGTGGGGCATACTTCCAGAACTTGCTTTTGTGTATCCTGATTTTCTCTGTTCTTTGCTCACCACGCCCTACGTCATGTCCATGTTACACCCCCCCACCCCCGGGTCTTCCTTTAGTTGTGCTTATCCCCCTGTCTAGGCCAAGGTCCTGTGGTCTGGCCGTTCCATCTCTCTACTTTGCACTGTTTGGAACAATTATCTCTAAAATCTCCACCAAGTAAGCTTTCCTTCTCTTTAGGGGAATTTCTGGTTTTCAGGGTGCCTGCTTTCTGGAGAGGATTCCAGGGGTCCTCTCATGTATGATCTCTCTTGGGAGGAGATTTTAGTTTTGTAGCCCAGGACATTTACGGCCAGCTTTTTTCTTTCTTTAGCCTCAGGTCATGAAGGTGGCGTGGGAGGGACCCCCCGCTGTGGGTGTCATGGAAATTTGAGGCCCACGCTGGTTGGACTCCAGGAACAAAGACTACTTTTATAATAGCCAGCGAGCAGCTCCTGCCTGCGGAGCTCAGGGAGAGAAGTGGCGAGACCTGGGCCTCCAGCAGGGCGGTTGCCTGTCTGAGAAACCGAGATTTAGCAAAGAGCATGCCAGGTCCTCATCCAAATGACCTGTCTTCTTCCTCCAGCCTGCTAACTTCTGGCCTGATAGGCATGATTCTTACACACATTGGTATGAAGAAAGAAATGAGAGGAAAAGATAGAAAACTCTTTTCTTCTTCCACTTAACAGTGAAGAGTTGCAGGTTCTATGAACTGATGTCTCAGACACATGGAGGGGGAAGAGGCTGGGTCCGTTGCTCTGAGATCTCTCCCTCACCCCACCCTTTCTCAGGAAAGACGGGACCACCCACCCACCGGTTTTCTGGTCCTGCTCCGTGGCCTGGCTTAAGGGACCTTGGTGGTTTCTGTCTTGTGGTTCCACATAGCCAGGCAGAGTCCAGCTTGCTTTCCTCAGATTCTGTGGGGTTCCGAGGCTCTGTTCTCCACAAGATCACAGTTCTGTCAGCAGGGTTCTCTGCCTTTTTTTTTTTTTTTTTTTTTTAGATTTTATTTATTTATTTGTCAGAGAGAGTGAGCACAGGCAGACAGAGAGGCAGGCAGAGGCAGAGAGAGAAGCAGGCTCCCCGCCGAGCAAGGAGCCGGATGTGGGACTCGATCCCAGGACCCTGGGATCATGACCTGAGCCGAAGGCAGCCGCTTAACCAACTGAGCCACCCAGGCGTCCCGGTTCTCTGCTTTTTATCACTTCTTGGGAGGTTGTGAGCCAATCACCTCCTCAAGTCCTAGGTTGATAGAATCAACCTCACCTTAAACCACCAGCTTCCCACAGGCTCCTTCCAGATCCTCATGCCTTCCGGCTTCTCTTCCCCACTTGCCTCCAACACAGCACCTATCCCTCAAGGCAGTATTCGTGCAAAACAGGCTCTTGTCAGTTCTGCTGTCTCGGCCTGCGAGAAGTTTGGCTTTAAAGATTTTTCCTTTTTTTTTTTTTTCTGAAGATTTTATTTATGTTATTTATTATTTTATTTATGAAATCCTGAAGATTTTATTTATTTCTTTGACAGAGATCACAAGTAAGCAGAGAGACGGGGGACGGGGGGGAGCAGGCTCCCTGCTGAGCAGAGAGTCTGATGCAGGGCTCGATCCCAGGACCCTGGGATCATGACCTGAGCCGAAGGCAGAGGCTTAATCCACAGAGGCACCCAGGCGCCCCAAGAGTTTTGCTTTTTTAAGCCAGAGCCGTTAGAAACTCTAAAGATATTATACTCATTCCTCTCGTTCTCCATAAGTTCTGAACATGAAGCCCGGTCTTCTCAGCCAGAAGATGGGTTTGAGTAGGTAGAAGTGTGGTACGTGGGGTGAGCCATCAGGAGGGGCCTGGGCCTGCGGTCCCCACCTCCGCCTCCTCCTGTCCTTACTTCTTGGCCTCAGCAAGGCACAGAGTGGCCGTGAGTCTTGGTTTCCCGTTCTCTGAAAAGTGTGCACACAACTATATGACCATGACTCAAACACCGGTGTCTCAAAGCAGGAACAAAGTTACTCAGTTTGTCCTTCTTGGGACGCAGTGTGGTGAGTGGGAAGAGCATAGGTTTTTCGTATTAGAGGTGCTGTCTGTTCTCCCTTTACCATCCAATGGCTCTGGTTCTTTCCACCTAGTTCCTTCACTCTCTCAGAACCTCTGTCTTCTCATGTCGTAAACACGGGGCTGATGATGGTGATGCCTACCTTCAGGACCGTTGCTGGGGTGAGATCACTCCAGGTGTGTGAGGGGCCAGGACAATGCACAGTATACAGCAGATACTCACTTTGTAAGAGGTGGTTGTGAGGAGTGGCTCGCAGTTAGAGAAGAGAGTAAGACCATTGAGGCGTCTAGGGATTGGGCACGGCACAGGACCTACCCCACGGACTAGCTGCTCTGGCTACGGCTGGGCTCTGCCACTCCGAACCCGGTGGAAGGCTCAGCAGCTGGCCTGCCCAATGTGCTCGCTTCACTTAGTTGGAGTGAAATCAAAGAGCAGCCACCCTGTGCCTTCGCTTGTGTTGACGTTCCTTCATTCATTCGACAAACCAGTAAGCTAGTACCTATATTCTCCTGGTGCCTGAAAAGGTACTAGGGGAAATTTTGAACAAAATAGCCCCCATTTACAGCTTAGTCAGTTTAGACGAGACAGAAAGCCAATCCTCATTATGCAGAGGGATAATTGCTACTAAATGAGCTAACAAATGTCAGGTGCTTTGCACACAGTCGTAACCATCTTAGAAGTATAGAAGCCCCCCACAGCAGTGTAAAAAGATGTCTGGAGGGGTGCCTGGGTGGCTCAGTGGGTTAAGCCTCTGCCTTCGGCTCAGGTCATGATCTCAGGGTTCTGGGATCGAGCCCCACATCGGGCTGTCTGCTCAGCAGGGCCTGCTTCCCCCTCCCCCTCTGCCTGCCTCTCTGCCTACTTGTGATCTCTCTCTCTCTCTGTCAAATAAATAAAAAATATTAAAAAAAAAAGATGTCTGGAGGTAGAGTGGAACAGAGGGGTGCTAGGCTTGTGAGAGTAGCTGATTCTTGATCTAAGCCTTGAGGACGAGTGGGGACTTAGCGGGTTGGACAGGTGTGAAGATAGGGTGGGAGGGAAGTTTGAAGAGGGAAAGTGGTAGGAGGGTGCTCTAGGCAGCTAACACCGAAAACGAAGAATCGTTTGATGCACTAAAGGACCTCAGTGCTTTTGCTGTTCTGGCTAAGGAGTGTGGTCTATATGCTCAGGGTGATGGAGAGCAGTAGAAGGAAGTCAAGCAGAGGCTTCTGTGTTTGGATGAGGATATATTCGGGGGCGGGGGAAAGGAAGACGGGAAATGGTCAGGAGGCAGGTGTAGTAACGTGGATCTGAGCTCCAGCTAAGGCAGCTGGGTGGAAAGAGCAGAGGTGGGTTCAGGAGCGATCCAGGGAGTGACTGAGTAGAAAGAAGGAAGAAGGAAGATGGTGGGCAACTCCCAGTGTTCTGGCTTGGCAAATTGGGTGGAGGGTGGTTTTTGCCTTTCACCAGGACAGGGAGTAACAGCAGAGAAAGAAGGGAAGGGGAGGTGATCACTCTTGGGAAGGTGAACATGCCCGGTAGGCAGGCACTACGGGTTCACTCTGGAGTTCGCCATTACCTACCCCGAGATGGAAAGAACAAACTTTTTTTTAATACAGAAAAAAAAAAAAGGCACAGATCTTAAGTGTTGAGTTCAATGTGTTTGGACAGCTGTTATGTAAATATCATGCAAAACAAGATATAGAACATTTCCATCTCCCTTGAAAGTTTCCTCTTGTCCTTTTCTAGTCACCCCATGATCCCGTGTGGTCTTCTGTCACTATCATTTGCTTTTGCACATTCTAGAACTTCATATAAGTGGAATCACACATACGCCTTCAGCGTCTATGGAGTCTACGGAGTTCATCTGTATCGTGGCACGTGTCAGTAGTTCCTGAATGTTGCCGAGAAGTAGTCCACTGAATGAACGTGGCACAATTTCTCCATTCTTCTGTTGTTGGAGGGGTTTCCAGTTTGGGGTGGGAGACGGCTGCTAGAAGCTGGGACAGTTTGTTGCATGAACATATTTTTAAATTTCCCTTGGGGAAATACCTACGAGTGGGATTATAGGGTTAGAGGGTACATGTGTATTTACCTTCAGAAGAGTTCTTCGAAGTGGTTGCACCATGTTACACGCGCCCCCCAGCAGCGCATGGGTTCTGGTTGTTGACTCCTCACCAGCGTCTCGTGGTGTCTGTCCTTTATATTTCTACTCTTCTAGTGCCTGTGAAGTGATTTAATTTGCATTTCCCTGATGATTTACGATGTTGAACATTTTCCATTTTCTTATTGGCTATCCACGTATCTCCTTTTTTTAAGTGTCTGCAAATCTTTTGCCTGTTTTTTTTTTTTTTTTATTGGATCACTCCTCTCATAGCTGATTTGTAAATGGTCTTTATATAGTTGAGGTACGAGTCCTTCGTCAAAGGAGCATTTGTGCACGTTTTTAGATTTAATACTACTTGGTTCTACCCATCTAAAAGCAATGGAGGCATTTTTAGATTCTTGCCAAGATATTATGAAAGGTGCTTTAGTGATTATAATTCTTTATTTTGGTCTTCGAAAGAGGGTGTGCGGCACTGTTGCTGACTGTGGGTTTAGGTGGGGGATGGGAGCTGAGCAGGGCCCATGTAGGCCTAGGAGAGGCTCTGGATGTTAAGAAATATGTTCATTTGTGGTCCCAGGGAGAGTCCTTCCCAAGCTGTAGAATAACCAGTGTTAGAGTCTTCCCAAGAATATATTCCTCTGTGTTATTTTTTAAAAACGATGGTAAATAATGGGAACTTCCACGGTAGAGAAAATACTATTTGAATCCTATCTACTTACTTAGCCTCAGTGGTTCATAGCCAGTGGTGTTTCGTCTGATCTCCATCAGTTAATTTCAAAGCAAATCCCAGATGTCATGTCATTTCTGTCATAAACATGTTAGAATGTATTTCCAAAAGATAAAGAATCTTTAAATACACAAACACACACAATCAAATTACCACACCTTAAAAATTAATAATTCCTTAATAATACTTTTGTTTTTTAACAGTTTATTTGAATAGCCTTTGTCTGAATTTTGATCATCACTGGGAGAAGACAAGCTTGGTCCTTTTTCCTCCATCCTGGCTCTTCTCATATATAGTCCCTCTGGGGTCATGTGTTCTCAGTCTAGCTGTCTGCTTCCCCTTCAATTTTCTTAAAATCTTTATGTCCAGGGGGGCCTAGGTGGCTCAGTCTCTTGAGCATCTGACTCTTGGTTTCAGCTCAGGTCATGACCTTGTGTTGTGAGATCAGTCCACATCAGGCTCCACACTCAACAAGGAGTCTGCTTGGGATTCTCTCTCTCCCTCTCTGTCCACCCCTCCCCCACTTGCGTTTTTGCACACGCTCTCTCTCTCATAAATAAATAAATTTTAAAAACAAAACCAAAGGGGTGCTTTGTGGCTCAGTCGGTTAAGCATCCAGCATCCGCCTTTGGCTCAGGTCATGATCCCAGGGTTCTGGGATCAAGTCCTGTGTCAAGCAGGGAACCTGTTTCTCCTTCTCCCTCTGCCCCTCCCCTGCTTGTGCTGTTTCTCTCCCAAATAAATAAATAAAATCCTAAAAAAAAAAAAAAAAAAAGGAAAACCACCTTTATGTCCAGCACACATACATGCAGAAAAGTGCATAAGACATAAATATACAAGTTCCTGCATTATAACTTCCATATAACCACATCAAAGTCAAGAACTAGACCTTCGCTAGACTCTCAAAGTCTGCTGTGTGTGCACCTTCCCTGGCCCAGCCCCCACCTCACCCCCCTTACCTTCCAAAGAAACCATCACCCTGACTTCCATGACAATCACTCCCTTGCCTCTCTGGAGAATTTTCGGCCCGAGTGTGCTTCCCTAAACACTATAGTTTACTTTTACCTTTCTGGAGCTTTATATAAATAGAATTATTTATTAATCTGAAAATGAAGTCAAATTTGTCAGGCTTTTCGTTTAAGGTTGTGCTCTTGGGTCACGAGAAGAAATCCTTCCCTACCCAGGGGCGCTTTCATTCTCAGTTTTTTCTTTTACCTTCTGACCTCTTGTAAGCTTTATTGTTCTGCCTTTGGTGTTTAGGACTCCTTTTCACTTTTCTGACCAATTTCCCATCTCACTTTTCCCAGGAAGACATTCCACAAGCATGCAGACTCCAGCCGATTGTTCTTTGTTCTAGTTTCTCATCCCCCAACACGAGGCTTCCTGATTGTGGACAGCGTGGACTCACCGAGCAGAGGCCGGGGCTCACGCTACCCACCAAAGAGGGAGCAGCAAGAGAGGGAGACAGTTCCAGACATTTGAGCCACTGACCCTGGTCTGAGCCACCTCTAGGAGCTCTGGCCCAGACTGTGGGATTTGCGGAGGAGGGCCTCATTTAAGCTAGCCTTATCTAACTCTTGTCAGGCCAAATGGCCTGCTTGGTTTCTGGTTAGAAGCATCTACCCTTCACAGTCAACTTATTCTTTTGGCCTAAAGAATGTTCTCCTAGGGGCTCTTGGTAGCTCAGTGGGTTAAAGCCTCTGCCTTCAGCTCCAGTCGTGATGGGATGGAGCCCCGAGTCGGGCTCTCTGCTCAGCGGGGAGCCTCTCTCTCTTTCTCTCTCTCTCTCTCTCTCTGTGATCTCTGTCAAATAAATTTTAAAAATCTTAAAAAAAAATGTTCTCCTAAATATGTAAAGGAATTTGATGGAGGGATCCCCAGTTCTACCCGCTGTGGGTCAAGGGAGCCTTGAGCGCCTTTTCCTCTTCTCTGTTTCTCACTCCCGTGAGTAGAGGTCTTCGGGTGTGCTAGCTTCCGGCCACTTGGAAGAGTCTGCGGCTTTTCTGGGGTGCTCTATTTTGAGACCGATTGTTTGGATCTGATCAGAAAAACAAACACTTATTTTGAATTTTCTCCCTGACCTCTCTGACCTAGGTTCAAATGATCTTTTTTAACTCTACCACATGTGAATTACAGGAAGTGCTCTCCTGTTGGGGAAGTGGGTCATTTCCAAGATTTTTCTCTCCAGGAAAAGTGTAGCTTATTAGTTTACTGAGAAAGGCTCAAGCAGGCAACAAAGAAGTGCTTATTAAGACATTTTATTCTTTTATGTGCCCCTAATACAATCTTATCATAAACCTCAGCCCTGGTAGTTAATCTGAAGTTATTTAATTAAATTCTTTCATTTTACATATGAGGAAATAAACACCCCCTCCCCCAAAAAAGAATGATTTGCTCAAGGCCATGTGTTGTATTCAGAGACTGAGGATTAGGAATTATGCCCTGACTGAGGATAAGAAAAACAATGGCTTTAAAAAAAAATTGTTGTGATCTCGCTATTTTTTTTTTTTTTTTAATTTCTTGAATGAAACCTCATCCTTGAATTTGGTGCATCAGACAATCAGGTTGGAATGCAAGTGGAATTTCCATTCTTAACCAAACAAAATATAGCTCGGAGATTCTCCTTGAAAGATGAATTGTTCTCAGTGTCATTTTGTTCATCACTCTCTGCCTGGATCAAAACACTGCTTTACCACAGTGGGCATTGTGGTTGAATTCCATACCTGTGAGAGAAGCTTCTAGAGACCTTTCGCTTGAACCGCACATACTTAGCGGAGTTGGTTTTTCTGGACCATCCGTTGCCCCCTGCTGGAGGCCACAAAGATGCAGTTACTGAAAGCTCCTCCCCACTTTGTAGGAGGTAAACCATCGCCCCCACCCCAGGAGGGGAAAGGCCAAGTCCAACAAATTACCAGTAGGTTCGCATGCAGTATTCATGTTGGATGTCTCCAACACGTCAGTCAGCCGGTGGTGTCTTTACCTGGTTGCTGGAGAGACCTCAGTTTCCATGGATCCAAAACCAAACTTGTTTCCCGACTTCCACCCCTTCTGCTTCCTCATTGTTACACGGCTTCTCCATCCCTCACTCTCCACCCAGTCTTCCATTAGTTAGTTCGTTCAATATTTGATCTCTTAACAGGTTTTACCTGTTTTTAAAGGCTCTGGTTAACTCCGTAACAGCGTCCTACTGATTCATGGACCCAAGCTACAATCCTTGGCATTTCTCAACTCATTTCCCCTCATTCTCAGGGTCTGATTAGGTCCCACAGAATTGCTCTAGGATTGCCTTAACCAGTCCGCTGACCTCCAGTCTCACCCCCATGACAGGGCTCCCAGCAGACCTTCCTAACAACACCAGTTGTTCATACAAACACACCTTCTTTGCAGGCGGGTTGAATCCAAAACTCCTTGGTATGGACCTCAAGGCCTCTCACTACTGAGCCCCACCCAGCTTCCCGTGTCCTCTTGGGCGCGCACGCTCACCAGTGCTCTGCGCTCTACCGTGTCGACCTGCCCCGGAGATCCTCAGACCACCACCGGCTGCCTCAACCTTGAGCCTTTGTGCCTGCTGATCCCTCTACCAAGGCTGCCCCTCCCTTCTTCTATATCTGGTGTCCTGGGGGCTCAGAAATAAACTGTATGCATTGTCCCTTCAGGTGTGGAGGACTCTAACACACCTGTCCTCCACTCTGCAGTTACTTCTTGGCTCTGCAGATCTCTCTCGTGGCGTCCATTACCTCTCCTTTAAGTAAAGGACAATTTCTTGTCTCTTTCCCCCTCCAGACTATGGCCCCAAGTGTATAGCACGGGTTTTCTCTTCTGGCCTCATTTCCAATAGTTTGTTTCCATGATGACATGAACGAGAGTCCTACTTGTCAGCCCCCATGGCACCAGCCATCACCATCACTGCTCCTCTACCCTCCTGAACACCCTCCAAGGCTTTATATTCCACAATATTCCAAAAACTTGCAGTTCCCTAAGTGTCCTGGGCTTCATCCTGCCTCTCACTCTGTCTTGGCTGCCTTCTCCCATCCGACTCATAACCTGCCTGATAAAATCTACATCATTCTTCGAAAAGCAGCTCAGACATCTCTTCTTTTTCCACTTACTCTAACTTACAACAAGATTAAATAATCAAAATAGCTCGTACTTTATGTGGCACTCTCCCCTCTCAGCACTGTTCTAAGCATGTGATGCTTGACACAAAGTAAGCAGTCAACCAATGATAGCTAGAATTATTCTTATTTTTAATAAGTTGCATTATGTTAATTGTAGTGTTGATGCGTTTCTTCAAAATTATTCTTTGCTCTTGTCTTTTTTGTCTTTTGTTCTAGCTAATTTATTTATTCATCTAGAGCAGACTCTGGTTTTCTCATGTAGGCCTCTGCAGTAATGACAGTTGCCTTGGTGGCAAAAGGATGGTGCTTGAACGGAGAACTCAGGCAGGAGAAGACAATGATTCTATTTTAGGAGTGCGTGTTGGAGAATGAAAAGAAGCTGAGAAGTGTTCATTCTCACTAGACTCCGGTCTGTTTCCTTTTCCCACCTTCCCTTTTCTGTTGTCCTATGTAGTAAATGAGCTGCCCTGTTTTTCCAGGGAAATGACTTAAACGAAGGCTTAAACATTTTTTCCTTGACCAACTGTGAGAAAATTGGGGTTTTTTATTTTCTTCGTAGAGGGAGGAAATCTCCTACACACTCATTGGATGTTACCACTATTATTATGAACAAAGCTTCTAGAACTTCACTTCCCCCAGTCCTTCTACCACAGGAGCTATGGAGGTCTCAGGTAAGCAGAAGCTGAAAGTTTCCAGTAAGAGTCTGACGTTCCCCAGTGCATAATTTCAAAGGCGATAGTCTCTCTCAGTGACCTGCAAGTCATTGATTCGGGTTCAGTATTAGCCTGGGTTCTCCAGAGAAACAGAGCCAGTAGAGGTGTGTGTGTTTATAAATGAAGAGATTTATTATAAGGAATTGACTCATGGAGTTTTAGAGGCCAAGAAGTTCCAAGGTCTGCAGTCAGCAGGCTGGAGACCCAGGAGTGCTGGTGATATAAGTTCTAGGAGAAGACCAAAAGCAGAAGACACCAGTGTCCCAGCTCAAAGACAGTAGGCAGTTGAATTCCCCCTTACTCAGCCTTTTGTTCTTTGCAGACTTTCCACTGACTTGGACAGAACTTACACTGGGGCGGGCATTCTGCTTTATTCAAACTATCGATTTATGATTTAGGTGCAGACCCACCCAGAATGAGGTTTAACCCGTATCTGGGCATGCTGTGGCCCATTCAGATTAGCACAGGTGCTTGCACATTCTGTGTGGCTGGCTGTCTTCTGATGGTGTGGTTCAGTGTCCAAGCCTGGAGTGTACGGCAGCTTAGCTGCAAGGCTTGGACTTGATCCTGGAGCTCACCTTTTTGTCCCCGGTTTCTCCATATACAGCTGGTATTACTTCAGGCCTTCTTTGTTCTGTATTAGAACCACAGTCCTCAACTTTTTACTCCTTTTTCCTTTTTTTTTTTTTTTTTGCCACAGCACACATGCTGTATAAAATTACATGTATAGCATTCTTCTGTGGCCATGTCCAGATTTTGACAATTCCATCTCCGTATCCCACCCTCCGGTTTCCCAGGAAATAAAGCAAATAGCACCAGAGATGCTCTGTGACTTATCCCTTTTTTTTTTTTTAACATTTTATTTATTTATTTGACAGAGACACAGTGAGAGAGAGGGAACACAAGCAGGGGGAGTGGGAGAGGGAGAAGCAGACTTGCTGCAGAGCAGGGAGCCCGATGCGGGGCTCAATCCCAGGACCCTGGATCATGACCTGAGCCAAAGGCAGACACTTAATGACTGAGCCACCCAGGCACCCCTCTGTGACTTGTTAATGAAAGCATTTTACAAGCTTGAGAAAAACTCTTGGGTGTTCATCAGTAATGCAGCATAGCTAGATTGGGAATGGATAAAACACATTAAGTCCTGGTTAGGTACTAGACTGCAATTTTTTCCACTCAAGGAAGCTTATGAGAAACATGCATGTGCTGTGGTTCATATTTGAAAAAGAAATGATTTACAGACTTCCCTTTAGGTGATACTAATAATCGACTCCTTGTCTGTCTCATCATGGAGGTGATTGTACTGGCCCAGTCTTAATACTGGAGCTCCTGGATTCCTGAGAATTGTATACTCTTTGGTTAATGGCAGTTGTGACTATGCCTTCAGAATTACGGCAGTTAAAGATCATCGTGTTTAAAATCAAAACATATGTCAAAGTTCTGGATGTGTGGGTGATTCCAAAGTATTTGCTTAGAAGGAAACAGGATAGGACTCCTCATCCAACCTGGCCCTTCCTATTCCATGATGTTCCTTTATGCCTCCTAATTCATATCAGGTTATAAAAATGAACCCTTAAAGCTTGCCTGTGAATCTTCTGTATCACACAATAAATTCAAGGTGCTTTCCTTATTACTAAGACTTTGCAGAACCTGTGCCTCGCTAAATTAATTTCCCCTCAGTTTCTCTAATCTGTTACCTCCATTCCTTGTGTTGGGAATTAGGAAGTAATTCAGGATTGAATGGAAACCAAAAGGATGGCAGCAGAGGCTTGGAGCAAGGCTTCTCAACCTTGGCATTTTTGACCTTTTGAGCCAGAGCAGTTTTTGCTGGGGGTGGGGCAGTATGCTATCCTGTGAATTGTAGAATATTTAACATTATCCCTGCCTTTTACCCAAGACATGCCAATAACACCTGCTCTCCCCAGGTGTGACAACCAAAAATGTCTCCAAACATTGGCAAGTGTCCCCTGGGAAACAAAATCACCCCTGGTTGAGAACCCCGCTCAATCCCAGCACCATTCTTTTGTTTTGTTTTGTTTTAAATTTTATTTATTTATTTGACAGAGATCACAAGTAGGCAGAGAGAGAGAGAGAGGAGTAAGCAGGCTCCCTGCTGAGCAGAGAGCCCAATGTGGGGCTCGATCCCAGAAGCCTGGGATCATGACCCGAGCCGAAGGCAGAGGCTTTAACCCACTGAGCCACCCAGACGCCCTCCCCCCGCCAACCCGCCAGCACCATTCTTGAGCAGCAGGTCGGCCTGTTGACTGAGAGCAAAGAAAAAGTGAGGGACTTGTTCCCAGAGACACTGGGAGGGAGAGTTGGCGGGACTTAGCCGTTGATTGTTCATGGAATACAAAAGAGCAGAGGGAATAAGAAATGATGTCAAGATTTACCTGTTTAACACTTTCTCCTTTCCCTTGTACTCATTTCTCTGGTTAATTTACAGAACTGAGTATTTGCAATGAGGAGTGTTGTTTTAGTGGGTAGAGCTAGGGAGCTAGTTGTTTCTATTGAAACGCATCTACACCGATTATTCTTACGGGATTTTTCTACAGTATCCAGTTTAGATGCTGCAGACATAACGCTCAGTATTAAGTATGTGAAAGTGAACGGGGACAGAAACTTCTGCCAAAATCCCTCGAGAAGATGGTTGCATTTGCAGCTCAGGGCCGTTTCGAGGACTTTAGAGACCTCCCTCCACTTGGTAATCTGGGAAGGTTCGAAGCCGTTGCTGGATCAGAGCAGAGATGTGTCAGACAGCCCCCTGGACGTTGAAGCTGCCTGCCCAGAGCTTCCCGATCAGAGAGCGCGAGCAGGTGCCTGGTGAGTCAGAAGCTGGGACGCCCCTGGGTCAGCGTCAGGAGCTGCAGGAGCGGCTGCTGTGCCTGTTCTGGGATGGCCTCCTCGAGGCGGTCTGGCCTTTGATGGAACCTGGTGTGAGTAATGACTGCCTACCCTTTGATGAGAAACAGATTTGTGTCAGGAAGTTAACAAATAACGAAGTAGGAAAAGATGCGAGGAAAGGAACTGTTTGGCAGATGGGGTTCGCCAGGTCTTGAGGTTCATCTGTGGGACGGCCACACCGGATAAAGGCCTGTGGCCCGGGGTAGTGTGCCGTATGCACGGCTGTTGCCTCCCTTCTGGATGTGGGCTTCTATGTGTTCTGCATCTGTCGCTTGTGCAGTGATTGGGTTTGGTTTTTTTTTTTAAAGAGTTTCTTTGTTTTATGTATTTATTTGACCGGGAGAGCCAGAGAGCACGAGCAGAGGGAATGACAGAAGGAGAGAGATAAACAGGTTCTGCACTGAGCAGGGAGCCTGATGCGGGGCTCGATCCCAGGCCCTGGGGATCATGAACGGAGCAGAAGGCAGATGCTTAATCATCTGAGCCACCCAGGGTCCTGTGCAGTGATTTCTGAGATGAAAGGACAGCCTCTTTTCCTCTTTGTCCTTTCTGGACATTTCCCTTCTTCTCGTTTACTCCTACACACACGTACTGGGTGGCGAGCCTGGTGCCCCCACGGTGGAGGGGCATGCTTTCTGCTCTTGGTGTCAGGGGGAGCAGGAGAGAATTGTGATATGTGTGTTGGGATGGCATTGGGCACGCCGCGTACCCAGCGCTTGTCACTCTGCTGGCTGGATGAGAGTTGAAAGCGATGAAATCGGGGGATTTCCCAGAAATCTCATCAAGTCTTGGAGAAAGAGTAAGTCTCAGAGAAATAGGACAGAAAGGGGCCATCCAGGTAGAGGGAAGAACATATGCAGAGGACAGGGTTGGGGCGGGGGGTGTCTCTGAGGACAGACAATTGTGAATGTTAAAGGATAAGGTTGGCAGTTGGAAAGAGTGATAGGAGCCAAAAATCTGGTTTGGGAACGGCATGAGACTTCATTTTGAAGGAGTCAGAAGCGTTTTGAACATGAAATGGCTTTGTAAAAAATATACACTTGGATGCATTTGTGGATTTTCTGTTTTATTGCATTGGCTTCCTATAATGTACCAAAACACTGTATGTTTGGAGACTTTATGATAACTTCTAATAACCAGTAGTACAGATCCTGCATTTAAAAAAAATATTTAAGAGCAAGAGAGAGAAAGAGGGCATGGACAGGGGAGGGGAGGGGCAGAGGGAGAAAGAGGGGGACAAGGAGATTCCCCGCTGAGCTGGGAGCCTGATGCAGGACTCCATCCAGGACCCCGAGATCATGACCTGAGCAAAAGTCAGACGCTTCACTGAGTGAGCCACACAGGTGCCCCAAATCCTGTATTTTTATTGTATTTTTCAGGGGGTTACTGGCTATTCTTGACTTTTTTTTCATGTGCACTTTAAAGCAAACCTGATGTTATTCTTTCAGGATCACTTTAATTGAGCTACATATTAACTTCAAGCACAAGATCTCCGTGATGTTCCATGTTCTGATGCAGAAACGGTGTTCCTTGCCTTTTTACAAGGTCATTTTTGTGTTTTTCTGTAGTTTTTTAAAGCTTGCCTCAAATAGGTCTTGCAAGAAACGTGAAATGGTTTTAAACAGGTGTTTTACGTTAAGCCTGCAGACGGCCCAGTGGGTAGGAGATGGAGAGAAGTGATCCCAGGAGTGGATGCAGGGAGACCCCTGGAGCTCTTGCAGGGGTCCAACTAGGAGAGGATACACAGGAAGCCCCACAAGCCCTACCCACAACCTAAGTCACATTCCCCTGCCCCTGAGCCCCTCCAACTAGGTCAAGTTCTGTAACTCTGAGGGTCTCCACTGACAAGGTGGAGTCCCCATCCAGGACCTTCACTTATACTTTGCCATATCTGGCATATCCTTCGGAAGCTAGCTGATTGCTCATATGTTTGTTTAAACTTTTTTTTTTTTTAAGATTTTTTATTTATTTATTTATTTGACAGAGATCGCAAGTAGGCAGAGAGGCAGGCAGAGAGAGGAGGAAGCAGGCTCCCCGCTGAGCAGAGAGCCCGATGTGGGGCTCAATCCCAGGACCCTGGGATCATGACCTGAGCCGAAGGCAGAGGCTTTAACCCACTGAGCCACCCAGGTGCCCCTGTTTGTTTAAACTTTTGAATCTCCCAAATTAGGCTGTCTGTTTTTCTCTTATTAATCACAAGTTTGGGATTATCCAGAAGGCCAAACTGCTACTCTCCAAGCTTTGAGAAAAAAAAAAAATGTCCTTGGTGTTTTGCAGCTCCGTAGTTTTGTGGGACTTGGCCGTCAACACAGGGAGACTCTACTTCCGTAGCTGTGCAAGCCCTTCCCTGAATATAACTTGAAGGACTGGAAAGAATTCCCTAGAGAAGCCAGAGAACTTGCTGACCAAGCTGGCATCGGTTTTCTTTCCTGTAAAATGTTTCCACTCGAATGTTCCGACTCCAGCCTAAGGCTGGCACCGGCTGAGGGTTTGCAGCAAAGCAGTATTTGAGTGCTGGCCTTGCCCTGACCCATGTTCCAATCATTTGTTTCACTAAGAGTATATATTTGGAGATAGCAAACTAGATTAGCTCACATCCAGCAGTGTAATTGCTAATTCAGTTAAAAAGTCTTCATTCGATCTGGGCCGAGACTGAGCAGCCTCCAAGGCTGCCAGAACTTTTCCAAAAAGAAGAGGCCTTACCCCTTTTTTTCTTTATGTACAAAAGCAGAGCTACGTGCACATGGTTAAAAAACGCAGGCATCACTCAGTAACCATACCCTGAGTATGAATACATGCACATATCTTTCTCCACATGTTCGTAAATACACGTATATGTATGGGTAATCTGTCTCATTTACCCAAGGAAAAACACTTGATTAAAAAATTGTAATTATGGGGGCGCCTGGGTGGCTCAGTGGGTTGGGCCTCTGCCTTTGGCTCGGGTCATGATCTCAGGGTCCTGGGATCGAGCCCCACATCGGGCTCTCTGCTCAGCAGGGAACCTGCTTCCCCCACTCTCTCTGCCTGCCTCTCCGCCTACTTGTGATCTCTCTTTCTGTCAAATAAATAAATAAAATCTTAAAAAAAAATTGTAATTGTGTATCTTGACAGTCTTTCCCCATCAGCACTTGCGGACCTGACTCAATCTGTGAAATACCAGTGTTATATTCCACTGAATGGGAATAGCATGATTTATGCACCCCGTCCCCTGTACATGGGCATTATAGCCCTCCCCCAGGCTTTTGCTGTTTCAGATAATGCTGTGATTAACATTCTTACACACTCATGCATGCATGCATGCATATCTGTGGGATAACTTTGTAGCATTGGAATTGCTGGGACAAAAGATACGTACATTGTTAACTTTGAGGACGTTGCCCACGTCCTTCATGCTGGGGACAGAGAGGGAGCTGCTTTACAGGAAAATCTCACTCCTGCTGCTTACTGCCGGCCCCCAAATGCTGGCAGTTTCCTCCTCCCAGAAAATGTTGTTGATCCCTAATAGGGAGGCTATAAGCACACGCATTACAAACTGTAAGGCCGCACTGGCAAGGAGCACGAGTGACATTTGGCAAGACAGATGACCTCGGGGTGCCTCGGTTTTCTTGTCCACTCAGTGCGGGCAAGATGATCTGTTTAGTCCCATGCCATGATTTTCTGTAAACCCGGGTACTGTTCTAGTTCTGAGACTTAGAAGCCTGGCCTCTGGGAAGGGCTTAACCAGGAGATAAACTTCAATCTGCCCTTCAATTTTTAGCTCCTTTACCTTTCAGCATCACTTAACAAAGTGAGAAGGCTCCAGGCTATCTGGCTCTTCCCTGGGCAGCAGACAGGCTGAACAGCTCCTGGGTCATCTGTGTTTTCAGGAGAATTCATAACAGTTTACTTAACTGCATCATCCTCTTTGCTCCCTTAATGCCAAATACATTCCTTAAGGAGGCCCTTTAATTAGAAGAACCTCAGAGTGAGGGATGGGGTAATTATGGTTTCCGTTGCAATTAGCTTGGAAATTCTCTCGGGATAGAAGTCTGGTGAAAAAAAATTCGGTGGTGCCGGACCAGAGAATTGTCTAGATAGGGCAGAAATGCAAGATGAGTTCTTCCAAAGCTTCGTACATCTTGGTCGAACTGAAGTTTATTAGAGAAAAGTGGCCCGAACACAAAAGGTAGCAGTTCATGTGGTGGAACCCCATTTGTTCCTCTGTTTTCTTTCGTTTAGAGAGTCAGCCCCTCTGCCTGACCCCCCCACGCCGGGATTGATGTCTCAGTCGCACATTATACGTGGAACAGAGAACATGGACTTTCAAGAACCAAAAGTTTGAGGAAGACCCATCTTTAGATTCCCTGAGAAGGAAATGCATTAAGACTTCCCTCTCTATACTCCCAGCCTTTCACTTAGGGAAATTTCAAACCTACAGAAATGTTAAAGATTAGTGTGATAAATGTCCATCTTGCACCTCACACGTAAATTTACCAATGGTAAACATTTTCCTGCAATAAGTTACCAGGTGCTGGGGCGCCTGGGTGGCTCAGTCATTAAGCATCTGCCTTCGGCTCAGGTCATGATCGCGGGATCCTGGGATCGAGCCCCGCATCGGCCTCCCTGCTCGGCCAGAAGCCTGTTTCTCCCTCTCCAGGTTCCCCTGCTTGTGTTCCCTCTCTCGCTGTCTCTGTCAAATAAATAAAATCTTAAAAAAAAAAAAAAAAGTTCCCAGGTGCTGCTGCTGCTGCTGCTGCTGCTGGCCTGGGGAGCTGATTTTGAGGAACCTGTGGCATACACTCACAGGGCGCCTGACTGGCTCAGTCGGTGGAGCACAGGACTCTTATCTCAGGATGATGAGTTCAAGCTCCATATTGGCCGCAGAGCTTCCTTAAGAACCTGTGATATAAATCTGTACAAATGTATGAGTGGTGGGTATTTTTTTGCTCCCCTGAACTATTCGAAAGTAGATTGTGTACGCCATGGTAGTTCATTCCTAAACATTTCATTATGCATCTTGGGAAAACGGGACGTTCTCTTCGCAACAACAGTATCATTCTCTTATCCAAAAATGGAACAGTGATACCTGAAGGATGTAGGTCAGGTGTCTTCTAGAAGTTGCCAGTCTGAATTTGTGTCCCATGATAAGATTCAAGTCAAACATTTTTGGCAACACTGGACAGCTGAGGCATATACTTCGGATCGCGATTTATCAGGAGGCACATCATGATTTTGTCCTGTTGCTGGTATCTTAGTCCATTGGGGCCACTATAACAAAATACTATAGACGTAAGTCTATATATATATAACACTATAACAAAATACTATAGGCTTAAGTAACAGACCTTTTCTGCTCCCAGTTCTGGAAGCTAAGTCGTCCTAGATCAAAGCCCCGGCAGGTCTGGTATTGGTGAGACTCATGTCCTGGCTCACAGATAACCTTTGGCTTCGTCCTCACGTGGCCAGAAGAGGCAGATGAACTCCCCGGGGCGTCTTTTATAAGGGCATCGATCCCATTCATGAAGGCTCCACCCTCTTGACTGACTCACCCCACAAAGTTCCCACTTCCTAATACCATCGTGTTGGGGGTTAGGATTTCAACAGACGATCTTGAAGAGACACAAACATTCGGTCTGTAGCAATTGACAAGGTTGAGCCCAACCACTTGGTTAAAAAGTCCTCCAGATCTGTTTCTTGTAAGGGCATTTTCTCCTTCCTAATTAATGAGCAATAAAGGCTCTAATGTTTTAGGACCATAGGAACAGTCTGTCCCCAGGAACTTGTCAGGCAGTGGCTTTATTTTATTTTATTTTTTTTAGGTAGAGGTTTCTTGAATACACCGCAGGGGAGCAGTGGACAGGACAGCAGAGGAGAGAGAGCCTGTTTGCCCCACCCAGTGGCTTAGCATTCATTGATACGCTGATGACCCCTTGCCTAAATATGTTTTTACATGGGTCAGTGCAGAATGCTGATCTTTACATTCTGTTATTATCACTTCAGACTCATGGATTTTTAAAGAGTTCAATGAATCTATTAACTTTATTATTCTTTTTAGTGCTCTCACAACCCCAAGCCATGTGAATGGGAACCTTTTCAGGGTATCTCTTAAGTCCTTTTAACAGGTCCCCAACATTCTTTTTTTTTTTTTTTTTTTTAAGATTTTATTTATTTGACACAGAGAGATGGCAACAGAGGGAATACAAGCAGGGGGCGTGGGAGAGGGAGAAGCAGAATTCCTGCCGAGCAGGGAGCCTAATGCGGGACTCGATCCCAGGACCTTGGGATCATGACCTGAGCTGAAGGCGGACGCTTAATGACTGAGCCATCCCGGCAACTCTGTCCCCAACATTCTTTAAGTATGTCCTTGCTATTTTGGCACCCAGGCAGCTGTTCATGCTCAACTTCTGCTTTCCTTGACCCCATCTTACTAGAATCAGCTGTTCTTCTAAGAAACCCTGCTTCCTTCTGGTGGAGAAATGGTGTTTAGAAACCAAGGTGTGGATGTCAGGCGTGCCTGCTGCCAGGAGTGTCACTGCTTCCAGACACTTCCAGTAGATGTAACAAAGAAACCCAAATGTTTTTTAAGATCTCGAGCTCAGTATGGTCTGTTTGATTCAGGATCGGCATCACAGGGCATGTCCTTACTTTCTTATTGCATATTTGCATCCTTCTTGTCCCAAAGTGAGAACCTTCTTTACAAATTTGTTTACAAATTTACAATTTATAAAATTTACAATTTATAATTGTAATATACAATTTATAAAATTGTATATAAAATCTTCCCTTCCTTCCTCTCTTCCCCTTGCTCTTTCCCTCCCTCCCTCCCTCCCTCCCTTCCTCCAGGTAAGAGTGAAAAGTCAGAGAATTGTACCCAAAAGTCACTTGAATGATTTTGCTCTTTTGTACAGATAATGTAATAATTACCATAAACAGTTAGGTTCACATGTTTCTATTCCTATTCAACTTTAGCATTTGCTTTTTTTCTCATGCTTTTGGATTTTATTATTTTAACACAAAATATTTACATGGTCCCGGTGTCGAAACTGTATAAAACAATAAACTAAGAGAAGTCTCACTTCTACTTCCGAAAAGTAACCATTTTTTTAAAAGATTTTATTTATTTGAGAGAGAGAGAGAGTGGAGGGAGGGGTAAAGGGAGAGAGAGCCTCTTAAGCAGACTCCTTGCTGAGCCTGGAGCCAGATGCAGGGGTCGATTCCACCACCCTGAGATCATGACCTGAGCTGGAATCATAACCAGACACCTAACTGACTGAGCTACCCAGCCACCCCGGAAGTAACCATTTTCATTAGCTCCTGATATATCTTTTCTGCCCTGCTTATTGCAAAACCAACAAATACCTATCTGTCCTAGGACCTGTTCTTCACAGTTACCCAGGAATGGTCCGAGGTGCTGGTTCTCAGGGTCAGCCCTGACCATAGGAAGCAGATTTGGGACAGTGAAATGCATTGTTCCTTATCCCCCACCCCCACCCCTGCTCTGTCAATTTGCTTAGTTGTGTCTGTTGCTTTAGTCATCTGTGCGAAAGGTGCGAAAGGGAGGATGGTTAACGGGTCACTAGGAGGACCTGAGGTGCAGGCCTTCCAGAGAGAATGAAGATGTCCGAGTCTGGTTTCGACGGTTGGTATAACAGCCTTTGATGGGAATGGAGCTGACGCTGGTACCCCCGGAGCAGATCTGGGATCTGGGAAACATATTTTGACAAAGCAGAGAAGTTGCTTCTCTGGCAGGCCTTTTAATGCAGCTGTTGTTTAGTACTGGAGTGATTGGAGTTTCCCTTTCCTTTTCATACCCTAGTATCTAGCTTTAATCCCCTCCTCCATCAGAGCTGCAGGGAACACAGCTTTTCTTTAGAATAAACATCTCGGGGAAGTTAACTTTTCACGTTTGTTGTTGTTCTTTCCTTGACATTAAGGAGCTTTTATAAGCAATTAAAACGAAGAGAAAACCCAAACCAAAAATTCCCCTAAACTGCAAATGACCTCAGTAGGGATCTCTTCCAGTATTTCTGGTCTTAACTCCTTTGGTGAGTTTAAGGAATGCCTCTTGGTCTCACTTCCAAGTGACAACTTTCTGCTATTGGTAAATGTGGATAAACATGTCTAATAGATTCCATTAAACACGGTTTTGGGGTCAGATTGAGCAGCGTTAGCTGTAAAACTCTAGCTGAACAGGAAGTTGGATCTAAAAGTATTTCCTGGAATGACTTGGTCTTTTTCTTGAGTGGTGAATGTTCTCGGTAAAGAAGCTGCCGGACAGTGGGAGATGGGATGGCCTCTGAACCAGATCCTTCCAGTCTTAAATCATTTCGTCAGTTCTTCCTTGGGGGGTGAAGCCTAATTTGACCGTGGCAGGGTGCTCGGAAGGGAAGAAATAAACTCTGAAAATTGACTGCTGCCTGCTTGTGGCTAGTGATGGGTTAAAGAGGGAGATGTGAGGTTTTCCCTGATATTTTCCACGTCTCAGTCATTCTAGTACCTTTGTGGTTTTGTTACATAGAATACCGGCTGTATTACCATTTACTTACTGTTTTTCTTTAAATCAACTCACTTTTAAAGTTTTGATTTGTATCACTTTTGAAAAGGGAGATGAACAGGTGTTGGAGAAACGTTCATCATTTACTAGCATCAAACTAAGACTTTTCCCCTAAAGTAATTGGAAGGACCAGAAGAAAATAAAAAATGGAATAATATTTGATCCTGTTTTGATTCAGTATTACTGAGCAGGGAATATTTGTGCCACCGAAAGTTGATGTCTGTTGGGTATAGATAAGGAATTCTGCTTAGGGAAACCTTGTCCAGTGACAGATTTTTGACTGCCCTGGTGGTGTTTGGGATGGTGGTAACCACCGACACAGATAGCTTTTATGCTCGTTTTTAGACTGTCCTTGAAAATTAGGGGTTTCATAGTAGTGGGCATGGGTCTAAAACCCCCCTTATTTCAGGGGCACCTGGGTGGCTCAGTGGGTTAAAGCCTCTGCCTTCGGCTCAGGGATCGAGCCCCGCATCAGGCTCTCTGCTCGGCAGGGTGCCTGCTTCCCCCTCCCTCTCTGCCTACTTGTGACCTCTCTCTCTCTCTGTCAAATAAATAAAAAATGTCTTTAAAAATGAAAAGAAAACTACAACCCTTATTTCAGATCAAGGCACTGGTGTTTCCTCTAGAAACAAATCACAGGCATACCTATTGCAATCCATGTTTAAAAAAGCCAGAAGATGTGACAGGATAAAAATAAAGGTGAGACACAATAAGATAAACAAGGGACGAGATACATAAGAATTAAAATAAAAACAAGGAAGGAGAGGACGAAGGAGAATTAGCAGCGAGGCAAAAAATGTGTATCACGGTGACTGTACACCTGCTACATAGGGACGTAAGGTTGTACGTGTCCTAACAGCTCGTGTCACCTGGGTCAAGAAAGAAAACCCTAGCAAAGCCCTGTCAGACTCCCTAGCTGTGGTCCTGGTTACTGGTGACCTCCGTGTGGTGGCAACTGAAGGAAGCAGCTTGTGGGGGGTGGTGCAGGGAGCTGCTGCTTCATTTACAGATCAACCAAAAGCTGGAAAAGGTCTAGCCAAAAACAGTAGCTTTGGCTTTTTTTTTTTTTTTTAAAGATTTTATTTATTTGAGAGAGCACAAGCAGGGGTAGTGGAAGAGGAAGAAGCAGACCCCTGCTGAGCAGGAAGGCCCCCACTCGGGGCTCCATCCCAGGACCCTGGGATCATGCCCTGAGCCGAAGGTAGCTGCTTAACACCTGAACCACCCAGGCGTCCCTAACTTTGGCTTTAGAATAGTTGGTGTTGAGCCCTTCTGGCAAAGTTAATTAGCGTAATCAGCTCTCCATTTGAGGCCATACACTTGCACCATTGGTGGTAAAGAAGGCCTGTCTGTATGTTTTGTTCTAGAAGAGGTCTGTGCCCAGCTCATCCGAAAGTGGCATCATTAGAAACAAGTTACAAAGAAGAAAGGCTAGAATGGAAATCTCTTCTGATCTGTTTGAAACCACTCCCTTAGGAGAACATTTCTGATTGTGACTCATAAATGGTCACAGTACAGGATCTGGATGAGCCTCAGTAGCCCAGGGTTGTGTCCATCCCCTTGGCCTATGACCTGCTCCTATCTGAAGACGAAGGGCTCCATCAGAGCCACAGGTAATCTGAGATTTCTGATGGATCTCTCCCCCAAGTGGGGAAAAGTGACTGGGTATGAGGTAAAACCCCAATAAAACGTTGGCCTGAGAAACCCTGGCTCATTAAGCAAGTATCTAATCGGTACCTGCTGTCACCTCTTTGGCCGGGGATGGGTAAGTGTCACCAATAAACCCCAGTTTATTGTGGATGAGAGGCTGCTTGCAGGCAGGCCAGCTAGAGTGAATTTAGCCGTCCAGGGGCAGGCCAGGCTCTGCCATGGAAACTGGGGTGTTTTTAGTGAAAGGCAAGTACTTAGCAAACAAGATGAAGCCCTCTGTTTACATCTGGAAGGTCCCCAGCGTAAAGCATGCCCTCCCATGAGGTAAGATTCTCCTCCCGCCCAGCGCTTCCAGTCAGAATGCTAGAAGCGAGGGCTGTCGTGAGAAAGCCAACCTGAGGGGATTTCCTGTTCCTTCTGTGCTTGCAAAAGCCTTGACTTTGGAGTGTCCGTCTCCTCTTACATAGGGTTTTAGGCCATTTCTTTCTTCAGCCATTATTGAAAAGAATTTTGGCAGATGCAGGGGTCAGATTAGACCTCCTTATCTCCGTCTCCCCTCGGGGACTGCTATCGAGTTCCCTGTCTCACATGACAGGGATCATTCTCTGTTGGTTTCGATGGAGTTCTCTGGCACACTGGATTTGATTTGTTGTAGCACATACGTTCCCTGTGCCAAGGTACACAGAGTCTTCTGACTTAGAGGCTTGTTTTATGATTTTTTTCCCCTTAAACTTAATTTATTCTACATATCCCATGGCAGAGCTAAACATTTGCGGGTGTTGGGCCTGCCAGAGCTGGTGGTATGGATCAGATGGGGCCGTGTCTATACTCGTTGAAGGATGGGAGGATTGCCTCCTTCTGGGGCCCATTTGCAGAGGGGCCCATCTGCAGAGAGCGCTGGGCTAATTCAAACAAAACTTTTGAACAGACTTACTCACGAAGAGAACCTATGGGATAAATCGATCCTAGGACAGCAGTCAAGTTCTTGCTAGCCTTAGGAAAGCTCTTTTGGACCAGATGGAAAGCCCTCCCTTCCCTCTGCTTGCAGCCCTGGGCATAAGTCTGCTGGGTCTACTTGGGGCACAAGGGGTCCCAGGAGATTCAAGGGCTGAAACGAGCAGGGGGTACTGTGAAGGGTTTTAACCCTCTCTTTGTGTATAAAGAATTCTAAACTTTTAAAACTCCCCTCAGGTGAGCAGATGGAATCATTTAAAAATCCACTCAACTGGGGCGCCTGGGTGGCTCCATTGTTAAGCTTCTGCTTTCGGCTCAGGTCATGATCCCAGGATCCTGGGATCAAGGCCCACGTCAGGTTCCTTGGTTAGGGGGAAGCCTGCTTCTCCCTCTCCCACTCCCCCTGCTTGTGTTCTCTCTCTTGCTGTGTTTCTCTCTGTCAAATAAATAAAATCTTAAAAAAAAAATACACTCAACTAAAAAAAAAAACAAAAAACCTCTCAACAATAGGGTTCCCCCTTTCCCAGTACCCGGTAGGGCACGGACTTTCAAGGTGTGGAAAAACTGGGATGGAGACCAGCAGGGTATGGTGAGAAATGAGAATTAGAGATAGTGATTCCAGACTCATTCGATTACTCAGCAGAGATTTGGATTATGGGCAGACTTGGCGCCAGGCCCTGTACCCAAGATGGGGCCTCTCAGCCCTGTCCTCTCAGAGCTCGGCAGGGCCATTGAGGAAGACGGGTCACACATATTGTGAAAATCACAAGCAGGGCTGGGAAGGAGGAGCATCAGGACCTGGACGTACAGTGATGGACTCGGGCCAAGACTCGGAGGGGGCAGTGGGCAGAGATGATGGCTCTCCTGAGGAAATGATGTTTGGTCTGAGATCTGCGGGATGGGTAAGAAGTAACCCAGGGAGGGAAGAAAAAAAAAAAAAAAGAAAACAAACCTAGGTCACAGGGACATACGTAGGAAAGAGTAGCTAGGACCCAAACTTTACTGCCTGGCGTAAGAATTGCCAGGCAGCTTCTTAAAATCTATCTTTTTGTATCTCACCCTCAGAGAGTCAGAAATGGGGCCCAGCAATCTCTAGCCCCCCAGGGGATTCTGATGCAGGTCTTCCTGGAGGGAAATGCTGCCTTAAACGTGGTTGGAGAAGCTCTTTCTTTTCAAAGTGCCATTTTTCGCTGGAGATGACTCCAGGCCTCCTTTGTCAAGGTGGATACAGTTAGGTTTAGCATAAATGTAACCCAACTGCTCAGGGGACCTTGCCAGCTTCCTGGTCATGGTGTGTTTTTTAAGTTTCCTTGATGGCGACACCACTGCTGTGGCCAAGGTGGGTTCTTACTAGGGTGGGGGACCTTGTGGGGAGGAGTCATTGTGACGACCCCAATGACAAAAGTGAGCCCGAGCCGACAGGGTTTCCTCCTTGGTAGAGGGCTTTCTCTTTCTTTTCTTTTTCTTCCTTCCTTCCTTTCTCTTTCTTTAAGATTTTGTTTATTTATTTGACAGCACACACAAGCAGGGGGAGCGGCAGGCAGAAGCAGAGTGAGGGGGAGAAGCGGGCTCCCCACTGACCAAGGAGTCTGATGCGGGATTCGATCATGGGATCATGATCATGACCTGGGATCATGATCTGAGCTGAAGGCAGATGACTGAGCCACCCAGGTGCCCCTCTATAGAGCTTTCTGGAAGCAGGGGGGCCACGGTCCGCATGTAAGGGTAAGCTGGACCCCACTAGATTCTCGTCCCCTTTTCTCATCACTGCCTCCATTGGCACAGGACCCAAGGAATTTAAGGTGACAGGACTGTTACTGGGGTGGGAGTCACTGATTAAACTCCATTATGCTTTTTCCATCTGCCGTTTCAAGTCTGTGCTTATATCAGGAGAGAGTGCTGATGCATTCCTCCTTTAAACCCCTGGAACACTTGCTAACCTCCTTGCCAATAGAGAAAGCAGACCTCAGAGCCTTCTCAGGCACCAGGGGCTGGATGAAGTTTAGTAATTATTTGGTTTTTGTTCTTTTTATTTTGACACTTATCTTCTGTTTAGTGGTACTGGTTTTCCATTTATAATAGCAATATAAAATTTCCTTTCAAAATAAATTTTGTTTTCTAAAAACAAAGAGTGTTTAAAAGCAGTAAATAAGAGTTAGGGAGTAGAGACTGTCAGTGTCAAGTTTGTGACAGTGATAGATGTGAACAACGGCATGTGAGAAATCTGCACACCAGAAGGAGCCACTGGATTTTCTGTGTCTTTCCATCCTTTTCGCAACCCTCCTAGGCAAGAATGGCCATTTCCCCCAGTTTACAGCAGAGATTGCTTTCTCAGGGAAGTAAAGGGACTTGGACAACCTGGTCCACGTCACGACTCTGCTCTCTCAGCCTGTTCCTCGCCGTGACTAGGGCACACAGTGACCACAAATGCTTCTGAGACCCCTCCCCTCCCCTGCTTCCTCTGCCTGGTGCTTTGGGCATTTTCCCTTTCTGTCTGTGGTCTGGAGCTGCTCTCAGAGGAGTGGGCAGGGCTGACCCCACCCTTGGTCCCGGCCTTTTTCATTTCAGCCTGGAGAACTTGGGGTCTTAATTGTTAAGTCACCCACAACCGAGCTCAGGGGCACTCGGGTGGTCTGGAGCCCAGTTTGAAGCTTGTAGACATTGAATAGTTCAGTTCTGGTAAAGACTGATTTTATTGAGCTCCTGAAAACGGTCAGCGTGTCCCAGAAAGTTCGAGCTGCTTCTGGAGAATCACTTTGTGTGTGGTTTCTGTTCAGAAGGCCCAGCAGCTTGAGTTCCCAAAGCAAGTGATTAGTGGCATAGTCGAGGTCTGATTCACTGGGATGTTTCTATTCCGGAGCAGAAAGGCAGTCTGGTGGCAACCTCAGAAACTGTACACTCCCAGCCCCTTTCGGTTCTGTGGCACCAGCGGCTTCTAGAATCTAGAATCAGCTGGCGCACCTAGCTGGGGAGCGTCTGCAAAGCTCAGCGCCTCGCCGAGCTGTCTTGGAAACTGACGTCGGTGGCGACAGGCAGCGTCTGGTTCTGGATGTCACGAATGCTGTGGTACCTTGGGAATGTGCTGGAAAGGACATTGGGGTTTTTGTAAGTGGCCATTCATCTTGTCTGTAGAAACCTCAGGCTTTCCTCCCTCCTGACTCAGCTTAGGGCAGCGTCTTCTGGAGCCAAAGAGAACGCACAGCCTTTCTGGAGGGAGAGCCAGCCCTCTACGGGGGGACCTCAAAGAGGGACGCTTCTCTGTGCAAGTTTGTCACAGTTTGTTCACAGTCACCTTCCCTTTGACCCACAAGTCGGAGAAGCGGGCTGATTCTTCTCACATCTGCATGTAGTATTTTTAAAAGGCTTCTAATTAAGAAGTGCTGTATTTTCCAGGCTGCTGGCGGGCACTGGTGGGCTCTTTTACCTTGGGCGAGTCGTCTTGCTCCTGTCCCTGCATCCACAGCACACGGAGGAGTTTCCTCCCCAGGGTCCTGGAATGCTATGGGGGTGACAGAGGAAGGACAGATGAGAAAGGGATTAGAAACGCTATTTTGCTTTTCTCTCGCTGGTGTTCTAAGCGGTGAGGATTTCATGGTGCACACGGGCCCCCGTGCACACATATGCACACATCTGGCTTAGTTAGGGGTTGTTTACAAGGAACAGAAATGCACTCAAGCTGGCATGAGTGGGTTGGGTTAGGCTCTCAGAATACAGTTGTTAATCACACGGGCATCCAGATTCAGGAAATCGAGTTCAGCTGGGAGGCAGAGGACCAGAATAGGAGTCAGAAAGCGGGCCCCTCTCGCCCTCCTCCTTGGGGGTTGCAGTTTCTCATTTCCTTCTTTGTTCTCTGCCGTCTGTTTTTGTGACTGCCCCTTCTTGGTCACCTTCATTTTTCTCTGCTTGTCGTTGGTCTAGCAAGTCTACTCCTGCCTCCGCTTCACCTCCACCACTGTATGTCTAATCAGCGCTGGTCCACCTTTTCCACATCCTTACCGCGTTTAGAAAAAAATCTCTGTTTGTCTTCTGGGATGAAGGGACAAGGCAGCTTGTCACCAGAGGCCAGGGACTAACGGGGGGGGGGCAGTGAGGGTGGGGGGCTCTAGCCGCCCTGAGGGCTAAGAAGATCACTATGGTGCCTTCCTCTAACCTAGGTGTTACACGTTGGTTGGGAAGTTCTGACCATACTGAATCTGTCTCTTATTTCTTTTTAAAGATTTTATTTGTTTATTTGACAGAGAGAGCACAAGCAGGGGGAGAAGCAGGCTCCCCACCAAGCAGGGAGCCCTACTTGGGGCTTGATCCCAGGACTCTGGGACCATGACCCAAGCCGAAGGCAAATATCCAACCAACTGAGCCACCCCAGGCGCCCCATGAATCTATCTTAGTACCCAATTTCTAAATTACCAGAAGAGGGTATGACTGGCCTCAGGTCAGGTGTACACACCTGCTGCAGTCACCTGTGGCCCGAGATCGGTGCCCATGGAGCTCACATGTCCAGATGGCAAGCAGGTTCAGGTACACAGCAGACTCCTTTCCTCCCTTGAAGGCAGGGACCTTTGTACTTAGTCTCTATATCCCCACACCATCTGGCACAAATACTTGGTAGGTTTTCGATGCTCAGTAAATGTCTATTGATGAGTAAGCGACTAGGCATATGTGTGGTATAGATCTGAGGTTACTCTGAGCGGCGTTGTTTGTTTGTTTGTTTGTTTGTTTGTTTTTGAGAGAGAATGAGTGAGAGAGAGCATGAGAGAGGAGAAGGTCAGAGGGAGAAGCGGACTCCCCAAGGAGCTGGGAGCCTGATGCAGGACTCGATCCTGGAAGTCCGGGATCATGACCTGAGCCGAAGGCAGCCGCTCAACCCACTGAGCCACCCAGGTGCCCCCTGAGCGGCATCTTAACGTGTGACGCTTGATCTCTCTAGAAAACTCCCTCAGCCCCCCCCCCCACGCCCCTGGCCATGTCCTGTCCTCGGACGCTGCTTCACCCCAGTTCTCTAGCACTCCTAGCGACCGGGGACATTCTTGCTGTTTTCTTCTTTCTTGTTACCATCTGAAGCCTCAAACAGAGTCGTTAACCAGCGAGGCCGGCTGCCTGTGTTTCTTCTCAGTATGAAGCATTTGGAACCAATTGTGCCGTGGCCCCTTTGAGTTAGCTGTTTAGAAGTAAAACAACACACATTAATACTTCATTGTAAAAATGTCTTTCCGGCCAATATCTTGGACTTTTGTGTTTCTGTGGAAACGCCCATCTATATTTCCTGCTTGTGTTTTTTTTTTTTTTCTTTTTTCCTCCTAATGGCCAGACATTAACCTGGCAAATAACTACTATGTTTTTAAAAATTCTGCTGATGTTAAGCAAGCAGCAGCAGTTACCTTTGGAGATAAGAAATCAGCGTTCAGTAATTGGACATAAATTGTTGGTGGCTGACATCCTGTTGAGAGTGACAGAGACTGCAAAGACCCTCTGCTTAATTAACGATTTCGTCTCAGCCCCTTCACTCACCCTGTTTCATAACAGCTCTGTTTTAGCAGAGAGATGTGGATTGACGATATTTCTTTGTAAGAACTGGGGAATGTAATACTTTGTTCTGTATTTACTCCCATATTTCTTTCTATATTGGGTGTGGAGCTCTTTTTTTGTTTTGTTTTATTTTCCTTATTCTACATGAATCACTTGGATGCATAAATTCAAGGACATTTGTTTGCGGCTCTCATACATCTGTCTTGAATTTCATCTTTTCCACCCTGTCTTCTACTTTCCAAACAATTTACCTCCCTCTTTCTCTCTCCCTGCTGTTTCTCCTTTCACTGTGGGCCCTTTCATTTTAAGAGCTGGCAGAGGGGACCCGTGCAAACTGCAATCCATTTCTATATAAAGGCTTTGGGGGGCATGATGATCACAGCTTCTGAAGACAGGACACGACTCCTTTCACTCAGGACACAGCTGGTCCATGGCAGGGTGACTCCTGCCGCTCCTCAGAGCTGCAGCAGAGCCTGCTGGGTTCCCGGTGACATAATGGCGTTCCTGTCACGGCCCAGTCCAGTCCAATTTACGGAGCACCGTCCTGTGCCAGGCTCTGCTCAGAATGGGCCCCAGTGACTATCCTCTTTGATCTCCCCCCACCCCCAGACTGGGAATTTCTCACATCATTGTAAATGTTTCCTTCCCTCCCCTTGTCGTTTGGCCCAGGCTCTGCTGGCCTTCCTGAGGCAGGAAAGTGGTAACAAGGGGTTTAACTGGGCACTTGGAAAGTTCTGCCAAGAAACAGAGCTTTTCTGCAGCCAATGTGGGGGGGTGGGTTGCACAGCAAAAAAAAAACCCCAATGAAATAACAATCAGCTAGGAAATGGAAAGGAGTGCTCTACTGAGTGCCAATGGCCCCACCATGGATCAGGTACAAACAGTGCTGAAATGCTAAACATTTCTGTAATTCGCACAAACCACACTTCCTGCCCCTGTTTTTATCTCAGGAGTGGATGTGGAAATGCTCAGCCTGCGCTCCCGGCCTGTGTGTCATAGCACTGGGGTTAGGAGGGATGACGCCGTCGCCGTCCCAATCGACTGGAAGCTGCGGGAAGTTTCCAGCCTACTGGCCTGATTTCTTTTTGGAAAGCAACTTATTTAGTAGCTGTTTAGGAAACTACGGTGAACGTGGAAAAAGCAGACACTGGCTTGTCTTGTTTTTCATGCCACTTCTGTAGAGTCACATGCGAGAAGCTGAGAAGCTGCCTCTTTCTTAGCCTGAATGTCACCGTCATCACCATAATCATTTATGGAGCGCCGACTGTATGCAAAAGCAGCAGGAGATTTTATTACATGGGAGGGACATGTCTAGTGAAGGGCACATGAGCCCGTCTTTTGGTTTCGAGCCCTGTGAAGGTGACGGGAATAGGCTTCTGGAAGGATGGAATCCCCTCTTGCTCTTGACTTGGCAAGTCACTTCACAGTACGAAACTCTCTTGTTTCCACGGTGTGCAACGTCTGCCTCTTTCTCATTTGAGCTTTCCAACATTGTATGTGGTTCAGGGGGGCTCTGTCGTGTGCAGTGTTCATGTTGGATGTGTCATTCTAGTGCTGAGTGAGAGTTAGTAGAAAATCAGAGCCTGGAACTCCCAAGGTCATGGCTTGTCAGCACCCCTAGAATGGAGGAGGCTTGAGGGGAGCCCTTTTGTCGTGTCCGGGACCTTGCGCTAACACCATCACAGTGGTGGTCGTCAGGGGCTGGGGGGCGGGTATTCTGTTTTCAGATGAGAAAAGGCTTCTTAGCATGGATTTTTTTTTCTTTTTTTCAACAAAATGAAACAAACCTTGCTAACTTATTTTTTGCAAAGTCCCTTGGTTGGATTAGTTGAGGTGAATTGATGGTGCCTGCCACCTTCCAACTAAAGGCAAGGAATGGAGAGATAGAGTCCTGCCCGACAAGCAACTTCCTCCGGCAGAATCGCCACATCTACAAGCCATGGCATGGCACTCTTCCTTCCACACGGTCCTTATTTCGAGAGTTCCTTTTTTCCTTTTGTGTTTCCTTGCAACCTTCTGGGTCCTATAAAAATCTGGTGTGCAGACACTCAGGATTTATTTCTCTGTGGTATGAACTCAACATTCTGGGCTGAACTGGTGTGGTGACACGTCTCTCAAAGGAGGTGGCAGATCAGGGATCCCAGTGTTCGAGTAAAAATACACGGCTGAGAATGAAGGTGGGCCAACTTGAACTCTTTCCTGATTATATCAGCAGAGGAACCTCAGTGACACAAGCCGCAGAAACCCCAGCTCTGACCCCTCATCCCTCAGGACGCTGGAGCCATTGCCTCTGGGACCAGGACATGGTCTCTCAGATTCCAGACCGACTCTGGCTCCTCGTCCTGTCTCACGGGCAAACTCCCAGCCTCTTTAATCCTTCTCCCTCTATAGCATTTGGCCCTGGTCTGTTATTACTAGCCACCCTCTTACTATTCCAAACCACTCTGCCCAGCTAGAGGTTTTTTGCACCAGATGGGGCTTTAGGAAATCCCCCTGTCAGCTTGTGAGAGCTGCAGCATGGGGAAACAGAACAGCCTTTCCCTCGTCTGTGGTGTCGGCCAGAAAGTACTTGGCAGCCATATGTTCCTTTGTACTTCCAACAAACTGCTCATCTCCTGGCTTGTTGAGTCATTAGGGCAGGAAGTTGTATAGCAGAATCAACGAACCTCTTTAATTAGTGTTACAAATGATACCAGGTTCCAAGGTTCCAAGCTTTGAGGAACGAGATTCTCCAAGGCCACAGGAACTAGAGCGACAACGAACTATGGGTAGGGGAAGGAAAGAAATATTGTGCATTTCAGCGATTTTGAAAGGGCGAGAAGAAAATACTGACATTTTTGTGTTTATGTTGGTGGGGCATCGTTTCGAATCTTAATAATTTGTTGTTGTTGTTGTTGTTGTTGTTGTTGTTGATTAAGGCCGATCCTAAGGTGCTGCTTTCTGAAAGGAAGTTTGGTGACAGAGTTGGTTGGTGAGTGAGTTCTGAGAAGGAGGGAGGAGGAGGCCGCCGGGCTTCAGCTCCCTGCGGGCTTCTTCCACTGCTGGTCGCATGTGGGATGCAGCCTCCTTCCCATGCTCTTTGTCACCAGACTCACAAGATGGGAGCCCACTGCTGCTAGACCCGGGTCTCCAAGCTGTGGGGGACACTCCTTTTTTATTTTTTAATTTCTCATGCCCACCCGCATGGCCACCGTCAGCCCCCCTTGCGCCTCAGGTGCTTGTGAGCGTTTCTTAGTCAATTTCTGTCACTCCACAGAAAGAAGGGTCCACAGGCTGGGGGCCAGCCTGCAGTGTCGTCTTCATTTCCATGAAGAAGGGGAGCTGTTGCCCCACCCCCAGCATAGTTGCTGGGGAAGTAGAGACTCCTCTGCTCTCCCTTCCTTTGTCAGGCTTGATCTGCTTACCTGCTGGCAGAAGTTCTCTTGTGGAATGTTCTCATCCTGGGTCCCAGCGGACCAGGGCCACTGAGCTGTCCCGATCACCCAAGTCCATGACTCCCTGTTAAGTGCTCTTGGCAGTGTGACCGCGTGCAGAGCCCTTGCCCTCAGTGGGCTTTCTGATGTACAACCTGGAAGGGCACACGTTAGATGTGTCCTCATGTGAGTGCTTGCTGGGGGCCAGGGGCCGTTCTGAGCACATAACGTGTGTGATTCTCCCAGGAGATGGGTACCACCGGGTCATTTCGCCATTGAAGAGCCAGAGGCTTGGAGAGACCAGTCTGGCTGAGGCAGCAGAGCAAAGGTTCCAATGGGTGCTGTCCTCGCCCAGAGCCCGAGCGCTTGCCGGCCCCACTGCTTCCCACCTCGATGCAATAAAGCTGGGGGGCTGCCAGAATGCAGTGATCCCCTGGGAGAAAGGATTAAGGAGTAGCGGTTGGTTTGTGCCCAAGACCATGTGTGGCCCTTCATCCTGGGAACAGGCCGTGCATTTGACAGCGCGCTGGAGTCACAGGGTAAGGCAGAGGCTGGCTTGCTGTGGACAGGTGCGGCGTGTGCTGGAGGGCTGGCCGCTGCTGAGGAGAGACACTTGGATAACGAGATAAAAGGAAGCACTGTACCATTCCGGCACCTCTCCAACCAGGGGCAGAGCGATTTCTGTTGTAAAAGAATTCATGCAGAGCGAGGTGAGGCTCGCAAGAACTTAAGTCCACACAGCACCAGTGAGCGACCGGCATTCCCTCACTCCGTCAGGCTGTCTCCTGGCCCGGTTCCCCTACCTGTGGGTGCCCCAAATGCTACAAGGCCGGAGAATTCGTTTCCTCCGCCCCTTCCGCCAGAATGGGAGCCGGCAGCTGACCTGGACACTAATAAACAGGAGTTGGGGGGGTCACCACATTTTTCTCCCACCGCATCCCCTGAGATGGAGCAAGCCCGCCTCCTGCACCATGTCTTCCTTCCTCCTGGCAGTTGCCGTGATCTGCCCTGGGCCTGGACAAAAGTAGTCATGGTTCCGTCTCTCCCCCCTTCCCCCCTTTTAAGATTATTTATTTATTTATTTATTTGTCAGAGAGAGAGAGAGAGAGCGAGCGAGCGTGTGCGCAAGCAGGACCAGGGGGACCAGCAGGCAGAGGGGGAAGCAGGCTCCCTGCTGGGCAAGGAGCCCCATGTGGGGCTTGATCCCAGGATCCCAGGATCATGACCTGAGTCAAAGGCAGACGCTTAACCGGCTGAGCCACCCAGACGTCCTGTGGTTCCATCTTCTTCTTTTTTTTTTTTTTAATTGTGGTAAAACAGATAACAGATAAAAGGTAACATCTGTCAACGTAATCCTTTTCGACTGGTAAACTGTAAGATTCCTGAAGGCAGACCCAGTATTTCACCCCCGTCGTTTCTGTCTTGCAGAACTTTGATTCATGCTGGGAGGCAATGAGAGCCAATATTGGATTCCATAGCCCAGCTCGGTCAGCGATCCGTTGGTTAGAAAACTTACCGTTCTGATGTTTAGAGTAATGAAGGATCAATTTTTTAATGTCGCTCCAACCCAGTCTTGTCTTTTGTGTTTAATACAGCCTGGAGTGGCAGAGATGATCCCAGGAGGAGGGTGTGTGGTGTGTGTAAGGCCTGATACCTGTGCCTGCGGGAAGCAGGTGGACGTGTTCTTTCCTGAACCTCACACTCTGAGACCTGTGGGGCATGGACCCTCTTTCCGAAGGAGCTATGGTGAAGGGAGCATTGATCATCGGCTCCAGCTTCATGAGTGCAAATCCTCGAGGAGGCCTTTGGTTTCTCATCCTCGCCTGGCCCGTCCTCCCGCTTTTTTCCCTTGGTCTCACCTGCGGGGCGGTTCTCTGTGTTGGCTTTAGGCAAAGGAGAGGTAGGAGGATGAGGAGGGTGTAGGGGTTCAAGGCCCCATCAGAGAAAGGGAGAAGAGTTCTAATTCCACCAGCACTTGTTTTGAACAATTTGTTCTTCAATTTAAAAAGCCTTCTGGGCCCCCAACTGTCCCAGGGCACTGGGAAGAGTCTTAGACGTCAGGGGGCCCTTAGGTAGTGGTTAGCTAGGCATCTTGTCTGGCTGGCCCCTCCACAGTGTGCCCTCCCTTCCAGTCCTTCATCCCACTCGGTCACCCATCATTCATTGAACACATAACATGTGTCCGGGCGTGAACTTGGCCAGCCAACAGCTGTACCAGGCTAAAATTTCAGTCACAGGACAGATCATGCTGGAATCATGCCTTAGGAGCAAGGTTTCATCTTACCTCTGGGACAGGGTCCTGCTGGAGCATTGAGAGTGATCCTGAGATGACAGTAGTGACAACAGCAACAATAATAGTAATTGATAGTAATCACAGCAGCTAACTAACCCTCTAGTACCCCATCCGTACCGGCTCTGTCTAAGCACTTCATGGAACATAATCTAAATCTTCACAACATCTAGCCAAGGGTAGAGGTATTGTTATCCCCATTTTTTTTTTAAGATTTTATTTATTTATTTGTCAGAGAGAGAGAGAGAGAGCGCACACAAGCAGGCAGAGTGGCAGGGAGAGGCAGAGAGAGAAGCAGGCTCCCTGCTGAGCAAGGAGCCCAATGTGGGGCTCCATCCCAGGACCCTGGGATCATGACCCGAGCTGAAGGCAGAGGCTTAACCCACTGAGCCACCCAGGCGACCCTGTTATCCCCAGTTTGCAGATGAGAAAACCGAGAGAGAAGTGAGATAGCTTGTCTGAGGTCACCAACCAGCAGGTGGCCAGAGCAGAATTAGATCTGGGCCAGCCTGGGCTCCAGAGCCTCTGCTAAGTAACCTGCAGCCTTATGGACCACCTCCAGATTGTGTGTGGAGGGCTTCTTTTCTCTCCGACCATATAGATAATGAACTTCAGTAGTGTTCAGTTAGGAAGGGTGGGGACGCTTTTAAGGTTTTGTGGTCAGCACTTGGTGGAAGGGCAGGGGGAAGCCTTGCCTAAGAAGGCTCTCCGACCTTGCCAGGGAGCTCGCTGATGAATCTTACATCTGTGTTAGCTTTGGGCTTGATCCCATAGATTTGCAGCAGCTGTTGAGAAGTAAAAACTTGGACCCCCAGTCAAGTGCAAGGCCCAGACCTCGGAACGAGAGGCAGATTCTGAGTCACCCTCCAGAGTTGGGGCTTCTCGGAAATCGCCAGGTTGCGCTTCCCTGTGGCATCTGTGGGTGCTGACAAATCCCTCCCCGTGTGTCAGAGGCACTCGGCTTTCAAGCGAGTTTTTTTTGCATTTTGCAGTTTGCCGGTTCCCAGCCCTGTCCCTTTTGATATTTGCTTCATTGTTTCATGGGTCACTGGAGAAGCGTTCCTGGCCGGCATTCCTAGGATGATAGCTCCAACCACAGCCTCGGCTTTGCTAACCAGAACCAGCCGCCAGCCGAGGAACGGCAACTTTCAAGAAACTCAATAGCCCATTTTGTCATCCTTGTTGATGTCTGCCAAGCTGAGCTAATACTGTCTCCTCTGCCTCTTTTTTCCCATCTCGTCTTTGTTGCCTTGCTTCTGAATCCGGCAGACTAGTTCTGAGCCCTTAGATCTCTGAGCTCAGAGGGTTTGCTGCGACCTCTTCTGCCCACGTCACCTGGCCTCTGGGCAGCTCTGAAAGGAGGTGGCACAGCCATTCCGACTGTCGTCGAAGTGTACTCGAGGTGGACGTTTGGACAGAAGGTCACCTGAGACAGAGCAGGCACTGGATGTGAACATCATTCGCTTGTCTCCAGCTGCAGCTGTGCCAGCCAGGGAGGCCCTGTCCACGTGCTGAGGTTGCCAGGAGCCTTTTCTCTCCGGTGTCTGGTTCAAAGGCTACGGGGATGGGGGTGGGGCAGAGCCAGCCTGCGGTCCTCCCTCCTCCCCAGCACCTCTGCCCCAGGCACACTGCACTTGACCCCGCGGTCACCTGCCACAAGGTGAGGAGGCCAAGCCGAGAGTCCCATCTGAACCACACATGTCACACGTGTCACACTTGTCACACGTGTCACACGTGTTGGAGTTCTGAGGAGCGAGAAGAGCAGAGTCCACGGAGTCTACTCAAAACAATTTCCAGATGCCCCTTGAAAATCTGGAAGTCCAAAACGGAAGTGACAGGCAGAGAAGGAAGGGGGTGGGGGGAAGCCAACAGACCTCGTAAACCTGGCCTCAAAATAGGTATATGTTTTGCAGAAGGTGCTCATGGCAAAAATACCACCACCACAGAAGGAAATCCCATTTTCTGGGGAGTTCTATATACAGCCTACTAACTATGCAGTTGATTGATTAATCTTACAACAGAGCTGACAGGAAAATGGTTTGTTTTTTTTTTTTTAAGAGGAAGCTGACAAGACAAGGGGGCAATAAGCATAAATTGGATGCAGGTACTAGTGACGTGTCCCATGTGTACCGTGCTTTGGTTTTCACAGCATCTCCTCCCGTATCACCTCACCCAAGTTCCAAATTCGTCCCAGCATGTGGGTATTACTGCTCCAGGCAAGCAGGCGTGACCCGCCTGAGCTCCAGGACCGAGTCTCCTACTGATGCCCACTGAGAGGTCAAGGCCGGCAGGTGAACCGGGCCTGCTGGCACCCATGTTCATTCTGCACTGCTGGATTTCCTCCCAAGAAGGAGGAGCTCTAAGAGAGTGAGAAGGCTCCGACTCTGGTTCCCATCTCTGATGAAATGCTCTAATATCACACCAGGGAGGAAGAGGAACTCCTTTCTTGGGGATCCTTAAAACTAAGTGCAGTCAGGGGTGCCTGGGTGGCTCAGTCGGGTAAGCGACTGCCTTTGGCTCAGGTCATGATCCTGGAGTCTTGGGATCGAGTTCTGCATCAGGCTCCCAGCTCAGCAGAGCGTCTCCTTCTCCCTCTAAGACATCAGGGGGCCCTGTCTCATGCTCTCTCTCTCTCTCAATAAATATATGAATCTTTAAAACAAAGAAACAAACAGGGTGCAGTCGGCGCTCAGTCCTGGGTGGTTCTGATCTTTAGCATCGTAAAGGCAGAGGATGAATTGGAGGCCGCGGGCAGTAGTCGGTTCCGACAGAGTTCAGGAGCGTAGCGGCAGCGTGGGACCAGGATATAACCTCCCACTCTTCACTGTTACATCATCTCAGAGTTTAGGCAAATGCTGATTTTTATTAGAGGGAGTTTTACGGATGGGGCAATATTGTAGCTCCCTCGGTTGAATCAAGGTCAAGCCATGCCCTACGAGGAACTCCCAAGACGGGGGAGGTCATCATCTGGGGTCCATAGGCCACTTGGGATCAGACAGGTTGACCGGCAGCCCTCAGGGAATTCACAAGATCTGTGAAATGACACACAGACTTTTTTTGTGAATGTGCATTTTTCTCCGGGGAAAGGATCTGTAGCTTTTATCCTCCGAAGTATCCACGACACCAAAATGGTTATGAAACCTGCTTTAAGAGGCCTCTTTGAAAACCGTTAGTGGACTTGAGATGTCACACACACTTGAAAAGACACAGGGGTGAATCTTGGGATCATTTCTTCAAGCTCTGGCATTTCTCCTTTCCAGTCAGCATAAGAGAATCATCAAAGAGGACCTCTGTGACTTTCCTAACATAAGGTTCACTTTCTGACTGAGGTATCAAAATGGACATCCTTAGAAAGATCATTCCCATGCCTTCTGCACCGACTCAGAGCAGGGCAGCCGTGATGCTGCAGCCCAAAAAGGACGGGCCTGTGCAGTCTGCGCATCACCTGTGAATGCCGGAAGTTCCTCAGTAAATCGTTCTATAAAATTATACCATGATGTATTAGTCTACAGAAGGATGGACTTTGCAGTGTCAGAGATGAGTCTAAAAGCATCATTACTTGGGGTGCCTGGGTGGCTCAGTGGTTTAAAGCCTCTGCCTTCGGCTCGGGTCATGATCCCAGGGTCCTGGGATTGAGCCCCGCATCGGGCTCTCTGCTCAGTGGTGAGCCTGCTTCTTCCTCTCTCTCTGCCTGCCTCTCTGCCTACTTGTGATCTCTGTCTGTCAAATGAATAAATAAAATCTTAAAAAAAAATATAAAAGCATCATTACTTTCCACCGAACCAGTGGGCCTTTATTTGGGAACAAAAGATCCAACAACTGTGGATAAAACATAAGCCAAGACCTCCTGTCTCCCCTGAGCCCCTATGAGAAAGAAAGGGGGGAAATACCCAGTAAGGAGGGAGTGAACGGGAGGGTTAGGGGGATTCTGGAGAGGTTTCTTACCTTTCCAAGAAGGATACTGAGAGAAAAGAATGATTTCGGATGATTAAGGGTGGGACGGAGGAACGGTATTCTAGTCCCTCTGCCTACAGGAGGGACCCAGAACAAATTGTTCTTTTTATCTGTGCGGGGTGGGGAGACAGCATCTTTGTTCTTAGAGTCTTAAAAAGTATTGTACTAATGCCCGTAGGGTATCCCGCGGCAGGCCAGCCAGCCTGCAGGTCCCCCTTTTATTATGTCAACTGGGGAATGGTCCTGACTCACATTGGGTGAGCTCAGCGTCTAGGCGCTAGGTTGCCTGGGTACCAGAAGCCACCTGTCCTTTAAAAATACCTAGCCAGGGGGCACTTGGGTGGCTCAGTGGGTTAAAGCCTCTGCCTTCGGCTCAGGTCATGATCCCGGGGTCCTGGGATTGAGCCCCACATCGGGCTCTCTGCTCGGCGGGGAGCCTGCTTCCCTTCCTCTCTCTCTCTGCCTGCCTCTCTGCCTACTTGTGACTGCTTCCTTTCCTCTCTCTCTCTCTGCGTGCCTCTTTGCCTACTTGTGATCTCTATCAAATAAATAAATAAAATCTTTAAAAATAAAAAAAAAATACCTAGCCAGGAGCCAATATATGCTTACATTTCAAGTGCAATGTGTGTTCCTCTATTCCAATCACAACGAATCTTCCATTTTTATATTTCAGGCTCACAGGCTGCAACTTACTTTAGGGAACAGTCGGGCTGCCCCTAAAGAAGGTCTGTAGCCAGATGCTCTTTGTTTGTGGGAGCTCCAAGGCCTAGGAAAGATGGTAGCTGGGATCCCTTAATAATATGTGTGACCAGGGAAGATTTCTTCTAGGAAGCCAAGGATGGTTTAACCTTGCAGTTAAAGGCTACTAATGAAATACATTGCAACAGATCAAAAGAATAACCGTGTGGTCTCCTGGGTGGCTCAGTCGGTTAAGCGTCTGCCTTTGACTCAGGTCATGATCCCAGGGTCCTTGGATCTGGTCGTATGTTGGGCTTCCTGCTCAGCGGGGAGCCTGCTTCTCCCTCTCCCTGCCATTCCCCCTGCTTGTGTTCTCACTCTCTATCAAATAAATAAATAAAGTGTTGGAAAAAAAAAAAAGGAATAACCATAAAGTAACCATCCATTCCTGATCAAAAAGTTTGGTCAAAAAGTTATGGGAGGCTATTTTTTTTTTATTGTGGTGAAATAGACATGACATGAAATTTACCATCGTAACCATGTTTAAGTGTACAGTTCAATAGTGTTATATAGATTCACATTAATGTGTAGCCTGCAGCACCATCCATCCCTGTAACTCTTTTGATCTTGTAAAACTGAAATTCTAGGGGCGCTGGGGTGGCTCAGTAGGGTGAGTGCTCGACTCTTGGTTTTGGTTCAGGTCGTGATCTTAGGGTCGTGAGATCCAGCTTATAGTCCCTCACGTGCACGTTCTCTCTCTCTCAAAGAAGTGAATCAGTTTTTAAAAGAGAAACACTGAAACTGTACACCCATTAATGCCGCATTTCTTCTGTCTCCACCATCCACCAGCCCCTGGCAACCACCATTATAATTTCTGTCTTTACGACTTGGACTACTCTAGGTACCTCATGGAAATGGAATCACACAGTGTTTGTCTTTTTGTGACTGGCTTCTTTCACTTAGCGTGGTGTCCAGAAGGTTCATTCATGTTATAGCATGTGTCGGAATTCCCTTCCTTTTACAGCTGAATAATAATCGTGTAAAGAATATCTCACACCAAGGGCTGAAATTACATATGATAGAAAAAGATCTATCCATTACGATCAGGTAGAAGTTAGAGATGCTTGCTACTTACTGTTCTGTTCTGGAAATTCCGGCCAATCTAGTTCTATAAGAAAAGGAAATAAATGGTATAAAGGTTGAAAAAAGAAGCTAAAGTTAACCTTTATATACAAATAGCATGGCTTTCTATGCAGGCTCCAATGTGCTTTGAAGTAAGAGTATACTATACATTCAAAAGTTAGCTGTTAGGTGTCTTTCTATTTGTGATCTCGATCCCACCTTCTGGCCTACTCACCAGCTTTGTTCTTGGATTTTTCCTTCTTGTCAATTTTTTCCTGATCTGGATTATTCCCAACAGCATATGTTAAAGTATCTCCCATCTATAAAATACCCACCCCCTGACCTCATCTTTAAAATATCCTCTCTCTGACCTCATCCTGTGTTTTTCCAGCTACAGTCCTGTGCTCTGCTCCCTTTACAGCAAAATTCTTAAGGAAAGTCGTCTGTAGTCACCACCTTAGCCTCTTATCTGCCATTTTCTTTTTCCCTGTACAAACTTTCCTCTAATTATTGTCCTCTGCTAGGTGTCTTGGCAAGCAGACTCGAGTCTGTCTGGTGCCCCTCCCACTCCAGGTGTGTGTCCTGGACAGAGCAGCACCCAGTCCCTCCCTCTTCCATTCCCTGTCTTTCATCCTTGCATCACTGACTTCTTGACCGGTCAAGGTCGTGAATGACCTTGGTTGCCATATCCGCTGGTCAGTTCTCTGTCCTCATCATACTCAATGTCTCAGCAGCATTTGACACAGGAGTCTAATCTCTCCACCCCAAAACATTTCTACCACCTGCCTTTTGGGACACCAGAGTCTTTCTGTTTTCCTCCTCTGTCACTTGTCACTCCTTCTCAGTCTTTTGTGGGTGGCCCCTGTATCTGCCTGGGAGTGCCTTTCCATCTGCAGCCGTGTCCTATCCTTGGAGAACCTCATGCAGGCCCGTGACCCCAGAGAGCATACAGGCAGTGATGATTTCCGATTTATATCCCACTCTGTCTCCTATCAGGGGTTTGTGCTCAAATGCCATTTCTTCAAAGATGCCTTCCCTGATCCCTCTCTAAAGTAGGTACCGCTGCCCCCCTCGGCATGCCTTTGCTCTTACCCTGCTCTTTTTTCTTTTAGTCAAGCATCTGAAATTATTGTTCTAGTCTTGTTTGTTGCGTGTCTCTCGCTCTAGAATGGAAGCTCTGTGAAGGCAATGACTTCATCTGCCTTGTTCTTTCTTGCATCTTTTGTGCGGAGTTAAGGAAGGAAGTTAGTGCTAAGTTAGTAAGTGCCAGTTAGTATCTGTTGAGTGCATTTTAGCACTCACCAGTCGCAAAAAGATATGGGGAAGAAAGAGTGTGCTTACAATAATGAGACATGAAATGCCTAAAAATCAATGAGTAAAAGTAAGCAACAAAAACAAGGCTTCATTTCTTCCTGTCAAATAAAAACAAAACAAAACAAAACAAAAACAACAACAACAAAAAAATAACACTGGTGAGAATACTGAGGAATGGGCTCTCTCGTTGACCGCTGGTGGAAATGTAAAGCTGTCCCAGCTTTCATTAGTGGTGAGTCATGGCTGATTTTTATCTTAACTTTTATGGTTTGCTACATTTCTCATTTTTTCCAATCATTACTTTTCTGTCCCAGTAATTACTTTTTAAACCAGAGAAGTCACTTCATCTTCCTCCCTGCCCCCTTTCAAGCTTATTAACCTGGCTGGATCCTCGCACTAGTGAACTTACAGAACTAAGCCCAGCAACGGGATGGTCTTGTTCTGTCATTGAACTTCTTCTTCTAAAACTGTAGACGCTGCAGCCTCTATCAGGTTTCTCTGGAATGATGCAGCTCTGGGCAGTGCAAACTATGTGCAGAGTCGCTCTTGCTCGAAGGGCTGGTTCGGAAGCCCACTGCGAAGGCGGGGCCCAGCCAGTTGGAGGTGGGGTCCCACAGCCTTTCCTGCCAAGACTCAGGTCTCCACAGACAGGGGAAGCCCTCACACTTCTCGGTACATACTCCACCCGACTCCCTCGCTGCTCAGGATTGAATTGAAAACAGTAATCTGCTCTGTGCAGCTGGACTTCTGGTGCCTGCTTCCCTTGGACACATCCGTGCCCCATTCTGCCAATGCCCAGGCGGCCGGCCCCCCTGCCTGGGCCCCTGGCCCCCGGAAGGGAGGCAGCAGCTGAATCACCAGTGGGCCATTCTTCCGTTTCCCCTGGTTTCTTTCTTCTCTGGAGCCACCTTGGTAGTTGGACATTTTGTGTAATTATGTCGCTCTCTGGGCTTGGCAGTCAAGTTCCAGAGCGCCCAGTGGCCCACCTGAATGGTGTTCACCCCGATGGCTGGGAGCACAGAAAGGGAGCCGGCCCCCACTCAGCTCCCTGTCCTGGGCTGTTGGCACAGCCATCCTCAAGAGCCTGCCAGTAGACTGTGGGTTGTTTTAAGTGGCACCGAGAACTGAAGGCTGGGGCTGGCTCAGGATGCTGCTTCCCCTGTGTTTGTGGGTGAGCGGCACACACGGCCACTGCCGGTGCTCCGGGAGCGGGCCAGACTCTGGCTACTTAGTCTTCAGTTGAATACCCTTGTCCCCTCTCCTTTGTGGCTCAGGGGGCACAGCAGAGCCAGGGAAGCAGGGGAGCACCTGCCTGCTCAGAGGGTTGAAAGGCACCGACAAAAAGCCTCCCTTCCTGCCTGGGTGGGACTCAGACGCCCCTGCCCTGCCCCGGAGCGCCAGGGCCCGTGGGCCCGCAGCTTCACTTGTTGGTTGATCTGTGCTTCGGTGTGTTCCGGTTCGTTCACCGCTCGGGCCCAAAGCGCAGAAAGGATGCTGCAATTCGTGCGGCTTGGACTTAACCACCTGTTTCACTGTTCTTCTTACAGCTTAAACTTTGGAACAAATACCGCATTTCCAACATTCCCTCACTAATATTCCTAGACGCCACCACCGGGAAGGTCGTGTGCAGGAATGGGCTGCTGGTGATCCGCGATGACCCAGAAGGTAGGACCTTGACGTGGCCATCCGGGACTCCCCGTTCCGTCCCCCTACCCTGAATTCGCCCCCAGTGGCAGAGAACATGCAGATGAAATGTCTATGAGCGAGTTTATTGGGCGAGAGCGTTTGGCCATGAGGAAGTTACAGTATTCTCCAGGTCACGGTTAAGATTTTTAAAGAGATCAGAATGTCCCTGCTGGGGGCTTCAATTCATGGGCCAAAGGAGATGGAATCGGAAAAGGGAAGTTCGGTTTTGAGGGCTGAGTGAGAAGCCATGAGAGCCCGGAGACGGACTTCGGTGCTGTGTCCATAGTAACTGTCACCTTAACAATTAGAGGCGGACTCGAAGGTTGTGAGCTTTTTGTCTCTTTAAACTGTCACCATCGCAAAGTCACAGTCTCTGTGTCGCTCTCCTGGCCCCAGAGGTGACTGACCTAATTTTTTGGTGCTGCCCAAGTCCCGCAGCCTTGGCCTTGCTGACTGGCCAGGTGGGCGGCCGAGAGCTTATCACCGTCCCGCTCACCGGCTGTCTGAGCTCTGGTTCTTTCCCTGCTGCACTGGAGTCCTCAAGTGTTGTGAGGTCTTCCCTCCCTCACTTCCCGATCAGGGGATTCAACCCTGGTCACGGATTCTCCCCGGAAAAATTTCACCTGCTTCAAAGAACAGCCCTCAGTTAAAACCCAGGCCTGGTAGAACCCAGTCTTCATTTTCTCAGATCACACACACACACACACACACACACACACACACACTCTCTCTCTACTCTGAGCTGGTTAAAAATGCAGAGTTCCCAGCCCCACCTCCAGAGATGTTGGGGTCCCTTTGTTTCGGGGTGGGCTTGGCCACTTGCATTTTTAACCAGTCTGTGCTTCTCCCATCCCCCCCACCCGAGGCGATTTCTGAGGCAGTGGTCCGCAGACCACCCCGTGAGAAAACACTGTTCTGTTGCTCTTCCTGCCTGGGGCTTATGTGTCATCAGAATGTAGAACATCTGGGTTGAGTGAGTTTTACTCTTTCTTTTGACTGGATTTAATTCTCACTGGGTTCCCCGGGCCCCAGCCCAGACCAACCGCATCAGAATCTCTGGGGGTGGGCCCCAGGAGCATCGTATTTTAAAATTCCCCGCCTGATTCTAAAACGCTGTCAGAGTTCGGAGCTGCTGAGGTTCCAGAGCTGGACTTGAGGAAACTCCACAAGGCAGTGATTCCCCAGCCTGGCCCAGAATCAGACTTACCTGGGGAGTCTCTTTGGCTTTGTTTTGGACATACCTCTTCAGCCTTAGCCCCAGATCCCAAGACTCGGAGCGTGACCCAGGCTTCTGTAACTTTCCAACCCCCCACCCCGCCCAATAGACGGGCCCTGTGATCACCCGGGTTCAGGAACCACTGTCTCAGAGGTAGGTAGGGCTCTGCCACGAATGGATTCCACCTGTGTCCCTGTGTTTTAGCCCCAGAGTCTATGCTTGTGTTAACAAGTACTTTTTGATGGTAACGCTGTCAGGCCGTGCCTCTCCAGGGTCTCTTGGGCCAGAGGCGGTAAGGAAGAATCTTAACAACGTTCTCACCATCTGTTGCCTGTTTTCAGGTTTGGAATTCCCTTGGGGACCTAAACCCTTCAGGGAAGTCATTGCAGGGCCCTTGCTTAGAAATAATGGACAGTCCCTGGAGAGCAGCAGCCTGGAGGGGTCTCACGTGGGAGTCTATTTCTCCGCACACTGGGTGAGTGTTCAGTCCAGACGGAAGGGAGCAGTGATGTTGCCACCAGGGCCCATCGTGGTGGGCTCTTGGAGGTGTTACTGCTCGGGCAGGTCTCCCCAGTGTTCTTACTTCCTCCTGGACCTGATGCATTCTTGGCACGTTACGGGCGCTTATTATTATGAATGATGATGGCAGCAAGAAGATGACTCTTTTGACTGGTTTGAAAGTGTAGTCTTCCTGACCCTTTCCGATGAGGCTTCCAGCAGTCTCCTCAGGGGTTTGTTTGAACTGCCGCCCCCTGGCGTGCCCCGTGTGCATGGGAGGCGCCCGTGTTTGTTTCTGTCCCTTGAATAAGCTGGGTTTTGCTCTCCCAGTCCTACTTGATTCCTGCTTACCCGGTCTCTCTTGGCAAGTGGCTGGGAAATGGGAAGGCCAGACCCAGCGTCAGGCTGCAGGATCCCCCTTTCCTCTTGCAGTGCCCACCCTGCCGAAGCCTCACCCGGGTCCTGGTGGAATCCTACCGGAAGATCAAGGAGGCAGGCCAGAAATTTGAGATCATCTTTGTTAGTGCGGACAGGTAACGTGAGCTGGGGCGAGAGGCCATGTGGTTCCCTTTTCCAGAGGTGGTTAACACGCGTTTCTCTGGCCTTACCATCTCACCTCCCAAGGGTAGAGTGTGGAGATGGAGGTTGGGGAAGGCTTATGTGGGATGATTGGCAAACAGAGAGATACATTTCAGATTTCCTCGCACAACTGTCTGAAGGGGAGCCGAGAAAAACCTGTCCTTGCTGTAAATATTGGGGCCTGTCCACTTCCAGCCTGGGTTATTAGAGATCAGGATGTGATTTTCTGATTTGTTCAGCGTTTTGGATCACGATGAAATTTGACACCTGTCTGGGATGGCTGTGCCATAATTTCCCCTCACTCTGGCCACGTGCTTGGCCTTGGGGCTGTCCTAAAGACAATAAGGGTGAAGTCTACTCCTGGAGCATGTCAGGTCCTTTTCACTGCAACTTCCTCTGCTTCAGGCCCTCTTGTTGGTTTTACTCATCAGCGAAGCTCCTTCATCACAAAACCCCAGCTCCCATTCAAACCGAGCCACCAGGTGCTCCTGCTTCTTAAGTCCCTGTTCACAGAACATTCTCCGGGTTGCCAGCACACCGAGAGCCTTCTGTCTCTCTCTCTCTTTTTTTTTTTTTAAAGATTTTATTTATTGGGGCACCTGGGTGGCTCATTGGGTTAAAGCCTCTGCCTTCAGCTCAGGTCATGATCTCAGGGTCCTGGGATCGAGCCCCGCATCGGGCTCTCTGCTCAGCGTGGAGCCTGCTTCTGTTTCCTCCTCTCTGCCTGCCTCCCTGCCTACTTGTGATCTTTGTCTGTCAAATAAATAAATAAAATCTTAAAAAAAAAAAAGATACCATTACTCCATTCCTCAACAAACTTGCAATTTATATGTGCAGTAGTCTCCCTTAAAAAAAAAAAGATTTTATTTATTTATTTGACAGAGACAGAGATCACAAGTAGGCAGAGAGGCAGGCAGAGAGAGAGGGGGGAAGCAGGCTCCCCGCTGAGCAGAGAGTCTGATGCGGGCCTCTATCCCTCGACCCTGAGATCATGACCCAAGTCGAAGGCAGTGGCCCAACCCTCTGAGCCACCCAGGCGCCCCCCTTCTTTCTCTTTGAAGTCTGCACTGTGCCGTGCTCCATCCCCAGATCCCCATCTCTGCATGGAACTGGGGATTAGATTTGAAGGCATAACCCATGGAAAAGTCACTTTTTTAAAGCTTAAAAAAAAAAAAAACTTTATTGAAGTATCACTTACGTACTCAATGACTGTTGGCCAGTGTTTGTACCCCTGTAATCAGTATAGACATTTCCATCATCACAAGGTGTCTTCTCAGTCCGCACCCTCAAACCCCAGCCCCGGGGAGCCCCTCATCTTCTTCCTATCACTGTGGTTAGATCTGTCGTTCCTTGAGTTTTTTTATACTTGGAATCCCAGGCTTCCGCTTGGTTAAGAGTGTGCTTATACACTGTCATACAGACAGACTAGAAGTGTCATGGGAGCGCAGTGTCCATGGACACCTAGGCTGCTTATAAAAGTGCCACCTGTCTCTGCTGACAAATGAGAAGTTGGGCCAGAGTTCAACTGCTAGGACCCAGGGAGTGGCTGCTTGCAATGGCCTACTCCACATCTGCCTGTTGTGTGGAGGCTGTTGCTTCTCCGTGTACACCAGAGTGGGTAGAATAGTCCGTCACCCCCCCACCCCGTAATCTGGTGTCTGAGGAGCACAATAGGGGCACCAAACCTGCAGAGCCCCGGCCGTAGCTTGGTAGAAGGTGGGGAGGACCTTGCAGTGGTGCTTTTGGGGATAACAGAGCCTTGCTTCCATGTGTGCTCTGTAGGTCCGAGGACTCATTCAAACAGTACTTCAGTGAGATGCCCTGGCTCGCTGTCCCCTACACCGATGAGGCCCGGCGGTCACGCCTCAACCGGCTGTACGGAATCCAAGGTAGGCCTTCCTGACTCCATGGGGCTCCCCGAACACTTGCTGGACTGGCTCAGCACACCTTTGGCTTTTCTTTTAGAGGGAAAAGGACATCTTTATTTCCATAACTGTTCCTGTTCCTGGCTGTCTTAAAAATTACATGCTGTGAGTTCTGTGGTGTGTAAATTATACCCCATTAAAGCCATTGTTTTTTGTTTTTGTTTTTGTTTTTTGAAGTACTTGTCCAGGCAGAACAGCCCCTTCTCAGCGCCTGACCTTGTTCTCTCTGATGCAGTTGGGCTGTGGAGCCCGCAATCCCAAATGACGTGGGCAGAACCCTATCCTAAGGGTACCTGCCAGACAGACCTAGGAATGGTCTTTGTTTGGTTCAATCAGTGAGACTCTGAGTCTCTGTTTCCTCATCGCTCATTATCGTGATCTGAGCCTCAGTTTCCTTATCCACAAAGTGGGCCTGATAAATCCCTGCCACAAGGAGTCTCTGGGAGCATTCCTAGGGTAAGGGATCTAGAGCATTTCCTCGTTCCTGAGGCACAGTAGTGAGGGCTGAGTGGCTGGGACTTGAAGGTGAGAAAACTCATTTCCTGAGAGTGTTGAAAACTAGGACTTAAAGTACTAATCGTGTGTTTTCTGGGAATAACGGTTATTAAGTGAGGCAAACTGTGTTGTTATTCTCTATTACGTGAATACCTTCTTCCCAGCCTTCACCTGGCTGGCTTTTCTCTTGATAAAGCACTTAACTGACCTATTAAGAATTAAATGCATTCTTCTATGTCAATTATATCTCAATTTTTAAAAAAGGATTAAACTCATTTCCTTGGTAGGCATAGTACCAGGTCCCAGTTAGCCCTAGGCAGACACAGCTAATATTTGAGTTCTCAGTGCTTCTTGTGTTATAGGGAGTAGGAGGGGGGAAGAAAAAAGGCAAATCAAAATTTAGCCACAAATTCCACTGCTTAGAGGGGACTCATAAGGTTCTTTGAGCTTTTTCTTTACCATTTAGAGAAAGCATATGGCTTTGTTTGGAGCTAAGCTTTAAAAAAAATGAACAGTTAATTTTAAGTCAGTGCTTCTCCATTCCAAACGCACGTAAGAGCCCTCTAGGGAGCTTGTGAAAAGGCAGATTCAGATTCCCTGGGTCTGGCTATGAGTGGGGCTGAGCTCCTGTCTCTCTAGCAAGCCCCCAAGTGACACTGATGCGGGTGGCCCAGGGACCACACTTTGGGTATTGATAAGCTAGGTCTTATTGAAGCTAACCCTTCAGGATTGTGGAGGCTCATGCCTCCTTTTGAAAAAATGAAATCAGTTCCCTTCCCAAACAAAAGCTTAGTGATAGATAGGAAATGTTTACTGGTCCAGAAGGAAGGGTACCGGGTTGAGTAACTAAAAGAAGATATCACAGGCTTATTTCCTTCTCGCACTCTGTTTGCACAGAGACTTAAATCATGCGGGCCTTGGTGTAGGAGCAGCATCTGTTGAGAGGAGTATCAGGAATGACCTTTGGCTGGTGGTACTGAACAGAGGGTTAAATTGCCCCTTTGTGAGGATAAGTGAAACTTCAGGTCTCTGAATTCTTTCATTCATTCATTCGTCAAGTTATTTACTGAGAGCTGGCTAGAGGAGGTCTGTTGAGAGCTGACTAGAGGAGGTCTATTCTTCCGGCCCTGGGAGACACAGTCTTGAATAAAAACAGACCCCATCCCTACCCCCAGGGTGCTTACAGTCCTAGACGGGAGGCTCATACCCCATCAGTCAATTGTACAAATAAATGTAAGTGTGATTGTGAGTGGTCTGAAGGACGGTGTCCCCGGTGCCAGCGGGGCCTGTAACAGGGAATCCGGATTGCTGGGAAGGTAAGAATGTTGTGTTCAAATGGAGATCTGGAAACCGTAGGAGTTTTAAATGTAAAATGGAGAGAAAGAATGTTATCAGCAGAAGACACAGAGGCCCTGCCGGTGTAGGGCTACTGGGAAAGAGAGCCAGGGCAAGGGTCCTCTGCAATCAGACGATGACAGGGAAAGGACAGGGCTGGAGGGTTTTGAATGTTTTCCTTGGTCCCCTTTGTTCACTTAAAGAACACACCTTGGTCCTAGGATTCAGATCTTCACCCCAGAGGTAACTCTGTGTGTCGCTTAAAGGAGATGTGACAGCCTTACTTTTTTTCCTAAGATTTTATTTATCTATTTGTCAGAGAGAGAGAGAGAGTGAGCACAAGTAGGAGGAGAAGCAGCAGGCAGAAGAAGACGCAGACTCCCTAGTGAGCAAGGCCCCCCTTTGCAGGGCTCGATCCCAGGACCCTGGGACCATGACCTGAGCCAAAGGCAGACGCGTAACCCACTGAGCCACCCAGGCATCCCGTCACAATCTTACTGTAACTGCATAGTGGGAAAGGGGTGCAGTCAGCCAGTGTGAATGTCCCTCAGCCTCAGTCCCTGGGTTGTGACTAGACATTCTTGGAGGGGCTCCAGGTGAGACCTACTGGTAGGCTGGGTAGTTCCAGATCTTTCCTTAGTGATACCTAGATTTTGCTGCCCTTCAGTGCCCATGTTTACATGCAGCTGTGCCCTGCTTCTTCTGAGGACCATAGATTTCTCATCTTGGTCCTTGCAGCAATACAGAGACATTCCTGAGTTTTCTCTATTCTCTACTCCCCGTATACACCAGCAGGCGTCTTTGATGTGTGTCTTCCTCTGACTCCCCAACAAAGGCCCTTCAGTCATGTTCTGGCTTCTCCTGCCTCCTCTCTTCCAGCTTCTGTACATGTCTGTGTGCATGCATGTATTCACACACAAATGTGCACAAAACGTGACTCTGCGACATGCTTGGGTCGTGGAGCATACCCTCACAGATGACTGCGGAAGCGTCTTAGAGGTACCTACCAAGAAGAATGTCAACTCTCCTACCTCTACCAGGCCTGGGGCATTGTTTCCTGTTTCTTATATTATTCCACTTTCACTGATACCACCTCTCTTGTCTAGGCCACCAACAACTCAGTCTTGTCTCTACCTTCCACTGAGTGACCTTGAACTAGTTCCTTATCCTCTCAGTAAAATTGAGAGGCTTCAGCATTGGGCCTTAATAAATATTTAACAGATTAATTGAAGGAAAGGGGGTTAATTTCCTTTTACAATAGAAAAGATAACTTTCAGATGTCAAAAAGCTTAAAGGCAACCAACAATATTAATAACATGTATGGCAAATCATCAATACCTTTCATAGAAAAAGAGATCTCCGTAGAAAAAGAGAATTGGGCACTTGGGTGGCTCAGTTGGTTAAGTCTCTGCCTTTGGCTCTGGTCATGAACCCAGGAGCCCTGCATCAAGCTCCCTGCTCACCGGGAAGTCTGCTTCTCCCTCTCCCTCTGCTTCTCCCCCTGCCTGTGCGCGCATGCTCACTCACTCACTCTCTCTCTGTCAAATGAATAAATAAAAGCTTTAAAAAAGAAAGAGAATTTAGTAAAAACTATGTATAGGATACGAGGCAGACAGTTCCTCCAGGGCATTGGTATGATAGGATCATATCATTTTCATATGACGTGAGAAACATTCAGCATAATTTACTTCCATGATTTACAGATGAAAACACTGAATTTGTATCTATCTCATTTGCACAGAACTCCCAGCACCCCCACCCCCCATCCCCACTAAAAGAGAATCCCTCGTGTAGGGAAGAGAGCAGACTGCTAGTAGAAATGTAAATCAGGACAACCTTTCAGTAGAGCAATTGGCAATATACATCAAAGGCCTTTAAAAATCTACAAAACCTTTAATTTAGAAATCCCACTTGTAGGAATTTATGCTCGGGAAATTATCCTATAGTGCCCAACAGAAGCTGAACTTCTCTTGAACAAGTGGTGGATTTTTGTTTTTAGTTTTTTTCTTTCATCTTTTGTGTATGTTGAATTTCATTATGGACCACGTTTTTTTCCCCTTTAACCCCTAGAAAACCCAGAGCTGAATTTGTAACCACCTTTAGCAACTTTGCAAAACTCACCTTTTTTGTTGCATGCCCTTGACCCTATTAGCTTCATTTACTCTTCCTGTTTTCCCTTCAGGAGGATATGTTCATCTGTTTTAATGGCTTATATCACATACTTTCTAAGCAACCTCCAATCCTTTTTGGAAGAAAGGCAGAATAGGTTTAAATACATGGGAATCTATTTCTTGAACTCCTGCTAACCACCAAGCCTATGCACTGAGCTCCGTGGGAAATAGGAAACCAGAAGAGTAGCCTGGTGCTGCCCTTGAGTGGACAGGAGGAGACTTACATTGGGGGATAATCTCAAGAGCAGAGTATGATGATGTCTTGAGGAACTAGAAAGTGTTGGTCCAGTAAGTGCCATTTTGTATGAGGGCTTAGAAGACTGCCACTTGCCCCGGCCACCACAAGGCCACTCCATGCAGAGGCACATTCTTTCCCAGCCTGTGCCATCAATGAGCGGAATCTTTCCTCCCTGAGGTAGAGCCCTTTCCTGGATGGGGGCGGTCGGGGGTGGGACACAGGTGTTCCTGGCGGTCAGTGCTAAGGCTATGGAATCATTTGAAACTAACAATTACCAAAAGATGGTCTATATCATGCATAGTTTCTTTGAGGGTGGCAGTCTGTGCCCTCTCTCTGCTCCGTGAGATGCCTCTGGGGACCCTGGGGGAGTGGGCCAAGGGTTGGTATGGAACAGCGGTCTCAGAAGGAGAGATCACAAGCTGCATGGTTCAAGGGCGCCCTGCAAACTGTTGGGCAGGGCACAGAAGAATTAAATGGATCACGTTCTGCCTGTCTTTGGCCAGCGGAGAAGGGAACGCTCAGATTCCACAGCTGCCAACCTATAAATATTACAGACGTAGGAGCCGCGGTTGTTAGGTGTGGCGCCGGGCAGCCGGAAAGTGGCTGTCCATGACCGAGGTGGAGGAGAATGGGGACTTCTCGGAGACACGTTGATCTGGCACCAACTCTTAAGGCCCTGGCGGTGTGGGGATGAGAAGCACGCATGTGGTCGCAACTGCAAGGGGCTCTCGGTTGAGGACCAGCAAGCTGACCTGGAGGGGCGCTGTGTACAGGCAAGCAGCGGGCAGCTAGCCATGTGAAAGAATGAGATTCAGGCTGATCCCAGCTCCCGCCAGCGGGAGTCCTCTGCCTCAGGCTGGCCTGCTGCTGCTCATTGGTTGACTCCCTGGTATACAACCCCCTCTGCCCTCTGTGCTAGTCTCTCTTCAGAGCGGACCTGTCCCCTCTCCAAGCCCCTACCCCTGCTTTCTCACTCTCAGGTGTATAGTCTCCCTGGCACAGTGTTTGTGCTGACTGCTTCCTTGATCACTGACCTCTTGGGCGAAGCCCTAGGACCCATTCCTGAGGGCGTCCTGGCAGGCATTGTCTGCTGACCTTGATCCGTCTGCCTCTGGCCCCATCAAGCCAGACATGCACTAAGGCACAGTGACATGAGAGTGTGGAAAGAAGCACAGGATCCTTCTCAAGGCAGCACCTAATGACGGGCCGCGTGGCGGAATAATCTGAATTCAGATGAGACTCTGGCTTGGAGCTGTTGAACCAGGAAGGCTTCCTAGAAGAGGTGGCTCTGGAGCAGAGCCTTTCAGAGTGGACAGAATTTAGATAGAGAATGGCGAGGGCAAAGGTCAGACTAGGATGCCTGTAGTGTACCGTAGGGCAGAGTGGGCAGTAAGTCAATGACACCACCTCCTAGCGAGCCTCGAGCACCATTCTGCATGTCTCCTTGATCTTGACCCTTTGCACTTTGGAGCCTTTTGAAAGTTTTGATTAAAGTGGTGATCAGTGCCGGGGCGCCTGGGTGGCTCAGTGGGTTAGGCCTCTGCCTTCGGCTCAGGTCATGATCTTAGGGTCCTGGGATCGAGCCCCGCATCAGGCTCTCTGCTCGGCAGGGAGCCTGCTTCCTCCTCTCTCTCTGCCTGTCTCTCTGCCTACTTGTGACCTCTCTCTGCCAAATAAATAAAAATCCTTTAAAAAAAAAAAAAAAAGTGGTGATCAGTGCCATAGTGACAATCTAGACTGGAAGAGAAATCCCAGAGGCAGATCGTCCACTGGTACTTCTGATGGACACAGTGAGCACCCACTGTGACTCGGCCTCACACTGGGATTCGTGATGGGCCTACCTGTGGGGAGAGGGACAAGTGGCCCATGTGGCTGCTGCAGCCCAGAGCCCATCCCTCTGCGTCTTCCTCCCTCCAGCCTCACAGGGTCACTTACGATCTTCTGCTTCATGGCATTGTTGGGGGGGCGGGGTTCCGCATGCATCAGGGGTCTGGTTTCTGTTGGAAGTGCCTGTTGTTGGTAAGTTCTTGTGCAGCAGTCTGTACTGATCTTACCAGCCAGCTGCAAGTACAAGTTCCTTGCAAGTACAGACACTCCTCGGGGACGGCACAGGTTCGGTTCTAGACCCTATGCTAAAGCGATACCTCGGTAACAGATTAATTTGGGGGTTGCTGTGGGATATTGTAGTCATCCAGGGCCAAGATGGCGGTGCTCGGGGAGGGAGAATGGCAGTGGGGGTGGCAAGACCCGGTGGGTTCTTGACAGAATTTGAAGATAGAGTCTTAGAGTTTGCTGACAGATTTGATGTGGGGTGTGAGAGTGAGGGAGAGTCAGAGACGGCTCCATGGCTTCCTGCCCAAGCAGCCGGAAGGAGGCAGCCCCTGTCAGCAGAGTTGGGGGAGCTGTGTGCCCTGGGCGTGGGGCATGTGGCCAGCAGCTGTATGGAATTCAGTTGAACGGTAGCTTAATTCTGACTATGCTGCGTTTGAGATGCCCATTAGACACTCAGCTGGTGGTGTGGATTCAGCAGTCTGGTACTGGGAGGGAGATGGGCCTTGAGGTAGAAATCTGGCATTTTCCAGTTGTCCCATAGTTCTAGATCAAGCCTAGCATGGGCTGAGGTCTCTCGGGAATGACTGGGGATGTTGGCAATCCACTGACCTCCCTATTCTCCTCTCGCTTCATTTGCTTTTGTTTTCAGATGCTTGGGACTACCCCTAAAATCCTTTTCCCTTCTCCCTCTCCTTCTGCATCACCCGTCTCCTGTTTCCTGCCCCTCTGTTTCTTGGGTTTCTCCTGCATCTCCTTCACAGAGGCTTGGCGCTCTAATACACCTGGAATGCCAGCATTCCTCCGCACCAGGTTTTCCTGCTTCATCCCAGCATGTTGGATGCACCAGCATAACCCTGGGAACCTTTCAGAAGATTGACTCCACTAGTGGGATTCATCCCCTGCCTAGAAGCAAGCCCTCATGGCTGTGGCCTGGCTTCCAAGACTCTCTGGAGTCTGGTCTCAAATACCTTTGCAGCCCCATTTCTTACTGCTCCCCTGTGTACACCCCCCCCACCCCCCAGCCCTGCCATCTCTCCTGGCCTGCCGCCCCAGTGCCTTCCCCCCAGCGCAGACCTTCCCTTTGCGTACTCCCATGCTCATGCGATCCCTTGCCACGTGTCCCGTTCCTGTGTGTAGCTGCAAGGGCTGACTCCTTTCTTGTGGCTTGGCTGCTGCTTTAGGACAAGGAGTGGGGACGTGTAAGTTCCAAGCCAGGAGTTCTTTTCCTTCCTATCCTCCTTCCTCTCTTTCTTGTTCACTCAGGCTTTGCTTCAGGAATCATTTCTTGGGCATCTCCTGTGTGCTCCAGCTGGGAGGAGGTGGCTGAGGGAAGCAGGAGGCGTAGTGAGGTGCCCCGGGCCTGGCACCCGAGCCGCAGAAAGTCTCTTCCCAACTCGCTGAGGTTGCGTGGGTCCAGCATCCGGGCTCCTTGCCCTCCACCTAGGATGGTTTTCACCTTTGGAGCCCTTGTAGTTCATGTCCGTGGTGTGGTATCATCTCTTGAGTCTTGGAAGCAGGGATCTCCTTGCCAGGTGTACCATCTCTTGGTTGGATTTTGCTTGTTTGTGTCTGAGGATATTTAAATGCCTCCAGTCCAGCTCTGATACCTATGACCTTGATGGAATTGTCGATTCCTCTCTACTCATCATAGCATCATGGAACTCTGAAAATTATTTTTGATTGAATCCTGAGTATTTTCTGAGCTTTGTTTGACTCTCTGGTTACAGCTCCAAAGTCATTCAACAGATGTGTTTATATGTATGACTGTATATTCTGGGCTCTTTTTACTTTTTCAGTAATCTCTCCCCCTAACGTGGGCCTTGGACTCACAACCCTGAGATCAAGAGTTGCATGCGGGGCACCTGAGTGGCTCAGTTGGTTAAGCATCTGACTCTTGATTTCAGCTCAGGGTGTGATCTCAGGGTTATGAGATCAAGCCCCACATCAGGCTCTGCCTTCAGTACGGTCTGCTTGCAGGTCTCTCTCTCCCTCTGCTTACTCGTTCTCTGTCTCGCTCTCTCTCCTTCTAATAAATAAAATAAAAAATTTTTATTTAAAAAGAGTTGTACCCTCCACCAACTGAGCCAGCCAGGTGCCCCTACTCACAACACTTTTTTTTTCCTTCTTTTTTCTTTTTTTAATATTTATTTATTTGAGAAAGAGAGAGAGAGGGGCAGAGAGAGAAGCAGGCTTCCTGCTGAGCAGAGAACCTGGCATAGGGCTCCATCCCAGGACCCTGAGATCATGGCCTGGGGCGAAGGCAAGACACTTAACCAGCTAAGCCACCCAGGCGCCCCTACAACACCTCTGACACCAAATGTGTGTGGGGTTTTCCCTCCACACTCACCTCCTAGATTCTCTGACACCACCTGGTTGTCCTACAAGTCAGCTGAATTCTGGCACTATCTACTTGGGCTTAGTGTCTGATCCCACAGATCTAGCGCTCAGTCCCACCAGAACCCCCACACTTCAGACATTAATCATAAGTCTAGGCCTCACATGCTTCTGACCAACCAGCCATAAATCAGGGGTGCCCATGACCCCCTCCTTGGGTTTGGTACTTTGCTAAAATGGCCCATAGAACTCAGGAAAGCAGTTGATTTATTCTCATCAGTTTATTGTAAAGGCTACAAGCCAGAAAGAGTCAGAGGGAACTGGTGCCTGGGGTGTGTGGGAAGGGGCACAGAGCCCCCACGTCCTCTGGGCACACTACCCTCCCAGCATCTCCACCAACCCAACCCAAAGCTCTCTGCCCCCACCAGTTAGGGATCTTTATGGAGATTCCATTACAAAGATAGGATTGATTCAATCCCTGCCCATTGTGGATTAGCTCAGCCTCCAGTCCTTCTCTCCCCTCCTCCGGGGGCAGAGGTCAGGGGGCCCGGCTGGAAGTTCCAACTTTCCATTCAGGCTTTTCTGGCTACCAAATTCCACCTTCTGAAGATTTTTAGGGATCCCCAGCCACTGGTCACCTCACTAACATGCAAAGACACCATCATGCCAGATTCCAAGGGTCTTAGAAGCTCTTGTGTCGGGATCTGAGATCAAATGTTGTAGGACCAAATATTATAACAGGAGGTCCCTCTCACCTCTTCCTCCCAGGAAATTACAAGGGTTTGGGGAGCTCAGTGCCAGGAACTGGGGATAAAGACCAATTGTGTAAAAAAAAAAAAAGACCAATTGTGTGTTTCTTACTATATTACAATATCACCGTGTACACACGTGGGGTACGTACGTGGGGTCAGTAGAGGGTTCTTACTGTTTTGAGGATCCAGTCTTCAGCAAATCCTGCAGGGCTGTCTGGGAGAGCTCACGCTCCCTGACTGACTCCCTCTGTGTCCCGGGGTCTGTGTCTCCTCCTGAAGCCGTCTGATGAAGAGCAGCACCCAGGATGTTCCCCTGCCCAACCCCGAGCTGAGCCACCTCCACCTGGCCCGTGCTTTACAGGGACCAGGCTCCCTGATCTGATGGTCACTTTGCGTATTGAGGCACATGAGCACAGAGCTTCCCTCTGTGATCCCGACAAGCTCCAATGAAAATGAGTAATGTGCCAAGAACTGGGGATCCCCTGATCATCCTGGAAGCTGGACCCAGAGCTTGGCTGGGTTCCGAGCACCACCCAGCAACCCGAAGGACGCCTTGCATAAGATGCCTTGTTGAGCTGCCTGTGCAGCTGGCCGTGGCAGTGTACGGATCTTGAGGACTTTACCAGACCTGTGACTGGCCTTGATGAACTTGCGCCTGGCCTGCCCAAGCCGAAAGTCCTGTTCCTGCCGCCGCTGCTGCTGCTGCTGCCACTGCTGGCGGTGGGTCCCTGCTCCCTCTGGAGCTCTGGACTGAGCCCAGGCAGTGTTAACCAGCAACTTCACCAGGGCACCTGGGCTCACCGAGGCCCTGGCGTTCCTTTGTCCCACGGGAGTGGCCCTTTTACTCTGAGTCCCAGGCCTCCCTACTGCCCCAGCTTCATGCAGCCTGGGGAGTTTGCAGCCCTATGAGCTGTTTAAAAATGCCTTTCTAAGAAAAGGGTTTAGACACACTTGGCAAAAGGCAAATCCCATTAGTAATTGTCTAATCCTGGCTGTCAGAGAACACCGTATTCTTTGCAAGGAGGCTTAGTGCCCCTTCTCTCCTGGGTTGGGGGCCCTAGCGTTTTGTTCCTCCTCTCCCCTCTGCTGGCCCCGACCTTTGGGGAGGGCAGACAGCCTAAGGGCTGTGTAGGGGACAGAGGGACAGATGCAGGCCCCACCTCCAGGAGAACAGCCCTGGAGTGGGATGGTGCTTCCAGCCTTGGGGGGTGGAGTGGTGGGGGGGGGGCAGCAGTGGGAGGACCCTGGGCAGCAAGATTGCCTTCCCTGGCTTCTCTGTCACCCCCTTTCCCTTCTCCTCCTCTTCCTTTTCCCGCCATCCTCTTGATTCTGCCATCCTCCTCCCTCTTTCCCGCCCCCATCAAAAAATGAATTTGAGGCAGAACCTATTGATTTTGTACAGAAACAACCCATCTGGAGATCATGTTTTTCCAGTGTTTTTTCAGTGTTTCTTTCAGTGGAGGGTGAGGAGGGGCTAGTGCCAGTGTGTTTCATAGCCCGATCTCAGTGTTTAGAGGGCTGGCCCCGCAGCTCTGGGTGAGGGCGGGCTGGGCACTGCCTCGGTGTCCCATTCTGGGTGTCTCATTTACTTTGGAGAACATAAAAAATAAAAAATAAGGAAGGACAAAGAGTAAGAACAAGCACCCATGTGGCCACCACCTAGAAGTGACCGTTTTGCTTCAGGTGTTGAAAATCTAAACAAATGGGTGCGTGAACACAGACAAAGGGGAGCCTCCCGTGCCGCCCCACAGCGCTGGGCTCCCTCCCCAGGGGAAGTGCTACCGTACATTTCATGTGTATCTTCGTAATTGGTTTTCATATTTTTACTGCCTATGTATGAATCCATGAATAATAAATAGCCGCGCCGGGTGTGTTTTTTAGAAGCAAACTTAAGTGCTGACATGCTGTAATACCAGTTTGTAACTTGCTTTTCTCACTAAACGTTCCATGTTCAAGACTTCTTGTTGCTGATACCTGGTTAATTTCTCTGCAGTGCCGAAAAGGGTTTTACCATGGGAGGGACCGCAGTTTACGTAGCCTTTCCACTGTTGATGGACATTCCGTTGGATCTGGTTTCTCTGTCTCACAAGAATGGGACCATAAATGTCTTTGTGCCTCCCGTCACAGGACAAGCCAAGTGGCTTGCGGGCTTGCAGGCCAAGTTCAAGTTGGCCAGAGCCATCCCTGCACCCTGCCTTGCGATTCTCCCGAGTTTCACCACCCAGACCAGCTGCCCTCTCCCTCCCTGGGCTCTCCAGGCAGGGGCTGGTTTGGGGGAGTCAGCGGGAGTGCAGACAGAGCTGCTGAAGGAAACTGGCAAGCCATGTGGCCAAGGCGTGGTCTGTGTATGTCGTCCTTGCCTGACTGCCCTCCAGTTCTTTGGTTTTTATTTTAAGCTAATACACATTTATCATAACACCAGTTAAGAAAACTGAGAGCTCTATCCCTCTCACCCACATTCCTGCCTTGCTACACACTTGTTTTTCCTGTTCTGAGTTCCTTTTGGTCTCTGTCCGCACGCATACTTACTTACCCAGAGCTGTAATCGCACACACGGTGCTGGATATTCGCTATTTTCTATTTAACCATATTTTACACTGTTTCCTCCTTGCTGTAGTCCCCACCACGGGATCACGCGTGTTGCCCGGCCATGCGGCTTCACCTGCTCTTCTGCTGAGGGGCTGCTTTTCCTCCATTTCTCTCTTCCAGCTCCCAGCAGTCTTTGCATGACGACTCCAGCCCCCTCAGATCCTATCGCCATCTAGAAGCAGAGAAAGAAAGCTCTTGGGGTGACAGCCTGCCCAGCTCCTGTCTTGCTGCCCAGAGTGCCATATGACTGAGCTTCCCGCCCCAGGCCCCTACCACCAGCACCTCCTTCAAAAGTTTCTCTTCCCTCCGCAGTAGAAAAGCAGCCAAACTCAATGTAGGACAGGCTCAGGACACATGGCTTTGAGATTGTTTTAAAGACTCACAGATAGCTTCCTCCCAGGAGGAAACCATTTGGAGCAGGCTTTGAGGCCTTGCTCTTCCTTTGTGGGTTTTGAGGGAGACTGTGAAGGGGACGTGTAGGCACTGCTCGTGGGCCAGCCCGGCTGCCTAGGGCCAAGGGCTTGAGGCAGAAGCTTTCTCTAGAAGCCGGGGTGTGTTATGTTCTTCCTCTGCCCAGCATTAAGCTTGGGATGGCGCAAGTAAATGGACACCAGCCCCACGCGTGCCTGATGTCACAGAGTTCCCGGAGTCCTCGCGGCGGTGTTGACATTGTCTCTGCATTCTGTTTGTTCAGCTAACTTCCTCCAGCCAGCCCGGAGATTGCTGTTGATCTCACTAGGCTATGGCACCAGTCTTCCTTACCTCTGCCTTCCCAGGGGCCAAATAATCAACCCAGGGACAACCAAAACTAGCAATAAGGAACCACTTTATAAGAAGAGCTAGTGCTGATGGATTATACTCATTGTACGGCAGTTTCTTCGCTCTCAGGGTTTTACACTTATCCTCTTGTTCGCTCCTCACAACACCCAGCGAGAGAGGAGGAGACGGTCTCCACCCCCTGTGACAGCTGTGGAAATGAGGCTCCAGGAAGTTTAAGTGGGTGGCCTGGATCTTCCTTAGAATTCTCCCTGTGCTTTCCCTCAGCCATCCCGGCCAGCCCAGCTGGGAGCTGACGAGCTCCAGCAGAGATGAGGTGCTCCCTCTGCATTCCCTTCAGAGAAGCCCCTCGCTGGTGTGGAAGTTATTTCATACAGAGGCATCGATTAGAAATTTTCCATTCCCTTTCAGTTTCCCATTAGAGGCTTTGCCCTATTTTTTCCTTAGAAGTCTCTGCCTGGGGGAACCTGCTTCAAGCAAGGGGAGTGGGGATGGCTTGCTTCGGGGAGGAGAGGGAAGAGGGGATGGCAGCCCCAGCCCCACTCTGTAGCCTTGAGGAGGAAGTAGAGAAAGCTGAGGATGCTAGGGAGGGTTGTTCGAGGCGGGGGCGGTTCCCTCGCCTACTCGAGAGCGCCCCCACCCACAGTGGCCAGGTAGAAAATCAACAGGCAGACCAGGGCTCCTGTCTCAGTGTGGCCACTTGTGGCCCGATGACCTTAGGTGGGTGACCTAAGGGCTGGGGAGAGCCAAGGCCTGGGGTGGTGCTGTTCCTTGGTGGAATCAGCTGAGGATGCCTCAGCAGCCAGCTGGGGGCTCCCATGTCCTTCTCCTGCCTGTCCCCAACAGCAAGGACTTCAGAGTCTATAGTCATGGTAACCGAGAAGGCCCCTTAGAAACTAGGAGTCCCTTGGAGAAACTGAGGCACCAAACCAGGAAGTGGGTTTCTTTGCCTTCAGGTTTTACTTTTCTTCACTTCTCTGTCCTCTGCCTGTGTGTCCTCCACAGACCAACTCAGCATCCCACATCTGGGCTACAAACAGGCCAGCTGCTCTAATCATAGCAGGAGACAGGCCCCGGTTCAACCCAGGACTTGTAATTGCCAAGAACTTTACCAAAGCATATTTGAGATGGGGTATGGCTATGGGAGGCATTCGCCAACAGCCGCTGGCCTATCGCGGTGTCCGCGTCCATCCCTCGAGATGCGGCGTCTACACATTCTTGGGGATGGGGAGCCCAGACTCTGGAGGCTGACCTGCAGCTGTAAGGATGGAACTGGAAACACCCTAGATCTCTTGTGTGCTCTGTGTGACACACAACTCAGGAGGCCTGGCCAGTCCTGAGAACGTCCCAGAAGCCCCCAAGAGCCCTGGCTGCGTGCGTCTGTACGTGATACAGTGGGAATGGCAGTTCTCCATTTCTCTGTGGACCCGTTCTCTGACACGCCAAGCCACTTCTTCTAATAGGTGTGAACATAATGGACTTGTTTAAGTCCTTTTGAAGTCAGGCCCACCACTGCCTGCCTGCTGAGCCAACAGCCGCACCAGATTACAAAACACTGGGGCCATATTCCTGGTCCCTTGGTGGCTGTTGCCCCTTCTTCCCCCCACAGAGAAGTAAAATGTCAGCAGAGCAAATTACTCACTGAATACTTCGGAATCTATAAATATTAAATTGCTATGGCTGTCACTGGCCCAGATAAAATTAAAGCTCTGGTCAGCTCCAGAGGAGAGGTGGCTGGTTGGGGGTGGGGCGGGGGTGGGGGAAGGGAGCTGCTGTCAGTGGAGAGACAAGTGTCTCCAAAATGACAGAGCCCTGGCTGTGGGCTGTGGTTGGTAGGGGGTACCCTGGATGGAGGAGAGGCAGCGGGCAATGGGGTACAAAGAGCCAGGAGGTAGAAATCTCAAATGCAACCATAACCAGGATGGGGTTTTCTCTGGTTTCTCACTTGAGGCTTGATGGTTGGGAATGTGCGTGGTTTGCTGGGAGTCTTGTGTCTCATTTCTTACTCCAGCCCAGGACCCTCTCCAGGCAGCAGGGCTGGAGATGGGGGTGGGGTCGCGGGCTCCCTGGCAGCCAGCTGTCCCCTGTTGTGTGCAGCCCCTGCCCCAGGCTCCCCGGCCCTCACACTGGCAGGCTGGCAAGTACGTACGCCACATGGGCGTGTGTTTTCATACCCTTTGCTTGGGTTTTCAGTCCCCTGCAGGTGGCAGGGGTGTCTTCTTTGGGATCTCCTGAGGATTTATTACGTATTTCTGTATGCCAAGACCCATTGCTAAGTTCTTTCAATGCACTACCTTGTCGATCTTTAAAAAGTGACAGAAGGAGGGAACTGTTGTCCATTTCCCACACTGCAGTGGGGGACACTGAGACCATGAGGCCAGGAGAGGGGAAGGGAGTTGCCGGCTTCCTTGGGGAAGTTGCAAGGGAGTCCTGTGGCTGTTCAGTGACTGAGCCTGGAACCTGCCCAAGCACTTCCCGACTCTCAATCAAGCTCTCTCTCCCTTGCAGGCATCCCCACCCTCATCGTGCTGGACCCCCAGGGGGAGGTGATTACGCGGCAGGGACGAGTGGAGGTGCTGAATGATGAGGAATGCAGGGAGTTCCCGTGGCACCCCAAGCCCGTGCTGGAGCTCTCCGACTCCAATGCTGTGCAGCTCAATGAGGGCCCCTGCCTTGTCCTGTTCGTAGGTAGGAATCCTGGTAGGAGTCCCAGGGTGGGCTGGACTCAAAGGATCTCACATTTGGGGGGGTGTCTGTCCCTGCAGCTTCTTTCTGTCATGAACAATGCCAAGCCTGGGCCTTTGTCTCTCCCAGCAGCCTTGCTTTTGACCCCAATGATTTATTCATGCCTCTGCCCCTGTGGGAGGGGTTCTGGGAGCTGGCTCTGTGCTTTCCTTCCTAGACTGCCGGCTGGGAAGAATAGGTCAGGCTGGAGCCCGGCCCCCACGACCAGACCCATTGTTGGAAGGAAGCCGGCTGCAGCAGCTGCGGGCTGGGCCCCCTTGGGCGAAGGCCCCACCCCCACCCTAGCCACAGGGCCGCATCTTAGACCAGGTGTCCCTCTCAGTCTCCCCACTCTCTGTTCAGTGGGGGGCTGTTCTGCGGGGCAGGAAGACACCAGAACATTCACTCCAGGCTCCCTGTAGCCCTGTGGGATGACCCCTGTTCCTTTTGCAAAGGAGCGACTGCTGGCCAAGCGCCACCTCACTTTCTGCCTTGGGACATGTTACTCAGCTCCAACTCAAAATAATTTGGAGTCCTAGGATCCATGGCTGAGATGCTGCGAAACCCATTCAGTTGATGGGGTGGGTAGGGGAGGTGCTCTGGAAGTCTGGTGTGGAAGCCTGCAAACTGACTTGCAGGCTGGTTGCTGTGCTTGGAGAAAAGAGGTCTCCTGGGGAAGGATGGTCTTGGGGAATCCTTGTCCTTGGGGCTTTGCTGCCTGCTGCTGGCTCACACACCCACATCCCAGGGCCTCTGGGGAATCGTTCTGAACTGAGGGATAGTTGCATCTCACAGGCCCTCTCTAGATGTTGGTTAGGAAGTCCCAGAGAGGCAAAGAGAGTTCCCAGCATCACAGAGCGGGTTGGATGTGGGTCAGGAATAGGTCCTGCCACATCTGCACGCTGCGGGCCCCTGGGGCAGTGTGGCATTCCTGGGTGAAAATCCTGCTGCCTGCCTCCCCTTCCCTGCTTTGCCGCTCGGGGAGTTGTCTTCTGGGTTACAAGGTCCTGCGGAAGTGAGCCCCAGGGCCCCCCGGAGTTGCTCCCCCGCTGCTCTTTCGCTGGAGGCAAGAGATGACTAACGGGCTCTGGGGAATCCAGGGAAGGCAGTCCATCCTCTCCCTGATGAGTCCAGCCAGCCATGAAGTTGGCTTTCCAGGAGTCCCAGTGCCTCCCCGTTGCCACAAAGCTGCAGACTGGACTGCAGTCCTGACCCCCTCCTCAATGCCCCAGCTACCACCCCTTCTGCCATCTTCAGTAGGAGGTCAGATCTGAGGTCATTCCGTGGTTCTGTGATTGAGAGAAAAACTACAAGGACCTCAGGTCCTGGCTTCCGGGAAGCTCAGCTTCCAAGGCCAGTTTGTGATGAATTCGGTGGAAAGAATAGGGGTGTCTGGAGTGTCAGTGAGTTGTTTCTGCGGGAGCGCAGTGCAGTGGTGCGCATGTGCCACGGACTCCCCCCCACCCCACCCCACCCCCACCCCCACCCCCGTACCCCGGAGGCAAGGCCTGTGTCCCAGGGGAAATGTTGCTTCCGTGCAGGGGCTTCCCAAATGGACATTTCAGGCCCTGGACCCAGCTCCCTCAGGGGGCGCCACTCCATCTGTTCCACAAACCAGTGCTTCTCCCGTCTCTCTCTCCCCATTACAGATTCTGAGGATGATGGGGAGTCTGAGGCAGCCAAGCAGCTGATCCAGCCAATAGCTGAGAAGATCATTGCCAAGTACAAAGCCAAAGAGGAGGAGGCCCCACTTCTGTTCTTTGTGGCAGGGGAGGTGAGTGCCGCTGGGGCCTGGACCGCGGGCTGCTCAGCAGGCCAACTTTTGGGAAGTGCGTGAGGCAGCTCTAGGGGATGTTAGAAGGAACCCCAGGATCTGGGGTGAAGAACCCACAGACATATGTGGCATGAAAAAGTGTGTCATCCCATATGGAAAACCATTTCCTGTGGCTGCTGTACCTTCTTCCCTTGTTTGCCACACGGCAGCCTCAGAGCTGGGCGCCCTCCCAGGAAAGGGCTGCTCCCCAGGCTGCTAGGAAGAGTGGCAGCCACAAAGATGGTCAGCAGCACTCCCTCCCTCCTGGCTGGGTCCAAACCAGGCCCGGGATGCTTTACAAAGCGTCTGCTTGGCCAGTCTCTGGGCTCTGGCCTACAGAGTGGGCGCTTCCCATGGCCAGCAACACCCACGACTCAGACCTGTATTTCCCCAGCCCTCCGGGGAGGGTGCTGAGGTTGGACACTGCTGCTGTCCCAATCTCTTCTCGCCCCAGGCCTTGTCTCTTGAGGGCCTTCAGCAGGGATGGACTGCGCAGAGGACTTCTCACAGGGCGAGAAGGCCGGGTGCTGAGCTGGGCCAGCTCCCGCAGGGGGCCAGAGCCTCTATCCCAGCGACGCAGGAGTCCATGTAAGATGGCTGTCGCTGCTCTGACTCGGTCCCCACCCCCCAGGCAGCCGGTCCACGCATGCTCCGCCATCTCCCCCCGCCCCACCCCAGCGCCGGCCCAAACCTGGTGATGGACAGACACCCTTTCGGAAGCCCCCTGCCTTCTTTCCGCCCATCTGCATCCCCAGTGGGTCGGAGCCCGGCACTCATTTCACGCCGTGCTGTTGGGGTCTCCCGAGAGCCCGCATGGCCAGACACCCCGAACCACCACCCATTCATCACCGTTTCAATAGCCACCCCTGCTCAGCCCTGCCGGGCCCCTCGCAGGCAGCTAAATTCCCCCCTGCTCTGCTGCTGGGTGGAGGGAACAAAGCAGGTTCACAGGGCCCTGCCTTGGGGAGACACAAGCCCCCTCCACACAAAGCACAAATGGAGGCTGCTCTGAATGTATTAAACTCTAACCCCTTTCAGATGGCTGTGAGAGGAAAGATGGGTGCACAACAGACTAGCGGAGTCAGGGGACAGGGGTGGGGCTGGGGAGCTCCAGTGAGTGTATTAGGCATGTGACTGAAAAAGCGCATTTGGGTCTTCTGTGTAGCAGGCAGCGAGCTTGGTGGGCACCATCCCGCGTTCCTCCCCACTGCCCCATCCCCTGGACTGGGAACGGCGTCATTATGTTTTTCACAGATGAGCAGAGCGAGGCTTGGAGGGCGCCCGCCGGGCATGCGCGCTTGCTGGCTCATCTGCTGGCTCGCACCTAACCCCGAGCAAGTCATTGTTGAATGCATTTTACAGGGGACGAGGCCTGGGCTCACAGAAGTGACTTATCAGGGCCACACATTAAGTGGGTTGTGCAGAAGACAGCGTGAGGTCAGTGGGACTCCCTGAGGCAGTGTTCTCACTCCTGTCCACGTGGTCCTGCAGGTGGCCGGGCCCTGAGGGCAGGATGCCTGCGCCAGGACGGGGGAGGTTCTGACAGAATCCTCTGCTGTCCAGCTCCCCACTTGGCCATCCTGTCCTTGCTGTGCACTTGACCTGGGCTCCTGACCTTGCAGCTCTCTTAGTCCCGTTCCCTGGCCCTCCGTGCTCAGAAGCCAGGTGGCATGGAAGGGGCTGGGCGTGGGGTGCTGGGTCATCAGGCACTGACAGGGCACCTCTGAGCCAGGACTCTGTCTCCCACTCCTCCTGGAGCTGAGGGCATTTGTCGTGCTCTGAGGGCAGAAGTCATCCCAACTGAAGCCTTAGTTGATGTTAAAATTCATCTCCCCATGGTTTCCTCCAAGGGAGAGGGGAGGGGCTGCAGCACTGTGCTCAGCTTGGCCCAGACCTCCTAATGGGAGTTTGGTGGACCATCGTCTTCCAGGAGCCTCCCCTCTGCTTATCCTGGAGATGGTTGATGAACCCACATGGAGGGCCTGCGGGGGGGTCAACAGGAACAGAGATGCTGAATCACCGGGCGTTGCTGGAAGTGCGTGCCATTTCTAATCATCTTCCTAAAGATCTGCCCTTTGAAAAAGGAATGGTTTTTGTCTGAGAAACCAGTGAATGGTAAATTTCGTGCCTCCTGCTTGCCAGCATTTAAGGCCAGGAGTGCCCCGAGCCCTTCCTGTGCAGAGGGACCTGGGCCTTCCTCCACTTCAGAAGACTGTGTGTGCTGTTTTATAGGGAGATGGCCTTGGGGTGGAGGTGTGGAGTCCGTTTCCTGCTCTCTACCAAATGAGAGGTGGTCTGAGATGTTTGCTCCCTTACAAATTCTTCTACTAGTCTTCGGGGTTCTGGGTTTGCTTTTATACTTAATAAGGGAAATTCACCGGGACAGTCCAGTCTGTGGGAATGTATGGTCAGTACAGGCACCCGTATAAGCTTCACGAACCCTGTCTTCTGAACTGGCTGTGCAGCTCCTGCCCCCTAAACCTCAGGGGTGGGATGGGGACAATGAGCCATTTCTGTTCACATCATTCCAGAGTTGGAAGTCCAGATTGGCCTCAGATACCCAGAGTGGGGCTGCAGATAATTGAAGAGATAATGGCAAAAAGAAGTCATTAAAGGACAACACATTTTTAGCAAGCAGAGGTTGCTTCTGTGCTAATGAAGAAAAAGGACTTGTCTGGTGGTCTGGGGAGATGCAGAGTATTCTCCAAGGCAGGGTCGAGTCCACTGCTCCCTGTTCTCTGAGAGCCCATCTTTCCTGGGGGCCACCCACTCTTCTGGACACTGGAGGGGCAGCTTTCCCTGCCACCTTGGGGGGATGCCGCAGGGGACTCTCTACCCTCTTTCTCGAAGACTTACTGGTTTTCTCTCCCTCTGGTAACTTCCAGGATGACATGACTGACTCCCTGCGCGATTACACCAACCTGCCCGAGGCCGCCCCTTTGCTCACCATTCTGGACATGTCGGCCCGGGCCAAGTACGTGATGGACGTGGAAGAGATCACCCCCGCCATTGTGGAGGCCTTTGTGAATGACTTCCTAGCAGAAAAGCTCAAACCAGAGCCCATCTAAGGGGGCTCCAGCCTCAGGAGACGTTATTTAAAAACTCGGTCTTCTCCTTCCTTCTCCCTCTCCTCCCCTCCACCCTTGGACTTTTCCAGCGTGTCCCGAATCACACAACCCAAGTGTCCAACCTCTCTGTGGTGCCTTGTTTTCTGCATTAACTCCTCAGCTAGCACCCCAAGGTGCACCTCCTCTCCGCAGCAAAAGAACCCCACCGTGTCTGGAGACTCTGCTTGGGTTCCACAGGGCTGGCAGAACCCGGCCAGAACAGGACTGCGGCCTGCTCCCAGTCACTAGCTCTCGGTGAAGTATTTGCCGGGCGGTCTTGTGCCGAGCCAACATGGAGGGACAGCACACTGGAGCTCTGGTCCCACCCCTGGTGTCCGCATGCTCGCGCAGGGCCCAGCACAGCTCAGTGAGGGAAAGGGAGCCGCTGACGAGAACCTCCTTTCTCCTAAGTGACTTCATCTCTCTTGATGCGAGGGGAAAACACCAGCTTGGCAGTTGGTTCTTGGGCCAGGGGATCTCAAGATCTCAAAGGAAGCTCGTGTTCTTTCTCGGGGAGAAAAAGCGTAGCTCTGGTAGTGATTCATGTAGTGATGGCTTCCTCTGAGCTCCTACCGCGTGATAAGAACAAGCTTCTCGTTTTTTCCTTACATCTTTCTTCCTGGATCTTACCTCTCCAAGTTTCTGCCTTCTCATACGGACAGCCTCTATGGTCTTGGAGTTTTGTTAATAAATTCCCCCCTCTTGGGGGCGCCTGGGTGGCTCAGTGGGTTAAAGCCTCTGCCTTCGGCTCAGGTCATGATCCCAGGGTCCTGGGATCGAGCCCCGCATCGGGCTCTCTGCTCAGCGGGGAGCCTGCTTCCTCCTCTCTCTCTCTGCCTGCCTCTCTGCCTACTTGTGATCTCTGTCTGTCAAATAAATAAATAAAATCTTTAAAAAAAAAAAAATAAATAAATTCCCCCCTCTTGGACAGCTTCCCGGGAGGCACCTAGCCCTGTGTCCTTAGAGGAGCCCCGCCTCACCGGCACAGACCTCTGACTCAACCCAGCTCTGGGCCTGGGGCCACTGCAGCTCTGCCGAGGTACCTGTGTCCGCCTTTGGTTACCCGTCATCCCTCTTTTCTTTTCAAAGCAGAACTAAAAAGAGACAAGAAATTACCAGAAGCCTAGCTTTTTTTCCCTAAGAAACTGCACAGAGCTGTGTCCTAGGGTGGCAGGGGGAGCAGAGGACATGTCCACTAAAAGTGGGCCTTGGATGCACGCGGCTAGGCTCAGGTAGCTTGGCTCCCACAGAAGTAAGTTAACAGCTGTGTCCTTGGCACTTGGGGTGGAGGGCTTCACCTAGGGGTTCACAGGGTTTGGGCCTCCCTCAACCAGGTGTTAGGGTCTTTCATGCAATCACGGGCCTTACCCTTGGCTCCACTCGTGCCCCAGACCCCCATCAGCTGTCGACACACTGCTCCTTGCTGACTTGATTGTTGATTCGTAGTTCGGAGGTTCGGAGTTAGCTGGTAACCAGACAGTCACTTGTCACAAGCCTGAAATGCATCTGCCTAGTGAGAAATAAAGCAGGCATCTCTGGACATTATAAACAACTTGGCCCTTCCTGTGCTACGTAACAAAAATCTTTTTGCTCGTGGTGCTGGGCTCTGGGGAGGGGCGGGAGGGACATACAAGATCCTCTTGACTCTCTTTGGAGGCCTTAGTAGCGGTGTTTCAGAATTGTCAAGAACTGGTCATCTTAGGCCGAGGAGCTCCTTTGGCTTGGCGGACCACAGGCAGATCCCTGCTGGAGCCCCAGCTGCCATCTCTCCTGGGTCCGCTCGGCGCTGGCAGAGGGTGGATTCCCCAATCACAGGCCTCCTTGTGGACACTGGTGCTCATTCCCTCCCCACAGGGGAGCACATGCTCTGAAGCCCGAGACCAGTTGCCAAAACAGGGAACCCCACGCTGGTCTCCCTGTGAAGAATGGGCAACTCTAGCTCTAGCCTGGGCTAGGGACTTCTCTGGGACCCCTGCCTGTTCTCTGGGAACTCTCCTCTGGGAGCGTGGCGGATGCAAGGACAAGGTGAGCTCCCCTCACTTGAAGATGGAGTTCCTTGGATTTCTGCCTGTGTCCTGTATCATGATAGCCTGGGAAGAGAAGTCTCTTCTCTTCTGGTGCAGAAGGAACCCAGTCCCGTGAGGGGTCCCTGTAAGTCTCTGCAGTAGACAAATTAGGTCATCTGTGATTCTTCTAGGGCCTTACAGGGCTGACTGAACTATTTGCCCGTAAGGGCCACTGGATCCTTGTCACCAGAATTCCCCTTTTAGAGCGGCATGTGGGTTGAGATCAGTGGGAAGGTTTACGACAAGAAAGCTCTGGGTATATATGGTGGCTCTGAGGGCAAACGCTGGGGGAAGACTACTTTGCCGATGCCAGCAAAACCCCGTCTCATTAGTGCCAAAGAGCCTCAAGGTTCTTGGTGCAGACGATGTGGGTGGCTTCCCAAGTCCCACTAAGCAGCTCCAAGGTACCTTAATTCTTGTCACTAATTGGAAGCAGGTTAAAACCCCGGCTGTGATCTCTTCAAGGGCTTCAGTCAGCAGCGAGGGAAACCGTGCCTGGAGGCAGGAAGGTGGGCGGGAAAGATGCCACCCTGGGGTTCCAGATCTTGTGCTCCCCACAATGACCTCCATATCCTGTTCTCATTTTCACAACAGAGATGAGACTTTTTCTTTTTTTTTTTTTTTTAAACCTGTCCCCAACAATAAAGATCCGGTTAAGAAAAAGGGAGTGTGTTTGGAATTGGTACATACAGTGGGCAGCGCTAAATGCCAGGGTGCAACTGAAGCTTCCTTTCCGGGAATGAGGTGGCTGCCTGCTTCCCCTCTACCCTGACCCACCCACCATCGCCAAGTGTGTCCTCAAATGCAGTGGCTCTCGCTTACCCAAGCACAGGGAGCTGGTACTGTCTTTGGCATCAGCCAAGCTTCAAGTGGCAATTTTCAGCCAGACTTTGTTTTTGCCTCTTGCCTAATTAAAGACACAAAAAAAGCTGTTCTCTCCTCCTGCTGCCTTGTTCTGGGGTAGCAAATGGAGCTCTGCAGCGATCTAGAGACAGAACCATGGTCCAAGATCAGATCAGCGGGACCCAGACAGGTGTCAGCTTAGGGAGAATACCAAGTGTTCGTGTGTGTGTGTGTGTGCACGCACGCACCTGCATGTGTGTGTAGACTTGGCTCATAGCTCCGGGAGGGATCTGAGCAGGCACCTGGCCCAGCCCCCTCCGGACACACAGGTGCACAGGTGTGTCTATACCCCATCTCCCTGGGCCAGACTGGGGAGGCCAGTGCTTGCTCCATAGGACTAGAACGTGGCCTCATGTGGATGGTGGGGAGCTTCCACAGTGGCCTTCTGTGGCTCCTTTGGGTGGTGCCGTGTGAATAGAGGACTGACCCCGAGGCCCAGAGCTTGGTAACTTTCAACTTCCCTGAAGCATCCCTTTTTTTTTTTCTTCTAAGGATTTTATTTGACAGAGATCACAAGTAGGCAGAGAGGCAGGCAGAGAGAAGAGGGGGAGCAGGCTCCCTGAGCAGACAGCCCGATGCGGGGCTTGATCCGAGGGCCCTGAGATCATGACCTGAGCCAAAAGCAGAGACTTAAGTCATTGAGCCACCCAGGCACCCAGGCTCCCTCTTTGCTGACTCCATGGCTTACATCCAAGCAGGCTGCCCAAGGGAGAATTCTTTGTTGACAAATGGCTGTTGCCTATTAGCTTCATTCTTGATTGTTCAATGTTAGTAAATGGTGCAAAGGATATATTTTCTGGGAAGCAGAGGGCGGTTTGCAGGAAAATGTTATGTTGGGTCTACTTTATGGCTGGGATTTTTCCATCTAGTGGGGGAACTATGACATAAGGATGTCCTGGGTATGCCTCAAATGTGAAAGCATGAAGAAAATCTGCTTTAAGGTACGACGTGTTCCAGCCCCTTGGGGGTTTGGATTACTTCCCAAGCCAGGAAGTGTGTGGTTGTAGTTGGGTAGGACTTGTTCTGAAGGACTGTTGGACTTCTGTTAATAACGTACCAACTCATGGAAGCCTGTCGGCCAGCGTGTAGCTCAAAGGAGACAGGCAGCCCCAAGTCCAGATTCCTGGGTGCTCGTGCCTCACACAAGCCAGTCACCCACACGGGCTAGAACTAGGATTCAGTAGGAGGCATGATGTTGGTACCCAGGGCTAAAAAGGAAATCTTTGGGCATCACAGGATGTGGAAGGAAGCCCCCAACGAGTCAGGAGCCACTATGCCTCCTGGTCTGCAGTCAGTATGCACTCCCCCCCCCACCCCCCACCGCAACACACATACATACCTCCCATCACAGAGGTGAGAGGGAAGTTGGGAGGCCAGAGCCTGCTGCAACCCTGTCCCCTCCCCAACCCTTATTCCCTTCTTGCATTCTGAAGTAGCAGCAGCTTTGAGGAGGGCCCTCCAAACAGGTGGCTTCAGCTGAAGGTAGCTTCCCTACAATATAACAAATGTAGTAGGAAGAGAACCAGTGCCATCTGCAACAGATTCGGACTCGGTTATGCCTGGCCCCTGAGCGTTGGCCTTGGCCGAGGCTTCCTAAGTCCAGCCAGGGCGGTCCACCTTGCTCTGTCTCAGCTGCACCGACAAAACAGGTCGACCTCGTTCAGACTTTTAGTCGCCCACAGCAATAAAGAGCTCATCCGTTCACTTGGCTTCTAGCTCATTACCTCTTGTGTGTTCACTGATGGAAGACAGAACGTAAGTTCCTGGAGTTTAAAGATGCCTACGTGAGTGTTTCCTAAAATTGTTTTAAGTGAGCCAGCCAGATCTGCTCCCGGGGAAGGGTGGGGTGAGGGGCTGGGCCCCAGGATGGCGGGGGGAGGACATCTGGGCCCTGCAGCACAGCTGGTGGCTTTCAGCACTAGTACTAGGACCCCCGGTGAGGTGTTGCTGCTGGGGCCTTCAAGGGGCAAGATGTCCAAAGCAGAGCTAAAGGCAGCTCAGCTTGGAGGGGTACAGTAGGTGTTCCTATCAACTACTGGGCAAGGGGTAGGAGGTCCCAGGTGAAACTGGTGGAAACCTGTTCCCAGAGGTCTGCTCGCCCTCTGGGCCTTAAGGACAGGATTCTCATAGCAAGCTGGCCGGTGGGGCTGTGGGGCTGGGAAAGGGCTCTGTATCTCTCCCTGACCCGAAGCTCCAAACCAGGGTGAGGGTTCCCAAGGGGAGTTGCAGGCGTCCGGGGACAGCAGCATTTGCCCAGAGCTGCCTTCCCAGACATTCCACTCCAGGGGAGTTGGGCCGCTTTTTCTTGCTGCAGCCACTTCCCACCTCTGATTCCTCCTTAGTGTTTGGTCCGCCGTCTACCTAGGCCTCAGATTCTGCTGAGAACCAGAAGCTGGATGTTTCTCCACCTTCTGCCCCTCTAACACAAGAACACAGGCCTGCTCTCTGTGGAGAGAGACGAGACTCCAGCATTTCCAACAACTTGAATCCAGGAAAACCCCTGTCCCCTCCTTCAGGGCTGGGAGTGGCTTTGAAGCACGGCTGCCACCTTGTGGCAAAAATCACCCACAGCGCTCGCTCCGCACAAAGGCGAGGAGCCCGGGGGCCAACCACCCAACAGCGTCTCAGCCCATGCTTGTCATATACTGCTCATTTTTTATTCTGATTTCCTGGGGAAGTGGCAAAAAAACAAATGTTGGCCTTCAGATGGAAAAGAATGTAAGAGCAATTTTCCATCATCGTTCAAAAAACACTCCGCCACCACCTGCTTCCCCTGTAGTCGTTTTGAAGAAAGGAAAGCGCGTGCCCTCTGCTCTGCTGACTGATCATCACAAATATGCAGGAAGAACTCACAAGTCACGGTATATGAGCCACTGACTGCAAAGTGAATGGGATGTAAATTTCTTTCACCTGATGTGACAAAATAGGCTGAGAGTTACGGGATAGGTATACTTCTTTTTACAGTTTTGTTTTTACTGCAACAAGGCATAGGGTTTGTTGCTCTTTCATTGATCTTTATTTTGTAACAAGAATCAGCAGGAACAAATAACCCAGGACAAAGCTGCAGGAGACCGGTTTCATGCTGGAAAGGCATGAGCTTCCTGTTCGTGACCTCTGCTTTCTTAGTACTTTTCCAAGGTGTTGAGAACAAAGGTCAACAGACTCCAGTGGTAGAGGTCCCCGCGCTGCCTCCCAGATTCAGCCCGCTGGTGGGCCAGGCAGTACAGCTCTGTGAAGCTAGAGGGCCAGGCCCCAGCCTTGGTGGGCTCAGCACAGCACAAAGGCTGTGGGGTCTCCAACCTTCTAAAAGCTGATAGGGCATGGAGGGGCTCAAGAACAATGTGCGGGCCACAGGCATGGAGCATCTGCATGAGGTCCTGGGCCAACTAGATCACAGTAGAGCCCCACAGCAGTGAGTCCAGGCCATCCGCCTGGGACTGTTCCTGCCAAAATGGCTCCCCTCAAACGTATCAAAGCAATCCCACTCTGCCACCAGTTGGGACACAAGTCGTGCTCGATTTCTGGGTTCTCTCAAGAGGAAGTTTTGTTAGGGAGCAGGGGGATAGCTCAGGAAGAATTCTCACCCTTGTTGTTATCAAGGATAAGCAGAGACCCGTGGAAATTCTTATTTTTCTAGTAACCATATAATAGCACCTTGCCCACCGCTTGCCTCCTGGATGTGGCCTGGGAAGCCATAAGTTACTGCCTCTGCCTATCTCCTAACAATGCAGGAGGCACTAGGACGCCCTCAAATCAAGGACTGACTGCCAGGTTCCCTCTCAGTGGTTAACTCCTGTCCCTGCTCGAGTGTTCTGCCTTCACACGCAGTTGTCTCTTCCCTTCAAAAAGCAGGATGCTCGCAGCCATAGCCGAGTTCAGGCTGTCCACACCAGGCATGACGGGGATCAGCAGCCGCTTGCCCCCGGTACTCTCGGCCAACTGCAGGGACTCCAGGCTCAAGCCGTGGGTCTCCCCACCTATTACCACAGCTGCTGGTGCCTCTGTCCAGTCCAAGTCATAACTCTGGACTTCAAGTTCAGGGAGCCAGGATTTACTGGCTTCAGGTTCTAGATCGTCTTCCTCCTCCTCCACCTCCTCCTCATACTTGTGCAACCTCGAAAGTCGTCGCTCACATACCCAGCCATGGTCACTGGCTTTATTAGACAGCTGGGCCTGGGCATGAAGGCCACAGTTGTCAGCCACGTAGACCCGGGTGTTGGTGGGCAGGTAGTTGGGCAAGGTTTCCCAGTCCAGATTATTGATGATGGGCACCTGGAAGTGTGCACCCATCGCTGCCCGTAGCACTTTGGGCTCCCAGGCATCCACACAGCCTAGAAAAGACAGGATTCAATGAGGATTATAAACCCTCCCAGACAAGGGGACTTTTGAATAAATCAGATTAACTCTGGGTCAGGAAAGAAAGCAAAAAATGTCCTACTGTAGCCTTCTTGAGAGCTGGGACCTCTGCCTCCCTAATTATGGCAACGTCCAGCAAAGGGACCACAGGATGAATTCCTGTTAGTGCTGAAACAGACTTTTTTCCTCCCTTCAACAGGACCATCCACCTGGGCCAGACACTGTACAGGAGATGCAAAGAGCATTAAAGTCCCCAACCTCGAGTGGCAGAGTGGGCAATGGTGTTGGGACGATATCTGAACATGACTACAAGATCAGTAATTGACGTAAAAGCAGCATGAACAGGGTGACAGAAAACCCTGGTACAAAGTGGAGTGATCAGGAAAAACACCCCACAGAACAGGACCCTGAGCTGGATCTGGGAGGATAGGAGGAAGCTGTCAAAGAAAGGCGGTGTGGTGGCGGGGGTGGGCAGTGACAGAGAACACCACAGCCCAAACCCTGTAAGGAAGGTGATCTGGCTGATAATGGGTGGGGTGCAGTGGGAGATGAGACAGGAGGCAGGCAAGGACCAATTTAAAGAAGGGTGGGTAGCCAAGCTGAGGAAGTTTGGGATTTTATCCATTAGACAACATAATGGGATGGAAGGATTTTAAGCAAAGTAGTGACAGAATCTGGTTTATGCATTAGAAAGGCCCATTTGGCTTCAATGTTGAATCTGCACCAGGGCAGCAAAGCCACTAGAGAGGGGGAAATTGATGGAGACCATTACAGTAGTCCAGGGAGAGCCAAGGCAACAGCCTTCTCCTACATACACCTGTACGCCCTCTCACAACACAGTAACAAGGCTAAAGGAAGTCTTCTTAGAATTGCTAAGCCCAGGGCGCCTGGGTGACTCAGTGGGTTAAAGCCTCTGCCTTTGGCTCAGGTCATGATCCCAGGACCCTGGGATCGGGCCCCGCATCGGGCTCTCTGCTCAGTGGGGAGCCTACTTCCCCCCCCCCCCCGCCTGCCTTTCTGCCCGCTTGTGATCGCTGTCAAATAAATAAAAAGTTAAAAATAAAAAAATAAAAAAAAAAGAATTGCTAAGCCCAGCCACTTGCACGCTTTCCCAGGACTGCAGGCCAGGGGTCCGTCCTCCCCGAACTCATTAGCATAACTCTCTGCATTCTAAGTTACTGCAAAAATTAACCCAACTTCAGGAAAGAGTTAAGTAGGCAAACCAAATTTTAAAAAGAGAACAGAACCCTGCCCACACATTGCACCAATGGGCTTCCCCCAACACCACAAGGACCCAAAGATGGGAGGTGGGCTCTCTGTCAAGAAGCTGGAGGTGAGGGAGGGACAGAGGAGGGGCCGAGACCCATGAGGGGAGCCAACCAGTCTGACCCCTTTCCCATAGGGAGTAAGGGACAAGAGATTTCCCCCCTGGCCCTCATGCCCTCCATCCTGGGCACCACACCAAGCGTTCCCTGTTCCTTTCCCACCTCCTCTCTACGCACCACCACCATCAAAGTGGAAACTGCCCGCCTGTAATATAGAGGTACACTTTCAAAACCACACCGGCTCTTGGGGGTGGCTAAGCAGGGTACTGATGATGGAACCCCAGACCAAGTTCTCATGCTGGTGTCCCTGTATCTACTCCACCTATTCCAACAACGAGAGACAGGGACAAAGGGTTGAAAGGAGCCACTGAGGCAAGTCTCAGCAGTGGGTGTCATTACTAGTTTACAATGAATGATCCTCTCCCTCCCACCCTCCCCACAAGTTGTAAGAAGCAGTTTTTAGGTATGTTCCAGGTGTTAGGTAAGTCTCTTTAGAACCAAGCCTGCTCATCTCATTTCTTTTCTTTTCTTTCAAGTTTGTATTTATTTGAGAGAGAGCAAGAGAGCAGGATGGGGGGCGGGCAGAAGGAAGGGGTAGAAGAAGGAAAGCAGACTCCCCGCTGAGCAGGGAGCCTGACATGGGGCTGGATCCCAGGACCAAGGGATCATGACCTGAGCCAAAGGCAGATGCTTAACCAACTGACTGAGCGACCCAAGCGCCCCCTACTCATCCCATTTCTGACGACAGGAGAGAAATGTCATGAGGCTAACTTGTGTGGGGGTGTTTGACCCATCCCAAGGCTAAGACAAATGCATCCCAATTTCATAATCACACTCTGTCTGCATCATTCCTTTTATAGCATTCAGCAGGTCAAGAGTTAGAAAGGTCTCATGTACCCAATATTTTGGGAACTCAAGATCACTACAGGGAGGACCTGAAGTGTTAAAACTGGTATCTATTTCTTCCCCTGACTGATCTTACGTTCTTTAATATAGCAGGTGTCAAAATAATTTTAGAAGAGAATCCGCATTTCCTCAAGTACTCAGCGTGTGCTGTGCCAAGCCAAGTGCTGAGAACCCCACGTGCATGCCATCTCAATCTTCAAACAGTCCTACCAGGTAGATTCTGTTATCTACCATGTTACAAAGGAGGAAACCGACACTCAGAATATTGCTCACATATATAGCTAATAAGGGGCAGATCCAAGACTCAAATCCATGAGTGTCTACCCACAGAGCTGGCTCACTTACAAATGGCCACCCGACCCACCCAGTAACAAGTGCTCTGACCTTTGGTGAGTAAAACTTTGCTGCAGCCGGCCCCAGCAGCAGATCTCAGAATCGTCCCCAGGTTCCCGGGGTCCCGGAGATTGTCACAAATCAACAATAAGGGCAGCAAGTGGTGAAGCTGAGTCTCTGGGTATCTCATCTTAACATGGTCAGGTTTGGCAAAAATCCCTGAGGAAACAAAACAGGTGGTTCACTTGTCTGCTGTGACCAAGGAAATTATTTGGCTTTTCATTTCTTTTTCCATCTTCCTATATTTAGTTACACGAGCAATACAGGAATACATTCTGATTAAAAAAATTCATACAGGGGCACCTGGGTGGCTCAGTGGGTTAAGCCTCTGCCTTTAGCTCAGGTCATGATCTCAGGGTCCTGGGATCGAGCCCCACATCTGGGCTCTCTGCTCAGCAGGGAGCCTGCTTCCCCCTCTCTCTCTGCCTGCTTCTCTGCCTACTTGTGATCTCTCTCTGTCAAATAAATAAATAAAATCTTAAGAAAAAAAATTTCATACATATAGTCCTACCAGTGATACCCAGCCCCTAAAACTGTTTTGCTTTTTTTAAAAGATTTTATTTATTTGACATAGACACAGCGAGAGAGGGAACACAAGCAGGGGGGAGTAGGAAAAGGAGAAGCAGGCTCCCCACTGAGCAGGGAGCCCCACGCGGAACTTGATCCCAGGACCCAGGGATCATGACCTGAGCTGAAGGCAGACCCTTAACGGCTGAGCCACCCAGGCGCCCCCCACCCCCGTAACTGTTTTGGATCAGAGGCTGCGTCCCTTCAGAACGTTTCATGCATCTACCTACGTATATATACATCTACCCATAAAGAGGCACTATTTTCTTTTGCACAAAAGATTCACACCCTCTGTTATTCTGTAATTTTATTCAATTCTCTAACACGAGATGTCTTAGAGAACTTCCACATCGATCGGAGCTACCTTAACTGCTTCACGTTATTTTGTAACATGAACATCCCAGGTTTATTTAGCTCTTCCCCAACTGACTGCCATTTAGCTTATTTTCCATTTTTCCCTATTAAAAACAACCCTGCAGCGAACATCCCTGTATCTCTATGCACATGTCCTAACATTTCCTATGAAAAACTCTTGCAAACACAATCAATATATGCTGTGTGTGGGCTCCTAATGTTATCAGAGGCTCCTAAACTGCCGCCCCCCATCCCCCCAACCCCCCCGCCGCCACAGGCCAGTCCAATCTATTTACACTAAGAACACATAAATACCTACACCTAAGCCATCAATGAAGGCACCAGGATGATATTAGGCACCTGTCTAAAGGTCCTGCCCTTAGGAGCCACAGATAGCTTTAAGACCATTCAGTGGGGCAGGGGCCTCAGGAGTTCTTTAACTTCTAGCTGATCAGCTGTAGTGATAACAGCTCTCTACCAGAGGCCCTGCTTCTATCACTGGATTTTAGAGAGGTGCTGGAAGTCTGACAGGCGGTCTTATCTCTTTCTCCCTTTGCCCGACGCCCCCCCCATATAAATAATACATAAGAATAAGCTAAATAATATGTATTTTTCAGAGTCATGAAATGATGAAAGCAGTCATGACAAGGAGGGCTACAGAAGTCCTGGGTGGGCTGGCCACTGTTAGCACACAGGCCCAAAGTGGCAAGCATAGTGAAAATGAGTGATACCCACACTGTAGCATAAAGTAAGGAATTAGAAGTGTAGCTAACGAGAGCACAAACACTTAGAGTAAGTGAAGGACTCTAGCAGTCCCAAATCCCCACCCTAGGAGAGAGTTCTAAGCGCAGGGTCACAGATCCTTATGACTTGCTGGATTACAGAACAAGAGATGGTCCCCAGAATATCCTCTCCCAACTAATAGCTGAACTTTACCACAAGGAAACACATGCACAATGATATGAGAGACCCTGCCCCAAATGCCCCTTATTATCCAAGAGAAAATTCTCCACTTACTGCCATTCAATTATCAGATCTAAGGTATAATTCCAATGTCAAAAAGATATAAAGAGGGGCGCCTGGGTGGCTCAGTGGGTTAAAGCCGCTGCCTTCGGCTCAGGTCATGATCCCAGGGTCCTAGGGTCCTGGGATCGAGCCCCGCATCGGGCTCTCTGCTCGGCAGGGAGCCTGCTTCCTCCCTTCTCTCTCTGCCTGCCTCTCTGCCTACTTGTGATCTGTCTGTCAAATACATAAATAAAATCTTTAAAAAAAAAAAGATATAAAGAATTTGGTTTTGGGGTGCCTGGGTGGCTCAGAGGGTTAAAGCCTCTGCCTCTGGCTCAGGTCATGATCCCAGGGTCCTAGGGTCAAGCCCCACATCAGGCTCTCTGCCTGTCTCTCTGCCTACTTGTGATCTCTGTCAAATAAATAAATAAAATCTTAAAAAAAAAAAAAAGAATTTAGTTTTTCCATATTTAGAAAAAATATCTTCCAAGTGCTAATAGACCTCACAGTCTATTAGAAATTTGTTAGAGTCAACCAAATAAAGACACGGTTTCCTGTTCAGTGGGCTAAGCAGGGTAACAGCTTGCAGCTCACTCCTAAGTAAGCTTCTAGAATAACGGGGTCAACGCCGGAGAGGTATCACCACACTGACAGAAGTCTTGTGCAAATGGAGGGCTAAATATTTTTGTAAACATTTTCTTATATTTTAGTTGGACATTAAAGGTTGAAGAAATTACCTAAAAAATATAATGTTTAAGGAACAGTGGTTATTCCTAGAGACTGTAAAGAACCACAATACAATTGACAGAAAAACGGACTGCAGTTTCCACTGAAAATGCTATAAGACCCACAGATTTCAGAACTGTATTTTTGGTGGGTGTTTTTGTTTTTGTTTTTTTTTTTTTTTAGATTTTATTCATTCATTTGAGAGAGAGAGAGAGCACAAGCAGGGAGAGTGGGAGAGGGAGAAGCAGATTCCCCGCTGAGCTGAGAGCCCGATGTGGAGCTGGATCCTAGGACCTGGAGATCATGACCTGAGCTGGAGGCAGATACTTAACCATCTGAGCCACCCAGGTGCCCCTTTTTCTGGGTGTCTTAAGAAAACATTTTGAATTTGGTTCAAATAAAATGTGTTGCCCTAAGACAATTATGAATAAGTAATCCCAGATCTCTCCTTCTAGTAACACATAGTATAACCACTGACCCATTATTCCTTGTGGTGTTACTAGGTCGGACCAATCCTTGATATCCTCAAATTTCACCTTAATGAGGCTGACACCTTTCAGCTTATCAATGGGTAGCTCCTTTATGTATTCCAGACGGCTAAAGAAGAAAACTTTGGGCACAGCACCAGCCTTGAGAGCATCTGCAATCAGCCTGCGGCCTTCCAGCAGGATCTTCCCTTGCTTTTCCCGAAATGGCCTGGACTTAACTATTGTCATTACACTGCTGTGGGTGGAAACAAAAAGACGGGTAATTACCAACATCCTTGTTACGGAGACACACCTAGTTCTAAGAGATATAAAGAGTTTCATAGACATAAACGAATTCCAAAGAAAACACTTATTCTGCCCTCCAAGCATAATAAAAACCAGAGGGTTATACCGGGAGAAGTCCTTCAACGGGAGCAAAGACGTTAAGTTCCCGCTGGCAGGTGGGAAGAGAAAGGGGAATACAAAACAAGTCTCAGGAACACATCACCTCAGCCTTCTGTCCCCGGGTAAAGCCTTATCATAGCGAAGCCCCGACTCTTCCCAGGTGCAGGGTGTCTGGGATGGGGACACCTGAAGCGGCTGCTTTGGTCGCTGCTCGTAGGGACTGGCCTCAGCCGCAGCCCTCTGGGGCTGCTTCCCAGGACCGGGCTTCCGTTCCACGACCTGTCCGGATGGAAACACCACCCTCACGGGGCTCCGCCGCAGCGCCCGGACCCAGCGCCGCCCGTCGAGGTCCCAGGTTTGGACCACCCACAGCAAAGGCCGCGTGGCCCACCTCCAGCCCTTTACCCGGGCCGCCATCTTCCCCTGCGCCGTGGGTTGCGTCACGGAAGCGCGCCGGCGGCGGCCAGTGACGTCACGACCCGTCTGCGCATCTGCGGGCTGGCAGGCTTCTAGTTCTGCCGGCTGTGTGGCGCTGGTAGCTATGGCTACTCGTCGAGCTTTGCACTTCGTCTTCAAAGTGGGAAACCGTTTCCAGACGGCGCGTTTCTTTCGCGATGTCCTGGGGATGAAGGTGCAGACGGGGCCGAGAGGGGCTGGGGCGCGAGGGTGGGTGGCCGGGGCCGCTGCGTCCCATTGGCCCAAGAAAGCGACAATTGGGTGTGTCTTGAATCTCCGCCGGCGCCCAGGTGTCCGACCTTAGCCCTGGACTCCCCATTAGCCCTGTCGGGTTTTCAGCTTCAGGAAGCGTTGTATGTTGCTGGTTGGGTTGGTGATCTTGGAAGGGGTCTTTATTAGTCGCCGACTGTGTCTCCCCACACATTTGTATCATTTGAGTTCATTCACAAATATTGAGGCTCTGCCCTCGTGGACTTTCCAGTCTAGTGGGAAAGACAGTAAACAGAAAGTAATATAATACTCTCCCAATGAACAATAACCCAGTCTCTTCCTGTTTGGAGCCTTTCGGCTAAGATAATCTGCCTGTTTAGAGCTCTGCTTCTCTCAGGCCTGCTTTGAATGGTCTCTTACGGGTATTCGGTCTCCCGGTGAATGCTCCGGCCCTCCTCTCAACAGTCCAGATCTAAGTGTGAAGTCAGAACCCATTGTCTCCCAGCACCCGGAAGCGGCCTCTCCAGCCCTGATCAGCTGTGATTCTGCAGGGATAACCTGGGTGGCAAATGCAGGTGGAAGCTATTGGGGAGCTCCCGATAAGCCAGGGTTTTAGAGGTACAAGAGTGCAATTTAATGTAGAGAGTGCAGAAGATGTAGAGAGCAAGGGAGTTACCTGAATTCATCAGTCACTTAAAATCTATCGTCTGTGCTTCATGGTCCTGTGTTGGTGACAGCTTTGGTGGCAAAGATGAAAATGACCTTAGTATCTGTCCTCAGCTAAAGCTTAGGCCTAGGATAGGGGTGGAGATGACAGTTTGGTTTGTACATAGCTAACAGTAATGGAAGTGAAAATTTCATAAGTGATGAAAAACCACAAAACTCTCCCTTAATATGTTTCCTCATTGATTAAAGTGTTTTTGTGAAGATTAAACACTGAATATCTGATACATCATATGTATTATATAAGTAGTAGCTACTAGTATTATTAAAAATTACTACAGGAAAGATTTAACTTCAGCTTGGGTCATCAGGAGGTAATTCATGGACATCTTGCATTTGAGTTGATCTATAAAAATAGGCAAGATTTCCACAAACAAAGATTAGAGGGAGGAGTATACTGGAAAAACTGAAAGAACCCATGCAAGGATAAGGTATGTTTGGGAAACACCACTAGTTTTCTGTGCCTTCAGCTTAGATTTCTTAGTTGAAATTGAGATGGGATATCAGGAAAAATAGGTTGGGACTACTTCTGATAGTATCTTGAATACTGAGGAATTTGGATTTTATGGCACAGTAAATAGGGAGCTCTCTTACATTTTAGAACAGGGTAATATTGTGATCAGAGCTGTGCATGAGGGACATAATTTTATGGTGGTATTAAAGATCAGTAAAGATGATTTTTAATAGTCTAGGAAAGAACTGGTAGGAACTTGAACTGGAGCCGTAGCTATGGGAATCAAAAAGGAGAATAGAAACTTAAGACATTGAGAGGCTACTGTGTGGGGGGGTTTGTGTCAAATGGTGTGATAAGTTATCTATTCTCACAACACATGGGGAGACTCAGGCCCTAAACAACATTCTCAGGCAACGTTCTCAATCTCAGACAACTATTGAGTGACAGCCAGGATTCCAAATCAGAATTCTCTAATGCTGGAGGCCATCCTTTGGTTTCCTGGGTGGTGGTGACGGTTTTAACTTCACAGCAGCCGCAGCTTCCAAATCTAAGTAGATTTCACAATCTTGTTTGCCTGACTCTAGGTATTCTAATTTCCTTATCAGATACTGCGGCATGAGGAATTCGAAGAAGGCTGCAAAGCTACCTGTAATGGGTATGACACCTTGTTTCTTAAAATCTCCTTTAGGCTATGAATACCCTTGGAGAACAGAAGAAAGTTGTTTGAAGTGAGTATAAGGCAGTAGAATAAATTCAGGAATCAATAAATTAAGGTGGCAGCTCTAAAAAACACAAGTAAGTGTATCCTCTAAATGAATCTTTTTTTTTTTTTTTTTTAGATTTTATTTATTTATTTGACAGAGGGAGAGAGAGAGTACAAGCAAGGGGAGCAGCAGGGAGAAGGAGAAGCAGACTTCCCCTGAGCAGGGAGCCCAGTGTGGGCCTCGATCCCAGGACCCTGGGTTCATGACCTGAGCCGAAGGCAGATAATTAACTGACTGAGCCACCCAGTGGCCCTAAATGAAGCAATGTCTTATTGAGTGTCTTAGCTTAGTAGCCATAGCAAACTGGAAAATTCCAAGGCCTAATGAGAATTGCATGCATGTTGAGAGATATGCAAAAATATAAAAGTCCGGTTGGAGAAGTATCTTTATAGGAGTATGTCCCCTGCTTTAAAGAAAAGGTAAACAAATCTTTCCCTCAAATAAGTGCCAGACAGGTGATCTTTGGAGCCTCTGGTGGTGGGGCCCACGAGCACTGTCCATAGCTGCTTTTAGCAACAGCTGAGAGGTCTGAGAGGTCATCGCATCCTTACAGGTACTCAGAGGACCAGAGGGGACTGCCCACTGTTCTGTCCCGAGAGTTCCTGAGGGGAGGCCTGATGCAGATTTTGTCTGTATTCACTGGATTCATTTACTTTCATCTTTCTAGGCCTTATGATGGGAAATGGAGTAAGACAATGGTGGGATTTGGACCTGAGGATGATCATTTTGTCGCAGAACTGACCTACAATTATGGCATTGGACACTACAAGCTTGGCAATGACTTCATGGTAAATGGCATTTTGTTTGAGCAGATTTTGGCTGTGCCTTTTATTGAGGTCCCTGATACGACTTTAAGTATGATGACTGCTCAATTGATAGCTTTTGAGTACAGATTAGTGCTTGTGCACCTGTCTCAGAGCTGCTTTGGGAGGAAATGTGTTCTTCTAGTGTTCAGTAGGAGGCAGACTCAAGACTTAGAGACAACTTTGACAGAGACAAGACTCCTTTAGGGGAATGACTGAACCTTGAGAGATAGAAGGACCGGAGTCATTGGTTTGCTCAAGCAGGTCCTGATCATCAAACAGAGAAATATTTTCTCTCTAATGAACCATTAGGATCGGGCTCTGCTATTATGGCAGTGCTAGTCAGAGAAAAACAGGAGAAGCTTTTCAGGAGAAAGAGAGAGAAGCATTGCATATACTACATTCATTGCTTCATTCATGCAAGAGTTCAAGTCACTGTGCATCTAATAGTTATAGGATCTGCCTCTTATTGAGCAGCTACTATGTGCTACATAGAACACCACTGGGTCCAAGCACACAATGAGATAGAAGTAACCAGTTTTCTCTCAGGATCTGCCGAGCAAATCTACCTCATGCTAGATGTTCTTTTTGTCAATTGATTCTGTTATTACTCTTAACTCATGTTAAAATAATAATGACATTTAAATGGAATTTTTATGACTCAAATATCTATAAAAGTGTTTTGAAAATGAGAAGGATAGTTCAGATTTAACATAATTAGTGTCTGTTTTTCTTTTTCTCATTCTTCATGTCTTTACTCATTTATTTTTATTAGGGAGAGAGAGTGTCTTTTTTTTTTTTTTTAAGATTTTATTTATTTATTTGACAGAGAGATCACAGGCAGAGAGGCAGGCAGGGGGGGGTGGGGAAGCTGTCTCCTCCTTGAGCAGAGAGCCAGATGCAGGGCTCAATCCCAGGACCGTGAGATCATGATCTGAGCCGAAGGCAGAGGCTTTAACCCACTGAGCCACCCAGGCACCCCAAGAGAGAGAGTCTTAAGCAGGCTCCACACCCAGATCAGAGCCTAATGAGGGGCTTGATCTCACGACTGTGAGATCATGACCTGAGCTGAAATCAAGAGTCAGATGCTTAACTAACTGAGCCACCCAGGTAGCCCTAATTTATTCATTTTACAGATATTTATTGCAACTTACTATATTGTTTATATTTATATTTACTAAACTTATATATAGTTATATATAAGTACATATATATTTACTATATTTATATTTATTGTGACTTACCTGGTTAGGTCCTGGGGTTACAGCAGAGTAAAGCATGTTCCCTGGCCTAAGGGGCTTCCTGTCAGGTGGGGGAAACAAGGAAAGAGACTGATTAGTGTGATTATTGCCAAGATTGGAATAAGCATAGGCGGATGTATATGGGCAAAGATGAGGCTGGAGAAATAAGCTGGGGCCATCAGACTAGGGTGTTCACACTTTATTCTAAAAACAGAGTGAATCCATTTTTGAAGCAGGGGAACGACACAGTATACGTGGTGGGCAAGAATTCACCTGGTTGGAGCATGGGTTTTGGGTTCAAAGAAAGCAAAACTGGAAGCGAGGAAACTAGCTCAAAGGGTAGTACAGCAAGGGACTCAAAGCCCCTTAACTCATGCAGTAGTGGGAGATGGAGAGACCTGGGTGGATTTGAGAGATGTTTAGGAGGTAGAGTTAATAGGATTTGGTGATTGAGTGTAAATGAAAATTTTTTCCATGTTTCTTCTTATCTTTTCCTTACTCTCCAAATCTAAATCAGGGAGAGGAAGAAAGAGCAAAAGCATCTTGGCACCAACATCATGTCACCAGCTCAAGTCAGATGTTGACTGATGGTGCTGCAGGGGTTAGAGGTCATGTAGGTGGAGAACAGCAGGGCTGCTCCACTGTGGGTCTTCCTAAGAGACTCTGGTAATAAAATATCCCTAATAAAAGGAAACTCTGGGCTCCTCAGTTCATGGAACAAAAAGAAAAACAGGTTACATGGAACTCCCATTTATATAAAGAATTATATAAATTCTTTCCAATTATATAAAGAAGAGGATCCAGGGGCACCTGGATGGCCTACTTGCTTAGTGTCCAACTCCTGATTTTGGCTCCTGATCTCGGGGTCATGAGATTGAGCCCTGCTTCCAGCTCTCTGCTCAGCTGGGAGTCTGCTTGAGATTCTCTCCCTCTTCCTCTGTCCTTCCTCCCTCTCTGTCTGTCTCAAATAAATCTTTTAAAACAAATTATCAACAACTTAATTTTTTTTTAAGGGGGCAAAAACTGAACAGACAGCCATAGAAAATGAATCAGAAATGTCTCTCAGGGGTGCCTGGGTGGCTCAGTGGGTTAAGCCTCTGCCTTCGGCTCAGGTCATGATCTCAGGGTCCTGGGATCAAGCCCCGCATCGGGCTGTCTGCTCAGCAGGGAGCCTGCTTCCTCCTCTCTCTCTCTGCCTGCCTCTCTGCCTAGCTGTGATCTATGTCTGTCAAATAAATAAATACAATCTTTAAAAAATTAAAAAAAAAAAAAAGAAATGTCTCTCAGACACTGAAAAAGATGTTCAGCTGCCAAGGTGCCATTTGTCACCGATCAGATTGACAAAAATCAAGAAGTGTGATAGCACACTGTGTTAAAAAGAGTGTTAGCCAACTGCCACTCTCATACATTACTTTTATAAGAGCATATATTACTACAACTTCAGTTTGGCGGTATCAAAATAATGTATTTGACCTTGGTCCTTGCAGTTTCACACCTAGGAATTTAGTTTACATGTATGTTAACAACTGTGTGAAATGAACTGTATTAAATTATTTATGGTGGTATTTATTCATACAACAAGTATTTATTGAGTACCTGCTATGTACCAGGCACGATTCCAGGAAGTTTGGATAACCAGTGAACAAAATGGGCAAAAATCTATGTCTGGCAGGGGAAGGAATCAGGGCCTGACAGACAATATATAATAAATAGAATAAATAAATCATACTATGTTGTTTTAAAGGTGATCGTTGTTATTGGAAAAGAACAGCAGAGGAAGGGAGATGGGGAGTATGGGACAGATGACTTTAATTTTAAGGAGGGTGTTGAGGGTGGGTATCAGGGAGGAGGGGACATTTGTGGAAAAGCTCATGTGAGAGAAGAGAGTTAGTTAGCCATATGGATATTGCAGGGAAGAGCAATCCAGATAGAACAGGCTATGCAAAAGCCCTCAGACAGCACCTGGCGTTCCAAAAAATGCAAGGAGACCAGGTTGGCTGTAACAGATGGAACAAGGGGAGAGTGGGAGGAGATGGGGTCAGAAACGATGGGATCAGGTTGTGTTGGGCCTTTCAAGCCATTAGAAGCCATCCCTGAGTGAAACTATGAGCTATCAAGGGTTTTAAGCAGGAGAAATACAACATAGGGTTGCTGTCTTGAGAGTAGAGTATGCATCAGAAAATTTACTTTGGCTACAGAGTGGGTGATGGATTGACAGCTCAGGGAAAGAGAGGCTGTTATGATAATCCCAGTTAGAACTGCAGCTGGTCTTATCAGAAGGCATAGTGTACATTTTTAGATATTGTGATTAAATTTTAAGTAATACCTAGATAGTTGGTTTAAATTTTTTAATTTTTTTAAGATTTTATTTATTTATTTGAGAGAGAGAGAGAGCTTGAGCGAACAGGTTGGGGGAGGGGCAGAAGGAGAAGCTGACTCCTTGAGGAGCAGAGGACCTGACATGGGACTCGAATTCAGGACCCTGGGATCATGACCTGAGCTGAAGGCAGACACTTAACCGACTGAACCACCCAGGCACCCAAATTTTTTTGTTTAAAAAGCAAAATTAGGGGCGTCTGGGTGGCTCAGTGGGTTAAGGCTTCTGCCTTTGGCTCAGGTCATGATCCCAGGGTCCTGGGATCGAGCCCCACATCGGGCTCTCTGCTGGGTGGGGAGCCTGCTTCCCTTCCTCTCTCTCTGCCTCTCTCTGCCTACTTGTGATCTCTCTCTCTGTCAAATAAATAAATTAAATCTTTAAAAAAAATAAATAAAGGGGCGCCTGGGTGGCTCAGTGGGTTAAAGCCTCTGCTTTCGGCTCAGGTCATGATCCCAGGGTCCTGGGATCGAGCCCTGCATTGGGCTCTCTGCTCAGCAGGAGGCCTGCTTCTCTGCCTACTTGTGATCTCTGTCTGTCAAATAAATAAAAATCTTAAAATAAATAAATAAAAATAAATAAACAAATAAAAGCAAAAAAAAAAAAACATCTCAAGTAGGTAGCTGGCAGGCCAAGGTAAACTCAAGATTTCTCTGACTGGATCTTTAAAATTAAAAGAAAGTATCTTTGGTATTAAAATGATCAAACTTCTCAGGGCGCCTGGGTGGCTCAGTCAGTTAAGTGTCTACCTTTGCCTCAGGTCATGACCCAGGGTCCTGGGATGGAGCCCCAGGTTAAGGAGCCTGCTTCTTCCTTTCACTTTGCTGCTCCCCTTGCTTGTGCTTGCTCTCTGTCTCTCAAATAAATAAAATCTTTTTAAAAAACACTAGAAGAAAATTTTGAATGCCAATTAAATCTTAGGTGACATGATGGTTTTGCCTCATTATCTTGCTCTAGAAAAGATCTGTAATATTGTTTTTTGTCATAGGGTATCACACTCGCTTCTAGCCAGGCTGTCAGCAATGCCAGGAAGCTGGAGTGGCCACTCAATGAAGTTACAGAAGGTGTTTTTGAAATCAAGGCCCCGGGAGGATATAAGTTCTATTTGCAGAATCACAACCCACCTCAGTCAGGTAATTATATTGGGACTTATAAAAGCCCTCTGTCTAATGCCATCTTTGATGAAAGGAGAGAGGAACCAGATCTCTTTCTCCTGTGGAGTTTCTATATTGACATGATATCTCTCCTAAGCCAATGTTTCTTATTCTTTGAGGAATCTTTTTTTTTTTTTTTTTTCTTTTTAGAGAGTGAGTGAGAGAGAGCACGCAGGGGGAGGAACAGTAGAGGGAGAAGCAGGCTCCCTGCCAAGCAAGGAGCCCAGTGTAGGACTTGATCCCAGGACCCTGGGATCATGACCTGAGCTGAAGGCAGATGCTTAACCAACTGTGCCACCCAGACATCCCTGGAGAGGGAGAATCTTAAGCAGGCTCCACACCCAGTGTCAAGCCCGATGTGGGGTTCTATCTTACCGCCCTGAGATCATGACCTAAGATGAAATAAAAAAAATCCGACACTTAAACAGCTGAGCCACCCCGAGAGATCATATTTTCATATTAGAACTTTAGTGCATAATCCTCAGGGATCTAACCGGTTCTGATTTTGTTCTGTTGGGAGTATATCTGTTTCAGCTGTAACAGAAAACCAATCTCAAACTAGGGTGGACAATAAGAAAATAGCTGACAGAGCAGGTATTCTGATACCTGATTCAGCTGATTCAGCAGCTCAACAATGGCATCAGGAATCCAACTTCTCTCTCTCTCTCCATCCCCTTGTCTGCAGGAGTCTACTTCTAGAGCCGGTTCCCTTGTGGTTGTTGGGTGGCTGCCAGTAGCAACTGGGGCTACATGCTTCCACATTCTCATATGGCAGGAGAGACTGACTTCCTGTTGCTTTTATTAAGAGCAGAGCAAAACTCTTCTGGAAGTTTCCTGCAGACTTCCTGGTCAGATTTGATTCACAATCCTGCTCCTGAATGAATCATTGCTAAGGCAAATAGGTTTATCCTTAGACCGGTTGGTCTTCTCTCTCCCGCTGAGGTCAGTTTCACAAACCATAGTGCTGGCGCTAGGTGAGTGAGGGTGGAAGGGAAGTGAGGGGCCCAGCATGCTGACTGCCATGTGGAAAGAAACTTGGCACAACATGTTTCATTTACTGCAGAACCATCCTCATCCTATGTGTAATCCCCGCACCTTCTGCTCTCCGCTCTGCCAAAAGAAAAACAATAGCAGAGAAAGACACCAGTGAATAGCAAAGGCGGTTCTGCCTGCCATTTCAGTGCATGGGCACACTCCCTTAAGTGGACCTGAGATGGGACACATATATTCTCTTCCTTCCACTGGTCTGCCTCAGCGTCCAAATGCCCCTCGTGTGTGTGCAATGCTACTTGCTTATCATCTGGAGCTTGGCAAAGGAAATAACGATCTGTTCCAGTGTGGGAGGTTAGACTGGTGCTGTAGGACTTACTGGCAGATGGTCACGTTTTATAAGCCTTGCGAAAGAGTCTATTCTTTATTTTGTGGACAGTGAAAGATTTTTTTTTTTTAATTTTTTTATTGACATATAATGTATTATTAGCCCCAGGGGTACAGGTCTGTGAATCACCAGGTTTACACACTTCACAGCACTCACCATAGCACATACCCTCCCCAATGTCCATAACCAACCACCCTCTCCCTACCCACCTCCCCCCTGGCAACCCTAAGTTTGTTTTGTGAGATTAAGAGTCTCTTATGGTTTGTCTCCCTCCCAATCCCATCTTGTTTTCATTTATTCTTTTCCTACCCCCAGACTCCCCACGTTGCATCTCCCCTTCCTCATATCAGGGAGATCATATGATAGTTGTCTTTCTCCGATTGACTTATTTCGCTAAGCATAATATCCTCTAGTTCCATCCATGTCATTGCAAATGGCAAGATTTCATTTCTTTTGAAGGCTGCATAGTATTCCATTGTATATATATACCACATCTTCTTTACCCATTCATCTGTTGATGGACATCTAGGTTCTTTCCATAGTTTGGCTGTTGTGGACTTTGCTGCTATAAACATTTGGGTGCACATGCCCCTTCGGATCACTACATTTGTATCTTTAGGGTAAATACCCAGTAGTGCAATTGCTGGGTCATAGGGTAGCTCTATTTTCAACTTTTTGAGGAACCTCCATGCTGTTTTCCATAGTGGTTGCACCAGCTTGCATTCCCACCAACAGTGTAGGAGGGCTCCCCTCTCTCTGCATCCTCTCTGGCACCCACTTATGATCTCTCTCTCTGTCAAATAAATAAATAAAGTCTTAAAAAAATATATTTTATTTATTTATTTGACAGAGAGAGAAATTACAAGTAAGCAGAGAGGCAGGCAGAGAGAGAGGGGGAAGCAGGCTCCCTGCTGAGCAGGGAGCCCAATGCGGGGCTCAATTCCAGGACCCTGAGATCATGACCTGAGCCGAAGGCAGAGGCTTAACCCACTGAGCCACCCAGGCACCCATAAATAAATAAAATCTTTAAAAAAATAAAAATAAATTTTAAAAGTTACATAAAAAATGGAGAGCCCCACAATCCCAAGATGTTTTTGTCCTTTGGAATGATAATACCTTTGTGGCATTAATTTCCATTTGGTAATCGGGTCAGATCTATCAGTCTAGCTGGTGTCCAGCCTTCCTTTTACTCACTGGGTCCTGGGTAGTCTCACCCACTTGTTACCATTCCTGTCCTTCATCCTTCAGGGACTCAGCTGGCTGGGATTTGTTGATTTCTCAACGAACAGGGAAAAGGAACAGTCTGGCAGGCAGAGGCATCTGTGAGAAACACTTCGCCTTTGTCATGGTATTGCTCTTCTAGCAAATGGGGCTGAGGCAGTGAAAACCAAAGAAGAATATACCGAATTTATCATAGAGCAGCTCTTCAGAAGGTCACCTTACAATATAAAAATTTCCAATGATGTTAAATGTTTTAGTATAACTTTTATCCGTTTTGCAAAAAATAGATTTTTTTCCCTAGACAGATAAGTCAAGAAGAAGAAAGAAGAAAACAGTACCCACATAGCCAGATAATCACTGTTAACATTTTAGAGTGCATTTTTCCAGTCGTTTATCCAAAAAAAATCTATCTATATGTCATATGTTCCATTTTAACGATTCCATTATTATTACCGTTATTACATGGTGGGAAGATTAAACCATTGTCTAAATGTTGGATATTTGTGTTGTCCCTATGTTTCATTGTTATGAGAAGCACTGTAAAGAATGTCTTTGTCCTGAAAGGCCTTCATACATTTGCAATTACTTCTTTAATTGGTGATAATAGGATTGCTCTTTGAAAAGCTGTTTACAATTTTTGCCCAGAAGTGTTCTAGTTTGCCCTCTGCCAGTATTATATGATTGTGATTTTTGCCGCCTGCCCTATCACAGTTAACACTGTACTTTTAAAGTTATTTGCCAATGAAATAACAAGATGTTTTAATTCTAATTTCTTTGATTATTTGTGAGGTTGAATTTTTTCTGTATTCCACTTCATTTTTTGTGGATTACCACTTTGTGCTTTTTACCTTTTTTTTTTCTAGGATGTTCATCTTTTTCCTAGTAATGTTTGAAGATTATTTAAATATTAAGGACTTCTTATCATATATGTTGCAAAAATGTTTCCTACTTTGTCATTTATTCTTTGATTGTAATTTTTTTCTTTTCTTTTTCTTTCTTCTTCCTCTTTTTTTTTTTTGGTGGTTATTGCCTAGGAATTTTCCATTTCATGCAATTAACCTAGTCTATTTTTTCCTTCATGGTTTTTCTATCTCTGGTGTCAGATTTTTAAAAAAAACTTTTCCCACCCCCAAGCTGTAGCAGTAATGACCTGTTCTTAGTATTTTCATGGTTTCATTCTTTAAACTCAATCCTTAAATCTAAAATCCCTTTCTTATCATAAACTAAGTTCCTGGGGCACCTGGGTACTCAATTAGGTAAGCATCTGCCTTCTGCTCAGGTCGTAATCCTGGGGTTCTGGGATTGAGCCCCACATAGGACTCCCTGCTCCACAGGAAGCCTGCTTCTCCCTCTCCCTCTGCTGCCCCTGCTTGTGCGCACACTCTCTCTTCCTCTTTCTCTGTCAAATAAATAAAATCTTCAGAAAAAAATATACTAAGTTCTTATATATACTCAAGCCTGATTTAGTCTTTCTTTGATTCCATTGCACTGATCTATAAATTGCTATTGTTTTATTACTCTCCAGATCCTATATTAAAAGTAACTCTAGCAGTGTCTGATCTTAAGAAGTCCTTGTACTACTGGTCTAATCTACTGGGAATGAAGATTTATGAAAAAAATGAAGAGAAGCAAAGGGCTTTGCTGGGCTATGCTGATAACCAGGTGAGTGATATTGGAGAGAAGTAATCTGTTACTTTGAGTTTGGCTTATAAACGAGGTTACATGAAGGTTATTCTCAGAGTTTTTTCACAGTGATTCAATATTTACAGAGATAAACAGAAAGAAGAAAATAAAAATTGCTGATAACCTCATCACCCAGATATTACCTTTGTTTATATTTGGGGATATAGCCTTTCAGAAGTGGAATTGCTGAGTCAGAACAGAGGGAGACAACATCTAGTACTATAATGATAATCTATTTTATCTTTTTTTTTTAATAACTTAGCATCTGAACATGATTTAGTCCTTGCACTCTGACCCAGCACATCTACTCATAAGAATTTATTTCACAGCCGTACTCACCATTTATGTGCGCAAGGAAATGTGTAAAAGGTTATCTGTTCCAGTTTGAAATAGCAAAAGATAAATAACCTCAGTGTCCTGTGCATTAGAGGTATAGTTCAGTATTTTTTGGTTTATCCATAGAATGGATTACTGTGCAGCTATCAGAAAGAATAGGGTGAGTTGTTATGTGCCAATGGAGTAACACTGGGTAAAAACAAGGGACAGAATAATGTGTAAATAATGCTACTGTTTGTATTTAAAAAAAAAAATCTGTGCATGCCATGTGTCTAGCAGGACACACAGGAAGCCTCTGGGAGAGAGTAGAAGGGAAAGATAGTTTTTACTTTATTCCTTTAGTACTGTTTGATTTTTTTTTCTTTTAATCACATAACCTGTTCCAAAAAACTAGACCCACTTTCTTTCTTCTTTTCAGTGTAAGCTGGAGCTGCAGGGTATCAAGGGTAGAGTTGATCATGCAGCAGCTTTTGGCAGAATTGCCTTTTCTTGCCCCCAGAAAGAGGTAATGTTTGTTCCTGGATCTTTTGTGTAAGCTCTGGGACTAGCCAGTTGAATCAGCTAAGAACCTCAACCCGCCCCTCTTCAGGTTCGTTCCAATTGTGGCTTGGTATCAAGTTCACCAGTTGTCTCAAGAGCGGCTGAGATAATAAAATCAAACAAGTGGTGCCTGGGTTCTCTCTGATTGGTCTGATACTCCCCTAGGGCTGATGAGGACCATAGTGTGGGAGTGGTACATGACCCCTTGCTTGCTTTCCTTCTTTATTTTCCTCCAGTTACTGGACTTAGAAGACTTGATGAAAAGGGAGAACCAGAAGATTCTGACTCCCCTGGTGAGTCTGGATACGCCAGGGAAAGCAACGGTACAAGTGGTCATTCTGGCTGACCCTGTAAGTATTACTCAAGAAAGGGATGGGCTGCACCAGGGGTTTCTTCAAGGTGTCTTTTTGCCAGATTTCTTTTCTCTTTATCGACGTAGGATGGACATGAAATTTGCTTTGTGGGGGATGAAGCATTTCGAGAACTTTCTAAGATGGATGTAGAAGGAAGCAAATTGTTGGATGATGTGAGTCTCATTTCTGACTTTCTATCCCCATAGGCGTACAGGGGATAGTGTTAAGTGTGTGGGGGAAAGGCTGAAGCAGGAGGGTCCAGTGCTGTGTCCTTTTGGCGGTAGGGTGACATCTGAGCCAGGAACATGTGTCTTCGTTGCTACCCGTATGACTCTTTTTTTTTTTTTTTAAAGATTTTATTTTTAAGTGGGGCACCTGAGTGGCTCAGTCGGTTAAACGTTCTGTCTTCAGCTCAAGTCATGATTCCAGAGTCTGTGGATGGAACCCCGCATGGGGCTTCCTGCTCAGCAGGGTGCCTGCTTCTCCCTTTTCCCTCTGCCTGATGCTCCCCCTGCTTGTGTGCTGTGTCTCTCTAAAATCTTAAAAAAAAAAAAGGATTTTATGGACACCTGGGTGGCTCAGTCGTTGAGCGTCTGCCTCGGCTCAGATCATGATCCCAGCATCCTGGAATGGAGCCCTTTATTGGGCTCCCTGCTCAATGGGAAGCCTGTTCTCCCTCTCCCACTCCCCCTGCTTGTGGTTCTTCTCTCGCTGTGTCTCTCTCTGTCAAAAAAATAAATAAAATCTTTTTTTTTTTTTAGATTTTTATTTATTTATTTGACAGAGATCACAGGTAGGCAGAGAGGCAGGCGGGGTCGGGGGGGAAGCTGAGCAGAGAGTCCAACATGGGGCTTGATCCCAGGACCCTGAGATCATGACCTGAGCCAAAGGCAGAAGCTTAACCCACTGAGCCACCCAGTCGCCCCTAAATAAAATCTTTAAAAAAAAAAAAAAAGATTTTTGGGGCGCCTGGGTGGCTCAGTGGGTTAAAGCCTCTGCTTTCGGCTCAGGTCATGATCTCAGGGTCCTGGGATCGAGCCCCGCATCGGGCTCTCTGCCTGGCAGGGAGCCTGCTTCTCTTCCTCTCTCTCTGCCTGCCTCTCTGCCTACTTGCAATCTCTCTCTCTCTGTCAAATAAAGAAATAAAATCTTTTAAAGGAAAAAAAAAGACTTTATTAATAAGTAATCTCTACACTCAACATGGGGCTTGAACACACAATTCCAAGATCAAGAGTCACATGCTCTACCGCCTGAGCCAGCCAGGTGCCCCTAAAATATTTTGTTTTTTTAAGGAAACTCTACACCCAGCGTAGGGCTCGAACTCAAGACCCCAACATTAAGAGTTGCACACTCTACTGACTAAGCCAGCCAGGCGCCCCAGCACCCATATGACTCTTAACTGGGTATAGCATTCATGCCTTCGCACTTGCTCACGCTGCCTGGGGAACCACTCCTGCCCCATGCATTGTGATTCTGCTCAACGAGGGGAAAGGCCTGGATACACCCCCCTGCTTCTTTAGCTCTCTTGGTCCTCTCATCTCCAGTGTACAGTGGCAGTCCCTTCCTTTCTAGTGAATTGTTCTCGTCAGCATGCAAACGAGGTTTCATGTCTCCCATCTTTTAAAAGTCTTTTGCCCCATATCCCTTCTCCACAGTTCTTTTTAAAAAATCTGCCTACACTCTGTTTCTGCTTCTTACCTCCCCTTCACATCTGAGTCTGTTCTGCCCTGGCTCCTGTCACTCATGGGAATGCTCCTGTTGATATCACAAGTGACTTCATCTTGCCAAGTCCAGCAACTACTCTTCTATCCTCATCAAACTCAGTCAACATCCAAAGCCATCATTGTACCCCAGCTTCTGGCACATACCTGGTGTGTGGTAGGAACTTAGTGAATGCTCTGTTGATGATTCAGGGAATGAATCACTGGCTCTTCACTTACTATCTTGTGTGACTGACTGTAAGTAATTTACTTAAATTCTCTGAACTTCAGTTTTGGTGGTTTTGTTTTATTTTGTTTTAAGTAATCTCTGTGCCCGACATGGAGCTTGAACTCACAACCCCAAGATCAAGAGTCACATGCTTTACCAACTGAGCCAGCCAAGATCCCTTAGGCTTTAGTTTTCTTACCTGGAAATTTGAGAAAAAGATACGTACCTCATAGGATGGTTGTATGGTTTATAGAGCATGGCAAACTGCTGACATTATAACAGACACTCAATTTAATTAAAGCAGGAAACAAAATATATAGCATTAATAAATTTTATCATAAAGGAAAACAGAATCCTGGACAACCTCCCAGTTGGCATATTTGTTAGACTTTTTCCTCCTTGCTTTTTCATATCCCTGACTAACTTCCTCCTCTTTCAAGTTCTCTTCTTTTGTCTTAGAGATCCCACCATTTTCATATCTCCCTGACAGCTTCTTAGACAAAAGCACATCTTTCTGTCTCATTCCAGAACGATTTACCCACAGTCCCACTCTAGCTGTCTTTTACGCTCATTCCACATTTTTCCTCTTCTCTGAGTAGAAGTTACCTACTACTCTGGTTACTTCTTCTCTGAGCTGCAACTATCATCCATTCTCTGACTTCCTAATTTCTAGTTCCTACTCCTCCCTAAGCTCTAAACAAGTATTTTTTGTTGTTACTGAGGTAAGGTATACACGAAATATAAATGAACAGAAATTTAGTGTTCTATCTGATGAGTTTTGACAGCTAAATATTCTCATACAACCACTGTTCAAAATATAGAGCATTTTCATCATTGTAGAAAGTTCTCCCATGCCCGTTTCCAACTAATTCTCACCGCTGCCTCCCAGAAGCAAGTATTGTACTTATTGTCACATTATTTTTGTCTTTGGACTTCATATGAATGAAATCATTCAGTAGGTATTCTTTTGTGCCTGACTTCTGTCACCCAGCATAACATTTTTGAGATTCTTCTATGTAATTACACACATCACAGAGTTCTTTTTTTTTCTTTTTTTATTGCTGAGTGGTATTCAGTTTTATAAATACAACAATTTGCTTATCCATTCTTCTGATGGTGGATATTTGAGTTGTTTCCAGATTTTATCCACAATAAGGAAGACTGCTATGAACGTTCTTGTGTAAATCTTATAGACATTGTTTCATTTCCCTTAGGTAATAATTAGGAGTGGAATTGCTTTTACTTTATGAAAAACTGCCAAACAGTTGTCCAAAGTGATTGGCCCATTTTACTCTCCTGTCAGCCGTGTATGTGTCTGAGAGTTCCACCTGTTCCATACCCTCATCAGCATTTGTGTTTTTCTGGGTTTTTGTTTTAGCTGTCCTAGAATGTGTAAAATGGCTTCTCATCGTGGGTTTAACTTGCGTTTCCTTGATAACTGCTGACGTTCAGCACCTTTGCGTATGCTTATTGGCTATTTGCACACCTTCCTTTACGAATTATATGTTCAAGTCTTTTGTCCATTTCTTTCTATAATAGATTTTATTTATAATATTTGGTCATTAAAAATTCCAAAAATACACAGGAGAGTACAACAGATCTCTGTGTGACTGTTACTAATCAACATTGCCATAATTTTTCATCATTCCTTCCCACCCCACTCTTTTTTTGGCTAGGGAATTTTTTCCCCACCCCCCCCCCCAAGATTTTTTTGATTATTCATTTGAGAGAGAAAGAGCATGAGCTGGGGGAGAGGGAGCAGCAGACTCCCTGCTGAGCCACGTGGGGCTCAATCCCAAGACCTCGGAATCATGACCTGAGCCAAAGGCGATGCTTAACCATCTGAGCCACCCAGGCGCCCCTTTTTTGCTAGGGAATTCTAAGGCAAATCTTAGACACTGTGTTGTTTTAACCCTAAGTACTTAAGTATTTTATACATTTTGATTTTTTTTTTTAAGATTTATTTGAGAGAGAGTGCTCGCCTGCATGTGCACATGAACTGGGGAGGGGCAAAGGGAGAGGGAGAAGCAGACTTCCCACCAAGCAGGGAGCCTTAGGTGGGACTCAATCCCAGGACTCTGAGAATAAACAGTTTTTGAAGTGACTGGATTTATGCTTTAGAAAGCTGATGCTGCCAGGAGGGATGGCAAATGAAGGCAGATGCTTAACTGACTGAGCCACCCAGGCACCCCAGTATTTTATACATTTTTAAATTATTTATAAGAAGTAAAAGTCAAGGAATTTTCTTATGTACCATATTGATATTAGCACAATTTTAAAAATCACCAGTATATCCTTAATGTCACTTAAAATCCAGTTTTATTAAAATTTCCCTAATTAGGGGCGCCTGGGTAGCTCAGTCGTTAAACGTCTGCCTTTGGCTTGGGTCATGATCCCAGGGTCCTGGGATCAAGCCCCACATCAGGCTCCCTGCTCCATGGAAGGCCTGCCTCTCCCTCTCCCAATCCCCCTGCTTGTGTTCCCTCCCTGCGTCTCTCTCTGTCAAATAAATAAGTAAACTCTTTAAAAAAATAAAATTTCCCTAATTAATGAAAAATGATTTTATATAGTTGGTTTTCCCTATGCATTTTTTAAGTAGTTTTAATATAATTGGGCTGCATCAATACAGAACAATTTATATGAGCCATTGAGATTCATGACAAACTAGTTGGAAGACACACCTCTGATCTATTTTACATTTTAGCCGTTCTAGTCCAATCTCTACGAATGTATTTTCACACTACATGACTGCTCACACGATTTTATTCTCCTGGAATGTCCCTCATTTAAATATTTGCTTATTTTTTAAGGCCCATTCAAATCCATTTTTTAAAAAAATTGGTTATTTATCTTGTTGATTGGAGTTCTGGTTGTGAGTCATTTGTTAAGTATCTACAAATGCAAGTACTTCTCCCAGGCTATGGCTTGCCAGTTTATTTTCTTAACAGAATCTTTTGAGGGCGCCTGGGTGGCTTAGTTGGCTAAGTGTCTGCCTTCGGCCCAGGTTATGATGCCAGGGTTCTGGGATTGAGTCCTACATCAGGCTCCCTGCTCAGCAGAAACCCTACTTCTCCCTTTGCCCCACCCCCCCAACTTGTGCTTTCTCACTTCTCACGTGCACTCTCTCTCTCTCACGAAAGTAAATAAAATCTTTTTAAAAAATCTGCAGACAGTTGCTCAATACTTACATCCTGTCAAATTAAACATAATACTCTATGCCGAATGAATGCTTTTTTTTTAAACATTTATTTATCTGTGAGTGTAAGAACGTGAGCTGGGGGGAGAGGGAGCAAGAACTAAAGCAGACTCCATGCTCAGTGCAGAGCCTGACGTGGGGCTGGATCCTATAACCCAGAGATCATGACCTGAGCTGAAACCAAGAGTCGGACGCTCAATCCACTGAGCCACCCAGGTGTCCCCTGAATGAGCACTTTTTTTTTTTAAAGATTTTATTTATTTATTTGAGAGATCACAAGTAGGCAGAGAGGCAGGCAGAGAGAGAGGGGGAAGCAGGCTCCCCGCTGAGCAGAGAGCCTGATGTGGAGCTTGATCCCAGGACCCTAAGATCATGACCTGAGCCGAAGGCAGAGGCTTAACCCACTGAGCCACCCAGGTGCCCCAAATGAGCACTTTTTGTTAATGACCATAGGCAGTGCACTGAGGTACAAAGTGGACTGTATTGTTTTATGGGCTTAAATATATATTCCAATTCTCTTTCTGCAGGCAATGGCAGCAGATAAAAGTGATGAATGGTTTGCTAGACACAAGAAATCAAAGGCTTCGGGGTAACAGAAGACATGATGTGGAACAAGCATTTGTGATTCCTGTCTAGCACCTGCAAGGCCTGATGTGTCCATGCATGATAAAGACCCTCACACCTTGCTTGTTTCCTGTACCAGCAAGGAGGCTGGGGTGGTAAAAATCTGTGTGTCTTAATCTTTGAAAGCGCTAAGATATATTTTAGAAATAAAATCCTATTATCCATCCAGTTAGAGGAGAACTGTTGCCGTAATCAGTACTGTTACTGGAATGGCACATTCTTTGTGTAACTCTATTAGATTAGTCATAATGTATTTTTTAGATTGGGCAGCTATGTGGGACACTACCTGTGGTTGGAGATGGAGGGAATTTTGATAAGCTTATAGCAGGACTACTTCTGGCACCATGCTGTTCTAATGCCTTCCTCTGGCAGGCCTTGACACTGAAAAATATTAAAGAGGGGCGCCTGGGTGGCTCAGTAGGTTAAAGCCTCTGCCTTCAGCTCGGGTCGTGATCCCAGGGTCCTGGGATCGAGCCCTGCGTCGGGCTCTCTGCTCGGTGGGGAGCCTGCTCCCCCACTCTCTCTCCCTGCCTCTCTGCCTACTTGTGATCTCTCTCCTCTGTGAAATAAATTAAAAATCTTTTTAAAATTTTTTTAAATTAGAAAAAAAAGAAAAATATTAAAGAAATTTTGTTCTTGAATCAAGAGATTTGACTAACACCCCACACATTCTTTGCTTTGAAATTCTGAGCAGCCAGAGAAAACAGATGGAAGGAGCTAATGTGCTATGTTTCTACATGCCTGGCTTCATGCTATTTTCCTTATATAACTTTTTAAAATCTTCATGAGAATTTCAATTTTTTAAATATGGGTTAGATTTCTTAAATATGGATTAGATTATTTCTTCAGCCTGAAAAAAATTTTTTTCAGTGATTTTTTTTTTTTTTTGAAGATTTCATTTACTTACTTGATAGAGATCACAAGTCAGCAGAGAGGCAGGCAGATAGAGGGGGAAGCAGGCTCCCTGCTGAGCAGAGAGCCCGATGTGGGGCAACCAGGACCCTGAGATCATGACCTGAGCCGAAGGCAAAGGCTTAACCCACTGAGCCACCCAGGCGCCCCTTTTTAGTGATTTCTTGTAGCTTTCTATTTGGTTCCAAAGAAGAAATAAATTTTAATCATTGGAAATAGAATTATATTGGCCATATTTATTATAAATGGTTTTTGAAAGTATACTTCTTGAATCACATTGTTACACCAGCCTCTGTTTAAAATGGTAGTGGCCAGGTTCAGATTTTAGGCAAGAAGCTGAGGAGATTGAAAAGGATTGACTCAGAGGTTACCAGTTCCAGAATAATACTTATGAAATCACCTGTGGTGTTCTGTGCTTCCAGGAAATTTCAGGGTTTCAGCTCACCTTCTGTTAGGGTAATCTTACCTTCACTGAGAGAAAAAAATCTTTTTCCAGCTCCACAGCACTTTTCATTCAACTTAAACTGTCTTGAGACAGAGTTTGAAAGCAAACCAAGTTATATATGTCCCTTCTCTAGACCATTGGTTCACTTTTTTCCTATACACGGGGAAATTATTGTATGGATTTTGAATAACACCTCTGAGGATGGTATGATCTATTAGAAAACAAGGTTGTAAGATGGTTTTGCCCAAGCTGGCATTTTAAAACAGATGAAGTTGGAAAGTTCTTTGGCTTCTCTAGAGTTGTGTTTTCATAACAGTTATTTTGGGGTTTTTTTGCCTTGAGGGTTGAGGAGTTCTGGCATATTAAGTTTAAATTCAAACTTCCCTTAGGTTTAAATCCAGAGAAATTTAGAATGGCTGGGTTGCAAGCGCTCCCCGAGCCTACCCAGGGAGTTAGTATGAAATCCATATTTGCTTGACATCTTGGTAGAATTAGCAAAGCTGTGGACATTCACAGCTCCTTTATGGGACTTTCTGCCCATCTCACCTGTCACATGCAGTTGCCATTGTGGTTTAGCAGTTTTTAGGAGGGTTCCAATTTGTCCACTGAAATTTATGGTGAGAGTTCATGGGAAGTTTCAGTTTGGTCTAAGATTTCTTATCTTTCTGGGAAGTCAATAGGAAATTTACTCTGGCCTTAATGATCAACAACAAAAAAATGCTCTTGTTTTGTTGTTGTTGTTGGATTTTATTTATTTTTAGAGGGCCAAGGTGGGGGCAGAGGGAGAGAGAAACTTAAGCAGATTCCACACTGATCCTGGAGCCCAATGTGGGGCTCGATCTCATGACCCTGAGATCATGACCTGAGTGGAAACCAAGAGTCGGTTGTAACTAACTGAGCCACCTAGGCACCCCAAGAAATACTCTTGCCTCAGACTTCTATAACAGAGTCAGTGATACAAAAATCAAAAATTAAAAAGATATACATTGAAAAGTCTTGCTCCTACCAATTCCATTCCCCTTGCCTCCTTATTAAACAGACAAATATATTTATTTTCTCCCTTTTCCCCACAAAATTCAGCATACTGTACACACTATATATTTTTAAATAATGTATCCTATAGTTGCTTTCTGCAGTCCTAACTATGGTGCATTTTTACTTTATCAGGTTTTATAATTTATGGAATGGTATGACTTACACCTACAGTGCCTCAGTTAACACCATATTTTGGAGCAAGATGTTCCATTATTATTTTTTTTTTTTTTTTTTTTTAAGATTTTATTTATTTATTTGACAGACAGATCACAAGTAGGCAGAGAGGCAGGCAGAGAGAGAAGGGAGGAAGCAGGCTCCCCGCCGAGCAGAGAGCCCGATGCGGGGCTCGATCCCAGGACGCTGGGATCATGACCCGAGCCGAAGGCAGCGGCTTTAACCACTGAGCCACCCAGGCGCCCCTCCATTATTATTTTTACTAGTAATTCACACTTACTGTGAATCGGGGCCCTAAAGCATCAAAATGTGCTTGTAATATCCTCCAAAAGAAGAGAGGACAGCACAGCTGTTGTACAAAGTAGCTCTTGCCCGACCTAAAATAGTTCTTCAGTCACTGTGACATCCTGGGGATACTTTATTCTCACGTCATGTACTTAGTCTATAGCAACTTCTTGCAAAGACATGAACAGAAGATCCTGAAAATACATGGTGAGATTTGGTTTCCTTTGTCCTCTGAAGTCTTTATGGTTGTTGCTTCTGTTGTTTAATGGCCCTTCAGGAACTAGAACTGACCTGATGTCTTAATCTATGAAAATAGTTTTTGAGGAAAAGTGTTGGGAAGGCCCATGCCACAGGAGAGCTTTTTCTCTGAAATGCCTTTAATGATAGCACATAGCTTCCTCCATATCCCAGGGCATCGATGCCTCTGTGATCATTGGCACTAAGGAGTGGAAGCCGAGCGCAGACATTTTGGCCCTTGCCAAAAGGGGTGTGTTTGGCCCTTGTCAAGGGGTGTGTTGTGCTTCTAAAACAAACTCATTTACACGTATTGTCCCATAGACATCCCCAAGCAGAAACTAGGGTTAGCTACGAACTAATTCCAGGAAAACTTTGGTTGCACGGCCTCCAATGAGGCTTTCGGGAGACTGGGATTTTGAAACCATCTGATCTGTTGTTTCTAGTCTGCTGTGTTGTCATGCATCAATTGCTTCACTGAAAGCTTGACTTCCCTCAAAATATTAACTCCATCAGGCCTGCATTCCAGTAGGGGCTTTTGGTAGTAGGATTTGACTTTAGCTTTTTGGAAACCAAAGCCCCTTTTCCCTCACTAATGTTGGGTTAGTAGTGAACAGACAACCCCTGAAGAGATAAGGGGCCTTGGCCTCCTCTCCTTCATTCCCCTTTCCCGGGAGGCCAAGCCTCTGGAGAATGGTCTTTTGACCTCAAATGTTGAGGCATTTTCATAGCATGATTCTTCCCCCAACCTCTCTCCTCCTGCCAAGCATTTGCGTATACTCTGGGATAGGAAGGCTGGGAACTCTTATTCATAAAGCCAGTTGTGATGGAACTTTCCCTAGAGCAGAGCAGCTTTTTATATATTTTGGACACCTCAGGACTCTCACCGTCACTTGGAGTTTAATCATCTTTCCAACAACAGTCACTCACACTCATGCAGTTTAAGAGATTTATTGATGTTTCTCAGCTATAGTGGTTATGGTTTCAGGATGTTTCAGCCATCGGTCTTTTAAGAAGCCCTTTTCCCTACTGGAGGAGCCCTGCTACTTGATTCTGTTTCACACTCTGTCCTCCTTAACCAGTATCCTTTTTCTTTAGTTCTTCCACTTTGGCAACATAGATCCTCATGGCATCCATCTTGGACATCCCTCTGTTCTCGTTCCATGCCTCCCACTTGGCCTTGGCTTTCACATCTGTAGCAGGTGGGGAAGGAATGTTGCAATCGCCCTGGGTGGCCTGTTTGTAGAAGCTGTACACCATCAGTTTCTCCTGGTCACTCACAGGTCCCTTCAACTGCTTAATAGCAGCACAGGCCAGCTCAAACTCCACTTGGCACATTGGAGGAGGGGAAGCCCGGCCCCTATGTCCTCTCTAGGTGATAGCTGGCGCTGGAAGCTGGAGGATGGAGAGTTAGAAACACTGGAGGTTGGTCATTAGGTCAGGGAAGAAGGGAAAGGGAGCACAGGAGACATGGTAATGTGTGAGAAGAACATAGGAAATTCGTGTGTGTGTTCTCTCAGAACCAGGGGCTATTGGATTGGATCTCCCCCACCGTTGCTCTGGCTAGCAAAGTGCATTTTCTGGGGAGGGCAGCCAGTAACACTTTAAAGGCGCCTACGATTCCAGAAAATTAAGGATGCTGTGCTGCCGTGAGAAAAGTGCGCTGGGGCAGAGCTGTGGGGGAGTGGAATGTGCGTCTGTGCGACAGACACTCTTCAGGGGAGGAAGCCTCTCAGCATGGCCCATCTGTGCGGGTTAGTGGGCAGCCTGGGGAGGTCGTTCAGTACGGATGAACCGTAAGCGAAGGATCCCGAGGGTTCCTCGATGGGAGCGAACGCAGAGCCTGGGACGGAGCTAGGGGGTAGGCACCGCCGGGACTCACGAAGCTGGGCTGGGCAGGGGCTGGACAGAGGCGTGGCTGAGCCGCGGGAGCAAAGGGAACCGCGGGGACCGGGGTTGGGGGGCGGGGCGAGGCGCACTTGGCCGAGGGGAAGGGCGGGTACTTGCCTGTTGGCTGGTTGCAGGCCTCGGGCTGGTAGGGGGGCGCTGTGGGCCGGGCTGCTGGGGCGCCGCGGACCGGTTGGTGAGGACTGCGCGTGCGCGGAGCGGCGGGAGGACTGCGGCGGACTGCGCGGCGCCTGGGCTGAGATGGTGGGCGGGGGCTGAGGAGCCGCCCGTTGTCCCGCCCCCGGAACCACCCATTGTGCCGTGGCGCCTGCGCCGCCCTTGGGGCGTCGCGGGGGAGGGGCGGCCCGCGCGGCCGCCAGCGTCGCCGCCATGGACCTAGGTGGGTGTCTTGGCTCCCGGTTCTCAGACCTCGTGGTCTGCGTCCCGAAACCTGCGACCAGGACAGTCCTGAGCGGGCCGGACTAAGGGAGCTGTCGGGATCGGGAAGGGTGTGGGAGGGCGGGGGTGTCCTCGGGGCCGGGTGGCGGGAGGCCCCGCTCTAGCCTTGGCCCCGGCGCTCCGAGGTTCGCGTCTTGCCCCTCTCGGGGCGCCTTTCCACGTGAAGGGCCAAGCGGATGTGTAGAGTTCCTGAACGTGAACAGGGTTCGTGCACGTGCTTTGGAAACTGCCGGGCTCGGACGAGACGCCCCCGGGGAATCCTGGATGCCCCCGGGGAATCCTGGATACCCCGACGGTTCCGTTTATTGGACGGCCACTGGGTTCTTGAGCAAGCGTCTTACGCTCGTGGGGTCCTCCTCGACAAAACGGGGATGATGAGAACGTACCCACCACACCGAGTTTGGGGGCGTTTTGATTGAGAGTACGTGTATACCGTGACTGGTGCCGTGCCTTGAGCACAGCCGCTTAACCTGAGCAGCAGTTGGCGGGGAGGGCTGCGGAAGCCGAGGTGCCTTTCCTGAACCTACCTGCGTTTTGATTCAGAGACCTCATAGGACCTCCCACGGTCTGGGAGGAGGGAGTGAGGAGCTGGTATAAATCGGTGGCTCCTTTTCTGGCCTCCCCCCCTGCTGGACATGCTCTTAAAGAGATGAGACCAGGAGGCTGTCCTGAGAGAGCTGGGGTGATGCACCCCAAGATGTGCCAGGAACAGGCTGTGGAGAAATGGTGTAGTCCTGTCGCCAGCCAGGTCTTCAGTGGTGGAACAGCAGAGCTCGAAGCATGGAGGGCTGCAGCTGTGGTGATTTTTATCGTAGCCCCTCCACACTGTAGTTGGGACATCCGAGCTGATTGTTCTGAATCTCAGTGTTCCCTTCTCTAAAACAAGAATGGTTCTCAAGAGGTTGATTTGAAGAATTTTAAAAGAGATCTTGCACAGTGCCTGGCGCGGAGTAAGCACTTAATAAACATACGTGGGCACTTAGTAGTGATAAAAACACGTGGGATTTGCCCAGCTATTAACCAGTAGGTCCTGGGACTTACTCCTTCAGGTAGCACAGTGAACATAATGTCTTTGGCATATTGGGGGACAAATATCTCAGCTGACTGTGCAATAAATTTAAATTTACAGAGTCAATGGGAACATATTTTGGGAGCCTAGAAGAGCAGCCTGAGCCGAAAAAGGGAGGGGGGCAGAATCCCTAGTGAGACCTCTCAGCAACTACTCTTTCTGGGAGCCTGCCTCCATCACTGGGAGCCAAGTTGGACTGCCTTCAGCAGTTGGTTGTATGGGAGTGCTGATCCTTTGGCCTTTGCCACTCCCATGAAGTTGAAGGCCAAGGTAGATTTTAGTCTCCTGAATCACGATTCTCTTGTTGGCTCCTGGCCTGTGAAATTGGGAAAGATGTGTTCTTGGGGGTGTGAGCAAATGAAGAAGGGGTGGCATCTCCGGGCCCTGGAAAGAGGGGGAGAAATTGGGAATACTGGATAGTGAGTAGGGTTTGTACTCTGATTTTGTTTCTGGGCCAGAAGCAGCGTACCTGAGAAAGACCTATGTTTTTTTCCCGTTACTGAGCAAGTGAAGGCAAAGAATAGTGACAAGGTTCCCCTTCCAACAATGGAAAGATTTGTGGGGTATCAATACTTACTGAACACTTCTCGGGCTCTTTGTAGCCAGAGGCTTACAGTAGCTGTATCCTGTGTAACACTCAGCAGCTCTGGGAGATGGAATTGGGAGCTAACACTGAACAACCAGCTCAGTATTGAGGGCTTGACTAGTATATATCATTTGATCCTCCCAGTCTAATACACAAAGTCTTTATTTTCCCCACATACACAGAAGGGAAGCTCAGAGAACCTTTAGCTGCTTCTAGATGGTTGAGCTAGGATTTAAAGCCATGTCTAATTAAACATCCCCAAATGCCTTCCTTGATAAGCCTTTTCATTCCTGGCTCCCTGGAGAAAGGACTTTTCTTTCCTAATCTACTAAAGTATTTTTTTGTGTCTATCTCTTGGTTTCTACCAAAGAACCAGAGCCTTTGGTAGCTTGTTCTGTTTGACAGAGCTGTAGGGTCAGTGGCTTTCCTGAAAGGCAGAAAACTAGAAATTTGTTTGCAAGACAGGCTTTAGGAGAAAAGAGGGAAGGCAGGGCTTGCCTGATTGCTTCTATGTCCACAGCCCTGGCCCATGCCCCTTTTAGGCTGTATCATTACTTAGAAGTGCAACTGTCATATTCCACAGTACATACGTGGTGGACCCTGTAGCTTGGTACTGCTGTGCTTGCTCGCTCGCTCTCTAAGCCCTTCCTCCCCATGTCCTCTGCTGGCCCATCCTTTGCTGGAGGGTCTAGCCCTTTCCTTTACACATGCTTTTCATGCAGGGTCTCATTTACTTTTTCATTCAGTTGACCCCTCTGGGCAGACCTCGCTGGGCCACATTTCCATTGCTGGAGGATGGCTTGACCTTAATGTTCTACCTCAGACTCCAAATAACCAAAACTGAACACTGGTCCCTCCAAAGCTGTTCTGATTCTCTTCACCCAGTGATGCCCATGGTCTTCCCAATCCAGGCTAGGGAGTTTGGGAGTCCTTTATTCCTTAGCTGAGTCCTTTTGATTCCAGCTCTGCAGCGGCTCTTAGAACCTTCCCTCCTCCCCCCTTAGAACCTTTATTATCTCTAACCCTGATAATGAGAGCCAACCTACCAGCTGAGGTCTCTCCATCTCACCTCTACTGATTATTTTAAAGATTTGTCACCACCCTCTGTCTTTGCGGCTTCTGTCTGTACAGGACCCCTGAATATCTGTGAGGAAATGACTATTCTGCATGGGGGCTTTTTGCTCGCTGAGCAGCTGTTCCACCCCAAAGCACTGACAGAAATGACAAAGTCTGACTGGGAACGCGTTGGGCAGCCCATTGTGGAGGCCCTAAAGGAGATCTCCTCTGCCACGGCTTGCTCCCAGCCCTTTGCCTGGAAGAAGAAAGCTCTGATCATCATCTGGGCCAAGGTTCTTCAGCCCTACCCCGACACCCCTTCAGACACTGACACTCGGTGGCAGGAAGATGTGTTCTTCTCAGTAGGCAACATGATCCCTACCATCAATCACACGGTCCTTTTTGAGCTGCTCAAGTCTCTGGAAGCTTCTGGACTCTTTATCCAGCTCCTGATGGCCCTGCCCACCACTATCTGCCGTGCAGAACTCGAGCGCTTTTTGGAGCACATGTCCGTTGACACGTCTTCAAAGGATGTGGCCTTTTTCCTCAGCGTCTGGTGGGAAATGATGAAGCACAAAGGCAATCAGCAGGACCCCCTGCTCTCCCAGTTTAGAACAATGGCCCATAAGTATTTGTCATCCTCAGATGAGTTCTCCCACCCTCCAAAGAGGTTTAAGTCGGACCCAGATGTGTGTCCCACCATGCCCCTGTTGGCCATGCTGCTCACCGGGCTGAAGCAAATCCAGAGTCGAATTCTCTGCCCAGGGATGAAGTGCTGTGCGTTAGCCAACTTGGCAGACATGCTGACCGTGTTTGCACTGATGGAGGACGACCCCCAGGAAGTGTCTGCAACCGTGTATCTGGACAAACTGGCCACAGTGATCTCCGTGTGGAATTCGGACACCCAGAACCCGTATCACCAGCAGGCACTGGCAGAGAAGGTAAAGGAGGCAGAACGGGACATCAGCCTGACCTCTCTTGCCAAGCTTCCAAGCGAGACAATCTTCATCGGGTTTGAGTTCATGTGCAGCCTGTTGCGGGAGTGGGGGGAGGAGCTGCAGGCCATGCTCAACGGCAGCCAGGGGACAAATTATGACAGCTTCCGGCTGTGTGACAGCCTGACTTCCTTCAGCCAGAACTTGAAGCTCTACCTGGATTCTACCAGCTTGTCCAAGGAGGAGAGGCAGGTGGTCTCGGAGCTGGCAGAGTGCGTTGCAGACTTCCTGAGGAAAACAGCCAAGGTGCTGAAGACCAAGGGCTTTGAGAAGGACATCACTGCCTCCATTGCCATGGCCATTATTGAGCAGAAGATGGACCGGCATATGGAAATGTGCTACATTTTTGCTTCTGAGAAGAAGTGGGCCTTTTCAGACGAGTGGCTAGCCTGCCTGCATAATAACCGGGCCCTCTTCCGAGAGCCAGACCTGGTGTTAAAGCTGCTGGAAACGGTGATAGAAGTGACCGCGGCAGACAGAGCCATCCCTGAATCTCAGATCAAACAAGTGATCAGCTTGATTCTGGAATGCTATGCAGACCTCTCGCTGCCAGATAAAAATAAAGTCCTCTCAGGCACCCTGCTTTCCTGGGGGCAGAAGGGTCTCTCTGAAAAGCTGTTGGCTTACTTCGATGGGTTTCAGGACGACGTCAATACAACTTTCAACCAGCTCACACAGAGTGCCTCTGAACAGGGCTTAGCTAAAGCCGTGGCCTCTGTGGCCCGCCTGGTCATCCTGCACCCGGAGGTCACTGTGAAGAAAATGTGCAGCATGGCCGTGGTCAGTCTCGGCACCCATAAGTTCCTGGCCCAGATTCTCACTGCCTTCCCCGCTCTTCGGTTTCTGGAAGAGCAGGGTCCAAATCCATCCACCAGCTTTGTGGTGTCCTGCCTCAAAGAAACCGTCTGGACAAAGTTCTCCACACCCAAGGAAGAAAAGCAATTTTTAGAGCTCCTGGGCTGCCTGATGAATCCTGTGAAGCCCCAGGGAATCCCGGTCGCCGCTCTTCTTGAGCCAGATGAGGTGCTGAAGGAGTTCGTCCTGCCTTTCTTGCTGCTTGACGTCAAAGAGGTGGACCTCAGCTTGAAGATCTTCATCCAGACTCTTGAAGCGAATGCGTGTTTGGAGGAATACTGGCTCCACACCTGCTCTCCATTCCCCCTCCTCTTTAGCTTGTGCCAGCTCCTAGATGGCTTCAGCAAATACTGGCAGCTCCCCAGGGAGAAACGGTGCCTCTCTTTGGATGGGAAGGACCTGGTGATCCATATCCTGGAGGTCCTCTGTGAGATTATATTGGCCAACACTGAGACCTTCTCCCCAGACACATGGATCAAGTCCCTGTCTTGGCTCCACCGGAAGCTGGAGCAGCTCGACTGGACTGTGCGCCTGAGAATGAAGAACCTCTTCGAGGGCCACTTCAAGTGTGAGGTGCCTGCCACGCTCTTTGAGATCTGTAAGCTTTCTGAGGACGAGTGGACCTCCCAAGCCCACCCTGGGTACGGCCCGGGCACAGGGCTGCTCGCCTGGATGGAATGCTGCTCCATCTCCAGCAGCATCTCCGAGCAGATGCTGTCCCTCCTGGTGGTAGATGTGGGCAACCCCGAGGAGGTCAGATTGTTCAGCAAGGGCTTCCTGGTGGTCCTGGTACAAGTTCTGCCTTGGTGCAGTCCCCACGAGTGGCAGCACCTGTATCAGCTGACCAGGAGACTGCTGGAGAAGCAACTCCTGCACGTCCCATACAGCCTGGAGTACATTCAGTTCGTTCCTCTGCTCAACCTGAAGCCCTTCGCCCAGGAGCTCCAGTTCTCTGTGCTCTTCCTGAGAGCCTTCCAGTTTCTCTGCAGCCAGAGTTGTCGTAACTGGCTTCCCATGGAAGGCTGGAGCCACGTAGTCAAGCTTCTCTGTAACAGTCTGACCCACCTCTTGGACTCTGTTCGGATGATTCAGTCGGTTGGCCCTTGGGCTCAAGAACAGGACCTGACCCAGGAGACCCTGTTCTTTTATACCCAGGTGTTCTGTCACGTTCTGCATATCATGGCCATGCTCCACCAAGAGGTGTGCGAACCGCTCTATGTTCTGGCCTTGGAGATCCTCACCTGCTACGAAACCCTGAGCAAGGCCAACCCTTCTGGTAGCTCCTTGCTCCAGAAGGTAAACGAGCAGCGCTTCTTGAAGTCCATCGCTGAGAACATTAGCCCTGAGGAGCGGCGCCAGACCCTGCTGCAGAAGATCAGCAACTTCTGACCTTCGTACACCAGAGAACAGCTGGGCCCTGGCTTGGTGGGGTCTCTAGGGGCTTGAGCTGAGAAACACAAGCCTTTCAGTTACATGAAGTTGTACGCAAGCTAAAAACGTATACGGCAATAACTGTAAAGAAAATAGTTTCTTAGGTGTTTGTAACATACAAATTATAAGATTCTCGTTTGAGTTTCATTGTGTCTCTTTTGAGTTATTCTCGTCAATAGTCTAGACTCAGATGTGCTGTGCAGTTGGGCTCAGCTAGAGTCCTAAATATCAAGGCCAGCTGGGAGGAATGTGTTCATAACTGGACTTACCCACCCTAGAATTCAGCAAAGAAGTCCAAAGGTGAAACTACCCAAGTGGAAAAATGACAAGGTATATGTTCTTTTCCACTGAAAGCCTCTTCAAGAGTCCCTTTGTGGTGTCTTAGCAAGGACAACAAGGGAAAAAAACTCTTCTGCCACCAGTTGGCCATGTGGTTTGTGAACCCAAAAGGCCTGCCCCACTGTAAAAAGGAGAACATTGGACCAAAAAGAGTGTCAGGGAGTAGACTAATAACCCACACCCAAGAAAGTGGGTGTGTTCTGAATGGAGGACTTCTGCCATGGAGTTTGAGCTCCATTTAGTGGATGCGGGAGGGGCTGTTTTGTAAAACAGTCTGGTAAACACCAGAGATGGGTTTAAAGGCTGGGTATAATTATCTTATGCCTGGGGGAGGCTGTCATGGTTTTCAAGATTGAGTGGCAGCAGGCAGTGGTGTACACAGGGGCTTAAATATGGGACCTTAATGTGTCCAATGTCTATCACAGAACTAGGAGAACTGTTTGCAGAGGTGTTTGAGAGGCAAGGAGGGAAAAAGGATATGCCTCATCACTTTCATACGCTTAACCCTCACTCACAATAAAGCATTATTCTGGCTCCCTTCCAGCTCCTAACTGGGATTCACGTAGGAAGGGAAGATCACGCCAAGAGCTGCCTGACCACTGGGCTTGAACTCTAGGACCCGATGAGGTATTCTTGGAACCCCAGGAACAGGTTAGAGGAAGGTATGAGCTAGGCCCTCCTGAATGCTGAAGGTGTGACCACACCCCACCACACCCCGACTTCTGCCAGTTGCTTGGTGGATGTGAACACAGACCAGAAACCAGAGCTCACAGCAGGGATTTCAGTCAGGTCACAGGATGGGTCTGAAGAGAAGTCAATATTGATCTATTTCACAAATGAGAAGAAGCTGGGAAATATTAGTGCACTTTAATCACCACAGGGGTGATTTATAAAGACAGACTGACAGTAAACAAAAATGGTAAAAAAAAAATGACAACATTTGACATTTTTTAAATGGCACCCATTAAAGACAGAAATAGAATTTGAGACACTTACATATTCAGTACTTTGCAAGTTCATGGACAACAATGAGTTAAAAGGCACTTTAAAACTTCTAGATTTTTACTACCATTGGAAAAACAAAAAACTTCATGGTAGCAGTTTCTAAAAACCCATCCTAGTGGATAAGGAACAATTAGTGTTGGCACCAGAGGATCCTATTTGCAAATGGTAGGTGGGTCAGTCCACAGGACATGTTTTGGCCAGGGCGCTCTTGCACTCTTGTTCCCCAGCCTTCTGCGGCAAGGTGGCAGTATGCTTCTGCAGGAACAGGCTTTGTAACAGAAGCTCTGGCTTAGCAGGAGGCAGCCTGGAGGATACCTCTCATGGTTTAGGATACAGAAGCCCGTTTCCACATCCTATGAAAAGGACAATGTCAAAGTGGGGGGTTACCTGGAAAGAGCTTGCTAGGCACCACATCCCTTTACCCCTGCGGTTTTAACAACAGAAGCCTGTGCGTGTGGACGTGATGAAAGCTGGGGTTTGAGGGGACATAAGAAAGGAATAGGATTTGTGACGTGACAACAAGCTCACAAGTTTGACATTAGTCTTCCCACGTCAGCCTGCAGTGGCGCAGACCCATCGGCCTCCCGACCCACTCAAGTGTTCCCTTCCCTGCTTCTCGCTCCCCTGCCAGGGAGACTTCTGAATGGAAGTCAGTGGACACGGGAATTCAACGTTGGCACGTGGATGACAGGATGAGTTACCTAGTAAACAGTAAAAAACTACCTACCCACAATGATTTTCCCAGGCCAACATCACAAGAACGTATTTCAAGAACTGAGTTCGTCACTTGCTACTGCTGGCCCAGTGAGTATAGATGCTGCCCTGAGTGGTCGGAAAGGTGGGTAGCCGCCAATATTCGGGCCAGGCAGGGGCCCGGACACTTAGCACCCTGGTCTACCTGTCTCCACACCCCATGCTTCTACCTCCCAGAACCCTTGAGGTAAGACCCAAGGAGAGATCCTTGGGCTTTTCGATAAAACCGCCTTGCTGCCAGTGGAGGTCTGACAGGATCCAATCACTGTTACTTAGAAAAAAGTGCTTTGGCCAAAGGGGTAGGTTAGAAGAGGGAGGTCAGATGACTATCCTTTAGAAAAACTCAAACCCAGCTGCTCATCAAAACCCAAAAGCCTGAGGCCAGCCAGGGCATGGTGTGGTCCGTGGGAATACTTCGTGGAGGCAGCAGCGAGCGTGAGGAGGCACCCTCACTGCCTGACTCCCGGGAGCACTTAGCCATCCTTTTTGGCTGGGAGGCTGTCAAAGAGCCGGGTTGCCTTTTTGCACAGCAGAGAGAACCAGTAGATCTGGGGAGCGATGAGGAAGCCATTGGCCACATTGCAGTAGAAGGGGATACTGGATGGCACCTGGAGTAGGCTTAGTCCCTGCTGTTGGCCATAGGACCAGTACATGAAAGGGAAAAGGAGGATCCGACAGGAAAGGAAGGTGGTCAGCGTGAGGATTCCGTTCACTTTGTACAGAAGGGTGTGCTGCTGCTTCAGCTGCAGGAGGAAGGGGAGGAGAGGACCATTAGCACCACGCCGTGCCTTCCGGGAGCGACCGGCCCGAGGCCCACAGAAGAACAGCCACACGTCCAGTCTTCTGACACATGTGGCAATGCTGGCTGAGTGCTGCTCTCTTTCTGGGTGCACACAGGCTCGAAGTTTTTCCTACAGTGATATGAACTTGGCCTAAACCACCCAGCCGAGAGGCACACAAGAACAGTGGATTTAACAAGAACAACGACAAAACGAAACAAATCTGTGGCCAGGAAGAAATACCTAAAAAACTATCAAATGTGAATCAAAAGTACAATGTCACCCCCACAGGCTTAGAAGACCAACTGACCTTTGCATCTGTTGAAGGGTGTCCTGTCCCACTGTTCCTAGCGCTATGGGATTCCCATACCCCCCCAGACAGCCAGGGGCCAGCTTCCTCCCACCACCACAGCCCCGTCATCCATACGTGCCTGAATCAGGACTCGGCCCAGCGACACAAACGGAGTGCTCAGTTCGGCCATGAAGATGCAGCCGACAAAGAAGTCCCCCAGGTCTCCCCTGAGCCTCTACAGAGGAAAAGGGAAGGAAAGGGAAATAAGAACTAGAGGGTAAGGAACCACCAAAAGGAACATTCTAACGAGGACTACTGAACAGGGTAACCATGAGACTGTGAAGGGAAAGGGCAATGCTAGAGGAGCGAGTAGAGACCTGGTTGATAGTCTTCGGCTTCCACAGCAGTAGCGCTTGGAGAGTCAAACCCCCTTGGATCCAGAGGCAACTCAGAGGTCAGGGGATCGCATCACACACCAAGCTTTTTCTGAAATCCAATGTCAGCCGGAAGGAACCCTGTAGCCTACCTTTGGGTATCTAACTTGGTCATGCCAAGGGCACTTGGCCAGTTTAGTTCAACAAAATATGTGCCAGGCCCTGTGCTAGATGTCAGGGTCCCAGAGAAACCAGGAGAATCTTCGTTACGAATGTAAGGTACTCCCACCACTCCTTTTATCTTGTCAGAAAAAAATAGGGTAGTGGAGAAGGACCGCTCTGTTACTTACTACCACAATAAGTAAGCTCTTAGAGCCCCAGCTGCTTCATCTCTGGTACAGGGCGGAGAATATCTAATTGTCATTTCTAATACTTCAATTATTAGTAGAAAGCGATGAGCTTTGCAGTCCAGAAACTGTCACCTGGTAGGCACTTAGGAATTACTAATTTCCTTTCTGCATTCCCGTCTCTTACTCAGGGGTGGGGGGAAGAAGGGGATGGGCAAATGGACCCGAGGAGAAATTCTAAGGCTATCTGCTTTGAGAGTGGGTTTTTGCGACATCAACATAGCACATACAGTACTCTCAGACAATGTTAGAGCACATCACCAGTCAACTGAGCTACTCTTGTTTTTTTTAAAAAACAATCTGGGGGCACCTGGGTGGCTCAGTGGGTTAAGGCCTCTGCCTTTGGCTCAGGTCCTGGTCCCGGGGTCCTGGGATCGGGCCCCGCATCGGGCTCTCTGCTGGGCAGGGAGCCTGCTTCCTCCTCTCTCTGCCTGCCTCTCTGCCTACTTGTGATCTCTGTCAAATAAATAAAATCTTTAAAAAAAAATCTGTATGTTGTTTTGTATTGTATTGTATGCTGTTTTTATATTGTATAAACTAAAGACAGGGCCTCTAACAGAGCCAGGGAATCATACAGGGCTGGGGGACTGCATAAAGGACAGTGCTGGTAGGGAGGATCAGCGACATTGCAGACTGCATTTTTCCCCCCACAGTATCTGCCAGGGAGGCTTTACCAGGGAAGCAGTGGGCACAGGACAGTGGGTGCGGGAGGAAGGGGAAAGAAAGAGGGACAATCCAGGCTTGTAAGTACTGGTCAAAGACACCCAGTGTAACAGGAGGAGACAAGGGACTGAGTCGGCTGTCGGCTGTCTGGGAAGGCCATACCTGGGCAACTGGCACAAGGAAAAACAGAATGACTGCGTGGTGTGTGATCATGAGGCGGTTTTTACACAGGAAGTTTCGGAAGGTGGCGAGGGAGTGTCCGCGGTTCTGGTCTCTGGTTCGGTACCACTCACAGAGGTACATAGCATAGGAGTCATAGACCATGTACGGAATCAAGAACCAGACATACTCTCGGGCAAGCCAGTGCCTAAAAGAAAGCGTATGAACAGTCCATGAGATGATGACAGATGTCAGCTTTGTACCTAACCACCTATTTTCACTCCAAACGCTTTACAAGGGAGACACTGACAGTGATAAATAAGGCGAGTGAAGATTTTTCTCTCAGTTACAGGGCCAATTACTAGGTGTCAGAGGCAGAAAGCTGGGACTCACTCAGCACCAGGTGTTTCAGTAACCAGCTGTCACCATTTCCCTGATTTAGCCCTTTCGAATGCATTTTCTGATAAAAGCTAACTTGGATATAGATATCTCTACAAATGATTCATTAGCCCCACCAAGAAACTTGTTCGGAGGTGTCCCAAATGCCCAATCCAATATTTCCGGTTTAACTCTACTTAGTTGCTCAATACTTGGGAGTTTCCTCACATATTTGCTCGCAACCCCATTTTCAGGAGTTTCTGGGAAGCTACCTCGACCATGGGTAACTGTGTGGGTAATTACGTAGGTAATTCTGTGGCTAATCCCAATTCCACTCATTAAGAAAAATACATCTGGAAAGGAGCCCGGAACTGCTGTAAGGACTACCTTACAGCAGTCGGATACGAGCAGAGAAGCAGGGACAAAAGACAGCATTCCCCTTTACTTGCCCAAAGGGGTTGATTCCATATTTGCAGAGTCTAAACTGTTTATCACAGGCCCAGAGCCAATTAGAAGGAAAGTCTCCAATGTCTACCATTTTGTTCCCAAATGAGAAATAATCATTCTACAGAAAAAGGAGAAAATCAAAACAGAAATCATACACTCTCGCTGAGAAGGATTAGCTTCATTCAATTGGCACATTTTTACTGAGCACCCCTGAGTCAGCAAGAAGAAACAGTTTAGTTTCATGGTTCTCAAACTACCTGAACCCCAGAATCACCTGCAGTGCTGGTTAAGGACTCTACTCCCCAGAGCCTCTACCTGCACGGCCTCACGAGCTCAAGTTTGTATTTTTAACTCTGTTTCCGGTGATTTCCTAAGAAGCCAGTCCACTGAACTGCAACACTGGCAATATATTCCAGAGAGGGTGCCATTCAAATTTCTATTCCTGAACGAGTCCACACTTCTCACGGTATGACTGTATCATTAAGAAGCAATGAAACAGGCAAACGAGTAAGTAATGGCAAATATACTAGATGTGCATGTAAATTCCTCAGCCAGGTTCCATTTGGGCAACAAAGATATGGCAATATTTATTCTACCGCTCATCTACGGCCTCCAGTTGCTTTCTTGAAACAATTCCAAGCACAATAACTATGAAGAACTACTAAGCTTAGCTGAAATACAACTGACCCCTCCCCTCCAGAGGTGCCTGGGATTTTGGCACAACAGTACCGATTCAACGGGATGTGAAATTGTGGCTGATAGGCAGGACTCTCCAAAGACTTATCAAAAGAGGTCTGGATTATAATCTTAACTGCCACCAGCCAGGGACTTAACTTTCTTTGTAGCATCAAGATAATAATTCTTGTTTTTTTCCTTCCCTGACAAAGTTCTTGTGTGGATTAAAAAACCAGAAGTGTGAAAGTCCTTTTAAATGTAAAAAGCACTATCCAAATATAAGTGCTTAAACTGCTAAAACTGCACAGGATTTTTAGCCCTTTTGGGGATCTAGACTCCTTTAAGAATCTCCTGAAATCTCTGGTCCCACACCACATTATGCATATAATTTGGGGGGATTTATAGATACATATTCTGTGTGAAGACATAAAATGGAAAAGCATATAATAGGGGCGCCTGCGTGGCTCAGACAGTTAAGCATCTCCCTTCAGCTCAGGTCATGATCTCAGGGTCCTGGGATGGAGTTCCATGTCGGGTTCCCTGCTCTGGGAGAGTCTACTTCTCCCTCTGCCCTCCCTCTGCTTGAGTGCAAAAGCACATACACTCTCTCAAATAAGTAAAATCTTTTTTAAAAAGGAAAAAAAGGCATACGATAGAAAAATATTTGAGTGTATAGTATATGAACCCCAAAAGGCCTTTTTTTTCCCAAGATGATCTAGATGCCTTTAAAACATGCTTATACATACATGCAAAGGCAGAGGGCACAGAGATGTGTCTATCTCCATTTTGTGACCAGCGAATCTAAGGTATAAAGATACAGAAAAGGAGGAACCTGAAAACCAAACTCAGGTGTGCCACCATAATCCAGCCACTAAAAACAGAGCTTCTGAGGGGAAGACACAACAGGGGTGCTACAGAACTAATGGTGTGCAAACATCTTCTGAAATATATAGTGGTTGCCCAATGCCTGCCCTCATATCAGCTCAAAAAAATACTGCAAAGTCACATTTGTCACTTTAATCTTTGCAAAAGAGGCTGATTTCAAGCTTGATGTGACAGACTGGGAACAGTGAGAGAATTTGTTGCATGATCAGAAAATGCTCAATGAAAATAAAAAATTGAACCCAGCCAAGCAAATGCTGTTAGCTTTTGGTATATGCAGTCAAGATCAACTGACCTATCTTCTCTCGGCATCTATCATTCATTGCCAGTAGCTGGTTTTGTTTAAAAGAGGCACAGGAAGGAAAGCACAAAAGTCACAACGGCAGGAATAATCCCAAGTAAGATTCAGACACTAAATTTGCAGATCACAGAGAAATGGATACCCCACTCCTGCTCCCATCCCTTTCCAGGCTCAACTGGTAAAAACCAGGACACTTTGCAAAATCGACAAGAAAGGGACTAGGAAAGGCTATGAGACATTCCCTGCACATCTGACTACCACTCTTTAAGGAAGAGAAAGTAAGAGTGGTTCTAGGAAGACAGGTGAAAACAATGGCTTTTAAGAAAAAGCTGGGGCGGGGGCACAACTGCCCAGGTCTAAACACTATACAAAGTAGACCGGTCTTTATGATTTGTTTCACTGGATGCACATTTCCTGACCTGCCTGGGGACTGAGCTGTAATTCAGGTACAGGTCAGTTTCCTGAAAACCCTAGAAACCTTTTCATTGCCTTCAGCAAATCCAGAGGAAACACGGGAGCAGCCCTTGTAAAGAAAGGGTTGGTGGATTTGTCCCTTTCCACAGAGGGTCTCTGCTAACCACCCTTGGCCAAAGAATGCTCCAGAGCAGGGCTCTAGTGAAATCATTTAAAAGACCCAAAGCCCAGACCCCCAAATAATTCTCAAATAAACCTTCCAAATAATTCTCACACTTAGGTGGCTCATAAAGAACTTGAATCAGTGGGCCACCTTAAATCAGACTCAGACCCTGTCATTCTCTAGCACGTCTTCAGTTTACTTTCTCTGAAGTGGGCGAGGCTGAAAGAGGTAAAGAGAGGAGGAGGGGCTAATTATGGGGCCCAGATTCTCCCATCAATCAGCTACCTAACCGCATGTGCTGATAAAGAACTAGCGCCTGGGAGCCACTCAAACGTGGAAACTTCGAAAAAGTTCAGCGCTGTCATTGGTGCTTCCACCTGGCGTTGGATGTTACCTGTCCGTGATCACGTCGCTACAGGAACGGATGATGACGATCCCTGACCCGGTGGCCAACACAGCCTGCACTGAAGAAACCAGCCTAACGTGCGGCAGAAAAGAAAAGGGGGGAAAAATCCAGTCCAGCGGGCAGCATAAAGCCCAGAGCCTTCAACCTGCCTCTCCCCATAGGCTGCCAGGGCGGTGAGGGAGAGCCTCCGGCCGCCGCCGCGCTCCCGACCCCAAAGCAGCTGGCAGACGTGGACCAGCCGCTTCCCGCCCGGTCCTGACCCGCGTGGGCGCTCTCCATCCTCCTCCCTCTCCCTCCCCGGGAGGACGCCGGGGTCTTCCGAGAGCTCCGGCCAGCGCCCCGGAGGGGCAAGGCACCAGGGAAGCAGCCCCCTCGCTTCCTGTCGCCCCCCTTTTCCGCCCTCCGCGCGGCGCAGGGGCGGGCGCCGGCGGGTCGGGGCGGCGGGCAGCCCACGCGCGGCCGGGTGGGGCGGACGGCGCCCGGCCTCGCCCCTACCTGGTGCTGATCATCACGCAGTCGGAGTCGCTCCAGGCGGGCCGCGCGCGCCGCAGCCCCCAGGTGCAGAGCGCGAAGAGCCCCGGGAAGAAGAGCGAGCCCGAGGCCAGCGTCAGCAGCATGGGTGCTCCGGGGGTCGGTCGCCGCGCTCGGCGCCCTCGGCGTGGCTCAGGTCGGCTCTGCACGACTCCCGGACTGGCGCGGCCCGCCCGGCCCTATTTCTACCCTCCGCCCTCCGCCCCCGCCCCGGCCCCGGCCCCGGCCCCGCCGCGACTCCGGCACCCGCCGGGCGCTGGCCCCGAGCCCGCAGCGCCACTCTCCGCGTGACCAGGCCGGCAGCCGCGATAGGCGCGGGCCGGCCGGGCGGGGCGGGGTCTCGCCGCCGCCGCCCCTGGGCCGCGAGGCTTCCCCGGGTTCCCCCGGCCGGCCGGAGAGCGGGCGGCGGCGGCGGCGAGCTGCGGCCCGGGAGGTTCCGAGGGCGCCGACGCCGCGCCCCACACGAGCCTTCCGAGCGGCCGCGGGGGGGGCCGAGGCTCCCCGGGCTTCTGTTCCGTCACCGCGGACGCGTCCTCCTCCCGGCGGGACCGGCCCGACCGACGGAACCCCCGCACCTGCCCCCACTGCCCTCCTTGGCTCCCCAGCCCCAGGCGAAGGCGGCGGCGTGGGGGAGGCCCCGAGAAAGCCGGCGAGAAAGATGCCTTCGGCCGAGCCCCCCACCCCTCCCCCGAGGGTGGGCGAGCCCTCCGCGTCCGGCCCGGGCATCTCTCTTTGGCAGAAGGAAGGAGAGGACGGGCGGGCTTGCGGCCCTGCCCGCCTGGCTTATCTACGAAGCACTTTTGCCTCCAAACGGGAGTCTTAAGGAAATGATCCCTCTGTAGGCCACAGATGGCTTTTCCGCGTCCTGCCAACTGGTGCAGTTCCTCCAGAGGGGGCGGGGGTCGCTCCTCAAAGCTCTAAATTCTAAGGAGCCCAGCAGTCCCTCTCTCCATCCGCCTAGCGAGGTGGAATACCAGGTCTGCAGACTTTCTGCAGCACCACGGTACTGCCTCTCGCCTTCGGGTCAAGATCCTAGGCAGTCTCCGGGACTGCTGGCAACGTTTTCTTTTTTGAAAGTGCTCCATCCAGGTGCCACAAACCTGAATGGGTTGGAAAGGAGTCATCTTCATGCAACACCAGTCACGTGGGCCAATACAGTAGTTTCAACATTACTGGCTTCTCTCCCTCTTGGGACTTCCCAACGTTTTACTTTGCTTTGGTCTCTATCATCCTCAGCTAACGTGGGCCGGAGGAGGGGGGGACAATTAATTCACTTATGCCTACTGCGATTGGAAGGCTCTGTGGGTCTCTTCCCATCATCACCATGCAAAATCCTGAGGAAAGCCCCATAAGAGGACTGTCTGAAACAGTGGGGCTCAGCCTCTCTGAGCCACTGTTTACTGATTTGTGAAAGGAAGAGGCTAAACTAAAAGCTCTTTAAGGTTCTTTCAGTTCTAAATTCTTTTTTTTTTTTTAAAGATTTTATTTATTTATCTGACAGAGAGAGAGATCACAAGTAGGCAGAAAGGCAGGCAGAGAGAGAGGAGGAAGCAGGATCCCTGCCGAGCAGAGAGCCCCATGCAGGGCTCGATCCCAAGACCCTGGAATCATGACCCGAACCAAAGGCAGAGGCTTAACCCACTGAGCTACCCAGGCGCCCCCAGTTCTAAATTCTTACAGTTCTGTGACCTTTAAAAGATAACAGATGATTGCAATTAGATGCCAATTACATTTCTCTAACACGGCAGTTACTAATGTAGAAGCAGACATAAACACAGCTTTTAACATCTTACATATTGTTGAGGGATTTAATCAAAATTAAGGAAATAGAATATGCAAAGGAAAATATGAAATTTCTTCCAATTAGGGTAACATCTCTAACTCCCAAATTTACTAACATACTTGGTGAACTGAAAAAGACACTTCAGTATGGTAGCAAGCTATCTGGCAAATACAAAGCTTTCTGTATTTTCACATTTGCATGTGGACAAAGGACAGCTAAGTGTAAACTTTTCACGGTCTCCAGAACAAATGCTTATGCATTCCGCTTTCTATTCCCTACCTATTTATCCCAACCACCTCCAGCTCCAGCTTTTCCAGAGGGACAAGTGGTTACCAGTATTCCCTGCCTTCTCTCCTTAGGGATCAGTGGACGGACCAAGGATGCTAACTAACACTTTTAAGTGGTAGGAACCCATCTAGTCCCTATGCAAGAAGTTGTCTGTACAGCTCTTAAGGAGTCTATGAAATGAAAACAAAACAACATAGGTTTCACATACAGAAAATAGCAAGTCAAGTCAGTTTCCAACACCAGGCTCACGGAGTCACCAGAACGTTAAGCTTGAATCACCAGAAAGCCAACAAGCATAAATACGAGCCTTGGCTTTTCAACCCCTTAGGCAAATGACAAAGACTTTTTAACAGAAACTTCTACTCATCCTTCAAAAGTTTTGAGTTGTGTTTCCTTCTCCAGGAAGGTTTCTATCTGTTTCTTTTGGGCACATTTATAAATGTCCCTCTAGATCACTAACTGTTAGCTCTTTGAAACAGGACGATGTCTTTTCATTTTGTTTTCCAAGTTAGGCCTGGCACATTCCCAGTGCTCAAGAAACATTGATACTTTTTAAAGTTAATATTTACTGAATATTTACTATGCGCCAGGCACTGTATCAAACATTTTACAAGCATTATCTCATTGGATTGGTCACAAAGAATCTATCTCCTCTGTGTGTGTATGTTTGTATGCGTGTGCAAAATAAGACCCAGAGCAATGAAAAAAAACTGGCCCAAGTTCACCTGGCTGGTGGCAGAGTTGGGATTTGAACTCATTACTTTCTGCCTTCAAGGTCAGTGTGCTTAATGACTACACTGCCTTCAAACTCGATAAGCAAGGGAAGAGTAGTTGTTTTTCACAACATAGTTTCTGATTAATAACCACTGTTCCTAATTGTTTCCTCATAAATTTAAATGTATGGACTGTAGTTTATGGGCTCTGATGCTGCTATTATTAATATCATTTCATATTTATATATGCCTTTACAATTTTTCAAATCACTTTCACATATATTAATCTCACTTGGTTCTCAAAATGACCTTGGTGAGGAAGGTGAACATATTACTTCCTTTCATAGATGAAGAAACAAACTGAGGAGCAGAATGGTAAACTGACAGGCCACTCTACGACGTGGCAAGGCTCAAGTTAGAACCCAGGGCTCCTGACTGATGTTCAGGGCGATTTCATCTTGTAGACTTGGGATTTAAGGAGTTTTTAGTTACGTCTCTTAGGTGGATTTTGAGAGTGAGGTTTGGGTTACCAGATGTTAGTTAAGAGAAGACTCACTTGCAAAGTGAGAACTCATTTACAAAATTCCCTTGAATGGGAATTGATCAAGCTCCAAGTGTGGGAGGGCCATGGTGGGATTTCTCTGGTTTCTACCCTATCTCTCCCATTCCTTTAAACCCTGATCTGGATACCATTAGGGGATAGGATAGCGGAACTCTCCCCATTCTGCTCCCTGGTTTCTCTAGCCTTAAACTGAAAATACCATATTTACTTTTACAAGACTCTGAGAATAGTCAGGTGAATGCCAAAAAGATGTGCAATGTGCGGGCTGCTACCCTTGCTCAAGGACATTTTCTTCCTATCCAGAAAAATGTGTCAAGGAAAAACAACTGAGATTCACACATGAGACCTCATTTTGAGCTCCAGGACTGAGAGACCTTGGAGGTCTCTAGCCACCCATTTACTTAAAAAAAAAAGTCATAACAGAGAAAATGAAACTCTATTCTGAAATGAGTTATTTTGCTTAGAACTGCACCTCATTTCTGTATTACAGGCTTTGGAAGCAGAGGCAGAGCAAGAAGAACAAGGGAGGAAATAAAATGATGGGAGACACGGAGATACAGCACAGGAAGAAGATCCATCAGAAGACTGAGATGGGAACAGTTACGGGGAATAAAAAGGACACGATCCAGCTCCTTTGACTCAGGAAAACAAGCAGAGAGATGGATCCAGAAACTGGAATTCACAACAAGGGGACAAGAGGAAGGCGCTGTGAGACACAGGGAAAGGTAAAAGGAGGTGTACAAAGAGGAAGGAAGTGACAGCCTTTACGGAATAGCTGGAACCTTTAGGCTGGAACCAACCAAAGCCATATTGCATTTGAAGTTCTACGGCACAAGAAAGGAGGCGGCTTGTTTTTAGGCCAGAATGTGGCAGGAGGAAGTTAATCAATTGCCTTTCTCCTCTTTCTCCTGTACTCTGTTTGCACTCCACAAGAATACCTGGTCAATGCGGCCTGGCGCTGACATCTGTCTACATGTATCCCCTCTGGACTGCGGGCCTCTCTAAGGGGCAAGGCAGGGCCTGCCGGTTCGGAAGGCAGCCATGACACCCAGCGCCGCGGGGAGCATTAGGGGGCCTGAGTTCCAGCGATGGCCCTGCTTCACGTAAGCTGGGTGACATGGGGTAAAACTACTTAACCTCTCTATAAGATATGGTTCCTCTACCGACCTCACAGGGTGGTTACGAGAGTTAGATGAGAGATTTTCAGAAATACGTGTAAACTATGTGCTGGACAGGGGCAAGGGACCCTTCGTTATCTTGGTTCCCTGAAGCACTGTTACTGGCTGTTGAAACTTCTCAGTAAACATGGATTGGATTGAAGAAGATCTAGGCCTGGCCTTAGCTAGCTTCCAGGCTGCCGCTTCCTTGGTTTTATACTGGACTATTTGCAAAAGCAAACTCTAAGTCTAAGAGGCACAGTCACACCCCAAGCACGTGGTTTCTACAAACAGTGACCACAGCTGTGCACCACAGGGAAGTCCTCGCTCTTGTACATAGTGATAATGATCCCTGTCAATAAAGACCAAAATTTACACAAAGAACTGATTATATAGTACCTGCCTTTGTGTATTGCTTTGTATTTTTAGGGCACTCTCACCTATTTCTTTTGCTGTAAGTGCAAAAATTTGCTTGTCTGCAGAGAGTCACACCTAACTAAAAGTAGTGTGAGTTCCAAACTCAAGTTTAAGAAAATATTCAAGGGATTGAACCATTTCAAATTACCTTTGAAATGAGTTAGAACCAGCAAATTGCTGTGAACAAATTCAGCTGCCTTCCTAAATCATCAGATCAATAATTTTTAGTGACTTCATGTCTCACAAATAATTCCGTAGAAGGATTGTTTTGTTTACTCAACTAAACTCTGATGGTATTGTTATTTTTTTTAATGAAAAAATATGTCAGGGGCGCCTGGGTGGCTCAGTCCATTAAACTAGTGACTCTTGATTCCGGCTCAGGTCATGATCTCAGGGTCATGAGATCGAGCCCCAGCATTAGGCTCTGCACTCAGCAAGGAGTCTGCTTGAGATTCTCTCTCTCCCTCTGCCCCTCCCCCTGCTCACGTGCACTCTCTAAATAAATTCTTTTAAAAAATATGTCAGGAAAAAAATATGTTAGAAAGAAAACATGCCCACTAGGGAAAATAATCACAAATAATGCCATCACTGAGAGATATTACTCTCAGGTATTATTATTTTGGTAAAATTCTTTTTTAAAAAATATTTTACTTATTTATTTGAGAGAGAGAGACACAACGAGAGAGGGAACACAGCAGGGGGAATGGGAGAGGCAGAAGCAGGTTCCCTGCTGAGCAGAGAGCCCAGTGTGGGGCTCGATCCCAGGACCCCAGGATCATGACATGAGCCAAAGGCAGACACTTAATGACTGAGCCACCCAGGCGCCCAGGTAAAATTCTTCCCAGTCCTCTTTAAATGCATTTATTTTATATATATATATATATATATATATATATTTAAGATTTTATTTGTTTATTTGACAGAGATCACAAGTAGGCAGGCAGGCAGAGAGAGAGAGAGAAGAGGAAGCAGGCTCCCCGCTGAGCAGGGAACCCGATGTGGCGCTCGACCCCAGGACCCTGGAATCACAACCTGAGCCAAAGGCAGAGGCTTTCACCCACTGAGCCACCCAGGCGCCCTGCATTTATTATATTTTTGATTGAGATCGTGCCTTAAATTAATTTTGAATAATATTTCACTTATAAGTATTTTCAATGTTATTAAAATCTTCACAAACTTCATTTTTTAAAAAAGATTTTATTTATTTGATGGACAGAGAACACAAGTGGGCAGAGAGGCAGGCAGAGAGAGAGGAGGAAGCAGGCTCCCCGCCGAGCAGAGAGCCCGATGTAGGGTTCGATCCCAGGACCCTGGGATCACAACCCGAGCTGAAGGCAGAGGCTTTAACCCACTGAGCCACCCAGGCGCCCCACAAACTTCATTTTTATTAAGTCAAAAGTAATTTGATTTTTGATTATTATAGATTATCTTTCAAAGTGGGTTATCACTTGTTTTGAAAGGAATTCTTAACTGGGGGAGAGTGGGTTTGACCACAGATGTATACCCTGGCACAAAAACATAGACAAGGTCTTCATCTGTTCTGGTAACTTCAAACTTAAAAATAGTTAACAGCTCCATCCTTATTAGCATTCGGTTTATGTCTTTAAAGTGGGCGTGATAATATCTATAGAAACTCAAGCTGCTATGTAAGTATCTAGTTTTTGCTCTTTATAGGCTGAGCTCTATTAACCTATTTAGGAAACTGTAATTACATAGGCCCTTGGTGCCTGTTTAAGCAACGAAGGAAACCATTCTTTGCAAAGCTAAGTCTGTTAGTGTCTTTTACCACGCACAGGCAATTTCCACCCCAGACTTAATGACTTCTCAACAAGATTATGGCTGAAAATCTAAAAACAATGCAGAGGAAGCTAATTAGTTACAAGGGCGTAAGTTTCTTATTTGGGTTGGGATCTTTCTTATATACATAGCAACCAGAACCTTGGCCTCAATCATGCTAGCCGAGGCTTACATAGCAGGTGAGTGTCACTGCCCCCATCTGAGACCAACCTCACAAAATCACAAACTATTGATCGTGAGTCGAAAGGCTGAATAAACTGTTGAGTTAGGGGCCAGACTGAAATACATTCACCCTGGAGGTACAGCAAGTTCCCATGTTGTGAGGTAACATGACGGTGCTGCCCAGCACAGGTCTTAGAAGGATTCGGAAAGTTTTATTTTTATTATTATTTTTTAAGATTGTATTTATTTATTTGACAGAGAGAGACAGACAGCAAGAGAGGGAACACAGGCAGGGGGAGTGGGAGAGGGAGAAGCATGCTTCCAGCTGAGCAGGAAACCCGACGCAGGGCTGGATCCCAGGACCCCGTGATTAGGACCTGAGCGGAAAGCAGACACTTAACAGCTTAACCAGCTGAACCACCCAGCTCCTTGGGATTCAGAGAGTTTTAAATCCTACTGCAATGTGAAGGACAGGAAGCACTTGCTAGTCAAGACTCTGCCACTTTCCTTCTTTTGTGTGTTCTAAGTCCACTGTTTCTTTATGCAGCATCTGTGGCTCAACTGGCTCCTCTTTATATGTTTTCTTCTATTTCAATTTTAAGAACCACGTTCATTCCAATCTGCTGCTGTTGAACACTCTACTGTTGGGGTTCTGGCCAACAGAGCCACGCACACATAAACCTTCAAAAATGATTTTAACATTGAAAAGAAAGAGAATATAGTAACATATGAAGAAAAACTAAGAAAATCAACTGAAATATGGAATAAAAGAAGTGAGATAAAGAGGCTGGATACAAGATCAATCCACAAAATTGAACGGCTTTTCTATAAGCCTGCAAATATCAATTAGAAAATGTAACAGAAGGGGCGCCTGGGTGGCTCAGTGGGTTAAAGCCTCTGCCTTCGGCTCAGGTCATGGTCCTGGGGTCCTGGGATCCAGCCCCGCATTGGGCTCTCTGCTCCGCAGGAAGCCTGCTTCCTCCTCTCTCTCTGCCTGCCTCTCTGCCTACTTGTGATCTCTGTCAAATAAATAAATAAAATCTTAAAAAAAAAAAAAAAAGAAAATGTAACAGAAAAGGAGGACCATTTACAGTATTTTAAATTTTTTAATTCCAGTACAGTTAACATACAGTACTATATTAGTTTCAGGTATAATACATTTTTTAAATTTATAAAATCTGTTAGAGGGGCGCCTGGGTGGCTCAGTCAATCGTCTGCCTTCAGCTCGGGTCATGGTCCCAGGGTCCTGGGATTGAGCCCCGCAGGGAGCCTGCTTCTCCCTCTCCCTCTGCTGCTCCCCCTGCTTGTACTCTCTCTCCCTCTGTCAAATAAGTAAATAAACAATCTTTTTTAAAAATTAAAAAATTAAAAAAAAATAAAATCGGTTAGTTTTAGGCCTAATAAGAATTCTGCAAGACCCAAATGGAGAAAGCTACAAACATTTACTGAAAGCTATAAAAGCCTAAACAAATGGAGAGCACAGTCCTAAAGGGAATATTCAATACCATAAACATGTCAATTTTCTTCAAATTGATCGTTAAATTCAATACAATTCCAATGGAATTCCTAACATGGTTTTCATAGACTCAGGAAGCTCTTCCTAAAGCTCACAGGAATTAGAGAAAATGTGCAAGAATGGCCAAGAAATATTTGAATAAGGAACACTGGGGGGAAGGGAGGAATTTACAATATATCAAAACACCCTCAAATTATCATAATTAAAATAGTGTAGAAGAAACAAATCAATGGAATAAAACAGAGTCTTGAACCAGACCCACCAAATTTAATATGTGGCAAACACATCATACTTGTGAAGAAAGGAAGGACTAAGAACACCACAGAAACCATCAGCCTTCCTTTGGAAAAAATAAAATTAGTTGAGTACTGTCCCTGCAGAAATGCTGTCCTCCCAGAATCTTGTGACCTTATTTGGAAATGGGGTCTTTGCAGATTTAATTATGGTAAGGATTGAGGTGAGACTAGACTGGACTAGGGCAGGCCCTAAATTCAATGAGAGTATCCTTATAAGAAACAGAAAAGGACACAGACACAGAAAAGAAGATGACGTGAAGATGGAGTAAGAGATTGGAATGACAGATCTATGAGCCAAGGGATGCCAAGGACTGGCACCTCTCTCAAGGAAAGTTTCTCTCTCAGAGCCACCCCCCCCCACCCGCAAAGGAATCAATCCTAGCAACACCTTGATTTCAGACTTTTCTAGCCTCCAGAACTGAGAAAATTAATTTCTGTTGTCAAAAGGCACTCAGCCTTGGTAATTTGTTACGGCAGTCCCAGAAAACTAATACAATGCCACACACTAAACACAAACATAAATTCCAACATATAAAAGATTTAACATGAAAAGCAACATTATAGATGTATCAGAAGAAAATTCTGAAAAATATTTTTGGGCACGTGGGTGGTTCAGCTGGTTAAGTGACTGCCTTTGGCTCAGGTCATGATACCGAAGTACCAGGATCGAGTACCACTTCAGCTCCCGCAGGGAGTCTGCTTCTCCCTCTGACCTTCCCCCCTCTCATGCGTGTGTGCACTCGCTCTCTCTCAAATAAATAAATAAAATTTTAAAAATATATTTAAAAAAAGAAAAATATTTTTAGTTTTAGAATTCCCAAACAAGGCATGAAACCCAGATGTCATATAGAAAAGGACAGCTTTGTGTATGCTAAAAACAAAATTGTACATCAACGGGCACTAGTTACAAGTTAAAGACAAGTAATAGTTTAGAAAAAATATTTGTAGTATGTAGCAAAGTCAGGGTTAATATCCAGAATAGACAAAGAAATCCTATGAATCAAGAAGAAACACAAATGACCCCACAGAATTATTCAAATAATATAAGCTGGAAATAAACAGAATACAAAAAGGCCAATAAAAGCTTTATAAGTAAATATTTAAAAAACTGATAATATCCAGTATACATAAAGACACAAGGACATAGGCACTTTTCTCAATACTGGTAGAAGTATAAATATGTGGGATACCTGGGTGGCTCAGTTAGTTAAGCAATGGCCTTCAGTCATGATCCCAGGGTTTTGGGATCAACTCCTGCATCGGGCTCCCTGCTTGGTTGGAAGTCTGATTCTCTCTCTCCCACTCCCCCTGCTTATGTTCCCTCTCTCGCTTGTCTCTCTCTCTCTGTCAAATAAATAAATAAAATCTTAAAAAAAAAAAAGGAAATAAAAATTTCAACTGCTTTTCCAATGTAAACCTAAAACATAGCCAGGTAAAATATTCTTGGCTGGTGGAGAAGGAATATCAACCATGTTATCAGTGATTGTGAAACTGGAGAATATTATGTGTGGGAGGGTTGTTCCCAGATTTTTATGTTCAGCAGAAAGAGGCATGGGTTTAAAAGAGACATTTAAAAACATTTTTTAAAGAAATATTCAGGGGCGCCTGGGTGGCTCAGTGGGTTAAGCCTCTGCCTTCAGCTCGGGTCGTGATCCCAGGGTCCTGGGATCGAGCCCCGCATCGGGCTCTCTGCTCCGTGGAGAGCCTGGTTTCTCCTCTCTCTCTGCCTGCTTCTCTGTCTACTTGTGATCTTTGTCTGTCAAATAAATAAATAAAATCTTAAAAAAAAAATAAAAAAGAAATATACAGTGAGATCCCCTTTCCCTTAAAATTGCATGCAAAATGTGCAAATGTATATTTTTCTGGGGGAAAGGATCTACACAGAGTTTTTCATGTCCTCCAAGGGATCCAGACTCAAGAAAGATTAAAAGATACTAGACACTCAAGGGAGTTAGATACAATGAATCAATGGTAGCTACATTATAATGATTGTACTAGTTGGTTAATGTCAATTTTACAAAACAAATGTTACTTTTGTTGTAAAGTTTAAGACGTACACAAAAGGGTTTGTCATTTTGGCCTCTATAATTGTCACCTTGTTGAGTAGGTGAGGGAATTACTGAATGTGAACCCAATGTAGCCAATATGAAAGGGTTCTAAAAACATCTGGGAGCTAGCATGTATGCATGACTGAATGCCTGAGCGATGATCGTGGGAACAGGGGAGCTGCTGAAGCTAGCTGGAGATTATGATCTGTTTAGCAAGAATGGGCATGCACAGAGAACCAGAGTACCAATCAAAACGAAACCGGGTATCCAGCCTATGGGAACAAGAACACCTGAATTTCAATGGAGAATGAACGGTGGTGTTCTGGATATTCAAAAAACTGAGGCTTGGTCAGCAAAAGACTGTATCTTCATGAAAAGCCCATGTACTAAAAATAGTCCTTAAAGGAAAGCCAAGAAAACATTTTTCGAACAAGATTTCTTGCAGAAATCAAACTACATTCCCCCATTACAACTTGATGTGGGAACTTTGCCACCCATAGTGATAATAGGATCTGTGTGTGATGGGGTTTGAGGAGTCCTAGGGCGCATTTTGGAAATTTGTAGGGAGTATTTTTGGTTAAGACAACGTTGGCAAGGGGCTATGCTACTGGCTTAGTAGGTAAGGGTCAGATAATTCAGACATGTTGCAGGTTTCTTGGTTTTTTTGGCAAGAAATTTCACAAAAAACTCAGGTGTTTAGGGAAAGGTCATTATGGAGGGGAAGGTTATTATGGAGAGTGAAGGTCATTATGGAAGGGAAGCTTAAATGAAGAATGATACTGTCTTGATCTTATAAAATAATATACTCTGCATGATGTCCACTTAATGTAGTACAGCTACTTTGAAAACAGTGAAACCAGTTGCAAATATAACAGGGTATTGGGGACTCCTTTTAACCGAGTCAGAAAGAAATGCTAAATTGACAGGCACATGAAATTTAGAGACCTCACTGGGTTTCATTAACAAAGGCTATTTTAAAACTACTTAATACTTTTATCTATAGACTTAGGTTTTTGGTTTTTTTTTTTTTTTGGCATAATGAGAAACGTTATAAGAATTTTTGGGGGGATTACTGGTTGTTTTTTTTTTCCATTTTATTTTGATGCTGTCCTCAGACATGCATACCGCAAACCCCCTGTGGCCTATCCTCCTTTGCCAATCCACCCTTTTTCCATTGCCCATTAAAAGATAGGGTCTCTGAGGTATGTGAGTGTGTTTTAAGTATTAGAGACTAAATTTATGTATAAGGTAAAATTTCAAGTGAGAAAATGTGTTTTCTGTCACCAGCTATACCCCATCCCACAGGGGCAAAAAAAAAATTTTTTAAACTGAGCTCCTTTGTGACAATATCACAAGCTCCTTTTTTTCATATCCAAACTTCTCCTATATGTAAACGTCCATATTTTATCTTAAGACCGTATAAGCTGTTTTTCCTGACTTCTTCCACTTCCCTCTTCTGCTTATCATAAATAAATCAGTCTAGCCTATTACTTATCTTTTTTTAAATATTTTTTATTTATTTATTTGACAGAAAGATCACAAGTAGGCAGGCAGGTGGCGGGGTGGGGGGCGGGGAGCAGGCTCCCTGCTGAGCAGAGAGCCCGATGCGGGGCTTGATCCCAGGACCCTGAGATCATGACCTGAGCCGAAGGCAGAGGCTTAACCCACTGAACCACTCAGGCACCCCTAGCCTATTACTTAATACCCCCCTTTTTGGGGCGCCTGGGTGGCTCAGTGGGTTAAAGGCTCTGCCTTCGGCTCAGGTCATGATCCCAGGGTCCTGGGATTGAGCCCTGCAGCACCAGGCTCTCTGCTCAGCAGGGAGTCTGCTTCTCCTGCTCTCTCTCTGCCTGCCTCTCTGCCTACTTGTGATCTCTGTCTGTCAAATAAATAAATAAAATCTAAAAGAAAAAATACCCCCCTTTTTTGGAGGGGGGAGGGGCAGAAGGAGAGGGAGAAGGAGAATCCTAAGCAGAATCCGTGCCTAGCACAGAACACAGAGCAGGGCTTGCTCCCACAACCCTGATACCATGATCCCAGCTGAAATGAAGAATCGACACTTAACAGATGGAGCCACCCAGGTGCCCTATTAATGCCTTTTTTGAAAACCTAGTGTCCACCTATATTTCTGTTCTTTTATCTTCTTACACTTTTTTTTACTGTGCAACTCTCCTAAACTTATGTTCATTACTAATGATGTAGTAATGTTCATTACTAATTACTTATGTTCATTACTAATATCTGCAGAGAGGGAGAAAGGAAATCACTGAGTTGGGAGCTTTGGAATAGGAAGGCAGGGGGAGTGTAATTGAGAGTTGACAATGGATGCATAAAGGGACTATCAGTGGAAATTGGGACAGCACGAATTTGGACTGGAGATGGTCCATCCTCGTTTCTTGACTGGCTACAATAATGCACACTGCTCAGAAGCAAAGAAAACAAAAATGAGAGGACTAGGGCTGATGGCAGGCATGCTAAACTTGATCAGATCACTTCTCTGCTTACAATCCTTCAAAGGCTTCCCATTCCTCAACATGACCTTCAGGAGCCTCGGTCATCTGGCACCAGATATTTCTCTAGCCTCTTCTTGTACCATTCTCCCCTTGGCTTTCAAAGTCTCCCCTGCTGCAGCCAATTTCTTCCAACCTAAAGGCTTTTGCATGTACCATTCCTTTCATCTGTCACCTCCAATTCTTCCCATCCCCCATCCTTTGCTTCAGCTTAAAAATTAGTTCCTCAGAGAAGCCTTTTCTGACCCCCAAATCCAATCCAGACACTCTTATCAAAATAGTCTTTTGACATATGTCTTATCTTACATTAGACCTATCGCAGTTATGTTTATTTGTATGAATACCCTTTTCAGGCATGGAAATAGCTCTGTGGAGGCAAGCACTGGTTTTACTTTGTTGATTGCTAAATTCCCAGCACCTAGCCTAGTGCCTATCACCAGCAGGAACAGTAGGAACATTCGTTCACTCATTCAATACATTTAGTGAGTTTACTGAATGAGTAAATGAACGTTCGGATGAGTTAGCTACGGGACTTTAGACAAGGTTTTTTTTTTTGTTTTGTTTGTTTGTTTGGCCAAACATTTTATACAGTATCGTGAAGTTGCTTAACACACACTTAAATGGTCTTATTGGGGGAGGGGAAAGGGGAGTTCTTGCAGATTCCCAAGGAAATGCTTAGGCAAGTTTTTTATTGTAATTACATCTCCATTTTCTCATCTGCTAAATGGGGCAATGATACTAATTTCTAACCTCAGGATTGCCATGTGGATTAAGAGACAATGACTGCCTAGCATGATGCCTAACATTATAGTAGGGGCTAGGAAATGTTACTTATTTTCATTGTTAAAAATAAGCTCTATGAGCAGGGCGCCTGAGTGGCTCAGTCATTAAGTGTCCGCCTAAGTATTTGCCTTCAGCTCAGGTCCTGATCCCAGGGTGCTGGGATGAAGCCCCACATCAGGCTCCCTGCTCAGCAAGAAGCCTATTTCTCCCTCTCCCTCTCCCTCTGCCTGTTTCCACCCCCCTCCCCCGTCAAATAAATAAATTTTAAAAATCTTCAAACAAACAAACAAACTCTATGAGCAACCAGAACTCTCATACAGCACTGGTAGGAATGCAAAAATCACACAGCCACTTTGGAAAAAGAGTTTACCAGTTTCTTACAGAGTTTAACACAGATTTTCCATACAATCCAGCAATCCCACTTCTAGGTATTAACCCAAATAAAATGGAAACTTTGGTTGATACAAAACCTGTGCACAAATGTTTATTCAGCTTTATTCATCATTGCCAAAAACTGGAAACAACCCAAATGTCCTTCAAACAAGGAATGGATAAATAAATCGTGGTATAGCTACACAGAATACCACCCAGCAAGAAGGAATGAACTACTGATAACATGCACAACATGGATGACATGCAACAGCTTCATGCTAGGTGAAAGAAGCCAGACTCAAAAGGCCACATGTTATATGATTCCACTTATATGACATTCTAGAAAAGCCAAACTGTTGGGACAGAAATCAGGTCAGTGGTTGCCAGGCAATGGGGTGGAGCATGAGGGAATTTGGAGGAATGAGAGAACTGTCCTAGGACTTGACTGGGATGGTAGTGACGTGACTATATGCACTTATCAAAACTCCTGGCATTATAAACCAGAAGGTGAATTTTACTATATGTAAATTATACCCTCATATAAAAGATACAGACCCAAAACATTACAAAAATTACATTTTCCTTTTCAAAAAAGTGTTACAAAAGTATGATAGTTTATTTGTAGACATTTTGGGAAAATGTACAAAGAGTGTACATTCCATCACCCACAGAACAGTACTATTTCTTTGCTATCATTTTTATACGTGCAAACTACACATGAACTGGGACCACACTGTACATTTTTGCTTCCTCAAATGTACATTTTTTTAAAGATTTTATTTGACAGAGAGAGAGAGAGAGATCACAAGTAGGTAGAGAGGCAGGCAGAGAAAGAGTGGGGAGCAGGGAGCCTGATGTGGGGCTGGATCCCAGGACCCTGAGACCATGACCTGAGCTGAAGGCAGAGGCTTAACCCACTGAGCCACCCAGGGGCCCCTCAAATGTCCATTTTACTTTCTGGTATATATTAAGCACATTTTTCCATGTCATTAAGTAACTTTCAAAACCATGATTTCAGGAGTCAATACTTTTCTATCGTACAGCCCAGTTACATTTTTAAGCGTCCCCTTACGGTTAGAAATCGCTTCCATGTTTTTACTACAAACAACTTCGATAAAACTAAAAAAAGAAAAGCTAAGTGGGGCCAGGGACTCTTCCATTTTGCAATTTCACAATGTTTAACTGGTAAAACAACTCTTCCTTGGCTGCCATCGCCTCATTGTTTTAAGTGTCTGGAGGAAAAGTGGTTCCACTGGGTGATCTGGCCTCTCCTTCCTTTGCGGTGCATAAGAGCTAGACACCCTAATATTACCTGTATTACTTGCTTAAATTTGCATAGCGCTTTTTATCTTTGCGGGGTAAGCAGGGCAGCCGGAGTGATCGGCTCATGAACCCACAGCTTATCAGTTTTGGAATGGGACTTAGGCTCTAGATACTGAGTCTCAGAAAGTAAACATTTCCCCAGCGGCGGAGCACTGTCTAATCTATCTCTTCACGCCCACCACACCCCCTCCCCCCCTCCCATGGAGAAGCTGCAGACACCCCCCAGAAAATCCTGACTAGAGGCCTGGCACATGGAGAACTGAACTGTCAAGTGGACGCTATCCCTCAGAAAACTGTCCTTGGCAACATCGCCACTTACCAGCTGGGGTCATTTCTCCCCCCGGTGGCAGGGGGACACCTACTGCAACTGACCAAGCAGGCCCTGGGAGCTGTAGGATCGCCGGCTTCGCGGCCTGTGAGGGTTGCTATCGGTAGGTCGCGACGCTGTTGGGGCTTACCCTCACTGGGGGTCCTGCCAGGGCAGCCAGGCCCTCCTCAACACCGGGGCCTTCAGTGGGGGGCGCGCCCTCGGCGAGGTGAAGCGGGACCCCATCATGTTAAGGAGAGCTGAAGGCAGGCAGGGACCGCCGGACCACAAGGCTGCCCCGGGAGACTCTCGGAAAATGATGGGAATGCCACCTCCGGGCGACCAGAGGTCAGTCCTCCGCTATCCCACAGTGCCCCGGATCCCGGAAGTGCCTGGCTTTCCGGAAGTGCCCGGCTTTCCGGAAGTGCCCGGCTGGCTGACAGAGAGGAGGCTTTCCTGAACGCTGCAAGCATAGGGCTGTGGTTCTGGGGCTTGGGTGACGGCTGGAGGAGCGACTCGGGGTTGAGGTGGGCGTCAGGAGAGAGCTGAGCAGCGGGATGATGGAGGAGGAGGAGCTGGAGTTCGTGGAGGAGCTGGAAGCCGTGCTGCAGCTCACGCCTGACGTGCAGCTCGCCATCGAGCAGGTGAGCGTTCCGCCCCCTGAGGGCAGGAGAGCTGAGGACAGGGAAGTCTGGGGGTGGGACCCGGGGTGGGACGTGGAGGAAGCGGTGTTGGGACGGAGAAGTGGGAGCTAGGCGATGAAGAGAAGGGAAAGGTTTGGGGAAGGTGGTGGTGGGAAGGGGTTTCTGAATCAAAGGGAGGGAGAGAGCCCTTTCTAGGCCTTGATTGTCTTTGGAGGGTAAGGCGTCCTCGTTTGTTTGGGTAGAGAAACCGTGACCCTTGAAAGCATGAACCTGGAAAAAAGGAGTTCATGGACACCAACCTCAGATTTGGGGGTTATTTACCAGGCTGGTGTGCCGCTGCTCCCGAGTCTCAATCTAACCCTTTGTGAGGGAGTCGGAATTGAGGGGAGGAGCAACTTTAATACCTGAAGCGGATCACTGAGCAGAGGGGACATAGTTGGAAAAGGACCCCTTTGCTATACTTAAATGGTTGAGAATTCCTGTTGTTGATTAATTTGGATTGAATGGAAGGCTATTGCCCGGAGGCCTTCTTCCCTTCAAGGACTTTTTGGTTGATTAAATTCTCTTTTCAAGTTTATTGAGTCTTTAAGAGTAAGGATATTAGAAATAGTCATTTAGACCCTTGTGCAGAGTTTTGCTCCTAATAAAGGGAGAGGAGTTCCCTTAAAGGACGTGGTGTAGGGGATAAGATTTAAGTAAAGGAAGGTTATGCCACATTTAGGGACCACTGGGAAGTTTTCTGAAGTAAAGCATTGCTATTATCATTACTAATAGCTAATATTTATTGAGCACTAACACTTACTCTAGGTCTGTCACTGTACTAATTTATTTGTATTTTGCCATTTATGGATTTTTGGATATGTGTTTTTCTAGCAGTGGTTGGATTAGCCATACAAAGCACATTTGGCACATCCTGAGGATGCCGGACCCCTGGGCAAAGATTTAGTTGTTCAAGCCACAGCTCCCCACCCACCTCCACTGGACAGAAAAAGACATGCATTTCATTTTCTCTTTGGATCTAGTGGGCTCTAATAGAAGAAACAAACAATTCAGTCAGTTACCGTTTGGCAAGAATTTTAGAAGAGCACATTTTTGCTTTTTCTTAATAAGACTGAGTTCTGGCATAAGTTTATCTAATAAGAGACATCAGAAAAGAATTGGTTTTCAGAATGACTATCTTGAACTGGTGAAATTTGGTATTCAGGCGATCACACGACTGCTTTCTTTCTTTCTTTCTTTTTTTTTTTTTTTAAGATTTTTATTTATTTATTTGTTAGAGAGAGAGCGCGAGTGCGAGCGCACAAGCAGGGGGAGCAGCAGGCAGAGGGAGATGCAGGGCTCCATCCCAGGACACTGGGATCATGACCTGAGCCAAAGGCAGACGCTTACCCGACTGAGTCACCCAGACGCCCCTCGATTGCTTGTTATATGTTTTTCAAGCTGTAGCTTTTGAAGGGAATTATTTTTCAGAAGGCAGTATTCTTTCTTCTGTTAAAGTGATGGACAGTTCCCAAAGGAAACTCCATTTTCCTGACCCTGTCTGAGCCTAAAAATTGCTTTGATTCATAGTGAATTCTAATGCTGAGCCTTCCCAGAGACATAGCGTGTAAGTCTTTTCTCAAGGCTTCCTTAGTACAATCATGTCATCAGCTGATTTAATCTGATAGTGGACAGTGCCCATTTATTTTTCCTTGTCCATGGGATTTTGTTGATATCTGTGGAACTTGCCATGGTTGCACATTCTGTTAGTGGCACCAAGATGTTAAAATTACAGATGTTGGTGAAAATTGAAGATTTACTTTAACAGATAATTTTACTGAGCAATTGTTGTGCGTTAGGCCTTGTAAGATGAAAAAAGATATTTTTTTTTTATTGTTGGTGTTCTTTTTTTTTTTTTTTTTTTTGCCTTCAAAGAATTTACCATCTAGTAGGAAGGAAAGAAATAACACATGAAACAAGACAGAAAAATGACAGTTATTTTAAATCCCCTGTTTTTTTGTAGGTGTTTCCAAGCCAGGATCCTCTAGATCGTGCAGATTTCAATGCGGTGGAGTATATCAATACCCTGTTCCCAACAGAACAAGTAAGTATAGAGTTTCCTTCATGTCAGTGGTTTCTGTCTCATCGTAAGTGTTATGATTGGTGTGTTATACTACATAATCTAAGGAGACTTGATCAACAAGTGAGAGGTAAATTCAGATCAAACCCCACTGTAACGGATTGAGGGTGGGAGGTATCTTACTACAAAATACTGTTGTGTGAGAGTGGAATTCTTTGTATTGTGAGCATATTATTAGAAATTATACCTTTAACTTGTAAGAGTCCCCCCACATTCATAGTATACTGGGAAGTAGAAAGGATTTTTTTTTTTTTTTGATTTTTTAAACTAATTGGGAAGAGTGGGATGAAGAGGGTAGGATAACCCAGGAATCATAATGCTACTTTCACTCCTATTCCGAGATGTAAATTTTCAGACTTTACTTTTTACTTTGTTGTGTTGGGTGACTTGCCTATACAGATGGGTTTTTCTTACAAAATTGGTTTATGGGTATGTTGGTGAGAAATAGATCAGAATTAGAAACAGCAAAGCTGGGGGGCACCTCGGTGGCTCAGTTGGTTAAGCCTCCAACTGTTGATCTTAGGGTCCTTTTTTTTTTTTTTTTTTTGGTAATTTTATTTATTTATTTGTGAGAGAGAGAAAGCACAAGCAGAGTGGCAGGCAGAGGCAGAGAGAGAAGCAGGCTCCCCGCTGAGCAAAGAGCCCCATGCGGGACTGGATCCCAGAACCCTGGCATCATGCCTGAGCCTAAGGCAGCTGCTTAACCGACTAAGCCACCCAGGTGTCCCTGATCATAGGGTCCTGAGTTCAAGCCCCACTTTGGGCTTGTGGAGCCCCCTTTAAAAAAAAAAAAAAAAAGTAGAGTTGGGAGACCAGCTAGAGTTCTGCTTGGTTTTTCATTTATGAATTCAGCAAACGTTTGGTGGTTCAATGGGCACCTGTCAGGTATTATTGGTCAACTTGTGCTAGGTGCTGGGGACACAAAAATGAATAACACCTAATCCATGCCCCCTTGAAATGTACGTGATCAAGGTTGGGGGGAGACATTGGTGAATACTGGAAGAGAGTTATGCAATGGTTTAGTGAGAAACAGGGAAACAGTTCTTCAGAAGATCAAAACCTCAGAGAGGAGGGAGCCCTTCCACCAAATCTTAAAGGAGTCATTCCTTCCTTTAGAGACATTTTTTAAGTGTCTACTAAGCGCCAGGTGCTGTTTAGAAACTGGGGAGAAATGCTAAATGTGATAGGCAAGTTTCTGGTCTCATGGAGTGTAGTGTAAGGAAGAAAATAAACAGATCAACAAATACATATATAAGAAAACCATTGTCGATGCTGTGATAAAAGCAGGCACAGTGATAGAACATGACCACCTGGGGACGGGCTCTTTGAGATGGGTGGTCGGGGAAGGTCTCTGTGAGGTACTTAACCTATAAACTGACACTTGATACCTATAAAGTGGCCAGGTTTGTGGCAGTCTGGCAGAACACGTCGAGGCAGAGTAAACCACCAGGCAAATCTTCCAGGATGACAGGGAAAGAAGGTCCTTCTAAGCACAAGGCAGACTCAGAGATGAGAAACACAGAGCATGCACAGGGAGCATGGCCTCCTAGGAAATGGGGGCTAAAGGGGTTGGCAGAGCCAGGGACCTGAAGGGACTTTGTTCTCTGGCCTTGCAGACTCTGCCTTGCAGACTCTGCAGTCTTTTGGATACCACACGCATCATGGTAGAATTCATTCCACACAACTAATTTTCACTGGGCTAAATTTTAAGCTTGTATACCCTCGAAATCTTATGCACATATCCTAGTACCAGTCTTAAATGAGGTTTTAGTAGTGTTTGTCATATAAATAATAAAAATAGAGGTTTTAATGTTTTTCTCTTCACACTCTAATAAGCATTATTGCAAACCCCTTGGGGATGTGCACATTCCGCACCAGAGACTGTGACTAGGCAGGGGTGTTCATTCAGGGACTCTCATCAGGGTCATTATTGGATCAGAGTCACATTTTCAAAATCCCACCTGACCGCAGTGGGGAGGATGAACTGGGGGAAGGCAGACCTGGAAGGCAGGGAGACCGGTTAGCAGACTGCTGTGATGGATCACTTAAGAGGGACCAGGAGAATCTGAGTGAACACAGGGATGGAGAGAGCAAGACTGGAAAGCTGTTTGGAAGCCAAAAGTCAGAGTTTGGTGGTTGGAAGGACTTAGAACCTAAAATTTCCTCAAATCAAAAAACACCTCTTCTGCCTCGCTCTCTAGGAAATTGGGGGCTAGAGAGTGAACAGGATAGATGTGGTCCTTACCAACATAGGGCTTCCAGTCTACCTTGATGGGTACTAGTTACACCATTGACAGATTAACAGTAAGTTATTATGACTCTGCAATGACTTGTTTGTATAGCTATTATTACTTGTTGCTTGCTCTCAGAAGAGTCCTAAGTTCTGCGACCACTATAATAATAATTAACATTTATTGAGCGTACCAGACACCATTCTAAACATTTAATAGTGATGTATTCACCACCTTGTTAACATGCTTGGTTTTTTTTGTTTTGGGGTTTTTTTTTTTTAGGTTTTATTTATTTCTTTGAGAGAGAGAGAAAGAGAGATCACGAGCAGGGGGAGGGGTAGAGGGAGAAGCAGATGCCCCGCTGAGCAGGAAGCCCAGCTCGGGATCCGATCCCAGGACCCCGGGGTCATGACCCGAGCTGAAGGCAGACACTTAACGACCCAGGTACCCCCAACATGCTTGTTTTAGGATGAGAACCAGGAAGACCAGAGGGAGAAAGAATGCTCAGCTTAAATGTGGTAGCGTTGCTATGAAGGAAACATGTAGTGTACTGTGAAAACAGAGCACTTACTTACTAAGTCTGAGGGATCCAGAAAGACTTCACAGAAGAAATGGCATTTCAGAAATGGCATTTCAGCTGCACGTTATGCACCAGATGGATTTTGAGCTTTGATTTCCAGCCTGCAGACTGGGTAGATGTTGACACCTTTCCCCAAAATTGGGCCTAAGGAGGAAAAGTAGGCTTCAGTGGTAAATAGGGTAGGAGTAGGCTGTAAGAGTGAGCTAAATTTTGAGCATTTGGGGGCCATCCAGGTGGAAATATGTACTTGGAATATCTGAGTCTGGATCTCATAATCCCCGTAATTGTTAATATTTTGGCGTATATCCTTCCCAAACTTTTTCTAATGGACATGTTAATTTTTTAAAATGAAGTTGGAGAAATGGTATGATTCTCTGTGATTGTCTTTGAGATTTCACAGATAGCCTTTAGAGCTCATTGTTTTCTGTGAAAGGAATTCTAGGAATTAGCTGGAGATAGAAATTTGGGAACAACTGGTATAAAGACAGCAGTTTTAGCTGTGAAAATGTCATCTGCCCCACCCTGTCAAGAAGGCTGACTCATCAAAGCCAAAATAACTGTTAGATTTGCAAATTGTACAGGAAACCACCAGGTTCTTACTTTTTCCTGGTGTGTTTTTGTATGTATTTTATTTTAAATTACTGAAGGTAGCACTGGATGTTTATGAGAACACAGATGCAGTTATATGTCTTGTCTGATTATGCCTCCTCATACGTGATAATGTGTAGCAAAGTTTTTGTGTTTTTTTTTTTAAAGATTTTATTTATTTATTTGACAGAGCGCGAGAGAACACAAGCCGGGGAGCGACAGAGGGAGAGGGAGAAGCTGGCTCCCTGCCAAGCAAGGAGTCTGATGCGGGACTGGACTAATCCGAATCAAGACCTTAGCTAAAGGCAGATTGCTTAACCCAATGAGCCACCCAGGTGCCCTGTAGTGGAGTTTCTTATAGCAAACGAAGAAAATTTATGACACAAGGTTACCTTTATTTCCCCAATCCCAGATTTTCATTTAGCAATATATTCTCCAACCCAGTCCCATGGACCTTAATGGAAAGGTAGCAGAAAATAGTGGCATGATTTAGAATTTCTTTCTAGAAATTCTTGTTAGAAATTCTAGAAATCTCTTGCTAGATCTTGGGCAAAAGCCACCCAAGTCAGAGACCTGCAGTAAATTCTTCTGAATCATAACTTTAGTATATTTAAAGTAGATGTCAGTATATCAAGAATAAATTTAGTGTCACCTAAGGAGGAGGAGGATGTGTGTGGGGGTTCTTTTGAACAGCAGTAACTTGGAAGTCTGTGGTTGCCTGGAGGTATGTTCGGGGAGGCAAGGAGATCCCTGGATGTTTCTAACTCCCTAGGTCCAAGTGGGAGGAACTCCATTTTCTCTCTTTATCAGGTCTCTCTGGGTAGTTCTGAAGAGTAGCCAGGTTTGCTAGCAATAATCTGGAAAACTCTTCTAGTGTCCTAGAAGAAAACTGAAAATAATAATTTGTCATGTTTTCATTAGAGGTTTGATTAGGGGAATCTAGATGAAATCTATTAAAAATGAATATAAAACTAATATAACCAAGAACTTTGAAAGAAAAGTCATGTTTTTGCAGAAAAATAATCAGACCTTTGAGAGACCGAGTAGGAGAAGTAGGAGAACTCGGATTTATTTTAGGCCGGTGGACCCAGATGAGCTCATGCTTGAAGTTCTGGGCCCCCAGCCATGGGGTTATAGGGCTTTTATAGGGGACTGAAGGCAGTTAGGTTCCAAAGCTGCTGGCTTGTGAGTAGGTTTAAATTGGGGGAGTAGGAACTGCTTTAAGTGGGAACAGTAGTCAGGGAGCCTGTGGCAGGAAGCCTGTTTATAAAGCAGAAGCGACTGGTTATTTCTTGCTTCCGTAGGGCTTCTGGTGATCTCTAGCTTATTGTTAGTAACTTTCCATCTTCTGGGGCCTCCTGGCCTGGGCCTGCTCTGGGTAATTTTCCTCTTCAATGTGAAGCTGTTTCTAAAGAATTTTTAATGACCCCCCCAAAATGCTCTAGGTGTATATTGTTAAGTGAAAACAATAACATGTCAAATTGTTTATCATCCCAGTTTAATTTGTTTTTAAGCCACATATTTGCTTAGAAGGAACTGTAGAAAGCAATATACCAAGATGCTAATGGTGATTATTTTCTAATGGAGGGGTTGGGGGGGGTGGGGTTCTGTATTTTCTGTAATCAGCAAGAATTGCTTTTAGACTCAGAAAGACTTCCAGGGGAGCCTGGTTGGCTCAGTTGGTTAAGCCTCTGCCTTTGGCTCAGGTCATGATTTCAGGGTCCTGGGATCGAGCTCGCATCAGGACCCTGTTCAGCAGGGAGCCTGCTTCTTCATCTCCCTTTGCCTGCTGCTTCCCCTGCTTGTGCTCACTCTCTGTGTCAAATAAGTAAAATCTTAAAAAAAAAAAAAAAAAAAAGGAATCAGGGAATACTTTCCAATAATTAAAACATTTTTAAATGATAAAACTGTACAACTGCATTATACCTACACTAGAAGGGTGAGTCTGAAAGAGGGGATATATCACCTGCAGCCAGGGTCACCGATCTGGATTCTTTGTTTCAGAGCCTCCTTGTCCTGTGTCTTTAATGACATAAAAGTCCCTCGAGTAAATGTGGCCTGATTTATTTTGACTTTTCTACTATGGCCATTTAGGCCATTCCCTGCTCCCTTAAATGCAGTTGAATATCTGAAGGCATACATACTTTGAATTATTCTTCTTAGAAAAACTGTCATGGCTTAAGCAAGACCTTCGTGTTTAAGGAGTATTAATTAAGAATTGGTTACTCTACCACCCAAAGCAATATTTACTGCTGTGGAATGACCTCCAACTTACATTGTTAAGTGAAAAAAGTATGATGCAAGACACTGTGCATTACATAAAGCAGGGGACGTAAGTTATGGATATGCTTTAAATACATAGACTGTTTCTGGGAAGGTACAAAAGAAACCATCTCAGAGCTGTTGCCTCTCTGCAGAACTGGGGGAGACAGGCAGGACAGGGGGAGAGGAAGCCTTGATCTTCACTATTTCTTCACTTGTTCTATTGACGTTTTTGGTCATGTTCATGTTTTACCAATTTCAAATACATTACAATTTTAAAAAAATATTTTATGTATTTATTTGAAACAGAGTGGGAGAGCGAGAGAGAGAGAGTACCAGTGGTGGAGAGGGTCAGAGGGAGAGGGAGAAGCAGATTTCCTGCTAAGCAAGGAGCTTGGCATGGATCTGGATCCCAGGACCCCCAAGATCATGACCCGAGCCAAAGGCAGACGCTTAACCGACTGAACTACCCAGGCGCCCCTAGATTACTGTTTTAAAATTTTGGTATAATTATCCATTCTCAGAAAATATACAAGAATAGTACAGTGAATTCATGGCTGCCATTCACCCAGATTCTCCAAATGTTAATATTTTAAAAATAGTTCTTTTTAAATACCAAAACAAGAAAATGTTTTTAAGGGAATGGGTTCCAGCAGAGATAGTCAGGGTAGGAACTGTTATGCCCAATTTACACGTGAGGAAGTATAAATTCAGAGAGGCTGAACAGCTTGCCCTCTGTACATCGAGCAGATTTGTAGTGGCAGAGCTGGGCCAAATCTAGGTCCTTCAACAAACTCAGCAACTTTTACCACGGTGGTGACTTATACCCAGGCTGGTTTCAGAGTGACTTGACAGGGGATTCCTCAGTTAAAATAACTTCTCTTTTCTGAGATTCATCTTCACCTCAGTCTAGATTTCTGAAAATTCTAAGCAACCATTGCCTTTGTCAGAATAGACAAGATGTAAATGGCCTGGTCTGACATCTCAGACATTGTGACCTGGTTCTTGGCAGGCTCCTGGCCCCCTCCTGCCACCAGAGGCTGCTGGTAGCAATTTATAAGCACAATTCCTGCATTACCCCCGATTCCTTTTCAGGTAAAATATCTGTTGGGGGAAAGGGAAAGAGTTCTAAAATTACATTTTGACAACTTGAGTTAAAATGGTGCTCTATAATTGTACTATATTCCACTAGGGGGCACCATTTCCTCGTGTTTTCTGCTGGCTAAGGTTGGAAGTAGTCCCATTGTTTTAATTGTCATTGTCTTTAAAATAGAAATAACTTTATTATAATTACAGTAGCAGTGGATAGCCAGTGTAGAGCAATTAGTAAGTACTTATAGGCAAAAAGAAGAAAAAAATTAAATCCTTTTCTTAGATACAACTATTGCTACTGATTTCATAGTTTACAGCTACTATGTAGATTACAAAGCTACTCATATTTATCTTTCCAGGCATTTTTTCTGATGAACCTACAAACTCAGAAAAAATAGATTTATTCATCAAAATACAGTATAATATAGATGCATACATACATCTTAAGTATACAATTTGATGAATTTTCACAGAATGATTACAACTGTGTAACCACCATTCAGATCAAGAAATAAGACATTAGGGGTGCCTGGGTGACTCAGTCAGTCGAGCATCCTACTCTTAATTTTGGCTCAGGTCATGATCTCACGGTCCTGGGATCGAGCCCTGCGTGGGGCTCTGTGCTCAGCTAGGAGTCTGCTTGAGATTCCCTCTCCCTCTCCCCCACCCCTTGCTCCTGTGCCCTCTCACTCTCTTGCTTGGGTGCTCTCTCTCTCTCAGATAAATACAATCTTAAAAAAAAGGTGGGGGGTACCTGGGTACCTCGGTCAGTTAGGCATCCACCTCTTCGTTTCTACTCAGGTCATGATCTCCTGGTTGGGAGATCAGCCCCGTGTTGGGCTCCATGTTCAGTGGGGAGCCTGCTTCCCCTCTCCCTCTGCCCCTCTTCCTGCTTGGTCATGCTCTTTCTCTGAAACAAATAAGTAAGAAGAAAGAAGACATTAATACAACATCTTCTTTTAAAAAAGATTTATTTACTTTAGAGAGTGTTGGGGGGCAGAGGGAAAGAATCTCAGAGAATCTCTAGGAGATTCCCTGTTGAGCATGGTACCCACCCTAGGGCTTGATCTTATGAAACTTAACTGACTGTGCCACCCTGATGCCCTTGTCTTTAGATGGCCCCTCTTACCTCATCACAGTAACTACCTTCTTCAGAGATAACTATTGTCTTGCTGGCTTCTAACATGAGAGAATAGTCTCATTTATTTTTTTTTTTTATTTTTATTTATTTATTTGACAGACAGAGATCACAAGTAGGCAGAGAGGCAGCAGAGAGGGAGAGAGGAGGAAGCAGGCTCCCCGCCAAGCAGAGAGCCCGATGTGGGGCTCGATCCCAGGACCCCGAGATCATGACCCGAGCCGAAGGCAGAGGCTTTAAACCACTGAGCCACCCAGGCGCCCCAAGTCTCATTTATTTTTGAACTATATAAGTGGAGTTATACAATTTGGAGCTGAAGGCAGGTGCTTAATGACAGAGCCACACAGGCGCCCCAACCATTCTGTTTCTGTTGCAGCTATTCCGACTTCACATTTGTAGCTCAAAGGCAGCTGTGGATAATAGGTAAATGAGTGGACATGACTATATTCCAATAAAACTGTATTTACAAAAACAGATACCAAGCTGGAATTTGTAATAGTTGCCAACAACTGCTATACTTTTATTTTTAAGGTTTTATTTATTTATTTATTTATTTATTTATTTATTTATAGAGCTGGGGGAGTGGCAGATGGGGGGAGAGAGAGAGATAGAGAGAATGAATCTTAAGTAGACTCTGCCCTGAGTGCAGAGCCCATGGTGGGGCTAGATCTCAGTGAGATCATGACCTGAGTCAAAAAATCAAGTGTCAAATGCCTAACCCACTAGGCCACCGAGGCACCCCTATTACTTTTTTATTTTTTTATTTCTTTTTTAAAAAGATTTTATTTATCCATTTGACAGAGAGCACAAGTAGGCAGAGAGGCAGGCAGAGAGAGAGAGAGGGAAGCAGGCTCCCTGCTGAGCAGAGAGCCCGATTTGGGCTCGACCCCAGGACCCTGGGATCATGACCTGCGCCGAAGGCAGAGGCTTTAACCCACCGAGCCACCCAGGCGCCCCCCCCATTACTTTTTTAAAATAAAATTGTATCACACTATGATTAAATGTTTTGAGATGTTATAAATAGCCTTGATAGCTTATCATTTCCATATAAAAGGATCTAGAAAGTGAAATAATAGTTGTCATTTTCCTTCTTTATTGTAGTCTCTGGCAAACATAGATGAAGTTGTGAACAAAATTAGACTGAAAATAAGGTAAGTAACCCCATATGATTATTAATAATTACTGAAAAGCATGCTGTTAATTTAGTTAATCATGTTCTGGATCACACTTATCTGTTAGAGAACTGAAATCTCAAGTTTGCTGTTTTGACTATTTTTTTTTAAAGATTTTATTTATTTATTTGACAGAGAGAGATCACAAGTAGGCAGAGAGGCAGGCAGAGAGAGAGGAGGAAGCAGGCTCCCTGCTGAGCAGAGAGCCCGATATGCGGGGCTCGATCCCAGGACCCTGGGATCATGACCTGAGCCGAAGGCAGAGGCTTAACCCCCTGAGCCACCCAGGTGCCACTACTTATGACAATTTTTAAAAAAATAATTCTTTTATCTAGATTTCCATATGAACCTCATGGCAAAGAATTTGATTCTTTGGCCAGTGTTCAGGTATTTATAAAAAGGGAAGGAAACTTTTTAACAGGCTATTCAAAACGGTTGGTCATAAAAGGGGGCAAAAGCATTTCTATTGTAGTTTTATTTATTTATTTATTTATTTATTTATTTATTTATTTATCAATCAGACAGAGATCACAGGTAGGCAGAGAGGCAGACAGAGAGGGAGGAAGGGAAACAGGCTCCCTGCCTGAGCCGAGAGCCCGATGCAGGGCTCGATCCCAGGACCCTGGGATCGTGACCTGAGCCGAAGGCAGAGGCTTTAACCCACTGAGCCACCCAGGCGCCCCTCTATTGTAGTTTTAATGGTTTTATTTCCTTAGCAGATTTACCTTTTTTTGTACTCCCAAGGCTTAGATACAAGGATGGGCATATACATGTATCCCGTGACCATATACCAGCTAACAGGATGGTCAGATCTGCTGGTTGGTATTTGTGGTGGCCCAAGATTAAATGTTGTGATTAATCTAGAATGTGCTTGTCAGAGTTAGACAACAAGTGTCTTTCCTCCCCAGTAGCCTGGTTCTGGTTTGCCCACATCTAGATTTCCAGTTTTGACATATGGCAGGTGCTCAGTGTCTGTTCACTATAATTAATACTATAATGGTTAATGTCATTAGGGCAAATGTCGTTGTTTGGTTTTGGTTTTTTTTATTTTTGATGAGGAGAAGCCTTCATTTTCAATCCAGGAGATGATTTCTTTTTCCCTTATGAGCTTTGGGTCTTTCAGTGAAGACCTTTGCCATGAATGTATTGTTTAATTGGGCATCTCTCATTGTTTTGGTGGACTTCAGCTATAACAATTCTGGTAGAGACTGCTAATATGTCCGGGATTTGCACAGAAAATGGGAATTCCCTAATGATCCAAAAATCACCGCAAACTGGTTATTTTCGGCTTTCTCCCAATATACCTTTAAAAGATTCTTTACGTGGAAAATGAAATTGACTGATGTAAATTTCTCTGGTTGAGGGACCACTAAATGGTCGCTATTAGAGCCAGAGGTCACAGGCCCACATCCTACAGAGCTTGCACAGTTAGGGCCCAGAGGGTGCATCACGGATCTCATGTAGCACTCTGGCTCCTGAGGAAGTAACTGAGGGTTTTGCGGAGGGTACTTCAAATTCTCTGACTTGTTCCCATTAAGTTTCAGCAACATCGTCATTCCTGGTTTTCGCTCTTGAAAAATATTAAACCTTACACTGGCCCTTTTGGACAGCTCTGAATATTAAGCAAGAATAGCATTTTTTAAAAAAAAAGGACTACTCATCAGTCTGTGCTGTACTTGGCTTCTTACATTACTGTTGCTGCCTTAGCTAGGGTCTAAGGCCTCAGTCTTCGGTTAGATCATTCTGACTTGTCTGGTTTTCTGGACAAGGAGGTACAACCAGCAGAAGTGGGTGGATACGCCGTCACCTTTTTATCTTTTGGTCACTTTAGAATGGAGGTTGTTTTAATGATTCTGACCCTTTAACTTTTTCCTAGGAGACTGGATGACAATATTCGAACTGTTGTAAGAGGTCAAACAAATGTGGGGCAGGATGGCAGGCAAGTAAGTAACTTATTCCTCCATATTAATCATACTCTCCTGATTTCTTCATGACCCGGCAACCAAGCAACTAAAATGTTGATCCACCTGCTTGTAGAGAGCACCTTCTTAGGGATGTGTCCATACACAGCAGGAAATGTGCCTGACTTGTCCCACTAATCCCGGAGCTGGACTGCCCAGACCAGCAGCGAGCTCTCACTCACTGCCTGTGCAAGCAGGAGCCTATGGTAGCACAGCTCACCCAGGCTAAGGCCGTGCGAGCCCAAGTGTGAAAACCAGAGTTGCCTTGTCTTTCTCCTCTGTGTCAGACATGTATTCATTTCCAAGTTTTACAGTTCTTTTTGGATCTAGCTAAGAAGGGCTGCTGCAAGGGAATGAAGTGGGGTAAGGGAGTGTATGGGGTGGAGGGCTTCGTTAATGACCTGGGGGCAGATGTTATCTATCAACCATTTTCCTTTTTATTTGGATTCTGTTCTGTTTAGGCATCGTATTTCAAAACTTGCTGTCATAATAAAGATGCTGAGCACACCTTTGTAGTCTTCTCCTGCCGTGTCTGCTCTTCCCTCTTCAGTACTGACTCAGTGGGTCGCTGTGTACTTCTGTAGTAACTCCAGTTGTTTTTTTGTCCTCTTCGACTTGCAGTGCAGCTCATTTCTTCAGATATACATCGTGCTACCCAAATTGGGGTGGGAGGGTATGGGAGGTGTCATCTGTGAATAAATGTGCTGATCACTCATACTCGTGTTCCTTCCGCTAGTAGCTGACCACTGTTACGAGTCTCTTTCTTTTCCTTTTACATTTTTAGTTTTATCGTTGCCTCTATTTCTCCTACATCTTGCGACTTTCTTTTCCTCCTAATAATCACCTTCCATTGGCCTCTTTGTAAGTATCTACCTTTTTCCTTGTTGTCATCATCAGTATTTCTGTATGGACATATTAGTTTCCTATAGCTGATCTGATTTCCTGGTTCCTGCGTGGTTCTTAGTCCTTATTGCTTTGTTTTGGTCATTTAGGTTTCTCCCATGAAGCACCACTTCACAGGGGTGGCCTGTGTACATGGGGCCCTGGGAGGGAATAAAGAGTAACAAGGTGGCCTGCAAATGCTCCAGCCTCCTTCCACCCTTGAGCCTTCCTTCTGTATGTCTGGCCCTGTCATCTACCTCTTCAGAAACCTCAGTGGCCTCTGTCTATCGAATTTAATCCAAGTTTCTTTGCTTGGCATTCAAGGCCTCAATCTGCCTTTCCAGTTTTGCATCCTGCTGAGATCCATCCATACAGAAGACTCCGTGCTCTACAAGCACACCCTGTGCTTTCTGAACCCATGGATGTCTTTCTGCCTGAAATTATCACTCTCCTTCTTCTAGTAACTTCATCTCAAAATCTTACCTAAGAGCCCCCTCAAATACGACATCCTCCACGAAATTTTCTGTTTAGCTCACCTGAACATACAAAAGGAATCAGAATTTTAGACCTAGAAGGGACTTGGAACTCATTTGGTCCACACTTCTCATTCTGCAGATGAGCAAATTCATCCTGATATCCCTCAGCTAGATGTATGTGCCTTCCGCCCCCAAACTCCCAGGCCTGTCCCTGTACTTTCCATTTGACTTTCATGGTCTCCTTTGACATACTAGTGAACACTTCTTGTCTCCTTGACTAGTTTATAAGTTCCTTGAGGCAAGAATCGAATCTTCTCATCGCTGTATTTCTCTCAACACATAGACTTTATGTCCAGACCAGTAACGTTTTATTCAACTGTATTGAATATTTGGTCTCTATGAGACTATTTATTTATTGCAAAGAAACAAAAGCCCTTTACCATAAAACATCATTTTGATCAATGTGTGTCCCCATAAAGCTATTGAGAGCCTGATTTGTGTGTGACTAGTCCCCAATGACTACCATTTGAAATAACCCAACTATTTTGTGTGATTCAGCCTCTGCTTAGAGTGGCTCAGGAAAAAATACAGGAGTCTCAGGTTTTTCAAATTCCAAGAATGGGAAAATAAAGTGAATGATTCATCAGGATTTTTCTGTTGGGTCATGCTCCGTCGATCTGTATCTTTTATTTAGTTGTTTGTGTTTGAACCTGTGGTCACAAACCCTCAGTAGTGGAGAGTCGGGCCCCAGATGGGACAGCCGGCGGGAATGTCGGCCTTCCCCACCTTCCTGTATTAATAGGTTACAGGTTGCTGCCGCCGGGGCAGGTCGTATTTCAGAGAGCAAGACCACATTTTCAAGAATGTTTAGATAGCATTTCAATCTGTGGTGGAATTTTGTGTTCGTCTCCTTAGAATCCAGACAGAAAGGAAGCCCAGAAGAAATAATTGCTTTTCCTGTCATCCCCTCCATCTGTCTTTTCCAGCAGTTTGTAACGCAAGCTGATGGCGAGACTTTTTTTTTTCCAAGGAGCATTTGGGTCCCATCCTTGTCAACTTGTAGGGGTAAAAGTCTTGCTGTCCAGCTCTGGCTGGCTGGTGGTTTGCTGAACAGAGACTCTTACTTGACTGGCACAGACTTGGGAGAGTTATGGATGTTCCAAAATACTGAGTTTTATAGGTCAAGAGGCCCCAGATTTCCCTCTTCCCTGGAGTAGAGGAAAAGCCTGCCTTCAGAACTTGTTTCCGAAGCTTCTGAGGAACACTCGGGAGGAGGGCAGTATTACGGACCAAAGGAAATTTCATCTTGATCATGTTCAACCGGAACTGATGTGCTTTTTAATCTCTAAAGAAGGGGGAAATGTTTACTTCCCCTTCACAGTGTCTTAAAAGATATTTTTAGCAAAATTTTTTTAGAAAAGCAGTGGTTCTTGCTACAAAACTGTTTCTGAAGAGGCAGTGACTTAGAAATTGAAGACACGGTAAGGCACTTTCTTTGATATCTGAGATTTCTGAAATACCAGCTGCATGGTTCGCACTTGGTTCCATATTTTGGAGAGCCTTTGATTGTTCACCACCTCCTACGTGGCAGACTTGAACTGGTTTAGTCTGTGACCTCTTCTAACCAGACTGTGATGCTCATACAAAGTTAATACGGCACAGAATTCTCCCCATTTTCTTCTGCTGAAATCATCAGGCAAAAGCTTTAATTAAATGCCCACATGTTTCAAACTTCGTGGATAAGATGAGTCAATTCAACTAATACACGATCTGATATGCTGTGAATCGTATGCAGTTTCCTGAGAATTAAAACAGACAGCTTGACCTCGGGTAGAAAGAGGTGAATAGAGGAGCAGCTTGGAAAAAGAAAAGGTTGGCATGTGAAATCTCAAGAGTGGCCAAAGCTTGACCAATTCCCAGTATGCTCACTGAGAAACACCAGAAGGATCAGCCACTGGGCTTCTGTCTCTGGAGTAGAGCTTGGCTGCCATGTTACTGTTGCATCAGAGCAAGACTAAGGTTTGGGAGGGGAAGAAGCTGTTAATTGCCATCTCCAGCCCAGCTCACCAGAATCTGATTGTAAGAAGCTTTAGGTATCCATAGTACAATCTTGCACCCAGTTCAGGAATCCTTTCTGTGACATCCCTGACAATTCATTGGCCTGCTTCTGCTTGGATACTCATGGTGATGGGCAGCTACCGTTTTGTTCTACAGGGCAGTCTCAGTCTATTCTAGTTTTGAACAGCTTTAATTGTAAGAAACTTCTTTCTTAGACTGAACTGAAATAGTAAAATAGACCTCATTGTAACTTCTCATTGCTCTTAGTTGTGCCAGCTGGACCGGTGCAAGCCTAATCCCTTTTCCTTATTATAGTTTCTAAAATTTTAAATGGATATTACGTTCCTTTCTTAGTGTTCCTTTTCCTAGGGTAACCATTCTTAGTTTCTTCAGCTCTGTGATCTTATTTCCAGACCCTTTATCATCCCGGTTGCCTTGCAGTTTGTCAGCGTTGTTCTTTTTTTTTTTTTGTCAGCGTCATTCTTAAAATGGGGTTCCTGGCCAGGAGTAGACATGCTGTGTGGACACACACAGTGGGATGCCTCAACCTCCTTGTTCTGCACTGGTGCTGTGAATGTGGGAACTGGGGGCTCAGGGGGACTGAAATTCATTATTATAATTCCTGAAATTGATTACTCATTTTTGTATGAATAAATTCATTTCTTGTAGAGTACTCATTGATTTTTTTTTTTTTAATTCTTTAAGGAGTCCATGACTCTTCAGAAGTTAAGGACCACTGGTTTAGACATTGTTCTCCCATCACCTCGGACTGGGTGCAGTTTCTGGCAGCTGTGTCCCGCTGTTGGCTTCTGCTGACAGTCGAGTTGGCAGTTCTCCGAAACCCCCAGGTCAAGAGTTGCAGACAGATGCCCACAGAGCTAAGAAAGTGACCTAAATGGCTTCAGCAGGCCAGCGTGCATCCACGTGTATCCCGTGGGCGAGTGAATGCCCTTTCTAAAAGGAGACAGCCACAGCCCAGTTCAGACCAACTGTGGTCAGGCCTGAATGCAGACCCGGAGATGCCAGATCTATCAATTTTTCAAGAGAAGCCGGAAATCCGGATTTTTATGTGACTCTCCAGATTTTTCGATGTTGGCTTAGTGTCTTCCACAAATACTGCAAAGGCCAAACAAAACACGTGTGTGCCAACAGTTTGCAACATCTGCCCCAGGTCTTTTTTCATATGAACTACTTTTCAACTTTTCCCTCCTCTGTTTGTTTAAGAGATTCTTTTGAGATCAAGTACTGGACTTTATGTCCTCCCCCCACCCCCTGCCACACACCCCATTTCTTCTTGCTAGTTCTGCTTGATTGTCCCAGCCAGTTGAGGCCTTTTGGAGTCTTGATGACCTCCCCATTTTATCATTAGCAGACTTGTAGGCATGCCTTCTATGTCTTCATTCACATTGTAGAGGAAAAGGTTGAACAGGATGGGTTCAGAGCCATGTGGCGAACTTCGAGAGACTTACTCTTCTCTTCCTTACCCTCATTTTGGTATCAAATGCCAGCCCCAGAAAACAAAGAATTTCTTCCTGTCCTTGGTATCTGTCCAGGGCCATGTTTCTTAAATTTTCCATTTTCCTCAGAAAAGGGGACTAAGCATACCTGCCTTCTCTTTTCATGGAGAGATCATAAAGATTTATTAACTAAATCAGGAAAGCATCTTGCCTTCCAAAGAGAAAGTGTTCTTTGCTTTTCACTCTCAAAATTAGCTTTTCATCTAATTCAGGCATTAGAATGAAAATAGCTGTGCTCCCCAAGACCCTGCACTAGGTAAATGGTGGCAGTTCACAGCATAACATTGATCTTTGTTACGTGGGGCTATGAATTTGTACTTGTCAGCTCTCTTGCAGGATGGTTTGAATTTTTCCCCTTCATCACTTCAAATTTATTCTCTCTCATCCTCTCTTTGGGAGGAAAATGAAGCCCGTTAATGGAATAAAATAAACGGCATTACTATTAAAGGGACTATAAATAGTTTGAAAAGGAAGGGGAGGGGGCATGGTACTCACTTCCTCCTGCTGAAAGATACTAATTCTAAAGCAACTGAGCTTTTAAAGCACACACTCAAGTTTTTCCAGTAGTGACTGAGAATGGTTAGGTGTTTTTTGTTTCTTTTACATTTTTTTTAATTATATTTTTTCAAAATGTCCACAGAAGACACTAACCTTCAGAAATTGCTAAGACCTTAGAATGACCTGGGAGGGAAGCAGCATGACCACCCAGTGGGGCAGTGCTGGAATCAGGTTGTGAGAGTTCTCAGGGCTCTGTGCTTTGCCTGCAGCCTTTTGTAGGGGAATGGAGTCCCTGGTTTTGATCGAGGCTCCCCAACCAGGATTTCTGACATCTGGTGCAGAGGTCAAGGTTGGTTTGCCTTTACCTGACAGGTTAACTCTGAGTGAGTGTTAAGTTTGGCCTGTTTGTAGAGCTGCTGACTGTAGTCGAGACAAAGACTTGTAGAGAGACTGGGCCGGTCTTAGCACCATGCTTTGTCCCATTTACTGCACAGGATCCTCCGCAGCACATTTTGGCAGAGTGACTTGGCCGCTGAGTATTGGAACCCCTCGCCACTTGTCTTCTAAAAATCTGTGATTTGAAGACAACCCGTAAGGAATTCAAACAGCTGTCTTCTCTCTCCTCTGCGTACAGTGAAGGAGTGAGCATTTCCTTTGAATTCTCTAAGCGTTGGGATGATTGAATGTTGTCACCGATATAACATGGGATGGCAGCCTGGGTCAAGTGAAAAACCTTTTGAATTTACGTTTTGACTATGCCATTGGGTGTGACTTTGGACAAGTTACTTAGCTTCTCCGAGCCTCGGGTTCTTCAGCTGTTGTGCTGACTTGGAGGTGGTGGATGGGGCTCAGTGCGAGTAGCAAATGGCCCCCGGTAATCTGTGAGAAATTGCAGTTAATGCCTTTCTGGCTCCTTGAACATCTTTGCCACGTAGGAGGTGGCCCATGGGTGTCCCCATTTCTCCGTGGGGAGCTGGCCTTCCTTGGATTTCAGGATATTTGGTTGCCTTCAGCTCTGATGGGTTCAAGAAGAGTTAAGATTTTTCCATTTATTTTTTTTTCTCATCGTTAACATGAGAGTAGTGCTCTTCCTGCTTTCTGCATCCTCGACAAAAGCACAGCTGACCAAGGGCTTTTGAAGTAGAGTGGTGTGAGAAGTTCATTTAGGTTTTAGGTTCCACATTGCAGCTAATCGTTAAGAAGCCACCACTTTTCAAGGTTTGATGTCGTTTCAAGGAGGATTATCAGCGAGCACCTGAAAAGGGTATTAAAATATTTCTTTTCTAGCTACTTATCTGTGTGAAGCCCGATTTTCATCATATTTTTCAACCATAACAGCGTATCACAGCAGAGTCAATACAGAAGCATACGTGCAAGTCCAGCTGACCTCTATTACAGTAATAGACACCGAAGATCATTGCAAAGGCACAGAAGCAGTGACACTGTTTTCAAGAAATTTGTTTTGTTTGGGGGGAATAGAGTTTTTTGTTTGAAGATTTTATTTATTTGAGAGAGAGAGAGCGAGAACACAAGCAGGGGAGCAGCAGAGGGAGAGGGAGAAGCAGACTCCCCACTGAACAGGGAGCCCGATGCAGGGCTGGATCCCAGGACCCTGGGATCATGACCCGAGCCGAAGGCAGACACTTAACGACTGAGTCACCCAGGTGCCCAATAGAGTTATTTTTCATAAAAATATGTTATTTCTGTTAACACGTAATAAGCTTATTGTTATTTTTAAATAGATTAATAGATAAATGGTTTTTAAATTTCTCAGCATTAATTTCCAATATGGTATATATATCAGTAGATACAATCCACAAAAACAAAATCTCTTTGTGGCCCTCAGTAATTTCCAGGGATATGAAGGGACCCTGAGATAAAAAGTTTTAGAAATGCTCTTTCTGAGTAATATTTCAGTGTTAAATAAGTGGGGATCTCAGGCAATTTGTTCTTTTTTTTTTCCTTAAGGTTTTATTTATTTACTTGACAGCGAGAAAGAGACAGCAAGTGAGCGCAAGAAGGGGAGCACACAAGCAGGGGGAGCGCTCAGTAGGGAGCCCAATACGGGCTTTCATCCCAGGATGCTTGGATGCTGACCTGAGCTGAAAGCAGAGGCTTAACAGACTGAGCCCTCCAGGTGCCCCCCCGCAGGGAATTTGTTCTTGATTTTATGACAGTGACTCTGATTAGTATATTTGTTCATTCACTCACTTGGTAAATACTGAGTGCGTGCCTTCTGTGTGCTGGGCACTAATGCTGACAAACTAAGCAAAGAGACCCAAATTGTGATGTTTACTTGTTTTCTGGATTCTGTATCTGTTAAGGAATTAGACCTGTGACCTTGGTTCACTAAGCATGTTTGCCAGAAAACGGATATAGAAATTTATCATGTGACTTTTCAGCTTCTACTGGTGATCGTATGGCTTTTCCATCTCATCAGTTAGCTTAGCCTTTTGTTTTGCTTTTTTTTTTTTTTAAGATCTTATTTATTTGAGAGAGTAAAAGAGCATGAGTGGGGGAAGGAGCAGAAGGAGAGGGAAAAGCAGACTCCCTGCCGAACAGGGAGCCCAATATGGGGCTCTGGGATCATGACCTGAGCCGAAGGCAGGTGCCCAGTGACTAAGCCACCCAGGCACCCCTTGGTTTGGTTTTGTAATATTTAACCCTACCTGCTGTGTGACTATATATTGTCTCTTTTAATTTATTGCTGAGTTCTGGCATTTTAATCTGGGATTTGCATTCATATTCAAAAGCTTCATTCCTTTTTTATGACTGAGTATACTCCACTGCATGCATCTACCACATTTGTGTATCTGTTCATCTGTTCTTGGGCACTCGATTCGTTTCCACCTCTTGGGTGTCGTGAAAAATGGCAGCGAATATTGACATACAAGTATCTCTTTGAGTCCCCCCTTCTCAGTTCCTTTTAGTATATACCTAGGCATTGAATCACTGGATCTTACAGAAATTTTTAATCATTTCAGTATTTAATTTCTTTGGACATGTGTTTCCCCCATTGTTCTGAACTTTAATAGATTTATTTTTCCACTAGACAAGCATACATTTCTATTTTATCTTCATTTACTCCATAGAGACTGTGTGTTTCAGATTAGCCATAGAGTCATAAAAGTTTTTGTGTTCAGTACCTACCAACAGTGATGCTGCCCCCTCCAACCAGGAAAACTACCCAGATGATTTCTTTTAGCTAGCAAGTCCAGCAGTTGGATTCTTTCCTCCCTGACCTTAGAAACACACGAAGTCCCACTTGTGTGCAACATGACTACCGAAAATGGTTTTAGGAAAATAGTGTGCCAAGAAGGAACACTGAAGTTTATTATTCTTCTGAGCCATCTCCATATAAATTGACACCCTTCAGGAGCCAAGCAAGAAGGTCAAGTGTAACTTTTGGCATCTGCTTGTTTCCATGTTAAAGGCAGTCACAAGTTTAAACCAGAGTCTCTGCATCTAAAGAGGAAAATGCCATTCATCACTGCTGTAACTGCTCTGGCTATTACCCAGGTCACTCTTGCTTCTGACTGCTAGTAGCTAGGTTTTTGGAAGGAAAATTCCATCCTTAGTTTGAGGCTGCACATTAGAAAAATTGCTGACAGGGCAAAGCTTTCTGGGTTCCAGGTCCTTGACACAATAAGTCATTCAGATATGTTTAAACAATGGATGGAAATTTGAAACTCTGTCTTCGTGTAAGAACTTGACCTCCTTTTTCCTCTTCCTTTTTTTTGTCCATGGAAATGCAGAATTTAGAACAGCATGAGTTCAGTGCTGGGGTTGCCCTCTCATCCTTTCCATTTATAAATCCCTGTGAGTTTGTAATATAGCTATAAAATCTCCTTTCCTATAATTTGGACTCAGGTCTCCTCTAGAAGGAGATTAATTTTGCAAAACTAGAGATAATGCCTTTTTTTTTTTTTTTTTTTTTTTACGTCTGCTTTGGTCTGGTGCTCTACAGTCATGTAGATTAAAGCTCTAAAACATGTGAGAAACCTACCATCCTTCATACAGTATTGGATCACATGCAGGATTTCTGGCTCTTTGTTTCCATGTTATATTGTAAACCCTGGATAGATGCTGTTCATCTCTAGGCATCGCTTGTGATACCTAGAATATGGATGTTAGGCAAACCATATCAGTGCTCCTGTCGTAATGGCCTCCAACCAGAAGGGTGACAGTTTCTTCTGGAGGTGTCCTTACTGACCAGTAAATCTGATGATCCAAATACTGCCTTTTATAAAGCAGAAGAGGTGAACTCTGAGGGGTCTTTACCCCATCTCAGACCCAATTACTCACCTTTGTTTCCTTGTCATACTTCTGAAGTGTTCTTGTTCTCAGTCTCCTAAGTGCGGTAGGGACAGATAGCCAACTGTTTTTCATATGGTAATACCATCTATAGTAGGCCAAGTGCTGCACTCTTTTTTTCATTGAATGCTTGGAGATTCTGATCTTTGGAGATTTCTGATGACTAGATTAGCATCTTATGGTCAGGTTCCAGTACTTTTTTTTTTTTTTTTTAAGGATTTTACTTATTTATTTGGGGGACGGGTGGTGGAGAGAGAGAACAGGCATTGAGCATTCCCCATTGAGCAGGAAAGCCCGATGTAGTTCTCAATCCCAGGACCCTACGATCATTACCTGAGCTGAAGGCAGACGCTTAACCAACTGAGCCACCCAGGAGCCCCAGGTTCCAGTACATTTGTCAGGCCTGTAGTTACCCTCTTCTCTAGAATTAAGATGGAACTGTCATAAGACTAATAGCTCTTTCTTGATTGGTTCACTATAAGCGAAGACATGTTTGAGTTGCTTTGAAAGAAGGTAAGTTTGGAGACATTTGTCTGGATCTATAATGCTAATGTTTTACTACAACATAAATATGTTTATCGTACCTTCTACAACATATTGTTGTGCATATTACTTGATCTTGACGAAGGTGTGAATTAGCCATATAGTTGTTATTCTCCCCCATTTTTCAGGTGAAGAAACAGGCTCAGATAGGTTCTGTGACTTGGCCCAAATCACACTCAGTGAATCAGAAATCCAGATTTTCTGATTCCCAGGATGCTGTGTACTTGCCCATCCCAAATTCTCTTTTGAAAGAGTAACAAACTTTAGAAGATTTGGGAGCCACAGTTTTCTACTTCAGAGCCTGAAAGGTTAAGGGGTTCCCAAAGGAATCCTAGCAGTGAAAGTGACTTGGCCTGATTAACCCTCTGGGTCCAGCTCAGCATGATCAGGAAACCGGGCTGAAAGAAGAGCTCAGGGATATGCAGAGAGAGCTGTGTGGTCTTTGTGCACCTGGGGTATTGGAGAGAGTTCAGTGAAATAGGAAGAGAAGGTCATTGAGATGAAACCCCAAGGTGGGGGGTAGAGGTCTGGTCCATAGCCTAAAGGGCATTTGGTACAGAAGGTATCTCCAAAAATCAGCAGAGGAACACCCAGATGTCAGCACAAAAGGTGGTTTTCTTCTGAATAAAGACTCATGATCTAGGTGAGAGTTTCTAAGTGACTAAGATAAAGAGTAGCAGTAAAATATGGGGGCTTCAAATTTAACTTGGCAGCCGGGAAGTCTGAGCTGTTTGTGAGAAGCAGTCCTTCATTAAACTTGGACAAATGGTTCCTTGAAGCGTGCCCCATCTCCTAAAAACTGAATTTCTGTACCTTTTCTTTGGCTGAGACGTTTGTTTAAACACTTCCTTCTCACTGCCAGTCGGGTTGTTGCTTTCAGTGTGCTCATGCCCTAGGTTGCAGTTCTGCAGGGCTAGCTGTGCTCGGATGCATTCGCCATTCCCAGCTGTGTCAGGGCTGAGTTGTTTTCAGTTATGGGAGATAACAGATAGAAGCAGAACTGGAAAAGGTCAGTGTTTAGTCTTGTTTGGGCACTGCTACATTTGTGTCCCAGTCTCGTCTTATGATTCTAACTTCTGGCTTGTCTCCTAAAAACAATAAAAATGAACTCTCTGGTTCTTGTTTTCAGTGGATGTGGTTTGCAGAAATCATAAATAAAAGTGACTTAGGTGGAACGGAGCATTTTAACAAATAAGGTGAGAATTACTCCATTTGCCCTCTACATTCATTTGGTTCACAAACTTGGCAAGAAATCTGTGCTTTGAATAAAACCGCTTTGTACTTAAGGGTTCTGAACGGCCAGTGGAGGAGTTAGGGTTGACACCAGTGAGTCTCATCTCATGGGTGCCTATCTGGCATTTGATGATTTCTGGCAGCCCAAAAGGTCCCTGGTATGTTCTAGGATACAGGGAAATTGCACATACAGCCATCCATAGCTGTGAGATTCCTGTAGTCTCTGCTACTATTGGGTGCCCTTGTGGGGAATGGGCTGCATTGTTATAATCGCTGCGGCTTCTTCAAGCACCTCTCCTGTTTCCATAGCAACAGCTCTTGGCAATGCCAGGGGTGGCAGACAGTATCAAAACAAGGGACATTCCATAAATAAAGGCTACTTATCCCTAGCTGTCTACCTCCAGTAGATGTCCCTTGCTTTCCAAATGATTCTAGCATTCTTTACATGTGCCCTTTTTGTGTCATTGTTTTACAGTTATTTCTGTTTCTTACATGTATTCCTTATGAGCTCTTTAAAGATGGGTCCCCATCTAGTGATCTTTTCTCTTCAATGTCTAGTGTAGTACATATAATAGGCTTACTTTTTATTGAAGAAGTGAACAAAAGATTGAGACTTTTTTCTTTTTTTCCCAGAGAATGTCTCATTTTCAGCATAGTTCAAAGGTACAGTTTCCCTGATCCATGAGCCATTCTTCCGCCTATGCCTGCAGATGTTGACCTTAACCAGCTTACTTACAGACGCTAAAGGATGGGTCACCAACCTTTGGCCATTGAAGGGATAGTCACATTTGAAATATCGTACTCCCATCTGGGAGATCTGGGAATAATATTAATAATGGCCATTTAGTGAGTCCCTCTTATGAACTGAGTCCTCGTCAGGACTCTCTCGGGTGCAGAAGACAAAATCCCAGTTCAAGCGGGCTTAGGTCAAAAGGGGGACTATTTGAAAGGTATTCGTGTCTTGTTTTGAAGAAGTTGAAGTCAGACGGTGGAAGAGTAGTGTCTCAGCTGAGCTTATCAAACAATTGAAGCCGGGATTGGAATAATGCTCAGAATTTTTCTCTTTGTCTGTCTCTCTGCATGTGTTGGCTTCATCATCCCTATCTGGAGACCAGCCTCTTTCCCTTACTGGGGAACCTTGCTGCTCTCTAACTTAGCTTCTCATGTTGGGGCTCCCACCAGAGAGGTGAACACTCTTTGCCAATTTATTCTGGAAAATCACAAGAAAACTGTTTGGCTCAGCATGGACCAGGCCTGCTTCTGAGACAGCAGACTCCATAAGAACATGATGAGAGGAAGAGTCCCAGAAGGAGGGAACAGGGTAGACAGTTCCAAAGGTGTTCACAAACAAGCCCTGTTTCCCTTCCTGACAAACTGTCTTTGTGGGCGGAGCTTCTGGTCTAGAAATGGTGAGCTTGTGCCTCCTAGAAGTAAAGTGGCTTGGTAGAGATCACACAGTAAGTGGCAAGGCCAACACTCAAATCTCAGTTCAGAAACTCTGCTCTTTACTAATATGATGCACTGCTTTTCCAAAAAATAGGAAAGGAACTGGCAGACAGATGTAAAGTTGGGCCACAGAAACGATAGCAGAATAGTGGGAAAATATAACTTTCTTCCCAGGAACCCTGAGTATTAGCACTGTATTTTTTCAAGGAACATGAAGCCATACCACTTCTTCTGAAAATGATTAACCTTTTCCTCCTCCCTGCAGTGGTGACAAATGGGATCTCGGTTTCAGATCTCTTAGAGGCTGTGTGGACTCACAGGATAAAAGCGATACAGTTCTCTGATAGAGCAAACTACAAAATTACATGCCTCTAAGAGCCAAAGGGGATATTAATTTCTCAAGGCATTTCCATTGGCTCAGATTTCCTCTGTCTACACAGGTGGCAAATGACAGTTCTGGAAAAAAAATTTTTTTTTAAAGATGAAAGCAAAAAGCAGTAGAGTCTGCAGCACCAGGTTCCATGCTGCTTGTCTTCTGTGCACATGACCTAACGTGGCTTTGGTATGGTCTGTTTGGTGTCTACTTTGGGAGGCAAGGAAAATGAAGAATAACGGTTACGGTTAATGATGCGCAAAAATACAGAGATAGCCTAATTGGTTCTGCTCCGCCTTCTAAGCCAGCTCAGTGGGAGGCTTTGTCTCTCCCAGCGGTAGAATTAGAGTTTCTAACGAGGACCACTGTAGTAACTGCCGCTTAGTAACACCCTCGATTCCGGCGGCAGCCACGCTCCTGTGCTCAGTTTAGAAATTCCGGTAAGGGGAGATTGAAAGCAGACATTTTTGGGTGATTATTTCTGTTTTTAATCCACATACAGCCTGGAGTGGGAAAGTAGCCACATTTTCTTTTAAAGAGTTTCTAGGGACAGCTCCAGAATCTATCCTTCAGCACATTTTCTGATTAGCCAGGTAGTAAAAGTATTTTAGCGTTACTTGAAAATAAAATCTAAACCTTTTATAAGTCTTTAATGATCCTTCCGAATGACCAAACACTCCTCTTCCCACGTCATTGATTATTAGAGATTAGATAGCAAACATCAGGGTGTGTGTTGAGAATGGACACGCTTAATGGAATGAGCTTCAGAAGAACCCGGTTGACTTCTGGAAAAGGAGTTGTATTAAGTTTCCTCAACTTCGTACATTGTTATAATGAGAAGTATTCCAGTCTGAAAAAAAAAAATCTGGCAAACAGTTTATCTTTCTTTAAGACTGTGAAATGGGAGGATTGTGTGAATCTTACTTGTTTGCTGGAAGAAAAACGTGGTGCCTTCAGCAAAGACAGTTCCTGTACGATGCCAGATCGAAAGGAGCTTCGGCTAGAAACTGTCTGAGAAGGGATCGTGCACGCTTCTTCAGACCTTACACCCAAGTATTGAACTTGGTCCTTTTAGCCTTTCTCAGCTGAATGTCATGTGTCTTGGGATATTTGGCTAGAAGATGGTTCTTCTAATGCCATGAGAGCATCACTGTGCATGACATGATCAGTAATATCACAGAATTCTGTGCAAGCTGTGCCCCAAAAAGCCAGTCCTTGCTGGTGGGCAGTTGCCTTTCAGGTAGTGCTTTTTTACACCATGACCTGACATTTTTTAGAAGACTCCAGAGGGTTTAGAATTTATTGACCCCTTGCAGCATCAGGGGCATGAGACTCCATATTTGCCAGGTAGAGAACAGTTACAGAAAGCGTGGTACAGCGTTTTTGAACCACTGCTGGTTAGGGAAGGGCAGGAGTGTCAGCACCCCGCATTCAGAGCTGTGGTCTCGGCATGGCTGCTCCTCTGGGAAGTGCCCTGTGACAGTTTTAATGAGTTGGCAAGTTTTTGGCAAGTTCCAGCTGTGCTCTGGCTTTGGTTAGATGCTGTAGGTGATGTGACTGTGTATATGCTCAGTCCCCAGAGTCACTTTCCAGAAGAAGCTGTTAATAATTATACTGAGACAGCAGTCAGAAACTGGGCCTGTCCTTGTGGCAGCCAGAATGGGTGATTGCCTGAACCTATAGAGGATATAAGAATGCCAGTTGTGTCCTTGGTCTACACTCTAAAGGACATTTATAGCCTTGTTTGAGAGCTAATACATTTTTTTTGAGAGAGAGTGTGCGTGGACGTGCACAGGCGTGAATAGTGGTGGGGGAGAGGCAGAGGGAGACAAGGCCAAGCAGGCTCCACACTCAGCTCTGCGCGGAGTCTGACTTGGGGCCTTAATCCCACAACTGTGAGATTGTGACCTGAGCCAAAATCGAGAGTTGGACACCCAACTGCCTGAGCCACCCAGACGCCCCAAGAGCTAATATTTATACACCAAATAATCTCAGAACTTTGTAAAAAAGTTTGTCTCTTCTCTTATTGTCCCATTACCATACCCCCTCCCAACCTCCCAAAGCAGCTTCTCCTCTTCTGTTGAATCATTCCCACACTTGGCAGGTGCAAGCATTGCTCGTCTTCAAAATGTCCTCCCTTCACTCCCATCTCTTGCCCCATTTTTCTCACCTCTCATAGCAAACACGTGTTGAAAAAATAATCTACACCAGGGGTCAGCAGCCTTTTCCTGCTACGGGCCAGATAGTAAATATTTTGTGTGGTGGCCCCTGCTCTATACTCGCCTCCATTCATCACATCGTCACAGTCCACTTCCATCCCCTCGACTCCACTGCAGCTGCTCTTGTCAAGGTCGTCAGCAACGTCCCTGTTGTCAGAATCAGTGGTAATTCTCGATCCTAGCATACATAAATTTTTAAAGAATACTTATTTATTTGAGAGAGAGCGCGTGCATGCACACGCAATAGGAGCAAGGGGAGAGGGACAGGCAGACTGGGTGCTGAGCTCTGAGTCCAAAGAGTAATCCTTGATTCTTTCCTTTCCCTCATTAGCCACATTCAGTCATCAGTGAGTCCCATAGGTGAGATCTTCCCAGAAATCCCAGTCACTCGGCTTCTTCCCAGCACTGCTGGCGGCCTGCTCTAGACCTGCCCTGTTTCTCACCTAGACCAGCCCTTCCCAGCAGTCTCTTCTTTCATGCCTGCCTCTTACAGCCCCTGCCACACAGCAGCCAGGGCGGTCTTTTATGCATGTAAACCGTTTGCCAGTCCCTCCTTTAAAACCCTTCAGTGGCTTCTCATTGTGCTTCGAACAAAATCCCGTGATTTTACCAGGTCTTTGAGGCCCCCCAGGCTCCAGCAACTGCCTGCTTCTCCAAATTACTAGCACTTCCCACTCGATGACCCTGCCGTCCACTGCCTTACTTTTGGTCCTTCCAAACACCGAGGTCTTTTTCTGCATCAAGATCTTTTATTTGCTGTTCTCTCTACTTGGAATTCTCTTACTCCAGATCTGAGAATCCAGACTCATCCTCATCCTGCAGGTCCCAATTCATGTGTTCTTTCTTCTGTGACCCATCTCCCTCACTCCCACTGCCCTCCTTAGTTCCTCCAACACACCTGTCCCTCTCTGAAATTTTCTCCTTCCTTTCTTCAGTTAGTTGTTTTTTTTCCAATATTTTCCCCCACATCCCACTTCTCGGAGTAAGTTCCTTGAGGACAGGGAGAAGGACCATGTCTGTCTCATCCGCTATTGGGTTTTCAGTGCTTAGAGGAATACCTGGTACATGGAAGATGCTCAGTAAGTATTTGTTGATGGGGCGTCTGGGGGGCTCAGTCAGTTAGTTAAGCGTCTGCCTTCGGCTCAGGTCTTGGTCCTGGAGTCCTGGGATTGAGCCCTGCATTGGGTTCCCTGCTCAGCAGGAAGCCTGCTTCTCCCTCTCTCTTTGCTGCTTCCCCTGTGTGCTCTCTCTCTGTCAAATAAATAAATAAAATCTTAAATAAATATTTGTTGAATGATAGAAGGAATGAATTAATGAAATGCTGACAGAGTAACAGTTCAGATATAGGTTGTCTTCAGTCACAAGACAGTGAAGGTCTCTGTGGCTGGAAAGTGAGAATTTGTGGCAAGAGTATAGATTTGAAAAATAACAGTTTTAATAGCATTTTAAAATTATTAATTTATTAATGTATTATTAATTTAAGTTATTAATTAAAATAGCATTTTTAAAGCACTCCCTACTCTTACTGCTATTATTTTATTTATTTATTTTACCTTTTTTTAAAAAGATTTTATTTATTTATTTGACAGACAGAGATCACAAGTAGTCAGAGAGGCAGGCAGAGAGAGAGGAAGGGAAGCAGGTTCCCCGCTGAGCAGAGAGCCTGACGTGGGGCTCGATCCCAAGACCCTGGGATCATGACCTGAGCTGAAGGCAGAGGCTTTAACCCACTGAGCCACCCAGGCGCCCCTTACCGCTATTATTTTAAAACATTCTGGCTTAAATTGTAGTTTGTAAAGTTGTGGCCTTCACGGTGAATATGTGGCCTCCCTTCCTTCTCTTTCTCTCCTCCTACCAAATGAATGAACAAACAAACAAAAGCCAGTGCTGGCGATGGGCTCTCTGGGCTCCCACAACATTCTGTACATATCTTTATCATATCTCAATGTTTTTACTATTTATTATCCTATTTGCCTTATTAGAATATAAACTCCTTGAGAGCAGGAATTACATTTTTTATCCCTGCATCTCTAGTATCATGTTTGTTGACTGAATAAAGTGGATATTAGGATTTGTTCTAGTTCCTGAGCAGCATGGCCAAAACACAATGATTTAGCAATAATTTCTGAAGGAAAAATTATGATCTAGTGTTTACAGATATCTGAGATAATCTAAAAATACAGTTTATTCAAAGACAATCATAGAAAAATGCCTTTCATAAATGGGGAGGAGAGGAATATATGGAAGGTTCTGGGGTAGATGAAATTTTATATACATATATATAAAGTATATATATGAAAAATACATAATTGTGTGTGTGTATATATGTGTGTACACACACACATATATATGAGTGAGTAATTTACTACTCCAGCTACAGTTTTATAAAATTTGATAGCATAGGGGCGCCTGGGTGGCTCAGTGGGTTGGGCCTCTGCTTTCAGCTCAGGTCATGATCTCAGGGTCCTGGGATCGAGCCCCGCATCGGGCTCTCTGCTCAGTGGGGAGACTGCTTCCCCTCCCCACCTGCCTGCCTCTCTGCCTACTTGTGATCTGTGTCTGTCAGATAAATTAAAAAAAAAAAAATTGATAGCATAGCAAGGTAAAACATTTCCTGTCTCATTTCCTAGATTAATTAGCCTGTATTTTTTTCAGTTTGGGAGGATTGCAAAACTGAATTATATTGCTTGAAAGGAGGTCTGCAGTTGAAATGCTGGCACAGCCAGAACTACTGTGGTTAATGTATTTGTTACCTGACTATCCTGAGAGCAAAGATGGAGTGTGTGTGTGTGTATACTGTGATGGATTTTAAAATTCAACTTAATAAACGTATTGAGAGCCTACTGTAGTATTCTAGGCACTGCCTTCAATGCCAGTAAGTCGCAATGAATGAGATACATCCATTCCTGTTAGGAATGTCATGGTCCAACCAAAAGACACATTCCCCCCCCAAATTATTATAAATGTTAAGTATGCATAAAGGATCAGAGGCACCCAGATGATGAATGAATTGATTCCACCGTGTGCTGCATGCGTGTTTACAGGCAAGGGCACTGGGAGGGAAAGGGAAGAAGTGGCATTTGAACTAGGCCATGGGATATAGCAGAGGTTTGCACACTGTCGGTAGCTGTGTTGAACATTTTATTTTGAAACTTCCCTCCTTTGGTTGTAAATGGAGATTCAATATTTTTTATTCCTTTTTATCGTTTTAATTTTGTTAAGACTTGGTTTGTCATAATCTTAGGAAGTCTGAAGTTGGTTGATAATGGTAGTAAGCAGCGCTCAAAAGACTCTTGCTTATATGCTGGTTTTGAGGAGGTGAATTTTAGAAATGAGGAAGAGAATTCTTGGGATGGGGAGGTGGACTGAGTAGATGAGGATTCACTCAGGGAGGGGCTTAGGGTAGGAAACATCAGATGGTGGGCAGCCCTGTGGTCATAATGAGAAGGAAAGGCATGGTCAAGGGGACATTATATGTGCGTGTCTCTTTGTGTCTGTGCAGAGGTGCAGCATGCATTTGCTTGGGTCGTCCTGAGCCCTGGAAATAAACCTAATATTTGTGCAGTTTTTTACACCTGTTACGTCATTAAGTCTTCCCCAGAACCATGGAAGTAAGTGCCATTATCACCACTTTGCAGATGAGGAAACAGATGCCCAGAGAAGTTGCACACAGAGTGAGACAGCAGAGGCGGGCTCACACTGCTGCCTGCTGACTGGAAAACACAGGATTCTCTCACAGCACCACAGCCGTTTTGGGGGTGCTGAGTCCTAGAATGAGAAGGGCAGGATGGCAGGAAACTGGGAGGGAAGATGGCCAAGTGAGGCACCCTCTTGGGACAGAATGGGATTGAGAGAAGCTGCTCAGTGCGACCCATTTCCATTCCGTCTCATCTTTTGATCATTTCCTACTCTGTAGGTAACATTTCCCAAGTTAGGAATTTGGGGCCCCAGGAGCAGTGCCAACTCTTGTTTGAAGACCAGACCTTCTGGTGATTAAGATTCTATGTCTAGGCGGCAGAAATCACAAGTATAAAACTCCTTTGCTCACAAACCTTTGTAGATACAAGTGAAGCGATCCAGCACAGAGAACACGTGCCGACCTGGCCTGCCCCAGGTGGGGGTACAAGCCACTGCCAGAATAATGTCCCCTCAGGCTCAGCCACAGTGGGCTGAAGGAACGGCTTCTCAGAGGACCTTCTGGACATGCATGTTAGAAGCCGTAACACAGTCATGCGACAGCTCAGCGTGTGCAACTCCTGTTTGGGATTGAGCCACACATGGGGCAAGGAACTCCAGAAGCAGCAAGGAGTCCCAGTATCAGAAGTGGACAGCCCGGGAAACCTACGAAGGAAAGGAAGGCACAAACCCCGCCTCCAGCCAGGAAGGAATCTGCAGAAGAAACCACCCCGCGTTTGTTTTGGGGGGATTTTTTTTTTTAAGTGCAAAGAGAAGATGTGTGAGTTTGTGGTCTAGAGGTAGCTTTTTTCATTGGGTATAGCTGGACACAGGAGTCCAAATCATTCTGTCCAGGCTTCTGTCCTTCTCTCTTCGTCTCGGCTCTGTGGGGTGCCGCTGTCAGGGAGCCTGGCTGCTTCCCTGTGCAGGCTGAGAGGGCCACACACGGCTCTAGGCTTATACTGGCCTTATTCAGAGAAGGCTCGTGAGGCCTGGTTGGGACAGGCCACTCTTCAGTCCAACGTAAATAAAGTATGTTTGATGAAATGCAGTGTGAGTTGTTCTGGCTGCCGCATCTTTTCCAAGTACAAATGTTCTGCGCTTGTGTGGTTTTAGCACCCTGACAACTCCCTGAACATTGCTTCCCCTACTCACAGACGTGACCATGGCTTAGCGTACTTTTAATGTGTGGCATCTGTCTTCTCAGTTTTTCAGTAAGAAGCCTTTGGCTCACCATTAGTTTGTTTTTTGGTGTGGCTTTTTTTTTAAGATTTTATTTATTTATTTGACAGAGATCACAAGTAGGCAGAGAGGGAGGCAGGGAGAGAGGGGGAAGCAGGCTCCCCACTGAGCAGAGAGCCCTTTGCGGGGCTCGATTCCAGGACCCTGGGATCATGACCTGAGCCAAAGGCAGAGACTTTAATGCACTGATTAACCCACTGAGCCACCCAGGCACCCCTCACTGTTAGTTTTAAGTGTCTCTTTCTAACTTCATGTCATAGGTTTCTAAACAGGGTACTAGAAACGTCTGTAAGGTTTGCCACAGTTCTGGAATCCCCAGGTGCGGTTGATTTTGTTGAAAGTACAGTCTGCTGGAACTTGCAAGATTCAGAGTTTCTCCCAACTTACAGCCACTTATGTCTCTCTATAAGCTTTGATGGTTATTATGGACGTGTGTGTGTACAAACAGATGCACAAAAAGGCACAAATGTGCATGTCTTATTTACGTGTTGTTATCAATAATGTAATAATCCCTAAAGGGACAAAACACTACAATAAGACAAAATCAGAGAGGGAGACAAACCATAAGACTCTCTTGACTATAAGAAATAAAATGAGGGGGCACCTGGGTGGCTCAGTGGGTTAAGGCCTCTGCCTTTGGCTCGGGTCATGATCTCGGGGTCCTGGGATCGAGCCCCACGTCGGCCTCTGCTCATCGGGGAGCCTGCTTTCCTTCCTCTCTCTGCCTGCCTCTCTGCCTACTTGTGATCTCTGTCTCTGTTAAATAAATGGATAAAATCTTAAAAAAAAAAACCAAAACCATCTTGCCATTTGCAACGACATGGATGGAACTAGAGGGTATCATGCTTAGCGAAATAAGTCAATCGGAGAAAGACAACTATCATACGATCTCTTTGATATAAGGAAGTGGAGATGCAAGGCGGGGGGCAGGTTGGGGGAGGTAGGAAAAGAAAAAGTGAAAAGACGGGATTGGGAGGGAGACAAACCATAAAAGACTCAATCTCAAAAAACAGACCGAGGGATGCTGGGGGGAGGGGGGACGGGAGAGGGTGGTGGGGAAATGGACATTGGGGAGGGTATGTGCTATGATGAGTGCTGTGAAATGTGTAAACCTGGCGATTCACAGACCTGTACCCCTGTGGATAAAAATACATTATATGTTTATTAAAATAAAAAAATTAAAAAAAAACCAAAACCATTAAAAAATGAATAAATAAACTGAGGGCTGCTGGAGGGGAGGGTTAGTGGGGAGATGGGGTAACTGGGTGATGTGCATTAAGGAGGGCGCGTGATGTCATGAGCCCTGGGTGTCATATGCAATTGATGAATCACTGAACTCTACATCTGAAACTAATAATAACACTGTGTTAATTAATTGAGTTTAATAAATAAAATTAATAAAATAAAACTAAAATAAATTTTTTTTTAAAAACCTGTAGTCATCCCTGAGATGGATGGAGGGAGATCATTTTTTAAATTAAAACTTTATGATTCAGGTTGGCAAGAATCCTGTGTATTTGTTTGTATCCGAATGTTAGAGTCTGTCTACTGCTTGGGCGCAGTGAAATTGTCCACACAAGTATAGTGAATCCAGAGAGCTTTGTGGTAGTTTTCTTCTGAAACTAGACATGATTATGGGATAGTGACTGGTGCTATCTTGTGTTGCTTAATGTTTGTCATTCATTTCTCTTACTCTAGGCACTTGAAGAGGCTCAGAAAGCTATTCAGCAACTCTTTGGCAAAATCAAAGATATCAAAGACAAAGCAGAAAAATCAGAGCAAATGGTGAGTTTCGTTTTCTTCCAGACTTTCTCGCACTCGAAGAGGAAGTTCAGTTCTTGTCCAGTCATTCTGATTACTGGGCTTTTTCTCCCACTCACTGCCAGCCACAGCACCCACATCTCTGAATCAAGGCCTGGGAGTGCCTTCCAGATCGATTCGAGAGGAGCTGCTAGACATATGGTGACTCACCCTCCCAGCTGCCCTGCAGTTGCAGCCCTGTTTTTAAATGGGAAAAGTTTTCTTCTTCTCTCCCCAAAATAGTTTTCTAGTCATTTCGGATTCCTTTCACTGGCATTTGTATATGTCGTATATTTCTCAGTTGAGATACATGATATGTAACGTGGTGTAGTGTGAAAACTGCTACTGGATCTGGGTGGGGTGTCTCCTGCCACGATACGTGCTTATGGTTTTGATTAAGTTCTCCCTTGACAAATTTGTGTTCCCTGGTGATGTACTCCGGAGGCCTCTCTGCTCACCGGGAATCCAGCCTCCCCAACTCCTGCTCCATGAGGGGTCACCATAAAATGTTAGCTCCTGCGCTCACATTCTGACCACGTAGTGTCGTGTCTCTGAATTGTGCCTGAATTCCAGTTTCTTCAGCTGCAAAATAAGAACGATAACACCTGCCTTAAAGGACTGTTGGAAAATTAAATGTGTGAAGGGCACTGAGCATAGTACTAGGCTTGTGACTGAAGTCATTGCTAATATCATTTTCCCCCCTACTTCTTTTGGTTCCAGAAACTCCCAAATCTTTACAGTCTTCTTGCCCTACATCCTCTTCTTCCCTTACATCCTTCTCTTCTAATTTATTACTATAGGAACAGAACTGCTGTCACCTTTCTGTGTATCCTACAGCTCTCTTTCAGTGGCCATTTGGCAAGATAGGGAAGGATATGGAGTGAGAGGGAGACGGGCAGCTTGACAGAGTAGTGCAGCGCACAACCTCTGAAGGCAGGCTGCCTGCATTGGGATCCAGCCCCTCTACTTACAAACCATGGCAAGTCATTGAACCCATCTGTGCCTTGGTTTTATCACTGTAAAATGGAGGTAATAGTCCTGAGTACATCCCAGGATTATGGGAATTAAATGAGATCACGTGTGACACCCACAGCCCCTGAGTGAGAATCGGTTGTTGCTGTTCTTACCGTCAGCTCTTCTATTCCTCCTCCCAGGCAGGCAGTGTTACAGGCCTTAACTACCAAAGGAGGGGTCAGAGGAACAGAACCCTTTCATCAGAGGGAAAATATGAATATTTGTGCTTTGTTGCAGAATTCAGTAGGCTTTGAGTGGCAGCTGTCTGTCATCTGAGAGGGATTCAGATTTATGGTTCTTTCCCCAAGGATGTGCTGCCTCAGTGCCATCCACTGTTCACTGAAGAGTGAAAGTTAGTAGATGTTTTATTTTCCAGCAGTTTGCTCTCCTGGCTTGTGCTTTGCTAAAGGGAGGAAGAAGTGGGACTGGAGAGAGAACGGATGTTCATTGAGCTCCTTCAGGGTGCCAGCTACTGTCATAGATATCCTTTGATATAAGTAATCTAATTTAGCTTTCACAGCAACTTAATCAACTAGGTTTTATTATCATTATTATTTTCATGATTACCCCCCCCCCTTTTTTTTAAGATTTTATGTATTGGGATGCCTGGGTGGCTTAGTCGGTTAAGCGTCTGCCTTGGGCTTAGGTCTGGATCCCAGGGCCCTGGCCCCCAAGGCAAACGCGTAACTGAATGAGACACCGAGGTGCCCCTGTGATTACCCATCTTACAGGTGAGGAAACAGACTCAGTGAGGCTAAGGAGCTTATTCTAGGACACAGAGTTGTTGAGTGGAAGAGCTGAGATTCAACCCTAGAGCTGCCTAACTCCAAAACCTACCATAGCATGTTCTGTCCTTTTTTGGCTGCCCCTGGCTAACAGTTCAGGCACATTAACTCCGGGTGTAATGATCCCTGTGACTTTGACCTGAGCATCCTTTGCATGAGCTCCGTTTGTTTAGGAAAGCACAGGATATGTGATGCGGAGAGACGGAAGATACTGAGAATGGAGAAACCAGTCACTTCTGGTGCAGAGCTCCAGGGCGGGCCTGAAGGATGAGTAGACAGGGACAGTTTTTGTGATGAGGCACAGAAAGAATATTTAGGATTTAGTGGCTGATTAATGATGTGGGAATGAGAAGAGTCACAGATGACTGTGATTTTTAATGTAATAGTCAAAGACTTCTGAGGAAGCTCAGAAGAGGTGCAGGGATTTTTCTGTAGAAAAGTGGGTGATGAGTCAGTGTTGAAAGTGGGTTATCTGATCCTAGGACCAAACTCCTATATTAGTTCATTGTACCACTCCTGATTTTGTTTTTCCCTAAGCTCAGTTATTCCGTAAAGAAGTTCTCAGCCTATTCCCACACCCCTGCTCCTACCCCCAGGGAACAGATGTAGAGATACTTTGATGGCCTAAGAGTAACAGGGAGAGGGGGCTTGATGGGGAAGTCTCTGTGAGAGAGACTTTTACTGCCAAGATCCAGATCAGCTTAGCAAGTTTGTGGGTGTGGAACAAAGCTGTAAGGGTCATCATCTTTACTTTATGGGTTCACCCAGTGTGATCAAACTCTGAAAAATCGGATCACGTGAACCTAACTCACTACGTTTTTCACTTTAATGAGAGCTGGGTCTTTCCAGGGACTAGAATATTTGTGTCTAGTGTCCAGGGCACTCCCCTTCCTTCTAGGTATCAAAGAACCTGGGAAACCAAATTGCTCTTCAGAAAGTTTCTTGGTCAGCATGAGCTCAGGCAGTTTAGTGGGACATTCTGCCTAGATGTTAGTAAAGTTGGAGAATTGTTCCCACTTTATTACCGAATGTGCTTTTCTAGTGACTGAAATACACTTGTATTCCAGGTAGAGTTTATTTCTCTTGGATCTACTGGGTCACCAGTGTCTGAATTTTACTTCCCCAGTTACATTCTTGCTCCTGAAGACTTCACATCTCCTCTGTGACAGTACATGTTAGGCATATGTTACATTATTTTAGTCTTCTTGAGATTTGAGAGCAAGTCTTTCTTTGCTGGGGATCGGGCAGTAAACCTTGGTTTCATGAATAAAGATCGTTTCAACAGAATTAGTCGCCTAACACTATCCATTCTGTATCGAACCTGGTAGCCCTCCTGTCAGAAGGCATACTTTCTTGACCTTGTTCCAGAGGAGATGTGCCGAACTTGGCTCCTGGACCCTGTAAGCTCCATACTAAATTGCCATTTGGATCGCTCCCTTTGGGGTGAAAAACAAAGTTCATTTACTTCTCACAGTTGAGGATTTTGTACCTCTGGGTAAAGTCTTCTGAAGAAATGCCAAATGAGATTTAAATGGACTGATTGGAAGGTATTTCGATTTTATATGATGAGAATGTCTGTGTTTTCTCCAGGGGCTGACCTCAGGTTTTTTTGTTTTTTGTTTTTCCTTGCTTCATTTGCCTTATTTTCTTGTGGAGCTACTTGCAAATGGATTTCCACGTTTCTAAACCTTCTTCCTTTTTCTCCTGTGGTTTCTCACTACGTAGGTTAAAGAAATCACCCGCGATATTAAACAGCTAGATCATGCCAAACGCCACCTGACCACGTCGATCACAACGCTGAACCATCTGCACATGTTAGCAGGTGGCGTGGATTCCCTTGAGTAAGCAGCGTCCGCTTTCTCTTTGGGGTCCACAGGAAATGAACGTGCCACGTAAAGAAAATGGCATCATAGGTATTTTACTCAGCCAGGGAAGGCTCACTCTCCTGCCCCACTTTCTGCAAATTGGTCTCAAGTGTTTAGTCACCATTTGGCTTTGTGCCCTCTGGTGTTCAAAACGTCGCAAACACCTGAAAGTTTGAAGTGAGTTGCCAGTGAGTGTGGAAGGGACCCAGACAACACTTGGAGGATGATTCCAAGAATACAGCTTATTTAAATGTGGTGGATCTCTACCATTAAGGCCAGCAGGGTCATTCAGGACCATACTCTCTCCCTATAGCCCCTGCCTTGGCAAGTTTTCCTACTTGTATTGGGCTCAGTAGGAATGCTGTTGGATGTTCTGTATAGAAACAGGGATTTAAAAAAGAAACGAAGAGAGAGAGAGAAAGTGAGAGAGAGAGAAAAAGAAAGTCTTGATTTATCATTCATCGCCCTTTTTTTTTTCAACCCACTTTTTCACAGATGGTAGCATCCTGTTTGGTTTATAGAGAAGCTGTAGGGAATGATGCCTGAGGACATTAGAAGTAGTATTCAAAGGAGGCACTGGTTATTTACCATAAGAGGCAATCCAAAGGCCTCTTTTACCAGCAAGATTTTGACGCGGCTGAGAATTTGCCCTGCCTCAGCCTCAGTAGTGTCTCATGTGTAGACAGAGAAAGAACATCTTCACAGAAATTTAGATGCAGTGTCTGAAGCTGGGAAGTGGACAGGGTCAGACTCCTTCCTGATCTCTCCAGGAAGGTTATGAGCTCCAGCAAACCCTAGTCTATTCTCCTGTGAGTAGTAATCAGAGATATGAGCCAACAAGCAGTAGACTAGAAGAGCAGTTTCCATGTCCCTTGCTCCAGATGCTCCAGATATCTCTTCCCACCGGACTATCCAACCAGGCTGCAGTAGCACCATGACACCAAGTTGGTTTGAACTTGATCCTGTCTTTTTAAATGCCTCCTTTTTTTTTTTTTAATGTTTCTTAAGGGAGGTTGTATATTAAACATTTAATTTAAAACCGCAACCCTAATGAAAAATTTAGATCTACAAATTTGACCTTCCCAGTGCTTTTATTAACATCCTTTTATTTAAGCTTTATTAACCATAGGGAAAGTAGACATGTCTGGGAGAGTTGCTTAGCATTGGCTTTACACCTACAGCTTTGAGTTAACATATAAATGCCTAAAAATGTCCTTTGTTGTATCTTGGGAAGATGTGTTTGGTTTGCCCATATGCTGTAATCCTTAGATAGTAACATTCCTATCCCTGTTTTCTGTCAAAAGTCTGCTAATCCCGTAATAGCCAACCCAAATCCACAGTCTTCCCAGATTCTGTGTCCCCACCCAATGAGAATCCATCACCCACACATTCTTTTGTACCTCCCATAGCACATAATGTGTATTTCTGTTGAGAACTCAGTTTATCCCACTCATGTACTTGGCTCTGTCTCTCTTACTAAGTGATATCACTTTGAGGTGTTTGATTAGTTCTTTTTTTTTTTTTCCCCCACCTCCAGTGTGCAAGACCGTATACAGTTAGTGCTCAGTAAATGGTTACCACATCAAGTTGATGTCTGTTTTGGAGCTCGGAGTAGGTTGTTCCATATCTGTATCTTGTGTCCTTCATGGGTTTCTAGATTCTCAACTTCTTATTCCCTTGCAGAGCTATGACCAGGCGAAGACAATATGGAGAAGTTGCTAACCTTCTTCAGGGTGTGATGAATGTTCTGGAGCACTTCCACAAGTATATGGGAATTCCACAGATCCGGCAGCTTTCCGAAAGGTAAAATGTCGCTGGAGAAGACAGTCTTCTGCTTTAGAGGAAGATGGCGCTGGGATGTGCTTCAGCACCTAGCTCAGTATGTTCACTGCAGCATCTTCTTGTAAGAGGGACCCTCAGATGTCATCTCATGTAACTTGGTGGGATATAGATGTCTACACCCCTTTCCCACTCCTTACTATGTCTTCTAAAGCAATCTCTCTTAGACTGCTGCTGGCCTGGCATCACTGGAGGGGCAGCTGGCGAATTATGTAGGTGGACATCCACATTTGTGAGGGAAACTGTTCCAGTTGTCTGTTTCCTTATAACAAACCACCACCACACTTAGTGGCTCACGACGACAAGTATTTCACTCTTGTAATTTAACCTGCCTCAGCAGGAATGTCTCTCACTTCTGCTCCATGCGGCATCAGCTGGGGTGGGTCAGGAGGGGGCCTGAGGGATCCAGGGCTCACTCTCGTGGCTGGCCAGTTGGTGCTTGTTGTCCACTGGGAGCTCGGCTGGGTTGTCTTCCATGGGCTGCTTGGTCTTCCTCACAGTGAGGTGGCTGGGTCCCAAGAATGGGCTTCCCAAGGGGCGCCTGGGTGGCTCAGAGGGTTGGGCCTCTGCCTTCGGCTCAGGTCATGATCTCAGGGTCTTGGGATCGAGCCCCGCATCGGGCTCTCTGCTCAGCAGGGAGCCTGCTTCCTCCTCTCTCTCTGCCTGCCTCTCTGCCTACTTGTGATCTCTCTCTCTCTGTCAAATAAATAAATAAAACCTTTAAAAAAAAAAAAAAAAAGAATGGGCCTCCCAAGAGAACTAGGCCTTGGAAGTCACTGTGTGAGGGAGTCACAAGGCAGCCAGGATTAGAGGAAGGAACGTAGTCTCCCCCCAGCCCCTTACTCGGAGGAACAGCAAAGTCTCATTGACGAAAAGAGCACGTGGGACGGGCTGTACTGCTGTGGCAGTTTTTGGAAAGTCTCATTTGCCACTAGAACTTCAGATGTGACAAAACGATGACTTTGCCTCTTCTTTTCTTCCTACCTCTGGGGAGTTTCAGTCCCAGATTCAGAGCCAGTAGGAAGGAGACCTGATGCTTAGAAGGAAGGTGAAGATTCTAAAGGAGAATAAGAGAGGAGTGAATTGAGTGTGTTTTCTAGTAGAAATAGCCGCGACGAGAATACTGAGGAGGCAGAGATGGTCACAATCGACGAATCCTAACCTTTCTTGAACAAAGAAGAGACAAAGGGGCTGGGCCCTTGACAGCAGCCAGCATTCTCATTTCTGTCTTCTTAATCAGGCCTGATTGCCACAGGCCTCTTTTTCCTTAAGTTTCTGTATTTTTAATCATGTAAGTAATTAAGTAATATAGGTATGCATTTTCTTTATTTAAAAAAAAAGCCAAATAAATATACAGATGGAACTGAAGTCCCCTTTAACTTTCCTGAGATCCTAGTGCTGCCTGTACAGGCAATGACAGTAGTGACTATTATCAACTGAATGTGGATTCCTCTCGATTTTTATCTGTGCATTTATAGAAATCTGTAGTTTCAGTTTGTGGGTTTGGGCTGTTTGGTTTTAAATAAATGGTTTCACACCATATGCTTCATTCTGAAACTTACTTTTTGGTTTTACCCTCACGATGTATTTTAGAGATTTTCCACACTGATATACAAACCTACCTTGTTCTTTTTATTCTTTTAAATTTATTTTATTTTTTAAAGACTTTATTTTTGCGAGAGAAAGTACGAGCGCACGCACATGAGAGAGAGAGCACAAATAGAGGGGAGAGGCAGAGGGAGAAGCAGACTCCCCACTGAGCAGGGAACTGGACATGGGACTCGATCCCAAGATCCTGAAATCATGACCTGAGCCAAAGGCAGATGCTTAACCAACTGAGCAACCCAGGCGCCCCTACCTCGTTCTTTATAATTGATGCCTAGAATTCCGTAGTATAACATACCACAGATTATTTAATAATTTTCCTATCACTGGGTTGTTTGCTTCTAATCTTTAAAAGTGATCCCTTTTTGCACATCGATAAATATTTCCCTAGGATAGATTATGTCGTGGGTAAAGTCCAATTAAAATTTTAATAACCGCTGCCCATTTGCCTTCCCAAGAGGCTTTATCTATTTTAGAGTACCATCTGCAGAGTATGTGAGTGCCCACTCCCCGTACCTTCAAGAAAGCTTTATATTGTCAGTTTTCCTATTTTATTTAATTGGTGGATGAAAAATAGCATTGTGTTCCTTTCATTTTCCATTTCCCTGGTGACTATTGAGACTAGTTATCTTTTGATTATTGGCCATTTGTGTTTCCTCTGAAATGCCTGTTACCCATTGCCTTTTTGTCTGTTGAGTTATTTATTCCTTTCTTATTGTTTCTATATATTCTGGATGTTGATACTTTGTCAGAGCTGGTAGATCTTGCCTGTAAAACCATCTGGGTGTGTTACTCTCTTAAAGGTAGATCTTTGACTCTCACTGTGATTTCTTCCATGGTTATTAATTGGTCTATTCGGGTTTCTTATTTCCTTTTTTTCTTTTGTTTAAATCATGTTAGTATATACATAAAATATATCATGTTAATAATTTTCAAGTGTGCAACTCAACAGCGTTAATTATATTCACAATATTATACAACCATCACCACTTCTATTTCTAAAACTTTTTCATTACCCCAAACAGAAACTCTTATCCATTAAAGAGTAATGCCCATTATGTCCTTTCCCATCTCTGGGAACCTGTGTTCTTTTTTATGTTTCTCTGAGTTGCCTAGTGTAGGTACCTCATACAAATGGAATCAAACAATATTTATTCTTTTGTGTCTGGCTTATTTTACTTAGTACAATGTTTCAAGGTTCATCCATGTTGTACAATGTCTCAGAATTTCATACCTTTTTAAGACTGAATATTTCATTGTATATATACACTACATTTTGTTCATCCATTCATCTGTGGGTGGACACACAGATTGCTTCTACCCATTAGCTGTTGTATGATAGACTGGGCAAATCTTTGGTCTGGCATTTCTTGTTGCCTGTTAAAAATTTGGTCAATCTGATTCTTACTCCTTAGTAAGGTAATCTATTTTCATTTGATTTTTATTTTGCTCTGGAAGCCTTTGAGATTAGGGAGAGGGGCTGGTCTGGAATTTTACTAGGATATAGGTCTCTTATCCTTCATGTTGCTCTGTATTTACCATATCTTCAGTCTGAAGACTCATGAGTTTCTTAAGTTCTGAAGAATCACTTTCTTCTGTTTCTTTGAGTAGTTTCTGTGCTTTGTTCTCTGTGCTTTCTCTTTGTGGAATTCCTATTACGTGAATATTGAAACTTCTAGGTCTGTCTTTCTTTCTTTCTTTAGGGAGGACGAGGGGGTGAGACAGAAGGAGAGGGCGAGAGAGAATCTGAAGCAGGCTCCATGCCCAGTGCAGAGCCCAGCGCAGGGCATGATCCCACAACTTTGACTGAGATCATGACCTGAGCCAAAATCAGGAGTCAGCCACGCAACCAACTGAGCCACCCAGGCACCCCAGATTATATGTATTTTAAAGCTCTGATTTGCCTGTTCTGTTTCTTTGTCCTCTGATAGAAGGTTTTCGGTTTGTTGAGCATGGCGACTCTTTCTTGGCATTGGCATTCCTCCAGTGTTTGGTGATTTCTAACTGAAAGCTCATTTTTGGCTTTGAGATTCTCTGTCATCTTGATCAGGGTTGCTCTTCTATTGCTACCTGCTAAGGGGGGGCAGTACGTCCTGCTCAGCTAAGGGCCACAGATAGCTCTTCTTAGGTGAGATGGGACTGGAGCTGGAGGAGTTGCCAGGTGGATATGCCAGTGGCTGATCTGCTGGGCTTAGGGGCTCCCTGATCAGCCTGGATGTTGTCAGCCCTCTGGCCACTATGGGGGTTCTCAGACCCATACCCATTCCGTGACCTGAGCGTTCAAGGCAGGGATGCAGACCTGGACACCGGCCGGCTTCATTACTCCTCTTGCAAGAGCCCAACATAGCCTGCTGGCATTTGCTTCAGGGTCCCTCCTGCTCATGGAATCCACTATCCTCATGTCTTTCGTTTTTGAAAAACAGTTTTCAGCAGTGGTTTCCTTCTTCAAGCCTGTGCTACCTGGCAGTACTGAGTTTCTAGCGTGCTGCTTTTCTTGCCTGGTTCTGGATTTTTATTAAAGCCTTTTTATTATTTCAAAGGATCTGGGACAGGAAGGGGAGGTTGCAGCATGTGCTCAGTGTGCCATCTTAGAGTGGAAATGCCAGAGGACTATTAGGGAATGTAAGAACAGAGCTTGGCAGAATACTAGGGAAATCTCCACCCTTTCCCCCATCCTTCCTAACTCCTTCACACTTAGAACTGGCCAATCGCCATATCACATGAGGGCATGAAGTAGCAAAGAGAGCAGACAAACAGAGCCTTATGAGCTGCCGGAAAGAAGGAGACTCACATGGAGAAGGCAGACTTGTTCTGAGGGGATGGGGGAGGAGAAGGGAAGGGAAGCCACTATCACCTCCCTTTACCCTTGTGACAGTCCAGAGTTGATCTTTTTTTTCTCATTCACTTATTCTTTCCTTCATTTACCTAATAGATACACACTATGGACTTTCTGTGTCCTAGGGCCCGTGCTAGGGTATTGAAAGCACAAAGTAAGAAATACATACTCTATGCCCTCAAGGAGTTCACCATTGTTGTGTGCAGAAGAGAGACACTAGTAGAAAATTCTAGTGTGGCATAGATACAACGGAAGTGGTAGATGCAGTAGAAGCAATAGCCAGATCTCAGAAGAGGAACTGAAGGACTCAGCCTTCAGGGTCTGAGGGCAGGGTCACGGAAGAATTCAGTTTTCATCTGATCTTAAAAGAATAAGTAAGATCTTACCAGCAAGACAAGAACAGAGGAGGAAAAATAGAGAACATCGTGGTACTTTGGAAGACAGCAGAGTGTGAAAGTCTGCATGGGTAGGTAGAGTCACATTTTGTACGCCTTGTGAAAGAGTCTATTCTTTATTTTGTGGACAGGAAAGATCTTAAGCAGGGAGGGGCATGATCTCATTTGTGTTTTGTAGAAGTCTTATGGACTGTAGCTATGAAGGACTGGAGATTGAGACTATGTTCTAGATCAGAAAAGATAAGAACCTCACCAAGACAGTGACCATGAGGCCAAGGAGATCTGGGGAGGCGTTTGTTATCAATTGGTTGCATTGGGGCACCTGGGTGTCTCAGTTGTTAAGCATCTGCCTTCGGCTCAGGGTCCTAGGATCAACCCCCGCATCAGGCTTACTGCTTGGCGGGAGGCCTGCTTCTCCCTCTCTGACTCCCTCTGCTTGTGTTCCCTCTCTCACTTTCTCTCTCCCTCTGCCAAATAAATAAAAAAAATCTTAAAAAAAAAAAAAATCGGTTGTGTTGGGTGGCATTGTTGGATGGCGGGAATATAGCAGAACTGAATTCTATTCCTAAAAAAGCAATGTAGGGACGAATAAGAGGATGCACTCTTTTAGGACTCTGCTTTTTAACATTTTTCAAAGAGGTGGTTTTTATGAATTTGAAAGAACTTTGTGATCACTGTTGTAAGACATTCTCCTTAAAAAGAGACAATCTGACATTCTGGCAGTGTATTTCAGTGCTCCGAACATTCATTATCATGTAGTGTTGCTGCCAACAGGAGGACTTAACTTTTCTTTTAGTTCATTTCACAACTCCTATTAGCAAAAAATTTGTGTAGGTTAATACAGAATAAATATGTGCTATTTTTTTTAAAGATTTTTTATTTATTTATTTGACAGACAGATCACAAGTAGGCAGAGAGGCAGGCAGAGAGAGAAGGGAGGAAGCAGGCTCCCTGCTGAGCAGAGAGCCCGATGCGGGGCTCGATCCCAGGACGTTGGGATCGTGACCTGAGCCGAAGGCAGTGGCTTTAACCCACTGAGCCACCCAGGCGCCCCAAATATGTGCTATTAAGTAACACTAAACACAAGAAATCTCTGGTTTTTAGTGCTTGACTGCAATTGTTTTTCAAGAGGTACTCAAAATTTGAGGAAAGTCCAGATTTCTTATTTTTAGCATCTTTTCTGGTGAATTCTCCTCCCTTATGTTTGCACAGTGATGGTAGAACCATCTGGAAATGATAGAAATAGCTGTTTGTTGGGGGGCAGGGGATAAGGCAGCAGAGTTATGCTCTGTACATTGCTTTAGTTTCTCCAGTTTAATAGCTTGCTCTCTATAAATCGTAGTAGTCACATGAAAGGTTGTGCTCTGAAACCTTTGCCTGTACATTTGAAATATGAAGTTCATGGACTTTGATTTGAATGTAGCTATTTCTTCCAGCTACCCTTCTGGAAGATGCTTAAATGTTAATGTAGCATTGAGGGAAAGATTTTTTTTTCTTTGATACCATCTTTACATTTCAGAGCCTACTGGCTTAAGAATATCCATGAGAGCAATGTTTCTAGTAATCAGTCAGTATTTCCTGAGAAAGAGTGGAAGATTCTTGCACTCTCTTGAAACCCATAAAACTCTTGAACTAAAAAATACTTTTCAGAAAAAAAAATAATATTTTTCGGGGCTATAACTAACCTCTTACATGGGAGAGGTACTTGGCAGGCTGGTGGGGATGGGGGGGTTCCATGGTGTAGCAATGAAAGAAATTAGAGAATGAAACGGCCTGACTAGCTATGTGACTTCAACAAGTCCTTTCTGAAAGAACTTCAGTTTCAAAAGCTTAAGGGTTGTGCCTCATTGTCCCCCTGAATCACACTTAAGATTCTGGATTCGGATTCTTTATAAAGCCTGTCTGTTTGGAAATAGAGCATCTGACTAATCTGACTCATTAGCCATTCTGTCCAGGACAGACTGTGTGTGTTTAGGAGGTCAGTTCATTGTGAAGTCCTGAGGGTATTTCCCTTGGGGCATTTACAAGGTAACGGAAGCATCAGGATTACTTTATCTACAAATGTCTAAATAATTTTCATAATTTGCCATATCCTTTTGCTGCCACCCACTGTGCAAACTGATAACACATGTAGGAAAGGTCACCTTTGTTTTTTGTTTTTGTTTTTTAAATTTATTTGTCAAAGAGAGAGAGGGAACACAAGCAGGGGGAGCAGCAGGCAGAAAGAGAGGCGGGCTCCCGGTGAGCAAGGAACCGGATGCAGGACTGGATGCCAGGACCCAGGGATCATGACCTGAGCCGAAGGCAGACGCGTAACTGACTGAGCCACCTAGGCGTCCCAGGAAAGGTCATCTTTGAACATCCCTTCGTCAGATGGTATGGAAGGTGCTAGAAGTCATTGGTTGACCTTCCATTCTGAGGAGCATGGTGACTCCTTTGTTTTGTACGTATGATCAACCCTGAGTTGTCACCAGCTAAGTGGACTGGACTTAATTGGATAGCGGGAGGAATTTTTATTTACTCTCTTCTCTCTTAGTTGTAGATAGGTTTCTTAATCATTCTTACGAAAATCAGGATAGCTCAACTCTTCTGCTACCAGTGTCTCAGCTGGTCCCATCTGTTTACCATAGGAATTTCCTTTTCCTCGTTAGCAGAGGAAGGAGTGTGGCCGAAGATATGTTCTTTTAGTGTTGACTTCTTTCTAGGATCCTGTTGAGGCAACTGACGGTAAAGACTGCTGTTCACGTCTCACCCTGAAAATGCATGGAGGTCTGGTTGGGGTTTATAGATGTTGTCACTAACATCAGTAAGGGGGACATGGTTGCTCTTTCATCCAAGTCATCAACGGACACTTGGAAAACTATGCTTGAAAACATTTACGTTCCATGGAAATGTTTATGTTCTGAAGCCCACTCTTCTGCTCCTGAGTTAGCCATAGGTCCCGCTTGCAGTCACCGGCGCAGGGGTCTGCTGTTGCCAGCTCGCCGTGAAGGTGGGTGCAGAGGCACAAGCGGTCCCCCTGAGGACAGTGAGAGGCATCTGGTCCAGGCCTGCATTCCCACCCTCTTATTTCACAAATCTTCTCAGTTGTGGTCCAGGTAAGGGAAATGACTTGTTTGCATGTGGCTCGCTGGTGGCAGAGCTAAGTCTAGACTGTCTCAAGACATGACTTTAGAAACGGACTGAAGAAGATGACAGGGGGATCTGCCAGTCATACTCTGGTACTTCCCCCATCTTCTGCACTCTGGAAGTACCCAACCTTACCATAGGCTCTGGTTGTCTTTTCAAGCACCCCAGCTCTTGCTGGGTGGAGTCGGGGTGAGGGGGGAGGGTGTAAAGGGCAGAGGAATCTTCATACCACTGAGGTGCTCAGGAGCCATGAGAGTATGACCGGGAATGTCCCTGACGGGGGGTAGAACGTCCCCTCCAGTGGCTTGGGAGGAACTGGTTCTCTCTCTTTGTGGTGCCAAGAGGCAAGCAGGAACAGAGGGTCCAGAGGCTCTGGAAGCTCTGTCTTGTGATCTGGCCCAGGGGAGGCTGTCTGCCTGGCCCATTATGTGGAGTCACAGGACCTCTGAGGTAGTTTTACAAAAGCATGTTCTCTGCTCTCCTGTCAGAGCTCACACTCAGGGCATACTTCCCACTGTGCATTCGGCATCTTGAGGTGGCTGGCCCTGCTTATGATCTGGGGGCCACTCTGGTAACAGCCTTATCTTTGTCACTGAGTGACTAAAGAGGCTGCAAAGCCACCTGTAAGAGTGGTTTTAAAAGTTTTGAAGATGGTGAAAAAACCCTGGAAAGTACCTGAAGTAAAGCATAATTATAACGATGCCACAGAAAAAAAACAGATTGTTTGGGGTCCTGCCTATCCCCTCATTTAAAAAAAAAAAATTTCTCAGTCGGTTGCCAGCCACTGCTGAATAGCCCAAGAAACTGTGGTTTTGAGCTATTCGCTATTTCTAGAAACTTCAAAGTTAATTCCAAAGTAACAGGGTGGAGACCAAAAAAGGAAGAACACAATTTTATGGCGCTTCTAGCAAGGGTAAAATATTTGCCTCAGGCTCAGGGCAGTGAGCTCTGTGGGAATGGCTGGTGGGTAGCATCCAGCTCCCCGGGCCGGGGGAGGACGTGATCATTGCAGGTGGTGCTGACATGCACAGTTCCTTTCTCATGCCAGCTGCTTCTCCTCTCTCCTCTCATTTCAGCAGACAAGTATTTTTTGAGCTCCTGGTAGACACGCAAACTCCAGGTTAGGTACTGACTTCTCCTATTGAGCTCATTTTTGTTGTCAGCCAGGCTTCTGAGTGAACTTCAGCCTTCATTAATTGGCCTTCACTCCCAAGTAACAGCTCATTTTGTCTTTCGGATCTTCTTCTTTTTACTTTAGAAAACATTCCTTTTGCTCATTTGTTGTTTTAAGATTTTATTTATTTATTTATTTATTTGAGCGAGGGAGCACACAAGAGCAGGAGGGAGAGGGAGAGAGAACCAACCCAGGGCTTGATCCCACCACCACAAGATCATGACCTGAGCCAAAACCGAGCTGGAGGCTTAACCGACTAAGCTACCCAGGCGCCCCTTCTTTTGTTCATTTGTTAAAACTTAGGATCCTGATGTTGAGATCCTTGCGGGTTGAAAAAGCAGCATCTCTGAGGCAGGTTGGAGCCCTCCTGCATTCTGGACTCCAAGGAGCAGGGGCACAGCCCTAGCAGTAATCCAACATGGGTTTCTATTGGATTGTTTATTATTATTAATCTATTATTATTATTATTATTATTCTGTTGTTCTTATGTAGCATTTTCTCACGGCGTGACTACCCCCCGATGACACCTTAGAAAGATAAACATATACTCCCTTACACCAGGTGAGGGTTAGCCTAGAAAAACTTTGGGATATAGAAAATCCATCATGAGAGTAAATCAGATGCCTGGGTCCTGATCATAAAGCCACTACTAACTAGTGCATGACCTCTCTTCTCTAGCCACCACCCAATCTGAGCCCAGTCAATCTTTGCATACTTACTTATGGATATATGAAAATGACACCAGGCAATGACATGTTCTCTTTTCCCTGCAGAGTGAAGGCTGCCCAGACTGAGTTAGGACAGCAAATCCTGGCTGATTTTGAAGAAGCATTTCCTTCCCAGGGCACCAAGGTATTATTTTCCATCCAGTCTTAGAAGTTATCACCATTCTTGCCTAATTCACATTCTCTGCTGTGACTCTTCCTTTACCATTCCAGAAGTGCCTGCTGGCAGCCATAAGTCTGTCTGCTAGAGGTTTGGGGTGATGAGACCATCCTTGATTTTAAATATCCCAAAGCAATGTTGATTCTTCATCTGTGGTCTTCCAGCATCAAAGAGCGAGGATTTATTTTGGTTTAATTTAATATGTGTCAAACCTAGTATCTCATCTGCCCAGCAAATTCCTTTTTTCTCATGCCTGTGTTAAAAAAAAAAATTTTTTTTTCAAGCCACAGTGTTTTTTAGAATCGTTACATAACTTATTGGTTTCAGTTTGGTGAAGAGACAGCTGGGAGGAGCATCCACAGGCTTATGTAACTCTCAGAGCAACACAGGAGACTGACTTTTAATGATCAGAAGCCTGTTCTTTGGGATTAATCCCTTTAACTCTCTCGCTGGTGGCATGGCTGTTTGTGTTGTGTCTGCAAAGGCCCTGGTATTTTGCTTGTGGGCTATGGTTACACTTCTCCCATAACAAGCTTTGCCTCACTTGGCTGTCAGTGTGCCTGGGTAACTGCTTTTAGCTCTATCTTTCAAATTGTAGCAGATGTAATCTTAATGCTTTGCATGTGTTGGGGAGAGAAGAACCTTTAGAAGCTTTTTTTCTCTATTATTTGAGCTATTTCAAGAGAAAGAATTACTCAACACAGAGATGAACTAGAGCACACACAGGCAAGCAGTGTTCCTCACTGCACTTGGCGAGTGGAGGTGGGGGTATATGTTCATTTACTGAGCCAAGGGACATTTCCTGGACCTGCTGTATAATTCAATAACTGGAAATATCTTGATCATTTTTCTTTGTGCTCCATGAAAGAAACTTAGGAAGTAGGTGGGGGTAGCTGCCCCGGCTTTGTAGATTACTTCCTATAGGAAACCTGCTCTGGATTTTAATGTCTGCATATGTTAATGGCTGCCTTCTAGTAATCAGATATTTTATTTGTAAAATATGTTCCTCTCAGGACTTTATATTCTTTATTCATTTGCTATAATTGTGGGGAGTGGATGTTGGAAAGCCATTCTGTAAAAAGGGATTGCAGGACATTCACAAATTATAAACTGTTCTTAGCCCAGACTGTTCTTAGCCCAGGGTCTGCTTTACTATACTCTGGTATCTAGCCCAGTTTCATGGAGCTTCAGAAAGATATGAATGAAGCCTAGCTTTATTGTTTAGAAGAAACTAGTCATAACCTACTTTATGTCTTTTTCTCAGATTCCACCCAGCAGATGAAGTTAAAATGGTTTTCTTTAACAACTTGCTTAGTTTTTCTGTGGCTGGGTAACTTAATTTTTTTTTTTTTTAAGTTTTCTATTCTCCTTTTCAGTGACTGGTCTTTTCTTAAAGGCCTTGTGTTGCTATTCCTATTTGACAAATAAAATTTGTGTAAGGTAAAAATTGTACAAGGTAACCTACTAAGCCCTTTTTAAATGACAATATCTGAATCCATGAGCCCATAGGTTTCAGCTTCCGTGACTTCTCTATCAGATCAAACACTTTCATCCAGAAGCAAGAGGTGGGCAGTCAGAGCGCTCAGCAGATGGCATAACAGCCATTTAGCACAGAGTGAGTCAGCATCCTAACAATTTAGCTCTCAGGCAGCTTAGTAACACTTAACAAAACTCTTGAACTTCAGTCGAGACAGATACATTATTGGACAGAGTTTACCCAAAAGAGTCATAAAGATTTGGAAGAACATTAATCATCACCTAATTGAAGTCCTTTTTTTTTTTTTTTCATTTATTTTTCAGATGAGTTTCAGTAATTGCGCCAAAGCCACACAGCTATCTAGTCAAGCCAAGAGTAGGTTCCAGGTGTTCTTTTTGTTCTAGTCCACCTCACCAACCATGTTCATTCAGTGAGTTACTATAAAGAAAAGTTGGCTAGATTGCATTGCCTTCAGTAATAATAAAGGCCTTCCCATCGCGATGTATCAATATGGCCCCTCAGAAGGCAGTAGCCTTCTAATGCCTTTCAGATCAAGGGACCGGTACACTAATATTTTACTTCTGGCTACCTGCCTCGGTTGTTGATGGTCAGCAAAACAAGTCTGGCAGTTTGGAACCTGGTTTTAGATTTTAAATGCCACTGCACTGTTTGGCACAAATATGGCACTTTAAGAATAGGAATCGGAGTTTGGAATCAGGGGAAAGTGGCACGTGGGTAGTAAGAGTGGTGTCCTTCTGAGATGTGTGGCTCTTCACCAAGGTGATTTCAGTTTTTGTATTCAGAAAGCAGAATTTCCTATGATCATTGCTGGCCCTGTTTCCACAGTGTCTCCTTGCTGATTTGCAGAGTAGCTTTTGTATTGGCTACTACATACTAGCTTAATCATTCTTTCATTGAGTAACAAGTAACTAAAATATCCATCCACAGCAAAAGAGTAAGTGTCAGGGGAATGGAAGTAATAATAACTTCAAGAGAGGAGCAAGAAGTAGCAGCTGTCAGAGGCCAGGAGATTGAAAGATTGTTTCTGGCTCTTGAACTGCTGTGTTGTTTGTTTTACCAGAGGCCAGGAGGACCCAGCAATGTCCTACGGGATGCATGTCTGGTTGCTAATATTTTGGATCCTAGAATCAAACAAGAAATCATCAAAAAATTTATTAAACAGCATCTGTCAGAATATCTAGTACTTTTTCAAGAAAACCAAGATGTAAGTATTAACCAAATGAAATTGATGTTACATTTGAATTTTATTGAAAATTAAATACCCTCGAGTCTACTGATTCATATTTTAATAGTATTACTGCCTTAAAATGTTGATGTTGAACTGTGACTTTTAGGGGCTGACTGTACAGTTCAGTGGTTCTTAACCATTTTGAGGTCATTGACCCTTTGAAAAAGTTAATGGGAGCTACAGATCCTCTCCCCAGAAAAATGTACCTGTGCATAAAACTTCGCATACCGCTTCAGGAAATTTCCAGATCCCTGAAATCTAATCGTAGAGCCAAGTTAAGAACCTCTGGATTGGGGCGCCTGGGTGGCTCAGTGGGTTAAGCCGCTGCCTTCGGCTCAGGTCATGATCTCAGGGTCCTGGGATCGAGTCCCGTGTCGGGCTCTCTGCTCAGCAGGGAGGCTGCTTCCCTCTCTCCCTCTCTCTCTGCCTGCCTCTCTGTCTACTATGATCTCTCTCTGTCAAATAAATGAATAAAAAAAAATATTAAAATATTAAGAACCTCTGGATCAAGTGAAAAAGTAGCCTAGATTCTTTAAAACTGTGAGAAATAGGGGTGCCTGGGTGGCTCAGGTGCTGGTTGAGTGTCAGACTCTTGATTTTGGCTCAGGTTCTGATCTCAGTGTTGTGAGATCAAGCCCTGCATTGGGCTCCGCGCTGGGCGTGGAGCCTGCTTGGGATTCTCGGTCTCCCTCTCTAAAAAATAAATAAAGTAAAATAAAATTAAGCAAAATAAAACAAAACTGTGAGAAATAAAGAGATTGGTTGTGTTTTTCTTGGTTCTGTGTTTTTGTTTATTTCCTGAAACTGTCAACACTACTTCTGAGCACTGCATGGATTTTGTTTCCTACCTTCCTAAGGTCGCCTGGCTGGACAAAATCGACAGACGCTACGCCTGGATAAAACGCCAGCTTGTGGACTATGAGGAGAAATATGGCCGTATGTTTCCACGTGAGTGGTACATGACCGAGAGGATTGCAGTAGAATTTTGCCATGTCACAAGGTAGGTTCCAACTCTTCTGGTTTTACTGTTCATTGAAATTGGTTGGTTGAAATCAATCCCCTGGTGTCTGGGGGTTCCATCCGTCTTGTGGATTGGGTAGCATTTCCACCTTTTTGTTGTTGTTATTGGAGAGTCATTGTTGTAATGAAAACGTCTTCACCTGTGCTGGACTCTCTTCCTTTAGGAGACCCTTTTTCTGTTGAAAGTCAGATTTTATAAATCCAAAATCAATCCCTGAACTCCAGCTGCAGCTGTATTCCGACTTCTCCAACTTCAGAGTTCCAAACCTAGAGGAGAGGGCTTGTATGTGGAGTAAGAGTGAAAACTTCTAGGAGAAAAGTGAAAAAGGGTACGTGAGAGTCCTGGCCTGGAAGCCTATAGTCAAAGCCCTCTCCCCTCTCCCCCCCCCCCTTAAGAGTAATATGTATAAAACACAGCAGCTTCATCTGCTCCTGTCTTTGCTCTAAGACTTTCCTGTAGCCTGACCCTTGCCTTGAACAGCCTGCCTTCTGGACTTAACCTACGCAAGACTCATCCACCAGATTTCCCTCTGTTACTCATCACCCTACATTTTCTCCTGTGTCTGTATCATATATATTAGTGTACAGTGTGTATATCCATCACTGTTTTGCTTCTCTGACTTGCTCCTACATACATCGTTCCAAAGGGACAGGGACACATACTTCAGTGACACTCAGGAAATATTTCCTGAACAAACTTCCTTCCCCTAATGCAGTGTTTTTATAGTCTTTGGATAGTTAATAATATCGGCATCTGAATGTTCTAAGCATCCCAAAGATCTTGTGTCATTCATCCTGTCTCTGCAGTTTCATGAACAAAGCCCAGGGCCAGGGAGTCCATTTATATTAAAGAGCTAAAACCCAAGAAGTTTAGATTGGTGTGTCCATGACAAAGCTAAAGTTAGAGTCAATTTTTTTTAATCCTTTGCTTGCAGCTTGACCACAGCAGTGGTAGTAACTGGGTTTTATTAGTTATCTATGCCTTTCTTTTTTTTTAAGATTTTATTTTTAAATTTATCAATGAGAGAGAGCATAAACAGGGGGAGGGGCAGAGGGAGAGAGACAGGCAGACTCCCCACTGAGCAGGAAGCCTGACATGGGGCTTGATCCCAAGACCCTGAGATCATGACCCAAGACAAAGTCAAATGCTTAACTGACTGAGCCACCCAGGCACCCCAGTTATCTATGCCCTTCTCACAGTGCACAGTTATATTAACTCCAGGCTAATTTTTTTTTAAAGCCCCATGTGTGAGCATAACTCAGCCACCTTAGAACAATTTGTGGTAGGTATTTTTCTTAAAATCAGAGAATATAATAAAGTTGTATGCTTTAAACACCTGGGGGGCAGATTTCTTAAGGGTTTTTGGCTATTGGCTTTATTATTTTCTTTTAATAGGCTTTTTGTTTTAGAGTAATTTTAGGATCACAGCAAAATTGAGAGGGAGATACAAAGGTTTCCCATATATTCCTGCCCCCACACGTGCATAGCCCCCCTCTATCAACATCCCCCACCAAAATGTACATTTGTCAAAATTGATAAACCTGCAGGGACAGACCATTATCACCCAGAGCCCACAGTGTGCATTCGAGTTCACTCCTGATGTACATTCTGTGTGGCTGTTGTTCTCAGAAGCACATTTGCTACCATAGGTTTAGATAACCTTTAAATGTTGATTCAGGGACAGTTGTGGTTGTTGCTTTCTAAGTCCCAATTAGCAAAGAAAGCAAATTCCTTGAGAAATTGATAACTAATTCTCTAGAGGCTACAGTTCAGTGACTTGCAAACTAATTCTGCAAAGAAAGCAGTCTTCAGGAGGCAGGGAGTCAGCCACAAATCTGCCATCGAAGAGGTAGCTAATGGCCATGTTGCTCCTGTTGCTGCCAAGCTTTCATTGTTGGAATTTTGGCTAAAATCCTACAGATACATAATTTTCAAAGACTTGCAGGGGCTCTTTGTTTGGTTTTGCCATTTCTTTGTATGGGAAGATAACCATGGCTCAGGACTGTGGCTCAGTACTTCCTAAGAGCTCCCAGGTCACTGTTCCCCCACAGCTCCCACTCTGAAGCAGAACACTGGAGTGGCACGCAAGCTTTGCAGGCAGGACCCGCCCGAGCACGTGCATGTCCTTCTCATGTGGGGACTGTAGCCTCACACATGTAGTTCTGGGGTTCCTGCTCTCTGGGTGAAGAGATGGTGGTTGAGCTCTTTGGAAGAAGCTCTTTGGAAGGCTTTGTAATCCAGTAAGGAATGACTTGTGACATCATATAAAATATATGCATGTCAAATTTATGCATACATAAATACATCATACATCAAATATATGCATGTAAAATTCTGAGTAAGTGCTTTATATTTACATTATTAACAAATTACAGAAAGGTTGAAAGATCTAAAAATAGCAGTGACCATATAAACAAATCGATCTCCTTAATTCTTGATTTCTTTTGACTAGTGGGCCATTTCACCTTCAAATTCTTATTTAGAGTATGTATTTTTATTCTCCAAACATTCAGCTTGGTAACAGACCTCAGGATTTTAAATGGCCACATATTTGGGGGGTGGGTATAAGCTAAAACCAATTTTGGGGGGGGGATATAAGCTAAAACTATTTATCCTATCTTGAACAGTTTTGGGTTTTTTTTTTTTAACATCATTTTTATCTCTTTATTTTGAAGGACAGAACTTGCCAAGATTATGCGCACCAGAGCTAAGGAAATTGAAGTGAAATTGCTTCTGTTTGCTATTCAGAGAACAACTAACTTTGAGGGGTTTCTCGCCAAACGCTTCTCCGGGTGCACCCTGACAGATGGAACTCTGGTAGGACCTTCCCTAGGGAAGCTGGAACAGGAAATCAGGGGGCCGGGGGGTGGCGCTTCCCTTCAGTCTTTCTCAGTTTGGTGGTTCCTTCCAGTGGCTCAACTGCTCAGTCCCTCATTCCAGGGATTTCACTAAATTATGCAGATGGGGACACAGAATATTGCACATTTTTAGAACGTCCTGTCATCATTTTATTTAAGTAGTGGCAGCATGTAGCCTCACTTATTTAGTCACAAATACCGTATTAATTTATCAGCTGTTGATTTGTATCCCATGTAGGCTATGTTTTACCTTAGAATTTGTTTTCTTAATGTCTTCGGGCAGCAAACCAGGTCAGTGTGTCTCTGTAAACCTGAAAGCCAAGTATACAAATTTGCATGTCGGAGAAACACTAAAAGATTAAAACAGAAAGGTACATAGGTCTGAGGACTGGGCACCTCTGTTGGTAGATGGACTGTGTGTTGTTAGTTAATATCATTTAATGTCTATGTAAGCAAAGACCAGGTTCAAAGCATCTCTCTAAAAACTTCTTTTTGGAAACCCAGCCTCCTTGCTAACATATCAATATGCTTTCTTCAGATTTCCTATCCATGAGGAAACCAAATTTTTATGTTTTATAGTAAATTCTGTTTGCATCGTTACACACGGACATGCACACACACAGACTTTGAGCTCCTCAAATGCAGGAATCATGGTTGATTCATCTCTGTTCCCTAGTCATGCAAAAAACACACAGACCTTGTGCAGGCCAGCAGGAATGAAGAGAGAAGGAAAACAGGAGCTAAGGAGGAAGAAATCCAAGTCAAGAGAGTCAGACCTCTTAAGTTCCTTTAAAAGTGGTAATGGAGAAGTGATATGATTTGGTAGGAAAATCCTTGGACCAACAAATCACGAGACACTTGTGATCCAATCCAGACCCTGCTATGATTCAGTGAACTGCCTTCTAGAAGAAACTAGCCTTGAATAACAGAGTACTAAGGGAGATAAACAAGACATCAAACCCAGAAGCCATAATGAAAAGTAGCTGAAAGATTTCACAAAATATAAAAAGAATGAGAGAGACCATTAATGTAATTAAGGGATAACAAACTAGGAAAAAATTGTTTAAGCTCTAAGACCAAGAATTTATATCCAAAGTAGAAAATTCTTTAAAATCAATAAGAAAAAGGCAAGTAACCAACTAGAAAAATGAGTACAGAGTCTAGCAGGAAATTCACTGAAGAAATACAGTTGGCCAATAAACATGAAGAAAATAGAACAGGATACTCATTTTCTTATATCACGTTGGCAAAAAAGTAACAGGACTAACAATACAGACTTTTATTGCTAGGAGACAAATTGGCGCAGTCTTTAGCTACTTGTCTTTATGTATCAAAAATTAACATGTGCATGCCCTTTGAGACAACAGTTTTACATCTAGATATGAGGTCTACAGAAAAATCCATACATGGAGAGGATAATGTACTAAGAAAGAGGCGAACTGCAGCCTTCAAAGCAAAAAAAAAAAAAAAAAAAAAAAAAAGTTTCTATAATGTTTATCACTGAAGAATAGTTAAATAAAATATGGTATATCCGTACTGTGGAATAGTGGTAGAATGTGGGATCAATCTAGATGTACTATCATAGAAAAGAAATCTCTCAGGGCACCTGGGTGGCTCAGTCAGTTAATCATCTGCCTTTGGCTCAGGTTGTGATCCTGGAGTCCTGGGATCGAGCCCCACATCAGGCTCCTTGCTCAGCAGGAAGCTTGCTTCTCCCTCTGCCTCTCCCCCTGCCTGTGTTCACATACTCTCTGAC